>NC_064614.1:787151416-788503500 GCF_023898315.1 Schistocerca nitens | reverse complement strand
GCTTAAATCACTGCAGTGCCCGTTGGCGGTCCTGGACAGCACAGCGACATTCTTGGTCTACCACGGTACCAGTCGATGACTGGGGCCTGTGGACAGAACAGCAGTGCCAGCAGCATGAAGAATAGTGGCAGAGATGCCTTGCACGATCACATCAATGGAATTCGAGAGGGAGGCGTAAAAGTGCACAGTGGACTATGTAAAGGCCAATTGGCCCTGCGGAATGCCCAACATAGGGACCTGTCTGCCTGGTGGCAGCAGGGGAATGACAGAATCACCGGAAAGTGGCCACTGTCAAAAAGGTCATCATGGGCTGACAAATGTAGGGGAACCAAGAGGGCAGGCGAGAAGATTGTGAGATCGATAGCGAAGAAGGTGCAAAGAGCAGCACTGAAGTGGGTAGGGGAACCATCATTGAGGAGAGACAAATCGGGGTCTGTGGTAAGTTGGTCAGTTAGGAGACCCCTTCCCATTTAAGTGACATTTCAAGCACAGTGGGTGGTGGGCTCTGAAGTCCCCAAGGAGAAGAAACAGAGGCGAGAGTTGCTGGATAAGTTTGACAGTTCAATGTAAGGAAGTGGCCTACTTGGAGGGAGGTAGACATTGCAAATGATGATTGCTGGAGTTGTTTGCTCTTGAACCACTATTGCTTCCAAGTTGGTACATAGGGGGATCCAGTCACCAATGACACTGGAGCGACCCAAAGTGCACATCCCACCAGATGCTACCCCGGGGCTCACACAGTTCCAACAGAATGTCTGATAACCATGAAATGTTGCCAAGTGGTTATCACAAAAACGTGTTTCTTAAAGAGCACGAAAGAATGCAGAATAGGAGGAGACAAGGCATTGCATTTCCGGTAGGTGACAACAGTATCTGTTGCAATTCCACTGGATGACTGTGTGGTGAGAGTCCAAGTTAGACATACAGAAGCCAAGAGGATTTCATGTCACTTAGTCAGTAGTCGTCAGCGATAAGGATGGGGTGACATCTATAATTAAAATGTCAGACTCATGTTGCGAAAGGAGAGATGGCACCTCAGGGGGCACCAGGGGTGCCTTGTCTTGGGATTTATGCTTCTCCTCCTCCTCCCCTTTCAGAGGTGGAAGAAGGCAGGGCAACAAGGGAACCAAAAGAGCAGGCAACCTTGAGGCGCACAGACGGTGTGTCTTGTGGCTGAGTAGTGGTAGGAGTCTTCCGGCCTGAGGGATGCTTGGGAGAGGGGTCCCGGTAAAAGCGCAATCACTGGCAAATTGCTGAAGATGGGAGGCACTACTTTGGCCGGGAGCAGCTCCCGAATGAAGGCCGTGGAAACTGCAGAGGAGGAGGGGGAGGGGTGAGGGGGACGGAGCTGGGCTAAGGAAGAGGTAGGAGGAGAAAATGAAATAACTGAGGCGAAAGTTGAAGATAGTGACACTGGCTGGAGTCTCTCATACTTCTGGCAAGCCACAGCATAAGACAACTGATCTTGGGACTTGTATTCTTGGATCTCCTTTGCTCTCTTGTAAGCCGGGCGAGCAAGGGGAGTGGTGATCAGCACAATTGAAACACACAGGTGACAGAACATAGGGGCTTCCCTCATGGAGTGGGTGTCCAGTCACCACACAGAGGTTCCGCAGTACAGTGGAAAGACATATGGCCCAAAACGCAAGCACTGAAAGCACCGCATAGGTGGAGGGACATATGGCTTCATGTCACATCTGTAGCACATAACCTTCACCTTCTTTTGAGAGGGTATCCCCCTCGAAAGCAAGAATGAAGACACAAGTATCAGTGCGGTTGTCTTTGTGACCCTTCTGCACACATCAAACAAAATGAACGCCACACTGCTCCAAATTAGCCCAGAATTACTCATAAGTTTGCAGGACGAGATCTCTATAAAAAATCACTCCCTGGACCATACTCAGAGACTGATGAGGAGTAATAGAAACTGGGACATTGCCAAGACGATCACAGGCATGAAGAGCTGTGAATTGGGTAGCAGAAGCAGCTTTCATCAACAGGGAGCCCAACCGCATCTTACTGAGACTCCACTTCACCAAACATGTCCTCGATATTTTCCACGAAGAACAATGGGTTTGTGGCGGTGAATGTGTCCCTGTCCGTCCAAGTAAAGATGATGAGGTAACAGGCCTGGCAACCCTGGCCCATGGTGTAGCCAGGGAAAGGAAAGTTGCCGGGTCAGGTGAAGCAGCATTCAATGACCCTTCACCATTAAAAGAGAGAAACGTTTCAGAACAGTCTGATTTTTGCAGCTTGATACACTTATTGCGCCAAGTATCCGTCCTGATACCACCCAATCAGACCAGTGGCTCTCCCCATGGGCGCTACCCAGCCACACGAAGGGCCATCTGGCACTGCGGCTGTTGCCAGGAGTTCTGATGCTCCAAGAAGATAAGCAACCCACTCCTTGGCATACATGGGGAGGGAACAGCTCAGATATCAGTAGTGTGATCCCTGTGTTGTCAGAGGGCTCAGCCACATGGGCACCACCACACAGACTGGCTACATGTGCTGGTGACCTAGCAAGGTGGAAGGGGGCTACAGCAGGGAAGGGAGAGGAGAAGGAAAGGGGCAGAAGAGGACAGGGAGAGAGGAATACACACTGTAGATGTCAGGGAAGGATTTCTTCCCCAAATGGCTCACACAAAAAATAGGAAATTTTGAAGTGGAGATCAAACCTCAAGTGGGGACCTAAATGCCAAAAAGGATGAAAGAACAGACAAAAGAAACAAAATTACAACCAATACAGGGAACCAGATGGCTAGCTAGGTTGACATAAATCAGAACACCGAGAGAGGGGATGGAGGGGGCAACGGGAAAGGAGTGAGGATAGGGAGGGAGGGTAGGGTGAAGGACGTGCAGCCAGGGAAGGAAGAACTGGCTGCAATAGCTCAGGGCCCTGTGTGTGCCACACACGAACTCACGAAAGAACCGTGAGCCTCCTGGGGGGCAGAATAGGATGATTTAGTACAATGGTCTTTTGCTCACCTCTTTGAAGGCCTTTAGATGGGATATTACGCGGCCAAAAGAGTACAAGCTAATACTGTATCAAGTACCTACTTTCTTGAAAATTTCAAACATCTTGCACCACACTATATTGTCAGTGCTTAAATTCGGACAGCAAATGTTATAGAAGCCTATTTTCCTTACATTTTGTCTATACTATCAACTGCAGTGTCAGAACTGTCTTCCTCATGCCTTCGCCTTTCATAGTACTAAACTGATTTGTCACCTAACAGATCCTCCCATTTATCTGCTACCTGACTTGTCTGATAAGCCTAGCAAAGTTCTGGAGCCTCCATTTTGCAAATACCATTCCCTTTTTGATTTTTCCTGCAGCCATTTTGCTTTAGCTTCATTGCACTTCCACCAAATTTTGAAGTGGGTTTCTCTGGACTTCAAGTATATGTCCTCTTGTTGACTGGATATTATAAAACTGAACACTACTGTTACAACTCTAGAAAATTCCATCTGCAAGGAATGCATATAGATGGGAAACAGCTGAGTCACGTACAGCAGACAAATGTTTGTGGCAAGGCAATAATATGGGTTCATACATAAATCTTTAAGCATCCAGCAGATTTGGTTTACATACACTATGTGATCAGAACTATCTGGACACATCAGTGGACTTCAATATGCAGTGTTTCCATACTTTTGCCTTTATGATGGCTGAACTCTGCTGGGTACACTTTCAATGAGATGTCTAGAGGAATGGCGGTCCTTTCTTCATCAGGATCAGAAACCAGAGGAGTTAATAATGTTAGATGCTCAGGGCCTGGAACAAAGTTGACATTCTAGCTCATGCCAAAGGCATCCCATTGGCTTCAGCTTAGGACTCTGGGCATGGCCAGTCCATTTCAGAAATGTCTCACTTTTCAGTATGCCCTCATAATAATACTGATTAAATGATCACTTAGGGCAGTGATCATTCTGCAGTTTTTCTGCCTCCTGATCACTTACTCTCTTTGACATGTGGTGAATTAGTACTTCAATAGAACATTATGAGGCTGCATGGAAGCCACAAATGTGTGTGGCACTGTCTGCACCAACAGCTGTGACAACCAGCAATGAAACACAGCTGAAGAAAAGAGACATACATTTCGGGTTGTCCTGTATTTACTATCGATCTACTGGTGTGATAAAGAGAGAAATTTGGATCCTGCCAATATTCTACACAGAATGAACATGTGCAATGGACAGATCTGACATAACCCTTTAACTGCTCTGGACGTGTTCACACACGCCTCTTTGTACCTGACCCTGTGTGCTCTGAACGTGTTTACGTGCGCCACCTGGTACTACATATACACGTTCAGAGTACCAGATAGAAGGACTGGTGGCGCGCGTAAATACGTTCAGAGCACACAGGTACAGGTACGCGTTAACATGTCCAGAGCAGTTAAAGGGATAATCCTAAGGTAACAGCATAAAAAACTTTTTCATGCTTTGGATATTGTCTTAAATACACATATAATACACGAACTTAAATCAGACGAAATCATTCATTCATAAGCAAAATTCCATCTTACTCTCCTAAAGAACTTTTGACACCTCAACCTTATGCAAGATCAATGCTCCTGTTATCTATACCCTTTTTCTTGTTTTTTTTTTTTTTGCATGGGCCTTTGCCTTCTTATTTGACACATGTTTTCTCCCATGTCATCCAGCCATCATTCTGTGGTCTTCCTCTTAATATCTTTCCTGTTCGTTTCCACTGGGAAATCTTTGTAGCTCTTGTGTCCTCAATCATTAGGAAATGCTCCAGCTAGGCTATTCTTGTACTTTTAAGTAGCTTTACAAAATCAGCTCCCTGCATGAGACAACCAACTCATAACTGGTCCCTGCTCTCCAGGCACCATCATTATTTTGGATCCCTCCAGAAATTTCTGTAATATTCTCCATTCAAATGCTTTGAGTAGTTGTTCATCAGTGCCATTAGCATCTGTGCTTCACATCTATCTGTAACAAGTGGCCTAATCATAACTTTATACACTGAGGTGACAGAAGCCATGGGATACTTCCTAATATCGTGTCGGACCACCTTTTCCCTAGTGTAGTGTAGTAATTCGACATGGCATGGACAAATCGTTTGAAGTCCCTTGAAGAAATATTGAGTCATGCTGCCTTTACAGTTGCCTGTAACTGCTAAAGTGTCACCAGTGAAGTACTTTGTGCATGAACTGACACCTCTTTTATGTCTCATAAATTTTTGATGAGATTCGTGTCAGGCAATGTGTCCAAATCATTTGCTCAAACTGTCCACTGATCTCCAAACCAATCGTGAACTACTATAGTCTGGTTACATGGTGCACTGGCATCCACAATTCCTTCATTGTTTGCGAACATGAAGTCCACGAATGGCTGCAAATGACCAAGTTGGCAAACATAACCATTTCCAATCAATGGTCAGTTCATTAAATGTAAACACAGACCACACCATTATGGAACCACTGCCACTTACCAGCTGAAATCGAGATTCTTCTAACCAGGCCCGGTTTTCCAGTTGTCTAGGGTCCAACCAACATGGTCTTGAGCCCAGAAGAGGCACTGTAGATGATTTAATGCTTTAGCAAAGGCATTCACATCACTCATCTGCTGCAGTAGCCAATACACACCAAATTTCACACCACTGTCCTAACAGATACGTTCATCATATATCCCACACTGATTTCCGCAGTTATTTCACGAAGTGTTGCTTGTCTGATGGCACTGACAATTCTATGCAAATGCCACTGCTATTGGTTGTTTAGTGAAGGCTGTTTGCCACTGCGTTCAGTTGTGATGAGAGGTAATACCTGAAATTTGGTATTCTCAGCACACGCTTGACACTGTGGATCATTGAATACTGAATTCCCTAACTATTTCCAAAATGTATGTCCCAAGAGTCTAGCTCCCACTACCATACTGTGTCCAGTAATTCCCATTGTGCAGTCACAGTCATGTCAGAAACATTTTCACATGAATCACCTGAGTATAAATGGCAGCTTTGTCATTTTGCACTGCCCTTTTACACCAAAATGCAAGTTTTTATTTCAATTGACATGGAATTTACTTTTTTAACATTAGCTCCTAGGTGTTCAAAGTGTGCTATATGCCCTAAATTAAAACCTGCTGCTGACCAATTATCCAAGTAGTTTCATATATTTAGTTTCTGGTTTGTTAATTTTCACTCCTCTAAGCTGTGTGGCTCCTTTCAGTTCCAACACTACTCTCTCCAATGGTTTCCTTGCAATAACTGCAATGCCATCAACATACCTGTACATCAAATAAGCAAATACGAAAATAAAAGGAAAGCTCAAGAGTGGCATTAAAATTCAGGGTGAAAGAAATTCAATGATAAAATTCACTGACACTGCAATGTCAGTGAAAGTGTGGACAAATTGCAGGATCTGTTGGAACAGTCTAATGAGCACACATTATGGATTGAGAGTAAACTGAAGAAAGCATAAAGTAACAAGGAGTAGTACAAATGAGATCAGTGATAAACTCAACATTAAAACTGCGGACCATAAAGCAAAGCTGTTCTGCTAGCTTGGAAGCAAGCCAAACTCCAGAAATGAGGTAGACATAAGCAGTTACTGTAGGCGAAGAGAGAATTCCTGACCAAAAGAAATCAAATGCTGGCATTAATTTGAGGAAGAAATTTACGAGAATGTACATCTAGAGCACAGCATTGCATGGGTATGAATCTTGGACTGTGGAACAACTAGAAAAGAAATTGAAGTGAGAGATGCGGTGCTATAAAATGATGCTGAAAATTATATAGACTGATTAGACAAGAAATGAGGAAATTGTCCATAGAATCAGCAGGGACGAATGTACACAACAAAATGAATCAGGATGTTTAGTGTATTCCGAGATTGAGGGATAGAGATCTAAAACATTTGGTATATAAAATTCCCAAATTTTTCAATACAGAAACATGGTGAATACAATATTGAAGATGCACTGTGTGTACAAAACTAAATAATTAGGAAATATATTACTTTCCTTGGGAAAAGTAAGATGCAGGGTTGTGCACTGAGCTCCCCTCCAAAATATACCACAATTTGTAAGCTTTTCAGTCTTATAAATGCTGGATTATAAAATCTTACTCAACTAATCAATTTCCATTCTTCCATTTTCGACAATGTGTTTTGAGTGAAGTCATACATAAACACACATTTATTGCCACGATCAATTGCAGTCGAATGTTGACTTTCTAGACTGCCACTTTATGACAAAAGTACAGATCTTTCAATAATGTAATGACAGATATAAAATAAAAATGAATACCAATCAGGCGCCCACTGTTGAGCATCGCTGGATATTCCTTTTCAGGTTCGAGATGTAGTAACATGTATTTGCCTTTAATAAGTAAAATTTTATATTTCCTGTGAAATGTAAAAGAAGAAGTAGTAGTAGTAGTAGTAGTAGTAGTAGTAGTAAAAAGTTAAAACTTACCAACAGAAATATGTATTTCTAACTTGGCCAGTGCTGGTTAGGTCCAAAGCCCGGATACGAAAGCATGAGAAAAGCACGCAAGGATGAGCAATACCCCCATCGTTTTGTCAAGTTTAGTCTCACGTATGCTTGCTGGCATTTTCACAGCTCATTCAATCAGACAACCGCAAATCACATTGAGTCGTAAATGAGGCTATCACCAGTGTTAAACAGTTTTGTCCAATTTGGAGATGCATTAAAATTATTCTACACCTCTCAACCAGATCATAGGTAACACTCTTCCTCTCACTGATCCATTAATCTACACCTGAGTAGCAATAACACAGAGCATCGATGGGGACAGCAGGGTGTTCACCACAAATGCCATGCGTACATATCTTGGTATACTGACAAGGAAGTCCCAGATCCAGTTCTGTGGTGGCTGCAAGTGCAAAACAGCTGTCAGGCCATTTACACACTGATCATATTTGAAACCTTTGTAATACTATATCACATCTGTTCCAGTGTTCTCATAGTTCTTTGTAATCAACAGAGATTTTATTTGATAATTGGATCTAGAGGGCACATTCAAGGAATACAATAATGTCTACTTGTCCTTTTAAAGATAATGGTTTATATTTGAATAATTGTGCTGTGCACAACAAATATTTAAAAAAGATCCAGTTTGTAGCAAAATTCACTTTGTATTTTAGTAAGTTAAGGTCTCTAGAGGGACCAGAATAAATAGTGCCAACCTTTGTTAAGGATCATCATTTAAATTATTTTGTGCACCTCTAACAAAGTCTTGTTTTACCTGCATCCAAAATATGCTTTCTGATTAAGTTTTGTTTAACTTTAGTGTGGGCAACACATACATCCAGTTACTTCCTGTCACCTGCCTGTAGGAGGTGGTGGCAAAGTGGGAGTTGGACTGCGTTTGTGAAAGAGAAAGCAGCTGTTACTTTGTGTCAATTGTGGCGTCACGTACAGAAATGGTTTGAATTGCCCACAAGGCAACTGTCCTCTCAGTTTTAAATGGTCATTGACTTTTGAACCTGACTATATTCTTGGGCCATAAACCTGCTTTACATTCAAATCAGGACCAGAAAAACCACCTGTATTTGACTACAGCTGTAGATGTGGTTAATTTACCTCCACTGTTGGTGATTCAGCCATTTCTAGAAATTAAATGTGAAAATTTCGATCTCCATCTCTGAGGAAGTGGTTATGGTAGTCTCCACCCCATTGTGTGTGTTAAAAGCTCTCTCACAGATTGTCATAACTGAGAGTTGTGAGAGGCCAAGGCTTACTCCTCCCATTTTGGGGAGGGGAGGTGGGGGGGGGGGGGGTAAAGATAATAGAACATTATTCCAGATGTAAAATGTATTGTTACACAACCAACTTTAACTTTTGTTACAGAGACAGAAGAAGTGCTACATGAATGACTATTCCTGTGCTTATAGCACCAATTGTATTCAGAACAAGTAATGACATTGTTTGACAAACCTACCTTACAGTATCCTAATACATTTAGAGTTCAATGTTCCACTAAAGGCAGCTATTTGCACTTTATCATTTTACCTCTGAAACCTACATGCATGCCTTTTTCCAGCAGTTGTATAATCACTTCTTAACACATTATAATATCTTTACTGTACTATAAAGTATTGCCTGATACAATATTGTCTCATTATGCTTCATTCAGGAGCAGCAGCAGCTTTATTTTGCCCTTTTAGTTGTTACTGTTCCCTGAAGCACCATTTCAAGCCACTAGGCTTAAACCCTTTATCACACACAACTCTATGAACCCACGAACAATTAACACAGTGGTAGGTAAGAAGCTCCAGAAGTTGTCTGACAGCGACGTGTCAGCAACTACTTCAATACACAACTGACCTGGGGAGTGAAGCTTATTTTTTATTCGTTTCTTACCCTGATCAAAATATGCAGTTTAGATCCCTATTCTTTAAAACAACATTCAACAACTATTCCAAATTGTGGCCCCCAAAGCACATCACAGCTTACAAAAGCTTTACAAAGATAACTGGAAACATTAATTAGTTCAATAGTATTTAACTAAAAGTTTACGAAACCTGTGCCACAGCATTGCTGACTTGTTTCTTTGAGTGCTTGTTTTACATGACAAGCTCCTCCATGTATTGTATGTTGGTTATGATGAACATGGGACTTATATTTTTTTCCAAAATACTCTAAATTCAGGACAAAACTACAACACTGCTTAACTACAATGCAGTGGATAGTTACTGTGTTGTGATACACTGTGTTTGTGGTACTGTTGGCTTGCAGACCACATTTTTTTTCTGCAAGTGCTTAAATTTTCTTCTCTGCTTCAGGACTTGGTAAGAGGCAAAGTGGACATCATCTCATTGTTAATAATTTGAACATGACATTTATTTGGTATTACAACATAAGCAATTGAGCATCACTTTTCTATGCAATAGCTTTCAAAACGCACTTAACAAAGCTTTTTTAATGGCTTTTTGAAGCTCTTACCATTAAAGCAGCAAATTGTGCAAATTCTTCCACAGCTGGTAACTCTTCACACCCAAAGAGATGAAAACCACTGAGAGAAGTATGATAAGATGGAAGATGACCAAATAGAAGCCATTTCATTCTTCCAATTTCAGACAAATGAGAACTGCAGTACTGAGGTGGTATTGCTGTGAATGGTGATTTCTTGTATTAGTTGGCTGCACCAATTACTGCAACAAGGAATTCTTAACCTTACCCAAAGATCACAATTACACAGAGTGACATTCAAGAAAAGAAATTTATATACAAAAATGCCACTCCAGCTGAGCACCTATAACTTCAAATCAGCGACAAGAAAAAAATTCAAAAATATAAGTATTTCCATTAATGAGATCATGAATGGTGTTAGCGATTGTCTTTAGAAGTCCTTCATAGATTTTATTTCCTGTCCATTTACGGCCATCCTTGAAGTCATTACGCCAAGCAAATCAGGCTTTTTAAATGTTTAATCACCAAGCTGTGCTATCAATCTCCAGGAAATTTCCAGCAATGAACAGTACAGTGTACAGTCTTATAATAAGTCTTTTGCCCGGATTTCAATGGAAACAGTAATTTATGGCTCTATGAAGCCTAACCACCTTTCATCCCACTACTGCCTCTTAAACGTCTCTGCCCACTATTCAACACATGCTCAGAACAAAGTTTGGTTTATAACTGATTCACTATCAGACGTTTTATAGTAAATAAGATACTGTGAAAGTAACCAATCACATCAGCCACTGTAGCCTTTAACAACAAACATTTGTTAGTGAAAAGCTAACAATTACTTTGATTTTACGCATCTCGTCAGCCTCCAGGCCATGAACAAATCACTTTACCTTTAAAGAAGATTTCCAAAACCGTACATTATGTAAGGATGGGAGAGGTATTAAGAGTACTTTATGTTCATGTAAGTACCATCCAATACTTTCTTAAAGTTCAGCAATATGAAGACACTAATAAAAATTCTATTCCTGAGACTGCTTTTGGTCTTGCTTGTTAATGCTTAAGCCCTTCCCATCTTGCACTATTGAGGTATACAGAAATGTTTCCAGGCATCAGTAGTAGGGTGTTTTTATTGGCAATTTGATTATAAAAGACACAGTAACTTAGCAGAATTTTACTTGGGTGCCCTGACAAGTCTCGCCACAACCATGCACTAAGACAGCAGAGCATAAAGGGAACTGTTACTTTTGCTATGAATGTTCTACTGAGCTTTGTGTAAATGTTGAGACATAAACACTTGTTAATTAATACAAAGTTTGCAATTAGAGATGCAAGAGGCATACATTCCTATCAAAACACAAACCTTAATGTGGTGTGTGCAGGAAAAAGAAGAAAAATCTAGTGTCAGAACTCAAAAGCATTTCATTAAACTTTCAAGAAAGTTGTAATGATATTTCAGAAAATGTATATAACTACACCATAACTATGCCCCTTAAGCATCACCACAAGCAGGCTAGATAACATTGCTTCAATGAATTACTTTTCACTTCTTTACAACAATATCCCTTTCACAACAATGATAGGTGATACATATTCACACTTAAATTTTTGAACACATTTTCTAAGTATAACAACAATTAGTTACCTGTAGTTTCTTCTAAGATTTCCTCTTTACTATACACTGTACAACAAAAACTGAAGCATTTACACGATGTGGTTTGTTATCAATGTAACTACACAGATGCTGCACACTTTGGTGGGCAAGCCACCTAACAGTGAAGTGGTCATTATTAAGGATCTCCATTTGGCTGACTGGTTGAATCTTCCAATATCTAGATTTTTGGGGCATTTGGCTGTGACAGTGACCTGATATCTAACCACATAGGAAAGTGTGATCAGCTATACTATCAAGTACCCAGTCGATTATGCCTGATCATCACACGGGAGGATTGCCGTATTGCGCACCACTCAAATCCTGACTTTTCGCATTTGTACCTGCCATCAAAGAACAAGTAATAGACTCCTTGCAATATTCTGTGTTCTTGCATCATTGGTTGGAAACCAGCAGCAGTCTGACAGATTTTCAACCCGTGCACATACCACCATTAATACCACATCAGAAACGGCTGTGTTTGGAGTGGTGCCATGACCAGAAAGTTTGGACAGCTGATGAACATCAGTACACTGTTCTGTATTCTGTGATGATTCGACGTTCTGCACTAACCCAGATAACCATTTAGGAGCATGGTGGTGCCCTGTGGAGAAGTCCTATTCTTCCAATGTCTTGGAAAGGCACAGAAGTGTTATTCCTGGCATCACATTATGAGGTGCCATTATGTATGACATCAGGTCATCACTGGTAGTGACTGAGGTAACTCTCAGTGCAAGATTACATCACTGCCATCTTCTGTCATCTGTGTTACTGCCTCTCACACCACAGTAATGAGGTGCCCGTGTTCAACAGCATGAATCTATGAATTGTCTGCATTATGTTGGGACCAGCTCATACATCAATATTTCCAGTGCCAGTATCTGAGATTAAATGATCAGTTCACCTCAGGAGAGGTTACAATTGTTTCTGACACCTTTCCTAACCAAAATCAATGCATGTGCCCAGACCAGAAGAGGTGCAATGTCATACTAATAAGTGGGCTCATACTACTTAGTTTTTTGTAAATTCGCCAAGATTTTGTAATCAGTGAAATAATATCAAATAATGTGTCAACCTATGAAGATTCTTTGTTTCCTGCTCCACTTACATGTGCTTAATTTACTGTAACGTTGTGTTCTTTCACATATTTATTTACAGCCAGAAAGAATGCATGAAAGTTTTCATCATTGCTCTGGCACTTGATAACACATGCCATTGATTTATCTGCCTCCTACTTATAACGTTCTATTATTGGAATGTTCCCTATTGGATGGTGGAAAATTATAATCTTACTAAATCAAACTACACTACTTCAACGTATAAGAGAGCCATTCTAATACTAAACAGAAGTAGACAATCACACTGTGGTATATATTGCACAAGTCTTTATTTAAGATGTATAGAGTAAATAGTACAGAAGTGCAAGATCTGGATATTTCATAAAAATTATCTACGTTATATTTAACATTCCAGCACAAAAAGTAAATTGTTAACAGAAATCCAACATTCAGTAGACTGCAGACAATATATAATTACTAATGGCCAGTTTCAAATCCATTTATTTTAACACCACACGACTTACTGGGCTACAGAGTTCTTTGTTTTACTGTAAACTACTCTAAGTATTTAGTTCACTGGACTTTTACAAAAATACACATTGAAGTTTTTAACTGAGAATGACCACTTACACTAATGTTGAAGTAATGTGCCATGCCTAACAAGCAATAAAAGTTAATGTTAAATTCTGTATCACTTTCAATAAGTTAACATTTATGAAACCCAACACAATGACACAGCAACAGGAACGGCACCACTTAGAAGACGCTAATTATCCAGCTTGTTGACGTGCCACCATTGTATCTCTTGTTCAACAAAAATCTCATTCCTGACACATTGGAAAATCATAGCTTATGCATCTTATGATTAAAATTTGGTGATCAACATCCCCATCACAGGGACTGTTTTAATGCATCACAGAGCGAAAACCAAAACCAAAATCTGTTTTATCCTAATGAAATTTTATTTAGGAACTTAGTCACCAATTTCTGGCAAAATCCACTTGTCAGCCATAATCAAAACAAAAAAAACTTATGCCACTAGTTAATGGTGCAGAGCATCTCCAAAGAGTTAAAGTTACAACATTCAAGTGTCCCACAAAAGCAAATACAAACCAAACCTATTTCAAATACAAAAGTGAAATCAGTTTTTGAAAACCTGTTTTGTATTCATAATTATATAAAGTATTTCTGCCACAGGACAACCATTACACAATTTGGGCTGAGATAACAAATACATTTTGTGCATTCATTCAAGAAATGTTTAATGAAAGGAACATACAGAGATGACTTACAAAGACTTCAACTGCTCCAGGAATGTTGCTAGTGGATGACAGACTAGTCAATATGGCAGTGCTATTTTTATAAAACAAGACCTACACAATGTTGGATATTGTCTCCATACATCTGTTTACATACATGTAGATTAAGAACTACTGTGATGAGCAATTTTAACCCCCCCCCCCCCCAAACAGTAACTTATGACTGAACAAGCAAGGATCAAACTGGAGAGGCACTAATGTCATGGACAAAAGCTCAGAACTTGTTCATTATCCAAGTAGTAAACTATTTCCTCCATTTAACAACAAAATGTGGCACAGCAAATTATCCAGACTTAAACTTTGTAAGTGCAGCAATTCCCAGAGAGAGAGAGAGAGAGAGAGAGAGGGGGGGGGGGGGTGCACGTATATCAAGTTTTCACCATGGAAAATTACGTGGCAGATCATTTCTTCACAATACCCTGGGATGATTTAATTCAAGAGAAAGAACAACTTAAAGACAGAGCTGAACATTTCTTTATGTTTGACGAAAAATTGCACCATCTCTCCAAACACACTTAATTTGAACTCCAAATGCACTCAAATATTAAACAAGCACAACTGTTCCAAAAACCTGCAGAACAAGCTACCTAAAAGTGAACAGCTCAATCAGCTGTCACGATAAAAGAATGTTATAAGCTTTTCAATGAAGGGCCTCTTAGTGAGCATGCTCTTCAAACAGCATGCCTGAATCATAGGACGATCTACAGATAAAGCTGATGACAAACTGACTTGAGCACAGCAGCCATCAAGCTTAGGAGCTGTTAAGAAACTTACATAATAACTCAATCATACAGGTACCTATTTTCAAACTGCTCAATAGTGTCACTAAAATAGACTCAGGGTTGACGCAAGTTTCCTGAAGTGACATTCCCTGATTTCCGACAAGTTTTAACATTTTTCCCTACCAAATTTTGAGATCCCAACAGCAAGTTACGAAGTAAGTTGACAATCTGTGTTCGCAGCTACAGTACAAGAAACAATAGTGCAAATATCCTCTCGCCTTTCCCTCTCCTTCCCTCTTTCCTGATGAGGCAACAGTTTGTTGCGAAAGCTTGAATTTTGTGTGTATGTTTGTATGTCTATCGACGTGCCAGCGCTTTCGTTTGGTAAGTCACATCATCTTTGTTTATATATATATATATATATATATATATATATATATATATATATATATATATATATATATATAGAGAGAGAGAGAGAGAGAGAGAGAAACATTCCACGTGGGAAAAATATATCTAAAAACAAAGATGATGTGACTTACCGAACGAAAGCGCTGGCAGGTCGATAGACACACAAACACAAACACACACACAAAATTCAAGCTTTCGCAACAAACTGTTGCCTCATCAGGAAAGAGGGGGAAGGAGAGGAAAAGACGAAAGGATGTGGGTTTTAAGGAGAGGGTAAGGAGTCATTCCAATCCCGGGAGCGGAAAGACTTACCTTAGGGGGAAAAAAGGACAGGTATACACTCATGCACACACACATATATCCATCCACACATATACAGACACAAGCAGACATATTTAAAGACAAAGAGTTTGGGCAGAGATGTCAGTCGAGGCGGAAGTGAAGAGGCAAAGATGATGTTGAATGACAGGTGAGGTATGAGTGGGGGCAACTTGAAATTAGCGGAGATTGAGGCCTGGTGGGTAACGGGAAGAGAGGATATATTGAAGAGCAAGTTCCCATCTCCAGAGTTCGGATAGGTTGGTGTTGGTGGGAAGTATCCAGATAACCCGGACAGTGTAACACTGTGCCAAGATGTGCTGGCCGTGCACCAAGGCAAATTTAGCCACAGGGTGATCCTCATTACCAACAAACACTGTCAGCCTGTGTCCATTCATGCGAATGGACAGTTTGTTGCTGGTCATTCCCACATAGAATGCATCACAGTGTAGGCAGGTCAGTTGGTAAATCACGTGGGTGCTTTCACACGTGGCTCTGCCTTTGATCGTGTACACCTTCCGGGTTACAGGACTGGAGTAGGTGGTGGTGGGAGGGTGCATGGGACAGGTTTTACACCGGGGGCGGTTACAAGGATACGAGCCAGAGGGTAGGGAAGGTGGTTTGGGGATTTCATAGGGATGAACTAACAGGTTACGAAGGTTAGGTGGACGGCGGAAAGACACTCTTGGTGGAGTGGGGAGGATTTCATGAAGGATGGATCTCATTTCAGGGCAGGATTTGAGGAAGTCGTATCCCTGCTGGAGAGCCACATTCAGAGTCTGGTCCAGTCCCGGAAAGTATCCTGTCACAAGTGGGGCACTTTTGTGGTTCTTCTGTGGGGGATTCTGGGTTCGAGGGGATGAGGAAGTGGCTCTGGTTATTTGCTTCTGTACCAGGTCGGGAGGGTAGTTGCGAGATGCGAAAGCTGTTGTCAGGTTGTTGGTGTAATGGTTCACGGATTCCGGACTGGAGCAGATTCGTTTGCCACGAAGACCTAGGCTGTAGGGAAGGGACCGTTTGATGTGGAATGGGTGGCAGCTGTCATAATGGAGGTACTGTTGCTTGTTGGTGGGTTTGATATGGACGGATGTGTGAAGCTGGCCATTGGACAGGTGGAGGTCAACGTCAAGGAAAGTGGCATGGGATTTGGAGTAGGACCAGGTGAATCTGATGGAACCAAAGGAGTTGAGGTTGGAGAGGAAATTCTGAAGTTCTTCTTCACTGTCAGTACAGATCATGAAGATGTCATCAATAAATCTGTACCAAACTTTGGGTTGGCAGGCCTGGGTAACCAAGAAGGCTTCCTCTAAGCGACCCATGAATAGGTTGGCGTACGAGGGGGCCATCCTGGTACCCACGGCTGTTCCCTTTAATTGTTGGTATGTCTGGCCTTCGAAAGTGAAGAAGTTGTGGGTCAGGATGAAGCTGGCTAAGGTGATGAGGAAAGAGGTTTTAGGTAGGGTGGCAGGTGATCGGCGTGAAAGGAAGTGCTCCATCGCAGCGAGGCCCTGGACGTGCGGAATATTTGTGTATAAGGAAGTGGCATCAATGGTTACAAGGATGGTTTCCGGGGGTAACAGATTGGGTAAGGGTAACAGATTGGGTAAGGGTTCCAGGCGTTCGAGAAAGTGGTTGGTGTCTTTGATGAAGGATGGGAGACTGCATGTAATGGGTTGAAGGTGTTGATCTACGTAGGCAGAGGTACATTCTGTGGGGGCTTGGTAACCAGCTACAATGGGGCGGCCGGGATGATTGGGTTTGTGGATTTTAGGAAGAAGGTAGAAGGTAGGGGTGCGGGGTGTCGGTGGGGTCAGGAGGTTGATGGAGTCAGGTGAAAGGTTTTGCAGGGGGAAAAAAGGACAGGCGCGCACACACACACACACACACACACACACACACACACACACACACACACACACACACACACACACATCCGCACATGGATGTGCGGATGGATATGTGTGTGTGTGTGCGCGCGCGCGAGCGAGCGAGAGTGTATACCTGTCCTTTTTTCCCCCAAGGTAAGTCTTTCCGCTCCCGGGATTGGATTGACTCCTTACCCCCTCCCTTAAAACCCACATCCTTTCGTCTTTCCTTCTCCTTTCCTCTTTCCCGATGAAGCAACAGTTTGTTGCGAAAGCTTGAATTTCGTGTGTATGTCGACCTGCCAGCAGTTTCGTTTGGTATATATATATATATATAATATATATATATATATATATATATATATATATATATATATATATATATATATATACTTTAAAGCAGATGGTGTTTCCTGATGTGAACAAATATCTTAAGCACTAAAAACAACGTCTTTTGTAATGAATTGTTTAGATAGAGAATGCAAGCCAAATTGTGTGTGTGTGTGTGTGTGTGTTCATTAAGATTACTATGGTTTTATTTCAACAAAACGAAACATTTGGTGACAAAAATACACTTTTCCTTGGAGTTGCAAGACCAATTTAAAATATCTTCTCCGATTTAAAAAATAACCTCAGAAAAAAGTAGGCTCACGGAAGAAGTTAAGATGCGGAAGTTTGTGTAAACAAAGAATATAGGTGAGCAACAATGAAATGTTGGTTGTACTATGTTTGTTATTGTCTCTTATTACCCACTGTGTTACACCTATTATTTTACAGGCATTTTGTGATTTTTCCTTCGAGAAATATGAGTACATATTAAAAACTGCCAGCGACTGACAATTTTCTTCTTCTTATCATCCATACTTTCCAAAAAATAAACTTTTTAAATGCCAAAATTTATTAGACCAAATAAAATGTCTACAAAACGCCACACTGTAGGACATATTTGCAGTGAGACAGTTGCAAATCCTGAAATTCATCGCCCATGGCCTATGGCCTGCTAAGGAGCAAAAAGTCCTGGGTCTGTGGATAAACTATGAAAATCCGCTGTGATACACCACACACGAACAGACTCAGCCCGTGGGCAGATTGGTAAGACTAGACTGGACAGGTACAGTCTGCACATTAGTGGGAACCGAATGGCTTCAGATCAGCAGGCTCGATCCATTACAGATACCCGCAGAAACTGCCCGCCTGCAGTTTTGGCCCATCATGGAAATCCACTCATGTGGCTAACTATTCATGAGCCACAGACAGCATGTTGTTGAACTGAAATCACAGTGGTCAATCCATGCAACAGGTAACGAGTTCAAACACTTTGAGAATCAATAACAATGACAGGTAACAATTAACCGTAAAGATGATTGCTGAGCCCCAGGTGGGGACATAGATAAGACACTCAACACCCTCAAATTTTTAGCTACAGCTTTTGTCAGAAAATGAGAGTGTGCACACATCCAACAAAATCACACACACGACTCAAGTCTCCAGCCGCTGCGACGACAGTCTGTGAGAATCAGATCCTAACAAACCACTCCTCATGCCTCCCTGCCTCTCATCGGCAGCTACTAGGCTAGTGGGAAAAGTGGTAGCAGCACTGACTGCAAGCTGAGGGGAGTGGTAGGAAGGGAAGAAGCAGTAGTAATGAGGGATAGGGAAGTGGCACACATACTCGGCTACACCCAGCCAGCAACAATGCACGACACCTCAGTAAATGAACATTCCATATACTGAGACAAAAACAAGATCTTTCCAGTGTTTTTTTCTTTTTCAAATTTCCCTGGAAAAACCACATGGAGTTTTCAACTTATGATTCTGGGAACTATAATTTATCAGAAAAAGTCAATTTATAAACTAAGCTGCATAATCTGAGACTACCTCAATAAAATACTGTCAGTGGAAGAGAAGATGGAGGAAACAGAAAAATAACTTCTCAACAACTATCAACATCTTCCTGATGTCACTGATTATTGTGCAATCGCTGTTCAAATCAAGAAACTGAGACAGAACAGGACATTCTGCGAGCCAGCTACCGTCTCAACTGTGACTACACATAATTTCCCAGCACATTATCTGATCGTCTTCAAGTTTGTAACCACATCAGGCAATCACGTGAATACAATTTTCTACGGTCCACTTGGCAGTCATCTTCAGACGATTACATTGCTTGCTAATCTTGCTGGAAGTGATCAATACTGTGAACAGCAGGCCTTTTATACACCATGTAAGGCTAACAGCACCTGTGCCGCAAATTGTTGCTGTTGCTCAGTACAAGTGAATGCACAATGCCCCTGTGGTCAAAGCCAGCAAAAATGCAAAATACTATCAAATACCTCTATCAGTATATTCTAATGTAATCGGATAGATAAAATATCTATTCACCACGGAGCGGCTGAACATACACAAAAAGTGGTTACAATTAGGCAAGCTTTCTGATCCAGTGGTTCCTTCAGGTAGAAGGGGAAAGAAGAGGGGGTGAATGAAAAGGACTGGACAGGTCTAGGAAAAGGAGAAGATTTCTGAAAGGTCACCCAAAATGGCAGGTCAGGGAAGACTTTCTGGACAGGATGAGACGGAAAGCCTGATTGTTGAGGATTGCACCGGATTGTTGAGGATTGCATTGGACGAGACTTGAAAACCTGATAGCTTAAAGGTGGCAGACAGGGTAATATGCAAGAAAGAGGCTACTGCTAAAACATCACAGTCAAGTTAATAAGAATGAAAAGCTATGTTCATTGTATATAACAGAGGTGGGAGGGGGCAATGAAAAATAGATGGGTAAGAAAATGAAACATGTAGAAAACTAAAATGCAGTGAAAAAAGGAGCAGTTACTGTGAAGAAATGCTGAGACAGAAGAAATTAACACAAAATAAGGAAATTAAGGCCAGGTGGGTAGCGAGAACCAAGAACATGTTGTAGCACTAGTTCCCAACTGCAGAGTTCTGAGAGACTGGTGGCGCACGTGGTGAAATAGGCACCAAGGTTGAGATTGTCATGTTGTAGAGCATGTTCTGCAACAGGATATTGTGTGTTGCCAGTATGCACTCTCTACCTATGCCCATGCATCCTAACTGATCATTTGGTGGCAGTAATGTTGATGTAAAACACTGAACAGCGTTCACAAAAGAGTTGGTATACGACTTATCATTTCACAGGTGGCTCTCCCTTTGCTGGCTTATGTTTTGCCAGTTACAGGACTGGTATAGGTAGTGGTAGGAGAGATTTTGCCCACCACACCTACAATAGCTATTCGTTGCCCTCCCAATCTCTGTAGTATTCTTGTCTGACCCTATGCTCCTTCTGTACCTAACTCCCTACACTAAGGCTCCTTCCCCTGTGACCATCAACACTGTAAGATCTTGCCCTGTGCACCCTCCTACCACCACTTATACCAGCCCTGTAAACTGGTAACCCTATCAAAGGGAGAGCCACCTGTGAAATGAAATGACATGTCATATACCAGCTGTTATATAAATATTTTTCAGCCTTGTGCATCGGTATGCTCTGCAACATGACAATAGTGACCTCAGTGCCAATATCACCACATGCACCACCTGGATTCTTCCCCCAGACACTTGTTTCTCGGAACTCCACAGGTGTTGCACAAATCGTAGTAGTAAAAACTTCAGTCAGTTCCCAATGCAGCGACACTACAAAAGAAATTATATTGATTTATACATGCAAATACCAGTCCACATGTGTGTTTCTAATAAAACACTGTTCCAGTGTCCATCTAGAAATGGAAGCTTTGCACACCTTTGACCTCTGCCATGAACTTTACACTAGGATGAACGCAATTAAAATGGTTCCCCCAAAGCCACCCCATCAGTTTGCTCAAAGTAATTGTTATTGAAACTGTTTAGTTGGCAAGTGATGGCAGAGCATCATCTACATGTCCAGTTTTTCACCAATTAACATTATTCAATGTTTCTTCAAGAGGAACGCAGGTAAAAAGACACTATGCTTAGTTCACAAACAAATCAAGCAACCAATACAAGAAGACTTCAACTGCTGGATAAAAATCACTGAACTGGAAACATGTTTTTCAGATTTTCGTATGTGAAAGCTAGGAACAGAAGCTAAAATCATAGCCAATTTGTGAATATGCATAACCAAATTATTCGCAACAGGACGTAGTGGAACCCTTCTTATGAACTTTGGCAAACTGTATAAACTCAACAGAACAGCAGCACCAGTTCTTTAATCACATTGTCAGATAACTAACTCTCCTTGAGAAATGAAAGTGTCTTCCACTTTATTCATTCAGTCAGGTCATTCTGCAATCTTCAGTACATCCTGTTCTTAAGTAATAGATCCATTTTACATAGTTTTTCTGTGAATGAAGATTTGCGGCATTACCTTTGTCCATTAGCAGCACAAAAAATCCCTTACTTCTCTAATGGATCAGATTGCTGCCCTTTCAACAGAAGGGGTGGAGCCTGATGTAACTTTTGCAAAGTTATTACCCAATTTCTTCTGTTCAGTCCACAAGGAAGTAACACCATTTGCTCCACCAACAAAATACATCCAGTGAAGAGAAGAGCAAAATTTAGGCCTTTTTCCAAAACTGATGCACAGCATCTTCCAATTCTTTACTCGTGACATCAATCACAAACCATTGATGAGTTACCTCAGTCGAGAAAAGACATTGAAACTCTGAAGACTACCAACTACTGATGATCCTGATAGTGCCCAAAAACATTCCACCCATTTTCAAGAAACAGCAATGGCAGTGATGAAACTGCCAAGTGCAGGTAAAATAATAAATCTTTGCATAAAGGATCAAGTTACACGTGAGTAAAAGAAATATGTTGCCCTGCCAGAACAATATTCAAATTGCCAACATATTTACTCTAAATCCTTGACATCGTATGACGACACCTATCAATGGATCATGATTACATGAGTAAAGAACTGGGCAATGACACAATCAGTTTTGGAGAAAAGCCAACGTTCTGCTTCTACACTGATGAGTCTTACCTCTGAATTTATTTGCTCGGTGGAGCAAGTGGTGTCTAGTTTTCCTGAAGACCAAGCAGAATAAATCTGGTGAGAAGTTTAACATATGTTGAGACAGGCTCTGCACCAGTAGAGCATTATATCTGCTATCGATAGGACAGCAATCTGGTCAATTCGAGAAGGTCCAGATTTATTAATGCCACTAACAGACAAAGGTAATGCCACACATCTTCATTGATTAGATTACTTTACTTTTACTTAAGGACACAGAATACCGAAGATTGCGGAATTTGGGTGCACATGCTTACAACTTGGCTAAGTATTTAAGGGACTGTTCTTAGCCTTCACATAGAAAATGTGTACATCACATTTCTGATTCCATGATTTTTTCCCAGTGGTTGAAGTCTGTCTTGATCCCTTGGATTTATTTGAGAGTTTTGATGTCGTGTCTTTTACCTGGGCTTGCCTTTAAGAATCCTCAATGTTAATTAGTGAAAAGCTGGACACAGAAATGACGAAGCTGTGCCATAGTGCTGCTGTCTAGATTTTTTAGTAAATGATAATTATTCTGAGTAAACTGATGGAAGGCTAGAAGACTTCAAGGAACCCATTGCCCCCCCCCCCCCCCCCATTGTTGCCAATTTATTTCTAGAAAATTTTTGAAGACAGGGCACTGATGACAGCATTTTTAAAACATCCATTGTTGGAGGTACATAACAATATGTATATGGTAATGGAAATGGTTGTTCTGAATCCATTCCCTGTATCATTTTAATAGCCTTCATTTCAGCATCAAGTTCATGATGGAGGTCAAATGGGATGGAAGGTTTCCGTTTCTAAACTTGCTGGTCTACAGAAAGATGGGCACGTGTTTCTTGAAAACCAATGCACAAGGATCCTGCTGACATTGGCAAACAGGTCGTAGGTCATCTCAGATGGGAGAGAGCTTGACCCAAGAGCTGGATAAACTTCAGTTAGTGTTTAAGCTGAATGGCTATCCTAACCACAAAATAGTATGTACAAGCATATCTGTCCTGTCTTTGAGTTTGGACCTGCTCTGGGATCGTGTGAAGGCACATGTAAACCAGTTGTCTTTCCACCGTATGCTGGAGGCATGTCTTCAAAAACAGGAAGAATTTTAAAAAGATACAGCAAAAGTATTTTATCTGCCAGCCAAGATTAGAGCACTTCTTGGCTCAGTACAGATGACTTTGGACTGAGAAACCCCAGTGATGATAAAATCCCTTGCCGTTGTGGGAAATCATACTGGCCAGATAGTTCACATTACTCAATACTGATCTACTAAGCACCACCAGCAACACATTTGATGCAGACAAATCAATCTGTGATGGAAGAGCACTATCTTACTAATGAACAAAATAATGTACAGTAAGACACAAATGGTTACCCCTGCGTCTTGCTATTGAGACTGGGTTTTAGAGGAAGTTGTTGAAATTACACTGGCAGCCAATATTGTAAATAGAGACAAGGATTACCCTTTCAGTAAGATTTGGAAGTGTTATCTGACAACTGTTGATGACCTGACTGGCAGAATATGTTGATAGTGGTATTGAACAGCATTTTATCATTTTTGTCTGCTTTAACCACTGAGGTGCTGTACGTTCACTCGCTTAAGTGACAGCAGTGACGCTTTGTGGTGCACCTGCTGCTGGTCATCCGCGGTGTACAAAATGGCTGCCATTCACAGTATCAATCAGTTCCGGCGAGATTAGCATACAGGTAGATAGTGGTCAGTTGGATTATGGCAACACTGTTCACGTGACTGCTTGGCTCGGTTGCAGACAAGAACAATATCACATTCTCAACTTACTAGAAAAACGAACCACCTCAAACCAAACTTACAGTAAAGGAAACAGGGACCTAAACCCCTCCTGGGAAGGAAAAATACACTTCAAAATACTTTCATTAGTGCCCTATATATTGTACAGCACTGACAAAGTTGCAAGTAACGGCCAATGAGCAAAAATTTACGGGTACAACTTGGGCAGCATACCCATAAACTGTAAGGACTTCCTCACTGTTTTTGTGCTACCGTAAAGCTTAGTAATCATGCTCTGCATTGTACTGACCCACCCTATCAAAGTACAGATTGTATCATAAACTTGTGCTACTATCCTGCTAGAATCAATTCCAGCATTTGATGATAACTTTCAGCCATAAAATAAAAGCAACATCATCTAAAGTTCATCCTGTGCTTTGTTACCAGCAGGAACAGTAATGATTAAAGTTGGGAAAGATTTCTTACAGAAGCTGACACACTCCAGCACTACTGTAACAAATGAAATTAGACACAAGGGACACTAAAACCCAGACACCTGAAATTAGGATGGAATCCCTCAAAGTCACACACAAGAATAAATGACACAAGTCAACCTCAATATATTCTGCCACAATGGGCAAAATTAATCTTCAGAGGTGAGGTCTCCGAGTTGCCCATCTCATGAATGTAAAGCTGGGCAGACAGCCTACTTCATACAGTATCACTAATGCAATTTCTCATGTACCATTAATGACTTTATAATACTATCACTGCTCTTAACCTTTAATTAATGTAGTTGCAAACATGGGACACTAACACCGTCGTGCAGTCAATCTGACATCTTAATTATAGGTGGGTGTAATGTAAATAATTTGAATCCCTTTGTAATTCTCTGTTTTGCACATGGCAGAGTCTTTAATACAATGTAAATAAACGTGAAAACACAAAACATTAATATTAAATAGTTACTGATAAACTGGCATTCAGATATGTTTACTACACATCTCATAAGCTAATATGTTTATACGTTTTTCGTAAGCTAATAAGCAAGTTAATGCTTTGATACATTTTTATTTCTTCTTGACAAACTAATGGAACAAAAAATGTAATGTTTTTAACCTGAAAAAATGCCTCATGAAAAATCAGAGCCCTCCAAATCACAATTTTTCACAGCAGTGCTTGCAGACCTGGGAACAGCACGGCATGCATATTTGTCTCTTGCAAATGTAGCAACAATGCTGGCTAGGCAGATTCTGCACGTTTTCCTATTCCTAGGACCTGATTCTGCTTCCACTGCTGCCTCTGCTGAAGCATCAGGGCCTAAAATCCGGTGGGTCATTAGTCTTAACTCCTGCGGAAGTCGTGGGTTCTGAGCTTGCTTTTGCATATGTTTCAGCACAAGACGACGGGCCAGCTCTTTCAGGAAGATACCTCTGTCGGCGGGAACTTCATCTGATCCACTCTTCTGAAGAAAATATGCATTTACTGTGCAGATGTCCAATAAACGGTAGAATAAAGAAATCGGCGAATCTCGAGTTTGACTGCAGGAGTATGTGGAGTACTTTTTGTCCAGTTCAGCAACACATCCTTTAGTGGTGTTTTAGTATGGTATTATTTCTGGTTTCTGAGAAGTCAAATCCTCAGTGGGGCTATGACGCATGCAAGAGACAAGAAGACCTGCTTTGTTTGTCTTTGGCACATGCGACAAAAGAGTGGTGCCTTGCATAAAACTGTAAAAAGACGAACCAACTAGCCTATGCTTATTTGGATGGAAGGCTTGGGGAGTCTCTTATTCTTTTTGAGAGTTCCAACAAAAGTCAATCCTCTTTTCCTTAACTCTTCTACAGCCTGTATTGAGCTGAACAAATTGTCAGCAGTAATGTTGCAATTACTGCCATAGATTGGTTTACACAATCGCAACAGAGACTGTATTGGTATCGTCAGTTTCTTATTGTCCGGCAAAGTATCTCCATCAGAGCCTTTTCCAGTGTACATATACCTATTATAAAAGTAACTGGTCCTTGCATCACACAAGGACATTATTTTTAAACTGTATTTACCAGGCTTCTTTGGCATGTAGACCACAAATGAGCAATTACCACAGAAGGAAACTAGTTGCTCATCTACAGTAGCACGTGTCTAAATATTTTTTGGGAATTTTCCACAATTTTTCTAAAGAGAAATGAGGCTGCTGCCATTTTGTCAACTTTCAGACACTTTTCTAGTTCAAAAGCCATCAAACCGTAAGCAGTTCAACAACATTAGGAAACAGTTCCTAGACATAGCACATTTGAAAATTGCAAATTAATTTACATTTTCGTGGTTGGATTTAAAGACAGAAGAATATATCACAAGTCCTAAAAAAGTCAAAAGTGCATCCAAATCCAGGTTCTGAAGTTCAGCTTTGTTTTTGTCCGAGTACTTCTGCCTGACGCAATCTATTTTAGCATTTGTCCATAGAAGGATGTGATGGAGAACTTCCGTCATCAAAATCTATATGCCATAATGAAAATGGGTCTTTTGGATCTCCTGTAGTCAACGTGGTGGATGGAAATTTCATGATGTTATGGCGAGGAGTTCTAACAGCTCAGATCGGATGTGCTTTAGCCCATCTGTACTGATTCTTGCCAGAGAATTAATTGCTTCTCTGTAGCTCATCACATGGATCACTACTTTCATCAGAGTAATTTTCTGTTGCACTTTGTCCTGAGAGTCATGCTCATTCACAATGGGTTTCTTCAGGATTTTCGTCACAGTCACTATCGTCTGATTCCTCCAACCACCTGCTCACAGTTTCCTCAAAGTTTCAGTCTGAAGTATTCACACATTGTACGCTACTTGCATCAGATCCTTTACCTGTAGAACTACTAAGTTCTGCCATATTTCAAAAGCTGTGAAATGGAAAATATCGTGAATATGTAAGGAAAGTAACTGCAGAAATAAAAATTTACACAAACAGTGCGGTCAAAATGACCATAAGCGATTTTCGAATGTCTGTCCCGCACATTATAGAAGCATTGCCGGTCCACTCACAACTAAACTCTTAAGCTAACGAGCCGACAGCCGGAATAATGGATAGGGAACTGGCTAAATCTTAATTGTTAACAAAAGTGTGCGGTCAAATAAACTGTACCATGTTCTGGTCTGCAATTGTGCTGAAACTACATTTTAATCTTTGGTTGTCACGATGTATTTTTGATCTTGCCACAATAAGGGCCAAGTGCATAAAGCAGATAACCTTAGATTAGTACCTACCAAAAACTCTGATCGAGCTGAATACTGAAATCTATTTACTTGAACATTCAACACACCTTATTTGATGCGAGTTGGGTTCAAGTTTGGCTAGCAAAACTTCACTGATCAAGTAGTATCAGTTCCCAATGCAGTGACACTACAACATAAATGATTTTGATTTGTGCAAACAGGAATCTAAAGGAACTAATTAACCCTTTGTTGCCTGACGGTACTTAAAAGTACCAGTAAGTTTTGACTCTCATTATTTTCTCATGGTGCAGTTTAGTGATCTGAGAGCCTGTCGGTACGTAACAGTATCTCTGCTCTACTGTTTCATAGATGTTGTTGTGCAATACATAGACCTCTCTGGCAGTCAGAGCTTGAAATTGTTTTTTGCGCGCTGCTGTGAAAACAGAAGATTGTATGTGCTTGTTTCCATGGTGTTGCCTGAATTTGTGCGCAATTTATTGAAACTTCCGTTGAGTTTTCCATTGTACGTACTTACCTTCTTTGTTTTTTTGTAATAGTTTGAAGCATTACTTTACAAGTGAATGAGAAAGTGGAAAATATAAGGCAGACTTATTAGTACAGTCAGGTTGTGCGAACACTATTGTAGCAACAATGCGTTACCTCTCACTAGTTGTTCTGTCCACTTTTTCTCACACAGAAATCCGTAAATACATTTGCCTGTGGAACAATTAGAACAAACAGGAAAGGTTTGCCAGGGAATTTACCTAAAGAAAAATGTCTAAATCAAATCACAGACAGTCATCTTTAGACCTAACAGTATTTCAATGGAAGGAAAATAAAGTAGTGTATTTTGCGTCAAACTTCCATGGCACTGAACAGAGCGTAGTGACAAGAAAACAGAAAGATGGAACTAGTATGACTATACCATGTCCAGTTATTGTATGTGATTACAATAAAAACATGGGTGGTGTGGATCATGCAGACAGATTACGTTCAACTTATGGTCTTCGCAAGCGATCAAAGAAATGGTGGCACCGTCTCTTCTGGGGAGCAATAGAAATTGCTTTTGTCAATGCTTACGTCATTTTCAGTGATCTAAATGGGACACTGCCACAGCTGGAATTCAGGCGTGCTGTGGCACTGGGGCTAATGAATGAACAGCAAGTGGCAAATCTCAAAAAGAAAAACTCTGGTAAAGATGAAATAACTCTCCCAAAGAGAAGGAAGGATAACTTTTCTGTTCCGAAGGATGTACGTCTTGGCAACCGAGGAAACCATTTTGTAGTGTTCAGTTGTAAAAGAGGACTATGCGAAATGTGTGCGAAAAATAAAATTCAGTCAAGACCACATTCACAATGCAGTACATGTAAAGTGTATTTGTTCTGCAATGAGAAAAAGAACTTTTTCCTACAATTTCATGAGGTATCACTAAATATGTGATATGTATATACTGTCAAAAATGTATAGCTAAGTTACTATGTATTATGAAGTTGCTCTAGAATAAATTTATGCGAAATTTAAAAAAACTCAGAAATATCATATTTCTGTTAATTAATTTTCTAATGTAAAAATATTTAATATTTATGTGGAATACAGTAGAAGTTTTCGAAATTGGAGCCTTTTTCTGCGCATGTTGTGATTCTGTCCATGGAGTCTGACGGTACTTCTGAGTACCAAGAGAGAAAGTTGTGAAAAATAAAATAAAATTTTACAAAAAAATCCTACCGTCATTTGAAGCCACAATAGCATAAATTCTGCAAAGAAAATGTTAAAAAGTAAATTTTTTTCTTATGTCAGGAAACAAAGGGTTAAATATGTAAATATGACACACATACTGCTGAAATTCAAAATTTTCCAATTGCAAGGAGTATAGACAATTTCTCTCAATAGCATTCTATGAAAACACTCATCATTAAAGTGAAGATGTTTGAAGGCATACATTTACTTTGTAATAAAGGGACATTCAAATTATTTGCAGGGAGAAAAAAAAAAGTGTACGAGTTTGATGTTAGCCAATAGTGATTAAACTCCTCTTACAAATCTATTTAAGTTGCATAGCAGTAGCTACAAAATTATTAAATTCTAGGCAAGTCAATTGTCACAGCAGGGTAACGATTAAGTTCCGAACATCCATGTTATACAAAACTGCTATGATAACTGCTCAGGCGTTAATGAACACAAATACTGTATCAGAGCGTATGACAACCTCTATTATAAGACGGCCCCTTTATTTATCACATATTTTGACTAACAAAAAGTACAAACTGTTTTATTGACGAAGTATCTGCCTAAAACGTTAACATTACACCTATTCTAAAAATATGCAATTTGTTTTTTATATTTTGATAATTCAAGAACAAAATAAATGGAAACATATGGTTGACAAATTCACATACCACGTTATTATCTAATTCCCGTACAATGTCTTTTCTAGACTTTTCACTTACTATCATCTGTGGCGGCGGCACCACCACAACCACCACCAAGCTGAAATTTATATCTCCGATGTCAGATATATTTGACCATTTCTTTCACATACATTGCTATTTCTGAGGTGGTGATTACCATGGGACATGAGAACACACTGGCTTTTATCTGAATACATACCAGATTTCACTTCTATCCAGATTTGGTAATGTTACAATATCTCTCACTTCCCATCACATCTACCCACCACACACTCATTGGGTGTGTAGAGCCATCAGATGACATGCCCCTTTTTGTTCTTGTCATACATCAAGGTGAGCGTCGACAATATCGCAGCATGAAATGAGTCTGCCACTGGTCCCTATCCGGAGTTTTACTGTCTCCTGCAGACATTGATACGATTTGTCCCATTTTGAAGTTAAGTCAAATGGGTGTATGTAAACTGCAGTTTATACGTGGGAGACATTCCTAAAAAGCCAGTGTACACAGCATAGATTACCATGGTTGGCAACATGACAATTTGCTGTCCACTCACTACTCCCATCTCCCCCTCTCTTCTAGTCCTCAGCAAAGCTGGTATCACTAGTCCTCTGCTTAACTGTGAAACGATCTGCAGTATCTTCCAGGGTGCAAGTCATATGTAACAAGAGCAACTAATAAATAAATGAAAGATCGCAATCATGATTCAGTTCAATTTTCGAACTCTCCCTTATCCTGCACACTACTGACATGTCCATTACAGATCTTACTGCTGTAATTTATTCTCGTGACAACAATTAAGAGACAGTTTAATGCAACTTACTTCATTTGATAGACATTCCATTTTGAATTAATTTTCCTTCATGTGTCGTCATAATGTCACCATCCTAAACCCAATTTAATGTTTTTACCTAGTCTTCTAACAGATGAATCGCGATCTAATTTCCCCATTTGCAACCCGCTATATCGTTAAGTCTCTCACAATCAAAGTACTGATCTGTGTTCAAAATCAAGTAATGTTCTTTAAGCACATTTCCACTTTTTAAAGTTACCTTGATAGATCTATGTTATGAAGTCTGAGAAACATGCAGTCCCTTTGTTCTTTCCCTCCTTTACACCACCACCTTCACTAACAAATACTGTGTAATTATGATGTATGATTAATACCTGTGATTGAAGCACGATATCTTATCAATTACTGATTTAATGATGTTGCCAAGAATGTCTCACGCTAATTTAGAACACAGTCTCAATAAACTGACTGAAGTTGTACATTATATAACACAGCTAATGTTAACTAGCTTCATTTTCTGGATTAAAGTACAAATTTACCTCTAGTCCATGACAATGTTGACAATTTTTGGTTACTCCCATCAACTAGTGGCACATTACAACTCTTAATTTGCCCGAAGACACTAACTTTTAAAAAAGAGCATTTGTGTGGTGTAGAAAACTTTCACTGTCCCACAACTCCAGATAAAATTCTGAATGATTAATGCTATTTCAATTTTTTCCATTGTTTCATAATGCCTTCACCTCCAATCCAAATACTCACATTAACAAAATACATTTATACCAATCCTGGCAATACTGTACCTTTCTGTTTTTTCTAGAATTAAAATCTGTAATTTGTTGCTACATAATATATTGTGCCACACTGCAAGCCAGCTACAAAAAGACCTGTACGTTCTTAAATGAACCAATTTACTATCAATTATATTGCACATCTATTCCCCTACAATACACCCATAACCATTAACAGAAGTGTTAAAGCTTAGGAGGTATTGGGGTCATCTGCATAACACATTTTTGTTGAAAATCACTTACGAAAAATATTATTGTTACACACATAGTAGACCCTTTATGGATCACGTGAAGCTTCTACAGTTTTTCCACGAGACCATTTTCTTGCTCATGACTTGCTTTCTTTCATCTATCCACTTTGTAGCAGACTTTTTGGCTCTCGTCCCTGGCTGGACTTCCCACTTGTCTATTTTGCATCTGTAGAAATTACAGTCTGCAGTGTCGTGAATGGCGAGCTGAGCGTCAGTAAGGTCTCTTCGTACTTGTTCGGCCCATGTCATACCTTTAAGGTTTTCAATGGCTATGAGTATCTGGTCTGTGAGTCTATACTCAGGGAGTCTGTGTATGTTTCCATAGAATTTAAGGCATCTTTTTCTAATGTCAGCAGCAATATTTGAAATTTTCTTTGTAGTTTTGTTGGTTTGCAGTCTATATTCAGTTTCAGTTTTTTGTTGTCCAAGGATTTTCCTAATGACCTTTTCCTTTTTTTGCAGATTTTGTAGTAGTATCTTGTTATGGACTGACAAGGTCTCTGCTACGTATAGCACCACAGGTTTAATGACAGTGCTGTACTGTGATTTTTGCATGCATGGACATGCACATTTTTCTTGTAAAGTACCTGCATTCGACCGTAGGCTCTCTTTAGTTTCTGTGCTCGAATTTGAGATTCTTCTAGTCCGGTGGGTTCCAAACTTTCCCCAGGTATTTAAAATGTGGAACTGTTTATTCATCCATATTTTGTGGTTAGATTCTGTATGTTTAAGAGTGAACACAAATTCCATTTTCTCAAAAGAAATTTGCAAGCCAACCTTCTCGGTGCATTCCTCGAGTATTTCTATTTGATGTATTGCATTTTGTTCACTGTATGTCATAATTGAAAGGTCATCGACAAAGGCTAGGTAGGTGACTTCAGTTTACCTTCCAATCTTCACTCTCCCATTCCTTATTATCTTGTCCAAAATGATACTGAACAGAATTGGAGATAGTCTGTCTCCAGTTCTGAGATTTCCCCCCGTGAATTTTACTTTACAGGTTGTGTTGGAGAGTGTCTGCTCAATGAGCTTACATGTTTTCTGGTCAAGTCCGAGTTCTATTAGAGTGTTGACAAGGGATTTACAGTTGACTGAGTCATACAACTTGAAGCCTATGAATGTGCATGTGGTGGGCTTGTGTGTAATAGCTCTGTATTTCAATGTTTTTAGATTAAAAATTTGTTCAGGGTAGGAACGTCCGGGTCCGAAACCCGCTTGATACTCCCTATCTTGTGTTCAATTTATTCCTGTATTCTCTGCCATAGGCATGAAGAGAAGATTTAGGTGGCAGTGTAATTTCACGTAGGTGGCAGTGTAATTTCACAGTACTTGTTGACATCCGTTCTGTCACCTTTTTTGTGCAGGCGGTGAATAAGTGCATACTTCCAATTGTCAGGTAATTCTTCTGTTGTCTAAATTTCTTTGATAATTTCCACGAGTTTAAGTGAAATTTAGAGCTTAATGAATCTGTTACTCACATAAATGGATCACATCACATCACATACACCTATAGAATAATTCGTATAAACTTTTATACAACACGAAAAAATTTGAAACTCACTTTATTAGCAACTGGAAACACGGCGTGTACTGAAACAGATTAAGAGTAATTTTCCCTTCCATGTGCACAATGTAAACAAATAAACCATATGAGTTTTACTCCGCCAATGAGCAAATGGTGATTTGAATATCTGCTTCTGTAATACTAATTTGTTTCTCAATAGCCTTGGGGCAAAGTTTTAAGCTGACCTTTTTTGTCGATAATATTCCATCCACCATCTGAATCTTAAGCATTCTTTTTTTCGAACTCAAGAAAATGGAAGTAGACAGTTCACACTACACTAAACCCTTTCAAGATCACCTTGACCAATGTTTTCACACACTCCCTACAAACCCAAAGCTTAGAATCTGACAATCCACAAAGGTACACAAAAGATTTGTATCAATTCCTGACAATGTCAAGTAGTACACTTGACAGCACAAAAATTTCATAAACTACAGGAAACTGTGTCAGTATTCCAGGTCTGTTCCATGAAGGCACAATTTTTTTCTGCAAACAGAATATTGTGATACACATTTTTGTATGGGGTCCACCTTTAGCACCTTTGTTAAAGCGAACACAGACAAAAGAGCTTCAACCACTAAATGAGAATATTGTGATTTATCTATAGATATACTGCCATCTATAGATATATTGCCATGTTCACTGAAAAGATAAACAAGGTGTGATCAAAGAGACATGAATTTAATTTTGCAGGCTTTATACATCTGATTTTTTAAAAATATTTTGCTGGTGCAGCTGTTCTTGATGTATATCTGCATTATCAGCTGCTTTGAATATTTAGTTAATTGTAGACAGTCAAAAAGGTTGTGCGTGTTTTTGAGTGCCCACTGAATTTTTACTTTAGAAAAATGAGCAAAGAATTTGCATTAAAGTTTGCTTGAAAAATAGAATGTAGTTAAGCATCACAGTTGAAATGTTCACTGGCTTTCAATGACTGTACTACAAGACAAAAGGTTTCCAGTGGTACAAATGTTTCAAAGGTGATTGAGAAGCAAATCAATTACTGACTACAATGGGCAAGAAGTAAAGATAATGGTTCTGGAAAGTCATCAAATGACAATGTCAGCATATGCTTCAGCTCATGCACAGCTATGTTTTCAGATGTTCTGGACATGCAGCAGGAAAAGTTTATTCCAAAATTTTTGTATGTCAACCAGGATCATCATCCCCCCCCCCCCCCCCCCCTGCAGACATCACTCAGGTATTGCTGAATGAAGTCAACAACAATCCAAGAATTCTAAAGGTTAAAACAGGTAACTAACTATGGGTATAAGGGTATTACATTGAACGAAGGCCCAATTGTCTCAATGGAAACTGCCTCAAGAGCCAAGACCAAAAAAAATTCAGGAAGTTCAGTCAAATGTGAAGGTTCTTCTCAATGTTTTCTTGGATAGCAATTAAAAAAGATCAGGATTGTGGCAAAACCCTTCATGGAAACTGCATCAAGAATACTCCCACTCACCACACCTCAGCCACCATTCTTGCTGTGTGTGGTCCCTTGCGATTTCTTTCTATTCCCGAGGCTGAGGAGAACTATTGTTGGACATTGTTTTGTCACCATTAATGAAATAAAAACAGAATCACTCAGGAGCTGAATTCCACAATGAAAAATAAATTCCAGAAGTAATTCCTTGGAAAAGTGCTGGCACAAGTGTGTGTTATCTGAGGAAAATTACTCTGAAGGAAATGAAGTTGATGTTGAATAATGATCTTTTACAAAGCTCTTACCATTACTTTTTGATCACACCTTGTAGCTTCATAAATGGTTACTGTAGTTGTATGAAATAAAGGTAGGCATTACGTGTGAAGACTTGTGTACAAGTCCTTGTGAATTTATTTCCTTTGCCATACAACAAATTGCTCCGATTCAAGAATTTGCTGCATTTTATGAAACATTTTGATGATGTGCACCTAATTTTCACACAAGGTGCAACAGAATTTTGGCTATAAATCAATGAGAGTAACTTCTGGTGAAGAATGACATCCCTAGAAACAAATAACTTAAATTTGCTACCTCTATTCACATGGTTTCATTGATATTATATGGTAACTGACAGTGTTGAGTGAGTTAGGCCAGCAAGAGTACCATTCGTCCTATAGTAGACAATTTTAGTATACAACAAAGGTCAAATATCTACACCACATTGCTTTCAGTCAAGTCACATTATTAATGAACTATGCCTCCTCGTCCATAGGCTATTCGTGACCATGTCATTGTTCTTGTGAAAGAAAGGACTTCAATGGCGCCAGAGGCTCAAACATGGTATAGTGTTCCTAAGCACACTGTGTCTTTATCAAGACAATAGGGAATCCAGTGGGTGTATGGGAACTTGACTTGTGTGTAACAACCCTGTCAAAGATAATGAACTTGTCAACAAGTCACAGCAAAATCCTTTTTTAAACACAGGGCAGTTGAAACATACTACTGGGTCTGTGGTCACAGTCCAGCTCCAAATTTGGGAGACTAGAGTTGTTAGCAAATGCATGGTCATTAAGATGAGGTTCTGTGATGAAAATTTACTATCAATTAGTGTTTAATGAGGACAGTGTATTGTGAATCTACACTCTCCTAAGAGAATGATGGCCCAGTACAAGAGCCCAAGGTTCCCTTTCAGATCCCAAATACATCCATAAGACATCTTGCAGTGTGTGTGTGTGTGTGTGTGTGTGTGTGTGTGTGTGTGTGTGTGGTAGCTTTGGGCAAGATGTATTCTGTGGGCTTTGACTGCTCCACAGGATAGATGGTCAACTTTGTACAACCCAGTATTCCCATTATGGGAATAGTACAATGGTGCCAGGAGTGTGTGAACTGGTTCCAGCAGGTATAGTCACCAATATTCTTCAGCAACAGTGCAGGAGTGGTTTGCAGAACAAAATGCAATTTCTCTTCGATTTGCCCTCTCCTGCACCACACCTTAACTATACTTAAAATGCATGGACCAAATTACATAGACCATGTGAGAAACTGGCCTGATTCTGGGCCAAAAACTCATCATGACCTTAGGAATATCACCAGTTATCTGGGAGGAGGTGGCAGCAACATTTAGTACCCCCACCTCTCCAGATACTCTTCCTTGCAGATTGTCATCGAGGTTTAACGCCTCTGGACAGAAAAGTGGTAAACAAGTCACATGCTGTGCCTATTAGAGGGCCTAAAATACCTTAAGAACTGAACTGTTCTATAAACTTTGTGATTTCTACAGATTAAACAAATTAATAGAGTAACAAAAAATTGTGCTATCTAGATACAAACCAAACCTTGTCCCCAGGCTGTTGCCTATTTGACCATCAACTATGCCACAGATGTGCAAATTCATTACGCTACAGCTGTCAATATGTATACACTTTTTACCATTCTTAACTTCACATAGCAAAATCAGTTGCCTTTATCAGGTTTCCAATGCTACATCATGATGCGGTGCACAGTTTTTTGTGCAATTCAATACTTGAGCAAAGGAGTGGACTCCCTACAATTGTATACTAGAAGTTTCATAGCTAATCAAATTGACCAGCACAAGATCTAGTTTGGCCAAACAAATAAATTCTAACTTCCTGTCACACTGCGTGGCAGATGGACTCAAAACCTTGCCTTTTGTCGACAAGTACCATACGGACTGAGCTATCCAAGTACAATTCATGATCCTCTCTCAGAGCTTTACTTCCACAAGAACTTCCATATGCTACCTTAAATTCCATAAGAGTTAGTTTGAAAGGTAGGAGATGAGGTACTCGTGGAAGTAAAGCTGTGAGTGGGAGTTGTGCATCAGTAGCTCTGTCAATGAGAACTTGCCCAAACAAGGCTTGATATCCAATATGGCATAAAGTTTTAATTCGCCAGAAAGTTTCAAATCAGTGCACACTCCACTGCAGAAAGAACATTAATTCTGGAGAAGATTTAATTAGGTGAAAGTAAACAGGGGAATTAACAAAAATCCACCAGACAAAAATCCTCCAGTACTATTTAAAACTAAGCTTAAAATTGAACTTTACATTTCAGTTAATACCTCATTTGCTTTCTCTTGACCTACAAACTCTTTAATAACACAGCACTGATCTATATTGAAATTTATTATTTTTCATGCTTTCTGAACAAAACAAAAATTGCAAAAAATTGAAAAGTCTGTTCTGTGAAATAATTTGCAAAAATTTAAGAAATAAAACAGATCAGAAACACATCAGACCTTTAAACGAAGCTTGAACAGCAAATGAGGTGCTGATTGAGAACTTAAGCTTCCAAGTTTAACGTAGAATCAAAGAATTCTAAAGAGAACCAAACGATAATTTTCAGGTGGATTATGTAGACTATGCAGTCTGGCCTTCAGTGGCCCTGACATTTCTATCACTATCCAAGGAATAATGAAGTTCAACTTTTCAGTCGCTCAGATTTTTCAATAGAAAATTTTTCAAATATCTGAAAAGAACACGTGACAAGATCTAATGTATGAACATTCCAGCTGCTACAGTTCTTTGTTTATGATTTTAAATATTTAAAAACCATGATTTTCCAAAGCAATATCAACCACATCTTTGGTTCAGTGTTTGAATTGCTCTACATAATTTCAAGCACCATTCGAATTCACATCAAATGTTTCCTGTGTGTCATTTTCTTGATTTTAGACAAATCATTTCACTAAACTTTTTTTATAATTTTTATTATGCTGTCAAATGCACGTGTCCAATGCTCCACCGGTACTAAACAATGATTACTGCAGTATGCCTAAGAAATTAAATAATAGGGGATGCTGAACTCAGAACCTACTGATGACTCAGCCAAACCTAATGTATTTCCCTAGCTGCCCTGGTAACTGTTGAGAGGTGATCGAACTTTTACAGCTGCCAAGCTCTTCAGAAGCCACTTATTACAAAAATGTGTTAACCTTTCTTAATGGTGCAAATGCCATCAGTGATCGGTTTATGGAGAAACAGACCAATGTTTTATCAAAAGGTGTGTTACCGGTAAAAGCATGATGTTGCACTCAGGCAGGCATATGGAGACATAAGCAATATATATATGGAAATCATTCTCCCCTAGTGACATTGATGGTATCTTTGCACATAATAGTGAACAGCATCAATTGCTTTGAGATATTACCTCATTTCATCCATTCACATTTTTAATATATAGCATGCTCTCCTGTGTTGTACCATCTCTCACTTTCCCCAGAAAATTTTATGCAAGTTATTCAATACAAATCAGAATTTTTTTGCTGATCTGTTACATTTAAAATGGGATGCTGCAAGAAGCTTTATTCAATGGAAATTCTCTCACCAACTAGTGTCAGTATTACAATGTTAAGTACTTACCTAACAATAAGATGCTGCATCCACAAATGCATTACATCTCCAATTTTTACAACCAACACGAGCAGCATCTTTATACTTTCAACATATCTGTCACCATATGTTTTTATCAAATTACAAAATAAAGTCTTGTTCAAGATTAAGGTTTTACGAAGGGTAGTGTAGAGAACAAAAATCGCGGCTTGTTTCCTTAAACTTAACTTTCCAACAGACACTACATTATATGAAGTTTCTTTATTTCACCTGGTAACAGCAAAAAAGTACTTGCTATTATATTTTGATGTCATTCAGTTATCAAAGAAGTTCACCAATGATTTAACACCAGCAACTAAACAGTGTTACAAATCACAAATTTTAAGGATTACTTTGCAATAACAGGTGTCCTGACAATGAATTAGTGATTCACAAAAACTACGCAATAAAAGTCAGTTCACAAGTATGAAAGTCAATTCAAAAATTTTCAAATACAGCGGGAAAATTAGAAATAAAGTCACAATAAAAACTTGTGAAGGAAATTATCGAAATAAATATTGAGTGTTGTTACATTAACAAATACTCCAGCTTTAAAGAAGTATAACTTCTATGCACCGATTAAAATAACTTTGTGATTGATGTTTCAGCAAGTTGGATGGAAGGGATCACTCATCTGCCAATTTCAGTTTTTTCTAATGCTTTGTGCGCTCACTGTGTTTCCATTTTAGAGACATTAAGAACCTTGTCAGGCAAAACACATTACAAAGTGCACAGAATAAAGAGTCAAACAGGTTTACATTAATTGCATTGACACCTGGCATGCTGTGTACCAGCCATCAACATTACCCTTGCAACAAACATTCAATCACAGAGTAAATTTTATCTGAGCTACAAGCTGCTGCTTTCATTACCTCAATCTTCAATCAACAGGACCATGTGTGTTTCCTTATAGAATTCAATGAGCATCCACCAGTTTTCACAGAAATTATGGCTTCCTGCATTAGAATCCATGGGATCATTACAAAACCCTGCCTCTCACCTAGAATTTTGAGTTCAAATAGAAAAGTGCACCACAAAGTTATTTAATATATCTGGAACAGAATCAATAAATGCCAGGTGATGTATATAAGTTCTTTGGGGTACAGCACTAGCTCAGCTGGATAAGGATGAAAAAACACAGGCACAGCGACAGAGTATAACCTGCTCTTACAATGAGTTGGAGGTAGTACTCACAATTGCTTGAATACTCATTAAAAAATGGACCATAATACACTACATCTATATGTTAATGGCTACTGAAGTGCTATGTTAAGTTGCAAAATCGTTATTATCAGCTCCGTATAAAAAAAACATTGATCTGAAATATTCCCAATTCTAATAATTCAGAACAAAAGAGCTGAAAGATGAAGGGTTGGGCAAAATACTTACTACTTAGAGGTAACATCTTTTCACAATTTCTCAAGGTGGAAATTTTTCTTGCTTGAGAAAAAACAAAAATTTTCGAAACATTGTAGCAAGTGAATAATGCTGCTCTCTTTGAGAAAATATTCAAATCAAATCAACCTGTAGTTAGTAATATTGCCTAGAGGGTGTAACAATTTGATCATTTCAAATGTATTTCTCCACTTCTTTACTATCACCCACACAAAACAACTGCTTTCACTTAAACCAATAGAAATAGAAATGCCTGTATTAAAAAAAATCAAGAAAATATATTCAATAACAGGAAAAGCAGTAGGCATTACTTTTACTGAGTGTAGTTGTGATGAGTTTAGCCTCTTTAATTCTTTGACTTTCATCTTCCTTTAATCCCTGCGTTTTCAATTATAACTACAGTGAAAATTGTTATCCATATCTCAGTTATACAGATCCACAATTATTCACATTGTCAACCATGAGTAAATAAGTAGTATAGTCCATTTATGCACAGACATCTCACTGGCATTATCCACCAACAATCTGTGCTCCACATTTTTGATTTTTGTTTGAGTTATATAGCATGCATTTAATTATTTTAAGAGTTAGACGGCTGCCAAAAATGGAGAATCTGCTCATAAGTTAGCCAATAAGTATGATTTAAGTACTTCTACAATCAACAATATTAAGAATACTGCTTCATTTTGAAGTGTGCCTGCAAACTTTATAGTGAACATGGGAATGAACATTGAAAAGTGGTGAAGAAATTGAGAAACCAACTTTTGATAGAAGTTTTCTATTGTTGGTCTTTACAAAAACCATCACCAGAACAACCAATATCTGGTCCTTTGCTCTGTGAAAAGGCATTACAGTTAAAAAAATTGGTGGCAATGAATCTTTTGTTGCAACTTAGTTTTACAGATTTAACCCTTGTCATGGAATTCGCAAACTGGAAATACTTGGTGAAAAAATGTCAGCTGACGTAGAGGCAGTAAGTTGTTCTAAAAATGGTTTTAAAAAAGAATTCCTGACTTGGCTTTTGTTAACAAGTCTGAGAAGGTTTGAGTACATTGTATATCATTACTGTGAAAATCCTTAGCTTCTTAGCAAGAAAGGATATAAAGCAAACAGAAAGCAAGTGACAATATTAGTTTTCACAAATGCTAGAGGGCCCCATTAAATCCCTTTGCTCCTCATCAGCAAATCAAAAAACCTGAGATACACAAATCACAATGATTCACTTAATTTATAAAAAGCAAAAACTGACATGGCTGAAGTCCAAAATAGTCATTGGTATGAAAACTTATCCCTGAAGCACAAAAATTTTCAAAATTAAACAAGAGAAGGTCCTAATTTTACTAGATAATGCATCAATTCATTCTTCAGCTTAACTGTTATAGAGAAGATTGATTATTCACAGTAAAATATTGCCTCATATCCTTGCTACAACCAATGGATCAAACGTTTTTGAAACATTAAAATGACTATATAAAACAGTTTTTATGTTGGTTATTACTGCATTTACTCGAATCTAAGCCTCACCTGAAAAATGCTAGTCTAAATCAAGGGGAAAAAAAAAAATTTCCCGAATCTAAGCCGCACCTGAAATTTGAGACACTAATTTCAAGGGGAGAGAAAAGTTTTAGGCCGCACCTCCAAATCGAAACAAAGTTGGTCCATTGTAATATGAGACACAATTTGGTCGAATGAATGACTATACAGCTACGGTAGTTTGGCTCGAGTCTTAAGCTTAGCAGTTAAGCTTTACCAGGAAGCTACTGCTTTGAGTCAGGCGCTCTGTCCATATTTATTTTTGTCGTGCTTCTTCTAGTTTGAATTGACTGCTTATTTTTCTTTGATCTGATAAGTGCCGCTCTCTTTGTTATAGATGTTTATTTCACTCCAAGTTGAAAATGCATTACTGTACTGTGTCATGCATTGTTTGTCGCATTCTGACAATGAGTGTTTACGGCCTGTCCCCACTTGTGGCATGGCTTGCTTTCGTGCAAGGGGAATCGTTTCATTAGCGAAACGATGGCAAGAGACTGCCATTTGTTGTTACTTACATTGCTGCTTTCTTTGATAATGATCAACAAGAACCAAATAGACTGCCTATGATAGATGATCTGAACGAGTGTTAAGCGAAAATTTTTCTCCGTTTAAAATCTTTGCAGACACGTCTTTTAGTACATTACATTCTGCACAGAAATTAGTCATCTTAGATTTAAAAATCTAGTCAATTGCTGTGCTTCATTTCTGACCATCACGATTATGCATAAAAATAATATGAATATAAACATGACATGATAAATATTTTCTTCCACATTTGCTGTTGTCTCACTCTAGTTTCATAGTTTATTAGGCAGGCAGGATTTAAATGAGATAGCAGCAAACACGAAAGAATACATGGCAAAATGCTTATATTCATATTATTCTTATGGTGAAGAGAATAGCGCATGTGATTCACAATTCATAAAAGTTCCTATTAGCAACCATCTTCTCACAGGTAGGAAAAAATTCAGAACGTAGAGTTGGCCATATTGACAAACATGCCAGTCTTGCCAGTCCAATTTTCGTAGTACACTGAAATGCTGCTACATTCGAAGTTGAACAATACGGAATTTGTATTTACTTTGTTGGATAATGTATGAAAATGCAGTGGACGAAATTCGAGGCAGAGAAAAAAATCTCGTCTTCCACCTTTTTCTAAATTTATTTACTGACACAGAGGTTTTGGTGCCAGTATTTATCTTTGTGGCAGCAAAGCATGCTTGTGTAGCGCTACATACATTTGACAGCAGAAGTTGGTTTTGGCAACACCTACCAACATTTTTCATAATTTCCACTTACTTTGTACTCTTTTCTAAGCCGCAGGCGGTTTTTTGGATTACAAAAACCAGAAAAAAGTGCAGCTTAAGATTCGAGTAAATATGGTATCTGTTTAAGAAAATTTAAAAGTAATTTTATCATTTTTGAGTCAAATGATTTAAAAGAGTGTTGTTACATGGTTGTCGATGCGGGTATTTGGTTGAAAGGAAGACCGAACAAAGCTCGAAACAAAAATTCAATAACCAATATGGATGATTCTGTTTTGGAGGATATAGATGAATTAATGACAAACATACAAATATGCCAGAAATGTGATGCCAATGATATGAAAGAGTGGCTGACTTGTGAGACCAAGGTTTTTGAAACATGTGAAATGATGCCATTGTTGAAGGATCAGCAATAAATGCAAGACAATGAAACAGAAGAAAATGTAGGTGCAGAAAACGATACAGGGCCAACTCATTTTGAAGCATTTTAAACCCTGGAAATCACTTTCAGATTGTTTGACAGTGTGATAAGTGAGTTTACTACAATTAAAATTAACTGATGATGCAGCAGCAATGTAGAGAAAAAATTGTATACTACTTATCCTAGAAAGAATCAGAGCAATGTACCTGAAAATAATCATATGCATGCAACATACGTTATCTTTCTAGAAGTAATTCTACAAAAATCTCTCTTCTTCATAGAGGCAATTATCTAGATTTTCAGTTATCCAAATGACTTGTTACAACAATTAATCAAGTTAATCAAGTTTCTACTGTACTTGATGAAGTAACTAGCAGGGCACAGTTTACACACAAATGCAATTAATAATGTGAAGATTAATATTTAAAGCTTGAATAAATGATTGTTTGCTGAAACACTGTAGTTCCTTTCATGAAACATGCTTCCAGGCCTGCAATTTCCTCTTAGTAGACATCAAATATGTAATAGATGTAGATCCCACTCCAGATTTCTCTCATGCCAGAAAATTTAAGAGTCACTGGGAATCTAACCTTAGATCTCAGGTTTTTCAGTGTGATTAATAGTATTCTTTTAGGTGTTCAGCAGAGTTTTTTCCCCATTTTATACCCAAAAGGGAAAGAACTACTAAACACCAAAAACTACTTAGCATAACACCCAGAAGCATTAGCAACAACTGACAATGGACAAACCTATAAAGCACTATCTATTCAGTATAGAATTTTCCTACTTTCAGTCTAGGAAGGAACCATGTGACATGATTTCTTTTTTGTGCAGTGTACGGTATTACAGATCTGCAAGCACACACACACATTACGGGAGAGCGGAAGGCAGTTCATTCAGTTCAAAACGGTAAGAATGAAAAAGAAAGTAGATACACACAAGGGCACAGAAGGGTAGCACAAAAACCTGTCATACTACCAAGCTTCCTCTAGGCCCAGGAGAATTCCACTGGATGATGGCAGTCTGTGGAGATGGTTGTGTTAAACATTTTGAATCCATGCCATCAACCCATGTGATCAGCATATAAAAGAGTATGCAACAACACAGGAGTTTGTGATCCAATGGCTACACTGAGTGAAGGTTACATGGGTCCCTGTCAATTGGCATCACTGTTGCCATTCATCACTTCAACTGTAGGCAAAAACAATAGCAGTCTATAGATTTACAACACAGACATTGTCGAAGATGTCTACAAAATCACATTATGTGACCGGTTGACACAGGCGCGTGAAGCTTTCAGTCCCAGCCCAATGCTACTACAACACCTTCTTATGCCTACTCAGCTAGAGAACAGCAAAATATTTTGTGCACCATATCATGACATAAGCAAGTTTATTTTATGCTTCACAAGTAAAGCACTCAGAACTTCTCACCATCTGTACAATGCACACAATATCAGAACACTAACATACGTTGCAATTTTCCACAATTTATCTGTTGCCACTGTGACAAGCTTATGACAAGTTATTCTGTATAAAGAATCACCTGTGTGAAGGAGTATTCCCTGTAGGCTGTGTGCATGATTGTATCTGTTTGCGAAGGTAGTAAAGTTTGTCTGGCAAATTACAGACAGTAAAATTTGGTGCAATTAGTATGTAAAAGGTAACATACTGTCGGAATGAATAATAATGCCTACAGTGACTCAAACTGGGCACAAACACACACACAGTATTGTCATTCACTTCATTTACCAGTACGAATTTTACAGGAGTACTAATCTGATGAAAATTCAGACAGCAATCAGTATTCTGTTGCCCATGATAAGGTGAAACATATTAACCAATGTTCCTGACAAACTAAATTCTCTACAGATAATGTCCCAGCTGTGCAGTGAACTAAAAGAAAAACTAAAACATTACATACAACAAGACAAAAAATATTTACCAATTGTCCTATAGAGCATTAAATGCACTGACAATATTGTAATTATAATGCAATATCCCTTCCAAAAATAATGAATATTTATTTACAGTCTACCATTCTAAACACATTTCCATTAACAGCAAGCAAAGTCCTGGAGGGGGGGGGGGGGACTTTCCAGCTTCTGCCTAATTTTGCTTCAAATTATAGAACACAGAGCTATTTCTACTGCCCTTCCATTTATAAAACACCTTTTATAAAGCAAACTTACACTGTTTATATTTCCTCCCAGGGGCAATTCTAGAAGTCAGTCAAGGGGGAGGGGGGGGCTAAGGGGGAGGGGGGAAATTTGGGGGAATGGAATATGGCTTAACAAAAGGAGAGTTGGGGTCCTCTACCGACAAATTGTTAAAATTTGGTGTCGCTTAAAGTAGTTTTTGGTAACTGTTTTGGAGTTCAGGGAACAAAATGTGTATAAATAGGCATCTTACTAATTAATGAAGTTAAATCATATTTATTGGTTTACGTAGTAAGCGTATTTGCCACTCTTATTCTTTTGTTAAAATGTGTGTGGAATACATTGCAACCGATATTGCTACATAATTATATAAAAAAGATTGAATCTGTTGGAGTAATATATTCACTGATTTCTGAAGTCATTTTACCCAGTGTAATATGATACTCCATGAAGGGGGGGGGGAGTCTATAGGCCCCCCCCCCACTTGCTACCACCCCTGTATTCCACCAGCAACTGAACTAAGTTGGGGAGTACATCACTTCACAGAATCACATTGAACAGGACTAAACACATTAAGGTTTGTCACAGCACTTGTCAAAACTGCAGCAATTAAATTGTGCCTCATATCTGACATTTTTTACAACTAAAACATTTTATTACTTTTACTGCAGATGCAAAAACTATCATTTCTGAGTGCATCAATAGCAAATCCAGTGTCAAATTTGAACCAAGTATCAGGATAAACCAGTTTAATGCAGTAGTAAAGGTGGTAAGTTTTCAGGGTGTGACCCATGAGTTTCCTAATAAATTTTAATATAGGCTTACTAGTGTAGCTATTTTTTCAATACTGCATCCACTGTACTACACCATGCACATGTTTTTTGCCTATTTTTCAAATACTGTGAATTACATTTAAGACTATAGCAATCTATGATACTGAACAGCTCTCTCAGTTCATAGTTCACAGTGCCAGGTGCAATTGCTGGCCTATTAACTTCCAGGGGGGGAGTGGGGGCCAACAAATATTTGAGATGTCAATCTCCTCATTAAGCTTTCGCACAGTAAGCCAAGTATTAAAGTTAGAAACTTTGATATGTCTTGAGGCAGCAAAACTTGCCATACACAATATATTCACCCTTAAGAATGATAGCACTTAGCAATTTCCACAAACTTTACAGAGTTTCAGACCTTTATGAAACTTGCATTGTTGTATCAAAAACATGTTTCACTATTAAAATTTGCTGCCATGTAAGTGTTACATTACCCCATAAATAACTTGTGTTCAATGTGAACAGACATGCAGTACAGTGGAGTCTCATTAACCACATTTTCCCTACACATCACTTCAATTTTTTAAAGTCCATGTTCCTGCATTAAACACATGTTAAATCAATTCATTTGTGTTCAAACTTTTTAAGTATTCATACTATTTGACAGTTGAAATTTTTGCTGCCACAAGTTGTGAGAGTGCTGTGGAAATATTCAGGGAGACAGTGCTATTCAGTATCAGCAACTCTTCCAAGCCCTAAAGATCACTCATTATGACAGAAAAGATGCACGGAAGTAAGTCGATTAGGCTGATAGCACCTCCAATAACTTCTGCAACAGCCAAACAAACAGTAGCATGTTATTCAGTCATTTGTTTTTGTTAGCATTTGACATTCGACTGACACTCAGCCCGTGATGTTTTGTATGTTAAACAGTGTACTGGTTTGCAATACATAAAAGACATTGAGATAGTTTACAAACAAGAAGAAGATACTTCCAGGAAGTGGGCAAAAATCCACACACGATGCATACTAATAGCGCACAAAAACTGAACATCCCTCTATCAACATTAAATACCATGGCAAAGAAACGAAAAAATAATTGAAGCATCATGTTTGGAAAGGAGGAAATGGCAAACAAAAATGAGCGCATAAGTGTCCAGAAGTGGAAAACATGCTACGAAAGTGGATTAAGCAAGTTCATGCTTTGAACACACCAACTGACGGTATTTTAGTTTGTGCTACACCAAGCTATTTGGCACCAAAGTTGGGACTAGCAAATTTCAAAGCATCCAATAGTTAGAACAAAATATTCAAGAACAGAATTTAGTATATAAATATGTTCGAGGCAAGGCTGCAGGCGTGAACATTGACACTGTACAGTCTGGAAAAAACACTCTTCCAATCAATCTTCAGAAAGTATAGCCCCAATGAATTTAAGGCAGACGAAATGGACTTCTTTTTTCCACCTTCTGCCTGACAAAACTAGTTCAGTGGAGAAGAATACTACAGTAGAAAGTTTAGTAGAGGGGCAACTTTTTTTATTATGTTGTAATGAAATCAGAACAGGAAAGTTGGTGCCACTATTACTTAAAGCGTGAAGAGCCCACAATACTTCAAATATATGTGGACACTTCCTTCCGTGTCACTATATGAAGCAAGTGCACAAGCAATACGGTATGGCATATTTTGACTTTTTGTAGAATTTAGTTGAATAATGTTGTATATGGCAGTCTGTATCACCTGTTGTAATAGTTAACCTGTTTACCATCCGAGGGCAGCAATAAACAGCGAGGAGATTTGCGCAGTTATTGCACCTCTGCTGTACGTTGTAATAATGGTAATAATGTAGTGAGGTACAGCTTACCACAAGTGGCATGAAACATGCAAATAACACACAGAAAAGGAAAATTAACATCTGTAACTGGGAAGATATTACAAGGAAAAGGCCTTGTGAAGCTGGACTGGAACATAAATCAAGAGAAGGAAAGGTAGTTCTGCCATACAACCTCCAACACCGGTGAGCAGAATAATGCTGTATGTGTTTTGTAAAAAGGAGTACAGCTAGAAAGTAGCAAATGTGCCCTGTACAGAGGCCTATGTGCCCCGTATAGTACATGGCACTAACATATGTTATGTGCATTTCCTCAAAACATTACAGTAAAAATGTGACATGAATACAACTAACTACAGTTCTGTAAGTATCAACAACAAAAATAACACAATCTGAACAGTTATACAACTAAAAGAGAATGTGAAATATTATAACCCAGCTGAACATAAGACAGTAACACCCACAGTTTTGATACAGGATCATGTATGCAATGGAGACGTGTGCTCAAAAGAATGATGCAACGACATAAACCCAGAAATTAATTTAAAGCTGTACAAAGAATTTCATGACTTACTGTACAATGAGCAGTCTATTTACTTGAAAAATCCATGGAAACATGTGCTGGACAGACAAAAGAAAGGTAAGACACACGCTTCACAGAAACAAGCAACTTTAAAATACTAAGTCCTGTCAAAAGAAGTTCGCCAAAAGACATTGACATTGTGTATCACCCAGTGACAAATACAGACCCTTCAAAGTAAACTAAAAGGTGCAATGACCACTCCTAAAGACAGTCAAGGAAAATGAGTTTCCCAAAGCAGATGAGCTATTACAGCAGGGACAAACCCCCACAAGAACGTGTGCTCACAAGCCTTAACCTCTGCAGAATGTATCTACTGCTTACTGTAAAGTTAACCACTAAATTAATATGCAGGTCATACTATCAAAGTATGCTTCAGACAGATTTTAATTTGTTTCAGAATACCTAGGTCAGATACTTGCAAACAGTGGGATTTGTTGTTTAACAAAATGAATGCAGCTTCAGATGAAATATTAACTGCACAATATCGAACTTAAGAGTCAGTTGCATCATGCAAAAGCAGACCAAGCATACAAAGCACTAAATAGCAATACAGAAATGGCTCAAAGAAACAAGACGTGTGTGTTTATCTACAACAGGTTTTATTTTGTCCTTCCTTGATGCATTCCATGCATTCCACTGTTTTCTACCAGACACAGCCTTCGTGTTATTACTGGGAACATAACAGTAAATTTGTGTGATGAAACCATCACAAGTAAAGGTTCAGCCAAAGTAGTTTCCTGTCTGCTTTAATTTGTGTCAAACAATTACAATACACCTGAAGGTATGGAATGCAAACTGATTGTATGCTCTTAACATTGTCAGGTAGAACAGTAACTTTAGAGTTTTAGCACATTAACTTCCATCCGGTCAGCTGCAAGTACTTACAGAACTATATCATTTTTTTTAATGTTTGGGTTGAAGTTATCTATCTTGTGATAGGGGCTCTGCACTGATTGAGAAAGAAAAGAAAAGTGTATCTAAATTATGGTTCTTTCAAAATGGAAGCATGTCATTGGTAAGGACTTTGTAGATTCTTCAAAACTGACCATTCACAAGATGGAAGATTTCAAGGACAAAAGACCCATTGAGTTGGTTTTCAGAAAGCCACCTGCTTTGAAAATTACTGATGTACTCTGGTTGAAACTGCATAGTGATGATCCTCAGGGCATAAGCGTGTGTTGTGGTCACGATTTGCTTCGCCCACAGTGAAGAATGTATTTTAAAATATGGATATGAACATCAAGTAAAACATTTTCTGTTGCCTTCAGCTCTACAACACAGCACACACTTCATAACGAGAACAAAACTGTTCTATTGGACATTAAAGTATATTAAGCCAAAATACAGGCATTTTTACAAAAACTAGCAGTGTAGCAACTGAGTTCAATGTACCAAATTTATTTATCAACTTTGTAAACTCTTGTTGTATTACTTTAAGAATGAAGTAATCAGTTTACAATAAATATTACTTTTGTATCTTGTTATAATTTCCTTACAATTTTTGGATTCTAGACAACATTATTACAGCAGAGTACATAGTGATCTAGAATAATGCTGCATATCCATAGCTACATTACATTTTTTTCCATTCTAATACTTTTTTAAAAAACTATGCTTAGCTTAATTTTAAAGAGCAAAACTAAATATTTTCAATTGTCTGTATGCACAAACAATACATATCTGATTAAATTATTATTTTGCAATAGTTCTATGAAATTAACAGTTTTTACTGATTTCCAGAAAACTGCAAAATGTGCCATACAGCATTATTCATGCATGTTTTGATGTGTAATGCAAGTGCATGGGTAACGACAACTATGAATAAAATTCTTGCATGCCTGGGATGCAAGACTAGGCATTAGAAATAGAAAAATAATAAAGTTTATTGACCAGTTCGCAGTGCATCACAAAGATACGATGTAACTACATAATATAAATGCAGTGTTTTTCCTCCGAGCTGTACAAACCACATTGTCACCTCAGTGAGACATTATCAAATGCCCGAAACAAAATACATGCCGATTCTTGTACAGAGGAGTCTGGCTCATCTTCATTCTACAATGAGAAAGGTTACATCTTGGATGCTACACATTTTGTAAGAAGTGCCTGGGATTCTGTGCACAAAAGCAAAATCTCAAACTGCTCCAAGGCAGCTTGTTTCCATCGGATACCTGTAATTAACAGAAGACAACATGCCAGGAAATGAAGTAACTGCAACTGAATAATGGCAGGGGGAAAAACCAGAGCAAGAAGAAAATCTTGATTACTGTAGCTTCAATAAACATGTTGATTGTGATGAAGGCGTTGCCCTGTTTTCAGTCCATGACAACTGATGAAGTGTTGCAGAAATAAATGGCAGAGGAACATGAGGACAGTGAAGACAAGAATGAACCAAAACCCAGGTGGTATTGCTGGAGGCTTTTGTTGGCAAGTAATTTTTGTTTTGGTTTTATTCTACAGTAATTGTGATCTTTGTCTTTTGTATATTTATGGTATGTCATAGTGAACACATGGTATCTGTTTTGGTTTCACTTTTTGGAGATGTCGGTATTTGTTTTCTTATATCAATAGCTGCAGTTGAGCTATATAAGTAAAAGGAAGTGCCCAATACCACATTACGGGCTTATAGGTATTGGCTTTTTGGTATCTATAGTTGTGGTTGAGCTATATAGATTAAGAGAAATGTCAGATACCTGCTGTTTTGTTGTAATTTAAATCTTTTTAGATATTATGTTTTAGGATGGTGTAGTGTTTCTTCATTGTTTTGTATTTTGCTTGCCCCACCGTAAACATCCAATTTTCTGTAGCTGCCCCATTAGTTTTCTTTTATTTTTGGAATGAAACGCTATTGCCACTTATTTTTGCCCGCGTTTGTTGGCTTATGTATGTAGTGGCATCATTGTCACCTATGGTATTTGCTACAAATGGCTGTTTCTGCCATACTGATGTCATGGGTCAAAGCAAGCATGTGGATTCAGTTGCTTCTGTAACGCCAATTTATTGCCACAACATGTCCGGAAGCACAGCGTTACGAGACCCAGCATTACCCAATGTATGGTACCTGTAATTCCACATTTTCACCAATGAAAATCAAATCATTAGCAAAACAGGTATTATTTGGTAGTACATTTTCCCTCTTATGATGTTCAAAATCCTTTCCACTAATTTACAGGGGCAAAAGGGTTCCCAATATAAGTTTGGTGTTTTAATCAACACACTATTGGCTTGATATCAAAGTGTGTCTAATGTAACATACATTTTGTTACTAGTTTATGAGATACTAAAATAACCTGCCCATCCAGTACAATGAGTTACCCTGCACATTTGGACTGATGTCAGCTGCATGAGCAAATCTACCTTCCACTCATTTCAGCACTAATATCTCAAGATGACAAAACACATAGCTCATAATTTAGTTTTGCAGCAACACTGTAAATGCTAAGCACATTTGTATGAAGTTTATTTCCACGAGTGCTACTGCTTAAGAATTGGATTATCAGAAATCAGATGAAGCCACTTGAGAAATAAAATGCAGATCCAGAAGGAATGGAGTTTCAAATTTAATGACCTGCCAACAGAATGATCTACACATAAGATCAGTTGAACAAAGAAAAACCCAACATGGCCCATCCCAAGCCAATATTGCACTTAAGCTGCTTTTAGTAACTAGACACTGAGTCCCACCTCATTCCCCCAATTTTAAGCACTGTAGCAGCATCTAACCCAAATTTATCAATAGTTAAATGGAAGGAAATTCAAGTGCCTTACGAAGTTCATAAAGAATGTCCATATTCCAAAAACTAGACAATTTTTTGAATATGGTCTAACTCTCAAAAATTGCTTAAAATTTGCAACTTTACTGTGAGAAGAAAGACTTTTGTAAAAATAACTGCAACACCTGTGCTACATGAAATATGAACAAGACAACATTTAAGTCTAGCTATATGCCTCATACGTAGGCAGAAAGCAGTGATTACAAAACCTATGCAAAAACTAGTTAAACCTGGATAAGTAGACATCTAACAACTGCAGTAACATTGTAGTATTAGAAGTTTTTGTACATATGAACATTCTTTCAGTTAGTGAAAATCCCAAATAAACTGTCAGTTACCCCTTAATGGGAGGCTAGCAATTAAGCAAAACACTTGTTTGGTAATGTTAAATATTACTAACTGTAAAAATGACAACACTGGTCACTAACTTTAAAAATATGTTGAAAATTAATAATCAGGGATGGAGATACTCAATTTTTAATATTTTTATTGCTACACACTAGCCAGGATTACAAAAAAGGGGATAACATATACATGTTAGTAATTGTTATGACAGTCCTCAATTTTCAAGTAGTGGTCAACTAGCCACCCTCTGCGTCAACACAGGTCTATAAACATTTTCACTCCTCCCTGCACATGACCCCTGGAATGTTGTTGAACTCCTGGATAATCACCTCACACAGACATTGCTCTTGGGTAATGGGATTACAATACACCTTATCCTCAAGTTCTGGGAAATGGGGGCGAGGTTGGGGTGGAGAGGATAAGTCTGAGATCAGGCTGGCCACTTCATAAGTCCTCACCAGCCAGTCCAATGCTCAGGAAGCACTTCATGTAACAACACCCAAACAGTTATTTACAAAGTGTGGCAAAGCATCATCTCACTGACACTACAGTTCGAAGTCCATCTATTTTGAAGTTCTGACCTAACATGGTCAGAGTCCCCATTATGCAACTTTCCAGGAAGAGAGTGCCAATCAGTCCTCTGTGCATCATGACACCACAAATCATCACTCCTGGAGACTTAATCTTAATGGTGAGACTGGGGATGTTATGGACCCCAAATAAACAGTTGCATGTTCATAATACTTGGGTTGAATTTGACCGTCCGTATGAGGTCAGAACCTTCCCACTTCACCTCTGCAAATTTGAGTAATCTGTAAAAGTCTTCCTCATTCAACATGTGAATACTTTATGGATGGTATGGCATAAGCTTCAAATCGTGCAAAACTCTCTGAACGATTCCTCGACATGTGCAGCAGGTCCGACAAACAATGGGTATACTGATTTCTCAGCAACATGTACTTTGTGTCTGGAGTTCAGATAGCTCTTGGCTGGCTGATTTGTTTGGGGTTTACAGCTGTGACACTTGGCATTAAAATTACTTTTTTACTGGAGCAATTTTTTCTCCATAGACTGCAGGCCGTCCACATTTTTCTAAAATCGGCACAGATCAGATAAATGGTTCATAAAAAGGAAAAGGTGCACACTTTACACACTATTCGGAAACTTTCTTCCTGCCATTTATACATGCAAACTGAGGTGAGCAGTGCCCTCAGCAGAACTACCTATTAACTACTGTAAGTACTTCCAGCTCCTTTTTCTCTGTGAATGCCCGAGTATGGTACATCCTGTATTGCCAGCTAAGCCCATAAATGACCAAAGGTGATTTTCAATTTTGTGGTCCAAATCTCTCTTTAAAATTGTCTGTTATTTAATAAGTTGATGGCTCCTGCAATCCACTAACATATGGTCCCAGCAATGAACAGATGTAGCTAACAATATGCTGACTGCAAGTTGGGATCAGTGAACACGAAGAATCAGTCCGCAAAAATTTATCATGGAAGAAAGAGGAATTTAACCTTATGCAGAGGCTTTCCAAATGAAACTTCCTTTAAATGAGGCTATATCAGACAACATTGTATGCATGATTTGCCAGACTTTTTGAAAATCAAATGTGGACTGTACTTTAAAACATGGCTGGCAATACCTTTCAGTGACTTTTAGCAAATTCCACAATCAAAACATCTGAGGCAATTTTGTCTCAATGTATTCATAGGAACCAGAAAAAGATACATTAAATACATTTTCTGGACATTTCACACCCTCTTGAGTAGAAAATGAACAGGCAGAACTACTGGGATATTTATCAACTCTCAACAATCCCAATTTGAATCTTATCAGTTTAATTCACCAATATTAATATTTCTCAGCAAACTTACAGATCTGATCAACTGTTTTTAAACATCAGTTAAATACAGCAATTTTTATAAACATGAGCCTCTTTTTATTAACATTTTTGATTAAGGCAAGTTGTAAGTTCAGCACTTATGCAAAACCATTTCAAGACCTCCTTTCCTTTTCAGCTGCTACATGTAGGGGCAAAAAAGAAACAAGTGTTAACTATTCAGCTCACTTTAAGTAGTACGCATGTAATCTTTTTTAAAAATACTTCTACCAATGTAATTGTGATCACCAGCCTGAAGATTTGTTTGCTGCAACTCTTCCCACTAACCTCTTGTGAAAATGTCCATGTCTGTAACTACTGCAACCCTTATTCATCTGAACCTTATTATTTCCAAGTTTTTGTGTCTTATAATTCCCTACCCTCACCTCACTTCCCTCCATTACCAAATTAATTGCATCTTGGACAACAGGATGTGGGATCCTATTGATTCAGTGCATTTGTGGCACACAGCTCTGCTCAACAACTGTTCAGTCTCTTAAATACTATATCAGCATGTGAAACATATTTCAAAAATTTCTATTCTCTTCCAGTCAGTTTCACTTTTCACTGCCATATAAGGCTTCATCTGCAGCAATTCACACAAGCAGTATCAATTCATGCCTGGGTTTCCTTCAGTGGCCCACAAAAGAAATAAGCAAAACTTTCTCGAAAACCAACTGAAAACTAATCATAAGTCATTGAAGTTAACTATAATACTTACACGATTCACTGGAAAAAATGTGACAAAAATCCTATAGCCATCAATAAACGATCCACAAACTGGAGAATCTGGAATGCATTAACACAAATGTTACAACTATTGCCTAACCATTAACACAATAATTATACAATCAAGAACTTTTTACATCTTTCCAAAACCATGTTGAGTATTTATTTCAAGTGACCATTTGCCAACAAAAAATCAGTGTTCTGTAAGTCTTTAAATTGAGGTAATTATATCTCAACTACTGCTGAATTTTTTTAAGCAGTTACATACTGCATGTATACCCTAAATGAACCACAAAGTTACAGCAATTACACTAAATTATTTGCTCAAGTAATTTTTAAACCAATTACTCTGATCAATCTCGCACAAAGCCATAAAAGTATGCATGTTACATATGCTTACAGAAAGCAAATACTAAATTTTGTCTGACTGGAAAACAAAGTTCACCTGCAGTTGAACAATTGACCACTGCCTTTATGTCAACTATAAATTATCAGACTGACAAATTGTATCTGGCTATTAAATAACAACTCAATGTTTTTACTTGCAGCTTTAGCATGGAAACACTTGATAATCATGTTATACACAACCTTTGTCAATAATGTTTATTATCACTAAGAGCCTCTTATCACCATATAGGAAAATGGGAATGAATAATTTATTCAGATGTTTGGACAATCCCTCAAACTATGTGGAAGAAAGTCCTGGAAAGCAGGGGGCACAAGAAACTACTGCACATTAAATCTAATGGATATGAGTGTATTTATGATTGCACATTAAACAAAGTCACTTATGAGTTACCTCTAAAAAAAAGTGTACACCCTCTGATATCTTTTGAACAGTAATGTGTTATGAAATTAATACTTTCAAATCAATGTTTACTAAAACTAGCAAAGATTTTAGCTCTAAGACAAATATGGAATGTCTTTTCCACTTCCCTAATTTTATAAACTATCAAATTCCTGTTATTCTTAATTTTTATGCTTTAATTCTGATGTGTAAGGGGTTTTACACCATTTCTGTATCAAGAATATGGCACACTACTGACATCAGTTAACAAGTTAAGCAACTTTTCACATGAGACAACTAACATACTTCATTCTGTTTGATTTACTTCAAACATACTTTGCCTGGGAAAATTCCTATAGTTAATGATTTGACATATCTTACAATATGTAATACTATTCTCTTACACCAATATAGCTGTCCTGATAAATTAACTCTTCTTAAAGACCAACTTTTTAAAGTTTTAAACTGAGGAAATAAAGAAAGCACAAATTCCCACCAGCATAAATTATTATTGCTGCAACAACTACTCTCTCACACAGATTCACCCAATACTTCCAACAGCACTTCAGTTGGGACAGAAGTAATTTAAATCCAATATTTGACATTTCAATACATTATGGCAGCCGTTGCAGCAAATATGATCAGTAGCTCATTTGTAAACATACATTGGTTGTTCCTGCATGTTTAAATAAAAACTTAAGTAAACTATATGATTCTGCAAGCAACATGCTTGCACAATACTCAAAAATCATCTTACATTTGTGCTTGTAGATGTACATGATGCTGGTGCAGTTTCACACTCCACCTTACTTCATCCACAAGGCACCAATAACGTTGCTTTCAGTGAGCCAGTACTGCCAGAAGTCATATATACCCATTAAGGAGCAATGGCCATAGAGCACGTCTTCATCATACAGAAGATGTCAAGATGCCATTTAACTCTGATTAACTGTCAACCATAAACAGGAATTAGACTACACATTCAAACATTCCATTTTACATGAATCCACAGGATAAACAAAGTATCTGCCAATTGAAAAAGGTATTATGTAACTTTGTTATCAACTTTAAAGTTTATGCATCAAGTTACAAAGAAAAGATGCAACAAAATTCCACAGTACATCTGTCATTTTCGAAATATCTTGTCAACATTTTCGCAACACAACATGTAATAAAATTACATTACTAACAACCAACTAGTTAATAACTTTGGAAGATAATGTCCAGTTGCTTGTCTTCAAGCAATCAGTAATGATGTGTGTACCATGAAAACCCACCAAAAATTAACAGCTGCCACAGATTAACAAAGTACTTATATTTCTTGAACGATACTTCACTGCCAAATTGCAACTATTTGTCAGAATTGAATAGCAGGCTATACAACGTTCTTGTCCTTAGGGCAGCAAAATATATTACTGTGTGTGCAGAACAGTTTTCATCATGCAAGTGACAGCCTTTTTAGCTGCTACCCATAACTCCAACAGTAACATAAGCATGTGGAAAACCATTTCTATTTGTTTTCAATAACCAGGCACACCTTCCTGCTCCCTACGAGCAACATTTTTCCACACCTAATGACACACCAGCACATCTAAACAGTTTCAGATATGGAACTCAAAACCTTGAAATGGTGGAGTAAGCCACATATCAGTCTGATGCCACATGTGGAGCAAACTAAAATGGAGGTTAGTCACATCTGCAAATGATCAAAGAGTATGTCACTGTAGAGTAGAATGGTCAGAGAAATTTTCAATGATAGCTGGGCTGACAAGTTAGAAAATTTATACTTTCATCTATCAATTAACCTGTAAATTAAACTTGAAATATGGACAAACTACACAACCCTGCCAATTCTGAAACTTTCTACCACTTAAAATTGCAATTAGGATCACCCACAGAACTGCAGTCACATTGTTATCCCAAGCCACACAATTTATTAACGTTTAAAATGGACAGCAATGCTGAAGACTATACTTCACAACACCAAATCATTTACAAGAACAACAGCCCTCAGAAATAAACACAGAATATTAGGTTACACCATTTTACTGATTGTTTAGCTCCATGGCTGTGTACTGTATTACCTTAAGAAATACAGCAACCAGCCACTTCAGCCATTTAGGGAAACCAGAATGTTGTCAGTAAATTATCAACCACCCATTACAGACAAATCTATAAAAATTAATCCTAATCGCTGAACACAGGAATTAAATTCAAATAGTGTTTTCATGTAAGAGCCATATTTGGCAGATAAAGGGATTTTTTAATGGCTCCCCTATGAGTTCTGACAACATTACAACAATCATGGAAACTAACAGCTTATTGTACACTAAAAATAATTCAGTTACACATACCTGAACTAAAATTTCTGGTTCTATGTTAACACCATGAAAAAGTACATTTAATGATTCTATTACGAAAATTTCTTCAAAACGAAAATGGATACGTACACTACTAACACAATTTATGTAGAAGAGCACTTTACACAGAAGACCACTCGAAACGCAGCTTTTACTCATCTGAAGTGTGCATGACAAATCCTCCTCAACGAAAGCCAGAGCATAAAAAATTCGAATATCAGTACCACTAGCTGCCACTTCCCCCCCGACAACGTCACTCATCAAAATACTGATTCATTGACATTTGGTTAATAATATAAAACTCACTCTAAAGTTTAAACGTATTAACCAACCATTTATGCTGAAACTTCCTCGGCAAAAACACTCCACGACCATTTCCGCCGATAAGTAGTTGAACGGCCCGCATTTCATTTACCATGTTGGCCTGTGTAATCTGACAAAAGAACCATTTTTTAATAAATAAGAATAATTTACATACACAAAAATTAAAATTTTTACAAATTTTATTTTGAAGGAACATTCAATTAAGAGTTAACAAAAACTCAATATGCAACCGATGTTACAGACATTCGTAGAATGTATGTACAATTCAATATGAATCACAATATTTCAACCAATGAAATTACAGTAGTCCCGTCATTACAAACCGCAACGCCATTTGCTTCAAGTCGCGATCTACCGCCACAACAGACCACAGGACCGTCTGTCACACGAGACGCCATGACGAAATCTCCTGCAACACGGAAATGGCTTCATGAACCCGTGACCATGAAACGTCTCCTCTATTAAAACATTCAAATATTGCAAACCTTACCCATGATCATCTCTGCGGCGATATCTTCACTTCTTTCAACATAGACATAAAACTATTAAAGCTGTTGATATCATCGCATGCCTGATAATCCCAATCTGAATTGGTGACCTTTTGTCTAGAAGTTTCTAAATTCTTGCAAAGCTCCACTTTAACTCGCTGCCAACGCCTGTAGCGTTCTTGCTGCTTGCTTTTAAGTTCGTGTTCCGCCCTAAGCAATGCGCTTGACAAAATCGCCTCCACTCTTAGATCCCTCCTACGCTTTCTCTTCATTGTAGATTTCTTAGAGCGGACTTTACTTATCCACTCGACGAGTTCCTCTGTCTGCAGCTTCTTCAATCCGACGTCCCTAAATTGCAGTGAAACTCCCATATCTGCAATTTTAGACCCAAGTTTTCCACACCACTTGCTGCAACACCACACAGCCACAAGAACTTTACGACACTCTGACGTCACAACCACGTCATGCAGAGAAATTGAGAACAGTGCGTGGCCTTCTATATGCAGAGAGGATTAAAACAAAATGTCGGACAGACAACCATGGAGGTATACAGGCCCGTCCACACGCAACGATCTGTCTGCGCAAATGTCTGCGCACATCACATGTGCGCAGACAGATCGTTGCGTGTGGACAGAAGATTTGCACCAACCTGAGGTGTGTGCAAACCTGGAAGTTGGAGTTGGAGGTTTGAGCGAAACCTCTCAAATCTGTAGGTTCAAACCACATCTGCGCAGACAAGTTGGAGCGTGTGGACAGGAGATCGCCGCAAATCTGGCGCGAAACAGCTGTTTCCTCAGTCTAGTGTTTGTATTTGTACGCACAGAGCATTAAAATGGCAGATACTCGTCAGTGTTCTCGAGAGTTTGTACGTGAATTCATTGAAATATACAGAAACCACCCATGTTTGTGGAAGATTAAAAGTAAAGAATATAGTGACCGAGACAAAAAGACAGCAGCATACAATGCTCTAATTGAAAAATTGCGGGCAGTTGACGCCTCAGCAATCAGAGAAACGGTAATAAAAAACTAATTTCGTTGCGAATTGGCGAAATTATTTGCGGATGGATGTCGAAACTTATAATTATCTCTTAAAGCTTGTAACCCCTCACATTATGAGAAAAAATACTTGTATGAGAAGGGCAATTTCTCCTCATGAACGGCTGGCGGTAACATTAAGATTCCTAGCAACAGGAAGGAGCTACAAGGATTTGGAATTTTCATCTGCAATATCGAAACAAGCAATGAGTGAAATAATACCCAACAGATGTGAAGCTATTTACGCTTTCCTGAAGGATGAGTTCATGAAGGCAAGTCAAGTAAATTAAGTCTGTCAGCGAATTGTTTACCGAAAAGAGTTATCCAAAGTTCAGAAATCTAGAAGATCTGGTGTAGGAGTAGATCAAGTATACCAGCCAACGTTATGGTATTTTGATCTGCTTGTCTTTCTTAGTGATCAAGAAACGCCAAGACCAAGCAGGAATACAATTGAAGACGAAATTGGAGTGTCAATGTGCGAGAAAATGGAACACGAGGTAATGTAAAACAAAACTGGTTCGCCCTGCAACTCTCGCAGTAAATTTACGTGAGAAAACTGCTTTCGCTTTAGCAGCCACTGTCTACACCATTTTGACCGCTTTCTCTATTTTCTGCGGTTGGTCTGAATGTTTTTTGCAACACAAGTTGCGAACACAGACCACAACAGAACTTCCTCCATTTCTATATGTCAAAATAACTGAATTAAATTTTGACGTTTACGGGGAGCGTAGTCGCTTGCCACCGATATTTCATTTCTACACCGACAGATGGCGGGCGAGTAGTAGATTGGGGTTTGTGTCGTGTGAACACACCACATTTGCAGCGATCTTTTGCATGTACAGATATCTGCGCCGATGTCTGCGCAGACAGATCGTTGCGTGTGGACCGGGCTTACCTCCATGCAGACAACTGTTTAAAGTCGATTCCAAAGGACATCAAAGGGCTGGAAAAGAATTGAAGGCGCCGTCAATGACCAAATAGTGTTGTATTACTTTATTGCTAGATCTGAAGCACTTACCAGTCTTGACTGGACAGACTGCGCCAAGTTTACGTACATACATATGAGTTATTTACAAAATTTCATTTCAAGTCCTGTGCAATTTTCCTATTGAATGGTCGCAGTAGCAGGGATTGCACTTCTCAGGACAAAGATAAGCGTTTCTAAAAGTACCATTGGGAAACTATTTTGTGTTCCAGACAGTCGACAGTTTGGTAGATCAATGTTCCTCTTGTTGTGGGTTCATGATTATGTAGCCTTGCCTCATGCTGAAAACTCTTGGTTCTCTTTTACACTAATGAGGGAGATTAAAAGATCAAAAAGTTATTTCAATACGCTTAACTCATAGGCATGATCTAACGGAATGATCTTGTGTAAACGAGGAAATCCAGAAAACCAACAGGACCTACATAAAATCTGCAGATCGATGGAGAACGTTTTCTTTCTTGATACAATTGATTTTTAAGGAATGTGATTCACAAAACATGAAATGTACTTAATCAAGAAAGGCAAATACTATTTATGTAAAAAAACTTAGCGAGGTACTGAAAACTATTTACGTAAATAGCGAAATATATGGACCAGTTCCATTGGAGACAAAACAATACTCAGGCAGAAGAGGCTCCACTCAGGAATGGAGCCGGCAACAGGCATCCCTCGTACATCCAGATGACACAGAAACAACAGTTGCAACTGAAGCAGCTGTAATAACATTGTCAGAGGAGGGATTAGTGTCAGCATTACCAGTTTCAACAAAAACAGTAACAACAAGGAATGTAAAACATCTAGCAACAGAAAATCTAGGATACAGTGAAGCAGACAAAAGGAGAAGAACAATTACGATGGGAGGAGCATCATTACTACAAGCATGGCAGGAATCAACAGTAGCAGTAGCAGCAACTGTAGAACCAACATGTAGCAGTTCGAGTAAAAGGAGGACACACCTCCTTCGCATCTAAAAGACTTTTTAAGAGAAGGAAGGAAGGAGAAGCACACAAGATAAGTAAATTTAATTATTTAACAGTATTTCACTACAATAAGAAACAAAATGCAAATAAAGTGAACTGGAAGTCATAGACAGCTTGGTTGTCTGCATTACTGAACACTGGCGTAAAGGAACTGAAATTGAATACATAGTTTTACCTTCTTTTGAATTAGCTTCTTATTATAGCATGACATTCAAGAGGGGCAGAGGCTCATGTATTTAAGGAAAAGGAGGACTCTAATTCACAGTTTGAAGGGATATGATTTCTTTAAGTGAAGAAAAACATTTTGATCTTTCAGTGATAGAGTTAAAAGAGCATAAAAACTTAAAAACTCTTTATACTGTGCTTATTTACGTCTCCTAATGGTGATGTCGAAATTTTTTCACTAAATTAATACAAGTCTTGGACAAATTATGTAATCCTAAAGGACAGATCGTTGTTTGTAGAGATTTAAATATCAATATGATCAGAAAGTGAATGAAGTCAGCAACAGATTCATGAATCTCATGTACAGCTATTGTATCTCACAATGGGTAACAAATGTCACAACAATAACCAATCATTCATCCTTAGTTATTGACCATATTCTAACAGATATCAACCACAAATATTGTAAGATAACTGTCAAAAACTTTGGGATATCATACCATCTTAGGCAAATTGCAGAACTGAAAACACATGTAAAAAAAAGAAAAAAAACAAGCAAAAGTGGTTGCCTACAGAAGGGTGTTTCCGAAATCAAATGGGTGTGAATTTGCAATGCAGATGACCAATCAGACATGATCAGAAGTATATTCAGGAACACATGTAAATTAAAAATTTAACAAATTCACAAACATATTAAAATTAAAATTTGAGGAGGCATTTCCTAAGATAGTAAATTCTGTTAGAGAATTTAGTAGAAAAAACTGGGTAGTAAAATTGATCACAAAATCTTCTGAAACTCTCAAATATCTCAGTTCCATTGAAGAAATTAAGAGTGATCTAGCGTTCTTACAGTTCTTTCTCAGATACAAAAGAACGTTGAGAAAACTGCTGTAGGAAGTAAAAAGAATCCAAAATGATATGACCATGCAGCACTCGGACGGTAAAAGCAAAGCCATTTGGAACAGTGTAAAACAAGAAACTGGTAATGCAAGGCCAAAGCAGATGATTATAAAAATTAGAAAGGAAAGTCGTTTAATAAATAATTCTAAGGACCTGGCAAAGTTTGTAAACAGCTACTTTAGTAATGCAGTAACCATACTCCAAGAAAAGCTTCCAATAATACAAGTTACAGCTGCAGTTAACTATGTACCTTTCACAATGTTGCTGCTACCCGTCACAGGGGAGGAAATCAGAACCATTTTCCATAATTTAAGAGTAAAATGGGCATAGGTCTAGATAAAGCTACTAAAACACTGCACAAGAAACATAAAAGTGCCCTTAAAAACATTATAAATAAGTCATTCTCATTAGGTTGCCATACATAACAAGGTGATACAGAAAATATAGAGAATTATAGACCAGTGTCATTACTGTCTTGCTTTTCAAAAATAATAGAAACTATTATGAAAAACAGGCTTATGGATTATTTAAATAGATACCAGCTTCTGTGCAGAGAAGAATTTGGCTTCATGTCTGGAAAGGGAACAGAAGCTGCTATAGCAAAATTTACAAACGTGGTTTTACAAGCTATATGCAAAGGAGAACAATTAACAGGAATTTTCCCACACCTCAGTAACGCAGCTGACACAGCTGATTCAAGGAACAATTTCAGGTAAACTTGTAGATCAGGAATAAGGGGGTGGTAAATAAGTGGTTTAGGTCTTACCTAACAGACAGAGCACAGAGAGTACAGATGTCCCAAATTTCAAGTGGCTCTAATTATATGACGAAACATGTTTCAGACCCAGAATATTTGAACTTTGGAATCCCTCAAGGGAGCATGTTAAGCCCAATCCTGTTTCTCATTTACATTAATGATTTTCTACTGTGGGTCACAGAAATTGTATTATTTGCTGATGACAGCAATACAATAATTATGGACAAATGGTTCAAATGGCTCTGAGCACTATGGGACTTAACTTCTGAGGTCATCAGTCCACTAACTACCCTAAGGACTCCACACACATCCATGCCCAAGGCAGGATTCGAATCTGCGACAGTAGCGGTCGGGAGGTTCCAGACTGTAGCATCTATAACTGCTCGGCCAATCCGGCAGGCAATTATGAACAGGACACCAGAAATGTTAGTAGTAAAAGTTGAAAAGGCACTTATGGCAGTCTACAATTGGTCAAATAACAATAAAGTAACTATTAATGTAGGAAAGCCTAATAACATGAACTTCTAAATAAACAGAAAACCTAATATAACAAAACTTAAAGTACTTAATGAAACCATAGACCATGTGGCTAGCACAAAATTTTTACATTTGTTGACAACGATTAAAATGGGATGAACATATCAGGGTACACGAAAAACTAAAACAGCATGCTATTCCGTATGGATATTAAACACAGTGTGTAATAGCTCATGCCTAAAATCAATATACTATGCACACATATATTCTAATAGCAGTTATGGCATACAAATCAAATAAAAACATTCTCTATCACATGAGAAGTGACCTCCTTACTTCTACAGATCTCTCTCTGTCAGCCACCATCAGCAGCCACAATGGCGGGGAAAAGCCTGTAGGTGGTCTGATGAAAGGGCTGAAGGCGGTTGCTAATGAATAAAAATCTGAAAATGGGATCGGGACTATTTTCATTTGATTTTTAGCATTTTATACCGATTGCTGCTTTGCTCTAATTACAGAATGCTTTCTGAAATTTTAAGTTATGGCATAGTATTCTGGGTTGCAAATGTGAGAATGTGGAAAATGTTTTTGAACTGCAAAAACGAGATGTCAGAATAAAGACCAAAACTCACAAAAGAGCCCATTGTATTGAGCTATTCAAAAAAGGGATATTCTTACACTTCCAAGGGAATACATATTCCAAACTGCAGTTTTCATACAAAAAACATTGGGCAATATAAAGCAAACAGCTTCAAATGTGATCATCAAACCAGGCACAGTGATTACTTGTATCTGGATAGAATGAATAGGGCGAAGACCCAAACCACTATGGTTTCCAAAGGAGTCAAAATATGTAATGAACTGCCAACATAGAACAAAAACATAAAGGAAATCTATAAATTTAAAACACATCTTGAAGAATATTTGTGAAACAATAGATTTTACTCATTAAATAGTTCATGCAAGACAAAATTATTAGAAATAAATAGGCAGGTTGACCAATTACAAAGTAGATAAAGAGAATGGAGTATATTTGTAAGCAACACGATACATTGTAGTTTGTAATTTATTCCACACAATACAAACCCAAGGTGTATTATAGGATGAGTGTTACGATTCATTACTCTTGTTTGAAGCTGGCTTTTCTGCCTTACATAATGCAGTGATAAATTGGGCATATATATATTTCTATTATGATTTTCTTATGCAAACCGTGTTTTTCCTTTAATTTATGTATCTCTAATATATATATATATATATATATATATATATATATATATATATATATATATATATGTGTGTGTGTGTGTGTGTGTGTGTGTGTGTGTGTGTGTGTGTGTGTGTGTGTGTGTGTGTAACGATGACGTCCATACATAGAAATTTGTCTGTGGATGAATGAATGCATAAGTAAATAAAAAAATAAGAGCATATACTTGCTGAAGATTGTCATTATTCCTAACCAGGTGAATATAGGCTTGCACTGCTCTAGTCTGTGTGTGTGTGTGTGTGTGTGTGTGTGTGTGTGTGTGTGTGTGTGTGTGTAACGATGACGTCCATACATAGAAATTTGTCTGTGGATGAATGAATGCATAAGTAAATAAAAAAATAAGAGCATATACTTGCTGAAGATTGTCATTATTCCTAACCAGGTGAATATAGGCTTGCACTGCTCTAGTCTTGCGCTTGATGCAATGACTCTGACTGCTTTCTTTTATAGAATTAATAAACCTATGCAACCTGCAAAGTGTCGCCATAACAGTAGGCTATAATTTATGTGGCCGAGAAATAGTACATAATACAATATTTTAAGGTATGGGTCAGTTAATACCCTTTTTAATTTTCTCAGAAGGTGTTCAACGTTGGAGACTTTGGAGCACACATATACTGTGTGTTCATTCATTGATAGATTGTTGTCAATCATGAATCCTAGCAGTTTATCATGGTATGCAACATTGCTAAGATTGCAACTCAGATGTTGCGTTCTTTCTTCATTCATTTCCATTTGATTGACGATGAACCATTCTTTGACGTTTTCAAAGAGCACATTTGCTGCTTGCAGAGCTTGTGCAGCAGCTTTTCCTTTCGCAAAAGAGTGGTGTCATTAGCAAACTGTTTCATGTGGTCGCTACAACCCAGATCGTTGATGTAAATAAGGAACAGGAGAGGTCCTATGACAGATCCCTGGAATAAGTCACACTCCAGTTTCTGTTCTTGGCAGATTGCACCATGAACTGATACTACCTGCTTTCGGTTTTCAAGACAGGCTTGAAGAGTAGCCATCATAACATCTCAAATACCATAACACTTTAATTAAAAAAGCAATATTTTATGGAAGATGCTGCCAAATGCCTTTCTGAGGTCACAGAGTGTCGGTGCCACACTCTCCCTGTCTTCAAAACCTCACCTTATCTCCATTGCTGCTGTAATCATTGACTTTCCCTTGTGAAAATCATGCTGTGTGTCCTGAGAGAGTTTATTGTCTTTGAAGTAATTTTGTAACTGGTATTTCATTACAGACTCCATAACTTTAGCTAGGATGGGGATTATAGAAACTGGTCTGAAACTGGACACTTCTAATGGATCACCTTTTTTGTAGACTGGTACTGTCTGTGTCAGTTTCAGGAACGCTGGGAAGACACAAAAGGATACACATTTATTGATTTCGATGGTTGAGCAAGCTCTGAAATACTTTTCTTCAAGGCTGTGCTACATATGCCATAGATATTTGCACTCTCTGAATGTTAATATGTATTCACTATTTTTGTAATGTCCTTAGGGTAAACTTTCTTCCAGTATTTAAAAGTGTAGCAGCTTACATTTACTATCCTAGCTGTGGGATCTAAGTCTGAGTCTGGAATTTAATTTACAGTATTTCCTACTATACTTCCGAAATATAGACTGAAGGCATCAGAACTACATGAATTTAAGCCAGAGGTGGGCTTCCTCCTGTGCTCATTTACCAGATTCCAAGCTCCTTTACATGGATTATGAGACTCTTTAATTAACTGGTCACTGTATTTTTTCTTTGTACCTTCCACTCCTTTCTATAGATCCTCTTGGCTCTTAAGTCGTTACAATGAAGCAGGTTTTTAGTTGGAAGATCTAAAGCTGTCATCATACAGTCCCTAAACATTAATACAACGAATTTTAATTTATCTAGCTCAGTTGTATATAACATCTTCCCTTTAATAGGTTTTCCCTTCCTTGTGATTTGCATGCATGATATTTCTTGAGAATTTTTGGGAATATGTCATCAAATTTTCTTTTCAGGGTTTGAAACATACATTCAAATGAGGCACTGGCCCACATTTTGCAATTTTCTGCTGCCAATTCACACCAGCTAGTGCTGCTTTAAGGTCAGTTAATCTCTCTTCTTTTAATAACCCTTCTACTGAAAGTACAGTTTGCAAGCCATTTGCTTCATTGCAATTACTCTTACTCTTCATGCTGAGTTCCATTACTAATGCACCATGGTCTGCAATCAGTGGTTCAATTATACCGATATTACAATCCCATATACTGAGGTTGGTGATAATTGTGTCTAGACAGACATTACCCCTTAAGGGGAATTTGTTTGCTACAGACAGTCAATATCTGTTTATTAAGCTCATGAAGATACTCTCTTTAGTACTACTGTCACCTATAAATATGTTTCAATTATAACACAATGCAATTTTAGATTTAAGGCATGTAAGGTAAGGAACCAGTTTTCCATCTGTACAATAAAGTTCTCAAAGTTACCATCTGGTGAATTGCACACAGTGATAACAGTGGCTCCTTTGCAGTAATATTTTTGTATGCATACACAGATACATGACCAGGAATTGTAGTAGCTCGATATCACGTATTTACCATACCCAAATACTCAGAAGATCTGTAATAGTCACTGTCTGCTTCAGCCAACCTGGCTCACTGATACATAAACATCGGTCTCACTTCTTCTAGAAAGAAATGGCAAAAGGTCCACCTTGGTTCTTAAAAACTGGACATTAACAATTGCTATAACAATATGCACATCACTGTAATCACTATTGTTCTTTCTGTATGATAATTTGTGGTCCTATTTTATATTTTCAAATTCTATATTATTGGGGCGTTGCTCTATCTCCGGAACATAAAACACCTTATTACTATATTCTTGGGCCATATGGCACAGTGTCTATTAGATTGTCCTTTAGAAGGAAGTTGACACAATCTTGAAGCTGTTGTTTACACCCTTAATTTCTAGTTTCTGAACTTGGAAAGATTTTCTTGGGGATTTTGATTACATTTTCAGTTGTAGTGGCATTTTTCACTTTTCCTAAATGGAACCACGCCTTTTTCTCTCCTTATAGCATTCATTGATCATCACTAGTGCCGATTATCAGATTTTTTTCTGTCACTGGCACCTGAATTTCTGGCTGATACGATGGCAGCTGCTTGGGATATTGGTCTTTCTTTCTCTGCAGGTTTCTGAAATGCAGTTTTATAAAGCATTTTTGGTTGTACAGAAGCATTCTGAGTCACGTTTTTGGTTTGTTGGTTTGCTGTAGCGGATGAGACGTCTTATCTCTACAATGAGCAGTTCTTTTCGTATTATGTACCTGACACTACATAACAGCATTCACATACAGGCTATTCTAGCTCGAGAGCTCAGCTGTGAACAACCAGGTGTGCACAGGTGGGCAGGAGTGAGTAAACAGCTTGTGTCCAATGTCACAGGTGGACAGCGCTGGACAAGCAGCTTACATGCAGCACTGTGCACAGAACACGGTGCCTGTTTATAATTAACAAAAAACATTAACATAAGCCACTCGTAGGAACATTTTACGTAGTCTGAGAAATACATTTCCGTTTATTCTCGAGTAATGAAATATTGGGTGTCTGTTCTCGGGCTGCCACAGGATGGAGAATACTCTTAAGTGTTGGGTCATGCAACTGGTACCTTTCTGCAGAGTTCACTCCCTTCATTACATAAAACAATTGTTCACAACCATATGCTGAGTCAAACATAGATATGTCAGCTGTGTTCCTGTGTAAGTATGGAAAGTCTTCTGCGTGAAGATCGCAACACCATCTTGCCAAATTCGTGGCTTTGTAATATCTGGCCTTAAGCAGTGGGCTGTTTAACAAATCTATTAGTTCTAGGTCCAGTTCTGAAGGAACAGTATCTGGTGCAACTGAAAATCGAATGCTAAACAGTTTTGACTCGTTTTGTAGGCATCACATACTCTGCAAGCTCGCCTCAAAACTTTGATAAAGTATGATAATTTGCGGATAATCACTAAAACTTATTTCTCCAGGCAATTGAAGGGATGAAGAACACGAAAAAGCTAAGTTTCTGCTACCAAGTTGCCTTTCCAATAGATGAAGTTTGTCCACATATATATTATTTTTATCGTACCACATCTACAATTAATAGATCCTTTCCTTGAACTGACGTATTTAAGCTGTTTAAATGTCTTGCAATGTCAGTTAGGAAGTACAGGTCTGCTACCCATGTCTCGTCACTGAGTGATGGTTGCCTCTCTCCTTTTCATTTCCGCAAACAGCGCAGTTTCTTCCTGAACTGCGAAAAATACATTGAGAACCTTGCCTCTGCTAAGCCACCACACTATACAGTGGTATGGAATATCACCATAGGTTGCTTCCTAGTAGTGCAAAATGCATTTTAACTGGCGGTGATTGGCATCATGGCGCCTTACAAAATTTACACACTTCCCCACGACCTTCATGATGGCGGTGCATTTCACACTCTTAGCACAAAGTGTTTCCTGGTGCACCAAACAGTGTATTCTTCATATTTCTTTCCGAAATTCCGTCTTGATTTTTTCCTTCAAACGACTCACAAAACCTTCCTGGCTCCCAACCATTTGCAGTGCACCGTTTGTTGCCACAGAAGAAAGCCCGGCCATGGCAAGCACATGTTTGCTACAGATTCACAGATGATCTCAAATATGATGTGACATGAAGTTGTGTACTCCATCAGTATCATGTCTAGTAGCTCATTAAAAACCTGTAGTTCCAAATTAACGCCCCTCACAAACATAGCATGCTGAGAAACGTCTGTGACATCTGTGATTTCATGAAGGTCTAACGAAAAAGCTACAAAAGTCTGGCACTTCTGCTTCAGTTGACTTTCGAAATCTGTGCCCATATGGCGCATCCAACGAGATACCAATTGGTAGGAGAGGCAAGCTCCTTCGACAACAGCGAGCTGGAATGATTTCACCATGGGATCCCATGAGAACTGTGCTCCAGTTGTTGTAATGGTGTGTGCACCGCTTTAGCATGCTCGAAGTGCTGCATCAGTTGAATCTTCATTGACTTCAGCAATCTACAATAGTTGCATAAAACGTAAGTAATAAACGAAATCAATATGTGGACAGAGCCAACGGCGTTGCCACAGTGGTAACACCGGTTCCCATCAGATCACTGAAGTTAAGCACTGTCGGGCTGGGCTAGCACTTGGATGGGTGACCATCCAGTCTGCCGAGCACTGTTGGCAAGCAGGTTGCACTCAGTCCTTGTGAGGCAAACTCAGGAGCTACTTGATTGAGAAGTAGTGACTCCGGTCTCATGAACTAACATACGGTCGCGAGAACAGTGTGATGATCACATGCTCCTCCATAGCCACATTCAGTGATGCCTGTGGGCTGAGGATAACATGGCGGCCTGTCGGTAACATTGGACCTTCCAAGGCCTGTTCAGGCGGAGTTTAGTTTTAGTTTAATATGAATACAGAGCATGTAGAAGAAGCACATATTCGTTTGTTATATTTATTTATTTATTTTGAGTTGGATTTACCTGTTGCTGAACTTCGCCCTTCAGTGCGACAATGAGTTGATTTATTGCATTGCCGTCCAGCTCATCGTACTGCGTCGCATGGAGAGACATGTCGAGATGCTGCATATGACCCTTCTTTGTCTTATTCAGAACTTAATGACACGCAATACACTGAGGCAACCCATGTTTCTCAACAAACGAAAACTGTTCTTCCCAACTTTGCGAAAACAGACTGTTCCTAGAACTCATTGTTGTCACTACATCCACTACGAAGCACAAGACATAACTAAGCAACAGCCACGTAACTCACCGCTGTTGATGTACATTGCAATGGACTCTTGCTGACTGAGCGAGGTGGTGCAGTGGTTAGCACACTGGACTTGCATTCCGGAGGCCGACGGCTCAATCCCACATCCGGCCATCCTGATTTAGGTTAGACAAATGCCGGAATGGTTCCTTTGAAAGGGCACAGTCGACTTCCTTTCCCATCCTTCCCTAATCCTATGTGACCGATGACCTCGCTGTTTGGTCTCCTCCCCCAAAACAACCCCCAACAATCCGACTCTTCCTGGTGGCCTACCCTTTAGTGCCTGTTAACTGGTTGAGGCCATGAGCACCTGTTACCCAAGGATTTCTATTAGCCCTCGTCTTTTTACCTACTTGATCGTCTGCTGCTTTCACTACTTCATCCCTCAGAGCTACCAATTCTTCTTCTACTGTATTTCTTTCCCCCATTCCTGTCAATTGTTCCCTTATGCTCTCCCTGAAACTCTCTACAACATCTGGTTCTTTCAGTTTATCCAAGTCCCATCTCCCTAAATTCCCACCCTTTTGCAGTTTCTTCAGTTTCAACCTGCAGTTCGTAACCAATAGATTGTGGTCAGAATCCACATCTGCCCCTGGAAATGTCCTATAATTTAAAACCTGGTTCCTAAATCTCTGTCTTACCATTATATAATCTATCTGATACCTTTTAGTATCTCCAGGATTCTTCCAGGTATACAACCTTCTTTTATGATTCTTGAACCAAGTGTTAGCTATGATTAAGTTATGCTCTGTGCAAAATTCTACAAGGCGGCTTCCTCTTTCATTTCTTCCCCCCAATCCATATTCACCTACTATGTTTCCTTCTCTCCCTTTTCCTACTGACGCATTCCAGTCACCCATGACTATTAAATTTTCGTCTCCCTCCACTACCTGAATAATTTCTTTTATCTCGTCATACATTTCATCAATTTCTTCATCATCTGCAGAGCTAGTTGGCATATAAACTTGTACTACTGTAGTAGGCATGGGCTTTGTGTCTATATTGGCCACAATAATGCGTTCACTATGCTGTTTGTAGTAGCTAACCCGCACTCCTATTTTTTTATTCATTACTAAACCTACTCCTGCATTACCCCTATTTGATTTTGTATTTATAACCCTGTAATCACATGACCAAAAGTCTTGTTCCTCCTGCCACCGAACTTCACTAATTCCCACTATATCTAACTTTAACCTATCCATTTCCCTTTTTAAATTTTCTAACCTACCTGCCCGATTAAGGGATCTGACATTTTACGCTCCGATCCATAGAATGCCAGTTTTCTTTCTCCTGATAACGACGTCCTCTTGAGTAGTCCCCGCCCGGAGATCCGAATGGGGGACTATTTTACCTCCGGAATATTTTACCCAAGAGGACGCCATCATCATTTAATCATACACTAAAGCTGCATGTTCTCGGGAAAAATTACGGCTGTAGTTTCCCCTTGCTTTCAGCCGTTCGCAGTACCAGCACAGCAAGGCCATTTTGATTAATGTTCCAAGGCCAGATCAGTCAATCATCCAGACTGTTGCCCCTGCAACTACTGAAAAGGCTGCTGCCCCTCTTCAGGAACCACATGTTTGTCTGGCCTCTCAACAGATACCCCTCCATTGTGGTTGCACCTACGGTACGGCCATCTGTATCGCTGAGGCACGCAAGCCTCCCCACCAACGGCAAGATCCATGGTTCATGGGGGGTGCTACACCCTTCTTAAATTAGAGGTTAAATTAGAGGTTCAGAAATATTACAAATAATCACAGTACTAACTTCTTATCTGATTTAATGAAACTGCAGGTACACAAGCTATGAATGAGTCCATTTCAGCTGCAAGCAAGTAGGTTTATGGAGTGCATTCACCAAACGATATCGAATAGACAACATGCAGATTGGGAAACAAATCTTGGATATGTCATCAGTGCATAAAATTTTAAAGTCCATACTAACACTGGACTCTGGCCCTACGAGGTAGTTTACAGATGAAGAATGTGACGTTCCTGAGATGTGCTAAAATCGAAGCAAATAAAATTTACTGAAAGAATACATGAGGTATTACGAAGAGTTCAAAGAGCCAATACAAAGTGACTGGAAAGGTAAGAACGTGTGGGACAGTGCGTAAATAAGCTTACACATTTCAGCTATTTATTCGAAATCCAGGTGTATTATTTAGTTGCCTGTCACACAAGAAGAAATACTAGTTTGTGAGGATTTCAATGTAGATTTCTTAAAATGTACACACAGAGAAAATGAACTAGACCTATTATTTGGGTGTTTGTATCTACTTTCGGTATTCAATTTTCCAACTCTTGTGCAGCAAAATAGTAGGATGCTGATTCACAATATTTATATAGACAGTGGTCAGGCTAAAACAGTTAATGTGTACCCAATTGCTAATGGACTACCTGGTTATGATGCACAGTTAGTGGAAATAAACAGTTGCCAACCCTGAGACAGGTTCATACAAAGCCATGAGTTTTGTTAATGAAAACAGGATACCACATCTTAAGCCTAGGTTAAAGGGGTGGTATTGGATAAGGTACATGTAGGAAGAGATGCTAATGTCAAATTCAAATTATTCCATAGTAAAATTCTGTAAATACTTGAAATCTGCATCCCTAGAAAAATTATCCAGAAGATCTATGTATTTAAAAAATAAAGGAACTGTGGATAATTAAGATTTCACAGGAAGAGGAAAACTTATGTGAAGGCCAGAGTAAGTCAAGGTTTGACATCGTTTACATACTACAAAAAATGCTGTAGTATTTTAAGGAAAGTTATTAAAAATGTCCTGAAATATGCATGTACTGACAGAAATAAGATTAAAAATATACTAAACATAGTGAAAAGAGAGACAGGACAGTGTACAATATTCCATAACAATTAAACTAAAGGACAATGTTGTGACTAATAATTCACAAGCTGCAAGTACTTTCATCAATCATTTTCCAAACATAGCAGCAAATGTAGGACTAAATGGTTCAGTGGAAGAAGCAAGAAAATATATTAAAAACGTCATTCCACCAAACTTTAAGCAACTGGAAGTAGTACCAGCGTCCTTGAATGAAATTAACACAACTATAAAAATTCCAAAAAATAAAAACGCTTGCAGAGATGATGAAATTTGAAACAGATTTCTCTAGAGTTGTGCCAATGTATTAAATAAAGTCCTTACTGATATATGCAATGCATCATAGGCACAGGGAATTTTTCCAGGCAGATTATAATATGCTATTACTTAATCACTTCATAAGAAAGGTGACAAGAAATACTTAAGCAACTATCATCTGGTTTCCTTACTGATGTCTTTTTCCAGAATATTTGCAAAAGTAATGCATTCAGGAGTAGTTGCACACTTCAGCAGAAACAATTTACATAGCATATGACAGTTTGAATTTGAGAAGGGTAGCTTGAGTGAGAAAGCTATTTATACTTTCACTCATCACATAGTAAAAGCCTTAAATAATAATATATCACTGTTGGTATGTGGAAACAATAGTTTTACAACAGCTGGTTTGAATCATACTTAACAAACAGGATGCAAAAGTCTGTTTTGAAAAACACAGATAACGTCAAAAATATAGAACATTTTAGTAACTGGGTTAAAAATACAAATAGGGTCCCACAGGGTTCAATTTTGGGAGCACTCCTAGTCCTTATATATGTGGATAACCCTCCACTTGACATTCAAGAAGCAATATTGGTGTTTTTTGCAGGTGATACTAGTGTTATAATAAACCCTATTGCAGAGAAAGCAACAGAAGAGTTGGCACATGGTATTTTCCCGAGAATTCTGCACATGGAATCCCTCAAAAGTTTGAAAAACACACTACATACAGTTCTGGTCAACAAATAGTCATGTCAGTATCTGATCTAAGACATGAACAGGTGTCAGGGAATAGGTTAGAATTCACCAAATGTTTGGAAGTACATGCTGATGAAAACTTGAATTGGAAGAAGCATGTTACCGAGTTCCTCAAACATTTAAGTTCAGCTACTTCCACTCTTGGTATAATTGCTAATCTTGGAAACTAACGTATCAACATCCTGAAATAATTTGCATGTTTCTGCTCAATAATGCCTTATGGAATAATTTTCTGAGGTAGCCTCATTACTGATAGAAAGAAAGTATTGATTCAACAAAAGCCCGTAATAAGAATAATGTGTGGTGCTCACCACAGTCATTGTGTAGATATATCTTCAAGGGGCAAGGCATTTTAACTGCACCATCACAATACACATATTCACTAATGAAATTCAACATAAATAATCAATCACAGGTTGAAAATAACAGTGATATCCATACCTACAACACAAGAGGGTAAAACGACCTTCATTACCGATTGTTGAAGCTATCAGTGGCTCAGAAAGGAGTTCAATATGCAGCAACAAAAATTTTTGATCATTAAACGTCTGACAGGTAGCGAAGGAAGTTTTAAATCCAATTTAAAATCATTGTCCAAACTCCTTCTAGTTAAAAACTGGTAGCCAGTAAAAAAAATAGAAATTAATGATAGTTGTATGAATTGGGCTAAAAATAATAATAGTTCATTAATATCAACACTACCGATGTATACATATCCTGTAAATTGACACTTCCCCATCCTATCGATAAAAGATTCGTTCAAATGAGGTATGGAACATGTAACTAGCTAAAAAAGGTTTACCGCAAATTTCGGCAACAGTACCACCGAGAAGCAAAAAAATGAGAAAGGTTAATAATAATGTGCCATCAGATACTTGTTCGACACATAGGACACAGTATGAACTTAGTTTGAGGAACTAGTTTACAGTGTTCTTTTCCATGTCATTTTTTTCTTCTTGGATCTGTAGTATGACGCAAGTGACAGATATGGTATCGCAGGCAGCTATAAGTAGAGAGAGGAGATGGATCAACGTAACTGGGACCTTGTTAATAACCCTATTTGAGACAGTAAACGAAGAAGATGTACAATAACTTTTCCACGACCATAAATCAGGTGCAAGATGCACCAAAAAGTGTGCAAACCATGGTAGAGTGATGTATCACTCAACCAGCGAATTGGAACATAATGGACTGAACAATATGGCAGGACTTACAGAATGTGTGTGCAATAAGTAGTAACAGCTAATAATAACCTGACAGTCATTCAGAAACGATTAAGTACCTTATATGAGAATATGACAATTTCTAGACTGTTACAGGTTCTAGTAGATAGAATAACGATGCATGTTGAAGGAATGCAAGAAGCTGTACATCATGCAGTACATCGGCAATTAAGTTCGGCGTTGATGCCACTGCAATAATTTTTGGAAGGGTTATGTCAAGTGCAGAGAGTTTATCCGGCAGAACTTTAGCATGAAATCGAATTGATTCAAAGGAATTTAGCATTATTCTTTAGCATAGCCACCATCGAGGCTACAACATATAAGGCGAGATTGCTCATACTGATCCGATTTATGGCAGTAAACCGAAATTCACATTCTCAGTGACACACCATTCATCCTTAACTGATAAAGCAGGAAACCATCAGTAAATGGGTGCAGCTAGAGACGAAAGAAGTATTAATAATAACGGAATGAGGAGGCAATGCACATACTCTCATGACAAGATAGGATTTGCAGGAGACTAAAACAAGGTGTGTCACTATGTGTCCTTATAGCGTGGTACAGATGGACACACCTTCTCGTGAGGTACATTGTTCAGAGGGGAACATAACGCCACACAGTATCACAGAGAAGTGTTGGAACCTAAACTACATTTTCAGAAAATAGGAAGCCACCTAGCATGCCATTCACCAGAAATTGTAATAATCAACTGTTGTGAGGATAGGAAACCTAGTGGCATGGAAAGGATGGAACTACAGAACAATGCGGTCTTGATTAATGTTACGATAAATTATATAGCAGGGCATAACTATCGTTTAGCTGCAAGCATTACTGGTACAACCTTCATTAAGTTGTCAACACTGAAATTGTATTGGTCGGACAAACCTTTGAGTATCCTATGTACCTGGACTTTAACATTACTTAACAACACCTTGAATCCAGTACACCTACATTCCATCGATGAGCTAATCACAGAAGAAAATGGACGTATTACAACAGAACCGATGTTCAGCCATATTCAAAATTTTCGAGAACAACATGGGAATGTTACTACCACACGTGTTTCTACTGCTAGCAAAGCTGTGTTTCTTATAGCAAATACTATGCTTTACCTACCCATGATGTGTTAAGCTGCCAGTCCTTCAGACTTACCATCACATCAGACCTCCATAGAACAGCTTGACACCATTCATAAACAATAAAAACTAGACTTGCTTGTCGTAATACTTCTTATCGGGCTATGGCAACTAGGGATTAAAGCTCCATTTTAAGGAGCAGCGTAGAAATGAGCAGTAAAACCCCCTCTCGTGAGTTGTCAAACAATTATTACTAAATGTAAACATATCCAAATATAAGCCATGTATATGAAGTTTCTAGGCTTAGCAGAGTGAGCAGAGACATCACTAGGAGCACAAACAGTGCAGTATGACAGTATGTAGAATGTTATTCTGAAAACTCTAAAATACGGATTAATAACATGCAATTTTCGATTTCCGCCACTCCAAGGCGTCATATTACTGATGAGAAATGGAGAGGCGGAGAAAACTGTTCATAACTGAGACACCACAGTGCGGATAGGCCTCTGACAGTAGTAGAACAAGGGCAGCGCGATCCCACTCTCCATTGTTGCCAAATGTCTTTAAGATGGAGGATTCAAGATGGCGGTGATAGATATGGCAACGTCGCAATGATGTCATGGTTGGAAGTTAAAATTTTAACGGGAAAATAGGTCAACTGGGCTACCTCCATTAACCTAGCCCCCTCCCCGCCCTCCTTCCCTTTCCCCTCCCCCAGAAAATTGCAGGAAGTTCAAATTCCAAAAGGACAATGCAACACACCATGGCTGCCTCCACTAACCTAACGAACTGGTGGGAAAATAGGTCACTTGGGCTACCTCCACTAACCTAAGTCATCTGACCACTACCTCTTCATAGGAATTGGCAGGAGAAGGACTCAGCCTGTGCTGGATAAGATGGATGTAAGTCTTTATTTTGCAGGTATTCTTTATTTAAACGATTAGAGGCAGTACCTCCATCCAGTGTGTTCACCACAAGGTCCGGAATCCAACTAACCTCGTACACAGTACCGCCACCAGAGGCGCCATCGTCCCTCCCATGATGTAATGCAAGATGGCGGTCTGGTGGGGGGGGGGGTTGGCGGGAAAAGGACTCAGCCTGTGCTAGGCTGCTAGAGAGAGGAAGGAGTGTACTCTATTTATTTTTGGAACAATTTATTTAGGGACGAATTTCATGTAGTTTATTTATTACACTGTTACAAAACACTCACCCTGATGTGCTTGGGGTCACAGTAAAGTCTGAAGACCTGCAAACTACTCATAAACTGTCGAAATAATGCAGTACACTGATGTACAGACATGCAAACAACTCGTAAATTACCGAAATAATGCAGTACACAGCATACAGACACTGAAACTACTCGTAAATCAGTGAAATAATGCAGTTCACTGATGTGCAGACACACTCACTAATTATAAACTTTCGAAATAATGCACACAATTTATTTAGGGACGGATTTCACGTAGTTTATTTATTACACTGATACAAAACACTTACCCTTGCTTGCTTGAGGCCGCAGTAAATAGTCTACAGACCTGCAAACTACTAGCAAATCACAGAAATAATGCAATAAACTGATGTGCAGAGACGCAAAAAACCCGTAAATTGTCAAAATAATGCATGTAAAAGGCTCTGCAAACACGTTTGCTAATCGTCAACTGTCGAATTCCTGCACTGTACATCTTACACACCTGTTCACAAAATAACGCAACAGACATGAAAACATCTCGTAAACTGTCAAAATATAACGCATGTGTAACGCTACGCAAACACTCTCACAATGCTTAAACAGTCGAAAATAATGCAGTGCACAAACACTCACTGCATGTGAAAACGCTTTCGAGCTATCGTCAACCGCGACGTACAGTGGAGTGTTCCAACGTGCGCACGCGTAGATGCCACTGTGAGCCACTGCCGAATAAACAAACACATGGGGAGCAAACCATTGCTCTTGCACCGCTGCTGACGGCAGCCAGCAGGTGAAAGTCATGTCTACAGTTAGAGTTCTTCGAGTGTTACTTGATACAATCAGTACACTGCTATACTATACCTCCCGATCAGTGCATTTGGGCTAGGTGTTGGTAGCTGTACTACATTTACAAGCAATTTTAGAACACAGAACACTGTTATGTCATGATCGCATGGTTAAAATGGACATAAAAGCGATAGAATTGTGAAAAATACGTATAAATTGAGGGCATATACACCGAAATTTGGGGAAATTGAGAAAGTACTTGCGTGTCTTTTGGTTGGCACAGAACAATTTGTACATAGGAATTGGTATGCGGCAGCAAGAGGAATCCGATAAAACGTCGACATGGAAGCGAAGGGAACCAGGGAAAAGGCATTTTTTTTCCATCAAGGCAGCATTCTACTGTATGTCTATTAAGGTAACAGTGATACATGCGAGTTGATTACTGTACTTGATGCTTTTCAGGAAGACAAAGAACCATCTGCCTCTAAACTTACTTGCATCTGCGTTAAAGGATGACATAGTGTGGATGGAGTGGTTGGTTGAGATAGAGCTGTAACGAGGTACGATTTAATGGTAGACTGATGATGCATTCTAGAGAGAGAGAGAGAGAGAAAGAAGTTGCTGCAGGTAATTAGACCGTTTTTTCCTCATGTTCTGTCAGGATGCATCAGTTGTGTGACATAGCCTGCGTTCGACTCTTATAAAACCACATGTTCTGTGTGGTTCTTAGAGCAGTGTCTATTTGCGATCGTTAACAGTAATCATCTCGGTCATCAGAGGACTTCCATCTCATGTGTGATCAAACGTGACACATTCCTCTAAATGAACGAAGATTTATGCGATGTACTCTATTTCCCTGTCGCATCTTGGGTGTAAAATCGATACTTCAGTTTCATAACTACTTAGCGATAGCTGTTTGTGAGACACTGCAATCCCTGTGTATACATATGCTTGACAGATGTGCTGTGATGGCATGACTTGTAATTTCACATGTCAGACACTGCTGCTATACAATTATCTGTTTCCTTGTAAGAACTATTCTCCGTTACTAACTATCATTTTATATAGGACTGACATGGGCATAGTATAATTTCTGAACCATGTTCAGATGTGAGCAGTGGACGTTTTACATCTCTGGAAAGCTATATTGCGCATGTATCACACACAGCCGCCTTTTTAATGAAATAGTTTTTTCGTTTTATGGTCTGTTACCATAGTTAATCGTAGAGAAACCTCCAAGAAGGATGTATGTCATGCGCTGGAAATATATTTCTTACATTGGAATATTAACAGCACTGCATTCCACACGACTGATTGGTTGGAAACTCAAGGGATCTAACATTATAGCCTGTTTCAAGAGCGGAACCGTGTAGCCTTAGGAGTATGTGTGTTTATATTCTCTCTTACCAATGTTCTCCTGGTACTGATCACAGACACTAGAACAATACTTTAAAATTGATAGCAACGTTGATTCACATAAAATGCTTCGAACTCCATCTGTGTGAAGCTCCATCATGCGTAAAAATCACCCGTTTCTTGATCTTCTTAACAGTCTGCTATTACATCACAACGCTTTCAAATCTGTTACTATACATCGATAAGGAGTGCTAACCTCCTCTACGTGGGCACATCTAGAGGAATCTTGTTCACTTGTATGGGCGAGGACTCACCAACCTCCATTCATTCACAGGACGTGGAATGTAGTGATCTACTTCTTGTCGGCTGCTGATTAAATCGGTAACAGTGCTGCAGGGTGTGTTGGTCAAAGATAGTGCGAGGGGGTCTTTCAGTCTCTGATTTTATCCTAAGACTGCGAGAAAGATCTGTGGCTCCCATCTGCATAGAGATAGATAGTAAATTAAGCACTATGCTCGAGGTGCTAGAAATATGTAGAGCTCTGTCTGGTATACTTTGATGGTGTATGTGTTCGAGAATTAACAATGAATGGACGTACTACACAGACATCTATCTACATTCGCAATGACACTAGCAAAGTAGAAGAGGGGTGGTTTAGCAATGATACTGTAATTGGTAAGCATGCTATAGCATCATTGGTCGGTGTTGAAATTACTGTAAAATTGCTAAAATTGTTCGCACTATCAACTGTGATGCTTATTACTACATCCATGGTGTCTTTTCTATCTCATACCTCCACTGGTACACTGTTGGTTACCACGTAATGATTGACTGACATTGCATGTTTGAGATGGAGAAAAAGTTTTCGTGAAGGGGCAACACCTCCTGGGGATGGCTAGCACCGAAACAGTGATCGTGTACATGGTGACAATATGGGGAATCAGTCGAAATGGAACGCAGAGCCATCAGCTATTTCGTCACTGTGACAGATGAGTTTAAATGTAGAGGTCGTCAGTCACCTTTGGACAGCAGTTTGGAAACTCTCCACAACGCCACCAAACCCTTCTAGTTTCCTTATGTTGTAACTATCTTTTATTTAAAATCATCCAGTGTGTGTGGTGTGTTATGGTAGCAGTAACAACGTGGCTTATACCGTGCAACGTCTAGTTTTCTGTGCGAAGCAATTGATCAGAACGTGTTAATGTCAGTTTAGAACCTGACACAGACCTCGAAGTCATGGCGGAAAAAACAAAATGTATGGCAGTGTACAAAGTGTGTTACAGCAGAAAGAAAACAATGTTTCAAACAACGACACAGGGTCACAGGGAGCATATCTTCGACTTATAGTATAGTTTGTGGGATATCCTACAGTACAAGTGATGCAACTTTACACTGGTCCATGCATTGGATCAATAGCTTTAAATTTAATAGGATCGTCACATGTGTTCGATGCCAGCACACAGACGGTATTTGTTTCCGATATATGAGAGGAGAGCGATGCGGTAAAAATCTTACTGAGTTCTCTATTGGATGAAGTTAGTGGAGCTTTTATAGTTCGTAATTTTTCTCTGTTGGATGGTACAGAATAACGAAGATAGCATGTTGGGCTGATAGACATGAATGGTCCCTGAGGGATGCGGATCTGCTTCGGACAACAGTATTTGTATGTACACTCCTGGAAATTGAAATAAGAACACCGTGAATTCATTGTCCCAGGAAGGGGAAACTTTATTGACACATTCCTGGGGTCAGATACATCACATGATCACACTGACAGAACCACAGGCACATAGACACAGGCAACAGAGCATGCACAATGTCGGCACTAGTACAGTGTATATCCACCTTTCGCAGCAATGCAGGCTGCTATTCTCCCATGGAGACGATCGTAGAGATGCTGGATGTAGTCCTGTGGAACGGCTTGCCATGCCATTTCCACCTGGCGCCTCAGTTGGACCAGCGTTCGTGCTGGACGTGCAGACCGCGTGAGACGATGCTTCATCCAGTCCCAAACATGCTCAATGGGGGACAGATCCGGAGATCTTGCTGGCCAGGGTAGTTGACTTACACCTTCTAGAGCACGTTGGGTGGCACGGGATACATGCGGACGTGCATTGTCCTGTTGGAACAGCAAGTTCCCTTGCCGGTCTAGGAATGGTAGAACGACGGGTTCGATGACGGTTTGGATGTACCGTGCACTATTCAGTGTCCCCTCGACGATCACCAGTGGTGTACGGCCAGTGTAGGAGATCGCTCCCCACACCATGATGCCGGGTGTTGGCCCTGTGTGCCTCGGTCGTATGCAGTCCTGATTGTGGCGCTCACCTGCACGGCGCCAAACACGCATACGACCATCATTGGCACCAAGGCAGAAGCGACTCTCATCGCTGAAGACGACACGTCTCCATTCGTCCCTCCATTCACGCCTGTCGCGACACCACTGGAGGCGGGCTGCACGATGTTGGGGCGTGAGCGGAAGACGGCCTAACGGTGTGCGGGACCGTAGCCCAGCTTCATGGAGACGGTTGCGAATGGTCCTCGCCGATACCCCAGGAGCAACAGTGTCCCTAATTTGCTGGGAAGTGGCGGTGCAGTCCCCTACAGCACTGCGTAGGATCCTACGGTCTTGGCGTGCATCCGTGCATCGCTGCGGTCCGGTCCCAGGTCGATGGGCACGTGCACCTTCCGCCGACCACTGGCGACAACATCGATGTACTGTGGAGACCTCACGCCCCACGTGTTGAGCAATTCGGCGGTACGTCCACCCGGCCTCCCGCATGCCCACTATACGCCCTCGCTCAAAGTCCGTCAACTGCACATACGGTTCACGTCCACGCTGTCGCTCGGCATGCTACCAGTGTTAAAGACTGCGATGGAGCTCCGTATGCCACGGCAAACTGGCTGACACTGACGGCGGCGGTGCACAAATGCTGCGCAGCTAGCGCCATTCGACGGCCAACACCGCGGTTCCTGGTGTGTCCGCTGTGCCGTGCGTGTGATCATTGCTTGTACAGCCCTCTCGCAGTGTCCGGAGCAAGTATGGTGGGTCTGACACACCGGTGTCAATGTGTTCTTTTTTCCATTTCCAGGAGTGTACGAGGTGCATTCAAGTTCTAAGGCCTCCGATTTTTTTCTCCGGACTGGAAAGAGATAGAAACATGCGCATTGTTTTTAAATGAGGCCACGTTCATTGTCAATACGTCCCAGAGATGGCAGCACCGTATGGCAGATGGAATTTTACCGCCAGCCGCGAGAATGAGAACTGTTTTAAATACTTAAAATGGCGGCGTTTTCCTTACTTGAACAGCGTGCAATCATTCGTTTTGTGAATTTGCGTGGTGTGAAACCAATTGAAATTCATCGACAGTTGAAGGAGACATGTGGTGATGGAGTTATGGATGTGTTGAAAGTGCATTCGTGGGTGCGACAGTTTAATGACGGCAGAACATTGTGTGACAACAAACCGAAACAACCTTGGGCTCGCACAACCTGGTCTGACGACATGATCGAGAAAGTAGAGAGAATTGTTTTGGGGGATCACCGAATGACTGTTGAACAGATCGCATCCAGAGTTGGCATTTCTGTGGGTTCTGTGCACACAATCCTGCATGACGAACTGAAAATGCGAAAAGTGTCATCCAGGTGGGTGCCACGAATGCTGATGGACGACCACATGGCTGCCCGTGTGGCATGTTGCCAAGCAATGTTGACGAGCAACGACAGCATGAATGGGACTTTCTTTTCGTCGGTTGTGACAATGGATGAGACGTGGATGCCATTTTCCAATCCAGAAACAAAGCGCCGGTCAGCTCAATGGAAGCACACAGATTCACCGCCACCAAAAAAGTTTCGGGTAACCGCCAGAGTTGAAAAAATGATGGTGTCCATGTTCTGGGACAGCGAGGGCGTAATTCTTACCCACTGCGTTCCAAAGGGCACTACGGTAACAGGTGCATCCTACGAAAATGTTTTGAAGAACAAATTCCTTCCTGCACTGCAACAAAAACGTCCGGGAAGGGCTGCGCGTGTGCTGTTTCACCAAGACAACGCAGCCGCACATCGAGCTAACGTTACGCAACAGTTTCTTCGTGATAACAACTTTGAAGTGATTCCTCATGCTCCCTACTCACCTGACCTGGCTCCTAGTGACTTTTGGCTTTTTCCAACAATGAAAGACACACTCCGTGGCCGCATATTCACCAGCCGTGCTGCTATTGCCTCAGCGATTTTCCAGTGGTCAAAACAGACTCCTAAAGAAGCCTTCGCCCCTGCCATGGAATCATGGCGGCAGCGTTGTGAAAAATGTGTACGTCTGCATGGCGATTACGTCGAGAAGTAACGCCAGTTTCATCGATTTCGGGTGAGTAGTTAATTAGAAAAAAAACCGGAGGCCTTAGAACTTGAATGCACCTCGTAGTTTGGGAGCGCACCACAGTGCAGTAGCAAAATCCTTGTCCTTCCTCCAGTTTCCATACTGTCTTTTATACTACCTCGCGGTGTGGGAACAGGTTTCGTTTGGCGCTGATCTCACACAACGTGCACAGTTGGCGGAGCTACGACAACATGTTCCCATTTCTACCGAAAGGTCGCAACACGATCCGTCGCACTAACTCAGGTCACTCTGTTTCTACACGGGTTGCAGGAGGTGGTAGATACAGCTCTCCCCGACTTCTGTTCAGTTCCTACTTAAATTTGAACGATCACATGCACAAAGCTGCAGAAATAGGAGCAGTTTCAAAAGGCAAAGAGACTATCTAAAATTTTGATGTAGCTGATAGGTTCGAAAAAGATGACTCGTTTCGATAAATGCTAGTGCCAGAAACATGATTCAGTAGGGGCTGTAATCATTAAGGGTCTTCTCCATAGGATCCAACGCAGGTATGTAGTTGAATGGAAAGACCTGATTCCAGATCCCAGACAGCATTTCTACCAGAGAGCGTAACACTAGAGATCTGAAAAGTTAGTGTACATTTCTTATGACCTCAATCAGCACACCATCTACTGTTGTGATCCTTATAAATCAACCTTCACCTACAACCCAGTGTATACAGGGTGGTCTATTGATCGTGACTGGGCCAAATATCTCACGAAATAAGAGTCATACGAAAAAACTACAAGGAACGAAACTTGTCTAGCTTGAAAGGGGAAACCAGACGGCGCTATGGTTGGCCCGCTAGATGGCGCTGCCATAGGTCAAACGGATATCAACTGCGTTTTTTTAAAAAATAGGAACCCCCATTTTTATTACATATTCGTGTAGTATGTAAAGAAATATGAATGTTTTAGTTGGACCACTTTTTTCGCTTTGTGATAGATGGCGCTGTAATAGTCACAAACATATGGCTCACAATTTTAGACGAACAGTTCGTAACAGGTAGGTTTTTTAAATTAAAATACAGAACGTAGGTACGTTTGAACATTTTATTTCGGTTGTTCCAATGTGATACGTGTCCCTTTTTTGAACTTATCATTTCTGAGAACGCATGCTGTTACAGCGTGATTACCTGTAAATACCACATTAATGCAATAAATGCTCAAAATGATGTCCGTCAACCTCAATGCATTTGGAGATACGTGTAACAACATTCCTCTCAACAGCGAATAGTTCGCCTTCCGTAATGTTCGCAGATGCATTGACAACGCGCTGACGCATGTTGTCAGGCGTTGTCGGTGGATCACGATAGCAAATATCCTTCAACTTTCCCCACAGAAAGAAATCCGGGGACGTCAGATCTGGTGAACGTGCGGGCCATGGTATGGTGCTTTGACGACCAATCCACCTGTCATGAAAAATGCTATTCAGTAGCGCTTCAACCGCACGCGAGCTATGTGCCGGACATCCATCATGTTGGAAGTACATCACCATTGTGTCATGCAGTGAAACATCTTGTAGTAACATCGATAGAACATTACGTACGAAATCAGTATACATTGCACCATTCAGATTGCCATCGATAAAATGGGGACCAATTATCCTTCTTCGCTTACTGCCGCACCATACATTAACCCGCCAAGCCAGCCGGGGTGCCCGAGCGGTCCTAGGCGCTACAGTCTGGAATCGCACGACCGCTACGGTCGCAGGTTTGAATCCTGCATCTGGCATGGCTGTGTGTGATGTCCTTAGGTTAGCTAGGTTTAAGTAGTTCTAAGTTATAGGAGACGGATGACCTCAGAAGTTAAGTCCCATAGTGCTCAGAGCCATTTGAACCATTAACCCGCCAAGGTCGCTGATGTTCCACTTGTCGCAACCATCGTGGGTTTTCCGTTGCCCAATAGTGCATATTATGCCGGTTTACGTTACCGCTGTTGGTGAATGACGCTTCGTCGCTAAATACACTCCTGGAAATGGAAAAAAGAACACATTGACACCGGTGTGTCAGACCCACCATACTTGCTCCGGACACTGCGAGAGGGCTGTACAAGCAATGATCACACGCACGGCACAGCGGACACACCAGGAACCGCGGTGTTGGCCGTCGAATGGCGCTAGCTGCGCAGCATTTGTGCACCGCCGCCGTCAGTGTCAGCCAGTTTGCCGTGGCATACGGAGCTCCATCGCAGTCTTTAACACTGGTAGCATGCCGCGACAGCGTGGACGTGAACCGTATGTGCAGTTGACGGACTTTGAGCGAGGGCGTATAGTGGGCATGCGGGAGGCCGGGTGGACGTACCGCCGAATTGCTCAACACGTGGGGCGTGAGGTCTCCACAGTACATCGATGTTGTCGCCAGTGGTCGGCGGAAGGTGCACGTGCCCGTCGACCTGGGACCGGACCGCAGCGACGCACGGATGCACGCCAAGACCGTAGGATCCTACGCAGTGCCGTAGGGGACCGCACCGCCACTTCCCAGCAAATTAGGGACACTGTTGCTCCTGGGGTATCGGCGAGGACCATTCGCAACCGTCTCCATGAAGCTGGGCTACGGTCCCGCACACCGTTAGGCCGTCTTCCACTCACGCCCCAACATCGTGCAGCCCGCCTCCAGTGGTGTCGCGACAGGCGTGAATGGAGGGACGAATGGAGACGTGTCGTCTTCAGCGATGAGAGTCGCTTCTGCCTTGGTGCCAATGATGGTCGTATGCATGTTTGGCGCCGTGCAGGTGAGTGCCACATTCAGGACTGCATACGACCGAGGCACACAGGGCCAACACCCGGCAACATGGTGTGGGGAGCGATCTCCTACACTGGCCGTACACCACTGGTGATCGTTGAGGGGACACTGAATAGTGCACGGTACATCCAAACCGTCATCGAAACCATCGTTCTACCATTCCTAGACCGGTAAGGGAACTTGCTGTTCCAACAGGACAATGCACGTCCGCGTGTATCCCGTGCCACCCAACGTGCTCTAGAAGGTGTAAGTCAACTACCCTGGCCAGCAAGATCTCCGGATCTGTCCCCCATTGAGCATGTTTGGGACTGGATGAAGGGTCGTCTCACGCGGTCTGCACGTCCAGCACGAACGCTGGTCCAACTGAGGCGCCAGGTGGAAATGGCATGGCAAGCCGTTCCACAGGACTACATCCAGCATCTCTACGATCGTCTCCATGGGAGAATAGCAGCCTGCATTGCTGCGAAAGGTGGATATACACTGTACTAGTGCCGACATTGTGCATGCTCTGTTGCCTGTGTCTATGTGCCTGTGGTTCTGTCAGTGTGATCATGTGATGTATCTGACCCCAGGAATGTGTCAATAAAGTTTCCCCTTCCTGGGACAATGAATTCACGGTGTTCTTATTTCAATTTCCAGGAGTGTAGAACGCTTGCAAAAAATCTGTCATCGTCCCGTAATTTCTCTTCTCTCTTTTCCCTGTACACGACGTTTAAAGTCGTCGCCATGCAATTCCTGGTGTATAGAAATATGGTACGGGTGCAAACGATGTTGATGTAGTATTCTCAACACCGAAGTTTTTGAGATTCCCGATTCTCGCGTAATTTGTCTTTGTCTGCTACTGATGTGCGGATTAGTCGCGACAGCAGTTAAAACACCTACTTGGGCATCATCATTTGTTTCAGGTCGTGGTTTAGGTTTCACATGTGGCTGAACACTTCCTGTTTCCTTAAATAACGTAACTATCCGGCGAACGGTCCGGACACTTGGATGATGTCGTCCAGGATACCGAGCAGCATACACAGCACACGCCCATTGGGCATTTTGATCACAGTAGCCATACATCAACGCGATATCGACCTTTTCCGCAATTGGTAAATGGTCCATTTTAACACGGTTAATGTATCACGAAGCAAATATGGTCCGCACTGGCGGAATGTTACGTGATACCACGTACTTATACGTTTGTGACTATTACAGCGCCATCTATCACAAAGCGAAAAAAGTGGTCCAACCAAAACATTCATATTTCTTTACGTACTACACGAATATGTAATAAAAATGGGGGTTCCTATTTTTCAAAAAAACGCAGTTTATATCCGTTTGACCTATGGCAGCGCCATCTAGCGGGCCAACCATAGCGCCATCTGGTTTCCCCCTTCAAGCTAGACGAGTTTCATTCTTTGTAGTTTTTTGTTTGATGCTTATTTCGTGAGATATTTGGCCCAGTCACTATCAATAGACCACCCTGTATATTGCAGAACCTCTGACATGGCATCGAGACAGAATTCATTAGAAACACTGGAGAAATATCTAGCGGTAGCAAGAGGGAGTTGCAAATACCAGTTTCATACCATGTTCCTTAGTCGAACCCCTTTCAAAATTCAGTGATTTCATCACGAGGTTGCACCATGGGCTACGTGTAACTGCACTCCTGGTCTGATAATATACACTCCTGTGATCACCATATATATTCAGTGTCGTGGTATTTGTCTACATAAACCAATTAATTCGGAGGTAATGCCATGAGTCGATTTATAAAGCGGATACAGATTTTAACATGTATACATGTGTGCACCTGTAGAACCAAGACCGATTGGGATAGTAATATTGTCATGTTTTTTTTTAACATATAGCGGTTTGTAAGACGATTATTTCTCTCCTTCTAAGACACTCGCTGGATAACTTATGAGACATGGCCACCCATCGCTGATTTTGGCTCAGTGTTGTTTCGTAACGCCAGCAATCAGTTATTGGCAGAGTATTATTTTTAGTACCAGGCTGACATGTGCAAAAGAAATGACTATGCCGAGTCGTAAGGAAGGTATGGATTTGACGTGGAATACTGTGAGAGCAAAGGGGAAAGTATGTCAAGTAATAAGAACGGTACATATGTTTCTACTTCCAGAGCCAGAGCCGTCAGTAGAGTTATTTCCGATACTTTGCTCATTGTCCAATGTCGTCCAATTGAGACCGCGATCGTAATATTTAATTGTAACTAAAATGATAAAATATATATATGTGGCCGGCTTCCTAGAATGATGATACTGCCTAGGTGTGCATGGCGGGCCGGCAGTGACCTGTGGCCAGAATGATTCATGTTTCTGGCTAATGGTAGCAGCTGTCCAAATGGAGAGTCCTGTTGGGATGCAGGAATGTATATGACTTAACCAAATAGTGAACTAATACCTAGTGAACTAATACCTAGTACGTGTTGGACATCTTTCGTGATCGCATGGAAATTTGAGAAGATTAAATATTGACATGTGTTTGCGCTGGACCATTATTTCCTACCATGTGAACTGTCTGTTTGATTGCTTCTGCACATTTCACATCTTTATTTAGTTGAGGGAACATGTGGTGTGTGCATCTAGCAGTTGAAAAACAGGTGGAAGACATTTTTGATGGTTCTCTAGACATGAGAAACACCTTAGTCGACTTTTTAAATTATACGAGGGCCGTTCAGAAAGTAACCTCCGGTTGATTTAAAAAAATACACCAAGTTAAATAAAAATATTTTAATATATACATCTTACAACTACATCTTTGCACTATTTTTCTACATAGTCTCCATAGCGATTGAGGCACTTATCGTATCTCTTCACAAGCTTTGAAATTCCTTCTGCATAAAAATCACCCGCTTGTGCCTGGAGCCAGCCTGTGACCGCATCTTTGAGCTCTTCGTCATCATCAAACCGCTGTGACCCGAGCCATTTCTTCAAATGCATGAAGAGGTGATAATCACTTGGCGCCAGGTCTGGGCTGTAAGGTGGATGGTTGATAACGTCCAACTTGAAGGACTCAAGAAGGGCCATTGTTCTGCGAGCAGAGTGAGGACGGGCGTTATCGTGCAAAAAACGATACCGGAAGTCAGCATACCACGGCGTTTGTTCTGTATAGCCCGTCGTAACTTTTTTATTGTTTCACAGTACATGTCTTGATTAATGGTCGTACCACGTTCCATGAATTCAACCAACAACACCCCTTTGGCATCCCAAAACACCGTTGCCATCAGTTTTCTGGCAGAAAAATCTTGCGAGGCTTTTCTTGGTATGGTAGGCGAATTTGAATGTGCCCACATCTTTGATTGTTCTTTTGTCTCAGGGTTCACGTACTTAATCCAGGTTTCGTCACCGGTCACGATTCTGTTTAACAATGGTTCTCCTTCGTCCTCATAACGTGACAGAAAGTCTAATGCAGAGGCCATTCGTTGAGTTTTGTGGTGGTCGGTAAGAATTTTGGGCACCCTTCGTGCACAGAACTTACGGTAACCCAATCTTGCTGTCACTATCTCGTACAAGAGAGTCTTAGAAATCTGTGGAAAACCAGTAGACAACTCCGACATTGAGAAACGTCGATTTTCACGAACTTTTGCATCAACTGTCTGAACGAGTTCGTCAGTCACCAATGATGGTCTACCACTCCTCTCTTCATCATGAACGTTTTCTCGTCCACTTTTAAATAAACGTACCCATTCACGGACAACTCCTTCACTCATAACTCTTGGTCCGTACACGGCACAAAGCTCATGATGAATAGCTGCTGCAGAATATCCTTTGGCTGTAAAAAACCTTATGACAGCACGCACTTCACATTTGGCAGGGTTTTCTGTTGCAGCACACATTTCAAACTGCCACAAAAACTAAACTAGCGCAGGTACGACGTTCACTCGACCACGGCTTGATGCCGACTGACCTGTTGAGTGCGTGAACGCACAGATGGCGTCGCTACTCCCCCCACAACCCGCACTGTGACCAATCGGAGGTTACTTTCTGAAGCGCCCTCGTAGATAAGATTTGGGATCGGTTACATCACCGTCATCGGTATTCGCGAGTGGAAATGTCAGTATTCTCTATTTTTTCGAGTTTTCATCTAAAGGTCTTCACAGACGGGATAAGTTTCTAGTTGCTGAGGGGTTTACAGCACGCTCCACCGCGCTAAAGTTTGGGATTTCTAGATAAATAATTTCCAGTCTATATCTTTGGAACTATGTTGCGAGAGCGATACTGCTATGCAAGCGATATTGTTATGTGCTTGATATCGAGAAGTATCGCGTAAATGGTATAATTTTCTGGCAAACCATACGAAAATACATGTGTTCTTGTAATCCCAGAGTCTGGTTATTGGTGTAGAAAGCAAGCAAGTAGGTCGGGACCAGAAACGGTAATACCTTTGTGCTGAGGGGAACCGATGCAGCCTTTGTACAACAGCCTTTGCGGTATATGTATGAGTGTCTGGTGGTCGCTACTGTGTGTCCTGTCGTAAGGGAGGTATAGATTCAGCACATCGATAGCTGTAAGGAGGATGAAAGATTTTTTTTACATGGAAAATTAAGTGTGCTATAGATACTGAGATTCGTTCCAGAACCGAAGCCATCAAAAGGAGACCTTTCCAGTACACTGATCAGTGTCAGACTGTGGCAGCAATCCTAATATTTAATTGTAGTTACACTGATAAATATAGAGATGCAGTAGAACATGAATCATTTTTCGTGAGACTTCAGCCAGCACCACTAGCTAAGAGAGAAACCGTGCAGGCCGAAATACGTAGATAAAATGATCGAATGGGGGGTTATAGAAATGAGTACTAGTGAATATAATACCCCACTAATTATTGTGAATAAGAAGGATGGAGGCATTCGAGTTGTGATCGAGGCACGAAGTCTGAATAAAGTTGTTAAATGAGAAGTATATAGTCCAGAAAACTTAGACGATGTGTGACAAAAGGATTGAATATTGATGCTTATGTCTTGTTTTGATGATTATGTGTATAAAGTATATTGTATTTTAATGTATTTTGTGACTTTTTTATACCCTACTCAGGTTGAATTAATAAACTTTTTTTCGACTGCTCGACACCACATAGGTGTTACTGATATTTCATTGATGTATCCCTGTCAGGAAACCTCAATGAAACATGGGGCATGTGTAACATGTCTGTCGTCAGAGAACTTCCATCTAATGTGTGATGAAGCTTGACACATTCCTATAACGAACTTTGATTTATGTGATCCCCCCCCATGTCGCATCTTGGGTATAAAATCGAAACTTCAGCGTAATAACTAAGTTAGCGATAGGAGCTTGTGAGGCGCTGCAACCACCTGTACACATTTGGCCGACAGATGTGCTGTTTACAGAGTTAGTGACGGAATGACTTGCAATTTTCACATGTCGGACACTGCTGCTATACGTTTATTTGTTTCCTTGTAGGAGGTATCCCCCACTACTAACTATCGTTTTATATAGACCTGACGCGAGCATCGTATAATTTCTGAACCATGATTGGATGTGAACAGTGTACACTATACAACGCCGCAAAGCTATATTGTGCTTGTATCATGCAAAGAAAATGTTTTATGGAAGTAGTTTTTTCGTTTTACGATTCGATGAGATAGTTCAGCGTAGAGAAACCGTGAAGAAGGATCCTAAGCACCTCGACATGACCACATGTCGAGAAATCTCGTGCACTTGGACGTGTTAGGACTCGGAAAGCTCAATTCATTCACGAGACGTGGAGTGTAGCAGTCTTCTTCTGGACGGTTGCAGATTAATTCGCTACCTGTGCTGCAGGGCTGGTTGGTCAGTGACATTGTGATTACGGTCTTTCACTCTCTAATTTCACCCTAAGACAGCGAGAATGCTCTGTGACTCCCATACACAGAGAGATGGATGGTAAATTAAACACTATGCTCGAGGTGGTAGAAATATGTGTAGCGCTGTCTGGTATACTTTGATGATTTATGTGTTCGAAAATTAAGACTGAATGGACGTACTGCTCAGTCATCTATCCATGTTCCCAATGATACTCGCAATATGGAAAGGTCATGGTTTAGCTATGATACTGAAATTGGGGAAACGTGCTGTCGTATCATTGGCCAGTGTTGGAGCTAGTGTAAAATTGTTTGCGCTATCAAGTTTCATGTTTATTATTAGAGTACATGGATGGTGTCTTTTCCATCCCATCCCTGCATTGGTTAGCAGATAATGATTGACTGATATGGCTTTTTTGAGTTGGGTGAAAAGTTTTCGTGGATGGATTGCAGCTTCTGGGGGTTGCTAGCAGCGAAACAGTGATCGCGTACATGAGTGCAATATGAGGAACGCATAGTCGTCAGCTGTTCCGTCAGTGTGAGAGACGAGTCTAAATGTATAGGTCGTCATTCGCTTTCGAACATCAGTTTGGAGACATACGCCAACGCCGTAAAAGTCTTCTACTTTGGTTATGTTGTAACTGGGTTTTTATTTAAAATAAGCAGATGTGTGGCGTGTTATGGTAGTTGCAATAACAAAATGATTTACACGGTGCGTTGTATAGTTTTCTGTGAGAGGCTATGTATCCAGGCGTCTTAATGTTAGTTTAGAACATGAGGCAGGCATCGAACTCGAGGCAGAAAAACTAAATGTTTGGCGTTGTTCAAAAGCATGTTAGAAAACAGTGTTTGAGACAACTAAACAGGACCGGAGGGAGCGTGTCATACGATAATTCGCCTAGAGTATAGGTGACCAAACTTTAAAGTGGCCTTGGCGGTGTCTGTATATGTAATAGAATCGTGTCATACATACAGCTGCACACTGGACTCGCATTCGGGAGGACGACGGTTCAATCCCGCGTCCCGCCATCCTGATTTAGGTTTTCCGTGATTTCCCTAAATCGCTCCAGGCCAATGCCGGGATGGTTCCTTTGAAAGGGCACGGCTGACTTCCTTCCCCGTCCTTCCTAATCCGATGAGACCGATGACCTCGCTGTCTGGTCTCCTTCCCCAAACCACCCACCCACCCATACAGCTGCAGTAGCAGTAGCACTAGCAGTTTGAGATGAGAGACGGTGAGGAAGGGGTTATATGGCTAGGAATGCTTGGGTGGCTGCACGCTACGCTATTGTGGGAAGTATTGTGAAATCTGTTTTCCCGCGCTGGAGGCCGACCGCAGCTATGCGTCATTGCGCCTGCATCGGTACCTTGGTGACTTCTAATTCGTATGAGCTTTTATAGTTCTTAATTTTTATCTGTTGGGCTGATTGATTTGAATGTACGTGGATCTGTAGTACTTTATCTAGTTTGGGGATGTATCACATTGCGTGCATTTCCACCGAATGGTCAAAACACGGTCCTGTTGCCTTAGTTCAGGTCGTTCTGTTTCTGTAGAGATTGTTGAAGGTTGTGGATATGTTTTCTCCGACTGCTGCTCAGTTCAGACTTAAATTAGACCGACCACATGCGCGAAGTTGCAGAAATGGGATCAGTTGCACGATGTGTACGGGGTGACTAAAACAACGTTGGAATTTTACTGTAGAAGCTAGGTTCGGGAAAGGTGACTCGTTTCGAGATATGAGAGTGCCACAAATATGATTGAGTAGTGGTTGTAATCCGATGGAGGTATGTGTTTGAATAGAGAGAGGTGATTCCAAATGATTGACATCATTTCGAACATATAGCGTAACACTAGAGATCTGAGAAGCTAGTGTACATTTTTCTTCTTACGACCTCAGTCAGCACATCATCTACTACTACTGTCTGTGTTCCTTCTCAATCAGTCATCGCCTATAACTTGGTGGATGCATCGCGGAACCTCTGATATGATGTCGAGACAGAGTGCGTCACAAATACTAAAGAATTATATAGTTGGGGGCGGGGGGGAGTGTGAGTGAGTCGCAAATACCGCGTACATACCACGTTCCGTATCCGAATCACTTTCAAAGTTCAGTAATTTTATCCCTAGGCTGCATCATTGGCTGATAATACCTATTCCTACGATCACCGTCACGGTATTTGTCCAGAAAAAACTACCTCATTCAGAAGTAATGTACCTCGATTCGTAATGCGGGTATAGATTTTTACATGGATACTTGTGTGCATCTGTAGAACTACGACTGACTGTGACAATAACATGCAGTAGTTGTTGGCATCGGTTTTTTTCTTTAACATCTCACCGATTACTTGTCTCTTTCTAGGACACAGTGGTAGGACTCGAAAAAAGAACTTAAGAGACATGCATGCCCAATGCTGATCTTCGATCAGTATCATTTGGTATGGTAGGCAATGAGTTATTGACAAAGTAATATAAATGGTAGCATGGTGGGTGTGTGATATGTTCGCATTTGAGCATCAGGTTTATACAGTATGTGTGTTTGTGGAAAGGAGATGACTACGCCATGTTGCAGGGAACATAAGGATTTGACTTGGAGTACTATGATAGCAATGGGGGAGTATGTTCAGCTGTAAGGAAAGTACAGCTATTTCCCGAGCCACTGCCCACAAGAGGGTGTATTTCCGATACTTCGCTCATTCAATTGAGAGAGCTATCGTAACATTTAATTGTAAGTATAATGATAAACATATATGCGACCGGTTTTCCGGAATGATACCGTGTATGCAAAGTCCATGGTGGTAATGATGCACGTCCCCTGTTAACAGCAGCATCCATGCGAATGCAGAGGCCTGTTGGATTGTAGGAATGTACGCTACTTGCCATTAAAATTGCTACACCAAGAAGAAATGCAGATGATAAACGGGTATTCATTGGACAAATATATTATACTAGAACTGAAATGTGATTACTTTTCACGCAATTTGGGTGCATAGATCCTGAGAAATCAGTGCCTCTGACCGTAATAACGGCCTTGATACGCCTGCGCATTGAGGCAAACAGAGCTTGGATGGCGTGTACAGATACATCTGCCCATGCAGCTTCAACACGATACCACAGTTCATCAAGAGCAGTGACTGGCGTATTGTGACGAGCCAGTTGCTCGGCCACCATTGACCAGACGTTTTCAGTTGGTGAGAGATCTGGAAAATGTGCTGGCCAGGGCAGCAGTCGAACATTTTCTGTATCGAGAAAGGCCCACTCAGGACCTGCAACATGTGGTAGTGCATTACCCTGCTGAAATGTAGGGTTTCGCAGGGATCGAATGAAGAGTAGAGCCACGGGTCGTAACACATCTGAAATGTAACGTCCACTGTTCAAAGAGCCGTCAATACGAACAAGAGGTGACCGAGACGTGTAACCAATGGCACACCATACCATCACGCCGGGTGATACGCCAGTACGGCGATGACGAATACACGCTTCCAATGTGCGTTTACCGCAATGTCGCCAAACACGGATGCGACCATCATGATGCTGTAAACAGAACCTGGATTCATCCGAAAAATGACGTTTTGCCATTCGTGAACCCAGGTTCGTCGTTGAGTACACCATCGCAGGCGCTCCTGTCTGTGAAGCAGCGTCAAGGGTAACCGCAACCCCTGGTCTCCGTGCTGATAGTCCATGCTGCTGCAAACGTCGTCGAACTGTTCGTGCAGATGGTTGTTGTCTTGCAAACGTCCCCATCTGTTGACTCAGGGATCGAAACGTGGCTGCACGACCCGTTACAGCCATGCGGATAAGATGCCTGTCATCTCGACTGCTAGTGATACGAGGCCATTGGGATCCAGCACGGGGTTCCTATTACCCTCCTGAACCCACCGATTCCATATTGTGCTAACAGTCATTGGATCTCGACCAACGCGAGCAGCAGTGTCGCGACCGCGATCGGCTACAACCCGACCTTTATCAAGGTCGGAAACGTGATGGTACGCATTTCTCCTCCTTACACGAGGCATCACAACAACGTTTCACCAGGCAACGCAGGTCAACTGCTGTTTGTGTATGAGAAATCGGTTGGAAACTTTCCTCATGTCAGCACGTTGTAGGTGTCGCCACCGGCGCCAAACATTGTGTGAATGCTCTGAAAATCTAATCATTTGCATATCACAGTATCTTCTTCCTGTCGGTTGAATTTCGCGTCTGTAGCACATCATCTTCGTGGTGTAGAATTTTTTGTGGCCAGTAGTGTATATGAGTTAACTTTGCCCTTGTCTATACGGCAAGATAGCGAACTGATACTTAGTATGTGTTGAGCGCTTTCGTGGTCAAGTGGAACTTTGAGAAGATGGTATGATTTCCCTGTAAATCCCCACTTCCATGTAAATTGTTCAGTTGACTGTTTGTGCACATTTCGGGTCTTTATTTAGTTGAGAGAAGATCGAATGTTGTGTGTGGAAGATACGTTTGTCTGTTCTCCAGACATGGGAAAGATCTTAGTTGGTTTGTAAATTATATGGATGATTTGGAGTATGTTAGATCAGCGAGATCGGTATTCGCGGGTGGAAATATGATTTTTCATGTGTTTGTTTCTAGTTACTCAGTGGTCTAGAGGACGTTCCACGTAGCTAAAGTTTCGTGTTTGTAGATAAATGATTTCGAGTCTATATGTCGGGAATTATGTTGCGTTAGCGATCGGGAGGCTACTGCTATGTACTTGATATCGAGAAGTATAGAGAAAATGTTATAATATTATGGCGAAAATACGTGTGTTCTTGTAATCCCCAAGTCTGGAGACGTGCATAGAAAAGCGAGCAGGCAAGGTAGCAGAGACAGTATCGCGTTTGTGTCGAGAGGAAACGATCGCGAATTTGTAGAGCAGTTCTGAGAGTGACTTCGGATTGCTGATGTAAAAGGGGTTATTTTGTATGGTGGGGGATGTGAACTCTATGTTTACTAAATCGACACGGTACTCGGTGATATACTGCTGGGATGGTGATCGGTTTCACGCTCCAATATTCTTGCGAGCCTGGTATGTATTTGATGATCTGTAGACAATTTTTGTGACACTGAACCAGCTGCATCTCCTGGCGCCTCCACTACGCCACAGGGATCTGCCACCCGCCACGTCCCTCTCCTCCCCGTCCCTCTCCCCTCCTCCCAGCCTCCAGTCTCCAAAAAACCCCAAAAGCGCGTCATTACCGACTCTGCTCCCGCCACTTCCCACAAAAAGTCAACACCACCCCCCCTCGCCCTGCCGTCTCCATGGACACCACCCCTCCTCCTGCCACCCATACCTCGGCCCCCACCCTCCACACCTTTGTCCTGTCAACTCCCGATCCTAAGTTCCTCGACGCTTGTACCCTCACCATGGAGATCAGAAAGTACCTACCTAGTGCTCCCATTTCCCAACTCATTCCCCGCAGGGACTCAGTCCTTATCAAGTCCCCGTCCCCATCCTTTCACACAGACCTCCTGCGAAAACTCCCACGAGTTATGTTTGGCCCCCATGCCTCTCTGACACCCTTCCTTTCCGCTTCCACTCCTCGTCAGCCCCAGCCTCCCCATCGCCCCCCCCCCCACCTTCACCGCTGTGATCACCAAGCTCAGCCCGGTGATCACAGAGGATGAAGTGTTGGCAGAACTGAACTCCCACCCGGACTTGGAAATCCGCTCTGCCCGCCGTATGCACAATGCCTCCGGTCCCACCTACCTCATGCGGGTATTTTCTGAGTCCGTCCCATCCATTGACCATCTCCTCACCCAGGGTTCCCTGATATACCACCGTCGCCACCCTGTTGAATCCTCCAAATCCCCTCCACAATCCTACCGTTGCCAGCGGTGCCTGATGTACAATGACCACCTGCCTCCCAACTGCAAAACCCCCTCCACCTGTCCCCATTGCAAGGCCTCCCACTTTCTTAAGAACTGCCCCAATCTCGCTGCTCCTCCTTCCTGTAATACCTGCAATGGCCCCCTACTCCCACAAGTGTAAAGCTAAACCCCCTCCAGCCACCCCTGAGCTTACAGTCCCAGTTCGTCCCGTCGATCCCCCTGTCCATTCCAACAATTCCCTCCGTCCACCCCCCATGGCCGAGGACATCATCCAGTTCCTTACCGTTGTACTCCAAAACATTCACCCTTTTCAGCGCCCCCACACCTTCCAACAAATCTCCCTTGCCGCTTGCTCCGTTTTCCACCTGAACACCTTTGCCACTTACTCCCACAACCAAGCCCACTTCACCTTCACCCGCCTCGACACCCTAGTTTAAGTCTCTTCCCTTCCCTCTCTTAAACCCCTCCTTCCCGCCATGGCGCGGCACGAGTATCGCATCCTCTTCCAGAACATTTGCTCCTTCCGCTCCAACAAATACCTCCTCATGCACACCCTCTCCCACCACCAGGTCGACACTTTCCTCTTGAACGAAACCTTTCTCCAGCCCCACCATTCTATCCGCACCTCTACCTATATCCTCCACCACACTGACGCTCCTGGTCCTCATGCGCAGGGTGGAGTCGCAATTGGCCACCTTAAGCATATCCCCGTCCGGCCACAAACTCTCCTCAATGACCCCACTGAACACCTTATCCTTAGCGTCTTCTTCCCCTCCCTCACCATTACCTGTGCCACCATCTATGTCCGCTCCACTGCTCCTCTTCCCTATGACTTCATCTCGCACATTGACCACACCTTCTCCACCTATGTGATTGTCGCCGACCTCAACATCCATAGCCGCACTCCTGCTGCCCTTCGGCGGTGGCATCAGTTCCTCTCCACAATCCAAGGTGACCTTGTTCCCCTTCCCCAGCACAGCCGACCCGAAAGTGACACCACCCCCGATATTGTCATTGCCTCCGCCAACCTCCTTGGGCGTATTGCTGTCGCCGCCCTTGACGCCACAGGTAGCGATCATCTCCCTGTCCTTCTCACCATAACGTCTGCTCACCGCCCCCCTCCGGCTCCGCATCCTGCACCCCCTCCCAAAGTCGTCCATGACTATCACCGTGCCAACTGGGATGCCTACTGGGACTCCATCTCCACCCAGGTCGAAAGCCACGCTCTTACCTATCGCCATCCTGATGACATCATGCACGCCTCGTCCTTCCTTCAGAAGGTAATTACTGACGCCGTGGAGGCCCATGTTCCTACTAAAACCATCCACCCCCACCGTCCCACTCTCCCTCCGTGGGCTGTCCTCCTCCTCCGTGAATCCCGCCGCCTCTGTCGCTCCTTCCTGCGCACTCGTGACAGGGATACCCTCCAACGCCACCAGCGAATACAGCGACACGTACGGAACCTTATTACAGCAACGAAACGCCGAGACTGGCGCCAGACCTGCACACGACTCAACGCCACCCTCCCTATCAACTCCTCCAAGTACTGGTCCGCCTTCCATCGCCTTACTGGTTCCCTTTCCGCTCCCCACTACCCCCTTCTCCATAACGATCGCCCCCTTCCTGACAACCTCAGTAAGGCCAACCACTTCGCTTCCCACCTTTCCGAGGTCTTGTCTATCCCCGATGATCCCCACTTTGATTATTCTCTTTTCCCCACCATCATGGAACGTGCCGATACCTCGGTCGCTCCACTTGCTCCTAGTCTCCAGTACTTGGGGCAGTTGCCCCCCTCCGACATAAACACTCCCATCACAGCACAAGACATTAAACTTATCCTCCGGTCCAAATGCAACACGGCCCCTGGTCACGACTGTGTCACCTACCGTCACCTTCGAGAAAGCCCCTATTCCTTCCTGACTGTCCTCGCCCATCTCTATAATGTCATCCTCTCTACTGGCTTCTACCCTGACCTGTGGAAGACCTCCCGCGTCCTCTTATTCCTCAAACCCAACAAACCCCCTTCTGCCACCTCTTCCTATCGTCCCATCTGCCTCACCTCCGTCTTCAGTAAGGTCTTTGAATCGATCCTCTCCCACCATATCCATCAGCACCTTGCTCAACACCACCTCCTCCCCCTTACCCAGTGTGGCTTCCAACCCTCCTTCTCTGCTGAAGACCAACTCCTCAACCTTGTTCACCTTCTGTCCCTCCAGCTCAACTCCCCTCACTCCACCATTTTTGTTTCCCTTGACCTCCAAAATGCCTATGACCGTGTATGGCATCCCGGTCTCCTCTTTAAACTCCAAACCTACGCCCTGCCTATCAATTTTGTCCGTCTGGTCGCTTCCTTCCTCTCGCACCGTCCTTCCTATGTCATCCTCCACAACACCAACACCTGTATCTTTTATCCCACAGCTGGCGTCCCCCAGAGTTCTGTCCTCTCCCCTCTCCTTTATCTCTTGTATACAGCTGATATGCCAAAGCCACCCTCACCAGTCCATCTTCTCCAGTATGCTGATGACACCGCCTTCTTGGCTCTCTATCCTACCCTTCAACGGTCTCAACGTACTCTCCAAACCCACCTTCACCAGTTCACCGCTTGGTGTAACCAGTGGTTCCTCCGTCTCAACCCCTCCAAAACCCAGGCAATCATCATAGGCCACACCACTCGCTCCTTTCGCCTCCATGATTTCTACCTCACCCTTTATGGTTGTCCCATCCAGCTCACCCCCACCCTGAAATACCTTGGCCTCACCCTCGACCGACACCTCACCTGGACCCCTCATCTCCAGACCGTCCAGCAGAAAGCCCATTCCCGCCTCCGCCTTCTGAAACTTCTGTCTGACCGGACATGGGGATTGCATCCTTCTACCATCCTCCACACCTACAAATCCCTCATCCGTCCTATCCTCTGTTATGCCAGCGTTGCCTGGATCTCCGCCCCCACCCGCTTTTACAAGGCCCTCCAAATCCTTGAACGCCATGCGCTCCGCCATGCCTTCTGTATCCGCCTTCCTTCCCCCACACGGCTCCTGTATGAACTGATCCCCTTCCCCCACCTCCTCCTGTTCCTCCAACATCTCCGCATCCTTTACATTGTCCGCAGGCTTGATCCCCCCCCACCCTCTGGTTTCCTCCTTCCTCTCCATCCCCCGCCCGTTGCCTCGCCTCTATCGCTGTATCCCTCCCTCTCTCTACTTCCACACCCTCCTTCTCCTTCATCAGGGCAATTTCCAACGCCTCCCCCTCCTGGATGACGAACTTCGCCGTGACATCTACCCTTCCTTCCAACTGTAACCTGGTCTTGTTCCCCCCCCCCTCCCCAGGGCCCCCTTTTTCCTCTTCCCTCCTTCTCCCAGAGCGGATTTTCCTCCTTCCCCCACTCCCCTGAGACCCTGCACCTCATACTTGCCTCTTTCCTTCCCACATCCCGCCCTACCTGGCCCTCTTCAGCATGCCCCCCACTCATCTCCCCCATCTCTTCCCCTCCCTCCCTTCTTCCGGTCTCCCTCATCTCCTTGCGCCGGGCAGATCCTCTGTTTTGAACATCGTCAGTGTGCCACAACAGTGTTGTGTTTAGTGCTGTTTCTCCTGTGCGTCAAGAGGTGTGATTTTAATTGTGTACTGCCTTGAGGTTCGCCGTCAGTGTTTGTTATGTGCTACGCCATCCGTCGATACCTTTTATGCTCCAGTCATACTGTGCCTTGTGTTCTTTTAATTGTCGCAGTGTGTGGCTTTTTGTGTGTGCTACTTTTAAACAGTTTTTATCTCCATTTTACAGTCACCCCGTTTTTTGTCTATTGCCTTCCATGATGTTCCCCCTTTTTTATATCTATGTTCACCATATTCTCTCCTTTGTTATTTTTAAATGTCTTCTATTGTTTGTTCTATGTCTTTCGGCTGAAGAGCAGCGCATATGCTGCTGCCAGCCCGCCCCGATGGGGAATTGAAATACAATAAAGAAAAAAAAAAATTTTGTGAGGTGATCAGTGTAAAGTAGTTTATTACCGCTGAATGTCGCGTCTGTAGAAAGAAAGAAAAGGCTGACGGTGCTTCCCTAGGACTTGGGGGGGGGGGGGGTGAGGGGGTCGTGACATATAGACGGTGTGAGTGTAGGCATACGATAATTTTTTCCAGTTCCTTTGCAATATACACATAGTCCAAGAAAGAACAGGTGGATGGTGCTTTGATACCAGCGGGATCAGTAATTCGGCGAGTAAATTGGATTAGAGCAAATGATAATGTTGGATTCATTAACATGCTTTGTGCTTGGATATGGGTGCCTCTACATAGCTGTGCGAATATTTGCTTATGTTGAGAGCAGGATGGGTATCACAGGATGGGGTGGGTATCGTGTTAGTCCCGCAAGGAAGACAGCATTGAACGTTATTGTGCGTTATTTTCGTAACGAGGTTCTGTTAGGGCATGAATTTCGGTGCATAAAAGCTGAGAGAAGACGAAAACTAGTACAAAATCGCACGTTAAGTATTTCTGGGGGTATGGAATTTACTAAAGTTAGACTTGGTTAATGTTTTTGATAGCAATGTGAATTAAGTATAAGATTGATAAGATTGCTAGATGCGTTTGCGATGGTAAGTAGCTATGCATGGTGAAGCTTCAGTCAAACGTGACGTATGGTCCGTTAGATTCGCTAAGGAGGAAGCAGGTTCTGCTACTGTGGAATGGAATTCTGCAGCGTCTTTGTCGGACCGCAATTAGAGTGAGGGTAGCAAGGAACGCCCCTTGCGGGCGGCTCTGCTTGGAGGGCGCGCTCTGTAAATAAGCCCCCTGTCCGATCGCGTCATCAACGGTGCCTACTTACAACTTTCGCCTGTGTTCGGCTGCAGCTCGCGGCTGCGCTCCCGTTTGATCTCGTCATCATCTGCGACTAGGCTATAGCAATTTCTCACGTGTGAAGTATGAAAGGAATGTGGCCGCTTGCGGGACAAGGGCGGGGGCCTGTGCGCGGTTTGACATCTGACGGATGCGTCACTTACCACTACCTTATGTAAACTCTACTGTACACTCTACTGGACAGGGGGCAGCGGACTGTGCTTGCGCGAGTTGATTGAATTATTGTACGAGGAGGTCTGTAGGCTGTCCTATGCGCTATTTGGACAGTTTATGAGTACTGAGCGTGTCTACACCTGAGTGTGCAGCATTATTTAGGAGGACTCTAAATGTCTGTAATTAAATTATTTACGTAAATTAGAAGTTGTTTGGGTGTCTAATGACTGTGTATTGTCAGCGCAAGCATAAGATGGCGAGTGTTTTGGTTCAAATGGTTCAAATGGCTCTGAGCGCTATGGGACTTAACATCTGAGGTCATCAGTCCCCTACAACTTAGAACTACGTAAACCTAACTAACCTAAGGATGTCACATACATCCATGCCCGAGGCAAGACTCGAACCTGCGACTGTTGCGGTCACGTGGTTCCAGACTGAAGCGCCTAGAACCGCTCAGCCACACCGGCCTGTGAGTGTTTTGCCTCAGTGTGATAAATATATTCGATCCCTAAATAAGATGTTCCAAAATAAATAAGGTGCACTCATTCTTTACTCTCCCCAGCAGCCCAGCGCAACCTGAGTCCTTTTGGCACCATTCTCGCCCCTACAGACCACCATTTGGGATTAGGTCATAAGAGGGCTGACAGTACGACCTGATGGCAGTAATGTGTACCAGGTCAGTTGGACACTAAATCTTGTGGTGGAGACATCACCTGCAAAATAAAGACATGTGTTCAGATCTGTTTTCCCATTTCGCCCCACCATCTTGGATGACGTCATGTGCTGTGCACGTTGGTACATGTTAGTACAGATTAGTGCACGTTAGTACATGTTAGCCCGCCAACATGGGTAGATAAGGGGGCGTGTTGCTGGGTTGAGGATCGTGGTGGAGACTTTAACTATTTGATTCCAAGTCGAAGTGGGTGCCATCATCTTGAATACCGGTTCTTGCATCATGATCTGACGCCAGGAGAGCACCCTCTGGTGGCATTGATATTAACTAAGCCAGTTGGGCTCTGGAGCTCGTGGTGAACACACTGGGTATGGCCATCTTGAATAATGCTACTTGCATTATCACCTGACATCACGGTGGCGTCCTCTGGTGGCCACGATATGAACTAAGCCAGTTAGAGTCCAGATCCAGTGGAGAACACATGTGTTTGCAATTGGTTAAATAATAAAGAAAAGTACTTTTTTCCGCCATTTTCTTTGCTTAGTAGAGATAAGCGTGGTGTGATGCATTATCTTGTTGGAATTTTAACTTAGCCCCATTTTTCTGGGCGAGTGGGCGTGGCACTTCCCACCAAAATCCGCCATCTTTATTGACGTCATTGGCACCATCTTGGATGACGTCATCGCCGCCATCTTGGATAACGCTAGTTTGGGCTGGTGCTGGCTTTGTTCCAATACTCAGGGTGTCACACAGCAGGCCAGCTCTACACTGAATGCATTTCGTGAGATGTTACATCCCCTCCCCCCCCCACCCCTCCAGCCTGTTTCTCAGCTCACCATCTGCACCACATGCACACAGAAATGTCACTACCCTTGATGAAGTGCATCAGGTAACGTGCATGGCTGGCTTGTGCCTTGATGCAGTGCACTCTCATTCCAGTTAAGATATAAGCAAATCACATAAATTATAAGTATCAAGACATCTACAGTATATCAGAACTAAATCTATTGCTCGAATCAGAAAGTGTCTGAAATACACACAAAGTGCAGAATAGTAGTTCACAGTTTTCTTTTCTGATGGTGCTGCATCACAATCCAAATAAAACACAAAGAATCTGCAGTATGTGTGGAGAATTAGCTAGCGTTTCAGTCTGATAGCTACTTGGACAGATGTATTGTAAACGACTTGACTGGTAATCATCTCCACCATTAAATGAGCTTTCATGATATTTTGTTGTGGTAATTACTCTTCACATCTATTAGTACAACTTGATAATTGTCCCAGGCTGAAGACGAATTCCTGTATTTTGCAAATAACACTTCACAAAAATGTGAAATCTATAATGCCGATGATTATTAACTATAGATCAGATCGAACATGATGGGTAATCATGGGTACTTTTACGAGTGAGTATTGATAGTAATGTAGCATCTTTGACCTGTAGGAGATTTACACATATAATACACTGAAGCGCCAAAGAAACTGGTGTAGGCAAGCATATTCAAATACTAGTGTTGCTGCCTCTGGATCACGGGGTGCCAGGTTCGATTACTGGCCGGGTTGGGGATTTTCTCTGCTTGATGCTGGGTATTTGTGTTGTCCTCCTCTTCATCATCATCATTCATGACAGTGGCTAGATTGGACTGTTTCAAGCTTGGATTATGTAAAAGTTGGGTCTTCGTATGGACACTGATGACCGCGCAATTGAGCGCCGCACAAACCAAACATCATCATCATCGTCATCATCATCATCATCGTATTCAAGTAAGGAGATATGGAAACAGGAAGAATTCGGTGTTGCGGTCGGCTGCACCTATATAAGACAACAAGTGTCTGGCGCTATTGTTAGATCGGTTACTGCTCCTGCAATGGCAGTTTATCAAGGTTTTAGTGAGTGTGAATGTGGTGTTATACTCGGCGCACGAGCGATGGCACACAGCGTCTACGACCCAGCGATGAAGTGGGGAATTTCGCATACGACCATTTCACGAGTGTACTGTAAATATCAGAAATCTAGTAAAACATCAAATCTCTGACATCGCTGCGACCAGAAAAAGATCCTGCAAGAACGAGACCAATGAAGACTGAAGAGAATCATTCAATGTGGCAGAAGTCTAACCCTTCCGAAAATTGCAGCAGATTTCAATGCTTGGCCACTAACAAGTGTCAGTGTGTGAACAATTCAGCGATAAAACATCAATATGGGCTTTTGGAGCCGAACCCTTGATAACTGCACGACACAAAGCTTTACATCTCGCCTGGGCCCGTCATCACCGACATTGGACTGTTGATGACTGGAAACATGTTGCCTAGTCGGACGAGTCTCGTTTCAAATTGTATCGAGTGGATTGACGTGTACGGGCATGGAGACAACCTCATGAATCCGTGGACCTTGAATGTCAGCAGGAGACTGTTCAATCTGCTAGAGGCCCTATGATGGTGTTGGGCATGTGCAGTTGGAGTGATATGGGACCCCTGATACGCTTAGATATGGCTCTGACAAGTGACGCGTACTTAAGCATCCTGTCTGATCACCTGCATCCATTCATGTCCATTGTGCACTCCGACGAACTTTGGCAATTACAGTGGGACAATGCGACACCCGAAACATCCAGAGTTGCCACAGAGTGGCTTCAAAAACAATCTTCTGAGTTAAAACACTTCCGCTGCGCACCAAACTCCCCAGACATGAACATTATTGAGCATATCTGGGATACCTTGCAACGCGCTGCTCAGAAGAGATCTACACCCCGTCGTACTCTTACGGATTTATGGGCAGCATGGCAGAATTCATGGTGTCAGTTCCCTCCAGCACTACTTCAGGCATTAGTCGAGTCCATGCTGCGTCGTGCTGCGGCACTTCTACATGCTTGCGGGGGCCCTACACGATATTAGGCACGTGTACCACTTTCTTTGGCTCTTCAGTGTATTATCTGTTGCAGTGTTAGGGGCACCAACGTAACACACGGAAAAGCTATGTCATGCTGATGTGATCTGTTCATAAGCTCTTAATAGGTAATGTGTAAACTCTGTGCAACTCATTGACTCTTTAGGTATATATACCTTCGCTAGCAAGACAGTCAGATTTCTAGAGATGTAAAGCTCTTCTTTTCATTCCCATAGTTACTGTCATGGAGATAATGATTTTTTCTATAGTTTGTCCTTCTTAATACGAGCTAAGGAAAGCACTGGGAAGCCGGTGTTTTTGCCAACCATAGTAAACTGAGGTGACAAAAGTCACGGGTCACCTCCTAGTATCACACCAGACCTTCTTTTTCCCGGAGTAGTGCCCCAACTAGACATGAAATGGACTCAACACGTCTTTGGAAGTCCCCTGTAGAAACATTGTACCACGCTATTTGTATAGCGATACGTAATTGCGAAAGTGTTGCCAGTGCGCGATTTTGTACGCGAACTGGCCTCTCGGTTATGTTCCACAAATGTTCTATGGGATTCATGTCTGGCTATTTGGGTGCCAAAACCATTCGCTCAAACTGTACAGAGTGTTCTTCAAACCAATTGTGAACAATTGTGGTCCAGAGACATGGCCCATCGTCGTGCAAACATGAAGTCCACGAAATGGGTGCAAATGATCAAGTAGCCAAACATAACCATTTCCAGTCAACGATCGGTTCACTTGGACCAGAAGACCCAGTCCATTCATGGAAATACAGGCCATACCGTTGTAGACCACCGCCAGCCTGTACAGTGCCTTGTCGACTACTTGGGTTCGTGTCTGCGCCACACTCAAAGCCTATCATCGGCTCTTAACAACTGAAATCTAGACTCGGCCGACCGGGTCATGGTTTTCCACTCGTCTAGGGGATCACTGATATGGTCACAAGCCCAGGTGAGACGCTGCAGGCGACGTCGCGCTGTTAGCACAGGCACTGGCGTCAGTAGTCTGCTGCCATAGCCTATTAACACCAAATGTCGCCGCTGTGTCCTAAGGGATATGTTCGTCGCACATTCCATATAGATTCCTGTAATTATTTCACGTAGTTTTGCTTGTCTGTTGGCACTGACAACTCTATGCAAACGCTGCGGTTCTCGGTCATTAAATGAATTCTATGTGTTGGTGATGGTGAGAGGTAATGCCCAAAACCTGGTATTCTCGGCACACTCTTGGCACTGTGAATCTCGGAATACTGAATTCCCTAATCATTTCCGAAGTGGAATATCCCATGCGTCTAGTGCTAACTACTGTTCCATGTTCATAGTCTGTTAAATCTTGCCATGTGGCCATAGTCAAGTCGGAAACCTTTTCACATGAATGACCTGAGTACAAATGACAGCTCCGCAAATGCATTGCCCTTTTATACCATGTGCACGTGATACAATTTCCAACTGTACATCTGCATATCGCTGTACCATGAATTTTGTCACCTGCCAGCCGGAGTGGCCGTGCGGTTCTAGGCGCTACAGTCTGGAACCGAGTGACCGCTACGGTCGCATGTTCGAAACCTGCCTCGGGCACGGATGTGTATGATGTCCTTAGATTGGTTAGGTTTAATTAGTTCTAAGTTCTAGGGGACTGATGACCTCAGTAGTTAAGTTGCATAGTGCTCAGAGCCATTTGAACCATTTTTTTTGTCACCTCAGGTGTAGGCGCAAATACCAGTATATTGGAATAGTGGTCGAAAACGTCGGAAAGGAGACAGTTTACTGCGTAAAGGGACACACGAAAAGTCTGTTTATGAAGTGCATTCACAACTGGATCTGTTTCAAAAAGGATGGCTAGATTCCATCTAAATGTGGCAGACTAGGTGCTGGATATCTAGTCCTATGGATGGTAGTAGCCGTTTTGAAAGCGAATAGAGGCCTACCAGTTTATCCCAAAATAAAATCTTGGGAGCTGGGAACAAACGGATCGTGTGTTTGCCCTTTGCAAAGACAAACAATGTACACTAGGACAATTACTCCACCCAGTATCAGTTAATAACTGGTATTTGGAACAGCTGCTGAGAGCTGTGTAACAGTGTTCTGCAGTTTGCCAGCTGGAGTAATAAATGTCTAAGCACAATTGATGTGTTACGATTAAGCTGATAAAAACATGTTTATAAAGCTCCATTCACATCTGAATCTGCTTAAAAAGCGCACCTACCATTGCATTTAAATGTGGCGGACTAGATGTTGTACTTTTGGCAACATATCAGCCCTTTTCAGAGTTTAAAACTGAACCACGCTGCCTGTATAGAGCAGGGGTCTCCAAACTTTTTAGTCCGCGGGCCACATTGACTCCTCCACGAAGTCATAAGGACCAAGATCTACCTAGTGGGATTAAAGAACCCTAGCACTCCATGATCACCGTAATGTAAGGCTAAAGGAAAGATGAAACCGCAAAAATCTAAGGTTGTGGAAATACCTAGCAGTAAAACGAACTGCGATTTTTATTTAATTACATAATTTTGATTGGTGGACGTACCTGACCGAAATTCTGGCGTATTTTATTCTGTCGAATTTCACCGACAAAAAAGTATGTCACTGCACAAACTTCACGAAAGCGTCCTGCAAAGTTAACGAAATCTCAAAATCATTGTTAGCAACACTATTACTGCAAGACGTAACATGAGGTAGTGTATGTCAACCCATTGTTATTTCAAGCGGCGCAACAATAAGTTTAGTTATGTAGTCTCGTAGCGAGTAGCAGAGCCAGATCATATATTTGATTGTTCTGTTGCGTGATTGTGTCTATGTTGCGCGTGTCTCACGAGTTTTTCTAGTGTTTTATGCGCTGTACTAGTAGGTGAGACGACCAAGTGTGGGACAATTCAAAGTTTGAATTCGAAATACGTATAGCACAACTTGAGTTTTTTTATCACTGTATTTTGTAGTGGAACTACAGTGTAATTGTCAGTATTTAATTTAGTAATTGGAGTACCTTAAAAATAAATTCATTGCAGTTTGTTTAGGCAGACTACCCCCTAGTTTTATTAGTATTAATTAGCACAATTTTATTTTCAGGTTACAATCTTTTGTGAAGTTCTGTGCAAATATGGAAAAGAAACGAAAGGTTGACAGTGAATGTAGAATTTTTAAAGAGCGGTGGGGATGTCAATATTTCGTGGTGGAGTCAAGCAACAAACCAATGTGTATTATTTGGATAGCCAGAAGTTTAACCATGACCTTCCGCTTTGTAAACATCGACAACGTCGTGGTGTATTGGTCGCGATAGGCCTCGAAACTCAATTGTTGGCAGTATAGGTACCACCTCAAATATTTGGCGGGCCGGATACCAGGGATGTCCGGCCAGCTAACGCGGGCCGGTTTGCCGGCCCTCGTGGGCCGGTTTCGGCCCGCGGGCCGTAGTTTGGAGACCCCTGGTATAGAGTAACAGCTCTCATCGATAATTCGTTTAACGAAAAATTGTTAAGTTAAAATTCTATGCAACCATACAACATTGGAAGAAGGAGCTGGACACAGCTGTAAATTTTGATATGTGATTTGATGTGCACACCTCTTCTGAAATGCATGCTCCTTTTTTCTAGCCTCCATGTTCTGCACTGGCAACGCAAGCACATGCAATGTGTTAAGCACAAATGGCGATCGTCGACTATCCCCTGGCCCACTTTTGCACAACATACATTGTGCATATATTATGAGAATGCTTGTGTGAGCACTGGGGCGTGATCATGTTCCCAAAATTACGTGTATATGCTGCTGAGTCTACAGTATACGATAAGAATACACACATGAATCGAATGGTCGAAAGTTTCTGACACTCGGCAATTGCGAATTATGAAAGTAACATATGAATTTCTAAATGAAAGATTGCAACTAAATAAAATCTTCAGGTACTATCTTAACGACTTTAAATGATGAGTACAATAGCAGAAGTAATTTTGAGAGTGTCATACATTTCTGCAAAACACTTATTGGTGTCGATGGTCCAGAAATTAAATAAAATATAAGTTGGATAACAGGCAAACAATAGATTCCTACTGCACGTAATTAGTTACGAAAAACTACATAGCTTGTGAGATATTCACTTCTAAAAGCACACTACATCTTCACTGCAGAAGCTACTGAAATATCACAAGAGCACAAGTCGGCACTCCGAAATATTTCTATGTTCTGCGATCACGCGCAAATTGCTCCACTGTCCAAGTCTTTCCCGCGACTGTCCATCGCACCTTCACGTCCAGCACTCTCCGTGTCCTGTGCCGTACTCCTCCTAACTCCCCCTCCATTCACTTCGGTAGTCGCCTCCCTTAGTAACGAGCGCTGTGATTGGCGATAGCGCTTCCGTCATGTCTCCAAGTCAACGCATACTCACAAAGACATATCAGATGCTGGATTTACATTTTAAAAACTTGAAATTAAATAAATATGCCTATGGCTGGACCATAAACACACTCTAACATATATTATTAAATACATAAATAAATTAAACAGACATATATCAAAGGAATTGCAAGCAAAAGTAGGCCAGTAGCCTAATGTCTGTGCTTTCTAAAACACAGTAAATGATTGACCAATTTCTTCATGAATAGCATATATCAGATATAAACAAAGACATAAATGAATAAATATATTTATAAGCATGCTGCTACCGTTTTTTCGTGTAGCTGTGGAGTACTTACGGCCTGACGCGATCGATAGTAATCATCCACTTTGACCTCCAATAACTCATGTACTATTGAAGTTACATACCTGTAATTCATACCAATTTTGGTGTACACTAATAGCTTTCTAAAGACGCATCGATCGACGAAATCGGATCAAGCGTTTAGATTTTGGAAATTCGTTGCTCCGTGTTACTTGTATAATTTACAGTCGGATATTAAACTTAACACTAATAAAGATATTGAAAATCTGATTACACCACAGAATCGTCGTGCAAATAAAGGTAATGTCCATGTTTATTTTTGAGGCATCATCATTCATCTGGCTACCATTAATTTCTATACAAACTGTGAAATGTTTGCTATTATGGTTTCACAAGTCCGCCATCTTTGGCACTCCCGGCATAGACATATCCTTCATCGACACAAAGCACCGTCCTCGGCACAGCGTTAACATAGAATTCCCAGCGACGCGATCGAGGTGGACCCCTCTTGCTTCGGCCAACGTCCGGCAGCAAGTGGTCGGCCTGCTGAGCGGCCCGCGGCCACCAAGCGGCCCGTGCGACCATGCAAACTCCGAACTTAGAATATTTTTAGGGCGCCACAATTCGCCCATTACCTCACATGTTAAACACGTGGCATGTGCTCGCATCTGCTAGCACAGAGCATGGAGACTATGAAAAAAAGTACATTTTCGAATTCAGGTGTGTACATCAAATTCATTACAGACGAATGGAAAAACTAGTAGAAGCCGACCTCGGGGGAGATCAATTTGGATTCCGTAGAAATATTGGAACACGTGAGGCAATACTGACCCTACGACTTATCTTAGAAGCTAGATTAAGGAAAGGCAAACCTACTTTACTAGCATTTGTAGACTTATAGAAAGCTTTTGACAATGTTGACTGGAATACTCTCTTTCAAATTCTGAAGGTGGCAGGGGTAAAATATAGGAAGCGAAAAGCTATTTACAATTTGTACAGAAACCAGATGGCGGTTATAAGAGTCGAGGGAGGCGAAAGGGAAGCAGTGGTTGGGAAGGGAGTGAGACAGGGTTGTAGCCTCTCCACGATGTTATTCAATCTCTTGGTCTCCCTCTACGATTTTTACCCTCCACGATGCCCTCCAATACTAAATTGGTGATCCCTTGATGCCTCAGAATGTGTCCTGCCAACCGATTCCTTCTTTTAGTCACGTTGTGCCACAAATTCCTCTTCTTCCCAATTCTATTCAGTACCTCCTCATTAGTTGTGTGATCTACCCATCTAATCTTCAGCTTTCTTCTGATGCTGCACATTTCGAAAGCTTCTATTCTCTTCTTGTCTAAACTTCTTATTGTCCATGTTTCACTTCCATACATAACTATACTCCATACAAATACTTTCGGAAAAGACTTCCTAACAAATCTATACTTGATGTTAACAAATTTCCCTTATTCAGAAATACTTTCCTTGCCATTGCCAGTCTACATTTTATATCCTCTCTACTTCGACCATCATCAATTATCTTGCTCCTCAAATAGCAAAACTCACCTACTACTTGAAATGACATTTCCTAAAGTAATTCCCTCAGCATCACCTGATTGCATTCGACTGCATTCCATTACCCTCGTTTTACTTTTGTTGATTTTCTTCTTATATCCTCCTTCCAAGACACTGCTCTTACAGCTCCTTTGCTGTCTCTGAAATAATTGCAATGTAGTCGGAAAAGTTTTTATTTCTTCTCTGTGGATTTTAATTCCTACTCCAAATTTTTCTTTTGTTTCCTTTACTGCTTGGTCAATATACAGATTGAATAACATCAGGGATAGGCTACAACCCCTTTTTACTCCCTTCTCAGCCACTGCTTCCCTTTCGTGCTCCTCAACTCTTATAACTGCCATCTGGTTTCTGCATAAATTGTATATAGCCTTTCGCTCACTGTATTTTACTCCTGCCACCTTCAGAATTTGAATGAGAGTATTCCAGTCAACATTGTCAAAAGCTTTCCATACCTTCTAAGATAAGCCGTAGGGTCAGTATTACCTTACATGTTGCAACATTTCTACAGAATCCAAACTGAAATTCCCCAACGACGGCTTCTACCAGTTTTTCCATTTGTCTGTAAGAATTCGACTTAGTATTTTGCAGCTGTGTCTTGTTAAACTGATAGTTCGGTAGTTTTCACACCTGTCAGCACCTGCTTTCTTTGGGATTGGAATTATTACATTCTTCTTGAAGTCTGAGGGTATTTTGCCTGTCTCATACACTTGTTCACCAGATGGAAGAGTCTTGTTATGGCTGGCTCTTCCAATGCTGTCAGTAGTTCTAATGGAATGTTGTCTACTCCCAGGCACTTGTTTCAACTTAGGTCTTTCAGTGCTCTGTCTAATTCTTCATGCAGTATCGTATCTCCCGTCTCATATCTCGCAGTATCATATCTCCCATATCTCCCATCTCCATTGCCACAATACTGTCCTCAAGCACATCGCCCTTGTATAGACCCTTTATATACTCCTTCCAACTTTCTGCTTTTCCTTCTTGGCTTAGAACTGGTTTTCCATCTAAGCTCTTGATATTCATACAGGTGCCTGTTTCTCCTCCAAACATCTCTTTAATTTTCCTGTAAGCAGTATCTATCTTACCCCTAGTGATACATGCTTTTACATCCTTAATTTTGTCACTGAGCCGGCCCTGCTTAGGCATTTTGCACTTCCTGTCGATCTCATTTTTGAGATGTTTGTATTCCTTTTCACCTGCTTCATTTACTGCACTTTCATATTTCCTCCTTTCATCAGATAAATTCACTATCTCTCCTGTTACCCAAGGATTTCTACTATCCCTCATCTTTTCACCTACTTGATCCTCTGCTACCTTCACTATTCCATCTCTCTAGCTACTGTATTTCTTTCCCCTGTAACTGTCAATCGCTCCCTAATGCTCTCTCTGAACCGCTCTACAGCCTCTGGTTTCTTCAGTTCGTCCAGGTCCCATCTCTTAAATTCTTACCTTTTTGCAGTTTCTTCAGTTTTAATCTACAGTTCATAACCAATGAATTATGGCCAGAGATCACATCGTCCCCTGGAAATTTCTTACAGTTTAAAACTTGGTTCTTAGATCTCTATCTTACTATTATATAATCTATCCGAAATCTTCCAGTGTCTCCAGGCCTCTTCCACATATACAACTTTCTTTCATGATTCTTAAACCAAGTGTTAGCTATGGTTAAGTTATGCTCTGCGCAAAATTCTACCAGGCGACTTCCTCTTTCATTCTTTACCCCCATTCCATGTTCACCTACTACTTTTCCTTCTCTTCCTTTCCCTACTATCGAATTCCAGTCCTGTATAATTATTAAATTTTCGTCTCCCCTCACTATCTGAACAAATTATTTTATTGCATCATACATTTCTTCAATCTGCTCGTCATCTGCGTAGCTAGTTGGCATATAAACTTGTAGTACTGTAGTACGCATGGGCTTCATGTCTATCTTGGCTACAGTAATGCGTTCACTATGCTGTTCATAGTAGCTTATCTGTGGTCCTATTTTTTAATTCGTTATTAAACCTACTCCTGCATTAACCCTATTTGATTTTGTATTTATAACCCTGTATTCACCTGACCAGAAGTCTTGTTCCTCCTGCCACAGAACTTCACTAATTCCCTCTGTATCTAATTTTAACCTATCCATTTCCCTTTATAATTTTCTGACCTACATGCCCAATTAAGGGATCTGACATTCCATGCTCCGAACTGTAGAATGGCAGTTTTGTTTCTCCTGATAACGACATCCTCATGAGTAGCCCCATCTGAAGATCCAAAGAGGGGGCTATTTTACTTCCAGAATATATTACCCAAAAGGACGCCATCATCATTTAACCACACATTAAAGCGGCATGCCCTTGGGAAAAATTACAGCTGTAGTTTCCCCTTGCTTTCAGCCATTCACAGTACCAGCACAGCAATGCTGGTTTGGTTGATGTTACAAAGTCAATCATCCAGACTGCTGCCCCTGCAACTACTGAAAAGGTTGCTGCCCATCTTTAGGAACCACACGTTTGTCTGGCCTCTCAACGGATACCCCACGGTTGTGGTTGCATCTATGGTACAGCTATCTGTGTCACTAGGACACGCAAGCCTCCCCATCATAGCAAGGTCCATGGTTCATTGGGGTCCATATCCAGCTATAAGACTTTTTTTTTTGACCTTAAGTGATATTCATTTCCTTGGTAAACTGCCACTTCTATGCACAAGACTAGATGTACAACACTCAGGCCGCCACATTTAGGTGCAGTGCAAGCATCTCTTTTTTTAAGCAGACCCAGATGTGAAAGCAGTTTTATAAACAGATGTTTAGTTTGTCTTTTGAAGTAGTAAACAGTCTAGATTCTGACATTTTCGACCACAGTTCCAGTGTGTGGTTGTTTCCGCTCTCTATGGCTGGCAAAAGCCAGCAGTTTTCTTTGTTAATGTTGAGAATACGGACAAACTCTAGTAAGAGTCGTTGTCTCCATGACATAACCATGGGAATGCAAAGAATAGCTGTACATCTCTTGAGCCCCAACTGTCTTGCTGGTAAAGATATAGATACCTAAAGGAATCAATGTGCTGAACAGATTTTTCTGTTACCTGTGAGGAGCTTATAAGCTGATCACATGACCATGGCATCGCTTTTCCATCTGGTACATTAGTGCTCTAATACTACAACAGATAATATTATATGTGTAAATGTTCAACAGTTCCATAATGCAACACTAATATCAACATGCATTCGCAAAATTACTTCTGATTACTCATCTTGTTCGAGCCAGTCTATAACTATTTAACTCCTGCATAACACGTTTTTAATTTTTGTCGTGTGTTATGTGCAAAATATGGGATTTGTTCATCAGCCTGGGACACCTGCCAGTTTGGATGTGGAGTATAATTATCACAATAAAATATCATGGGAGCTTGTTTTACTGTGGAGGAGAGTAACCCGTCCGGTGTTCAGACATACTTAAGTCCAAATAACTATCAGATTGAAACGATAACTAATTCTGAAAAAGTATTGGAGATTCATTTTGTTTTATTTCGACTGTGATGCAGTGCCACCATAAACAGCATACTAAAAACTACTATCCTGTACTCTGCAAGCGTATCCAAGGCTTTCCTATTAGAGCGATGGATTTATTTCTCATACACTGTAAACTTACATGATTTGCGTATCACTAAACTGAGATGAGGGCACACTGCGTCAACATGCATGCCGCCCATGCATGGTATCAGACATGTCTCGTCAAGGTCAGTGGCATCTCTGTTGTGCCTCTAGCGTGGCTAGCGAGTTGAGAGACAGGCTGGAATGGTGAGGGGATGCAGTGTCTAGCAATATGCAGTCAGTATAGAGCTCGCCGACTGCGTGATATCCTGGTGGTATACAGTCTCTCTCTCCGTCAGTTGCATAAAGATGTGGTTCTTGTATGTACATATGTACATGGATGTAGGACGTTCGTTGTTCCAGAATTCAGGGAGGAGGGCAGCAAAACGACGTTTTTCTTACCCATCTGGAGGGTCGTCTATAGTGCGTAGCTCAGGAGGCAATTTTGGCAGCTGGGCCCTATACGTTTGGCGCGGGGTTCACTTTACACAGTGAACGACATCACGATTACATGGAACTTATTTTTGCTTTAGGTATCATTTTACTGTGCAAGGACATAAAAAATTGGAAATGGTCATGTTATGAAATGCTTTCAGAGAATGCAACGACTCCTTTGTGGGTAGCAATAGTTTGTCTTTCTTTCTAATGGAGGCAGTGCCTCTAATCGTGCTAAGTGCAGCCATAAAATTACGCAGATGGAGATGTCTTGTATTTTGACTTATTCCACCAATTTTAGCAGGTGATCACATTTGATAAGAGCAATATGTGAACATGCTAACATCACTTTCGGTGCAGCTATATTGCAGTATTAAAATATCTTCTTCCTCACATGTAAATGGAATATACTGTACTTGTAAATTGGAGCTTAACACAAAACAGTAGATCTTGCATGTGGTAGAAGAAGTGTTACAATAGTGTTTAGATTTCCTCATTAAATAATTAAAACTGTAGAGAAAAATGTAATAGTTTATGTTTGAGACATTGGTTCTTTTTTCTTAAGACCTGCAAAACAACATTGCTTGACTGTATTGTGCTAAAATGAATATTTTTCTCATGCTATGTTAATATAGCACTTGTTTTGTCGCATGGCTCTTGGTTTACACATGGCAGTAGTGAGAATGTTTTTCTGACATGCTGTGGCTTGCGAAACTACCTAGTCAGTACTTTCAGCAATCTCCAACTCGGTAAAAATTCATATGTGTAGGGTCAGCAAAATAGCGAAATGCATAAACGACATATATAGAACAAATACTCTAACATGTGCAATTGTTAACACTTATTCACAGCCTCGAAATATTTAGTCTAAATGTGTTACACACTCTCAGTATTTGTGGCATGCTTACAAAAAAGCCCAATACTTTGCTGCTAGATGTAAAAGCCATTAATTATGGTAAAATGTGCTACCATTTTAGGTCACATGCACATCATTAATTTAGAGGATTAACATTTTTCTAGAACTCAGACACTCTACAACACTGAAATATCTCATGTTAATATTTGCCAGAATTTTGTAGAATATGCTATGATGTCACAAACACCACAGTCTGAAAGTCTCTGCTTCTCGCCACAGCAACTGACAAAAGTTCATGCAACTGGAATAATAAAATCAAATTAATTACTTATAACAAATACTCACATCCTATCCCTCTGACTACAAAGCACAGATCTGGGATGGAGAGCAAAATAAATTGTCTAAGAGCAGAGTACCACTACAGCTATTGGCTGAGATCAACAGTGATTGTTCGATAAATAATTCACATTGTTCAGATACTTTTGAGTACAGGCTGCATTGTGATTGCCAGCCGGAGTGGCCGGGCAGTTCTAGGCGCTTCAGTCTGGAACAGTGCGCCCGCTACGGTCGCACATTCGAATCCTGCCTCGGGCATGGATGTGTGTGATGTCCTTAGGTTAGTTATGTTTAAGTAGTTCTACGTTCTAGGGGACTAATGACCTCAGATGTTAAGTCCCATAGTGCTCAGAGCCATTTGAACCAAGCATTGTGATTGACTCTTGCTTGAGGACTGTTGTGCAGAGACCTACACTTAATATCAGGCAGCTATTTATTTACATTGCACACATTTTTTCTACTAGAATAGATGGATTTGCACAGAGGGTGGATACACACCCACACAAAGTGTTGATTTCGTTTTGGCATATCCTACCAATTTTACCAAATGCTGTATTTGATGTCCTACCAATTTCCCAGTTTCACAGTCAGGTTTACCAATTCCCAGATTTTGAGTCCTACCAAATTATCAGTTTTCTAATTTCCAGATTTGGAGCCACTCATACAAACTATGGTACGATGTTATTATTTTATGCTGTCATAGAATCTTACTACGGTGTATGTACAATGTATGTATGGTGTATATGTCATGTGTGAATGGTGTATATATGGCATATGTATGGTGCAGACATGGTATAATTAATTGTGGCATACTTAAGCCATATGCATGGCATAATTGTGGCGTAGTTGTAGCTTAATCATGATGTACTTGTGGTATATGTAGCATAATAGTGGCATATGTGACATATGTGGCGTATGTACGCCATCATCCCACCAATTTACCAACTGTACAGCCAGTTTACCAGTTTCCAGATTTGACATCCTACTAAACTGTCAATCTTACCTTTTTCCAGAATTCACATCCTACCAATTTACCAACTGTACAGTCATTTCTGGATTTGGCATCCTACCCAACTGCCTTTTATCACCAATTTTACAAATGTCCGATTTGGTGTCCTACCAATCTGCCAGTTGTACAAACAATATTACTGACTTCCTTCCAATTTAAAAACAATGTGATAAGGCTCACAATTACAAGACTCTGCTGCTGCAAGTCCTGCTGCTAGCTCTTTATAAAGTGTGAGTGTGTGAGTGTGGTTATTAGTTAATGTGGTTGAAAATAAAAAAAAACTATTTATAGGATATATATATACATATATATATATATATATATATATATATATATATATACAAGAGACGTTCATTTGCACTGAATATATGAATTTGAAAAGTTCATTCAAAAAAGATTTTTACAGGTTAATGAATAATTCAATTATCTGGAAAATCATGAAAATGTTATAAAACATTGCATTATTTATTTAGTCAGTTCTGGGGTGGACGTTGTGAAAAAAATTAATCAACAGGTCGAATTTTAAATGGACCACAAGCTACATCAAAGAATTTGCAGCTATTGAAATGATGAAGGTTTCTGTACAGTATATGAAACCTCTTTATGTAGAAGACCCAAAGTTACTGAATATGAACACAAAAAGCTTTATCTTTTTACTAAAGGCTGATGATCAACATGAAGTCACAAGGTGCCACCATGTATCAATTGACACATCTGAATATGCACCTAATAACTCTTAGGCTGTAAAGCCGGTAAATAAGATGTTTATTGGTTGGATGAAACATGAGGTGAATGGGTCGCTGATGGTGGGGTTTGTTGGTCTCCCCTAAAAAAGTACTCATATCGTGCACAGGCAGGTGCCACCCTGAGATAGGCTAAGGGTGTGCAGTGTAGCCTCAATGAATCTCAAGGCTGAAGATTACTTGAAGGGCCTTGGTGTTGTTTATGGGGCAGATGATGCTCTTTCTCTTTCTCCATGTACGTTGCATCAAGTTAATTTTCAATTTTGAGTACATGTGGTACACAGAGTGCCACAGTTGATAATCAGACTATTGCAACATGATAAATCATCTGTGAGGATGGTATTGGAACTCTGTCATACTCACATTATTCACTTGGATGATAGAGTGAGAGGCAGAGAGAGAGAGAGAGAGAGAGAGAGAGAGAGAGAGAGAGAGAGATAAGGTTTGTGTGTAGTATAGATAGCTAATATGCATGCATATATGTGGAATAAAATTATCCATTTCCCCCCCCCCCCACACACACACAGACACATGCAGAAAAAATGGCACCACCAAAAAATAAATAATGTACAATAATGAAATTTCAGGAATGTATTTGTGTAGGTAACATATCTAAGAGATGAATGTTGCAAGATCACAGGTTAGTGTAAGCGCAAATGAACCACCAGAATATTGTATGCAAGCATGCAAACGTGCATGTATTCTGTTCCACAGGAGCTGGATATCAGTGTGTGGGATAGAGTTCCATGACTGTTGCATTTGGTCAGTCAGTAGAGAGAGAGAGCTAAAGCTGTTTGTGGATGACACTAGAGATGTCATCCGATGATGGCCCATATGTGTTCGACTGGATACAGATCTGGTGATTGAGCAGGCCAGAGTAACATTTCGACACTTTAAAGCAACGGTACATGGGTGAGAGTTATCCTGTTGGAAAATGCCACTGGAATGCTGTTCGTGAATGGCAGCACAAGAGAGTAAATCACCAGACTAACAAACAAATTTGCAGTCAGGGTGTCTGAGATAATCAAGGGAGTGCTCCTGCTGTCATATGAAATCACACCCCAGATCATAACTCCAGGTTAGTTCCAATGTGTATAGTACACAGACAGATTGGCTGCAATCCTTCAACTGGCCTCCTTCTAACCAATACATGGTCATCACTAGCACTGAGGCAGAAACAGCTTTCATCATAAAACACAACAGACCACCACCCTACCTTCCAATGACACCACCGAAGTTACAAATGGAATACACACTATAGGGTGTCTGGCTTGGAGCTGTCCACGAAGTAACCGATCTTTAACAGTTTGTTGTGTCACTGTGGTCCTAATGCCTGCTTAAATTGCTGCCACAGATGCAGTACAGTGGACCAGAGCTGTAGACCAAACATAGTAGTGTTCTCTCTTGGTGGTGCCACATGGCCATCTGGAGCACAGTCTTCTTGCGACTGTGCATTCTCGTGACCACCGCTGCCATCAGTCACTAACAGCGGCTACAATCCTGTCAAGTCTTCCTGCAGTATCACAGAAGAAACATCTAGCTTCTTGTAGCCCTATCACATGACTTGATTCAAACTTGGAGAGGTGATGGTAATGCCATTTTTGTTGCCATAAAGGCATTCTTGACTAACATCAACTTACCATGTCCCATCTCTAAGATAACTAACACCCACGATCGTTGCAATGTGCATTTAAACCAAACCTGATCTTCATGTTCACAGTGGCGCAACTAGTGCCACTCTTACGCGACTGGCGGAAAATTGGAATAGTCATCATCTTTCAGAAGTAGAAACATGCCTGTCAACTTTCGTTTACTTCATACAATTCCTTTTTGTTGCTGCGATTTTTTTCAGTCAGTGTGTGTGTGTGTGTGTGTGTGTGTGTGTGTGTGTGTGTGTGTGTGTGTGTGTGTGTATGTATGTATGTATGTTCGATGCTAGTTAAACCGATTTCAGATCCATTGGTTACTGTGTATGCAAGTATGACTGAATACATACGAAATATGTGTGTTAGTGAAGTTTTTCTAGATTCTGGCCATATAAAGTGGAGTCTTGGTTTCACAATTTTATCTCTAGCAAGCGAACTGTTAAACTGTGGTACAACAGCGCAGAAAAATATCATATGATGTGTTACAACATCAATGGTTGGACCTATTTTGAAAACATATTACACTTTAATACTGTGCTACAGTATTGTAAACTGTGGCTAAAGAGTACTACAGCTATTCCAAGCTGTAAACATTGTTTCAACGTGTAGGACCAAAATTTTGTGAATAATGTACTCTGCAAGCTCTTCCAACCTGTGTGACCTATTTATTGTGCATATATTCTGTACATTGTTAAAATATTTTGTAAGTATTGTACACTTCTACTTTGAAACATATTCAGCTGGTTTGTAAAGTGGCTGGACCAAAAAATCTATTTTGGAAAAAATATATTACAATTTTTAACAAATAAATCTACTTTGCTAAACTGTAGTAAATTATTTTCTTTCTGCATCAACTTCACCATTTTTTTTCAAATGATTGTTTATGAGACTTAAGGTCAATTCAAATTGGCCATGATGTCATGACGAAGCAGTTCCCATTACATGACATTTTAAGTGAAAAAATCAGCTTCAATGAAAGAGAAAAGTACAGTTGTTTATGATGTTACAAGTTACGTTGCAAGCTGCTCTATGGTGGCGGCAGTTCTCCTTCTGCCAAACGACTAAGTCATAACCACCACACCTAAGAGGTGCCATGTTTATCAAGAGCGCAAGGAAATCTGACATTCGTTACATAGTGGTCCCCGTGTGCTTCACTTAATGAGTTGACTAACTTGACATAAAATTAATTTAATTCCTGTGGGCTTCGTGGGCTTCATCGCTAAACCAAACAACAATGCGCATACTAATTCCCATCATGCCCCGCGGCCAACCGTGCAGTTTGAACGTCATAACGCAAACCGTTCAGAAATCATTTCGTATAGTTCAGTAATTGTCACCCTGTATACACACGTTCAAAGCAGACCGCAGTATATGTAATAACACTCAAATGAATAAAGACACTTGTTGTCAACGACAAACAGCACGTTCTGCTTATAGGAGCATTTTCGTAAACGGCGTACTATTCGATGAAAAGCAGAAGTTGATCAAAACTGGTTAAAAACACAATCGTTAAGCTATATCTGTTAATACTAGACTTCTTAAACCTCTTAAAATACACATAATATATTAAAAATGGTTCAAATGGCTCTGAGCACTATGGGACTTAACATCTATGGACATCAGTCCCCTACAACTTAGAACTACTTAAACCTAACTAACCTAAGGACATCACACAACACCCAGTCATCACGAGGCAGAGAAAATCCCTGACCCCGCCGGGAATCGAACCCGGGAACCCGGGCGTGGGAAGCGAGAACGCTACCACACGACCACGAGCTGCGGACATTCCTTCAAAACCACAACAAAATAAATGAACATCATGGGGAATGAGAATGGGTGTCATTGAAAAATTAATAACAAAGATCTACAATATCACAAAGAGATTTATTAACTAATAACGAGATCAAGGGAGAACAAACATATAAACAAAAAACTTCAACTGTACAGCATTTCATTTACATGGACTTACTTTGGTTGGCAATAGACTTGGGGAAACCAACTGGAATTTATGTGTAGATGAGACTGGCTACTGTGAGTGGATGATTGCCAGTCTAGGCAAGCAGACTCTGCTGTATCGTTCCACTGATTGGTCTCTCACATCAAAATGCAATTAAGCATGCAATGCTACAAAAAAGATGGCCGTGAAGCTTCTGATTTTGCTGAAGCTGCACAATGTTACTGATATAGCTAGTGAAAGACGAGATGCCGTCGAATACGTGCAGGCGCTGTGGAAGCTGCAAGGTTTGGTGGTGCATCGTACTGCAGCAGATGACTCCACGTTCGCCGGTGACTGTCTCACGTCTGCGAAAATATTGAAGTTTTGCCCGGGTGTCTGGACGAGTATACAACTAACTGCTCTCTCCATAGAAATGGAAGAGCTCTAGCGTCCGTACTCCGCGAGGGTCAAATGGTTCAAATGGCTCTGAGCACTATGGGATTTAACATCGATGGTCATCAGTCCCCTAGAACTTAGAACTACTTAAACCTAACTAACCTAAGGACTTCACACAACACCCAGCCATCACGAGGCAGAGAAAATCCCTGACCCCGCCGGGAATAGAACCTGGGAACACGGGCGTGGGAAGCGAGAACGCTACCGCACGACCACGAGATGCGGGCCCGCGAGGGTCGAGAAGCAAGTCCCTGCCTCTACCATTGATCAAAACCTTCCAAAACACAGCCGTTTCCCCGATATTCTTGAATAAGCCTATCATGACCCATCAATGGTTACTGTGCCGACCATGTTTTCCAGCGAGGAAACCCAATCTTCCTCAACCAGTAACTGCAGTACAGTACACATTCTGTTCTCCGAAAAAACAGCACACAACGCCTGGAGATCCTGCAACCAAAACCCCAGCGCATTTCACAAGATGAGGGAAGATTCCTAGTGATAACAAGCTCCATCTCGTCCATTAGAGGGCGCCGTTTTGGCGATGCGCTGTGGCATCTAAGAAAAGCGACATATGGAGAAATTCGTCGTCCCATCTCACAAGATACACTGTTCTTGTAATAAACACATTAGCTGGGCACCAGTCCAACACTGCTTTACCTGTATCCGCACACGGGGTAAGGAAACCAAACTCCCATATCATGTCCACTCGCTAATAAAGTGGTTAGGCCGGCACTGGGATGCCCGGCGCCGCCAGTTTCTAACAAAGTGTCATTTTGCATTCAGCTACAGCATTTCCACCCTCTTGCTTCGGCTGCTAGCGGAACCAGGCCGACCGCCAGAATGGCCACCCAAAAACCCCTGCCCTGCTGAGCCCACGGCCTGTTTCGGTGATTACAAATGAATTTATGTGTTTAGTGCACATAGATAACTGAAGGTCAAAATGAGGAAAAGTATACGAATTTTAAAGCTACAAATATACAATCATACTCCACCTGAGCATAGAGTTCTGCACCAGCTGTTCTTCCATCATTGCAGCCAGGCATGTGCCTCAGCTTGTCACACAATTCCAGTTTCTGGTCCGATATGTCAAGGCAGCCAAGCAGCGAGACGCTCCCCTGGATCAGCTATATAGAGCCAGTCTCTGGCAAGACTCACGTAGGGCCGATTGTAGAAAGCATTCGACCTTAGAGTAACACAGGAAATGATCATGGACCAATCTTATTTCGAAATTCTGCATTGTATAAACGTTAATTCCAGATTATATCATGTTGAAGTAGGATCAACTTTGACTGGCGGATATTCGTGGATGAAAGACTGGTTCAAATGTAATCGTTAGTTTATCATGAAGCGACCTTACCAAATAACACTTTTGTTTAACGGAAATAAAAATTGAAATTACAACGAAGTTATTATTAAGACGTAAATATGTAAGTATGCCTCTCACAGACTGCTAAAGTTCGAAATATTGTTTTTATGTATTAGATTAGGTTAATGGAGTTACCAGCTATGTACATAATGTGTGCAGATAATAATTTATCTCATAACAACTCAATGAGACGTCCCACAACTTCTGTTATTAATTTTGAGGCATTTTATGGACACTCAACAACACAGCAAGAAAGGAAAGTTCGAAATATTTGTCATGAATAATTACATATGTTGATATTGACAACAGACAATAATGCTTGAATGTGTCTTATAAATGTGCTCTCTCGGCTGTTAGCAGTAACTATACAACACATATTAATTTTCGAACTATTGAACACGTGACTAAACTGGTGTGACAAACAGCATGAGCACTGATGAACAAAGGAGAAATAAGCATGTACATATAAGTTATTTGGCAAGTACTTATTTATCAAGCACAATTTGCACAAGGGATTCGGTAGTTCAAAGCATACATTTTGGACTCTCATATGAAGAATCTCAAGTTTATTTCTAGGTCAGTTCTAGGAATTTTTCGATTTGATGCTACTTTCTCTGCTGTATTGATCATAAAGATAATTATAACAATGCTACGTTCTGAAACCATATCACCCTTTCCATTTTCTGCACGTTCTGAGCAACTGTGGTAGGCATCATTCTGTATTCAAGAAACTTACACAATGTGAACTACGGTATATTGTCTCCTGCCGTTCACTTTGCAGATTTCTTAGTATTCCGATGTGTCTGCTGAGGACGATAAGGGGCAAACTCATTCTCTAAGTTAATTGATCAATCATTTGAGCTTAGAAAAAAGAACAAAATACTGAGCAGCTGTTAGAAATTAAGGCTGAGGGAATACAAAATCCACAAAAAAAGACCAGCCCCTGACTACAATGTGCACGCTACTTTTAACATTACTATTGTGCGCTACAGGAAGCTGTCAGATGATGGTTGGCGATTTGTTCAAACAGATGTAGCATCAGTCTGTAGCGCTGTTCCCAAGGAATCGGCCTGCAATGCCTGACCAACTAAAGAGTTCATCAGAATATATATGGAAGAAAATAACATGATGCAAACGCAGTGTGGTTTTTACCAAATGTCACGTCTTCCTCGTATTTTAGGTGCTGTGGACTGTACCCATATCCTCATCATATCCCCTGGTGGCAAAAATGCAGAGATGTTTAGGAATCGTCCCTGATGGGTTTCTTTAAACGTACAACCAATTTCAGGCACTAAGCTCAATCAGAGCATATTAAAATATGTAAAGGCATCGTACGTTACTTCGGGATGAAATCTTTCAGCAAAGAAAGCTCAGAACCAACAGAAAATGAAGCTAACAAGAGTTACAATGCAATGAGTGCAGGATTTGTGAAAAGTGTATTTTCTACAAACCAGTTATCCGTACGCCTTTTCTTGTTGGCGCCAGTAACTTTATCAGCTTTTTTTTATTCCGTTTTGTCATCATATTGGCTCAATATGATTTCCAGCAAAAATCTATTTTATGTGGGAAGAAATTCGGAAAGTGTTTCTTTTCCTGCTTACTTATCATAACAGGACATTTTCAATAATAAATGCTCTGTCTCTTCGATATACGATTAATCTCTGTGTTCGGAGTGTGGTAATCGTTTCGACAGCTGATTTCCTAAGTGTGGCCAAACATATTTTTTGATATCTTACATCAACACTGTACCTCCTTTGGTGGATCCAAGCTTAGTGCTACACAATAGAACGGTGATCTAAACAAGAGTTCAATTTCTAATCTAAAGCCGGGTTCACACAGGCAACAAAAGTATCGCCACTGCTAATGGCGAACTGCAGTTGCTTTGTAGTTGCATGTGTGAACTCCTAATTTTCGGTGGCGCCATTTAAGAAGCGCAACTTTTGTCACGCCACAAAAAGTTGAACTTGGTTCTACTTTGTTGCGCCATTTTGCCATCTCCACAATCGAATAACGTCATTCGATTGCTACCTCGCGGCTGGATTCAAACCTTTCTAGTGCGTAATCGTTCGCAGTTAGTGCTTTTGTTGTTACTTTTGCTATTAATATGCCGAAAAAGTGGTCAAAAGCGACAATTACGAGATTCTTGGAGGTGTATCAAGAACGAGAACGCCTTTGGAACCTCAAAAGCGAATCATACAAAGACAGAAATTTGAGAGATGCTGCATTAACTGAAATAGTAAACAGTATGCGTGAATATGTACCTGGAATTAATGTAGCTACAACAAAATTAAAAATTCGAAGCATTCGAAATGCTTACATGTATGAACATAAAAAAGTATTGAAATCTCTTAAGAGTGGTGCGTCTACAGGCGGTATTTATAAACCCAGCCATGCTTGGTTTGAAGCTGCAGACCGGTTCTTAAAACATGTAGTAGAGACAAGAGAGACGAGAAACACTTTGGTAAGTAATATGTTACATTTATTATGTTTCCAAAACATCTTATTTAGTAATATGTACAGCTGTTTAATCAGCTGAGACAGGTGACGCCATTTTGCAAACTGCGCAATGACGAAGAATTTGTGGCGTCCTGTTTGAACGGTAGCTCACAGCGCCACTCCAGAATGACTTGACTTGTTGCGATACTTTCGTTGCGTGTGTGAACCCGGTTAAACGTCAAAATTGATCTCCAGTCAGCGATGTTTGTACAATCAGCCCGCAGGGTTGTAAAGTCTTTGCCTCGAACATGTGTTTGTACAAAACTAACTACTCTGGTTTCGTTGCTCAACTGTTTTGATGGCGGTTGAATAACGTTGTTTACAAATAAATGCAAGTTTATGTACCCATTGACTATTCCATGAAATATGTCTAAAAGAAATACTATTTCTTACGTTAAGCCACAAGAGCCTGCATTCTTAACCAGATTAAAACAAGAAGCAGGTTTTGTTCCTAAAGATACAGTTGAAACGAAGGTAGCCGTAATGTTCTAGACCTATATCAAATATTGCTATCTAATTTTGATTTCTTAGGGACAAATGCAGGATAAATCGGACATTGCTGTATTTACAGAATCTAGTTTGTTTCTTCATCTGTAGAGTTTAAGATAAAGGGAAAATTGTATAACCTCGAAAGAACACAATTTAATGCATGAACAGTTTTCGTATGACGTTCACAATGCTACTAAAGAACGCAAGTACCGGTGATGAGATATTAATGTCGCTGATGTCTGCTGCAGAAAACTGCGTCACGTCACTCCGACATATTAAGAGAAATAGAACCTACGCGTTCATTTTATGACACCCAGATTCGTGTAGCATTATCCATTAGTGAAAAACCGATAAAAACGGAATACAGTCAATGTCAACAATTTTTCCATAGAAAAATGTTACGCGGGGCGTTAAATTTCTCTCTCTCTCTCTCTCTCTCTCTCTCTCTCTCTCTCTGTGTGTGTGTGTGTGTGTGTGTGTGTGTGTGTGTGTGTGTGTGCGCACATTTTAAATGTATGTAATTTGCCTTACAGCTAGGTATATACTAGAATACTGTGCAGAAGTGTTGTAGTGCACATTATTATGGATCAGAAACATTGTAACTTCTTTCAAGAAGTGAAAGGCATTGATGTACTGAAAGCATAGAATTGTCCTTGTTCTTTGTCTCAGCAAGTGGATATAACTTTTTAAACTTATTTTACAGAAAGTAACTTTACCAAGCTGCACTGATGATGATTTAGATGACAAAGATGATGAGCAGCCTGTTGTCGTCGTACTGAAACCTGGTGACATATCGGCAGAAGAAGCAGAACAGATAAAGGCAGAACAGCTACAAAGTAAGTTATTTTATTAAGACTATATAGTATCAGTGTATAATTTTAATTGCAGATATTTCCTTTGTACATTTAAAATAAGGTTTTTGATGCTGCACTGTCAGACCTGAGGGTAGATCTTGAAAATCTTATGCTTGAGAATTCATCGAGATGATTGTTTACAAATTATATAATCCTGCATTTTGTAGTCATGTCTTTTCTGGTGTGGCGTAGTGTAATTTTAACCTTGGTATTACCAAAATAATTAGAGTGATGAACTTACTAGGGGCTAGTATATTGAAACTTCTTTTCTTATCTTGGTTTGTCCAAACAGCCATATTAATTTTGTATCAGCACTATCAGACACTAATATGTATAAAGTTTTTCTTAGCTTTGCTTTATGGGTTGATTATTGATGATAAGATTTGCTTTGGCAATGTAATAGGCCTAAAGACTATATGAACTGGTTAGTACAGAAAAAGAGTAATATTGTGGTTGCAGTTGACATGAAGTATAATGTAGACAAACAAGTTATTATTAGAATACATTAATGAAGTAGTAATACAGTGCTACTAAGATTTATTAGTAAATAAATGTAGCCCCACTGAAAACTTACAGAATGGTTTCAGATGTAAAACAACAAAAATATGAAGGATATCTAGTAAAGTTTATCATGTGTTTTTGAACTAGGGTAGTAGTGCAGTGTGTTACAAAACTTACAGATCAACTGATTGGAATCCTTATTTGTAAGAAATGGTCAATTAGAATCATAAAACATTTTCATTATTTATGAGGTTTACATAACTTGACATACTAATAATCTTTACACAGTTAAGAATCTTGTCGTTAAAGACTGACCAATATTTAGAAGATGCTTATCAGTTAGGTTTGTAGTTCTGTTAAATTATTAACTATTCAGATTTGTAATTCTGTTAAATTATTAACTATTCATCAATTTTAGTAGTAACTTGGCACAATGTTGATTAACAATCTGCTGGCTCCATATATGTTTGAGATAGTTTAAAGTAAGTAGATAAAGCTTCTTACATTTTTCTCTTCAGAATTTTGTTAAGGATACATTGAAAATACATATAAAGCCTTCTTTTTAAAATTTCTTATTTTTTGTCTTCTTTTTGCAGCTTCTCTAGTATCTGTCACATTAAAGATGGAATCATATCAGCCCATGATAAATTTTTTGTGATGTGTTTCACAAATAGTCACTTTCCTACTTAAAGATCAGAGCTTTGATGTACTGTGTTAAACTCAGTATCTGTGATGTACAACAATTCCCTGACCTAAAACTTACTTGCTGTGGGATGGGTAGTGGATTAATTGTAGGAGCTAGCCTGTTGAATACTGTGCCCTTTGTTCTCATAAGAGTTTGTATGGGAGCCTGCACAAAGCATACCAGTAGTACTTGGGCACTGGAACTGGCAATTCTCAATGTCAGACATGTATTAAGTTCAGTTTAATAATGAAGGCTACAATATGCCATATATGTGCTTTATACTCACAGTGCTCTCCAGGCTATACAAATTTCAGGATCTTCGTGATGACAGAAAGCTGACATTGGCTGTGTGGGATTAATTTTTAAAACTCATGAACATGAGTATTAGGTCTGATACTGGGATTGTACTGTAAATTTTTTAAAATTGATTGTGTGCGACCGGTGTCACCTTCTAGTTGTCATGTAGTTCCTGAGTGTCAGGTATACAAGGTGGTCAGAAACAGTCTGAACTTATAAGGGTGTTGCAGGGTAGATTGTGTTGAGAAATAATTATTAAGAAAAAAATTCAATACTTTGTCCTATTTTCAAGTTAATTAGCATTGAAGTTAGTGAATCAGGTTGTTTCACATGCAGATTCAAGTGGCCTGCCATATACAGTGTCACCAAACGTGTTCATTTGATTTCCTGAAACCAAACAAGAGGGCGATATAAAAATTGGACATGGGACGGGTGTAAGGATCGAACTCATTTATGCTATGAGGACTACTGACACTAGTTGTATCTGGCAGCGTCCTTGAATTTGTGTGTGCAGTGGCTTGACTGTCTAACTTCAATGCTAATTAACTTGGAAACAGGCCAATGCATTGAATTTTTTTTATTAGCAATTACTTGTCAGCACAACCTAGCCTGCAACTCTTTTACAAGCTTTCCAAATTGTTTCTTACCACCCTGTCTATTATGTATCAGTTTCATAGTGAACTAACAGTCTACATAGATCAAAGACATTGCTAAGTCTTGCATCAGAATGAGTGGCAACAAAAGTTATTTATTAAATATGTTTGATAGGAACTTAATCTATCAAGAATAGGCAAAATTTCTGAAGATTTACAACTGATACCATAGCCAAACCTTTTTATCAAAAAAGAAATAAGTAGATACGTATTTGGACTAGGGAACCATATCCAAATAACTTTCAATTTCTTTCCTGTGCTTTCAGTACAAGGGACATGTTAAATAATTATTTGTATTAAATTAAGTTTGTTTATGTTGGGAGGTAGATGGTATTATTTGCACCAAGGGCTGATTATCTTCTCCTCTTAGTCAGATCTGCTCCAAGGTAAACACATTGGTAGACATACTTTCACCCTGGAGAGGGTTATCTAGCACAAGTAAGATACTGTTTGTTCATATAATTACGGGAAAATATACTTGCACTGACTCAATGTAAAATCGGAGGCTCATAATCAATTCCCAATTGTGATGTGAATATTTTCAGTAGTTTTCCTCAGTCAAATGTTGCAACAGTTCTCGTAACAATGAAGCATTTGTGTCGTTCCACTCTCATTACTGTAACTGAATGGCTATCGCAGCTTGACAGTCAGTAACACGTTACATCTCGGCTAACGAGTACATGAGAAGGATCAGTTGGAGGATGATTGCCTGTTGTGACTTGGAATCACTCCTGTGAGATACTGAGCTAATTTTTCAAACAAGGGTACAACTTAGACTTTGCTAATTGTTCTTTTAGTTTTTGCTGCAACTGTAGTGACTTTACTGTCATTTGCTTGTGGAATTCATTTTGTAAAGGTAGTAATACATTACAGGAGAACACCACAAAATCCAGTACAACTGCATATCTATTCCTCAGTTTGAAAAGTATTTTGTTTAATAATTTCGTGCCAGTGGAATATTTCTTTGCTTCGGCATAGTATAGTTTTTAAATTATTTTGAAACTTTACTCCTTGCAGTGTAATTCTTGCACAGAAACCACTATTACACACTGAATAGCTTTTATCACATACTAAATATGTTTTATTTAATTCATCCTAGTTACCGAATCCGAATTGTGAAATAGTTTTTCTGGGGTTCCTACAAGAGAGAAAAAGCTTAATGCCTGTATTAAATTATAAAAGAACTTTGTCAGAGAATTTTTACAAAATAATTGATAGTATGCTGAGTTACTTTTATGATATCTTTTATTAATTTGGCATGGTCATAGCTTTCCTACAAACAATGGTATGTGGCTTTAAGTATGAAAAATTCTATAAAAATGTGCAGATTTACACTCCCAGTTCCTCTGCCTCTGATTTTAATTGACTACAATATTTTTGACATTTCCAGTAATCTGATTGGTGCGTATTAGTCCATCCATTCAGTCATTAAAAATGTCATGATTGCATGGTACGTATTTTAAGGCAGCATTGGGTACTGGTCACAAACACACATCTAGTCCCATCTGGCAGATAGCCTTACAGCTGGTTTCGATGTACTGAAAGTCATTGAAACAGTAGGTATTATTTTTATGCTGACATGCTTTACGGCAGTTAATTTTACTTTCTAATCACCCAAAAAAAATCTTCATAGGTAATGGAACACATCATTTGTTTATAACTAAGGACCATTAGCATCATCATCATCATCTTCTTGTATATTTTCCTGCCACTGGCAGGGTCTGATTGGAAAACACGTCTCACCATTTTCTCTGATCTTACCCACTTCCTCTGGCCCTTTCCTTTTAGCTCTTGTTCTCTTGTTATTCCTCTACATCCCCTGCATCTTTCTATACATCCTCAGCTCATTCAAATTTTTCACATGCCCATACCAATTTAATATTTTTCCTCAGTGTTCTCTTGAAGTGGTTCCTCATGTGTTATCCTCCTAAATTTCCTACTGCATCTTTTTGTTGTTCATATCTGACTTCTCAAAAACTCAATTCTTTTATTTGCATATTTGCATTTTAGTTCTTCCCTTGCCTTCATGGCCCAGTTTTCTACAGTGTACAACAAAATATATATATATATAATACAGTTGGTGTATCACTTTCTTACTTTTCTAGGGGACTTCTTTGTTTCATATCATTCGTCTCACATTTCTCATAACTCTGTCAGTTTGCCTTGCATATTCATTTATGTCTTACTTTCATTTTCCTGCATTACATTCCACAGGTACTTGAAAAGCTTTTCACAATTTTCAGCTGCTCCCCACCCAATATCCTGTTTATTATAGGTCTATTCCTTTTCCTTGTTGTGACGACTGTTTCACACTTCTTTGCATTAAATTTTAGGTTATACTCTAGCATAACTTATTCCCCAAATCTAAGTACTTCTGTACTTTCTCCTCATTGTTCCCCACACCATCAAATCATCAAACAACATTGCTGTCATCCTGTCTCCTATGTACATATTGTGTGTGATAATTGTGCAGCTGCTGAGAAAGTAACTGCCATGAATAAAATAATATTAGAAAGTTTTGGATGACTGACTGAGCTATGCAGGAATGCATGATAATCCACCATCAGCTATTAAGATAGGATGTGTCTCACATGTGGATAGCTTAATAAGTAAGAGCATTGCTCTCAAAAGCAACGGGTTTAGGTTTGAGTTGTGGTGTGACATGGAAGTCAGGAAGTGTATATTCCAATGCAGAGTGCTTCTGGTAAATACCTGTTGTTTATTTGTATAATTAGCTTAATATCTGTATGGCCATACTGATATTTGTTATATAACAACAGTTATCTATGTGCCACAGAAATAGAGAACTGTCTGTTTGCAGTGAACATTGTTACTTGTCACTCAACCAGCTGTAATCTTTAGTTATTCGACCTAGGTAATCTGATAATTTGAAGATGTGTGTAACAAGGAATGTCCTTAATTTTCTTTTGAATTTTTATCTTTATGCTTTGCTTTTTGTCAGATGTACATTTGTTGAAGGTCCTTAAACGAGGGTACAGATTCCTCCTCTGAACATACATGAAGATGGAAAGTCTGTAGGAAAATTGTATTTGTACCTTGTATTGCACATGTATGTAGGTCAGTTGGACAGATTTTATAATATGTGGCAAGTACCACTAAACGATTAGGACATCAGGAAATGAGTTAGAATGAAAAGATGTTTGAAGATGACTTTACAAGATGTATGTGCATTTATTTCTCATCAAATTCTTACTATTTGCTTTGGCACACACACACACACACACACACACACACACACTTTTATCAGTTGACATCAGGAGCCCGAAGATGATTATTGATACCCCTTCTCTATTTCACTGCTTCTCATTTGATTGATTGCTCCAGAAACCAAGCTGGTATATCCATAATGAGTGAGATGTAGATCTCTGAAATAGGATAAGATATTAGTAATTTCCTGAGACAATTTATTGTACAATTTGATTTTTTTATAGAAAGTGTGGTTTTGATTTGTTTGTTTATACATTCTTGGTAAATGTAAGCTCTGTGAATTAGTTTTATGTCTCTTCAGATATTATCTTACATGGTTGAGTCTGTGCCCTTGGTTAGTATTCTAGTGTCTTTTGCAAATGTTGTAGTTTTTTTAACAGTTCTTCAAAGTTATTGGAAGGTCTCTAACATAGGTTAAGAATGGGATTGGACTCAGTACTAACCTTTGGGGGACCACACATTATATGTCCCACCCCCCACCACCACATTCTAAAGTTAGTTTATTCCTCTGACGCAACTTTTGAGCATGCTCTTCTTTGTGTTATGAAGAATAGACTCCATTCCAGAGGACTGCTGTTAATGCTACAGCATTTTAGTTTCCTAAGTAGAATTTTATAGACCACACCAGCATAGTATTTGACTAGACTACAGATAAATCAGCCTTTATTGTTTTGCTCCGCCAGTACTTCATTTGAGATTTTGTACAAGGAAAGATCTAAATGTAATTAGATGAAGTTGTTTAGTGATGGTATCTTCAGCTGGGTGCCTCTACTACACACAGTCAGCCAGTCGTCATTTATGCAAAAGTATCTATTACATAAGAGTGGCTGTTTTAGTGTTCAGTGATTTTTGTGTTACATCTTCTGTGTTCTGAGGACATATTCCTTTCAGTTCCGTTTCATTCTAGGGAACGCGAAGAAGACACAGGGAATCAGATTCAATGAGTATGATAGATCCTAAAGTGCTGATCCTGTATTTGGGCAAAAACTACCATTTTTCCAATATATAGTGACTGAGAGTAGTGTTGGTGTTGTCGTGGATGAGCCGATCGGTTGATATCACCACAATGCAGATCTTTCTTTCTGATGCTTAAAACAACAGTTTTACTATCTGAAGGGAGTATTACTGGTTTGTCTGTGGTACATGAGGGAGCAAATTTATGGTGAATTATCATCTCCCCAAGCTGAAAAAAAAGTAACATAGCTTTTATGATGTTGCTCACTAGTGTTGCTTCATTCAGCTGTGGTGATGACAAAGTCTTGATGATTGGTTTCTGGTTTACTCGTATAAAATCCTTACTTGTAAAGATTTTTAAAAAAGCTTTTTCCTATTATGTTTGTCTGTCATGTCGGCAACTGGAAAATTGCTGAACGCATGAAGCAGTGGAGGCGGTTACCAATTTGTGCTACGTACAGGATGTGAACAGTCAAGTGAAGTCCATTTTCTCAGAAATTTCTGAACAGACCGGAGGGAGTGAAATGCCTCCATAATTAATTTAGAGGTTTTTTACCTTGTCTGTATTTTTATGAATAAATGGCAGTCTTTGTGGAAATACCCTTTGAATCATTGACTACTTACAGGGGTAGTTCAAAATTAGTCCTATATAGTCAGCACAACTCTGCCTGAAATAGGATCATAGCCAGTATAATCGCTACATTATAGAGTGCACATGATTACTACAATCTCCTTACAGACTGTGTTGCTGGAACGAGTGTATATTGCTGTTCTAAGCAGAACCTGCCAGAGTAAATTTAATGCATTGATATTTAGTTGTTAAATACCAGGTGCAATGTTTCCTCCCATTCTCAGGAAGGAATAATTGAAACTGGAGGCTCATAATTTCAGTGTGTCATTAAAACAGCAGCTATTATGCAGGAATCCAATTACATTCATCTCACTTTGTTATATGATGTTTGTTTAATAAAACAACAGATCATTTCTGTTTTTCTCATCGATTGCTTTATTTCATGCAGTGTGTGTATATTTGTATCTCTTAACAATGGAACAGAAGGTTATAGAATATTTGTGAATATGGCGTTTTAGCATTCAGTTATAACTTTTTTAATTAATTAATGTTTTTTTTCTTCCTGTGAAGAGATGTTTTAAATCTTGTGTGTTGTCCACTCATTATCCTAAATCTGTTTGATCGTACCCTCATTTACTTTAGGTGAAAACAAGACACAAAGTGCTAAAGGAATATCTTTGAGGAAAAAAGTTTAATATTTTTATGTACTGTGTCTATGGTTTCCCTACATTCTGCCTAAAAAGTGTTTGTGTGTATAGTTACTGAGCCATTAGTTACATTTTTGTTGTAATTACACAGTTTTTCTTTGTGGTAGTAACCTAACTGCTCATCATATTTTATCAACAACTTTTGAAAACCAAGGTCATACAAACTGTTAACTACCACTTTCACATTTAAGTCAATGTTATATGAATCGAGCAACAATTTGTCAATACTATTATAATTTAGCTTTTGATCCTTTTTGGGAACTTTACTGTGGGAACTAATAGAAGGCTGGACACGAAAAAGTGTCCTCACTCAGTACTGTTAGACAGAAAATTAGTATCAACTTACCTGGAAACAAGAAGTCTCTTGTCAAAACTTTCCCTAATTATTACATCAGATTTACAATATTGCTTGTCTGCATTTCTAACTTGTGCTCTTCTGGGTCCACAGTTGTGATGCAGCATTCAGAGATACCACCTTTTTAAGTTGAGAATAAGTGTTCCAATAAAAGTACAGAATACTAGGATTCAGTTATTTGTGATTTAACCAATTCTTTTTTCCTTTCAAAATGAAGCTCTAAGTTTTTCATGTCTGCAGTTCTTTTAAATGCATTTGCATCATGTGAACTAACTGTGTCTTTACCTAAAAACAACATCTAAAATTTTGTGGTTCATAATCTACATTATATCCATACTCTGTGAACCACTGTTAAGTGCATGGGTGATAGTACTCCCCATTCTTTAGTGCATTTTCCTGTTCCTTTTATGGGGAAGAATGACTGACTAAATGCCTCTGTGTGTACTGTAAGTAATTTAATCTTATCCTCATGTTCCTTCTAGAGCAATACGCAAGGAGCTGTAGTATTTTCCAACATTTAAAGTGGTTTTTGAAACTTTGCAAGTACATTTTCTCAAGATGGTTCATGTTTGTCTTCAAGAGTCTGCCAGTTCAGTTATTTCAACATCTCTGTGGCACTTTCCTAATGACCATTCTTTGCTGCCCTTCTCTGTATAAGTTCGATATCCCCTGTTAGTCCTATGTGGCATGATTCCCACGCACTTGAGCAATAGTCTAGTATGTGTCACGCAGGTGATTTCTGGCAATTTCCTTCACAGATTTACTACATTTCCATAGTATTTTACTAGTGACCTGAAGTCTGCCACCAGTTTTACCTAAGACTAAGACTGTGTGATTTTAAATCCCTACAAAGTAATACACCCAGATATTTGTATGATTTGACCGATTTGAATTGTGATTCGTTGATACTGTTGTCATAGGGTACTAAACTTTTCATTTTGTGAAGGGCACAGTTTTACATTTCTGGACGTTCAAAGAAAGTTGCCAAACTTTGCACCACTTTGAGATCTTATCATATCTTGTCAAAATCAGTAGTTATTGCATTTTAGTCCCGTCAGGTGCTTCTTTAATCTTCATTATGATTGGACACTTTTCAAAATTTTCCTATTAGCAGCACTATGCGTTCTTACATTGACAATGTTAACCTGATGTTAAACCTGGATCTTTTGTTTTCCAGTTAAGTTATTTTTCTGTCTTTTATTGATTATGACAGTCTCATGACAAACTTATGCAGTAGAATTTTTCAACAGACAATACTCCTGCTTTGTTGTGTTAAAGCAATATGTATTGTGTATATTATATTTGTCTGATATTGGTTTGAGTGAAAGTTATTTTAAAGTGGTAATGTTTTTTCTTCGTGTTCATTTTTTGTATTGTTTTTTTTCTCATAATTACTCATGTGTTTTTCTCACTTACTTGTTGTAATGAGTATCATAGCTCTCAGTTTTTGTTGTGTAATTTCTCTTTGTTTATGTTAAACTACTTGTTGTTGTGTCCCCACTTCTTGTAGGATTTTCTTGTTTGAATTTTGGTACTTTCTGTACTAGTCCCTGCTTTTGTGCATAGTGCAGCCCTTCAGCACCACTTTACAATCTGCACATATTTTTGTGCCTTAAAAATGAATTTAACAGACTTTTATCACTATTTACCGTGAATTCTTTTAATATAGGGCATACATTTTTATGCAAGCAGTGGTTGGGATGGGAGTGAGACAGTGTTGTAGCCTATCCCCGATGTATTCAATCTGTATATTGAGCAAGCAGTAAACGAAACAAAAGAAAAATTCAGAGTGGGAATTAAAATCCATGGAGAAGAAATAAAAACTTTGAGGTTCGCCGAAGATGATGTAATTCTGTCAGAGACAGCAAAGGACCTGGAGGAGCAGCTGAACGGAATGGACAGTGTCTTGAAAGGAGGGTATAAGATGAACATCAACAAATGCAAAATGACGATAATGGAATGTAGTCGAATTAAATTCAGGTGATGCTGAGGGAATTAGATTAGGAAATGAGACACTTAACAGTAGTAAAGGAGTTTTGTCATTTGGGAAGCAAAATAACTGATGATGGTCAAAGTAGAAAGGATGTAAAATGTAGACTGGCAATGGCAAGGAAAGCGTTTCTGAAGAAGAGGAATTTGTTAACATCGAGTATAGATTTAAATGTGAGGAAGTCGTTTCTGAAAATATTTGTGTGGAGTGTAGCCATGAAATGTGGTGCTATAGAAGAATGCTGAAGATCGGATGGGTAGACCACATAACTCATGAGGAATTGAGGTATTGAGTAGAATTGGGGAGGAGAGGAATTTGTGGCACAACTTGACAAGAAGAAGGGATCGGTTGGTAGGACATGTTCTGAGGCATCAAAGCATCACCAATTTGGTATTGGATGGCAGCGTGGAGGCTAAAAGTCGTAGAGGGAGACGAAGAGATAAATACACTAAGCAGATTCAGAAGGATGTAGATTGCAGTAGGTACTGGGAGATGAAGAAGCTTGCACAGGATAGAGTAGCATGGAGAGCTGCATAAAACCAGTCTCTGCACTGAAGACCACAACAACAACAACATTTTTCAGCTAAATTTATATTTTGTATTTCAAGTTGTTATAAGCTTTTAACTTTCGTGTTACTAGAAAAAGATGCAATTTTCCATTCGTTTTGCATTTGTGAATGGATTTTTTGTTGGTTATATTATTTTGTGATTTAACTTTTAAATTAAGAAATAAATTGTTGCAGCTGTTGCATATGCAAGAATTCTTGGATTTCATCTTGCAAATTTTTTGTTTCTGTGCATATAATTTTGTGGCATGATTTAAGTTTTTGATTATTTGTAATTTCCTGTTCTGTTCAGCTCTTGATATTCTGCTGCATCATTATATTCTCTAGAAGAGATGTCTGAGTATCTAACATATTTCCTCCATGTCCTTAAGGACCATTCTGCAAATACCTTTTGGTTTTCTTCATTTTCAGTCCCTGCTGAATTTCAGTTTCCAACGAATATTGTGCTTTTCTTATCGCATATTGTGTGCAATTTTAGTTATTGTTACAAGGTTTCTTTACCTGTACGCCAATGAATTCTTTCTTTTCCCTTCATTTTTGTGTCATCTAACGTAACAGCTAGGTCTATACGTCAGTCTTTTCATTTCCTTCAGCTACATTACACTTAGATGATACTAATACGTGCTACAAAGTTTTGTACAGTGCTAGAAATGAGAGCCAAGAACAACAAGCTAAAAATCCTGATTGGTTTGATGTGAGTGGGGCGAGGGGGGGGGGGGGGGAGTTCTTCAATAATTCAAAAACCAAGGCTTCTATTGAAAATGTTTTGTAGTGCAAAATTAAACTACATTAAACTTTCTACAAAAAATGTCCTATTCATTATTTCTCGAGGACTGATAGTTTCTGCATTGCAAGTGATGGAAAAATCACAGATTATTGGAAATAGTGTTGTAATGGTATAAAATTAATGTTTATTGTTAATTGAAGTGGTTTAAGAACAAATATTAAATGTGTGTATCACATCTAAGTGCAGTAGATGAGGGATGGCAGGTCACCAGAATGTGTTTATGCATTTCCCCTTTACATAGTTGACCGAGCGAGGTGACGCAGTGGTTAGACACTGGACTCGCATTCGGGAGGACGACGGCTCAATCCCACGTCCGGCCATCCTGATTTAGGTTTTCCGTGATTTCCCTAAATCGCTCCAGGCAAATGCCGGGATGGTTCCTTTCAAAGGGCACGGCCGACTTCCTTCCCCGTCCTTCCCTAATCCGATGAGACCGATGACCACGCTGTCTGGTCTCCTTCCCCAAACCAACCAACCAACCTTTACATAGTTCCAGAAACTGAATAGTGAGCAGGTGAGTCCCCATGCTCTTTGTCCCGCTACATCACAAGAAGGAACTAAAGAGTGTTTTTGTTATATCGACCCCCCACAGTGTGCATTATCAATTACTGGTGATGTATTGCACAGACATTCCTGGGTATTTATTTTCGTCAAAGTGTGGTAACACTACATGTAATACAGATACGAGTTACTCTTATACCAGCTCAAGAAACGAATATGGACAGAGTCTGTGTAAATATCTGCACATTGATCTGGAGGGAAACTCATATTGTACAGCAGCTGTAACATTCTTTCGGGAAAGGCAACTTCCCCCACCCTGCTCACTTTTCAGTATACAGACAGGCTGCACGTCCCCAGTATTTCCTCTACAGTTCTACTATGTGAGCAGACAGAATAACTTCTCTGAGCTCGTGCTTATATAGTGGGGTCATTTTCAATCAATTGGGTGAGTACTTTTTGCAGTTGTCAAGCTAGCTGGTATATAAAAAAAGCTATCAATTGTCTACCACACTAAAGAGGTTGCCCCAAGTGTAACATGCTGTCGCTATGCATTTGACAATTTCAATTTCACTGTCTCCACTACCAATGGCTGGAATACTTTTTGCAGTGTGAAAGGTATCAAATTCATCATCCTAGCCTCAGCTATCCCAACCTCTGAAGAAGCACAAAGGCTAAAATTGGCCCTCTCTGCAATGGAAGCAGGCCAACCAGGTTTTATGGAGCCTCAGGTACATCAACATGTGTAACAATGAATTACAAGATGTTTCTGTTCTAAACTTGAACATGGCCAGTCCCATTCTATCACACACATGCACATCCATCTTGCAAGATATACTGTAGATGTGTGGTAAGTGGCTCCAATTAATGCTGTCCACTGTAGAGGTGTCAGCAATTCCTGAATGGAAGAGATTTGTGCAGTCTACCAGCAACATAATTAATGGTGAAAGAAATGCACTAACTTTCTAGTCATTCACTAACTCACCACCATTTGTCTACAACACATTACAAGGCTTTACAGTATGCTGTCAACGGTAGACAGCAGCTGGATACCACACTTAGTCCATTCCCTTTCCCCCAACACTGGATAGATGACTTACAACATCAAACTTGCAGATTAAATGTTTCTCGGCTGTTTTTATAGAAACTTATAAAAGCTCTCTGTACAACTGCAATTAAATACTTAATAAACTGAAAGTAACTCCACTATATAGACATGAGCTTAGTGGAGTTATTTTGTCTACTTACATAAGAAAACTGGACAAGAAATGCTGGGAAGTTACAGCCTGCCTGTTAACTGAAGCAGGAGGAGGGATAGTGGTGGGGGAAGTCACCTTTTCCAGAAGAACACTACAACTGTTGTTCAGAATTGCTAAGGATCAATTTCTCCTCTAGCAGTGTAGAACAATGTGCTTATATTTACATAGAATCTATCGTGAGTTAGTATTACAGTAACTCATATCTATATTCCATGTAGTGTTAATGCACTTTGTGGAAAATAAACACCAACTCCCCCCCCCCCCCCCCCCCAACATGCATGTGCACTGGAGTACCAGTGATTTGTAAAGCGAGCTGTGGAAGGGTCCGTATAGTCAGTACAGCTTTGTGAAACACTATGTAGTTGCTTCATGTGATGTAGAGGGGGTAGAGAGAGAGTTGGGAGTCACATGTTTGATCTTCAGTTTGTAGACCTACAGAAGGAGAGAACTGCACAGTGACAACCTGGCAACTTACCTTCCCCCATGTGTCAAAAATCAGCAATTACAGATTTTTTCCCCCTATTCTACCTGTTTTGGTCTTTTTTACTTGGTTACCCTAAACATCCATTTATCTATTGTGTCCTGTATGTCACTTCTATTGTATGAACACTAAATATGCAGTCTTTTTAAGTGTTATCAAATAGAAGTAACCATTTTCTAGTATATTCTACTGTAATATCAATTTATATACTCACTTAAAATTTGTTCTTGTTTAAATTCCATTAAACAGCTGTATAAGAAGATAGGAAACTTGCTTGTGATACTTTTATACTGTTAAGGATTTTCCATGATGTTTTGCACTGGATTTTGGAGAAAATGCCTTCTATTGCATATACCTGTAAAAGTGGCAACTTACTAACATTCAGAATTTCTGGGTGTGTGCATTGATGAGAAATTGGATTGGAAGAAACGTCTATGATCTGCTGAAACGGTTACGTTCACCTACTTATGCTATTCGGGTTATTGCAAATTTTGGCAATAAACATATCAGTAAATTAGCCTACTGTGCCTATTTTCATTCACTACTTTCATATGTCATCATATTTTGGGACAATTCGTCATTAAGAGAGAAAGTATTCATTGCACAAAATTGTGTAATCAGAATAATAGCTGGAGTCCACTAGAGATCACCTTGCAGACATTTATTTAAGGAACTCAGGATATTCACAGTACAAAAATAACAGTGAAGTGCATAGCTACAACACTAGAAGGAAGGATGATCTTCACTATTCTGGATTAGATCTCACTCTGTCACAGAAAGGGGTGAATTATGCTGCTACAAAAATTTTTGGTCATTTCCAAATAGTATTAAAAGTCGGAGAGATAGCCAACCAACATTTAAAAGCAAATTAAAAGAATTTGTGAATGACAACTCCTCTTACTCAATAGATGAATTCTTAGATATGAAGTAGTTAAAAAAAAAAAGTGTAAAGAAAACTTATTTTAAAATGACACATTCCACATCATTACAAAATGTCGTATTCATGATCTATGGAACAAGGATTAATGTATGTACGTATGTATGATCTGAAATTGTGACTTTTGAAATTGTGTATCTTTATGTTGCCTGAAAAACAGATGAAATGCAATAGGTCTACATGTCCTGCCCAGGTTTTCTATTCCTGCTTCATACAGTCTGCTAAATACAATGCCTAGTATTTAATGTTCACTGTTGTCGAACTGCTGTATCGTGGAATTTATGAGTAGCCTATTAGTAGCAAGGGCTGCTTCAGCTCCCAAAGAAGTTTTTGTGTAGACATTTACTTGGCACTCTTGCCAATTTCTGACTATTAAGTAGCATTTTATGAAGTCTGCCACTTGTAGTTATACCGGAAGATAAGCATCTTCATTTCCTATGCCTGTTATAGTATTTATTACATTTTGTACCTGACCCGAGACATTGTAAGTGAATAGTGCTTTGAAAATAATAATTCAAATATTTCCTATTGTAAAATGTGAGTTGCCACATATTTTGTAGAACTTGAAAATTTGTGTATATTTTGCAGTTATCAAAGTTTTGTTTGTCATTTTCATTTTGTCTTTGTGCTCAGAGGCAAAAACACTCACTTTTAACATTGTGTATGATTCATTCCACTGGCAATTGAATAGGAGCATTTTTATGGTCTACTTTGCAAAGATGTGCAAACATGATGTTTTGTAACCAAGTTTAAGTTCCCTAGTTACAGTGTTGCTTTATGAGCATTCCAGTTTGTTGAATGTAGGTGTTATATTCTGTGCTGTATCTCCTTTTTTGTACTACACTTGTTCATCACTAATAATTTGAATAGCCAGTGTCACATGCCTTAATTCCGGTCTTTTCTTACAACACATTTTTTCGCCACTAATAATTTGCCAAAAGTTGTACATAATGTGACTGTATACATTTTATTGTTGTGCCTTGTTGATCTTAGTAATATGTAGGCAATACAATGTCTAGTAGCCCTTTGTATATGATGTACCTGTAAATATGAAGCATTAGTCCATATCATTGTTAATTGTTATTCTATAATAATATTTTGACACCATTGCACTGCTCGTAATGAACTACTGCGCCTACATTATTGTTGTTCATAATAATTACTACCCTTAAAGGCAACTCGCCGTTTAAATATGCTCAATAAGTGTTTTTATGTTATTTAGTTAAATTATTAAAATTTGTCTATGGTGTGCGGGTGTTTTAAAATAAAGTACGTGTCGAGAAACTCGGGCGAAGTGTCGGGAGCGGCAATTTTAAAAACTGTGCATATCTGCATCACCAAATACTTGGCTACTGTTTTGTTTAAAAGTTGTCGAAACTTGTAGACCCGTGTTCTAAAACGTGTAATCATGAAATGTATAAATAAACTTTGGTTAAGGATAGGCAGGTGTGACGTAGCGCCGTGAAGCGGGAGATACGTTAAATGCAGGCTCCTACCGCGTTCTTCCTTTGAATCTATTTCGTTTCATGAATGCGCTTGTGTGCTGACGTCATCGTTCCATTTGGAAATTTTCGGGCGAGTCCATTGTGAGGAGGGGGGAGGGGAAGCCGTAGCAGTAACTGAAATTCATGATACGGCCTCCCCCACGGTAATGGTATCGTCCATACGCATCAAATCAGCTATCTGCCGCAGGGAGCATATTTCTGTTTTGGAATGCGTACTGAGGCTTGCGTCTTGTTACAATTTTCGTTGGCGCTGTTGGTACAGAGGGTCTACTTTAAGCACATCTTGTTAGTGTTACGATATTTTCCTAATGTAACTCGCGATGATGGCAACCTGAGTTAATTTATTTAAGTGGCTGACACACACACACACACACACACACACACACACACACACACGCACACACAAACAAACAAAGCCTAAAATTTGCCATATTCTGTCTCGCGACTCACTGCTTGCAATTAATTCATTTTAAAGAATAATCAGAAAGAGTACGATCCAAATGACACGGCCTTAGTCAGCAAGAGTAGAGTGCAACGTGAATTTTTTTTTAACTTTTTTTATTGGGGTACCTTAGGGATTGAGTGTGGAAATTCACTTTCACATTGCTCAGTAGTGCGTTTGGCTTACGTGTCGCCAGGTTAACCAACTGTATGTGTACCTAGTGACCAGACTACATATAGTACCAGCGACGCTCCTAAAGAGCTTGATGACTTTCTATTGGTAATGTCTCTGCTTACTTTTCCGGCGAATGCGTTTTTGCTTCGCTTCATTAAGATGTCCCAGAGATGAAATGTAAATGCGCATCGAAACTGGCGTCGTCGTTGTAATTTTTGCTGATCGTTTTGGTGGGCGACTTGTTCTTAGTTACAACGCGAAGTGCCTCTCATGCGTCTAATTAACAACAAATCCAGCAAATATCTGGAAACAGCACCCACGAAATAGAAATAAATGAATCTGTCTCCAAAAAGCGGGCAGAATTATATCATACTAATTACCCAATGAGTACTTGTTTCAGAGAGTACACACACACACACACACACACACACACACTTCGTGTCTGACACGTTGTTGAAGAAAGATACGTGCTATTGTGACTGCTAATGATCCAATCATATCGTGTAGATTCCTCGTGGCGCCTATGACAGTTCGCAGTTTAATTCAGTATTCCAGTGTCGCATTGTGTGTGCTTGCTTTTTATGTAAATAAATACTCTCATTTGTACCCCAGTGGATTCTGTGCCAGATTTAAGATTAGCATCTTTCTGAACGATGCGGACCTGGGCTCTTATTGGAGAGGATCCGGCTTCAAATCCCGGTATGACCACCGATGAAATTTCCGTAATCGCCACAAAAATCAGAAGGAGAATACTGCTGTTATTCCTCCGACAAGGCCAATTTCTTCCCTATCCTTTTCAAACCGAGCTAGCCAGACTGTCGACCAGACGTCAAGCAGTTACAAAAAATCATTGTCTTTTATTATTGGACATGTTGGATTGATTACACGCTATTGTTTGTAAGCACATCAGTTAGCTGGCAGGGAAGATTCCTCCGAAGTAATCGGAGGGATCGGGACGTTTCATTGCGAACAACATTAAGAGCCAACAAATTTTGCTAAACGAATGTACAAACTGTTGCACAGGTTAAAAGCATATTCAGTGTTTCGTTAATGCAGATTAATTTATGCCGAAAAGGATTCCGTCGGTCCTTTTTTATTTTCTTCAAAAACAAAACCGTTAAACACAGAAATGCGAAACCAGTGGAGGGCCTAATATGCTCTGCGTGCAGATTCGCAGAGGTAAATGTTGGGAACTGATGTGTGAGGCATGTACTAAGTAAAGTGTGGTCTTGATGTGATCTGTAAGGAAAAAAGCTGGTGGCACAAGGGGTCGCCGCCGAACTCTTTTACTGAGTAGACTACATATGGAAGATGGCGTTCGTAGGAAAAAAAGGGAGAAGGGGGCTGGAGGCGAAGCCCCAACTTACAGTAGCACCTCTTGGCGACCCCTCGACTGTCAGCACTATTGCTCAGTAATCCCGAATGTTCAGTAATACTGAACGTGTGTGAGTTAGTTTGAGGATTGTGTAGCAATACTGAACAGATCGAAAACTTTTAAGATGTGTTACGCTGTCTGAGAAGTACTGTAACATCTGTGGGCATTATTGACAATATCAATGATAGTTGGCTTACGTGCGTATCAGGACTTCCGTGTGTTCGCTGTTGTGCTTATATACTAAAATGAGTTAAAATTAAGAAGAAAGATTATTCATATTATAGTGCATTGCCGGCGGTGTTGATGTTAAGACAGAGGAATATAAAAATCTGAAAATTATGAATTATTTTTGGAAGATTTTCCCTACAGCTACGAGGGATGTACTTCTTAATTTTTTTTAATTATTGAAGAACAAGCTAAGGAGACATTTATTGCCAGTAATGCTCAAATGTTGGACCGTTCAAAGAGTAAAATTTTCTTATAATCGTTCACCTCGTTCATCCTCCATTTTCTCACCAAGTTAACGTGAGCGACTTTCTTGCGGTCCTTATAACTGTTTTTTAACCACTGTCTCTTTTTCTTTTGTTTGAAACAAAACAGACCGCTTACCACTGCAACAGCATCTTGATCGTCCATAGTTTCGAAATAGGCTATATATGGCACATTTTGATAGAACTGTCTAGGGAGAGCTTCAGTAATATTGCACAATATTATTATACAATAATATAGACCATCTGCTGGCTAATGTATATCTTAAATACAACGAAAGCTTATCCTTTGCCGGCTTCCACATATAAATAGACCCTGACCCCCAACGTAAGTCTGTAAACAGTCGAAAAGATGCGACATTGTTGGATTAGACCATTGTAAGTAATTCACTGGAACCAGTGGAGCATCTGTTAAGGAGACCGCTGCCAGGATTTTTATAAGTCCACATAGCTCATACTACAGTGTGACTGAGAAGCTAATGGGAAATAAATGAGAATTACTGGAAGAAGGGCGACATTGTCTTCATAAGTGTTATCAAATAGAAGTAACCATTTTATAGTGTATTCTACTGTAATATCAATTTACATACTCACTTCAAATTTGTTCTTGGTTACATTACATTAAACAGCTGTATAAGAAGATAGGAAACTGCTTTTGATACTTTTATACTTTTAAGGATTTTCCATGATGTTTTGCACTGGATTTTGGAGAAAATTATCTAGTGCTTTGCCTTCTATTGCGTAGACTTGTAAATATGGGATCTTGCTAAGGCAGAATACTCAAAATTTCTGGGTGTGTGCATTGATGAGAAATTGGATTGGAAGAAACACGTCGATGATCTGCTGAAACGATTACGTTCAGCTACTTATGCTATTAGGGTTATTGCAAATTTTGGTGATAAACATATCAGTAAATTAGCCTACTATGCCTATTTTCCTTCACTACTTTCATATGTCATCATATTTTGGGGCAATTAGTCATTAAGTGAGAGAAAGTATTCATTGTACAAAAGCGTGTAATCAGAATAATAGCTGGAGCCCACCCAACATCATAGACATTTATTTAAGGAACTCAGGATATTCACAGTGAAATTTGTCATCAATAACCCATCCCAATTCAAAAATAACAGCGGAGTGCATAGCTACTAAACTAGAGGAAAGGATGATATTCACTATTCTGGATTAAATCTCACTTTGGCACAGAAAGGGGTGAATTATGCTGCCACAAAAATCTTTGGTCATTTGCCAAATGCCGGCCGAAGTGGCCGAGCGGTTCTAGGCGCTACAGTCTGCGACCGCTACGTTCGCAGGTTCGAATCCTGCCTCGGGCATGGATGTGTGTGATGCCCTTAGGTTAGTTAGGTTTAAGTAGTTCTAAGTCTAGGTGACACAGAAGTTAAGTCCTATAATGCTGAGAGCCATTTTTTTTTCTTTTTTGGCATATGCAAGACAGCTTCATTGAAAGATTTTGAGAACCAGTAATTCATCAATAGAGGAGGTGGCTTACAAAATTTTTGTTCGACCGGTTCTTGAATGTGATTCCTTTGTCTCGTGCTCAAACTAAATTTGATTAATGTAAGATATTTAGAACACTTGGAGACGAATTGTGCGATTTATCACAGGTTTGCTTCATGGAACAGTCCCCAGTGCAAGAAACTACTGGGCACACATTGTGCATCATGATAAAATGCAGGGTATTACGTTTTAAAATTAGTCAAGGAACTTAATAGATCTCTCACACACATATCGCTTAACGACTCTGATGGTAAAGTTAGGGATATTCGGTTTGAAACATAAGCGTAATGACACTCGATATTCATGCACACAATTTGCGGATGGGTTAGGATGAGGGGTAAGGCCGCTTTCGAAGACAAGATGCAGATCTATATTTTTACTCAGTGTGGCTTATGTAGATGAGACCATGTCCAGAACACTTGCGTGACCCATTATTGAGTACTCCTCGAGTGTATGGGATCAGACTGAATTAACGGAAGACATCGAAGCAATTCAGGGGCATGCTGCTAGATTTGTTACCGGTAGGTTCGATCAATATGCAAGTATTATCGTAATGCCCTACTGACTCAAACGGGAGTCCCTGGAAGGAAGAAGGCGTTCTTTTCACGAAATAGTGTTAACATTTGAGCACCGCCATTTGCGTCAGACTGCAGAACGATCCTATTGCCAACAACAGACATTTAGCGTAAGGACCGCGAAGACAACATAAGAGAAATCAGACCTCGTATGGAAACATGAAGATTCTCGCTTCACTCTCGAGTAGAACAGGAAATGGAAGGATTATCAGTGCTCCAAGAAACACCCCCCCCCCCCCCCCCCATATGCACCGTTGGTGGCTTACGGGAGAATGTACGTAAATATAGATCTATGAAAGATTGGTCAATATAGTCACTTATCAGGCTATAAACCACCATGGGTCAGGAAACAATGCACAAATGCAGGAGCCATTGCACACATGTCCCCCCATAAAGACACGAAGTGATGCAAAGAATCGTTAGTTATGGCTGTAACACATCTAACTTTCCTCCGTATTTCATACGGGCGAATCATACACAGATCATGACGTCTACTGTTGATAATGGAGGAGGTATGGCCCCAAAGGCCCGTCTGTCGTAGCTCTGTGTAGAATGTACATGTAGGTGTGCGGTTCATTGAGTGTTACGAAACGTCAGTAGAAGCTCCGTTGGCAACCGTCGGTCTACGTACAATCGATTTGCAAATAATACGATTCGGTGACGTATAATCCGGCCCTGTAAACGTACGAGCGCGTGCTGAAAAGTCATGCCTCCTAATTTTTTATGTGAAAACTCTTAAAGCATTTTAAATAAAACGAACATTACTAACATCACCTATGCCGCTGGAGGTCTCCGAATTGTAGCGTGTAACATGGCGGTGTGTAACATAACTACAATATGTTGGTGCGTGAGAAACGGCGTGCTGTTTTTCAAGTTTCAAATTCGAAAAGTTCGTTCATACATGGAGCACCCTCTCTTTCAGTTCAACAATGCTAGACCACACACGACCTCTGCGACATCTGCAAGTATCGGATACCTTGGGTTCACTGTCATCGACCACCCTCTAAACAGTCCCAGTCTTGGCCCCATCCGATTTTCCAAAACCTGAATATCAGCTTCGAGGGCTTCACTTTGATAGTGATGAAGCGGTGCAGGCAGAGGTGAGGTTGTGGCTACGTCAACCAAGTCAAACATTCTGCAGTGACAGTATCAACAAACTGGTCTCTCGTTGGGTGAAACCTTTTCGTTGATAGGGTGACTATGTTGAGAAATAAATATGTAGACTTGAAAAATAAAGACCTAGAATGTTAATAACGTTTGTTTTATTTAAAGTACTTTAAGAGTTTCCACATAAAAGATTCGGAGGCATCTGGATAAAATAGAGGAGACCAAGAGTGACGCAGAGTATGGAACAAGGACGAACTAAATAAATTGATAGACAAAGAATACCAATAAGATACACTCACAAGACTGGTATGGAAGTTTATTAGCTTTTTCCGGATGTCAAGGAATGGAGAAATGGAAATGGATGTGGATCACTTAAAACGGATACGAGGAATAGTTCACACCATTAGCAGGCGCGTTGACCATAAGTCACATACCTGCATAGGTTTATTAAAGAAGTATAATCGTGTTAGTGTGGTGCGGCTTGTTTCTCGAGCACGCAGAGTGCAATTGCAGGAAGCTGAGTACCTGTGCTGTGTGGAAGGCAAATTCGTGGAGTTGGTGTAACCTACAATTTTCTGAGAATGAAGAACTACTGTGAGCTATTACAGCCATCATGTGATTAATATAGGCCTCAAAACGTAAAACAATTTTCGCAAGAGCCTATGAATATCTCCCAGTTCAACGTAGGCAAATAAATGAATAAATGCGGAAAATCATACTTAGAGACTCTGATTTTAGATTCCGAAGAATTAGTACTTCCTAGTAAAGGGTGTCTCGTTACAAAACGTTAGCTGCTTTTATCTCATGAAATTCATTCATACTTTAAGAAGCAAACCTTTACCTAATATGAAATGGAAGGTATTATCTCTTAGGCGTACGCCTGGAATTGAAAGTTCAGCTTTGAAGTAGCTTTAAAGATGTGTCGTCGCCAAAGCAAACGCTCTTTGGGCATCCTTCGCCTATGTATTGAAAGATGACAGTTTATTTATTAGTAGTTCAAGCCTTTAGTTATCACTTATAAATGTGACAGGACACGCTAGAGGAACAATTTCACTGTGTGGAATAGGCATAACTGTAGTAACAGCATTGCCGTTCTCGTTGTCCCCTGGCCCGATCCGCCTCCCGCCACTCGCTACACAAGTGTTGGAAGTAACAACTATAGTAGCAACAGCAGTGGCCTTCCTCGTTTCCCCCGCCGCTCTCGAGAGCGTAAGGGGTAGGTTCAAATTCCAGTCAGGCTTCTAATTTAGATTTCCCACGGCATTCTGAATTTACTTCATTAGAATGTCGAGTTAGTTCCTTAAGAAGGTTACAGACATTTTGTTACTGGGTCATGTGAGAAACTTGCTTAGCACTACGTCCGTATTGATCTTCATGTTGATGAGACACTAACACCGCCCCACCTCCCTTAAAAGACTGCTGAGAGTGATTTTTGTGTGTGTGTGTGTGTGTGTGTGTCTGTGTGTGTGTAGGAGAGAGAGAGAGAGAGAGAGAGAGAGAGAGAGAGAGAGAGAGAGAGAGAGAGAGAGGCAACGTGAATGTGCTACTTACAGATTACGATTACGTGCCACTTATCAAGAGCAATAAACACTGTAATTTCACGTAACTTCCAAATTAAAATTTAGGTTTGTTCGGTGTCACAAAGAGCAAACGCGTAGTGCACTGTTGATGGTATCGGTTTGATTTATAACGACGATGTGCATGGTACTTTGTGACTCTTAGTTTGGCTGTTTTCTTTGGTTTCGCTCTGACAACCACACAGACACAACGCTTCACACAAACTCATTACAATCTGCGCTAGAATTATTTAGTAGTGGTTAAGACACCGGGTACATGTTTGCAAGGAGAGCGCATACTCCTCGTACAACTGTGCTGATTACGATTTTGTTTCGTTTATCGAAATAACGTCTGGTTAATAGTCTTGTTGATGATGGGCGTTAAAACGTCTCATCATCTTCTGATTTTTCTTTTTCCTCCTGAAATATCCCCTAGAATAATGAGTGCGCAAAAATTAGCGGAGATGGAACTACTTTGCCGAAAGTCGACAGTGTAAATGTAAATTTTGTAGAAATTGTTATTACCCTGGCAGAGCACACCATCTAGATCTAAGTGCTTACCCTGCTATTCACAATAAAGTGCCTGGCAGAGGGTTCACTGAACCACCTTCAAGCTGTCTCTCTACCTTCCACTCACGAACGGAACGCGGGAAAAACGAGCACTTAAATTTTTCTGTGAGAGCTCTGATTTCTCTTACTTTATCGTGATGATCATTTCTCCCTGTCTAGTTGGGTGCCAACAGAATGTTTTCGCAATCGGAGTAGAAAACTGGTGATTGAAATTTCATGAGGAGATCCCGTCGCAACGAAGAACGCCTTTGTTTTAATGATTGCCACTTCAATTCACGTATCATGCCTGTGACACTATTTCACCTATTTCGCGATAATACAAAACGAGCTGCCCTTCTTTGTACTTTTTCGATGTCATCCGTCAGTCCCACCCGATGCGGATCCCACACCGCACAGCAATACTCCAGAATAGGGAGGACAAGCGTGGTGTAAGCAGTCTCTTCAGTAGACCTGTTGCACCTTCTAAGTGTTCTGCCAATGAATCACAGTCTTTAGTTTGCTCTACCCACAATATTATCTATGCTATCGTTCCAATTTAGGTTATTTGTAATTGTAATCCCTAAGTATTTAGTTGAATTTACAGCCTTAAGATTTGTGTGAGTTATCACGTAATCGAAATTTAGCGGATATCTTTTAGTACTCATGTGAATAATTTCACACTTTCTTTATTCCGGGTCAATTGCCACTTTTTGCATCATACAGATATCTTATCTAAGTCATTTTGCAAGTCGTTTTGATTTGTCGGATTGTAGTTATGGGAATATTTATGGTTGAATATGGGATTTAATTATTTAATGTACAGTGCAGTGTCCTAGTAGACTTCCCAGCAGCAATCGGTGGCAACAATCCATACAGTTAAGCGAGAACTTCAGCAAGAGTAGTTTGTGGGAGATAAAAGTGCAAGTTCCCAGGATAAAGTTATTTTTGGACTTACGAAATTTTTGACGAAGTGTTGGAAACGACAAAAATTCGGTTTGTGCGGGTGACATTATATAAAGGAATGCTGTTTCAGAGTTTACTTAATAGTACAACGCAGGTCGAAGGAGGAGGAAGCCGGGTCACAGGAATCCTGGGCTCAACATCAGAATTACTCATTGAAACTCCGATCTGGCAGGACTAATGTGATTCGTCTTATGTTAAAAGGGGGTACATGTTGGATTCGTTTCTCAGAAAGGGCGCGATAGGTTTTTCTAACATGTTTGTCTGACAAAGATAAACTGCCATTTAATAGTAACTTAGACGCAGATGAACGTTAAAAATTAACATGTAAACACAGCCAAATAATTTAATAATATGGAGAAGAAAGAAAGAAGAATAATTCCAAAAAATGGGTCCAAATTATGAAAATGGGATTTGGAAATTAAGAAGCGACAAGGAAGTGTATGAAAAAATGGGAATGTAGTAGACACAATGGGAAAGCGGAGAATTACATTTTGTGGCCACTTAAAGAGAATGGGTTACAAGGGACTGACATAAAATTCAGCTACTTTGACAAAGGCCTACACGAGTTGGGAATAACAAAAGACATAGAAAACAGGTATGAAATCGGGAAAAGTACAAAAAGTCAATGGTTTCCAGAAGAAACCACAAAAGAATAGTGGGAGGACATGGACAGGAGAAAGAAGAGAACAACAGAGCAAGTATGGACTAATATTAAGAATTAAAAAAAATAATATGATGTCATAAATCAGCTGTTTCACGTGGCCCTGAATTGGCCAGATTCGAATAATAAATAAAGTGAAAGAGTCACTGGAAAAAAATAAGCAGTTGCGTCGTGAAACTTACGATGATAATACAGTGACGTTTTGACGTTTTAGAGGGAGAGAGAGATGTGTCTGAAATCAAGGTAACACCACAAATAATGTAAAAATGATTAGGGTTGGAGAACTGTAGACTAATGGTCTCTAACTTCGAGAATTCAGTATAGTGTGAAGCATTCACATGCTGCAGTGGTAGCCCCTGATCGTTGTGACGTGCTTGAAAAAAGAGGTGACCGTGTATCTAGAAACAGGATCTGACCGCGTCTCTAGGTATCCAGGCGATTGCTATGAGACTTCTCGTCCTGATGAAATTTATTGTCAACAGTTTTTTGAGAGCAACTGAAATATTAAAAAATGCATTCTTTGTAGGTGCTTTAATTAGTCGAACATTGTTGTATAAATGATGAAGTTTCGGGGCAAAATGCATTCTCAAGGACGTAGTCAAAGAAACGTAAAGGAGGAAGAAATACAAAACATACGGAGAAGGCTACTGCACATTTATATTCATTACAACCGAGGCAATACTGACTCTACGACTTACACTGTATGGCGGAAAATGCCAAGCACCCAGAAAGGGAACATGAAAAGAAATGAAACTTCACGCTTTGATAGGGTATATAGTGTGACAAAAAAGATGGTGGTATGAGCTCACCTACCAGCATGACGTTACAACTTCTATGGCCTGGATTCATGCTCTGATTGGGTTGGGAAGGTTGTCAAAAAGACTTTGTATCCTCTCCTGTGGCAAGCTGGAACTGTTTCTTGATACAGGCACTGAGACGGAGTTGACGTCGAAGGATGTCCCACACGTGTTCTATTGGGGACAGATCTGGGGATCTTTCTGGCCACGGGGGTGCCACATCATTACGCAGACAGTTATTAGAGACACGTGCCATTTGTGAAGCAGCATTGTTCTGCTGAAAAACGCCACCATGATACTGTCGCACGAGAGGTAAACACATGAGGTCGCAGGATGACAGTGACGTACTGATGTGTCGTCAGCGTTCCCTCAATTGCTACCAGCCTTGACCTGAAGTCATACCCAATGACTCCCCACATTACGACGCCAGGAGTAAAATAGCTGTTCCTCTCCAAAACTTTGGGAGTGTGGGACAGCTCTTCGGGTCGCCGCCGTACTAATCACCGATGGTCATCCGGAGTAATGCAGAACAGCGATTCATTGCTGAACGCAGTGCGACGCCATTCATCAGCAATCCACACTTCCCAGTCGCGGCACCCCTCCAAAAGCAGCCGTTTGTGTTATGGTGTTAACGGTAGACTATGTTCTTTTCTTTTGCTTGTGCCGTTTGTCCCGCGGATACGCAGGGTCGGCATGGTTAATCGGATGTGGCAATGTTAGTCGTAGGAGTGGCCGGATGCCCTTCCTGCCGCCACCCCGTACCCTCCGGGAAGGAATTAGTGTACCCCAACTGCCTGCGACTAGTGTAATCCATGGAATAGTGCGAAAGTGTTCAGATGTCTGCGAGCCGTGTAACTGAGGCGGGACGTGGGGACCAGCCCGGTATTCACCTAGGGGGATGTGGAAAACCGCCTAAAAACCACGTCCAGGCTGGCCGGCACACCGCCCCTGGTCGTTAATCCGCCGGGCGGATTCGATGCGGGGTCGGCGCGCGTACCCGAGTCCAGGAAGCAGCGCGTTAGCGCGCTCAGCTAACCTGGCGGGTAACGGTAGGCTACGTGTGGGACTGCAATATTCCCCAGTACCGCTGGTTGCTTGTCCCCGACCAATGGTGTGCGCTGGTACAGAATGTTGCAGGAAGTCCATTACTTCTTCTTGGATGGTACATAAATATGCATTCTTAAATCAGTTATCACCAGACTTGTAAATTTTCCCCTAGAGCAACATGCAGTACAAAAAGAAATCATAACACTACAGTACACAGCACAGAAAAATAATTCCCACCAAGATGTTGTGCTCAGAATGTACATCCAACAAACAAAACCTAAAATACAAACCATATGTAAGGATATAGCACTGGAAAAAGAACTTACAACTAGAACATATTTGCCAATAAATTATCTGGGCCACACAACGAACAAAATGAACGAACGTTTACTGAAGACAAATGTATAATTAGCATTTCGCACGATCACTCTTCTGAAAACACGAATTCGATCAGCAAAAGACAAACTCTCAGAATTTTCGAACCCGGAAATATAAAAAATTTCTTGTGAAAACTATACGAAATTCGACAGCGGACAAACTGTAAAAAATATCAACATTAGCTTCAAAGCTACAAGCACTTGCAAGTAAACAGTCAACTGTCTACCTACATCTGAAATATGAAAACACACTGATCATAAGTAAAACGTTCATGATGCAGGCCATACTGTAAAAACAAACCAACTCTCTCTATTTGTCCTTTGCGTTTTTCACAAAATGACTTACGCAAAACAGTTTATAAATAAAGTATTTTGCTCTCAAAAGTACAGTTGCATTACAACATTATGCTGATCCACTATGGAAACACAAACACGAGTAAGCACGGTGTATTAGCGTGAGCTGACACCGGTGAAAGTGTACGATAATAGAAGCAAAAACGTCCCGGTTGACATGGGTCTACAAAGGAGCCATTCGCGAGGTAACAGCGAAAGCGTGGTTACGAATCACTGCTGTCCTCAGTGTGAAACATTCCCCTAGTCAGAAGAAATGCATTTGAAATATGAAGTTTGTACGATATAACTGTATTCAAATTTCACGTATGGTATACCTTAGTAAGAAATACGATACTGCATCACCATTTTGCAAGTTCCAGTATATTGTATAATCGTTCCTGTTGATAGAAGTTTTTCGCTTTTTCGTCCTTGCATTTGGATGCAATACAGCATCTCGTATAATTTCGTAAATTGTAACAAGACTTCAGTTCGCTGCTCCAGTTCATCTAATTCAACGGCAGAGTTGTACACTTCATTTTTTTAGGTGACCTTAGTACATTCTGAGGGTTGGGGTGGATGATCTGGGACGTCAAGGTATAAGCCCTGATCGATATATTCAGCTTGGGTCATACTGACGCGTCAGATGTCTTCTTACATGAGCAGCAAAATATGCAGATATCCCACAACGCATTTACCAAATCTCCCAGACATGAATTATGGGTGAAATTTGTGTCCAGTTGGATGGGAATCCAACGGAAAAGTTTATGTTCGAAATGTATGGCTGCTGTAAATGAATCATTGTGCTTCAGAGTTATATATTTTTCAAAGTATTACATGTACAAATATGATAAATGTATTAATAGTACCGTAGACTCACCGAGATTGCATTGTGCCCACCAATTCGGTTACGAGTGCAGTGGCCTTGACAAAATTGCGATAAAACAAGAAAAGAGTGTCTGTGTGTTGGAATATGCGAGAACTTCCATTTATCTGGAAATGTTAGTCGCCACAGTGTGAGGATGTGGGACACTGAAAATCCTCATGAAATTGTGGCGCATGAACGAGATTCGCCGAAGCGTCACAGGCGAAGCTGCGTGCGGCGTTTTTCTTCGTGAGAAGGCTTGTGGCAGGATACTTCTTACCTTGATATGTTGCAGTTGTGATTGTTTCCACAACTGACAGTTGATTCCAAAAAATTTCAATTTCCAACAAGACGGGCACCCCTTCATTGGAGCATCGATGTTCGTAGCTGCGTAAACGACGAAATTCCACATCGCTGGATTGGTCGTAGTGGTGAAGACGGTGTGACTGTTCGCTTCGCCCCGCAGGTCATCTAGCCCGATGCTTTGAGGCTTTTTCCTTTGTGTGCACATGCAGGACAGTGTTTATGTACCCACACTGCCAAGAACATCGGAACAGCTCAGAGAACGCTTCAGTGTTGCTGCGATGGCTATTGACAGGACGTTGCTACGCAAGGTATGGAACTAGCTTGACTACCGATTGGACGTTTCTCGTGTTACCAGAGTGGCGCACATAGAACGTTTGTAGAGTGCAAAATGCCAACTCGGTTGAGTTTACTGTTCAGTTCATACTTTAATCATATTTGTACACGTAATAATCTGAAAATACAAAGCTTTCGAGACGAGTGAATCATTTGCAGTGGCTCCGTACATTTATCCTAACTATGACCAATATTTCATGCAAAAGTCAGTATCACCTAACAACTACATATTCGGAATTACCTCGCAAACGCCTCTCTTGCAGATCCACACTTACTGGAGCGTTATTGCTTCTATTATCGTATTCTTCCACCAGTGTCAGTTTTGCCAATAATTACAATATATACTGTATATTTGTATGCCACCTCAATCATATCAGTTCACGCTCTCCCCTTACCTCACACAAATTGTTCCTTAACAAGGCTCGCTTCAGCAGTCTGCTGTGCGGTTAAAGATAACTGAAACGCGGAGCAAAAAGACACACTGCACGCCAGGAGCTGGCTACTGCAGACGCTGCGTAACACGTCAGAACAGGTGGACAGTAGCCAGTGGCACTACACATACTCCTTTGATGATACACAGTATAAAAAACAAGGAAGAATGTTTTCCAAAGATTTCTGTCCTACGCCTTGACAACAGTTGCTTAAAAAAATAAAGATAATGCGAACGATCCCCGTAATTGGTCCTACTACCCATTTCCTTATTTTACAGGACGTTTTTAGTGACCAGAATCTCGCACATAGGGTGCTTTTTTTTTCCCCTTGCAGATCATGTAGGAGCGCTGTTATTTTTCAACAGCATAAGCTTGGTCACCAGTATATTTCGCTGTCAGAGCAAAAACTTTGAAGTTAGTTAATAAAGTACCAAAGTCACAACTCAAAGTTTTGCTGTAAGTTTGATTTGCACACATTACCACAGTACGCTATCATTAGTAGCAGGTTGGCGGGTGTCTAGCTGTAAAATATCCGGCCGACATAGTAGCAAGGTGTGTGCCATTGGTTGCCCGGGACCGAGAAATCGATAAAGTTACTCCACAGAACACGTGTTTGCTCCCAGTTTTTACAGTCATATCGCACAGATCCTGCTATTAGCGGGAGCATTTGTCTTCAGTTATAAGCTCTGTAATTGTTGCATACATCTGTGTGGATTCCTTCATATGACAGTCCCTATGTTGGTACGTCTTTATAGAAGCTCATGCAACTAAATACGAAGCAACAAACTATTGAAACTTCCTGGCAGATTAAAACTGTGTGCCCGAACGAGACTCGAACTCGGGACCTTTGCCTTTCGCGGGCAAGTGCTCTACCATCTGAGCTACCGAAGCACGACTCACGCCCGGTACTCACAGCTCTACTTCTGCCAGTATCTCGTCTCCTACCTTCCAAACTTTACAGAAGCTCTCCTGCGAACCTTGCAGAACTAGCAATTCTGAAAGAAAGGATACTGCGGAGACATGGCTTAGCCACAGCCTGGGGGATGTTTCCAGAATGAGATTTTCACTCTGCAAAGGTCCCGAGTTCGAGTCTCGGTCGGGCACACAGTTTTAATCTGCCAGGAAGTTTCATATCAGCGCACACTCCGCTGCAGAGTGAAAATCTCATTCTGGCAACAAACTATTGTTTTCTCCATTATTGTCGTTAGATGTGATGGGCCTCCCAGTTGTAGAATTTTGCAATAATGAAACAGTAGTGCCATTTGTACAATATTTTATGGCATACTCTATCTGACTAAAAGTATACGGACAGCTATTAGTGGATATTAATATGGGGTGTGTGTCCACCCTTCGCCTTTATGACGGCTTGAACTCTGCTGCGAAGACTTACAATGAGGTGTCTGAATGTCTGTGGAGGAATGATATCCCAGTCTTGCTCAAGAGGTGAAACCGTAGAAGGTAGTAATGTTGGGCGCTGGGGTATGAAGCGGAGTAGATGTTCTAACTCATCATAAATGTATTCCATGTCTGGATTCTGGACAGACAAGACCATTCCAGGAACGTTTTTGTCCACAAACCGTTTCCTCATAGAATCTGCTCTATGACAGGGTGCACTGTCAAGCAGACACAGCCAGTCATAGTCTACCAACAGTTGCTCTAGTGTACCCAGGTAACGTTCTTCAGGCATTCACCCACCCAAATCCTTACATCGCACTGCCACAAAGTGTAGCGTATTCCTCACTCCAAATCACTCGTTTTCAGTCACCCTCTGTGCAGTGGAGCAGCTCTCTACACCACATCAAACGTTGCTTAGCATTACTGTAGAGATGTGTGGTTTATGGGCAGCTGCTCGACCATTCCACCCAAGTTTATCTTACTTTCTACGCACAGTCATTATGATAGGTGGACTGTTGGTAGCACTTTGCAACTTATGAGAGATTCCTTCCGCTGATTTCATGCTATGTTTCGCAACAACCGTCCGAAATGCTCGTTGGCCCCGTCAGTAGGTGAGGTCTGCACGCCCGTGTTATTCCTTAGTGTTTTCAAATCACAGTCACGTAACCAACGGTCGGCATGGGCAGCTTTAGAAGGGTTGAGATGTCCCTGATGGATCTGTTACTCATGTGACATCCAGTGACTGGTCCACGTTCGAAGCCACTGAGCTCTTCCGACCGATCGCTTCTGCTGTTACTGCTTCTCTACAGACATCACAACGTCCCCCCCCCCCCCCCCATCCATCCTCCCCCTCCTTTTACACTGGCAGGTCCGTGTCTCGTGACATTAGGGGTCAATTCCGCATCACATAGAGTGTCGGGATTCTTTTGATAGCCAGTGTATCTAGTTTCAATTATCGACTAATCATCGTCAGGTGCTCTATGAAATGGAGGCAGAGTGCAAGTCATAAATACAATGAAAACATCTGCATTTTTTGCAAATCCTGTTCTTTGCAGGCGGTCGCTGTAGGCCATCACATGGTCTCTGTCCCAAGCCTTCTGATTCGTTATTAAAAGCATGCTGTGGGCTATGCTGTGTGTTTGTACGGGCTCTGTACAGCGCGTAGAGTTTGCTCGATCAGTTCAGCATTTATGATGTGGTGCGTGTATCTGGCATAAACGACAGAATATGGAAAATGACATCTTAAGGAGAAACGAAAAGACAATAAAAATGATTAATTTGTAGGCTTCCGTACTGCGACTGATAACTGACTTGTACACGTATGGAGGTGTGTAGCGCTGTCACCTCGCAGTTCACCCCACACTTATCCGTTGGCAACGTCGCGAACGATCATCGCAGTCTCCAGCTCTCTGCTACCTGCCGCGGCGAGAGCATCGGAGTGTGTGTGGCTTCAGACGCGCTTTTAAATGTAATAACCGGATATATGAAAACGGCGCCCAATGAAATTTATGCCCAGTATTCCTGGAAACTACCTGCTTACTAAGTCACAACGCGCGTGCACGCCGACATCCTCGTACACCAGAAACGCTCCCTAGTAGTCACTGTCTCCCTTGCATTTCGTCCACTCCCGTGGATAACTGCTACAACAATCATCTTTAGCACGTCTCTAAGTATTGTAAAGTCCGATTTGTGCGCCTCCTGTGTTTGTGTGATGATAGGTTTGATATGAAAGTGTCAACGACCACCCGCGGAAAGTGCACTTTGTCAAGTGGAAGTGTTGTTGTTATCCTTGTCTTCAGTCCGAAGACGCTAGTTTGTTCAGTGCAAGCCACATTCATCCTCGAATTAATTACTGAAACGTACATCCGTTTGAATCTACTTACTGTATTCATCCCTTATCTTTCTCCTGTAACTCGTACCTCCCCCCTCACAACACACTTGCCTCCAGTACAAAACTGACAATTTCTTGATGCCTCAGAATGTGTTCTATCAGTCGATCTCTTCTTTTAGTCAAATTGTGTCATAAATTTATTTTCTCCCGAATTCTATTCAGTATCTTCTCATTAGTTGCACAATGTACTCGTCTAATCTCTGAACTGCTTTTTGTTTACGTTTCAATCAATCCTGGCAGTTATCTTCGAAAAAGACTCCCTAATATGTAAAATTATACTCTATGTTAACACTTTTCTCTTTTTCAGAAATGCTTCTCTTGCCACTGCCAGTCTGCATTTTTATCCTCTCTACTTGGACCATCATCCATTATTTTGCTGTTCAAATAATAAACTGTTTTTAGTCTCTCATTTCCTAATTTAATTCTCTCAGCATCATCAGATTTAGTTCGACTACATTCCATTATGTTTGTTTTGCTTTTATCGATTTTCATCTTATATCCTCCTTTCAAGACACTGTCCGTTCCGTTCAACTGCTCTTCCAAGACTTTGATGTCTCTGACAGAAATACAATGTCACTGGTAAACCTCAAACTTTTTATTCCTTCTTCCTGAACTTTAATTACTCCAAATTTTCTTTGGTTTCCTTTACTGCTTTCTCAATGTACGGATGGAATAACGTTGGAGATAGGCTGCAACCAGTCCACTCCCTTCTCAATTACTGCTTCCTTTTCATGTCCTTCGATTCTTCTAACCGCAGTATGGTTTCTGTACAAGTCATAAATGACCTTTTGCTTCCTGTTACCATTACAATTTGTAATCCAGTGAACATTACCAAAATCTTTCGCTAAATCTACACTCCTGGAAATGGAAAAAAGAACACATTGACACCGGTGTGTCAGACCCACCATACTTGCTCCGGACACTGCGAGAGGGCTGTACAAGCAATGATCACACGCACGGCACAGCGGACACACCAGGAACCGCGGTGTTGGCCGTCGAATGGCGCTAGCTGCGCAGCATTTGTGCACCGCCGCCGTCAGTGTCGGCCAGTTTGCCGTGGCATACGGAGCTCCATCGCAGTCTTTAACACTGGTAGCATGCCGCGACAGCGTGGACGTGAACCGTATGTGCAGTTGACGGACTTTGAGCGAGGGCGTATAGTGGGCATGCGGGAGGCCGGGTGGACGTACCGCCAAATTGCTCAACATGTGGGGCGTGAGGTCTCCACAGTACATCGATGTTGTCGCCAGTGGTCGGCGGAAGGTGCACGTGCCCGTCGACCTGGGACCGGACCGCAGCGACGCACGGATGCACGCCAAGACCGTAGGATCCTACGCAGTGCCGTAGGGGACCGCACCGCCACTTCCCAGCAAATTAGGGACACTGTTGCTCCTGGGGTATCGGCGAGGACCATTCGCAACCGTCTCCATGAAGCTGGGCTACGGTCCCGCACACCGTTAGGCCGTCTTCCGCTCACGCCCCAACATCGTGCAGCCCGCCTCCAGTGGTGTCGCGACAGTCGTGAATGGAGGGACGAATGGAGACGTGTCGTCTTCAGCGATGAGAGTCGCTTCTGCCTTGGTGCCAATGATGGTCGTATGCGTGTTTGGCGCCGTGCAGGTGAGCGCCACAATCAGGACTGCATACGACCGAGGCACACAGGGCCAACACCCGGCATCATGGTGTGGGGAGCGATCTCCTACACTGGCCGTACACCACTGGTGATCGTCGAGGGGAGACTGAATAGTGCACGGTACATCCAAACCGTCATCGAACCCATCGTTCTACCATTCCTAGACCGGCAAGGGAACTTGCTGTTCCAACAGGACAATGCACGTCCGCATGTATCCCGTGCCACCCAACGTGCTCTAGAAGGTGTAAGTCAACTACCCTGGCCAGCAAGATCTCCGGATCTGTCCCCCATTGAGCATGTTTGGGACTGGATGAAGCGTCGTCTCACGCGGTCTGCACGTCCAGCACGAACGCTGGTCCAACTGAGGCGGCAGGTGGAAATGGCATGGCAAGCCGTTCCACAGGACTACATCCAGCATCTCTACGATCGTCTCCATGGGAGAATAGCAGCCTGCATTGCTGCGAAAGGTGGATATACACTGTACTAGTGCCGACATTGTGCATGCTCTGTTGCCTGTGTCTATGTGCCTGTGGTTCTGTCAGTGTGATCATGTGATGTATCTGACCCCAGGAATGTGTCAATAAAGTTTCCCCTTCCTGGGACAATGAATTCACAGTGTTCTTATTTCAATTTCCAGGAGTGTATAAATACCTTTCTTCACTCGGTCCTGTGCTCACCCTTCGCGAGATTGCCGCGTACTATTATTTCCACTCGGCTGTATATAATTCGTGTCAGTATTTTGCAACTATGACTTATGTAACTGACAGTTCGCTAATATTCAAACCTGTCAGCAACTATTTTCTTTGGAATTGGAATCATTACATTCTTCTTGAAGTCTGGGGGATGTGTCGCCTGCGTCCTACATCTTGTACTCCAAGTGGAATAGTTATTTCATGTCTGGATCTCCAAAGAATCTGAGTAAATCTGAGTGAATGTCGTCTACGCTAGGGACCTCGTTTCAACTTAAATCTTTCAACACTCTGTCAAATATCCCGTCTCCCATCTCATTTTCAACTGTTTTTTCTGCTCTTTATGTAATAGTGCCTTCAAATTCATTTCCCTCTGTATATTCCTTCCTCCTTTCAGCTTTCCTTTCTTTGCTTGGTACTAGTTTGCCATCTGAATTCTTGAAATATTTTCGGTTTCTTCTCCTTTCTCCAAAGTTTTCTTTAATCTTCCTATAGGCGATATCTATCTTTCTCCCAGTCAGACATGCTTCTACGGCATCTTCTCTAGCCATTCCTAGCAGTTTCTCCAAGTCTCATTTTTTAGACATCTGTATTCTCTTTTTCCATCTTTCATCTATTGATTTCAGTATCTCCTGTTTTATCCAAGGATTTCTAATAGAAATCTTTGTTTTATCTATTTGATCCTCCGTTGCCTTCACTATTTCATCTCCGAAAGGTCTCCAATGACCTCGCTGTCGACGAGAAGTTAATCTCTAACCTTCCTTTCTTCAAAGCTACCCGTTCGCCTTCTACTATATACCCTTTCCTTGCTTCAGTCAAGTTCTGCCCTTGGCTCCCTGTGAGCCTCTCAATAATCTCTGGTTATTTCGACTTACCCACATCCCATCTCCTTAATTTCCCATATTTTTGCAATTCCTTGGTATATATCTCACATTTCGTAACCAATGAATTACGGTCAGAGTCCACATCTGAACATGAAAGTATGCAGTCTTTTCATCTGTTAACAATGATTAAATTACGCTCTGTGCAAAACTCCCTCCTCTTCCAGTCCATATTCTCCTACTATTTTGCCTTCTCTTCTTTTTCCGACTATCAAATTGTATGTAGTCTCCCATTATAATTAAATTGTCCTCTCTCCCAATTTTGCCGGCCGAAGTGGCCGTGCGGTTAAAGGCGCTGCAGTCTGGAACCGCAAGACCGCTACGGTCGCAGGTTCGAATCCTGCCTCGGGCATGGATGTTTGTGATGTCCTTAGGTTAGTTAGGTTTAACTAGTTCTAAGTTCTAGGAGACTAATGACCTCAGCAGTTGAGTCCCGTAGTGCTCAGAGCTATTTGAGCCATTTCTCCCAATTTTCAGAATATTTCTTTTATCTCACTGTATATTCTTTCAACCTCTTCTTCACCTCCTGAGTTAGCTGCAATGTGAACTTGTGTTACTATAGTGCGTGTTGGCTTCGTGCAATCTTGGCTAAGATAATGCGTTCACTACGCTGATCATAGACGCTTATCCGAATGCTTATTTTCTTATTCATTATTAGGGATACTGCTACATTACCCCTATCTCATTTAGTTTTTAGAGCCCTATAGTCACTTGACCAGGAGTCCTGTTCTTCCTGCCACAGCCGTAAGGTGTAGCCGCCTTGTCACGGTCCGCGCGGCTCCCCTCCGTCGGAGGTTCGAGGCCTCCCTCGGGCATGGGTGCGTGTGTTGTCCTAAGCGTAAGTTAGATTAAGTACTGCGTAAGCTTAGGAACCGATGACCTCAGCAGTTTGGTTCCATAAGACCTTACCACAAATTTCCAAATTTTTTCCCGCCACTGCACCTCGCTAATTCCCAATACATCGAACTTCAACCTATCAATTTCCCATTTTAAATCCTCTAATGTCCACACCCGATTGACATCTAGTATTCCACGCTCCGACTCGTGGAATGCCAGTTTTAGAAGGGATATGATTTTTTAAATTCCGTGTTCGGAGTTCGGTTTTTATGTTTTATATCTGGTCACAAGAACAAATTTTGTGACCGCTGCAGACAGAACATAAAACAAATTAGGCTCAGTTCCGATCGTAAAACTTGTGGGGGTGCAGTTCCTGTTTCAGCATCTGCTGTCTTCTTTACAAGTCGTTGTTATAAAGTAGAAAACCATGTAAGAGCCTTCGGCTCTTCTGCCTGGGGGACCTTTTCTGGGAGCAAATTTCACAGGACGTAGTTTACAGGAAGCCGTAATAACGAACGGTACCATTATGTGCTCGTAGTTATTTAACTCAATTGTACTACGAGCCAATAAAGAGACTTTCCTTTGCCGGAAGTATATCGTTTACTAAATAGCTTGCTTACAGATGGTAGGTAAGGTCCTGTTGTAGATGGCATTCCCTTGCCTTCCTCCGACCTTTAAACTGACTTACCTAACCAAACTGTAGACTCCTCCCTTATTACCGGCTGGTTAGGTCAGCTCGACGGTCAGAGGAAGGCACGCAATCTCCAATAGGGCCAGACCTAACAAAGCCGTGAGTTGCTCACATTAGTCTTCGGCCTAAGAACATTTATTTATTTGTATTTATGTATTTGCCGTCATATAGGAGATTTGCCGTCTAGTGACTAGGATAAACCGTACTAGCTACTACATGAAAAAATGAAAGGTATACCATTGTTTCATAATGCAGACACTGTTGTTACATAAATTTCGGCATAATATTGCCACATCGTAACCACACTTTTGTTCAAATCCGGAAGCAGCGTCATCAGTAAAGTCATCATTAGCACTGGAATCACGTTTATTACGGACGCCATCGTGCAGCCTGAATAGAACTGAACTTCTGGACGAAGGTTGCTGCTATTTACAGAAACATCGAATATTTCAGAATACAGAAAAGTTACAAACATAAGAAATTTGGAGAATCTTCCGGAAGTGAAAAATACCAAATAACAATTAATTACTGGTGGACGGTTTTGAAGTGGTGACCCGCAGCACGCCAGCCAGGGAAGCAGAGCGGTACGGTACAATGCGCTCACCACAATTCGCGGCAGTGTATTAGTGATCTAGTTCAAGATATGCATTATAAATTGTTAATATGATAAGTTAAAATTGTATCTAATTTCTAATTACAATTCTAATCACTAATGCTTCATGGCATCAGCAGGCTCGTCTCATCATAGAATATATATCAGATGTTATCTGTTAGTTATCTTTTAATCTCATTTATAAATGTAACATTGCAGTTGTACATTACTCTTGATTTGCTTTTGAAGGTTCAACAGTAACTGTGTCTGCAGACAAAATTACTGGATTTCAGGTACGTGTATTCTGCAACAGCTGTTTGCATAACAGGCGAACCTATAATTCGATAATGTTAAATTACTGTTGTACCCTAATGTTAAAGCAGAATCTGTTTCACAACCATATCAGACTATCACATCATGGTATCAACGCAAGAAACGTATAAACCAAAGGAAACCTTGTAATGACACTCCGTTCTCCATATCTACACACTGTTTGCTCATATGATGCTACCTGAAATTAACTGTCATGGGACTGAAACAATTTTCCGAAGAATAGATTGTTACATCAGTTTGTTTCTTGGGGTGCCAGGCCAGACAAGTGCACACTGTTTACCCATGTCCTTGACAAGCCTCGATGTCTTTCTGTTAACCATGCAAATCGTTAGTAAATTAATGCGCTTTTGATCTTTTTAGGGTGAAAACGGAGCCCTTATAGGATCACTTAGTTGTCGGTCCGTCTGACTGTCTGTCTGTCCGACCCCTTTTTCTCATGAACGAACAGACGTACCAAGTTGCAATTTACGCCACATACTTAGCTCTAAGGTTCCTTAATGGTGTGAAAAAATGTAAACTTCTAAGTCATTGCAGTCAAAAGATACGGCCATTTGTCACATATTTTGATACTCGCAAACTCACTCATCAAAACCTATGGGATACTTTCCGTTGACTTAGAATCATGAAATTTGGCAAGAAGCAAGGTGTCGTTGGTACAAGTAAAGCAAAAATACAAAGATTGTTAATTTTTAATTATATCGCTGGAAAAAAATGTTTTTTCCTATTATCCGACTGTCAGTCTGTATGCCTGCTAAGAAAGCTTTTCCTCAGGACTGTCTAGAGGTATCAAGTTCACATTTATGTCACATAACACACTTACGGTTCATTGGCGACGTAAAAAAATTTAAGATTGCGCATCCATGCAGTCAAAAGGTTTGTGTCACCTATTTTGTTATCTTGCCAGTACGAAATCGATAACAGGCAAAAGTCTTGGAAATTCTCGATTCCCAGAATGGATGAAGTATCTGTATACAGGATCCGGCGAAATACCTCCAGCATTTCAAAAAGTAATTACAAGCAAACAAAGATACAGAGAAAATACTTCTATTTGTGAACAACAAATAGTACGCCATTTTATATTAGCTGGTTTTTAAAATTATATCCGATAAATGGTGTCCTCCCTTGCTGACACGTTGAGGAAGGCTTTTCCGGAACTTGAACACAGTTCTTCGTGTCATTTCCGGTGGAATGACAGCCACTTCCTGGGTGACTTTCTCCTTAAGTGCTTGCAGGGTTGTGGGGCAATGTTTGTAGGCATGAGGCTTCTAGTGTCCTCAGAGAATAAAATTACAAAGTGATACATCGGGTGACTTTGGGGACCAAGCGATGTCTCCTCGCGAAGAGAGGAGACTTCTAGGAAACAACTCTCTCAGAATTTCCAGAGAACACCGAGAAGAGCAAGTTGTGGCTCCGTCTTGTTGGAACTAGACATCTTCCTCTTCATGATTTCCAAGAAATTGGTTGAAATTAGGCCAGAGGAAGGTCTCTATCGTGTGGCAGTAGCGATTTGAATTAACCGTTGTCGTTACGGTATCTTCTTCAAAAAAGTACGGACCCCCAACACCAAATTCAGCAACGTCGCACCAAACTGTTTCATGATGGCCGAAAAGTGGTCGCTAGTGAAGTTCCTGAGGGTTTTATGCTGCCCAATAGCGGAAATTTTGTTTGTTTACGATACGTAACAAGTGGGAGTAGGCCTCATCAAAAGGAATCAAAACAACGCCGGCGGGAATGCCGTGAAGAATTTCTTAACACACAGCACTGCGAGTTTCAAAATCTCTTTCACTTATTTCTTGAGTAACCTTCATTTAGTTTGGGCGCATGTGAAGATCTCCTACACTCGTATCAGACAATCCAGGGAAGCTGCATGTTAAGTGCTGAACGGTTTGGAGATTGCTGGACGGATGCTCTCAGACGCGCCACATTTACCGGCGTTGTTATAGTCCGAGATCGGGTCACCTAGCCAAGCCACTGCTCCCACTGAAGATGGCAGGTATACCGCTATCGATCGATACCCCCTCCACATTCCACATCAGTATCCCCGCCACAGCTCACACCGCGGCCTCTCCAAATACGGGAGGTCTTTTTGCTGGACCCTCCCTGTACATAGTTAGGTTTGTACGGAGCCCTCGGTGCACGAGTCCTGCTCACATTTAGCAGGTTTTTTGTGGTTTTCAGTCGACGTAATAATTACTTTTATAGAACATTACCATGTTCGTGTGGCTCATAGACCCACTCGATGTTCTCTCGTTAGTGTCGTGTCGTTTCGTGTGATTCATCCTCATTTCCTTGGCCTTCAACTGTGCTTCCTTCCCTTGGCTCATTCTTCTCTCTCTCTCTCTCTCTCTCTCTCTCTCTCTCTCTCTCTGCGACGATCTCTAGGTTCTATCTCTTAAAATTCCATGTCTCGCTGACCGATACTATTCTAACTCATGCGACATTCTGACATATCTTGTTCAACACATCGCACAGTCCTCCATATATGACTGTGGCATGTATGTTTTTCTCTCCCAACATGCACCGTTTTTCATCTGTTACGTATCTGTGCATCGCGCACACCATGATAATATGATCTGGCGATCCAAGGTGTCCACAGTCACGTACATCATAGTATCGTTTTTTAATCCTTTTCAGGTACGTAGGGTATGGTGCATGAGAGGATATAAAGTGGATCATCTCCTAGGATAGTTAGATATAGCTCATCAGTTATCTTTCCTCGATGTTATGAAGTATTTCGTAAAAATACAGCTTTCAGTATTGTCACTTCCGAAACTTCCAGCCACTGTCTTATAACTTGGGCTTTATTTTCATTGTGCTATCAGCATAAGCACCCACAGTCTCACGGAACTGCTCTGTGTGCCGTCTCCTCTATATCTTTCGACAGAGGCAGTTGGTCATATCCAAGAAAACACCGTGAGAGCATCACCTGCTGTTGTACGGTAGCCCCCTGCAAGTCCGTAGCAAGGCCTCTTTCTGTACACGTCGTAAAATTTTCGCCAGCCTCAGTCTCTAACACTATTACTCCACACTACCTCCGTATACACTACACTACCTCCGTGACACACTATCTCGGTATGCCACGATGCCAAGGAGTATTTACTCGTGATATACTCTCATTAGTTGTAAAAATCTATGTAGGGCCATATTGACGATTTTTTTGCGTTATGGCTGAGGCTTCGGTGCTGACATTTTTACCATGAGCTAGGAATTTCTGCTTTTCATCTAACAATATGCCTAAATAACTGTATTTTTTTTACCCTCCGAATGGCTTCTCGTCCGTTCCTAAGCGTATGACTTCGTGTCATAGACTTCTTTTAGTAGTATATGGACCGTTTTATGAAGAGCAACTTTTATTTACAGGACACTATTTGTGTATTATTTCCATTGCAATCTTTGCCTTGTCTCCTATCTATGCTGTAGATTGTCAGCCACGATTAGAAGCAGATCGTATACCTAAGCTATACAGCCAGTTGCTTTTGGCACCGCTGTCATTTTTTGTAGCAGGGCTCCATGTGTAGATCCAAAACTCCTGTTCCTGGAATAGAAACTTGCGGATATCCTGAAATAGAAACATGTGGATATCCTTTCCTTATTACTTCCTGCTTAACTGTACTTGGGCAAGTAAATTCGGCTTGCCTGTTAATACAACATTCCCTAAACTTTTGTATAAAGCATTAGGGCATTGCAAGTCATGCAGGCTTGAGAACAGTGAATGCCACTGCAGGTTACCCGTGCCAAAGCCCATGCTGGTTTTGGTTGAGTCGTCTCAGTTGTTTTAACTTTGTTAGTCTCTTGGAGAGCAATCCCTCTTGCAGTTTTGCTGATTTATTTAATAGGCATATGGGTCAATAGAACTTCGCCTATAAGGGATTCTTGTCGTTCTGTTCCTGAAGGAACAGTGACCCCACTCCAATTTTTTAAAGAATCAAACTGCCAAATATAAAACAGCTTCAATTGTTTGAGTAATATAAAAATGAGTTAATGTGTTGAATATTCGACCTCAAGAATGTAAGTGAGAAAAGCGTTTGAAATTACGATTAAAGTTTGTTGAAAGTCGCTATGTGCTCTTATTCTCAAATAAGGGATGAATATAGTCTGGGTAATTAGCGCGCTGTGAGTTATGCAGCCTCAAGATATACACATTGTTTCTAACTGTAGTACTGACTTGTCTTTCTGTGTCAAGCCTTTAACATAAGAGTTTAGCTCTTAACGAGCACTATGACAGTATTATAAATATTTAAATCCAGCTAATAAATGTATGAAATACTGAAAATAAAATTTTTGTCGCCACTGGAAGCCGTCAGATAGTGAACCTGCAACGGGAACCGTGCGCCGTTCAAAAATGTTCAAATGTGTGTAAAATCTTATGGGACTTAACTGCTAAGGTCATCAGTCCCTAAGCTTACACACTACTTAACCTAAATTATCCTAAGGACAAACACACACATCCATGCCCGAGGGCGGACTCGAACCTCCGCCGGGACCAGCCGCACAGTCCATGACTGCAGCACCAAAGACCGCTCGGCTAATCCCGCGCGGCCCGTGCGCCGTGCACAGCGTTAGCCGTTAATTAATACAGATGACCAGCTGTTCTAATTTCCACGAGTTTGGGATTTTCCCTTCCAACGAACAGTCCTTTAAGTCTTGTCAATTAGGACATAATCTTATCCTCCAGTTCCTCAAATACTTCGGCATTTTTTCACTCTGGCTCCCGAGCCTTTTTTTATCTCACGGGTAGCCAGTCTTACTTCTTCGTCAGTGAAGATCATTACTGAAATATGTATGTCATAAATCTCGTCTATTTCTTCTAGCAACCTGCTCTGACTTTCATCTTCCTCTTTATCAGCCGGCAGTAACGCCTGCGACTGGTCGATTCATGTCCGTCTTTCGTTAGCTGCCCATCTTCTCTTTTTGAAATTACCAGAAGTGTATGTGCTCTTATTTTGCTGGCCATTACTGTAAAAGGTGTACCTCGGAGATTTAAGCACAGTTAACTTGAAACGTAATTCATCCACCAGTATCAGGCACTTTAATGATGTTTTCTTGTGTCCCAGCTGCTTTTCTTTATGAATTTTCAGCCGTTTCTCTCTCTCTCTCTCTTTTTCTCGTTGTCATCTAGTCTCGCTGATACATCTCACGGTACATACAGACCTCCTTTCTGAAGTTACTGTATTCTGCAGTCTACGGTACTTTCCATCGTAGGTGTTTATTTCTGACAATCGACGTAGTCCTGTCCATTGCGTGTGTTGTTGCTTTTCCCATCCCGCTTGCTGTGTTGTGAAGACTGTGATGATCGTCTCGTCCTGACAGGTTCAGATCTTATAAGTGACCAGTCAGCTTTTTGGACATTGTAGTGATGAGTCACTATTGTGCCCCTGTGCCCTGTTTATGCTCCACAATGTTCGGAAATTCTCATCACAAACTTCTAGAATTTGTCGAGGGGAGTGGCTACATAATATTTCGAATAGGAACCCATGCCCGGAAACGTCATCCAGCGACGCTACAGAGCGTCAGATTTATAGGCACCGGCGCCCGTAAATGTATTTATACACAGGATGATTCCGTATGATGGTACAAACTTTCTGGAATGAAGGAGATGGATAATTGTATCAGTTGAGTCGAAAGTTACAAACGAAAACAATTCTGTTACGTCTGACGGTGGAATACATTTACCGGTACTTTTGTTGCTAAGAATGTAGAGTATTCAGTTTTCAGAGATGGCAGTCTAGGCCGAAACAAGAAAAAAAAAGGCTAGCAGAAAAGGGCTCTAAAATGTATACCTGAAGAGCTATGAGCACTTGTTCACCTTCGCTAGTGTGAAACAAATATCTAGTGAGCAAGTGCTCACAGCTTTTAAGGTATGCATTTTACAGCTCATATTTACCGGACATTTTGTCTTGTTTTGGTCCATTCTACCACCTCTGAAAGTTGCCTACCCTACAATTTAGCAGCAACAGTAACAGTACGTCTGTTCCACTGTCAGCCGTATCAGAACGGTTTTCGCTTATAACTATCGACTTGTTCGTTTCCGGTACAGGGACCCTTACCTCAAAGTGATCCATGTATCTGCTCCATTATCCTAGAAAGTGTGTAACATAATCTGGAATCACCTTGTGGATACTTTTACAGACGAATTTGAGGTTCTGTAACGTCGTTGCATGATGTTTCCCGGCATGGTTTCCCATTCAAAATATTATGTACTCACTCCCTTCTATAAGTCCTAGAAGTTTGTAACAGAAATATCCGAACATCGTGTATAGTATTGTGATTGCCTGTAGTTGACTCGTTATCTACTTACCATTCTTTAATATCGTCAAAGGCTTCTCTTGAACCAAGTGTTTCGTCAGTATTTGAAATAGCTCCTACTCGATATTGATACGTCGTTGATTATTAGGCCTGCTTACTGTTATTAAATTGGGATAATTGGTTCATTAGGTGTAGTCCCCTAACCTCAGTGCAGCTACTACTCCACACTGTAGAGCGCACATTGGCGTCTTTTAACAGATGACTCTGCTACGGCTGACTTAGTTTTACGTTTTATTCGGGCAGGGGGTTTTTATCATTTAATCTAAGTGTTTCTGTTTTATCTTATTGTTTTGTGTTGATTCTGGCATTTGGCCTCCGGTTTTCAACAGATTTTTTAATGTGTTTTAAGTGGTTGGCTTTTCCTTTTTTATTTCTATGGTCGGCCAACCACCGTTACACTCTGTGCGATTTTAGTTCGTTTTGTCTGGTATTTGTCTCAGTTTCTCTTGTTCTGTGTCGTCTGTGCTCTATTCTGTTAATCGTTTTTATTCTCTGTGGGTGTTTTTAGTACTTGGAAAAAGGGACCGATGACCATAGCAGTCTGGTCCCTTTAATCCCACAAACCAACCAACCACATTGGCGTCCATACTCACAATATATTTTCTTCTACCTACCCAAAAATTGCAGTCTTCATACGCTCCAAGTATTCGCTTATGTAATCGTTATACTGCAAATAAATATTTGTTACTACCATTTTTGTAGAAGTAGCAATAACTTCCACACTGAGCAAGTGCTCGTGGCAAACCTGATCCAACTTCAGAATCATCAAATTCTTGTTAGATGCAATTATGACAGCCTTGGGGTCTGGACCTTCCAGTGTCGCTATTACTGTATTTGGTAGATTTGGAATTTTGCTGTTTAAAGTTCATGGCTCCTGCACATATTCAACGTCGACCCACTTCTCCTCTGCTAGTCTGAATTGTTCACTCACGACCATAGCGCTTCTCAAGGCGTTTCACTGCACTACGTATAGCATCTGATTTGGACTACTAGCCATTTTGGTATTGCAGACGTACTTTTCCCTTCGTAACCGGTTGGCAGATGTCATATGTTAAGCCCCTATGAACCTGAACAAGATCTCCGTACACCCCATCCATATCTGATGTAGCGTTTCGCCTTGTGAATACTGTACGAAGCAGATCAAGTAGCTTTTTCACATCGAGAGGTAGGTTTCATCTTCTGAACTGAATCCAATCTGCTGTCAGTCGTACTGGAAACGTAACTGATCTGCTTCGATGATGACCTAATCTCACCATATGTCTCAGTGCAACAAAGAGAATATCTACTTCCTCTACAGTTTCTAACTTCATAACATCCTCATTGTGGTTGTAAACCTTATTTGGATTCGCATATTCTAGGAAAACCTCATGAACATCAATTTCAAAGTAGGTAGAATTTACCTTCAAGAGGAACTCTAAGACGTCTGTAATTTTACGGGTATCTAACTCTAGGGTTGGGTGCATCCTTTGTAGGTGGTTTGTCATGCGATCTAATTAATCACATACGGTCGCACTACGAACAGCATTATCTTCAAATATGACGTTTTGGTTTGGATGTAGTAACACCTCACCTTTTATAAATCCATATGTTGGGCACCATCCATCCGTTTCCCTGATTTTTATTTCCCCATTCTAGTCTCCTGTCTGACAAACTGCATCTCTACGCTCAACAACGAGCTTTGTGTATGCTCTTTATATTTCTGAACTAATCTTTTCGGACCACGCCATCCTCCGGTTGTATTCCTGTGGTTTCTTTCAGTTTCTTCTGATTTTAGATTGTGTTTTATTCTTCTTTCTAGTCTCACTTGTGCAGTCTCTCATGCAACACATTATTATACGATATACAATTAAGCGCCAAAGAAACCGGTATAGGCATGCGTATTCAAATACAGAGATGTGTAAACAGGCAGAATACGTCCTTGCTGTTGGTAACGCGTATATACACTATGTGATCAGAAGTATCCGGACACATGGCTGAAAATGACTTACAAGTTCATTGCGCCCTCCATCGGTAATGCTGGAATTCAGTACGGTGCTGGCCCACCCTTAGCCTTGATGAAAGCTTCCACTTTCGCAGGCAGTGTAGGCCTGTGCTGTGATAGTGCCACGTAAAACAACAAGAGGTGCAAGCCCCCTCCATAAGAAACACAACCACGCCATAACACCACCGCCTCTGAATTTTCTGTTGACACTACACACACTGGCAGATGACATTCACCGGGCATTCGCCATACCCACACACTACCACCTGATCGCCACATTGTGTACCGTGATTTGTCATTCCACACAACGTTTTTCCACTGTTCAATCGTCCCATGTTTACGCTCTTTACACCAAGCGAGGCGTCGTTTGGCATTTACCGGCGTAATGTGTGGCTTATGTGCAGCCGCTCGACCATGAAATCCAAGTTTTCTCACCTCCCGCGTGATTGTCATAGTAATTGCTGTGGATCCTGATGCAGTTTGGAATTCCTGTGTGATAGTCTGGATAGATGTCAGCCTATTACACATTACGACCCTCTTCAACTGTCGGCAGTCTCTGTCAGTCAACAGACGAGGTCGGCCTGTACGCTTTTGTGCTGTACGTGTCCCTTCACGTTTCCACATCGGAAACAGTGGACCTAGCTATGTTTAGGAGTGTGGATATTACGCATACAGATGTATGACACAAGTGACACCCAATCACATGACTACGTTCGAAGACCGTGAGTTCCGCAAAGCGGTTCATTCTGCTCTCTCACGATGTCTAATGACTACTGAGGTCGCTGATATGGAGTACCTGCCAGTAGGTGGCAGCACAATGCACCTAACATGAAAAACGTTTGTTTTTAGGAGTGTCCGGATACTTTTGATTACATAGTGTAAGACAACAAGTGTCTGATGCAGTTGTTAGGTCGGTTACTGCGGCTACAATGGCAAGTTATCAAGATTTAAGTGATTTTGAACATGGTGTTATAGTAGACGCACTAGCGAAGGGGTGCAGCATCTCCGAGGTAGCGTTGAAGTGGGGATTTTCCCTTACGACAATTTCACGAACGTACCGTGAATAACAGGAATCCGGTAAAACATCGAATCTCCTACATCGCTGCGGGCGGAAAAACAACCTGCAAGAACGGGACCAACGACGACTGAAAAGAGTCGTTCAACGTGACAGAAGTGCAACCCTTTCGCAAATTGCTGCATGTTTCAATGCTGGGCCGTCAGCAAGCGTCAGCGTGCGAACCATTCAACGAAACATCATCAGTATGGCCTTTCGGAGCCGAAGACCCACTCGTGTACCCTTGATGACTGTACAACGCAAGACATTACGCCTTTCCTGGGCCCGTGACAACACCGACATTACGCCTTTCCTGGGCCCGTGACAACACCGACATTGGACTTGATGACTGGAAACATGTGGGCTGGTCCGACGAGTCTCCTTTCAAATTGTGTCGAGCGGATGGACATGTACGGGTATGGAGATAACCTCATGAGTCTATGGACCCTGCATATCAGCAGGGGACTGTTCTAGCTGGTAGAGGCTCTGTAATGGTATGAGGCGTGTGCAGTTGGAGTGATACGGAACCCCTGACACGTCTAGATACAACTTTGACAGGTGACGCGTACGTAAGCATCCTGTCTGACCACCTGCATCCATTCATGTCCATTGTGCATTCCGACGGACATCGGCAATTCCAGCAGGACAATGCGACATCCCACACGTCCTTAGTTGCTACACAGTGGCTCTAGGAACACTTCTGAGTTCAAACACTTCCGCTAGCCACCAAAGTCACCAGACATGAACATTATCGAGCATATCTGGGATGCCTTGCAACGAGCTGTTCAGAAGAGATCTCCACCACCTCGTACTCTTACGGATTTATGGACAGCTCTGCAGAATTTATGGTGTCAGTTCCCTCCAGCACTACTTCAGAGATTAGTCGAGTTCATGCCACGTCGTGTTGCGGCACTTGTGCGTGCTCGCAGGGACCCTACACAATATTAGGGAGGTGTACCAGTTTCTTTGGCTCTTCGGTGTAGATAAGTTTACTTTCTTTCTCCATTTCGATGATCTTAACTGAGCTAAGGACAGCTCTGTTTTGTATTAATTAAAATAACCGTGCATTAGGCAATCTGAATACTAGATACGCGCCAAACTCTACAACACCTTAGTCGCTAAGAGTCATTGCATAATAAATAAATAAAGTAAAATAAAATAACAAAAACGACGAATGTTTGTTTTGTTTAAGTGTCAGGAGTAGATGAAAAACTACCTAATTCGACTCAGTCGGAGAGGTTGGTTTCATCTCCCTGTCAATTTACAGGTTTCATTGTACATCGTTTTGGCCGATACAGCTTAACAAGACAGCTTGATAATGTTTCCGAACAACTATAGCTGCTACCGAAAAAGGGGGCAACCGTACAATAAGTAAGTTTTCTTTCCACAGTAGCCAAAATTGTTAACAAAATAATTTGCACTTGTCGTACTTAGCCAAATGTTACCACGTAATTTGTTACGCGTTAACCGTCTGTGTCTGGGCAACGAAGTACGTACAAAGCAGACGTTCGCTTTTCAAACAAATGACTAAATCGTACTTGCTCCCCTCAGTATGTCTCCATAATAATATCATGGCGGTGAAAGCGGAACGATCGCTATATCTTCATCGACAATTTCAGCCGGATGCATGGGTTGCAAGACTAGGTCTGCCGTGCACAGTTGTAATTATTTAAATTCCATAATTTCGTATGATAGCCACTGTTTTGATTAGTCGGCCGTCAGCGTGTGTGCGTGTGTGTGCACTGTACGTTAATTGCTCACTGTGTCAGCTCTCTCTCTCAATTGTTTGCTGCATACATTTTGTTCTAATTGTTTAAATAAAGTGGTGAATGCTATGCTGCAGTTCTGCCAATGCTCCAGTTGTTTAAATGACAGATGGCGGTGCTGCTGTTGGGGGGGGGGGGGGGAAGGGGCACTCCTACCCTAGCGGGTGCTCGTGGCACTAGCGTGGAAAACACGAAATCTGAGGAAATTAAACATGACAGTACTCGAACCCAGAACCTTACGCCTCCCAGGACTTGGGGACATCTTGGATTGGGGGAGGAGTAGAGGTAGTGACATCGTTGCGTTGGGGCAGGAGTGTGGTTCAATTAGGTTGTGACCTGCAAACCCTCATGACACAAGCGTAGACGGACCCAAACATGTTCTGCTGCACTTACTCATCCTGTATTAAGGGCTGTTGACAATGCTCACTCGTGTCCCTTGTCCCCTCCCCTCCCCCTTTCGGCCTCCATGAAAAATAAAAATGAACCGTAATACGAAAAATCATTAAGTATGCTACAAACAAACACCCTATTTGTATTTGTTGAGGACTTGTTTATTTTTTGCCCCTACTTGGGGTTTCCTTGAAGCAGACATGTCAGTCCACGCTGTGCCTCTCAGCTCATCGTACGTTTGCCGACTTTCTTTCTTTGCTTAGAGAATAAATCCGTTACGTTGCTGAGTGTATTCCTTTTCATGTAGAAATTGAATGTTAGGACGTCGTTCTTAAGGTATTTATCGTAAGTGTAGTGAAGTATGGAAATGAAACGTGGATCATAAAAAGTTCAGACAAGAAGAGAATAGAAGCTTTTAAAATGCTGTACTACAGAAGAATGTTTCAAAATTAGATAGATCCTATAAGTAATGAAGGGGTATCGAATAATACTGGTGGGAAAAGAAATGTGTAACGTGACTGAGAGGAGATACTGGTTGATAGGATAGATCCAGAAGCAACCGAAAATCATCACTTTGATAACTTTGGGGGAGGGAAAGCAAGGCTTGATTATAGTAAGCAAGTTTAACATGATTTAGACTGCAGCAGTTATAATATAGTACCCGTTAGTGAGGCACTGAGAAAAAACTGTGTAAGGAAAGAGTAGGAAGTCATAACGAGAGATTGTTTCTAGAAAAGTTGACTAACGCTTACATATGGCCACGTTATTGTGGCCAACTTGTACAAGGGAGTGTAGCGAATTAAACACGAAATGCATTTCTGCCATCAGTAGTTCCCTGGTACATAGTTAACCTCCTGCACAAAGGAGTAGGAGATAGTGCTTAACGTCCCGTCGACAATGAGCTCATTAGAGACGTAGCACAAACTCGGGTTAGGGAAGGATGAGGAAGGAAATCGGCTGTGCCCTTTCAAAGGGACGATCCCGGCATTTGCCTGGAGCAATTTAGGAAAATCACGGAAAACCTAAATGAGGATGGCCGGACGCAGATTTGAACCGTCGTCCTCCGAATGCGAGGTCAGTGTGCCAGCCCGAATGCGAGGCCAGTGTGCCAGGACACCTCGCTCAGTGTCCTGTACAAAGTAAAGCTGCCGTTAACCCAAAGGCTGGTTTAAACAGCAAAGTATTTTCCCTTATTCTGCTGAGGAGAACACACCTATGCTTTTATCCTCCCTGGCTCACAGCCAGCCTGTTATGCAGACAGATGCAGTGTAGTAAACCACCGTCAAATGAGACTTTTTCAGTTATCAGAAATGCTGCTAGAAATTAAAGTCTACTGAACTTTCAGAAAAGACACTTGAACCAGTCGGTGACAGAACACACAAACTCTGAGTTTGCCATCTGGCAATTATCAGCATAGCTAACAAACCACACTACCATATGCGAGTATGGCATTAAACAGAAGGAATATATCATAAAGTTAGTTTAGTGTTCTTTTATGTTATACTGGTTTTGTGCTGGTCATTGTCACGGGCATTTATTACACGAATTGGAACTACACAGATTTACAAAGATAGATTGTTTAGCTTCCAAAATTTTATTTCGAGTGAACCCGGAAAGATACTTGTGGGCGTAATATATCATTGACTTCCATAGGTTATTCGTGTTGAACTTCTGTAGACCAGTAATAGTAAAATGCGGGGGTAAAAAATGTTCTTTTCTTCAGTCCGTGGACTGGTTTGATGCAGCTCTCCAGGCAACTTATACGCAAGTCTCATCATTTCTCCATAAATACTGTATTCTACGTGCACTTGATCCTGTCGAATCTTGATCTCCTTGTACAGTTTTTACACCCTAGCCTCCCCTCCTTCCCTCCCCCACTTCCCACTTCCCTCTATTACCCAAGTAGTGTCCTATCAACCTGTGCCATCTTTTTGTCAAACTGTGTCATAAAGATCTTTTGTCTGCGACTCAGTTCAGTTCTACTTCGTTTATTATCAGATCTACCCAACTAATCCTTACCATTCTTTTGTGGAAGTGCATTTCAAAAGCTGCTATTCTCGTCTCGTCTGTACTATTTATCGTCCACATTTCTCTTTCGTACAAGGTTACACCCCAGACGAACAGCGTCATAAAAGATGTCCTAAGCTTAAGTTTTTACTCGATGTTAACAAATTCCTCTTCTTCAGGAATGCTTTTCTTGCTATAGACAATCTGCATTTTATATCCTGTTTACTTCTGCCGTCATCCCCGCCGCAGTACTCGTGTACTGCTTTTGGTGTCTGCTTTCCTCACCTGCTTCCTTCAGGACATGATTTAACTTCACTTCATTGGTTTATTTGACATTTGTTGGTGTTAATCTCATAACTACTTTTTAAGACAGCATCTACTTCTTTCAGCTGATGTAGCAAGTTCTTCGCCGTCTCTGCAGAATTAGTCATCGGTATACCTAAAAGTTCTTATAGCTTCTCTAAACTTAAATTTTTTTTTCCAAATATCTGCTTGGTTTCATTTTTTATTTGTTCTTTGTATATTCCAGTCATCATTTCAAAAACTTTTTTTTAATAAATTACGCATTACTTCACCCTATCCTCCGATATAAATAGGCAGAAAGACCCATTATTGTATGATTACACCATTTCAAAATGGCCAATGGAAGCAATCAGGTTCATTAAATATGGAAGAGTATACATACTGAGCGATCTTAAGTGGAACGGCTAAGTAAAAGTAATAGCCAGTAAGGCAGATACCAGACTAACATTTATTGGAAGAATGTTAAGGAAAATTAGTTGTTCCACAAATGAAGTAGCTTACAAAACTTTCGTTAGAGCAATAACTGAATATTACTCTTCAGTCACGGGTCAGTACCAGATAGGACTGATACAGGAAATAGAGAACATCCAGAGAAGAGCAGTCCATTTCGTTGCAGATTCGTTTAGTAGGAACGAAAGCGTGACGGAGTGGCTCAGCCACCTCCATTAGCAGACGCTGCAAGAAAGGCGTTCTGCTCACCGTGTGGTTTACTGTTAAAATTCGGAGAGCATATGTTTCGAGAAGAGTCAACTAGTACATTGCTCCCTCCTACGAATACCTCGCGAAAGGACTATGGACGTAAAATTAGATTCGAACTCGTTCGGAGGCTTACCAACAATCGTTCTTCCCGCGAACCTTACAGCGCTAAAACAGGAAAAGGGGATGAGTGGCAGTGGTACACAAAATACCGTCCATCACACACCATAATACAGCTTGCGGGTTATAGTAGACAATAAGACGCTGGATCAGTGTTGCCTCACCAGCTGAAGGTACTTGGTCTTAAATGCTTTGGATTCAAAAACAAGCTTGGTATTGAGACACAAAGGAAGTAAAGACATTAGCTGCCAATGGGTCAAGTTGAAAACTTGTGCCGGACTCGGATTGGAACCCGTGTCGCCTGCTTGCTAGGTAGATACGCTGATCATTACGCCACTACAGTGGTCACCACAGCCGCACGGGTACCACAGCCTGCCCCCCATCAGACACATATTCCCAACTTACACCAGACATTACTGATGTAGTGTCCTTGTTCGTTAGGCTCATAACTCGCAGCATCTGCCCTATTTACGTAAGAGCTAATGAACAAAGTAAGAGCATATGGACTATCAGACCAATTGTGTGATTGAATTGAAGAGTTCCTAGATAACAGAACGCAGCATGACATTCTCAATGGAGAGAAGTCTTCCGAAGTAAGAGTGATTTCAGGTGTGCCGCAGGGGAGTGTCGTAGGACCGTTGCTATTCACGATATACATAAATGACCTTGTGGATAACATCGGAAGTTCACTGAGGCTTTTTGCGGATGATGCTGTGGTATATCGAGAGGTTGTAACAATGGAAAATTGTACTGAAATGCACAAGGATCTCCCAAGAAATTGACACATGATGCAGGGAATGGCAATTGAATCTCAATGTAGACAAGTGTAAAGTGCTGCGAATACAGAGAAAGAAAGATCCTTTATCATTTAGCTATAATATAGCAGAAGCAACTGGAAGCAGTTAATTCCATAAATTATCTGGGAGTAGGCATTAGGAGTGATTTAAAATGGAATGATCATATAAAGTTGATCGTCGGTAAAGCGGATGCCAGACTGAGATTTATTGGAAGAATCCCAAGGAAATGCAATCCGAAAACAAAGGAAGTAGGTTACAGTACGCTTGTTCGTCCAGTGCTTGCTCACCAGTGTGGGATACGTACCAGATAGGGTTGATAGAAGAGATAGAGAAGATCCAACGGAGAGCAGCGCGCTTCGTTACAGGATCATTTAGTAATCGCGAAAGCGTTACGGAGATGATAAACTCCAGTGGAAGACTCTGCAGGAGAGACGCTCAGTAGCTCGGTACGGGCTTTTGTTGAAGTTTCGAGAATATACCTTCACCGAGGAGTCAAGCAGTATATTGTTCCTTCCTACGTATATCTCTCGAAGAGACCATGAGGATAAAATCAGAGAGATTAGAGCCCACACAGAGGCATACAGACAATCTTTCTTTCTACGAAGATTACGAGACTGGAATAGAAGGGAGACCGATAGAGGTACTCAAAGTACCTTCCGCCACACACCGTCAGGTGGCTTGCGGAATATGGATGTAGATGTAGATGTAGAGCTCGAGCTTAATGTGCACCTGTACTGAAAGAATCGTTGGCCGTTATCACCTTAATTATGTATGTGATGTCTGTTCTTTCAGAAATGTCCGAAAGAACACACACTACACGCATAAAATTGGTGTTGTAAAAGACATTGCACGCGCTAGACGCGCATTTCGCTGTGGAGTGAACACAATTGCTGACACTGAGCTTGCGGGTGGTGAGTAGCTCAGGACGTCGAACGGTGCAGACCTGCCTCGGACGGAAAGTATAGTCGCGGCGGACGCGGAGGAGGCTGATGAAAGTTGCGCCGATCGATAGTAGTTGGAAACGAAGACGTATTACGGCGGCAGAAGCGGAGGCGGCGGCAGCGGCGGCGGCGGCGGAACGCTGCGGAGGCAGCGCGTGCTCACGCAACGAGAGTGCTGCGTCCCAGTACGGCCGCCTGCACCCGCAGCCGGGCCTGTCTGTCGTTCGGCTGCTGCCACATCTTTAGACCCGCTTTACACGAGCGCCTTACTATGATTCTGTATCGTGCTATTGATCTTCTCCTAACTCTCTTGATCTCATTGCTCCTACAATATCCTGTTTACAAGTTTTCATCGGCTTTCCACGTTTTCTGCGGTTCGATGGTATCCACAGCATAGTTTTCTTAGGTTACCTGGATTCACCCATCCGTTGGACGTGGTCATTCGATATCATTAAGCTGGTTGACAAATTCGTAGCGTTTTTCTACAAGTTCAGTAAAAATGGTTCAAATGGCTTTGAGCACTATGGGACTTAACTTCTGAGGTCATCAGTCCCCTAGAACTTAGAACTACTTAAACCTAACTAACCTAAGGACAACACACACATCCATGCCCGAGGCAGGGTTCGAACCTGCGACCGTAGCGGTCGCGCGGTTCCAGACTGTAGCGCCTAGAACCACTCTGGCCGGCCAAGTTCAGTAAACACAACACGCATACATAACAGAGACGTAAGTTACCGATACGGTATTCTCCTTCAACATTTACGACAGTCTCCCAGCTCTGGAGTAACTTTTCGATTCAGTGACTGTAGAAATCACGTGATTTAGAGGCGACCAACTCGTTGAGTCATATTCGGAGTACATTTTCATCAGGAAAGGAAGTTCCTTGAAGGTAGTACGACAAAGAGCGGAAAAGGTGAAAATCCGGGGGCGCAAGGCCAGGTAAATAAGGTGGGTGGGGAATGACTTCCCAAAGCAACTCCTGTGTACCGTTTTTTATCACTCTAGCAGAATGCGGGCTGGCGCTATCGTGAAGTAGCATCACTTCACGCAGTCTTCCTGGTCGTTATTATTGGACTGCGTCTGCAAGACTTCTCAGCTGTTGACAGTAAATGTCAGCAGTGATGGTTACACCCTAGGGAAGCAATTCATATTATATCACACCGTCACTGCTCCACCACATGCATAACGCCACTCCTTTCTTTTAGTTATGTTTGCATAAAGACGTCATTTCTGGTCACCAGTAACGATACGGGGTAGGAATAGTCTGTGCTGTTCACGAGCCAATTGATGACGAGCAAGCAGATATAAACATATCGCCACTCGCCGATTTTTGCGATTGTGGCTTAGAGCATGTGGTACCCAAACCTTCCCCACTGCTTGCAAATGTCGCACGATGGAAGAATGATCGCAGTTCATCACATTTGCCAGTTCTCGAATACACTGACGTGTATCACTGTGGATTAATGCGTTTAAACGATATTCATCAAACCCCGAAAGTCTTCCAGAACGTGGAGAGTCAGTAATGCCAAAACGATCCCCCTTAAAAGCAGAAAACAATTTCCTTACCGCGCTGTTTCCTTTGGCACTATCCCCATACACCGCGCAAATGTTTCTGGCTATCTCCGCTGCTGTCACTCCTGTATTAAACTCAAACAGATCCTGTGTATCGAGTTGAATGCTGGATAGTTCTGCCCCTGTTGGAAGATATTTTGTTCTCCGGGCATAAATTCTAAGCCTCATCGTTTATACTCTTTTTGTAGTTTTCGTGCCATGCAAGCTAGGTATCCGTTTTCGTTGACAATCACGACATTATCGTCCGCAAATTCCATTCGGCACAAGCGAATTTCTACATCTATATCTACACCCATAACTATATTCACTCCTCGGCGTTTCCTTTTCCATTGATTTAGAGCTTTTGGCACATCTACAGTGACATGGCTACTCTTCACATCACACTTAAGAGCCTGGCAGAGGATTCATCGAACTACCTTCATACTAATTCTCTATTATTCCACTCTTAGACAGCGCGCAGAGAAAACGAACACCTAAATCTTTCCGTGCGAGCTCTGATTTCCCTGATCGTTTCTCCCTATGTAGGTCGGCAGTAACAAAATATTTTCGCATTCGGAGGAGAAAGCTGAAGATTGACATTTCGTGAGAAGATCTCGCCGCAACGAAAGTCGGCTTTGTTTTAATAGTTTTCACTGCAAATCCTGTATCACGTCAGTGACATTCTCTCCCCTATTTCTTGATAATACGAAACGCGCTGCTCTTCATTAAACTTTCTCGATGTACTCTGTTAACCCTACCTGGTAAGGATCCCATTAACCCTATCTGGTAAGGATCCCATATCGCGCAGCAGTACTCCAAAAGAGGACGGACAAGGATAGTGTATGCAGTCCCTTTAGTAGATCTCTTCGATCTTCTAAGTGTTCTGCCAATAAAATGCAGTCTTTGGTTCGCCTTCCCCACGGCATTTTCTGTGTGTCGTTTCCAATTCAAGTTATTCGTAACTGTAATTCTTAGATACTTAACTGATCTTGACGCCTTTAGGTTTGATTGACTTACGTGTAACCGAAGTTTGACGGATTCCTTTTAGCTTTCATGTGTATGACCTCACACTTTTCATTATTTAGGGTCAGTTGCCGATTTTCGAACCTTATCTTATCTCAATCGTTTTGCAATTGCTTTTGATGTTCTGATGACTTTATTAGACGATAAACGACAGCGTCACCTGCAAACAACCTAAGACGGCTGCTCAGATTGTCTCCCACATCACTTATTTAGATAAGGAACAGCAGAGGGCCTACAACACTATATAGGGGAACACCAGAAATCACTTCTGTTTTACTTGGTGTCCTTCCGTCAGTTACTTTGAACTGAGACACCTCTGATAGGAAATCAGGAATCCAGTCGCATAACTGAGACGATATTCGGTTAGCACGCAATTTGATTACGAGTCGCATATAACGTACGGTTTCAAAAGCCTTTTGGAAATTCAGAAATACGGAATCAATTTGAAATCCCTTGCCGATAACACTCAATACTTTGTGTTAGTAAAGTGCTAGTTGTGTTTTACAAGAACTATGTTTTCTAAATCCATGTTGACTATGTATCAATAGACCGTTCTCCTCGAGGTAATTCACAATGTTCGAACAGAATACATGCTCCAAAATCCTGCTACATGTCGACGTCAGTGATATGGGACTGTAATTTAGTGGTTTATTCCTACTGCCTTTCTTGGATATTGGTGTGGCCCGTTTAATTTTCTAGTCTTTAGGTACGGATCTTTCGCCGAGCAAGCGGTTGTATGTTATTGTTAAGTATGGAGCTATTACATCAGCGTACTCTGAAAGGTACTTGATTGGTATACAATCTGGACCGGAAGACTTGCTTTTATTAAATGATTTAAGATGCTTCGTTACTCCGAGGATATCTACTTCTAATTACTCATGTTGGCAGTTGTTCTTGATTGAAATTCTGGAATATTTACTTCGTCTTCCTTGTTGTTGTTGTTGTGGTCTTCAGTCCTGAGACTGGTTTGATGCAGCTCTCCATGCTACTCTATCCTGTGCAAGCCTCTTCATCTCCCAGTACCTACTGCAACCTACATCCTTCTGAATCTGCTTAGTGTATTCATCTCTTGGTCTCCCTCTACGATTTTTACCCTCCACGCTGCCCTCCAATGCTAAATTTGTGATCCCTTGATGCCTCAGGACATGTCCTACCAACCGATCCCTTCTTCTAGTCAAGTTGTGCCACAAACTTCTCTTCTCCCCAATCCTATTCAGTACCTCCTCATTAGTTACGTGATCTACCCACCTTATCTTCAGCATTCTTCTGTAGCACCACATTTCGAAAGCTTCTATTCTCTTCTTGTCCAAACTAGTTATCGTCCATGTTTCACTTCCATACATGGCTACACTCCATACAAATACTTTCAGAAATGACTTCCTGACACTTAAATCTATACTCGATGTTAACAAATTTCTCTTCTTCAGAAACGATTTCCTTGCCATTGCCAATCTACATTTTATATCCTCTCTACTTCGACCATCATCAGTTATTTTACTCCCTAAATAGCAAAACTCCTTTACTACTTTAAGTGTCTCATTTCCTAATCTAATTCCCTCAGCATCACCCGATTTAATTTGACTACATTCCATTATCCTCGTTTTGCTTTTGTTGATGTTCATCTTATATCCTCCTTTCAAGACACTGTCCATTCCGTTCAACTGCTCTTCCAAGTCCATTGCTGTCTCTGACAGAATTACAATGCCATCGGCGAAACCTCAAAGTTTTTACTTCTTCTCCATGAATTTTAATACCTACTCCGAATTTTTCTTTTGTTTCCTTTACTGCTTGCTCAATATACAGATTGAATAACATCGGGGAGAGGCTACAACCCTGTCTCACTCCTTTCCCAACCACTGCTTTCCTTTCATGCCCCTCGACTCTTATAACTGCCATCTGGTTTCTGTACAAATTGTAAATAGCCTTCCGCTCCCTGTATTTTACCCCTGCCACCTTCAGAATTTGAAAGAGAGTATTCCAGTTAACATTGTCAAAAGCTTTCTCTAAGTATTCCTTAGTGAAGGAGTTTTGAAAGGCTGTGTTTAGTAACTCTGCTTTAACAGCACTATCATCGATACTACTTCCATAGCTGTCTCGCTGAGACGGCATTGATTGTGTCTTGCTGCCAGCATATCTTTATGTATTTAAGAAGGGTAAAAGAACGGACCCGCGAAGTTGCAGACCAATATCCCTAACTTACGTTGGCAGCAGAATCCTTCAACATATTCTCAGTTCGAATACAGTAAATATTTGCGAGACCGAGAAGCTTACGTCCACGAATCAGCATGGTTTTAGAAAGGATCCATCGCACTTGCGGAACTCAGCTTGTCCTTTTGTCACAAGATATACTGTGAACTACGAATGAAGGGCAACAGGTAAATTCCGTATTTCTAGATTTCCGGAAAGCATTCGGCACTGTGCCACATTGCAGACTGTTAAGGAAGGCACGAGCATGTGGAGTAGATTCCCAGATACGTAAGTGACTCGAAGACTTCTTGAGTAATAGACTGCAGTATGTTGTCCCCTACAGCGAGTGTTCATCAGAGACAAGGGTGCCCCAGGGAAGTGTGAATGGTTCTTTGTACACATAAGTGATTTGACGGACACGGTGGGCAGCAATCTACGGTTGTTTGCTGACGATGCTATGGTGTACGGTAAGTTGTCGATGTTGAGTGACCGTAGGGGGATACAAGATGACTTAGGCAAAATTTCTAGTTGGTGTGATGAATGGTAGCTAGCCTTAAATGTGGAAAAATGTAAGTTACTGCGGATGAGTAGGGAAAACAAACCCATCTTGTTCGGATACTGCACCAGTAGTGTCCTGATTGACACAGTCATTCATTTAAATATCTGGGCGTAACGTTGCAAAGCAATATGAAATTAAACAAGTATGTGAGGACTATGGTAGGGAAGGGGAATGTTAGACTTCGGTATATTGGGAGAATTTTAAGAGCGTGTGGTTCATCTGTAAAGAAAACCGCATATAGGACGCTAGTGCGACCTATTCTTGAGTACTGCCCGAGTCTTCGAATTAAAGGACGACATCGAAGCAATTCAGAGGCGGGCTGCTAGTTTGTTACCTGTTGGTGCGAACAAAACGCAGGTATTACGAAGATGCTTCGGTAAATCAAATGAGAATTACTGGAGGGAAGGTGGCGTTCTTTCTTTTTTTCTCTCTCCAAGGAACAGTATTGAGAAAATTTAGAAGATCGGCATTTGAAGCTGACTGCCGAGCGATTCAACTGCCGCCAACATACAATGCGCGTAAGGACCGCAAAGATAAGGTACGAGAAATCAGGGCTCATACGGAGGCATATGGTCTCAGTTTCTCCTCCCTCTATTTGCGAGTGGAACAGAAAAGGAAAGACTATAAAAAAAAATAGTAGTGTACAGGATGCCCCCTGCCACGCGCCGTAGCGTGGCTTGCGGAGTATCTATGCAGAGAAGGCATTGATTGTGTCTTGCCGCTAACATACTTTACATACGACGAGAATCTCTTTAGACTTTCTGCCAGGTTTCGAGACAAAGTTTCCTTGTGGAAATTATTATAAGCATGTCACACTGAAGACCGCGCTAAATTTCGCGCTTATGCAAAAGATCAACAATCTTGTGGATTTTGCGTTTGTTTAAATTGGCCTTGCTTTTTTCGTTGTTTCTGCAACAGTGTTCTGACCTGTTTCGTGTAACATGGGGGATCTGCTCCGTCGTATGTCTGTTTATTTGTAAAAATCTTTCAATTGCTGTAGATACTATTTCTTTGAATTCAAGTCACATCTGGTCTACGCTTACGTTGTTGGTTTCGAAAGAGTGGAGATTGACTCTCAGGAAGGCGCCAATCGAATTTTTATCAGCTTTTTTGAATAGATATATTTTTCGTTTATTTTTGATGGATTTGGGATGACAACCGTGTGTTCTCTAATCCCTGTATCCGTTTTAATGCTCATTATTAGCTCATGATTATGTATTGGTAGGAGGTATGCGTGTTTCCACAACCGGATACTATTCGAGTAGGCTCATGAAATAACTGCTTAAAATAATATTCAGAAAATGGATTTAGCACAATTTCAGATGATTTTCTATCCATACCTCCGGATTTAAACATGTATTTTCGCCTACATATCAGGGATAAATGGAAGTCAGTACCAACTTGGGCCTATAATTGCATGAGTCGGGTACATGTTTGAAATTAGACTCAAGTTTTCTTTGAACCTTTCAGCAGTTGTATCATCTGAGTTGGGAAGTCGGTAAGAGGATCCAATTTTTTTACGTACATTTTATAGAGAGTAGTTGTCATCTAATAGTTTTAAAGCAAATCCTTGTTGATAGGAAACTTTCGAGATTGTTTACTACCAAGTTTTATTCTTTATATTCAACCATTATACAATTAAACTCTAATTGATGTTTGTTAAAATGGTTCAAATGGCTCTGAGCACTATGGGACTCAGCTTCTGAGGTCATTAGTCCCCTAGAACTTAGAACTAGTTAAACCTAACTAACCTAAGGACATCACATACATCCATGCCCGAGACAGGATTCGAACCTGCGACCGTAGCAGTCGCGCGGTTCCGGACTGAGCGCCTAGAACCGCTAGACCACCGCGGCCGGCAATTGATGTTTGTGTCCTGTAATACTTTTCAGAGATTTTGTATAGCTGCAGTATCACATGCCTTCTGAGGACAAAGCAAAATTCGTAGTTTATGTTCTTGACGAAGGTCATATAATAAATTCTTCACACTCCTTCGAACTGAAAGAACAGGAACAGTGTCATCCAAACTTTTCAAAACGTCTACATGTATTTTCCCAGTAAAATTTGTATGTAGTTATTAACATATCTAACAATAATGATATGCTTTCTGATGTATTGCTGTGTAATTGTTTTTATTTTGTGCACAATACGTGTACATATTTCGACGACCGTCCTATCCGTCTCCTTCAGCTGCAGTGAGTTTTTCCGTTACGCGTAATCGCTGCCTGCCTAAAATAGAAACTACTACACAGTATATCAGTAAGCATAACATTAATCAATCCACAGACATGCATTGCTAGAGTGGAAATACCGTACACAATATCATTAGTGTAATGGCCAATACATGTGTCGTGTTTAGCTGTAATTTTTGTACAGCAGACGGGAGATCACAAGGAATGTAATATATCTCAGTGCAAGCGTAACTAGAAACAACTTAGGCATTTTAGCTTTTTTATTATATGTAAGACTAAATAAATACATAGCAATTTGTCTTATCTGAAATACCGCCAGTGTTTTAATAGATTCGCTACGGTCGCAGGTTCGAATCCTGCCTCGGGCATGGATGTGTGTGGTTTCCTTAGGTTAGTTCGGTTTAATTAGTTCTAAGTTCTAGGGGACTGATGACCTTAGACGTTAAGTCCCATAGTGCTCAGAGCCATTTGAACCATTTTTAATATATTATGTGTATTTTACGAGGTTTAAGAAGTCTAGTATTAACAGATGTAGCTTAACGATTGTGTTTTTAACCAGTTTTGATCAACTTCTGCTTTTCCTCGAATAGTACGCCGTTTACGAAAATGCTCCTATAATCAGAACGTGCTGTTTGTCGTTGACAACAAGTGTCTTTATTCATTTGAGTGTTATTACGTATACTGCGGTCTGCTTTAAACGTGTGTATACAGGGTGACAGTTACTGAACTATACGAAATGAAATCATCATGACTTCTGAACGGTTTGCGTTACGACGTTCAAACTGCACGGTTGGCCGCGGGGCATGATGGGAATTAGTATGCGCATTGTTGCTTGGTTTAGCGACGAAGCCCACTTTCATATGGATGATTTCGTCAGTAAGCAAAATTGGCACATTTGGGGGACTGAGAATCCGCATTTCCCGATCGAGAAGTCTCTTCACCCTCATTGGGTGACTGTGTGGTGTGCAGTGCCAAATCACGGAGTAATCGGTGCGGTATTCCTTGATGGTACTGTAATTACCGAACGGTACGTGAAGGTTTTGGAAAATGATTTCATCTCCGTTATCCAAAATGATCCCGATTTCGACAAGATGTGGTTCATGCAAGACGGAGCTCGACCCCATCGAAGCAGGAAAGTCGGTACTGCATTTAGGCTAAGAGGTACCCAAAGGCTACTGGCACGATCCTCGATTGGCCGCCATATTCTCCGGATTTGAACACACGCGACTCCTTTTTGTGGGGCTATGTTAAAGACAAGGTGTACAGCAATAACCCCAACCCAATTGCTGAACTAAAAATAACTATTCAGGAGGTCATCGACAGCCTCGATGTTCCGACACTTCAGCGGGTAATGCAGAATTTCGCTATTCATCTGCGCATCATCATCACCAATGCTGGCAGGCATATCGAACTTGTCATAACCTAAATCCGAATGTCTGTAGTCACGTTTTCATGTTGAATAAAGGGTGTACACGCCGTAGTTTGTAACTAATTTTTTTATATATGGTTTAATTTTTTGTCACACTGTATGTAAGCTGATGTACTTCTCATAACACGATTCTTCAATTAATGTGTTAAACTTAACTAGTACGCAAATTTTTTCTCAACTGCATAACGTCATTTCGTTTCAGAAAATCGTAGTAGTACCATACACAAACTCCCTGGCGCTGTCATCCTACCTCACCGAACGTGAGGCTTCAGTGGAAGAAGTGCCTTTGCCAGTCTAGTTATGTATTTCTGTGAATCACATAGCGAATGGGTCAGTGACGACAATGATCAAATGACTACACCGCGTGGAATACGCTGCAGACTGCGCATGCGCAGAAACCAGGATCTGCGCTGGCGTCTGCTAACCCGGAAGTTAACTTATTCTCGGCGAGCCCACTCTAACCGCCGGCATGGATGTGTGTGATGTCGTTAGGTTAGTTAGGTTTAAGTAGTTCTAAGTTCTAGGGGACTGATGACATCAGATCTTAAGTCCCATAGCGCTCAGAGCCATTTGAACCCACTCAAACCGTAATAATGGATGTTTTTCTGGTGTTTGCTTTGTTTTCGTGACACACGATAAAGGTTGCACGAGGTCCTGATATTTTTGCAAATAGTGTCCTCACACAAGGGAGACGAAATATCTCAAAGCAAAGTGGAATTTGATTTTTACGTATCAAACAATGTTTAGAAAGCAGTACATACGGCCACTTTCTCTTAGCATTTGTCTCTGTTCTTTGTAAGTGTCAAAATAACAACGAAAAATATTATTCTAGTTAAATAGATCTGACTGTTGAAGCAGCTTACATTACAACCGTGTATCTAGTTACGTTCGTATTTACGCATAGTGTTGGCTCTTTCTTTGTTCGGGTATTGTAAAACGTAAATTCCATTTTGCTCTGAGATATTTCGTCTCTCTTGTGTGAGGACACTATTTGCAGAAATATCATATCCTTGTACAACCTTTGCCGTATGTCACGAAAACAAAGCAAACATCAGAATAACGACTAGAAGATACAAAAGCGTAACATCCATTATTGAAGTTAGAGTGGGCTTGGCGAGAATAAGATAAAGTGCGGGTTAGCAGACGCCAACACAAATCCCTGTTTCTGGGCATGAGCTAGCTGCAGTGTACTCCATACTCGGCGCAATCAGTTGATCATTGACTCACTGATCCCTCGCAGTGTGGTTGCAGGCTGACTTGATATGACGCGGACCCACGACCAGTAGTAATTTTGGCCAGAAATTCACACTTGTAAATCGGACTGAACACTGTACAGTGTTTGGTCAGCGTCGCGTCCGGAATCTTTTGTTTTTCCTTATACATTACTCGAAAGATCTTGTCGTTTTCAGTATAATCTCAACTTTTCTTTTCATTTTCATTCTGATCAAGTATACTTTACACTTTTTTGTAAATAAAAACTGCCTATTGTTGCTGCACTGTATTCTATTTTTCCCAGACGCGTTTCGCCTTTTTTAAGGCATCAGCAGTGGGATTTAGTATGATACAGTTTTGTTTTGATTTGTGTTATTTGTAGATTATAAAACAGTTCGTCTCGTTTTTTTGGTAAAAGAGTGATTGTTTATAGTTATTCGCGTTTTTGGTTGGCATCTGCGTTTCGTCTCATCTGCTCACATGTGAGAGGAAATGCAGATACCAACCAAAAACGCGAAGAACTGTAAGTGATCAGTCTTTTACATAAAAAACCTGACATGAACTGTTTTATAATCTACAAACAACACACATCAAAACAAAACTGTATCATCCTAGCTCCTACTGATGATGCCTTAAAGTGAAAAAGGCGAAACACGTCTGGGAGAAATAAAATGCAATGCAGCCTGAGGAGGATGGCCACACAAACAAGCACGTTCTGCTTTACACTTTTTGCTGTATCTTCGTTGATGTTTCACCAACTGAGCTGGACGAATGGTTAAGACGATGGATTAATATTCGGTACGACCGTGGCTCAGATCACCGTCTGCCAGCCAGATTTCGGTCTTCCATGATTTGCTTCAGGTAGAAATCGACTTCGGGGAAGACCAGTTTGGGTTCCAGGGAAATGCGGGTAAATGCAAGGCAGTGCTGATCTTAGGTTAAGGAAAGACAACCCTACGTTTATAGCATTTCCAGTTTTTTGCTGATCTTAGGTTAAGGAAAGACAACCCTACGTTTATAGCATTTCCAGTTTTATATAAAGCTTTTGAAAATGTTGATTCCAATATACTCTGAAATCTTGAAGGTAGCAGGGATAAAATACAAGGAACTAAAGGTTTCGTACAATGTGTACAGCAACCAGGCTGCAACTGAAAGACTTTAAGGGCGTGCAAGGGAAGCAGTTGTTGAGGAGGGAGTGAGACAGGTCTTAGGCTACCCCCGATGTTATTCATTCTATATATTGAGCGAGTTGTGAGGGCAACCAAGGAAAAATTTCGAAAAGGAATTAAAGTTCAGGAAGACGAAAAAAAAAGTTTGATGTTTGCTGGTGACGTTGTAATTCTGACGGAGACAGCAAAGGACAGAATGGGTAGTTTCGTGATAGTGATTATGAACAGAATATCAACAAAAGTGACACATAGGTAAGCGAATATACTCAGTGCTGAGGAAATTAAATTAGAAAATGAGACACGAGAAGTAGTTGATGAGTTTTGCTATTAGGGCGGCAAAATAACGGACAATGGCCGAAATAGAGAGGATTTAAAATACAGAGAAGCAATAGCAAATAAAGCGCCTATGATAAGGAAGAAATTGTTTACATTGAATATAGATCTAGGAAGTCTCTTTTGAGGGCATTTGTGTGGAGTGTGCCCTTGTACAGAACTGAAACGTGGTGGCAAGCATTTCAGTAGTGAAGAGACTAGAAGTTATTGATATGTGTTGCTACAGAAGAATACTGAAAATAGGCGGGTAAATCGAATAACTAATGAGGATGTACTCAACAGAATGGGGGGGGGGGGGGGAGGGAAGAAAAGGAATTTATGGCACAGCTTGACTAAAAGAAGAGATCAGTTGATAGGACATCCTGAGACATCAAAGAGTCGTCAATTTGATAACTGAATGAAGTGTGTGTGTGGGGGGGGGGGGGGGGGGGGGGGCAGAGATATGGGGATATTAGAGGAAGACCAAGGCTTGACTACAATATGCAAGTTAAAATGGTTGTTAAGTTGGAATACTTACGCAAGATGTCGGACTAACGAGTGTTGGTCTGATGTACCGGCCAGTCTGATTGTGGTTCTAGGGCGACTTCCTACGCTTGTTTAGGAAAATGCTGAGCTTGTCACCAGTTTTCGCCACAGATAACATACGTAACAAAGTTTACGCAATTTAGGGACACTTGGCGGACGACTTCGTTCCCTTAGGTTAACAAACGACTGTGACGCCAGGAAGTGAATAGGGCCACAAAATTAAAATAAAATGAATTTGGCAAATCATGAAAACAGAGCACTCCATACTACCGGATAAACGTTAGGCTTGCCTATGTAGTACCCGAAAAGTTTGTTAGTAATCGTCTTATTCAGTAGAATAGTTTCAGGAATTCGTTGTGGCGTCGATATGCGATGCAATTTTGGCAGTATCGCAGGTGAATAACGTTCATGCGACGGCGTGCCTTTTTGGTCTTGGTCCTGTGCAAACTAGTTAGCAAGGCCGGTTCGGTCGAGGCTTATATAATGTGCAACTTCAGTCTCGTTTCTTTTGTAAAATTTCTACTAGTCCTCCTCCTCCTGTGCTCTTTCTGTGCTTATTGCTGAAATATATTCGAATTAGGCATGTTGAAAAACAGACGTGCCGGTCCACTCTGTATCGCTTTCTGGGGGAGCAGGGTTCAAATCACTGTTCGGGCATTCAGTTGTAGGTTTTCCGTAGGGATACAACAGATTTCCATTTACATCGACATAAATATTTCGCAGACCACTATGTGGTGCATGGCGAAGCGTACGTTGTATCACTTCTAATCATTGCCTTTCGTGTTACAATCACAAATGGAGTGAGGGAAAAACGACTGCCTAGCAACTTCCGCACGAGCCCTGATTCCTCTTATCTTGTCTTCGCGGTCCTTTCGCGATATATTAGTTGGTGGCAGTAGGATCGTTCTTCAGTCTGTCGCAAGTGCCATTCTCTAACCTTTCTCAATAGTGTTTCGCGAATGGAACGTCTTCTTCACTCCAGCTATTCTCATTTGAATTTACATAGCATTTCCGTAATACTTGTGTGTGGCACTCTACGAGATATACTGGAATGTTATTTCATACTTGTAACATGATCTGTTGTGGTCAACAATTGTACGTAATGTCATGAAATTCAGTTTTTTTATCCAATACAATAAACAAAAAAGAAGAAACTAAAGACTTAATAACGAAAATCCAAATGTGATATTTAATCTTCTTATAATCCGAGTCCAGCTATTACAAATATTTTCATTACATTGAACCAAAAGTTTCTGTGTGACTGTAAAAAGGCGGTGAATCTGGCATCCATACATATTATGAAAATGGAGATGTGTATGTATGTTCTACATCTCGTCATACATTAATGGTTAGATTCGAACCAGATTGGGTACACATACCACTTACTGTCTGGAAAGAAGCCCTGAAGGAGTAAGAAACACGTATCTGACAAAGGAGAGGGGGGGGGGGCGAGGGGGAGAAGGATAGAAATGATTGTAACCCACGACGTTGAAGTACCCAGACTTTATTCATCCAACATTTGAGAATGAGGGACTTAATCACGTGCAACAGACTTTACACAAAATTTCAAACATTTACGAAACATTTCCCCGCAGATACACCAAAATGATGAAAATAAAAAAGTTATCGCTTAATACATTTTCGCTGTTCACGTAGTAAAACTTCCACATCCAGCACGCCGTTTTAATTTATTACTTTTTTAGTATCAGCACATTTTGTAGACAGTAGTGACATATGCTGGCCCCTGTGGCCGAGCGGTTCTAGGCGCTTCAGTCCAGAACCGCGCTGCTGCTATGGTCGCAGGTTCGAATCCTGCCTCGGGCATGGATGTGTGTGATGTCTTTAGGTTAGTTAGGTGTAAGTAGTTCTAACTCTAGGGGACTGATGACAGATGTCAAGTCCCATAGTTTTTTTTTTTTAAAGTAGTCACATATACCACTGAATATACCTGCAAAATTACATTAACATGCGACACATCGTTCAGAAGATGTAGTGTCACAAACATTGAGATTTGGTAAAAAGTGCCACATGATGCATGACGTTTTAATTTATTACTTCTTTACTACTAACTCTATTCCCAGCACTTTACGCAGACTCTATCCACATATGCCACTGAATGTATCTACAAAATTATATCATTGTACGACACATAATTCAGGAAATAAGACGTCATAAATATTGAGGTGTGTGAAAATGAAACTGAAGGGTGAAATTCGCTAGAGATACAGTTGAAATACGTGTACAAATATGCGTGCAATATGTTACATAAATTTTAAATATGTGTGTGACATGTGCGAATACAGGGGGAATCACGAATAAAAAGCTCATCCAAAACCTATGGATTGATTTAAACGAAACTTGTTACATGTGTTACCTACTATCTGGAAAGAAATACAATAGGGGTAAGAACCACTAACCTCCTATTGGTGTGGGGTGATGGACAGAGAAGGGTGGGAGGAGGAGGAGGAGATGCAGAGTCAGAGAGGGGGAAGGAGGGCATGGACACAGATAGGAGCGAGGAGGAATGGACAGAGAGAAGACAGGGGGAAAGAGGAGATGGACAGATAGATTGGGTGGAGGCGATGGACAGACAGAGAGGAGAGGAAGTGCACTGCAGGAGGCGAAGATGGGCAGATAGTGGGGGGAGGGGGGAGGAGGAGATGGACAGAGAAAGGGGAAGAAGGATATGGACAGAGAGAGAGGAGGAGATGAGCAGGGACATGAAGAGGAGGAGTTAGACAGAGAGAGAGGAAAAATGATAATGACTGAGAGAGGCGGAGGATGAGATGGGGATGTAGACAGTGGCGAGGAACCGGCCAGAGATACGGGCAAGAGGAGACAGCAGAGACATGGATAAAGAAAGGGAGGAGGAAATGGACAGAGAGAGAGGGGGAAGGCGAAGGTGGACTAATAAAGGATTGGAGTAAGTGTATACCCGGTCAACGCCGGCTACTCAGACCGTCAAGTAGAATAAATGTTTTTCCTCTTGGCAAGCAATTGTAACTCTATTGTGTTATAGCCTCTAGGAAAAAGGAAAGAGGATCTAACGAATACAGTTGTTCGCATTGTAATTACACACAAACTCCGGGATTATTGCCCTATTTCCAACCAAAATCATATAGCTTGCGACCACTGCGTTGTCGAAACCGTAGTATCTAAGAATTGCGTCAGCGGTCCTAAAAGTGATTATGTAAACAATCATCCTCGCTAAGATTGCCTCGATACCATTCCCAAAATTGGAGTCTTGTGTCTGGAGCATGCTCCGGGTTAGCAGAAATAAGGTGAAGTTGATACGCATGCTGTGAACTGACGATGGTGATAATTGTAGTTCCAAATTGGCTTTCTTGTTTGCATGTGGTTGGACTGTCCAAAAAAAATTTTTTTTTCGCAATTTGTTGGATTCAGTAGATACGACGAGTTTGAACCCCCGAATGTCAACGATCGTGAAAATTTTAAGTCGATTTATGTTGGGCTCCATTTTCAGAAGACATTAGATTTCAATATTGTATGGATAGCTCTAAAATGCATAGTAGATTTTCAGCTATCATGTTAGAGCTACACTGTGTAATTGTCCTGGTGCCCTTTGTGTTTGTTTGTTGTAGATACTACAACGATTATTGGTCCAACTTGGGTGGCTGTGAAGTGTAACGTAACCGGGAAAGACTCAAAGGCTAATGAACCCATAAGGACCGAAATGAATTATGTAACACAATAAAGGCGGAATATTTGTGACTGAAGTGGTAAAGGAAGTCTCAAAATTTGTTTCGAGTATTTCACACTGTATTTTGATATAATTTGTGTATGATGCTTGCTAGACCAGTTTTCAGATACAGTTATGGATTACGCCGCTCTTCTATTTCAGTTACATTAATTACTGAAATTATGGTCCCTGCTTCAACACGAGTGTTTGTTTCAAATAAGTTAATCTACATTTTAGTGTATGTGTACTTTCCAGTTTAAATCTCTGTCTGCTAAATTATTTCATAAGTCCGTTCAGCGTGATCAACTAAATAATCATGACAAGGGGGAGGAAGGGAAACGATTCCTACACTTCTGAACATTCAGTTTGCAACTCCAGTGTAATGGCACAGTATTTAGAAATCGCAGACTCTCCTTACATGCAATTCTCATTGTACATTTATTCTAACTAAGTTACTGTACACACTTAACGGGAGAAATCTGCAGAGGTAAAACTAACTTCGGACATTCCTCAAGGAAGTTTTATAGCACCATTGATATTCATTATATATATAAATGACATGACGGATAGCGTCGGAAGCTTCATGGGGCTGTTGGCAGATGCTACTGTTGTATACAGAAAGTCACAACGCTAGAAAGTTCTAGTGAAATGTCAGAATGTAAGAAGACCTGTAGAGGATCGACGCTTGGTGAATGGATTGGCAGTTAACCCACAACATGAATAAATGAATCCGTTGCTCACAAAATAGGCGGATATATCCGTTATTGTACGATTGCACGATTGCCAAACAAGCACTTGTAGCAGTCAAATCCATAAAATATTTGGGAGTAGGCGTACATCGCTATTTAAACTGGAACGACCGCGTAAAACAAATCGCAGCAAAGGCATATGTGCCAGGTTGGACAGATTCCATCAAATGAGGTAGCTTACAAAACCCTCATTTTTCCGATATTTGAAAATTGTTCCCAAGGATCCGTACCAGGCCGGCCGTTGTGACCGAGCGGTTCTAGGCGCTTCGGTCTGGAACCGCGCGACCGCTACGGTCGCAGGTTCGAATCCTGCCTCGGGCATGGATGTGTGTGATGTCCTTAGGTTAGTTAGGTTTAAGTAGTTCTAAGTTATAGGGGACTGATGACCTCAGAAGTTGTCCCATAGTACTCAGAGCCATTTGAACCATTTTGATCCTTTCCAGAATGGATTGACTGAGGAAGTAGAGAAGATACCAAGAAGAGCATCACGTTTCGTCACAAGCTCTCTTAATAAGCGCGAAAACTTAACGAGGATGACCATCCGACTGCAGTAGCATACGTTATAATTTAGCGTTATGCTTGATGTCGTGGTTTACTGTTAAAATTTCGTGAGCGTATTTTACGTTGGCCAGTATATTGGTTCCTCGTGCGCATACCTCGCGAAAAGACCGTGAAGGCAATAATAGAGAGATTCAAGCTCACATAATTCGCGACTGTGACAGGAAACGGGGAAGTGAGAGTGGTACACGAAGTACCCACCGCCGCACACCATAATTTGGCTTGCGGAGCATAGATGTAGATGTATATATGACAGGCGGTATTGCGTATGCTATTCGCTCTGCACTGTCACATTCAGGAATGTAACTGTGCCGAATCTTCTGTACGGATGCTGCTTCAACTTATATTGAAACCACTTGTACGGAAAGGTTAATGATCAACACAAATACTCATGCTTTATTAACACATTGCATTACGGTCCTTGTGGAGTCTTCATCGGGTTCAATTTGATTCTTGAATTAGCTGTTTTGTTCTTGAGCGAGATGTGGTCGATGGAACGTGCGTTCCAGAGGAGCCCGGAGTGTAATTCCTTGACGTTACATTTGCGTTTCATGTTGAGAACGGTACTTCACAACAGCTCACCACTTCGTTCAAGGGCATTTATTATTAAAGCTTGACTGCAATCTTGGTTCTATTGACAATTTCACGTATCAGGTGTGTGTGTAACAATGGCTGTAGTTGTGTTACGCCTGCCAGTGTTCGTCATATGCTACGCGTTCAAACTGGATACCGGTGTGGTACTCGCGCTTGGGTACCCGCAGTTCGCGGGCAGTTGGAGAACACCACTTTCCAATTGCAGGTTCTGTATTCGAAGCCCACGTATAAGTTGTCACACAGAAGTTTAAAAAAAACAGTTGTCTCGGAGGTTGACGAACGAGTAAGAAGTTGAACCGGTAAGTTTGGAAAAAACTTATTACATAACTTAAAAATGTATTTCTCAATAGAAAAACGATTGAGATTAGTTACCGTATTTAGACCAATGAGATACTTCGTTTCTCTCATGTCTTTCCTAATGCGTTTAATACTTATTTATAGCATATATAACCTGTCATTTGATGTAAATTTCTTCCCTCTGAGCCATTTTTTTTTTTTCAGTGTAAGACATAAAGAACCACATGGACTCAGAACTGTGGAAAAGGGTGGGTAACAAAAACCTTTGAAGTACCTTTCGTCCATTTTTGACATCGAAGTGCGAACATTGTTTTTGTGCGAGAATATTATTTTAATCTAATCGTTGTCATTTCTGCTTCAATGCACTGAACATTTAGCGCAATAAGGTAAAAAGGACCAATCACTGTTCTACCCTGTGCCAAGTAGTTATTCATCATGATGCCCTCTGAGATCATCCACCCCTCCGAATTTTTTACCTCTAAAATACTTTACTACAGTCAGTAATTAAACTGAAACTCCGTATACTTTCATTGATCCTGATTGAGAGTAGTTGTTCTGAAGAAGTGCCATAGTACACATTTAATCACGTAACTTATTCAGAAGATTCAACTACAAAATAGCTTCAGTATTGCCACGTCGAACTCACAGCCAAATCCAAATCTGAAGGTAGGGTCGCAAATGATGTACAACACGTAGAACGGGAAGCACGTTTATTACTAATACCGTCGTACAACCGGAACTGAACTGTCCTACACTCCAGAATACACAAATGTTACAAACATAAGATATTCCGAGAACATTCCAGAAATGATAAATACTGAATAAAAAATAATTTCTGGCAGACAGGGTTGAACTGGCGACCCGCAGCACACCAACCAGGGACACTAACCACCAATGTATCAAAATACCCATACTTTTCCGTTATAATGTCGATATATGAATAGTGTATGTGTCGTTTCATCGACTTTAAAAGTGGATTGTCGAAAGCGATATTTTTACTGTCTATCTTCTCTTGCTTCATGACCGTGCAATTTTAGTGGCAGCTGCACGATTGTTTTTAGGGGACTAGGGTTCCCTGCATGGCACACCTACTAAATTTGGTAGTCAATGGCGCGTTAAAGGAGAATAATACGTTTTCAGTGCTTACAAATCAATTTACAATAAACAACCAGTTAGTGCTATGGACTTGCTAAGAGCTGAACAACAAGCAGCTGAAGAAAAGGATGGTGTGTTCACTGTAATACAAGCAGTTAGCATAAGATGGAGCTCCTGCATTGACATGCTACAGAGATTTATAAGATAGTCAGCAATTGAAGCTAAAATCTTGGCTACAAAAAATCAGTCAAATAGGAATGTGTCTGAAACGTTGCAACATCGCTGCTTAACGTGATAATAGACCGTGTTGACCTTGTTGCCCCTTGAAACAAACTACTGAAGAGATTAGTGGCGCCAGCTACGTGACTGCAAGCTTAGGCATACCTATAACAAATCAACTTTGACAAGAAATTGAGCATGCGAGCGCTTCAACTGATTTAGGAGCATATGTAAAAAAATTCTCTCTTCGCAAGAGTATTTGGCCGACTACTTTTTTGGAAAGAAATACTTTTCTTGCCACACCTGCAATTATGGATCCTCGGTTCAAGCGCATTCACTTTGATTCTCCCCGTGCAGTGTGAGCTGCAATAGCGGAAATAAGTAAGGAAATTTACTTTTCTTGACACACCTGCAGTTATGGATCCCCGGTTCAAGCGCATTCACTTTGATTCTCCTCTTGCAGTGTGAGCTGCAATAGCGGAAATAAGTAAGGAAATTACTTTTCTTGCCACATCTGCAATTATGGGTCCCCGGTTCAAACGCATTCACTTTAATTCTCCTCTTGCAGTGTGAGCTGCAATAGCGGAAATAAGTAAGGAACTTTGTTCCGAACATAGGCGGATGGCTCAGTTGTCTCCTGAACACAGAGCTTCAGTATGTAACACAAGAAGACCCTAGCAAGCCTTCAGTTTGGTCGCGATATGAAGAAAACAGTTGTCCCAAAACTCAATCACGCAAGAAATTCGAAGCTCTAATTCTGTGCCCAACAAGGTAAAACAATACCTCGATCAGGCAGATTTAAGACGGAACTGCGATCCTGTAAAGTTCTGGCTTGATAGTCGTCATTTCTCACCTGTCGTGTCAGAAATTGCTCAAAATACTTAAAAGGGCAAGCCTCTTCTGTTTCGTCCGAACTGCTGGCTTCCTTAATAAACTTTATTGTGCCAGATAACAGAACCAGGCTAACGGGGGAACGTATTAAACAGTGAGTTCTATTAATGTTTGTCGCTGATGATTATTAGTTTCATTAATTAGTTTTTTGTTAGTAAGTTACTGTACAGTATGTTATGTATCCTTTATTGATTGCCGGCCGCGGTGGTCTCGCGGTTCTAGGCGCGCAGTCCGGAACCGTGCGACTGCTACGGTCGCAGGTTCGAATCCTGCCTCGGGCATGGATGTTTGTGATGTCCTTAGGTTAGTTAGGTTTAAGTAGTTCTAAGTTCTAGGGGACTAATGACCACAGCAGTTGAGTCCCATAGTGCTCAGAGCCATTTGAACCTTTATTGATTAATATTGGAAGTAACAAAGAATCTGTGAATTATTAAATGTTTGCTAATCATTTCTACGGCTGTGATCAATTTTTAAAAATTCTTATAAATATTAAAAATGTCGACTGATATATTGAAATATCGATATCTTTTATAACTATATAGCAAATTACACTGAAATTTTTAAAAATTTGCCTATCCTATACTGCATGCACTACAGTTCGCGCATTGTACCCCCTCTCGGAAAAAAGGACGACTACCTGTTTCAGAAGTTCTCGTTGGAGCAGACTACAGCAACCTTTATCTAGATCTTGTCATTGCTCCTCTCTACGGCGTCGTTGGAGGATCCTCGCATTCTGGTTGTGCATTCTCTTCACTGTAGGCGCGTAAATTCTCGTTAACGAAGGCACACGGGCGACAGCCAGTGGATTCAGCCGAACCTTGGTCGGCAAGGCATTGTTCGTCCTCACCAAACCAAGCAACTGGGACCAAGGGCTGTGGAATCGCAGTTGATCCTGATAACTTGTACTTGTCGAGGTTCTACCCATTTTATTATTTTTGTAAAGTAGCATTTTAATACAGTTTCACCGGCCGATATTATAAGGGAAGAAGAGCATTTAGCGGTCGTCGCTTGCGCAGCATTTATTTTACTGCAAGAAGCTAATCATCACAAAACAAGGAGTAGAAATGACACTGGTGGAGAGCAGTGTGATGGGACTATATTAATGTCTGATAGTAATACTGAATTGGAATAAGGGTTCTTTAATAATTCTTTGAGAATGAGAGCTATAGATTTCGAATCACATCGTGCACACTATTTTCTAACAGCTCACTTATTTCCTCCAAGCGTCTAATCTTTGCAATCCGTTTTTAGAGGCGCAATTCATAGGGATCATAAACATTTCCATTCACAATAAAGCCAGCTTTAATGCTGTCTCCGTATTCTACTCAGTACTCCAATATTTTTGAACACAATGGAAACATACCTGTTCAACCGACACAGCAGATAGCTACTGAAACAACGAACATTGAACCAGCGTCCACACTAGGAGGTGGGTCCTAAGCACAACTCACCACCAACGCTTTGATGTTACCGCCGTCAATACGCGCATCAAGGCCAACAGCTCCCTTGGCTTCGATTTGCCGCCCGTAAATACTTAAGTGGATTTCGACCAACGAAGCGGTTGGTTGTCGTTCGTTAGACTTCTTGGTCCAGTGTGTACTCGACCGTCCCCACCTCCTTGTTGCCCATCTTGATTTATTAATATTTGGAGTCAGATAGTAATTTGGGTGGCTGGTCACATTTTCACAGCACTTGCCACGCTGAGATAGTGACGCACTGCATCGAGTGTTAGGGACAGTCGAATTTAAACAACCAGTTCTATTAATAATAAAAATACTCGTCTTTTTGTTGCTTTTCTTTGTTGTGTGTTAATGGCTCGCTATGTACTTCCTTTCTGTGGTTTATCTTTGTATTATCATCTAGAGGACAATCGTGTTGTTTCAATAATAATATGAATTCTGGTGGACTTTCTGCAGAATTACAAATACATTTTCGGTCATTTCACTTCACTATACAAATCAATAATAAAAAAAAAAACACATAATTCGTTCTCCATCCTCGCACTGCAATCTCCTGCAACCAATTGCTCGAAAGAACAAAGATTTTTCTCTGACAACGTATAGCAAAGACATTACTATCATACATCGATCTATTTATGCAAAACAATCTGTACAGCATACATTTCATAAATAAAATACGGTTAATTGTCTATCTGTTGTGAGTAGTCCATAATCTTCATTGTAATTACATTAAGTATTTATAAACGTTGACATTTAAACATTTTTGCATAGCTGTGTAATAGTGGATTTTTTGTTTTTATTTCTAAGGTGGGGTATCGTTCACTTCATGTGAGCCAAGATTACTTAGTACTTTTATTTTACCATAATCAGCTTTAATACAGTACGCACCTTAAGGAGAACATCGAAGGTACCCCTTCACATCGCAAGTTCACGATCATCGAATGGATCTCCAGTTTCCTTGAATCTCCCACCATAGATCTACGCCCGTGAGCTGTATTAAAAGCTTCATACGCGAGACACGGACGACGTCTCTGCGCATTTGTCTTCTTGGTGAAGGGTGATAATCCTCAACTTCATGCGTCCGACAAGTGACGTAGGATACAGTACAGCCCAGATAATGCATTAGTAACTTTTTCGATAGTACCACTTTCCACATACGCGTAAAAATCCATAGCGAGTGTGTCAGAGTGCATCTCACCTGCTGGTTCTAGGCGTTACAGTGCTCTCGGTCTTCCTCGTAGGAGACCAGGGTTCGTATGCAAGCCAGTAGCCTTGCTTCTTCGATAATAGAGATGGGGTGTTGTGCATAGTCATTCTGAATACTGCCCAGTCGAAACAGGAGTAGTGTCTCCATTGTTGTGTCGGCCTGCCGACCGTGCAGCAGAAAGAATGGTGTGAACCCTGTAGTGTCTTCCTTCGCGGTGTTGTATGTGAATGTCATGATGGGTTACAATGTCTCCCAATGTCCCTGTTTAGCATCAATGTACTTTAAGAATAAATCTGTCAATGTCTTATTAGAGCTTTCTGTGAGGACATTCGTTTGGGGATGGTAAGCAGCAGTGAGATTACATCTGCTAGTGATCTTGACAGGAGATTGTGCATCACCAAACGAGGTGCTCTGTGCTTCAAAACGATGTCTACTACAAGGAACTATGCAGTTTCCAAAGCTTCAGCACTTGGCAAAACTTTTGTGGCAGCTTAATGCGAGAGATAGTCAGTGCAGACTATTATCCATCGATTTCCGTTTGTCGATTTTGGGAACCTCCACAATAAGGTCGATTCCAGTTCAGTGAAATGGCGCTGCTGTGTGGTGGATGGCTACCAGATGCCCCAGAGTTAACTGTACCAAGAGCTCCCACCATTGACATTCCTGACAGTGGCTCATACAGGTTTTAATGGATCGGTAGAGACTTGACTAGTGATACCTGAATCTGATTCTGTCTGAAGTCTCCACAAACCCCAGATGAACAGTTTCTGGAACATTGTGGAAATACTGTAGGATACTTGGCCATAGATGAGCTTGGGTGATGAGCAATCATTTCTGCCCCATTGGATCATACTTACCGTTTACAGTGCTTCATTTGTTAATTGGAATTCTCCTTTGGTGAGTTTCTTCTTCTTCAAGGCTTCTGTGTTTTTAAGCAGTGCTGTATATTCCCTCTGTTCAGCAGTACTGACTAATATTTCATCCACGTTGCTGTGTTCCACCAAAGGATTCCTCAAAAGGCAGTCGAAATTCTTGTGATTGCTTGTCTGCCACTGTAACATCATGCTCCTGAAGCCTTAGTGCCCAACTCATCAGTCGAGATCCCTTAGGCTAATCAACCAGCATAGAGAATGGTGGACAGCCACAATCGAGAATGGTTTATCAAACAAATATGGCTGAAACTTGTTGATAGCTCCAGCAGTTGCAAAGCGTTCTTTCTCGGTTGAAAAGTAGTTCATCTCCGATTTGAGGAGTACTCTGGAAGCATAAGCTATCACCTCTTCAGCACTTTCATGAATTTTCAGTTTAACTGCACCTAACTGCTATTGTCAGCGCGGAATTGTGTTTCAGAATTATGCTAGTAGTACGAACATGATTCGAGAAAACTTCTTCATCTCGAATGTACCGTAGTGTAAGAAAATCTGTGATTGCTCGTATTTCTCTGGATCAGGATGGACTTCGACGTCATTCACAGGATGCTGCAAGATTTTTACCTCTTGGGCAGTGTAGAGAACTCTCTAAGATTCAGGTGGAGGCATGCATTTGAACAAATTTCAACACAGTTGTCAGGCTTAGATGTTCTTCAAATGCATTCGAAAAAACGATGATGTCATCCAGATGGAAAAGATACAGTGTCCATCCAATACGTCGAAGTAGGTTGTCCATCATGCATACAAAGGTGGCTGTAGTGTTATATAATCCGAACAGCATAACTTTTAAACTAACAGATATGTCGTCGGGAGTTATGAAGGAAATCTTTTCTCAGTCATCTTTGTAAAGCTCGATTGCCAGTAGTCTGTCTGCATGTCCATGGCTGAGAGTCTAACAGTCTAGGGTGTCATCAATGTGCAGCAACAGTTTTCGTGATTTTTCTCAGTTGTTTTTAGTCGTTGCAGAAACGCCAAGTGCTGTACTTCTTCACAAGGACAACAGGAGAGAACCAAGGACACTCTGAAATTTCAGTGATGCATCTTGGAGCGTCTTCTCTACTTCCTCCTGGATTATCCGCCTTTCGGCTGGAGATAGAATGTGTTATCACTAACAAATTGGCGGATGATTCCCAATGTTGGTGTGGCGTTTTACCATGGGTCATTGGTCTGTATTTTCTCCACTCTGGATTTAAAAACATCTGAAAATTGACGCAGAATGGATACTATTTGCCAATGTTGTTCCTTGCTCAGGCCAGATCCTGTCGGCAGTTCAATAGTAACTTACTCTGCTGCGTTGCTTGTAGAGTAGAGGAGCACAATTCTTCATAATGACTCTAAGCTTCCGTTTCTGGACTGGTTTAGCTGTCTGTATGTACATGCCTTTACGGATGAGTTTTGGCTGCTCGTGATTCTTAGTGATCCAAAGTTCTCCCTGACCGTCTACAATGCTTGTGATCGCCGTCATGTAGATTTCCTCTATTAACCTGAGTAGCTTTTTTCAGTCGAGAGAAGAAGTTTCATAGTTTAAGTGAGCATCTCGACTGACAGTTGGAAATCGTCTCATTGATGATGGTGGGATAACAATGTCTTCGGTGGCAAACAACTGCTCACAGCAATCTTTGTTATATGTGCTGGTACCTCTGTACGACGACAGGAAACGGCGATTCGGGGAACGTCCTCGATCAGTGTGCGACGACCTACTTCGTCCCTAAGGTCGACTATAATTATCTGAAATTGACTGGCATGAACATAACTGTTGTGATGGCTTGCGCCTTGCGGCAAAGTAGTCGTCGAAAGCTCGCCTTCTTTCTCTGCAATAGCGTACAACGTGTCCGGGGTTCCCACAGTGGAAACACACCAACGTGTAGTCGTCTGTTTTCCAATTTTCTGTTCTTCTATTGGGCCTTGTACTTAGCAGAAGAGTTGGTTGTACCTATGTTGTTTGGATGCTGGTTGTCGTTTCAGGTTTTTGACGTACGACCTAGTTGACTGAGCCCATTCTTCATGGCACATGTGACTAATGACGGAGATTGGTGCTAAAAATCGATACATCTCTTCTTCGACATTTTCTTGTAGTTCCTGACGTATGCTATCTCTTGTGTACTCAGTCTCACATTTCTAGCTGCCATAGAAAGCGTATGATAGAGGCGAGCTTATGATGGTGGCCCACAAGTGCCATGGGTACCACATTTGGCACTCGGTCATATCTCTGTGGTCCGATTCTTTTCTGTTGCATTTCTTCGATTCCCTGGCAAGACCTGATGAATTCTTTTGTAGTTCTGATATCCTTTACTCAATGAGTTTGGCACATGTCTTTTGCGACGCCTTTCATCAAGTGAGATTTTTTCGTCTTCTGCCATATGCCACGATGTGGCATAGGACCGAAACGTTCAGTATGTACGACTGCGTCATTCCCCACGACATGGGTGCCCCTGTTCACTTCTTCGTCCATTAAATGGACATCGTATTGGTTTTGGCAAAAGTTTTCCTCACTTCAGCCTGAGTTTATCCCAGCTATTGAGCTTCTCTTCGTTGTTTTTGAACTGCTGTTGGGCTTCGCCGTCCAAGTAAAAATGTACATTTTCTAAACACATCATGTTGTATTTGGCGACGCGGTCGAATCTCTTCAGGCATTTCGTCAGGTCCTGACCAGCGTCTCCGGAAAACAGTGATGCATGACTGAGATGCCGCTGAGTTACTGCTGTTTTGCAATCCACATCTCTCCTGAACATACCGATCTGAGTAACGACGTACTGCTTGTGTTCTGGTTCCTGTCCGTGTATGCGAAGGCTTTAACGTTGCCTGATTGGAGTCACGGTCAGGTAGGTGTTTGTACCTGGAGTCACTACCAAATAGTGGCACGTCGAAACCACAATCAAGTCAAAATCCGAAAGCAGGGACGTCAATGAAGTACAACACTTAGTACTAGACGCACGTTTATCAGTGGTACCAACGTACAACCAGAACCGAACTGACCTCCTGGGCGGAAAATGAAGCTATTTGTAGAAATTCTGAATACTCCAGAGTGCTGGTGTTTTACAAACACAAGATAACTTCAGGAACCGTCCATAAATGATAAATATTAAATAACAAGCTGGTAATTTGGTTTGAACTAGCCTCACGCACACGCCCGCCAGCGTCGCAACGACTGCGCCGAATCCGGTCGTGAAATAAAATAAGAGAACTTTTTAGTAACCGGAGCGGTTATTAATCAATTCAATACACAGTTGCCGAGCAACAGCGCTCTCCAAATACGGATAAACTAATAACCTTTGTGGCCGTGACATCAGACGTACATGTCCCTGCAGTTGCTTGTAATTTCGAGAAGTGGAATTAATTTCAGAAGCTTAATAAATGAATACGTACGAGGTCACAAATAAACGGAAGACTTCACAGTCTGTGGTGCGCCTTGTTTCATTCTCTCGCAACAGTTTCTGTTCAGTTTTGTAATGACGCGTGACGAAAAATCAATGGCATACAATAACCGCCCGCCTCTCGGCACAATGCCAGTTAATAAAGCACGGAACGAATATCGAAACAAATGTTTTAGTTTGAAGAAGATAAAGGCAATTGAAGACTAGCTGTTGACATAATTCGCTGTTCTTGAAAATAGGTGAAACAAAGGACGCCAAGAAGTACTACTCACTGCTGGAAAACATGGCGCGGTGATGTTGAGTTATTGAGTCAATTCTAGTGTCCGATTCCACTCGTCGGCTTTGAGCAATGACTCGTACCTAAGGCAGAGAAGCTACATAGATGCCATCTTTGAAAACAACTGATCATATTCATAAACAACCGAATGTAGCATACGATAAAATAACAAACACAGTTCACATGATTAATTACTTGGCCACAAATTATACCGACAAGAATTATAGGAAACGAAAAGAAATAAGAACGGAAAAAGAGACATATACATGTATGAAATAAATTATCATCGTAATTTATACGAGTAAGAAAAGCACAAAGAACTTTTAAATCCAGTACAGTATAGCGCACGGTAAAGTCATAATATCATGAATTAGCGTTAACTTTTAATACTAATTGTTAAATGTAACGGGACGAGTAGACAAGTATCGAAAATTGGCAAAAAGTAGGGTCTAACAAATACTGGAATCGGTAACTGGAGCTGCCCTCTATAGGTTATTTCTAGTTCCCGAGTCCACCCATTCCACGGTTCATTATTTAGATCGTTTTAACAAGTGTGTGCACTAACGTGTTAGAGAATTTTATACGAAAGGTATTACTATCTTCATTACTATGGAAAAGAGAAAAATTTGGAAGCTGTACCTACAATGTTTATTACTTTTTCATTGTAGATCTGAGATCAATAAGAAATCTAGAAATTCTACAAAAACATAGTCCACAGTGCAAAAATGTCCTCCTATATAGGTCAATTCTAGTTACCGATTCCAACCATTCGATGCTTCATTAATTAGATCGTTTCTTCAGCACTTGTGTGCACTAAGACGTAGGCTAATATGTTTTCTGCATTTGTAATTGCTCTCTCAATTACTGCAAAAAGTTGCTAATATTGGAATCGGTAACTAAAACTGACCTCCTAGTTACCGATTCCAATTTTTGTTGTATACTGCAGTAGTTTTAGAGAGCAGTTACAAATGTAGAAATGGTATTACGTTTCATGCATACAACTGCAAAAGTAAGTTACATATGAGTCATGGAGCGATTAGAATCTGTAACTGGAATTTACCTACATATGTTAATTGTAGTTATCGATTCCAATGTTCTTTATTTTTTGTGGATATTCGTTTATCATGTACTGGCTTTTCTTTTAGAATTTAGTGTGCCGGTTTGTGCACATTTTATGCTACTGTTTCGTATTTGTTGTCATTCATTTAAACTTCCCGTTTTTCTGATACATATTAGTTTCTCCGCGCCCAAAACTCCCACTTTCCTGTGCTTGTCCCGTTAGATTCAATAATTAGTATAAAATTAACCCTATTTTATAACATTATGACTTCACCATGTGCTTTACTGTAATGCAATTTAAAGGTTCTCTAAGCTTTTCTAGTCGCATAAATTACGAGAATACTGATTACCAGACTTGAAAATTTGTTTTTAATTCTTGTTCTTAATTATTTTCGTTTCGATATAATTCATGACTAAGTAAATAACTGCGTGAATGTGATTATAATTTTATTGTATGCTACATTCCTTTGTTTACGAGCATGATACGTTGCTTTCATAGATTGCCTATACGCTGCTTATAGTTATGCCTTAGTTATGACGTCATTGCTCAAAGCCGATGAGTAAAATTGGACACTAGAATTTATCCGAGTTAGACAACACAGTGTATCTTGTGGAATAAAAATAGTGCTAAAACGTTATTTTCTGCCGCGTGAACTGTATATTGCAAAAAAAATACACTTTTAACTATTGAAAAATTTCTTGCCATCTTGCTAGTGAAGCAGGGGATACAACCCGTCGGCTTTGAACAATGACGTCATTCCTTAGTCATAGATAGTAATGTCTTCACTTCGAGGCATAGATAATGAAGCAGTTCTGTGTTCTAATAAGCGCTATCATTAAAATAATTGAATGTGAATCTAAAAGCGATCGTTTATTTATATTTCACTATTTTGCCATATTTCACTTTCTTATTCCACCAATATGCTTCAGTAGCTGATAAGTGTTTTTTGGCTTTTTAAAAAAAAATCTCACGAGATAGAATAAACTGATCCTAAGATACAGATGCTTCAGTAGCTGATAAGTGTTTTTTGGCTTTTTTAAAAAAAAATCTCACGAGATAGAATAAACTGATCCTACTTCATTAAGCAATCAATAAAAAAACTAAACTAAAACATAACAGCAAAAGCGAAAATGGTAAACTGAAAATAGAATAGATTATGTTTTAGTTTAGTTTTTTTATTGATTGCTTAATAAAGTAGGATCAGTTTATTCTATCTCGTGAGATTTTTTTTTAAAGCCAAAAACAACTTATCCGCTACTGAAGGGAGCTACAACACTAAGAAGAATCGCTTCTCGGCTTTTGACAAGATCAATGTGTAGTTCCCTTTCAACAAGTGAAACACAAAGATTAAATAAACAATCAAAACATATAAAATGAAACAGGTTGCAAATGTAACGTACGTGTATTTCCACCTATTCGTTACCAGTGTACATATATCGAGGTCAATGGAAGTCTGGTATACATATATTACATACGTAGGTCATTCTGTCATCAGTAATACTGATATGTACGTAAGAAAAGACTGTTAGTAATAGCGGAGCCGAAATAAACAGCACATCTACAATTTGTATCCCGTGTTCCACTTAGGGTTTACTGAAGCGGAGGATACATCGTTCGGGTGAAGAACAGGACAGTAATGCTAGTGAAAACGAAGAAATCGCCTTACGACAAACTCGTATTCCGGACTGTACTTAAGCAACACACATCGAATGAGCTTTTAATTTGTATCGGGTGTTTCATTTGCGGTTTAGTGAAGCAGGGGATACATAGTTCAAGTGAACAACAGGACAGCAATGCTAGTTGAAACTAAGAAATCGACTACGCTGAACTTGTATCCCGTACTGCACTTAAGCAATACAGTTCGAAAGACTTTCGAGATACAACTGACATACATGTAACGCGATGTATTCTTTGCTAGTAATTTCATTCATTTCTTTCCACTGTATTTTGCGGAGAAATACTAAGATACAAACACGCGATATCGTTAACGTGAAAATACTACTGGCCCTTACATATGTGAAATAAAGTTTATCTCTCTCGCATTCCTTTGTTTCTCAACATTCTCCTCAGCTCTTTCATCTTTGTAATACATGCTCTCTGGCGACTTGTGACGTCATTGTTCAAAGCCGACGGGTTGTATCCCCTGCTAAACTAGACCCGGAGAGAGGAGCCGTTGAAAAGTCATTGAGAAGTATTTTCAACCCACGTTGTCTAATTTCTATGATAACTAGTCGTGTAATGTGAGAACGCTGGATAAGTATGACAATTTCCTGATGCTCGAAGTAAGTTTGAAAAACGTACAATGTGATACCGGTAATGTGAAGTGAGAAGAGATAAAATGATATACCCAAGGCAGTAAGAGATGGTGGAGCTGCTCAGTTCTGTCGAAAGGTTGATTATTAAAACATAAATATAATGAGAAAATTTCATTAAGCATCTTTATTTTATTCCCCATTTTGATACTGTATTTGGCATTCACAAAGACAACTTTAAAATTTCTTTCTGTTTTGCACCAGTGATCGAAAGTAGCAAAAGAAATGGTTCAAATGGCTCTGAGCACTATGGGACTTAACTTCTTTGGTCATCAGTCCCCTAGAACTTAGAACTACTTAAACCTAACTAACCTAAGGACACCACACACATCCATGCCCGAGGCAGGATTCGAACCTGCGACCGTAGCGGACGCGCGGTTCCAGACTGTAGCGCCTAGAACCGCATGGCCACTGCGGCCGGCCGAAAGTAGCAGTTTCTTTTTCTATTTGTAGAAAGTTCTTACTCTCTTGTCTGTATTTTGCGCTCTTTACATGCATAACAACGAAGACTGTTGGCATACACTACTAATATGATGCGAATCAGCTAAACTGGTTTATAAGGTTATATTCTGGATAACCATTTCTTCTTTCGGATACTGTAAAACTTCTTTAAATATTAACCAGCTGAATTTCTACTTTGCGAGCAAACATTGCAGTAGTGGGAATTTCTTCTCTTATTCTTGTGCTAATCCGCTAACGCAGGGTGATTAAAAATTCCTATTACAGGCTACTAGAGGTTGTAGAGGGGCTTAGTAGATGACGTTCTGGTAAGTAACCAGTGTTCGGAAATGTACCGTTTGAAGAGTGGATCATTTTTTAAATCTCCCTCTTCGCTTCATGCTACGCACACAAGCGTAGAAGAGGGAGCCGTCTTCAGTCCATGTTGTTGTAACGATAGTATCACGTAATACCGTCGTCCGATTACAACACCGGATGCGAAAAACTTGTACTTTCGAAACTGGGACGGTTAGCTATGATATTCGACGGAGGCGCTGCATTCTCGATTTTAAACAGGACTTTGAAGAGAACCCGGGAACAAGTATCCGAAACATTGCCCATGCAGAGGAAACTCGTTTATCGGGTCCTCAATAATTGGTATTTTCCGTTCTTCCATATAGTTTTTTCTTTTTTTCCAAGAGGCTAAATAATATTGCACAGTGTATGATAATCTGAAAGTAACACGGGCAACAGCCGACGACAGTAATCATTAAATTTAAATTTAACGAACCGCCGTGCCCAAATCACGGCACAATATCGCTTGACAAGTTGATACCGAGTTGTACAGTACTGTATTGCCTCCGTTTGCTGCGAGTGTAAAATGGCAGCAAAGAGAGAAGATTTGATGATGTCGATGGAAAAACAGCTAGATGCGATGGATGAAGCAGAATTGTTGAAAAATGTTACTGTTCAATTTGAAGTTGGATCTTCAACGGCATCATATTGGAAAAATAACAGGAAAGAAATTGCTTTTATTTCAGAATAATTTTTCCTGATGAAATTACTGCCATTTGTTGATCTAAGGACAATGATGGAAGTGGTGACGTATTATATGACGAATTTGACGCTCAATCTGATGACATTATGACAGGAGCATGGGCGTCCGGAGAAATTTTTCCTTGGCCATCCCTTCTCCCAACCCCTCTCTCGCTCCTTTTGGGGAACCTGTGACACGAAGGCAACAACGCAGCTGAACAAGACAATGATTTATCTGTAACGGCAGACGGAAACAACGTCGGTCCAATTAATCGAACCGAACCGCTTGCCTACACAGGTGACAAACCTACCGAGATCCCATTGATTGTAGGATGACAGATTTGTCAGGTGAATGAAACGTAAACTACAGACCTTTCTCAGGACGGCTTGGGAACTCATGCTCCAGGAAACTAAGCAAAATCGGAGAAATTTTGGAAACTCATCAAATACATAAAACCGAACCACTGCTCTATCCACACCAAGAAGAAAGGAATGAGACCCAGCCACATGGAAAGTTGATTGAATGATGAAGCTGTGTTATAGAATGTATCTTTCCAAGGTGGTGTCGTTTGAAACACTTCATAGCACTTATTAAAATATACAAAGAATGCTGTGTAGTATTGCAGTATTAACATAAGTGCAAAGAGGGAGAGGGAGAAACCGAGCCAGAAAAATTTCACACACACACACACACACACACAGAGAGAGAGAGAGAGAGAGAGAGAGAGAGAGAGAGAGAGAGAGAGAACGAGAACGAGCTTGGGGGTGTGGAGGGGGGGGGGGCTATACATAAAATGTGAGCGGTGCCTTATACTCTTATAGAGAGTTGATTGTGCAGAACAAACTGTTTGTTCAATAATGCTCAGTGTAGGTCTTGCAAGGCTAATGCCCTAACTACTCATATCACAAGCCTCTGTAATGTGTTCGTAATTTCGTTTCAGTGTATACATTAATTGGTTCTTTACGATTTTTTCCATCTTTGCTAATGGTTTTCTCTGTGGTCATTAATTCGGAACACGCAACGGATATGGGAAATTTCCCCATTTGCATAATGTTATAATCTGAAACTGTCCCGTTTTGAAATTAACACTCAGCTCCTGTCTAATAAAATCACATGAAATATTCGCCTTGTCCCTCTTAACAGTCAACCTATTGAGAGCGCATACTGTAAGTTTCCATCAACATATCTATCTAATATTGAAAAAAAAAAAAAAACAGAGATGACGTGATACACTCTCCTGATAAACGGCTCCTTCCTCTTCCTAGATATTAAGGACGGTATTAATCGGTCGATGGATGAAGGGAATAATAAATCTTCACTAGGTACAATACGTTTCCAGAAGAAACAGATTTCAATATCAGATGGACAACAGTATTATTTAATTATCGTGCACTTTTCATTTAGTGCAACCGTGTGTCTTTTGTTTGTGTCGCAATAATGTGAGAACTTATTTCGAAAATAAATCCAGCCTCGTGCATTTTATTGTGTCTAGTCTGGAAGAGGCCCATTGGTGCCGGCCTTTGCTGCTGCTGATGTACGTATATCTGCCCACCTCCTATCTTTATGAGCTGTATTTCAAGATCGAACAAAACGGCGTGCTCGTTTACGGAGCAGTTCCTATTACAGTTATTTCCTGGGTTTGGTAGTTAAGGCAGGTAACCGTATGGCTGGCAGTTTTGGTTCTACATCTACATGGCTACTCTTCAAATCACACAGTGCCTAGCAGAATGTTCATTGAACCACCTAGACACCGAGTCTCTATTATTCCGCTCTCGAACAGCGCTCGGAAAAAAACGAATACCTACATCTTTCCATGCGAACTCTGATTTTCCTTACTTTTTATGATCATCTTTCCTCCCTATGTAGATCAGCGTCAACAAAATATTAAAGCATTCGGAGGAGAAAGTTGGTGATTGAAATTTCGTGAGAAGATCCCGCCGCAACGAAAATCGCCTTTGTTTTAATGATTCCCACCCCAAAACCTGTATCACGTCAATGATACTCTCTCCCCCATTTCTGTATAATACAAAACATGCTGCTCTTCACTGAACTTTCTCGATGTCCTTTGTTAACCCTACCTGGTAAGGATCCCACACCGCGCAGCACTACACCAAAAAAGGATGGACAAGCGTAGTGTAGGCAGTCTCTTTAATAGATCTGTTGCATCTACTAAGTGATCTGCCAATAAAACGCAGTCTTTGGTTCGTCTTCCCCACAACATTTTCTGTGTGTTCTTTCCAATTTAACTTGTTCGTAATTGTAATTCCTAGGTATTTAGTTGAATTTACGGCCTTTTGTTTTGATTGGTTTATCGTGTAACGGAAGTTTAACCCATTCCTTGTAGCACTCATGTGGATGACCTCACACTTTTCATTATGTAGAGTCAATTGCCAATTTTCGCACCATACAGGTATCTTATCTAAATCATTTTGCAGTTGGTTTTGGTTTTCTGATGACTTTACTAGACGATAAACGACAGTATCATCTGCAAACACCCTAAGACGGCCACTGAGATTGTCTCCTAAATAGCTTGTATAGAAAAGGAACACCAGAGGGCCTATAACACTACTTTCCAGAACGCCAGAAATCACTTCTGTTTTAATCGATGTCTTTCCGTCAGTTACTACAAACTGTGACCTATCTGACAGGAAATCACGAATCCAGTCGCATAACTGAGACAATATTCCGTAAACACGCAATTTGATTACAAGTCGCATGCGAGGTACGGTGTTTTTAAGCCTTCTGGAAATCTAGAAATACGGAATAAGTTTGAAATCTCTTGTCGATAGCACTCAACGCTTCGTGTGAGTAAAAAACTTGTTGTGTTTCACAAGAACGATGTTTTCTAAATCCGTGTTGACTGTGTATCAATAGGCTGTTCTCTTCGATGCAATTCATAGTGTTCGAACATAGTGTATGTTCCAAAACCTGTTGCATATTGACGTCAATGATACGGGCCTGTAATTTAGTGAATTACTCCTACTACTTTCTCGAATATTGGTGTGACCTGTGCAACTTTCCAGCCTTTGGGTACGGGTCTTTCGTCGAGCAAGCGGTTGTATATAGTTGTTAAGTATGGAGCTATTGCATCAGCATGATCTGAAAAGAACCTAATTGGTATAATATCTGGACCGGGAGACTTGCCTTTCTTAAGTGATTTAAGTTACTTCACCACTCCGAGGATATCTACTTCTAAGTTACTAATGTTGGCTGCTGTGCTTGATTCAAATTCTGGACTATTCTCTTCGTCTTCTTTGGTGAAGGCATTAAACGGGTATTTCATTACTAAGAAAACAAATGTCATTAGAACTTGAAATGCAATATTTCGGTCTTCACAGAATTTTCCACAGGTTAAAAGTGTAAATTTCGTTCAGAGTAGCGAATTCTTTTTCTGCTTATCGTTGCCTGCTGCACACTAGTGCAAAATGAAAAATTGCCACTTCAAACAGTAGTCCATATGAACGAAGTTTTATTGATGAATTATACAATACGACAATTAATTTGGTCGTAATAACATGGCAAGAAACTTAGGAAAAGACTGTCTTGCACAAAAATTTCACTATCTTGCGTAGCCTTCTCTAACTACGATGCAAGTCATAACAGTACTGAAACCGAACCGATAGAACCTACGTGAAAGTGAGTCCATGTTACAGTCTCATAAAAAGAGTGATTCTAGAACCAATACGCCCATTGATACTAGAACACATTCCTATTGAACAAGCTGGATTCAGACCCCCATCGCAGTTGTGTATACCAGGTACTCAGCCTAACAACACTTACTGAGACTTGAGTTTCAGAAAAGCTTGAAACCCACAATGGTGTATATTGACCTGACTGCAGCCTACGACACGGTTTCGAGGAAAGGTCTTATTTATAAGCTTCTCCACGTGGTTCCACGCGGCCGAATAATATCTTTATTGAATAATATGCTCTGCGACAGACCTCTGTGTTCAGTTCTTTTTGACTCACCCTGTGTATACACTGTTAATATGTTCAGCTCTATCCTTACGACTACATCATTTTATACCTAACATTTTTATATATTATACCAAACACTTGTGAACCATTCGGTAAGTAAGTAACTAACTGCGATACGGTAGCCCAGTCGAGCTGGCCGCTGTGACCGAGCGGTTCTCGGCGCTTCAGTCCGGAACCGCGCTGCTGCTACGGTCGCAGGCTCGAATCCTGCCTCGGACATGGATGTGTGTGACGTCCTTAGGTTGGTTAGGTTTAAGTAGTTCTAAATCTAGGGGACTTATGACCTCAGACGTTAAGTCCCATAGTGCTCAGAGCCATTTTGGTTGCCCAGTCGTGCATAGAGGTGTCATCTCATGTTTGGAGATAATGTTCCACGCTACTTTCACCTATTCACGCTGCTGTCCAATGGATGTTGCACCAGCAGTGCAAGTCGCTTCGGACGTCGTTCCATCATATACCACACAGCTAAGTATTTCGCCAATATGGACGTTTGTATAGATGTTATATATAAACCTTGTATACAAGATATCTCATATATCTTGACCACCCCAAATAACTTTTTGTCCAGGAGCCAAATAAAAACCAGCATGATTGCCTTTCTTGTAATTTTGTTAATTATAAATATGTGATCAGCTGTTTGTCTTTCGTAACATCCTATAGTTTGTACATTGTTTTCCCACAAACCTTCAACTGAAGACTGTTGGCTGAATGGCTGGCACGCATTTTCCTTGTGTTTCCATTTGTTCCCTGTCAATTCTAGCAAACGAATGAGTTACGTTACCCCGGGTACCTGCACTGTATGCTGGTACGCGAGAGTCAAAGTCAATTTTGTGTTAAATTATTAATAACGTCGTGTCTACGTGAGTGATACACATTTGAACAGGATTCCAGGAAAGAAAGTGGATTGCCGAATAAAAAATATAGGGTGATATTTGTTAGTATATATAATTTGCGTTCATAGCGAACAAACTTACAAGAAAGGCAGTCATGTTGATAATGTCCTCCTGGTAGCTAATCAATATTTGCTTTACAGATTTTTTATTTTGCTTCTGGGCAAAATATTATTTGTGGTGGTCAAGATAAACGGTACACCTTTTATGAACAGTCGCGTGGCGGGAATATTTAGGTGTGTGTTTTGGTGTGTGGGGGGGGGGGGGGGGGGGGTGCTCGCTCTACGCTTTCTGTTTCCTCAGAGTTCAGGAAAGCGTTAAATCCTGCCTGCCTTTCGGCGAAATATACACCTTTGCGAAAGCAATCAACAGAACCATTAAAAGACGCAGGATTTTCGATGGCACCAACACCACGAACAAATTTCGCCACATCGGACATCACATCTGCAGCATAAACTATGAGGAATTTTATGTGTGAACACCCATCTGACGTTGAATCTGTCGGTTCGAAACCAATGACGGCGGTTGTTTATCCCTAATAAATAGCGTTATTGGCAGTGGTTGGCTGCTGACATGACTTTATTGTAAAAATTAACCTGTCTTCTAGAGGCGTTCATCAACATTTTTCACTACTGTTCTTCAAAAAATTTTATTTGTGTTCTTATGCGTCATACTTCAAATGAGCAGAATTCCCCCCCCCCCCCCCCCCCCCCCCCCCATGAACCATGGACCTTGCCGTTGGTGGGGAGGCTTGCGTGCCTCAACGATACAGATAGCCGTACCGTACGTGCAACCACAACGGAGGGGTATCTGTTGAGAGGCCAGACAAACGTGTGGTTCCTGAAGAGGCGCAGCAGCCTTTTCAGTAGTTGCAGGGGCAACAGTCTGGATGATTGACTGACCTGGCCTTGTAACACTAACCAAAACGGCCTTGTGCTGTTGTGGTACTGCGAATGGCTGAAAGCAAGGGGAAACTACAGCCGTAATTTTTCCCGATGGCATGCAGCTTTACTGTATGATTAAATGATGATGGCGTCCTCTTGGGTAAAATATTCCGGAGGTAAAATAGTCCCCCATTAGGATCTCCGGGCGGGGACTACTCAAGAGGACGTCCTTATCAGGAGAAAGAAAACTGGCGTTCTACGGATATGAGCGTGGAATGTCAGATCCCTTAATCTGGCAGGTAGGTTAGAAAATTTAAAAAGGGAAATGAAAGGGTTAAAGTTAAATACAGTGGGAATTAGTGAAGTTCGGTGGCAGGAGGAACAAGACTTTTGGTCAGGCGAATACAGGATCATAAATACAAAATCAAATAGGGGTAATGCAGGAGTAGCTTTAATAATGAATAGGAAAATAGGAGTGCGGGTAAGCTACTACAAACAGCATAGTGAACGCATTATTGTGGCCAAGATAGACACGAAGCCCACGCCTACTACAGTAGTACAAGTTTATATGCCAACTAGCTCTGCAGATGATGAAGAAATTGATGAAATGTATGATGAGATAATAGAAATTATTCAGGTAGTGAAGGGAGACGAAAATTTAATAGTCATGGGTGACTGGAATTCGACAGCAGCAAGAGGAGGAAACGTAGTAGGTGAATATGGATTGGGGCTAAGAAATGAAAGAGGAAGCCGCCTGGTAGAATTTTGCGCAGAGCATAACTTAATCATAGCTAACACTTGGTTTAAGAATAATGAAAGAAGGTTGTATACATGGAAGAACCCTGGAGATACTAAAAGGTATCAGATAGATTATATAATGGTAAGACAGAGATTTAGGAACCAGGTTTTAAATTGTAAGACATTTCCAGGGGCATATGTGGACTCTGACCACAATCTATTGGTTATGAACTGTAGATTAAAACTGAAGAAACTGCAAAAAGGTGGTAATTTAAGGAGATGGGAGCTGGATAAACTGAAAGAATCAGAGGTTGTACAGAGTTTCAGGGAGAGCATAAGGGAACAATTGACAGGAATGGGGGACAGAAATACAGTAGAAGATGAATGGGTAGCTTTGAGGGATGAAATAGTGAAGGCAGCAGAGGATCAAATAGGTAAAAAGACGAGGGCTAGTACAAACCCTTGGGTAACAGAAGAAATATTGAATTTAATTGATGAAAGGAGAAAATATAAAAATGGAGTAAATGAAGCAGGCAAAAAGGAATACAAACGTCTCAAAAATTAGATCGACAGGAAGTGCAAAATGGGTAAGCAGGGATGGCTAGAGGACAAACGTAAGGATGTAGAGGGGTAAAATAGATACTACCTACAGGAAAATTAAAGAGACCTTTGGAGAAAGAAGAACCACTTGCATGAATATCAAGAGCTCAAATGGAAACCCAGTTCTGAGCAAAGAAGGGAAAGCGGAAAGGTGGAAGGAGTATGTAGAGGGTCTATACAAGGGCGATGTACTTGAGGACAATATTATTGAAATGGAAGAGTAGGTAGATGAAGATGAAATGGGAGATATGATACTGCGTGAAGAGTTTGACAGAGCACTGAAAGACCACAGTCGAAACAAGGCCCCGGGAGTAGACAACATTCCATTAGAACTACTGACAGCCTTGGGAGAGCCAGTCCTGACAAAACTCTACCATCTGGTGAGCAAGATGTATGAGACAGGCGAAATCTCCTCAGACTTCAAGAAGAATATAATAATTCCAATCCCAAAGAAAGCAGGTGTTCACAGATGTGAAAATTACCGAACTATCAGTTTAATAAGTCACAGCTGCAAAATACTAACACGAATTCTTTACAGACGAAGGGAAAAACTGGTAGAAGGCGACCTCGGGGAAGATCAGTTTGCATTCCGTAGAAATGTTGGAACACGCGAGGCAATACTGACCCTACGACTTATCTTAGAAGAAAGATTAAGGAAAGGCAAACCTACGTTTCTAGCATTTGTAGACTGAGAGAAAGCTTTTGACAATGTTGACTGGAATACTCCCTTTCAAATTCTGAAGGTGGCAGGGGTCAAATAGAGGGAGCGAAAGGCTATTTATAATTTGTACAGAAACCAGATGGCAGTTATAAGAGTCGAGGGGCATGAAAGGGAAGCAGTGGTTGGGAATGGAGTGAGACAGTGTTGTAGCCTATCCCGGATGTTATTCAATCTGTATATTGAGCAAGCAGTAAAGGAAACAAAAGATAAATTCGGAGTAGGTATTAAAATCCATGGAGAAGTAATAAAAACTTTGAGGTTCGCCGATGACATTGTAATTCTGTCAGAGACAGCAAAGGACTTGGAAGAGCAGTTGAACGGAGTGGACAGTGTCTTGAAAGGAGGATATTAGATGAACATCAACATAAGCAAAACGAGGATAATGGAATGTAGTCGAATTAAGTTGGGTGATGCTGAGGGAATTAGATTAGGAAATGAGACACTTAAAGTAGTAAAGGAGTTTTGCTAATTGGGGAGCAAAATAACTGATGATGGTCGAAGTAAAGAGGATATAAAATGTAGACTGGCAATGGCAAGGAAAGTGTTTCTGAAGAAGAAAAATTTGTTAACATCGAGTATAGATTTAAATGTCAGTGATTCGTTTCTGAAAGTATTTGTATGGAGTGTAGCCATGTATGGAAGTGAAACGTGGACGATAAATAGTTTAGACAAGAAGAGAATAGAAGCTTTCGAAATGTGGTGCTACATAAGAGTGCTGAAGGTTAGATGGGTAGATCACATAACTAATGAGGAGGTATTGAATAGAATTGGGAAGAAGAGGAGTTTGTGGCACAACTTGACTAGAAGAAGGGATCGGTTGATAGGACATGTTCTGAGGCATCGAGGGATCACCAATTTAGTATTGAAGGGCAGCGTGAAGGGTAAAAATCGCAGAGGGAGACCAAGAGATGAATACACTAAGCAGATTCAGAGGGATGTAGGCTGCAGTAGGTACTGGGAGATGAAGAAGCTTGCACAGGACAGAGTAGCATGGAGAGCTGCATCAAACCAGTCTCAGGACTGAAGACCACAACAACAACAACATGAACTATATCTTCCTTGAACATTTCAATGTGAATCTGGCAAACGATTTAACTCTTAAAGACTTCAGAAACATATACCAATATTCCTCCGTGAAATTACATGAGAATTTATTTCGAGATGATCAAGGCGGTAACAACTTGGTTGTCCACCTGACGGTCTCAGCACTGATCATGTAAGCGAGTGGATGCGTCTGCCGAGAGATTGAACATCGCGAAAGTTTGTTTGTAACTGCGACCTAATGTAGACATTAAGGCAAATTTACGAAAAAGTGGACAAGAAGAAGCTGCAACCCAGACAGCCCACTCGCAGAGTAATGAAAGACGGAATAGCTGGAAGAACGCTCGTCACAGTAAGGTCCTTAATTTTGTCAGTAGTTTAGTGCTTCAGACGAGATATATATTGCAGCTCTACGTGGGCATGGAAGATAAGAGTTCATATCAGTGATGTGGTTATTAGATATTGAGGACTTACTCATTTCGACAAAGACGAGGCAGAAAGTTAGCTGTGGTCACTGTTTTCAAAGGAACTAACTGCGCATTCCCTTGAAGTGATTTAAGAAAATCACGTTAAACTTAAATCTGTATATCTTGACGGGGATTTGAAGACCCCGCTCAGTCCAGTAGGCCTATGTACGAGTAACCAAACCGCCAACGTGCTCGACATCCCATCAGGCACTCGCACTTACTTTGTGTTTTTCCCAAGTTAAACATGTTCGTACGATCATGTGAGGCCATCCCTAACCTTAACCACGACAGGTCAGAGAGAATGCAGACGGTTTAACATTTGCCTCGCGATTCCTGGAACCAGTACCCAACCACCCTCGTCTTGAGCAATTTTAACTGTTACTTTCCGTGTAGCCCCATTTAACTGTAGTAGGTTGCTTCCTGAGGGAATAGTCTTGACAGAGTAGGGCCTGCAGTATGGTATGTTCTTTGTCTGATCGTAGAGTACACATTCTGTCGAGTGTCGAAGCAATTGTCTATGCGTTTCCTTTGCTCTATCGGTCTCATATTAGATCCTGTTGGCTGACTGTTTCTAATTCTTGGTTCGTGCACTATGCTTACTGTCGAGTTGGTGACTTCAAATTTTGCATTCGGCGTAGAAATCTGAAGCTCTGTTCTTGGGATTAGGGAAAGGGATGGAGGGTTCATACCGTACACTGCTCCGTTTCAAGGCGTCTTACAAGTACATCGAAACAATTGTCCTTTTTAGTCGGTAGTTTAAGAGATGACAACTGTTCCATAGTTTCTGAACGTGTTAGCAATGTTATATTTTCTGTTCTAATTTTTACTCTTATTGTGGATACAAATAACTCGAGACTCTGTCTACAGTTCCACTATTAACTGTATATGTGAACGAAAATTGCTGTACACATTATGTGATTTCTTGTTTCTGTTGAACTCCCAAGGAGCGGTACTACCATATAATTGTTAGTAAAAGTATGCGAATTCTGTGAATATTCAATTGTTGGAGCAGAAATTAGATTCTCATGGTGCCTGGTAGAGACAGCAACTGACAGACGTGACATATTTGACCTACCCCTGAATTATATGGCTGTTCATAATACTTATTGTTAAGCTGAAAATGACTATAGTTCAGTACAAATTAAAGTTGAACTGTCGGCTGCAGTAAAATTAACGGTTATTTTGTTTCAGTTAATTACTAGGCGGACCCACTATTAAGCTAAACTGTTCTGTGAAGTGTGGAGTGTTACTCACGGGAAGTAAAATAGACATTTCTTCAGCAACAGACACTTCTTGCAGCAGAGGGGCTTAGCTTTAGTTCGCGGCACATTGCCGTGACAAACACCGTACATTCAGTTAGTGCCACATTTTTATTTCCATTATCTTCTAGATTCTTCCCCAATTTGCATCACGCCCGACCTGATCAAGAATAAATACATCACGATTTCCATTACAGGTAAAGATTTCACTTTTAGGTCAATGAAATTTTGCCCAGCGGAATGTCTCCTCCTATCTGGATGATTCCTATCATGGGAAAGTAAGAAATAAATGGTTGAGTCATTTGTTCACTATTAGTCGCATTGAACTAATGTGATTAGGAAAAACGCCCGTACTTTAACTACTCTGAGAGACTGAGAATTAATTTGTAGTGCATCTAGCGTAAGTCACAGCTAGCAAATTTCCAAACCCGTTACCTTAGTGTCAAGATGTTAAACAGTATAGTGAAAAGAAAAAAATGGCAAGATGAAATATGAGTAGCTACTGTGTTCGTAAATAATGTTAAGATTTCCTTACGCCCCAAAATCCTAATGTTTTTAGGTAAGGAACAGCCGACGCTTCGAATAATCAGGTCATTAAAAAATCCTAATATCAGTGGTTTACGGCCTTAATGTCTCAAATGTGTTTGCTCTATGTGAACAGGGTATGTATTTATAATGTAAATCCTCGGGTTCTTTAAACCAAGTCAGACAATAACCACTGCATAAACAACTTTGAAGTGTCAGGTCAGGGCTTTGGCTGCGTCTTTGAAATTTACAACATATTTTTCGTAGCATAATGCATGGTCGTCTAAGATTAACTACGCTGCCATAGGGCCACTATCTGGCTTTATTGCGTGAGGATATCCATAGATTCCCACAAGAAACTGAACTGATCAGCGGAAGAAAGTACGAGAGCATCATTCTCAGTTACTGTACGTTGTATGGCTAAATTCGAAGATAATAACTTAAATTCGGAGAGACAAAACAGCTTATGTAGTAGACAGTTCTTAATGGTGATACAAATAGAATTCCTTTTCACCAACGTGTACTACATTCCAAAACGGAAGATAATGTGCGAAACTGAGTGTTAGCATTTTCATCTTCCCGACAAATTGTGTTTAGGAGAGTGCTAGAAGTTGGAGTGGATCCACAGTTTGGGCAAATTTATTCAGATAACACTGTAATTGAAAATCATAATTCGTTACTTGAGAATGACAAGAAAATTATTCGAACTAGTAATCATTTTGGCAAACAAAAACATTTATTTGCAGTTAGTGAATAAAACTGATATATGAGTAGATGATGATTTTCAAGTCCAAATACACTTCCTATTCTTTGTCATCTTGCTTTTAGATTAGTTTGCAGAATAGTTCATTTTTTATCAAACCTCTCATCAATAAATATATATGATTTTAGTATTTTTGCCATTGTGGCATGTGAAGAAACTTGTTGAGGGGAGCAATGAGTTATAGCTCATGAAAATCGCTTTTATTCCAGGATGACGATCAGTGACCTTCATTCATGACCTCCTTCAAGAAAAACATTGAGAAATCATCTATGCCCTGGTTTTTGACGAATAATTTCGTTGTGGCTCCAAGTCAGTTTCAGCCCCCCAATCTGATTCACAATCGAAAGTTTCTTTTTCTGTCACAACTTCGTTTTTATACTCATTACACGATTTCTTTGGCTAATTACGTTCGCTGTAATTCTCCACTGATCACGGAGAGCAATACAGATTAACAGTCTGTCTTGAAATCTTGAGTAAGACGGTGCTGTAATAACTACGTTTTCTTCTTTTGATGTAGAGGGGCGAACAAATTTTCAGATCGTCTCTCGACTTCTTCGATAGGAAGTTACCAGTTTGTAGCAATATTTAAGCTGATTGTTCTCCAGTTTTTGCAACCATTTCGGTTGAGCCATGAAGCATGGTACTTACAGTTCGTAATACGTGTTTTTCTCCAAATAAGCACCGCAGAAACGAGTTTGTTACCTAGTCAGGAAAATCGAGTGTGGATTGTGAATGAATGGTGGAAATACTCCTCAGTTCGCGCGTTGTGTGGAGGGAATACGATAGCTGGTAACACCGCTACTTTGTGGGAAGAGAACAGTTTCGTTCAAATGAAGGCTCCATGTTGGATGGGCCTTCGGAGCTTCATATCGTCTTCGGTAGGCGGTAGAGCTGCCTCTCAGAAGTACAGGCATGGCGGTTGCAACATGTGTGCGATTCTTGATAAACGATACCGCTCGCCCGCATCGAGATGCTGCTGTTGATGAACTCCACGCAGGCGGAGATATCTACTTCGTGGTTTGTCGAGAAAAGCATACACAGCGTGCTAGCGATCTGTTGGGTACGCATTGCGGACAGACAGCCGCCCTTACGAACTTTCCAGACTTCTGCCCAGTTATTAGGGGTAAAATCGATATACAGAGGAGCTCTTGAACTATCGCTTACATAATTGTGCCTCATCGCTGCCAAGGTTGCGCGACAGTGAGGCGTAACCGTATGCGTGTCTCATTAACTCTCGTTGCGATCATTTTCACAGCAGTGCAGAAAGATTCTGATAAGCTGTCTTGCATTCTAAGTGCACAGTATGTTGTCAAGTGCCCATTTAAAATCAATAAGTAGGAAAGTGGGCTTGAGAACCGCTGAAAGGCAAAGGTTCCGCAACATACTACGTAAGCATAAAACAGTCAGAAAAACAGAAAAAAATTAATACGAGGAGAATTCCTGTTTGTCACTTGTTGTGGCCATTTGGAAAGAGGAACTTTTAAAGTGGACCAAGTACTCACAGCACTTTATCTCGACTTCGTGAGAAAAGAGGTGAAGAGATACGTATTCGTCTCCTTTACATTAGATTGAAAATAGGTATAAGACTAACAGTAGAATTAGTGGACTCTAATTGGACATGACGCAGCGTACGATGTTAAGTGGGCGTGTACGTTCCGCTGCGTCATGACCACGTGGCAACTGAGTGCCATGCCACTGTTCTGGTAGTAGTTCCTTTTAGCTTTTGAGATCGAGATGGCGCATGCTGATTTGGTAAAGGCAAAACGCGGGATTCAGACCTGCTGCCCAAGGTTACCTGTAGGAAGTGCAGCCCGCATATCGCAGGAACCGAATCTCTTTTTTAACGAGTAACACACAGTACACTGAAGCGCCAAAGAAACTGGTATAGGCATGCATATTCAAATACAGAGATATTTAAACAGGCAGAATACGGCGCTGCGGTCGCCAACGCCTGTATAAGACAGCAAGTGTGTGGCGCAGTTAGGTCGGTTATCGAGATTTAAGTGAGTTTGAACGTGGTTTTAAAGTCGGCGCACGAGCGATGGGACACAGGATCTCCGAGGTAGCCGGTGTAGTGGGGATTTTCCTCTACGACTATTTCACGAGTGTACCGTGAATACCAGGAATCCGGTAAAACATCAACTCTCCGACATAGCTGCGGCCGGAAAAAGATCCTGCAAGGACGGGACCAACGAGGACTGAACAGAATCGTTCAGCTTGACAGAAGTGCAACCCTTCCGCAAATTGCTGCAGATTTCATTGCTGGGCCATCAACAAGTGTCAGCGTGCGAACCATTCAATGGGACATCATCGATACGGGTTTTCGGATCCGAAGGCCCACCCGTGTACACTTGATGGCTGCACGGCACAAAGCCTTACACCTCTGCTCCCCGTCAACACCGACGTTGGACTGTCGATGATTGGAAACATGTTACCCGGTCGGAAGAGTCTCGTTTCAAATTGTGTAGAGCGGATGGACGTGTCCGGGTATGGAGACAACCTCACGAATCCATGTACCCTGCATGTCAACAGGGGACTGTGCAAGCTGGTGGAGGCTCTGTAATGGTGTGGGGCGTGTGCAGTTGGAGTTATACGGGATCCCCGATAAGTCTGTATACGACTCTGACAGATGACACGTACATGAGCATCCTGTCTGATCACCTGCATCCATTCGTGTCCATTGTGCATTCCGACGGTCTTGGGCAATTCCAGCAGGACAATGCGACACCCCACACGTCCAAAATCGCTACAGAGTGGCTCCAGGAACATTCTTCTGAGTTTAAGCACTTCCTCTCCTCACCAAACTTCCCAGACTTGAACATTATTGAGCATATCTGGGATGCGTTGCAATGTGCTGTTCAGAAGAGATCTCCACCGCCTCGTACTCTTGCAGATTTATGGACAGCTCTGCGGGATTCATGGTGTCAGTTCCCTCCAGCACTACTTCAGATATTAGTCGAGTCCATGCCACGTCGTGTCGCAGCACTTCTGCATGCTCGTGGGGGCCCTACACGATATTAGGCAGGTGTACCATTTTCTTCGGTTCTCCAGTGTATTATGTCATTATTATCATTATTATTATTATTATTATTATTATTATTACTACGGCGCGCAGGGTAGATGCGATAATTCATCCTTACAACACCAGTACTGGACGATGTAAGCTGTGAGAATTGGCATTCTGTCGTCTTGTAACATAGTTCACCAGGGGAACATAGTTCACTAGGGGGATAGACCTCATTAGGAGGATAGACCTCATCAGCTGAAATGGTCACATAATCCTTGGCAGTAATGCGACTTTTTGCAAAGTAATATCATCGTTATTATTATTATTATTATTATTATTATTGATTCTTGAGTTTCTCCCGGCGTATTTGATAAACAAAATATCCACGGGTGTACTGCCGGTCTGCATTGTCCAACGGGCACAATATTTCGGCGATCATACATGTCGCCATCATCAGGTGAACTGACGGACTGAGCTCCTGTGAACGTGCCGGCACGGAGATCCGTACGCTATGGCTGCTCATAGGGAACTGGGTTCAGTCGCGGCGGCGGCCGGTTTAAATACCCTCCGCCCGCGGCGCGCTCCCTCCGCTGTCCGCGCCCCGCGCCACGGTCGCGTACTAGAGTTTTAAGTACCCCATTCCTCTGTGAAGGGTGGTGGCAGCTGTCTGCGTGCAAATACAGATCACTGTGCGTTGTATTCCGATACACCCCATGACCTAGGGTGCCGTCAGCCCTTCTCTTGACCAAGACATCAAGGAAAGGTAATTTACCCTCCGTTTCCGTCTCCATAGTGAATTTGATGTTGGGGTGTATGGAGTTTAGATGTGTAAGGAAGTCAAGGAGCTTATCCATACCATGTGGCCAGATGACGAACGTGTCGTCCACGTAACGGGAAAAGCACCCATAGCGTACGGATCTCCGTGCCGGCACGTTCACAGGAGCTCAGTCCGTCAGTTCACCTGATGATGGCGACATGTGTGATCGCCGAAATATTGTGCCCGTTGGACACTGTAGACCGGCAGTACACCCGTGGATATTTTGATTATTACTATTATTATAATCATCATAATCATCTCAGGACATAACACAAAAGTAGGCAGCGGTTGGACAAAAATATGGAAACACCACAAACACAACACATTACCACGCCTAATACAGTGTAGGAAAACCGTTGGAGTTCAGAATAGCTTCCAGTCGTATCGGAATGGTTAACTACAGGTCCTGTATGGTTTTTAAGGGAAACATATACCCTTTTTCCTGCAAAACAGTGGCTAGTTCAGGTAACACTGAGGGAGGTGGATAGTGATCACGCACCCTTCTCTCCAAAGGCCCAATAATATTGAGATTTGCTGACTGTGGTACCCAGGGTAGATGCGACAATTCATCTTTACAAGACGAGTGCTGGATAATGCAAGCTGTGAGAGTTGGCAATCTGTCATCTTGTTAGTTCACCAGTGGGATGGACCTCATCAGCTGAAATGGTCACACAAACCTTGGCAGTAATGCGACTTTCCAGAGTAACAGTAGCACCAAAAGAATACGACGATATGGCTCCCCAAATCATCACAGAACCGCTGTCACGTTTCAGTCTTGGAAAACTCGGCCAGAAGTTGGAAAAAGTGTGAAACAAGACTCATCCGACCAAATGGCAATCTTCCATTGCTCCAAATTTCATGGCTCCGGTACAACATTTTCCCGTTACGGCCATTTTCATCACTGACGTGTGTGGTTTTGAAATTGCAACTCGCCCAGCAGTTCCCAGTTCTGGAGCTCCCTTCGCATTGTGTTGGTGCTGACAGAGTTTGCAAGTGCAACATTCAGTTCTGCAGTGATTTTTGCAACCGTCATCCTCTTACTTTTCGTCACAATATTCTTCATTGACTGTCCATCATGATCATTCAACACACACTTTCGTCTGCATTCTGACTCTGGGGATAATCTTTCTCTGCTTTCCCTGTATGCAGTGTAAATCTTTGGTACGGTGCCTGTTGAATCACAAAACACTTCGGCTACATTCGATATGGAAGCACTCGCCAAGCGTGCACAAGCAGTTTGCCCGCATTCGCAATCAGTCAGTTCCGTCATAATGCACTCACAACTACACAGAACACTGTTCTGACCACGGCTGACACACGCAATGACTTGAGCCCACTGCACAGTTGCCGTTCGTAGTCAAAGACGACAGCGCAACGTGTGGGCTGGACTAGCATCTGTATTTATGTTCAAGCACGCATTTCTCGCGGCGTTTTCATATTTCTGTCCAGTCCCTCTACCTGGACATGCAGAATGAATTTACAGGTTAATGTATAATTTTGACATCCAGATCACAACACTGGGCGTCACTTCATGCCTGTCTTTCAGACCATCATTAAAATCGTGAAATGGACAGTTCTCCATAAAACGTCTTATTATCTGTTCCATCGTACCACAGTCACACACAGCACTTCCACAACCTCAAGATGGTTCAAATGGCTCTGAGCACTATGGGACTCAACTGCTGAGGTCATAAGTCCCCTAGAACTTAGAACTACTTAAACCTAACTAACCTAAGGACATCACACACATCCATGCCCGAGGCAGGATTCGAACCTGCGACCGTAGCAGTCGCGCGGTTCCGGACTGAGCGCCTAGAACCGCTAGACCACCGTGGCCGGCAACCTCAAGATGTGACCACATCTTTGTTCTATTCAGATACGGTTGAGTCTGCACCATTCGTGTCGGGGAAGACCAAACTCTGCGATCGTCGTTGTTGGATTTCGAATTAGGATCGCCTTTCTGGGAAGGATGTTTATTTCAGCGTTCTTTTCACCTCTCGGGGACATCTGAAACGCCTGTTACCCGAAGGCCGACCCAAGGTGGCTTTTGTCACTTCAGGCGTATAGCTGGTGGATTCTGGAAACCGCTGCTTAGAAATAGATTCTTAAGCGACTCCGCCTACTTAAGAACTGGCGTCTTCCCAGCTTTTCTTCTGAGATCCGAAGGGACAATATTGGCTAGAACAGGCAACCACTGAGAGGGAGTGGATCTGACTGTGCTGGTAACTGTCCGCATGGCCTCATTCAGACGTACATATGAGTTCTACATCTGCATCTACATTTATACTCCGCAAAGCCACTCAACGGTGTGTGGCGGAGGGCACTTTATATGCTACTGTCATTACCTCCCTTTCCGGTTCCAGTCGCGTATGGTTCATGGGAAGAACGACTGCCGGAAAGCGTCCGTGCGCGCTCGAATCTCTAATTTTACATTCGTGATCTCCTCGGGAGGTATAAGAAGAGGGAAGCAATATATTAGATACCTCATCCAGAAACGCACCCTCTCGAAACCTGGACAGCAAGCTACACCGCGATGCAGAGCGCCTCTCTTGCAGAGTCTGCCACTTGAGTTTGCTAAACATCTCCGTAACGCTATCACGCTTACCAAATAACCCTGTGACGAAACGCGCCGCTCTTCGGATCTTCTCTATCTCCTCCGTCAAACCGACCGGGTACGGATCCCAAACTGATGAGCAAAACTCATGTATTGGTCGAACGAGTGTTTTGTAAGCCACCTCCTTTGTTGATGGACTACATTTTCTAAGGACTCTCCCAATGAATCTGAATCTGGTACCCGCCTTACCAACAATTAATTTTATATGATCATTCCACCTCAAATCGTTCCGCACGCATACTCCCAGATATTTTACAGAAGTAACTGCTACCAGTGTTTGTTCCGCTATCATATAATCATACAATAAAGAATCCTTCTTTCTATGTATTCGCAATACGTTACATTTGTCTACGTTAAAGGTCAATTGCCACTCCCTGCACCAAGTGCCTATCCTCTGCAGATCTTGCATTTCGCTGCAATTTTCTAATGCTGCAACTTCTCTGTATACTACAGCATCATCCGCGAAAAGCCTCATGGAACTTCCGACACTATCTACTAGGTCATTTATATATATTGTGAAAAGCAATGGCCCCATAACACTCCCCTGTGGCACGCCAGAGGTTGGTTTGGTTTGTTTGGGGAAGGAGACCAGACAGCGAGGTCATCGGTCTCATCGGATTAGGGAAGGACGGGGAAGGAAGTCGGCCGTGCCCTTTGAAAGGAACCATCCCGGCATTTGCCTGGAGTGATTTAGGGAAATCACGGAAAACCTAAATCGGGATGGCCGGACGCGGGATTGAGCCGTCGTCCTCCCGAATGCGAGTCCAGTGTCTAACCACTGCGCCACCTCGCTCGGTACGCCAGAGGTTACTTTAACGTCTGTAGACGTCTCTCCATTGAGAACAACATGCTGTGTTCTGTTTGCTAAAAACTCTTGAATCCAGCCACACAGCTGGTCTGATATTCCGTAGGCTCTTACTTTCTTTATCAGGCGACAGTGCGGAACTGTATCGAACGCCTTCCGGAAGTCAAGAAAAATAGCATCTACCTGGGAGCCTGTACCTAATATTTTCTGGGTCTCATGAACAAATAAAGCGAGTTGGGTCTCACACGATCGCTGTTTCTGGAATCCATGTTGATTCCTACAGATTAGATTATTAGATTCTGGGTTTCCAGAAACGACATGATACGTGAGCAAAAAACATGTTCTAAAATTCTACAACAGATCGACGTCAGAGATATAGGTCTATAGTTTTGCGCATCTGCTCGACGACCCTTCTTGAAGACTGGGACTACTTGTGCTCTTTTCCAATCATTTGGAACCTTCCGTTCCTCTAGAGACTTGCGGTACACGGCTGTTAGAAGGGGGGCAAGTTCTTTCGCGTACTCTGTGTAGAATCGAATTGGTATCCCGTCAGGTCCAGTGGACTTTCCTCTGTTGAGTGATTCCAGTTGCTTTTCTATTCCTTGGGCACTTATTTCGATGTCAGCCATTTTTTCGTTTGTGCGAGGATTTAGAGAAGGAACTGCAGTGCGGTCTTCCTCTGTGAAACAACTTTGGAAAAAGGTGTTTAGTATTTCAGCTTTACGCGTGTCATCCTCTGTTTCAATGCCATCATCATCCCAGAGTGACTGGATATGCTGTTTCGATCCACTTACTGATTTAACGTAAGACCAGAACTTCCTAGGATTTTCTGTCAAGTCGGTACATAGAGTTTTACTTTCGAATTCACTGAACGCTTCACGCATAGGCCTCCTTACGCCAACCTTGACATCGTTTAGCTTCTGTTTGTCTGAGAGGTTTTGGCTGCGTTTAAACTTGCAGTGAAGCTCTCCTTGCTTTCGCTGTAGTTTCCTAACTTTGTTGTTGAACCACGGTGGGTTTTTCCCGTCCCTCACAGTTTTACTCGGCACGTATCTGTCTAAAACGCATTTTACGATTGCCTTGAACTTCTTCCATAAACACTCAACATTGTCAGTGTCGGAACAGAAATTTTCGTTTTGATCTGTTAGGTAGTCTGAAAGCTGGCCTCTATTACTCTTGCTAAACAGATAAACCTTCCTCCCTTTTTTATATTCCTATTTACTTCCATATTCAGGGATGCTGCTGCGGCCTAATGAACACTGATTCCCTGTTCTCCGCTTACAGAGTCGAAAAGTTCTGGTCTGTTTGTTATCAGTAGGTCCAAGATGTTATCTCCACGAGTCGGTTCTCTGTTTTGAAATCTCCACCTAAGACTATAACATGCTGAAAAAATTTATGTGAAATGTGTTCCAGATTTTCTCTGAGTTGTTCTGCCACCAATGCTGCTGAGTCGGGAGGTCGGTAAAAGGAGCCAATTATTAACCTAGCTCGGTTGTTGAGTGTAACCTCCACCCATAATAATTCACAGGAACTATCCACTTCTACTTCACTACAGGATAAACTACTACTAACAGCGACAAACACGCCACCACCGGTTGCATGCAATCTATTCTTTCTAAACACCGTCTGTGCCTTTGTAAAAATTTCGGCAGAATTTATCTATGGCTTCAGCCAGCTTTCCGTACCTATAACGATTTCAGCTTCGGTGCTTTCTATCAGCGCTTGAAGTTCCGGTACTTTACCAATGCAGCTTCGACAGTGTACAATTACAATACCGATTGCTGCTTGGTCCCCGCACGTCCTGACTTTGCCCCGCACCCTTTGAGGCTGTTGCCCTTTCTGTACTTGCCCGAGGCCATCTAACCTAAAATCCGCCCAGTCCACGCCACACAACCCCTGCTGCCCGTGTAGCCGCCTGCTGCGTGTAGTGGACTCCTGACCTATCCAGCGGAACCCGAAACCCCACCACCCTATCTACATCTACATCCATACTCCGCAAGCCACCTGACGGTGTGTGGCGGAGGATACCCTGAGTACCTCTATCGGTTTTCCTTTCTATTCCAGTCTCGTATTGTTCGTGGAAAGAAGGATTGTCTGTATGCTTCTGTGTGGGCTCTAATCTCTCTGATTTTATCCTCATGGTCTCTTCGCGAGATATACGTAGGAGGGAGCAATATACTGCTTGACTCCTCGGTGAAGGTATGTTCTCGAAACTTCAACAAAAGCCCGTACCGAGCTACTGAGCGTCTCTCCCGCAGAATCTTCCACTGGAGTTTATCTATCATCTCCGTAACGCTTTCGCGATTACTAAATGATCCTGTAACGAAGCGCGCTGCTCTCCGTTGTATCTTCTCTATCTCTTCTATCAACCCTATCTGGTACGGATCCCACACTGCTGAACATTATTCAAGCAGTGGGCGAACAAGCGTACTGTAACCTACTTCCTTTGTTTTCGGATTGCATTTCCTTATGATACTTCCAATGAATCTCAGTCTGGCATCTGCTTTACCGACGATCAACTGTATATGATCATTCCATTTTAAATCACTCCTAATGCGTACTCCCAGATAATTTATGGAATTAACTGCTTCCAGTTGCTGACCTACTATTTTGTAGCTAAATGATAAGGGATCTATCTTTCTATGTATTCGCAGCACATTACACTTGTCTACATTGAGATTCAATTGCCATTCCCTGCAACATGCGTCAATTCGCTGCAGATCCTCCTGCATTTCAGTACAATTTTCCATTGTTAGAACCTCTCGATACACCACAGCATCATCTGAAAAAAGCCTCAGTGAACTTCCGATGTCATCCACAAGGTCATTTATGTATATTGTGAATAGCAACGGTCCTGTGACACTACCCTGCGGCACACCTGAAATCACTCTTACTTCGGAAGACTTCTCTCCATTGAGAATGACATGCTGCGTTCTGTTATCTAGGAACTCTTCAATCCAATCACACAATTGGTCTGATAGTCCATTTGCTCTTACTTTGTTCATTAAACGACTGTGGGGAACTGTATCGAACGCCTTGCGGAAGTCAAGAAACACAGCATCTACCTGTGAACCCGTGTCAATGGCCCTCTGAGTCTCGTGGACGAATAGCGCGAGCTGGGTTTCGCACTACCGTCTTTTTCGAAACCCATGCTGATTCCTACAGAGTAGATTTCTAGTCTCCAAAAAAGTCATTATACTCGAACATAATACGTTTCCCAAAATTCTACAACTGATCGACGTTAGAGATATAGGTCTATAGTTCTGCACATCTGTTCGACGTCCCTTCTTGAAAACGGGGATACCTGTGCCCTTTTCCAATCCTTTGGAACGCTACGCTCTTCTAGAGACCTACGGTACACCGCTGCAAGAAGGGGGGCAAGTTCCTTCGCGTACTCTGTGTAAAATCGAACTGGTATCCCATCAGGTCCAGCGGCCTTTCCTCTTTTGAGCGATTTTAATTGTTTCTCTATCCCTCTGTCGTCTATTTCGATATCTACCATTTTGTGATCTATGCGACAATCTAGAGAAGGAACTACAGTGCACTCTTCCTCTGTGAAACAGCTTTGGAAAAAGACATTTAGAAGTCAGTACATAGAACTTTACTTTCGAAGTCATTGAACGCCTCTCGCATAGCCCTCCTCACACTACATTTCGCTTCGCGTAATTTTTGTTTGTCTGCAAGGCTTAGGCTTTGTTTATGTTTGCTGTGAAGTTCCCTTTGCTTCCGCAGCAGTTTTCTAACTCGGTTGTTGTACCACGGTGGCTCTTTTCCATCTCTTACGATCTTGCTTGGCACATACTCATCTAACGCATATTGTACGATGGTTTTGAACTTTGTCCACTGATCCTCAACACTATCTGTACTTGAGACAAAACTTTTGTGTTGAGCCGTCAGGTACTCTGTAATCTGCCTTTTGTCACTTTTGCTAAACAGAAAAATCTTCCTACCTTTTTTAATATTTTTATTTACGGCTGAAATCATCGATGCCGTAACCGCTTTATGATCGCTGATTCCCTGTTCTGCGTTAACTGTTTCAAATAGTTCGGGTCTGTTTGTCACCAGAAGGTCTAATATATTATCGCCACGAGTCGGTTCTCTGTTTAACTGCTCAAGGTAGTTTTCAGATAAAGCACTTAAAAAAATTTCACTGGATTCTTTGTCCCTGCCACCCGTTATGAACGTTTGAGTCTCCCAGTCTATATCTGGCAAATTTAAATCTCCACCCAGAACTATAACATGGTGGGGAAATCTACTCGAAATATTATCCAAATTATCCTTCAGGTGCTCAGCCACAACAGCTGCTGAGCCAGGGGGCCTATAGAGACATCCAATTACCATGTCTGGGCCTGCTTTAACCGTGACCTTCACCCAAATTATTTCACATTTCGGATCTCCGTCAATTTCCTTCGATACTATTGCACTTCTTATCGCTATAAACACGCCTCCCCCTTCACTGTCCAGCCTGTCTCTGCGGTATACTTTCCAATCTGAGTTTAGAATTTCATTACTGTTTACATCTGGTTTCAGCCAACTTTCTGTCCCTAGTACTATATGTGCGTTGTGACCGTTTATTAATGAGAGCAGTTCTGGGACCTTTCTATAGACGCTCCTGCAGTTTACTATTAGCGCATTAATATTGTTATTCCCTGTTGCATTTTGCCTACTCCTACCTTGCCGCGTCTCAGGAGGCGTCTTGTCGGGCCTAGGGAGGGAATTCTCTAACCTAAAAAAACCCCCATGTGCACTCCACACGTACTCCGCTACCCTTGTAGCCGCTTCCGGCGTGTAGTGCACGCCTGACCTATTCAGGGGGACCCTACATTTCTCCACCCGATAGCGGAGGTCGAGAAATTTGCACCACAGATCTCCGCAGAATCGTCTGAGCCTCTGGTTTAAGCCTTCCACTCGGCTCCAAACCAGAGGACCGCGATCGGTTCTGGGAACGATACTACAAATAGTTAGCTCTGATTCCACCCCGCGAGCGAGGCTTTCCGCCTTCACCAATTCCGCCAACCGCCTGTACGAACTGAGGATGACCTCTGAACCCAGACGGCAGGAGTCACTGGTGCCGACATGAGCAACAATTTGCAGTCGGGTGCACCCAGTGCTCTCTATCGCCGCCGGTAGGGCCTCCTCCACATCTCGGATGAGACCACCCGGCAAGCAGACAGAGTGAACACTGGCCTTCTTCCCCGACCTTTCCGCTATTTCCCTAAGGGGCTCCATCACCCGCCTAACGTTGGAGCTCCCAATAACTAATAAACCCCTCCCCCCGTGTGCCTGCTCGGACCTTGCTGAAGGAGCAGCCACATGTCCACTCACAGGCAGAGCGGGCGATACCACACGGCCAGCCTCCACATTACCCTCCGCCTCGTGCGCCGCGAACGCCGCTGAACCCGCCACTCCCCTTGGGGAGAGGGTGGCCCAACCGCGCCCGGTACCCGCGAAGATATCTCGACAGCAGGGACAGTGGGTGAAGCATGTAACACCTGGGGTGTACCTTGCGACGCACCAGACTCCCCACTGCCGCTACACTCCGAGGCAGCAGCCTGAAGACGGCTGACCGCGGCCATCAACACGTTCAGCTGTTCGCGAACAGTGGCCAGCTCCTCCTGCGCCCGTACACAGCAGTCACACATCCTATCCATCCTAAGGAATCTATTTACTGAAGAGAGTTAATCAACTTTTAACTAGACTGCTAATTCACTAAAGGCGGCTGATTATTGACTAAACTGTGATTGCTAGCCACTTCTTGTAGAGAGCAATGAAAATAGCACTACCTGTCTCTGGACTGTATTGGAAACAAACACTAGCACTACTGGCACTATGGTTGACTAAAGGGACTCTCTCTGACTGTATTCAAAACAAACACGAAATCTATGGAACACTATTAATAGCACTCGACAATTAAAGCTTCCTAAAAGCAAAAACACACGGAAGAAGAAGTGACAAGTAAGAAAAATACAGTTAATACTCAAATTAAGGTAGCTCGCTGCACAGCAGACGTGAAGCAGACGGCGGTTAGGACGCAAGTCGAGGAATCTGCAGCCCACACGGTCTTAGTTGAATGTGTGCTTTTTTCCAATGCAAGGGCACAATATTCATCAGCTGAGTATGCAAGTGAGATTTCAGCATGGCGTAGTGTGTGCGCATTTATTCCCCAGCTGTTTCGCCTTATTTTTTGGAGTACGTCTACTCTTCAGCTAAGCTTTTTTGACACGTTTGTGCAGCGCTGTTTAAATAACAATCCCTGGAGCAATGCAATGGGACCACCCCTGGTAAAGCATTGTGGTGTTCAAACCAACATTCACCTTCGAGACAGCATTATACAGCAGTTAAAGCTGTAAGCTAATATACAGGGTGTTTGAACAGCCTGATCGTCCCAACACGTCTCAAATATTCAGGTCTGTGTGGTTCCGGGCCGAAGTGCGCAACTTCCGTGCGTGGAGCATATTTTTTTCACTGCGTCAGACAATTATGTGTTACATTGAGATAAGATTTATTATTTTGTTTACCGATCTCGCGGTCTCCGCTGTTTAATTGCAATGTACAGTTCTACAAAAACCTACCGCATTGCGTCAAAAGTAAATGAGTATAAGCTTCTCGTTACTAGTAAATGACGTTCGTTTTCTGTACTAAATAATGTTTGTAAACAAAAAAGAAGAGGGAAAAGGAAAGAAACACGTAATAAGAACAGCTTTTCCATCGTTACAGCGAGGCAGTAATTTTGTAACCTCTTCGTTTACAACAGACTACATTTATAAAGGGTCTTCGAAATTTGCACTGTTGTGCAGCGATGTGTAGCACTTTCCACTACCGACGAGTGTAGGATCGACAAGCCCAACCGCTGGCAAGTGCGGCGAGGTATGTCATCTGGTGACATCACGTGTTCAACATTTGTCATCCACTTTTGGGAAAATTCAGGACACTTACGACTCCATGTGTCTTATATTAAATTCATTGTCGCAACAGCATCTACATCACTTCGAGTGTTTTTAAACATTAATCAGAATTACCCTGTATATAGACGAGACCATTCGATCTATTGCCGAACTGTCGTCTCGTGCCATTGGCGATTTCGTTTTTAACGAGGATATTCGACCGAGGGGGCTCTATTTAGCGGCCATCGTGCTGCTTACACAACAATTATATTGAGTAAGGCCTCGAAAACAGAAAGTTAGGTAATTAATTTTTTGTTTGTTTGCAGCTAATTGTCTGCCGTCTGGTTCACGTAGAAATCCACGCGCCACAGTACTGTTGTACTCAGCCAGAAGAATCAAAACGAAATTGCGCAACCCATTGATAAAGTGGAGTATCGTGTGGTAATTCATTTTCAACAGCTGTGCATATGTTACAGCTGTTGCAGGCGAATCCAGGCGTCTAAGGAATGCGTCTCCATTCGTATGGTGGGGTCCTTTGGCGCGGGGGTTTCAGTACGTACCAGAACTGCAGACACGTCCCTGCAAACAAACAAAAAATTAATTTCCTAACTTTATTTTCCCGAGGTTATAAGTAAAGCTTGATGACTACCCCTCGTATGTCTTGCTTTTTGGGATGTGTATTGCAGCTAGGTCAGCTTAGGCCACGTCTATTTCAGAGCTAGAAACGACGCTTCTTGAGAAATGGAAAACTAATCCTTAGATCTGGACTGCCCAGTGGCTTTTGTGCTTCACCTATTCTGAGCTGCAGGAACCATTTTCTTCTGTTTCTTCACTGTTGTACACAGTACACTCTAAAAGTTGTCGCTCTGACGAAACACAAGATATAAGACACATTAGTTCTGTTTTAACAATCAACATGTAAATCACACACAATCCGTATTACTATGCTACAGTTTTTAATACCTTCTGTGAACGCACAGTTACGCAACGTTGCAAAATATGCGTTTCTCTCAGATTTAACCTCACCATTTGATGTGAATATCCGTTCGATCTTTTCAAATTTAGCAATAAAAAGTTATCGGAAAGAGCCAAATAGTCAAATATGGAGGAAAAGTTCATATATGGTTCAAATGGCTCTGAGCACTATGCGACTTAACTTCTGAGATCATCAGTCGCCTAGAACTTAGAACTACTTAAACCTAACTAACCTAAGGACATCACACACATCCATGCCCGAGGCAGGATTCGAACCTGCGACCGTAGCGGTCGCTCGGTTCCAGACTGTAGCGCCTAGAACCGCACGGCCACTCCGGCCGGCGAAAAGTTCATATAGTTTTACAAAACAATCAGGCATCTACCTGGGGGCACATTATCGTTGTTTAAGCAAACTTCTTTCTTTGCAGGATGTGGTCACGTAAGCTGAATAGCAGTTCAGTAATGAAGGCTCTGTTTTTGTAAGGGTGGATTGTCATCACCACGCTGCGAAAATAGCAAGAAACGGTATCCATGACTTTTGATGCAGATCGATCCGTTACTAGATGCTTTGGTGCACTTCCATCTTTTACGAGCTGCTTTGTCTTTGGCATGTTACGAAGAATTTATTATCATCTATCTAATGAATCGTCGAAGAAGCTAACTGGTGCATTTTAAGTTTGTCCAAACATTCTTGAGCAGTTTTTTATTTTAACGTTTTTATTGATGGCTAATATAGGACAAAACATGGGGCTGCAGATATCATTCGAAAAGACTGAGATAATCGTACCAGATCCACTAGTTATCACCCACATAACAGTAAATAACAGGAGAGGTAAAAACAGCGAAGCAGTTTAAATACATAGGAGAAACTATAACATACAACTTGGACGAGAAACCTGCTTGGCAAGAAAGAACTAACAAAATTCAACCAGAAGTGACATACGGAAGTGAAACCCTTTTCAGGCTCACACACACACACACACACACACACACACACACAAGACAAAATCATAAAAATAGAGAGAAGAATAGCTAGAATATGCAAAAATAAGTAATATAAAAAAGATAGACAATGGCTTATGGTGCCAAATGAAATGATGTATACCGAACTGCAGCCCATAGCAGATACTATACGGAAAAAAGGATCTCTTTTTTTCTTTTTTTGGCCGAATTATGAGGACATCAGAAACCAGATTACTAAGAAAAATTATAGAGAAACATTGGAACATGAAGCAACAAGTAGGACGGATGAAGGAAATCAGAGAGGATAGGAAAGTGCTAGAACTTACGCTGGAAGATTTGCAAACAAAACAGAAAATTTAAAGAAGCTGAGAAACCAAAAAATAAGTTTTAAATCAAAAATAGACAAAAGACAAGCATTAAAAAGGGTACTTACAGATGAGGACCAACAAAAAATATCAGAAAAAATGAAAAGGTAGTGGGCAATTCGGAAAGTAAACCTATTGAAGAAGGTGATCAGAAAGTGACTGACTGAAGTGGTCCAATGAGGCCATAAAAGCAGAAGAAGAAGAAGGTGGAGGATTGATGGCCACACACGCTGCGCCATCGAGTGAAAAGCTTTGTCATCCTCAAAAATTTGCGTAAGCTATGGTGGCCACAGTCTGTCCAGACCTTTGTGCAGTCAGCGAGCTAGCCTACCTTCAACCCGCTGTCTTACACTATAGGACTGTAACCTTTTACCAGTCTTGTCAATCGTACAAGTTTTGCATACCTTGAGCTTTTATCTTCAGTGGATGCACGACTACAGCTCAAATGCTTACTTCTTAACCGTCTAAAACAAGGGAAGCCTTTCTTTAATCTCGGGTCCAAAGTCACTTTTTTATTTGTTGGTTCCAAACATTTTAAAACGAAGTAAGTTATTACAGCTCGTAATCTTAACACCTAATTGTTTACACCATCTTCATAAATAAACTGCTAAAAGTTACTTTTGTGATATTTTACAACGCACCATCTGAATAATTGTACCTTTCCAAAGATCATTGTATAGTTTTCGCACATCCGTGGCATCTCAGAGTTGGTACCTTTTCGAACATTACTCGTAGACAGTGATTTCGGAACAGCTACATTACTGAAGCAGAAAATACAGTGCTCCACAAAAAAGTGAAGCACCCAGAGGACGGGGTCAGATGCAGATATACTCGTAACTATGTACGCGTACGCACCATCGGCCAATGTAAATGATAATCTGTGCCCGTCTCTGTGACAGATAGAACAGCCATTAGAGTGCTTAAGTGTTGTTCATGTTTAACGTTGTTACCAGACCTGGCAGGGTATGTAAGCGATGTGAACAGAGTCTGAGTGAGCACTGTGAAGGCCACGGAGATGCAGCGTACTCGGGTGAGAAAGCCGTATCAGCACCTCAACGAGTTTGAAACGCATCTCATTGTGGGATTCTACTTAGCTGCTTGGTCAAATCATGCGTTACATAGATTTGGGAGGTATTCAGGGGTGACAGTGGCTAGGTGTTGGACTGCAAGAGAATGTGGTTGCAGGCATAGCCACTCTCAATCTTCAGGTCTACCAGGTCTGACCACCACAAGGTTCAAATGGCTCTGAGCACTATGGGACTCAACTTCTGAGGTCAATAGTCCCCTAGAACTTAGAACTAGTTAAACCTAACTAACCTAAGGACATCACATACATCCATGCCCGAGGCAGGATTCGAACCTGCGACCGTAACAGTCGCGCGGTTCCGGACTGAGCGCCTAGAACCGCTAGACCACCGCGGCCGGCACCACCACAAGGGAGAACTGCCATATTATGCACTAAGCACATCTTAACCATTTCACATCTGTGCTATCCCATGCCATTGCTCAGAGTCCATCAGAAGCCAGACGAGGGGAATTACTGTCTCATCACAAGCAAGATCACATATAATAGGTGGTGTGAGGAATCACTTTAAAAAATGCATCATTACATTGAGGTCATAAGAAATGTACAAAATTCTATCACCAGTACACTGGCTATTCAGATCTATAGTATTACGCTTTCTGGTAGAAACATTGTCTACAATTTGAAGTTAAAGCTTTCTATTCAACCACACACCTGCGTTGAATCCTATGGAGATGTCTTTTAAGGATTATAGCCACTTGTGAATCATATTCCTGGCATCCTCGTATCTCGAAACAAGTCATTTTTTTCGAACCTCTGTGCTATAGTAAAACTCCTGCCCATCTTTTAACTGTTCCTCAGTCTCTGCTACAATCTCCCTGCAGCTTTTGTCCATGTGATCTTTCCAATTTAAGTCGGAACCGAGCAGAAGTCAGAGAGAGTCAGGGCTAGAAACGGTAGAACGAGCAGTTATGCCATCTGGGAGAAGGATGAGGATTTTGCTACTGCAGTGTGGTGCATTTCCAAACTACATACTTGGACTATAGTCTGAAGGAGATCTGTATTCCTCGGGTTGCACTCACATCTGTCAACCAAACATTCTGTCATCGTTATTTAGAACCATCCAACGGAGAAAAAACTACAGCCTGTAAAAATTATAGTAACATCTTCCGGTAGAGTACTTGACGAAATTTCACCACTTCCCTGACTTCCAAAATATATATATCTCGAGAACAAGTACTGTATGTGTACTGGCATTGAGCATATGTGGTGATCCTATTAACTATACAGGTATTAGTCCATTGGAGCAGGTGGCCAATGATCTAAGTCGCTTGCACAGACCAATGTAAAGTTTCATCCCCTGTACTGTAGGAGGACCATACCCCACAGGCATCAGTTACAAGAGAGGCTGTCTGTGTGTTGCTGAACACATGCTTTTTCTGCTGTAATACATCCAAGCAATGTATGGCCAAAGTATTGTACATTGCCATACATTTCATTTTTTCCACCACGACTTCGAGTTCTGTGTCAGGTTCTAAACTGCGATTAACACGTTGTGAGCCATTGGTTCTCACAGAAAACTAGACCGCTTGTTGTATATTATGCTGCTGCTGCCACAACACACACAGGATGATAGAAATAAAAGACGGAGGTATTGTTCCTTATCGACAAGAAAAAAATGTGGAAGACATTGCAACATATGAAAACTGGAAGAGTTTTGCAGCATTGTGGACCGTTCCCAAACAGCTGTCTGAAGGTGATTGATGACCTCTACATTTAAACTCATCTTTCACAGTGATGGGGTAGCAGATTTCTCCGTATTCCATTTCGACTGATTTCTCATATTGCAGTCATGTACGCAGTCACTGTTTCAGTGTTGTCCATCCCTGGAAAGTGTTGCCCCTCCACCAAGACTCTCCCTCCATCTCAAACAAGCGATGTCAGTCAGTCATTATGTGGTAATAAACAGCCTATCAGTGGACACTCAGGATGGAAAACGCACTGTCTGTGTTTTGTAATAAGCACCGCAGTTGACAGTGCGATCAGTTTTATCTATTTCACCAGTTTTTTCGTAATTTCAACGCCAACCAATGACACATCAGCATGTATTCCAGTTTCTGTATCATTGCTAAACCATGCCCCCACTACTTGGCGAGGACCATTGTGAATGTAGATAGACGACTGCGCAGTACGTCCATTCATTGTTAATTCTCAAACCTATACATACCAAATCATACCAGACAGTGTCGTATATCGATTTTCATATTTCTACCACTTTGATCATAGAACATAATTTACCATTACGATTGCCCATCTTTTGCTATATGGATGGGACTCGCAGAGCATTCTCGCATTCTTAGGATGAAGTTAGAGATTGAAAGATCACCTCACATTGTCTGTGACCAACACTCCCTGCAACACTGTCACCGATTTACTTTGCAGTTGACAAGAAGTAGGAGGCCACAATCAACATTCAAGGGACAGAGCGAGCCGAGTCGATTACTGCTTATAGCGAAGTCTGTTCTGCTCCAATCTTACTCATGACACCCATCCAAGTGCACAAGATCTCCCTATATGCACGCACATTGAGGCAGTTAGCGCCCCTTATTGGTGGATGGTGGATATGAAAGTTGCCTCAGGACAGGAAAAATGGGTTTATGACACCATTCATATCTGAGTTAATCCATACATCTAAGCCAGAGCGGATGCAATGTCATACTGATAACTGCGCTCATTCTGGCAAATTCTATGTAAATCGTTGACAAGCCATGACACACCCTCTGAACTAATGAAGTTTCGTTTCGTTCCCTGCTCCCCTTCTGGGTGCTTCACTTTTTTTCCGGCTGTTTGTATCACGCTATGTATACATTACGCGCTTACGCTTTACTCTTATCCCTAGATTGTTTTGACCCGTGTACATGCAGTTTTTTTTATTTTCTTCGAATATTATATATGTTATCTAATTATTTAAAATTTTGTGCTGTTAATCTGCAGAAATTCATTTCAGTTACGTCGTGGGTGAGTGCAGTGACAGTGAAGGAATAAATCTTGCCGGCCGAAGTGGCCGTGCGGTTAAAGGCGCTGCAGTCTGGAACCGCAGGACCGCTACGGTCGCAGGTTCGAATCCTGCCTCGGGCATGGATGTTTGTGATGTCCTTAGGTTAGTTAGGTTTAACTAGTTCTAAGTTCTAGGGGACTAATGACCTCAGCAGTTGAGTCCCATAGTGCTCAGAGCCATTTGAACCATTTTTTTTTTTGAATAAATCTTGTTTTCATGGTAAGAGCCTAGACCTAACAGGCGTACAATGGATCCTGCAGTTGTGTGTCCTGGGTTAATGACTGTGGCGAATATCGCAAATTTTCGAATTTATGTTGTTATGTATGATACAGGGAAAGGGAAGGGATGAACACCAAGAGAGGCAAAGTTATGATTCATCGTCTCGCTGCCGGGATTGGAACCCTCCACGATAGTGTCGTCTGCTACTCCTTCACCTAACTCGACCTTGGAGACGCTAATAATAGGTACTAGCGGAAGAAATTGCACAAGAGCAGCAGTGAATTCCTCTATACGTCACAAAATGCGCATGCATTGCGTTCAGTTTCACTACATATTCCACAGTTGTAATTAAAATTCATATCCTGCTTACAGTTTCTAGTTTCTCTACGTAATACTGAATGGAAAAATATAACCAATTCCTACCATTACAACAATTTCAGATTTGAACAGTCCAAAAAGCGATATATAAGCGACTAAACTCTGTTCTTCTTCCCCATCTTCGTGTTTAACGTTGTACCAACGTCGGTGTCATTACGCCACCTCAGAAAGTGATCGACCACAGCTGCTCTGATCAGGAGAGCTACAGGAAACTTAATACAGTGTAGCTGAATCACCATTGTGAGTGCAATCATTTGGCGCTGAGCCGCTCGGGTAAATATTCTCATACTTGTCGTAATGTATTTTTAATAAATGAAGCAGAGAAAATATGACACTGTAAGCGGGAAAAAAATGACAGCTTTCAAGACGCATGTGTTTTAGTTGCGTCGCGCGCCCCATCAAAGTTGGCAGCGTTATTTTCACAAATAGATTAGGACAGCGACGAGTAATAGTTTTTACAGAAGTTTTGCGTAAGATACGTAAACACACGCAAGTCCGTTGCTCGACGTGTGGCAGTTTCCGATTCCTGAAGGGTAGTGCAGTTGGCCGCTAACCGTTCCTTCCGCGCCGCCTTCCCGCAGAAGACACACAAAGTTGACGCTGTCTTCGGATGGCTAGATGAGTCAATACTCCGATTAAAGCAAATGATTGTTCCAAGACGGTCTTCTTCTGGTGACTCCAGAACTGTAACTTCCAATATTTGGTTACCTTTATATGGGTATTTGATCATTTATACCCTATTTCCAGTAGCCAGATTTCGATGTAGATTTGCTTCTGTTTTTGCTGGAATAATGACTCTACGACGTATATGAGTAGAAAGATTGAAGAAAGGCAAACCTACATTTGTAGATTTGGAGCAAACTTTCGGCAATTTTGATTGGAACACACACGTTCAATTAAATTCTGAAGGTGGTACGGATAAAATACGAAAAGTTGTCTACAACTGGTACGGAAACCAAATTGCAGTTCCAAGAGTCGAAGGAAATGAAAAGGACGTAGTAGTTGAGAGGAAAGTGAACATGGTTGTAGCTTATCCCAAATTTTGTGTGATATAATCTGTACAGCGGGAAGGCAGTAAAGGAAACCATGGATAAATTTGGAAAAGAAATTGAAGTTCAGGTAGAAGAAATAAAAATTTTATGGTTTGCTGATGACATTGTAATCCTGTCGGAGACAGCGAAGGACTTGAATGGACAGCTGAATGGAATGGATATTGTCTTGAAAAGAGGTTATAAGCTGTACATCAACACAAGTAAAACAAGGGTAATGGAATGTCGCTGAAGTAAATCAGGCGATGTCGAAGGAATGGAAGTAGGAAATCAGACACCAAAAGCAATTTACGAACAGCAGAATAGATGAAGATAGCCGAAGTAGAAAGTAGGCATATAAAATGCGGACTGGTAGCAGGAAGAAAAGCGCTTCTGAAAAAGAGAAATTTGTTAACATTGAATATAAATTTATATGTTAGGACGTCCTTTTTGAAGGTATTTGTATGGAGTGTAGCTTGTTACGGACGTGAAACGTGGACGATAAGCGGCACAGACGAGAAGGAAATAAAGCTTTTGAAATGTGCTGCTATATAAGAGTGGTGGCAATTACATGTGTAGAACTACTAATTAATGCGGAGGTACTGAATCGAATTGGGGAAAAAGAAATCCGTGCCACAGCTTGATTAAAAGAAGGGATCTGTTGTTAGGAAACGGGGGCTTGAGTCCAAAAACGAAGTTCTAATTGATGTAGTGTGCAGTTGTTATTCATAGATGACCAGGTTTGCACTGATTAGTGTAGCGTGGAGAACGGAATCAAACAAGTCTTCGAACTGAAGAAGCAGCAGCAGTAACAACAACAACAACACTGCTTTTGCTAAATATTGAAAACTCTTTAACTCTTATCTGGTTTTTCCTGTACTGCTGACTATGTTCTTGTCTTTCGTTGGGGATCACTTGGAGTCACCACACACCCCCACTTGGCGCCTCCTCCTTCGTGTTCCGTCTTCACGTTTTTCAAAAATGTTGCCGCAAGTGCTGATCATTGCATTATGCAGTTGCCGTATAATATGTACTTTCCCTTTGGATTTCGCCTCTGAATATATTGTCTCTCGTAAGCATCAGGATCTGTGTTCCTTCTTTTCTTATTCTACATTTTCTTCTGAATATTTCAGGCACTCACAATGATCAGAAATCGTTTGTAGTGTCTGTTCAAATGTATGGCGGGACCTTCTTTGTCGTTACAGTACATGAAGATGGCAAATAATTCATATCCTCGCCCGCTATTTAATCATAAGTACCAGTAAAATATGTGTAATTCCATTCGTTAATCGTTAGCCCCAAAAAGTCTTGCCGTATGTTTGCCTGTAATGGACTATACACAGAAATCGTGTCACCATTGGACCAGATACATACTTCTTCGACGAATTTTCGGATGCAAATCATTTTGTAGAAACGGTTTGTAGTACGCGCCTGTTATAGAGGTCCCCTGGGGCACTTTGTCTGTAGCTATGACTTCATTCATGTTACACGGAAAGATCATCATCCGTTTTATCTTTGATTGATGGCGACGGTTTTTTTCTGTCGTGGATAGTCGGAACTTTTCCATTGTGACGACTGAGACCTAAGCTCTGGCTCTAAGTCTCATATCCAGGTTTCATCAAGTGCAACATTCCTCCTCACGAACTATTATCCTTCTGTTCGATAACGTTAAAACAATTCTTCTGTGATTCTTTTGCGACCTGCTTTCTGCTCTTCACACAGATCATGCTGAACCCATCTGACAGCAACTTTTCTCATCTTTAACTTTTCGGTTATTACTCTGTAAATTGAGGTGCAGACCTTCTGGCCTCGTTTGCAATTTCCTCACGTCTTTTTCATCGATCCTCTCTCTAAATGTCATTAACAATATCCTGAGAGATGTAGACTACTGCAGTTGATGGCCTTCCACTTCTTGAGTAGTCCTCAATGCTTACCCGGCCTTCACGAAACGAGCTGACCACCGTGATACTCTGCTATGATGCAGTATACTATCCCCAAACATCTCTCTCAAAGCGTTGTAAATTTCCGTTGGGTTTCTTCCATGTAGGGATTCGATTTTGACGTTGGAGCGCTACCTCTACGTGTAATCAGTCCTGACTTGGTCTCAGCCTCCGTTTTGAAACTGAATTACTGACGACACGGACACGCAAATCAGCAAACACACATACGATCGTCAAGCCTAAAGTTTCACTCACAACTTACCTGAATTTTAACTTGATCACGCCACCGAAACGGTCGTGTGTACACAAGTGGGCAGGACCTTTGAAATGACACTCCTATTAGGAGAGGAAAGTTTCAGATCCATGTCTGACAAAACGAATTAAGTTTTCAATTGTTTCCCTAAATCAGTTCATGCGACTACCAGGCTAGTTTGACCGAGCGAAATCACGCAGGAGTCAGCACATTGGACTGGAGAATGGCAGTTCAAATCCACCTTCCACCATCCAAATCTAGGTTTTACTTGATTTCCGTAAATCGCTTTAGGCAAATACAGCGCTCGATAAGAACTTGGCCAGTTTCCTTGCCCATCTATCCCCCATCCAAGTTTGCCCTTCGTCTCCAATGATATGGACGTCGACAGGACTTTTTTTAGGTTAGTTTTTGGAATAAGACCAAGATCGATCTGTCCATATTCCTTATCTAGTATGTACAGTCGTGGACAAAACGAGCGAGACCCCTCCCCTTTTCGTTATGCTGATCCGCACGGCTTTAAAGTCTGCTACACAGCATAACAGGCAAGGCGACGAAGTGCTACCAACGTACTATGCGCAGGCGTGAAATTGACAAACTATCTGAACTTTTTTAGACTGTATTCCATAATTTGTAAGACTATATTAATGCTGATTAGTGTGTTAAATACAACACGTAAATATAAGACAGAACTGAAAGAACAAACGCTAATTGGTATGAACTGGACAAATAAAAATGAATTTCAACTTATCGAGATGACTTAACTGTTTCAGTAAGACAAAGAACCCCAGATCGTTACGAAGTAGCAAAATATTATCCGCATTCGGCCGCGAAACGGTCTGTGTCAACGTTCAGACCAGTCATACTGGATTACCGTTGCTGACCTACCATGAAAGTGTGCAAATTTAGCAGTGCGTGAAGATTCATAACGAAATTCAGTTAAAAATCATTCAGTGCCACGCTTAAGTCAATTCCATTATTGACAGAAGCGGAAAAAGTAGGCAGTAACATGTATGAAATTCTACAAGAGTGTCATATTGACATGCACAGGGCGCCAGTACAGAATAAAGGTAGCGATAAAACGTATTGGGTGCGCGAGAATTTCTTAAAATTGCTTTACTGATATTCTACCTGCCTCCATAGAGATTAGAACCGAAAACAAACCAGACCTTCCTTTCACTATGCTAGCAGACAACCTAGGCAAACAGCCCTCTATTATTACCCCAGACATGAACAAGCAGGCAATTTCGAAATGAAAATCTGCAGTTTCTGTTGCATAGAGCTTTCTGGACTCAAAAACATGAATTTTCTTCCTTTATGTCACCGCTTATGTGACAATCATTCGGGATGTTTATCGAAATAACAAATTACTGTTATTAGAGAGTAAATTTTGTAGGATAATTCTGCACCACCCCAGGAAATAAACGGCTACATAGCTGCCAAACGTATTCTGCATTGTTTCGAATTCTCCACTAGACTCGCCACAGCCAGAAAACGTTCATTAGCAGAGCTATGAGAATGTTCGTACTTCTAAAACGCGGTGGCATTAATACTGGGATGTGAATTACCACGTGTATAGGCAAATACATTCTATTTGCATTCCTGTAAACGTGATTTGGATCGAAAACGTAGCTACGACTAATATGCTTATGTATCGACAGCAACTAGAACATTTCGAATAAAGAGTAGCGGGTGTTATTTATGCGGCCCTCATCTTCAGTGTTTTCGTTGTTAGGATTTCGTCACCTAAACCGGTAAAAACGGAACCCTACTAGTCTCACTTTCTTGACCGTCTATCGGTCTACCCAACCCTTAAAACCCGTTTACCTCCAGAACGGGTGGACATAATAAGCGGAAATGTATCGCACTTCTTGCTGTAACCGGTCCCATGCTGGTGTAAAAAAGTGAGCTTCTATGTCAACGCTATCAAAAGATACGACGGTTTATGTAAAGAAAATTTACGCGAAAGGTCAAAAAATGGCTTCAAGAACTATGCGACCTAACTGCTTAGGTCATCAGCCCCTAGACCTAGAACTACTTAAACCTAGCTAGCCTAAGGGCATCACAGACATCTATGCCCGAGGTAGAATTCCAACCTGCGACTGAAGCAGCCGTGCGGTTCGTCACTGAAGCGCCTGGAACCGCTCGGCCACCGCAACGCGGCGAAACCCTACTCACCTCATGTATAATGATAATATATACTGTCTAGTGAGGATAAACTGTATTCGCCAGCAACTCAGATCGTTTGCTCACGGAACTTTTACGAAGCTACATTCAAACTTTGTCGAAGTCGTCTGCAATATCCATTACAAACACCCTAGGAACTTCGTATGCGATATCCACTTCTGAAGACGCTGGCAGATACTGCAGTACTATAACAAGTAGGTGGGAATTTATTGTTATTGGTCCACGCATGACACTTTATTTCAATATCAATTTAACGCGCCTAGGTGTTTGTATATGCCTGAAACTATTGAACAAAAAGTAAATAAACAACAAACGAGCCGGCCGCGGTGGTCTCGCGGTTCTAGGCGCGCAGTCCGGAACCGTGCGACTGCTACGGTCGCTGGTTCGAATCCTGCCTGGGGCATGGATGTGTGTGATGTCCTTAGGTTAGTTAGGTTTAAGTAGTTCTAAGTTCTAGGGGACTTATGACCACAGCAGTTGAGTCCCATAGTGCTCAGAGGCATTTGAACCATTTTGAAACAGCAAACAACTTCGATGTTTAAATCAAGTGAAAGTCACATGTCGTAATTAAAACATAATTTCGTCGTTACATCTACATGACTACATCAACAGGATTTCTTGGCAATCCGGACTTACGTGCCTGGCAGAAGGTTAGGGTTATTTCTCTACCGTCCCACTCATTAACAGTGTGCGGGAAAAAGGACCACTTAAATCTTTTCTTGCGAGCCTTGAATTACATTATTACTATGGTTTCTTCCTGTGTTCCCGAGGAAATACCCCGATCTTGCTGAAACTTCGCTCAGTGAAAGCGGGGACAAAATAAGCGAACACGTGTCTCGGCTTATCTGCTTACACTCTACCGCTTCTGAGAAAACGACGTCAAAGTTTTCAATGCGCTGTTACTATAGTGTAGACACCTCTTAGCGGGTAAGCATTCAACTGGAGCGGTGGCTCTGCGGCTACCATAGCGATTTCTGAACTTTGCGCTGCGAGTTCGAAACCCGGTTTTTCCTTTTTTTTCCCCTCACTCTCTGAATAATCTACGAATGTTTATTCCAATTTATGTTGAAACACTGTTGTCGTTATTCGTCAGTTAATTTACTGTGTAAAGAAATAAGTTAAAAAGGGAACACACAGTGCGTAGTGGGGCGATCACTCTGTTGTAGAAATAATTCAGAAGCCAAGATCGCTTAAATATTGTTTACTGGATAACCGGTTTCAACACACTAAAGGTGCCATCATCGGATCTGAATGTAGATTAACATTTATAAAATATTTGGTTATAACGATACATGAGGCAGCCCAGATGATGTTAGATCAGCTTGTCTCATTCGTTTATTACTTTTTAATTCATTAATTACACATAAAGTTAATTGGCGAATAATGACAACATTATTTCAACATAACTTAGAAAAAAACATTCGTAGATAATTCTGATAGAGAGGCAGGAAAATAAAATAATTAAAAAACCCAATATGGTATCGAACACGGGAATCAGTGTTAAGAAGGAACGACGGTAGCCACCGCTTCAATTGCGTTCTCGGCTGCAGAAGGTATCTACACTAGAGCAACAGCGCGTTGATAACTTTGACCGTCGTTTTCTCGGAAACGGTCGAGTGTCTGCAGATAAGCCGAAACACATGTTCGCTTCTTTTGTCCTCTCCTTCACTGAGCAAAGTTTCGGGACAATCAGCCTATGACACTTGGCGAGTTCCCCTCGCTCGTCGAGTCGCTTCTTACGCCCGGCGAGAATTATGTATGCCTCCGAGTAAACTGCGCCACCTGGAAACACGGCGAGCGGGGATAAACACGTTTTCCTTCTTATAAGGCAACCTTCTACAGATAATATTCACGAAGTGTTCTTCAGGTTGCCTCAGATATTTCAGAAATGTTTCTTGCGTCAGGCCTGCCGCATATGCAAAACGTAAACATTTCATTTCATGTAATATTTATCAGGATAAGACATGACAAGAGTGGACCAGTCACTTCTGAGAAAAATTAGAGATTCTAAGTTGCTCCACTATGTAATGACACGGGCACGGGCTTGCGATCTGTCTTTTATGCCATCGATTTCCGTGTTACACATACTTGGCCACTGCGTTGCGGTTGCCATCTTGGAGGAGGCAGTCTGTTTCCTGCCAGCGCTGTTTCCGCAGCCAATATTAACCGCGACGAATCATTCAGTCAACGCTAAATGGCCCATCTGGCTGAGGCAGACAAGGGCGCTATAATACTCCATGCAGAGGGATCTTCAAATGCCGACATAGCGAGAACTATGGGTCTTCACAAGTCGACGGTAGCCAGGTGGATCAGACGAAAGGAAGAGGAGTGGTAACTTGAATGGGAGGCCTCATGGCCGTCGCCGCAAAACAACGCAAGCTCAGGATCAGCAGATACGCCGTTTCAGTGAGAACCACCCATTTGTCAACGCACGACAAATCAGCAAATTCATGAAGCTTGGAATGAGTTACTTGAATCTCCTAGTTCTGTGGCTCGAGTTGTGGGCTCAATGCCCAACAGACTTCCAGCTGTTGTGGAAGCCAAAGGAGGCTATACGCGGTTTTTTTTTACAGACTTATGTTTTATATAATTTCAAGGAAACGCAATAAGTGGAATGGGGACAAACAAATTAATTCACAGCAAGATATGTAATATTTAATTTGATAAGAGAAGAAATACTCACCTTATATATTCATTCAGTCTCTATAAAATACGTGACACACGTGTGTATGCAAGAAGGGTACAAAACAGTTCAGCACAAAATAAAAATGTTGAGGAGAAGCTCCCCGATGAAGACGTAATTGCAGAACAAAGGTTGGGCTAGAAGGAGAGGTAAGGAGGCCCGAAAAAGCAGAACAAAATCAAATACCCAATAGACTTTGAGTAGTTGTCGCAGCAAAGGGCGGTTGGTATATGCGATTCGGAGCAACTGTACAAGAATAGTTTTATTTACTGATTTTTGAGGCTTTATTTTGTGACGGCTAAACAGTGCTGCATCATGAGACCCGCTATTTTTCCACATGTGGCTAAACATCAGAGCTGAAAAAATTTTGAGAGGTACCGAAGTTCTCTGGAAGAGTAAAGTGTTTTAGACAAGAAGATGATTTTTAGTTCATTTCATTTTAACCATTCACACTATGCTTCGACATTCTAATCTTTGATTTCATTTTATTATTACGTATCTTTCCTTCAGTGAAAGTCAACGGTAGTAAGTTTCAAGATATGAAGAATAACTGGAAGTTTTTAATTTGTGGAATAGCGTATTTAACAGTTCATATTTTCAACAAATCTGTAGTTATAGGACATATTAAGAAGCAAGTAAAAATGGCACTGTGGAAAGATCAGGTTGGCCTCTAAAGGGTAACGACGGTAAAATAGCAAATACTAAACAATGGGTAACAACTATTGTTGATGGTGAGTAGCCGTAATCGATATGTCACTTTTCCGTAATTGTATTTCTGAAGTTTATCGTCAATCCTAGGACTGACATCGATACTCTGTTTTACGTAAAGAATACAACCTTCAAAATTTATTTAGCAGCGCAGAATATTAAATCACAGTTTATAGATCAGGAACCTAATTCAACTGCCTTTAATTTTATTCTCACGGATGACTTTGGGACAGTAAATAACAAGAGAAATAACAAAACTCTCAGAATCAATATATAGAATTCAAGTGTCCAGTGGATTCAAAAGTTTGCTATAATAGCGATTAATTGCTTTTACAGACTCCTTCATGCCTACATTTTCTATCAGACAATGTTTGAAACTAGGACTAAGAAGGTAAACAATTTTTCCACAAATTGTCAAATTGGAAGTCGGAGAGACAGTTACACAAATTACGATGACAACAAACGTTTTTCAAGTAAACTGATCACAGGAGGAATCCAACGCATTTATTGTGAGTTACATGCACAGTATGTAAACTGGCAACGCCACCAACACACAATACCACTAACAAGGGAACATCCCCATCGCACCGCCCTCAGATTTAGTTATAAGTTGATACAGGGGATAGGCCTTGAAAAACTGAACACAGATCAATCGAGAAAACAGGAAGAAGTTGTGTGGAAGTATGAAAAAAATAAGCAAAATATACAAACTGAGTAGTCCATGCGCAAGATAGGCAACATCAAGGATAGGGTGAGCTCAGGAGCGCCGTGATCCCGTGGTTAGCGCACGCAGCTGCGGAACGAGAGGTCCTTCCGTCAAATTTTCCCAGGAGTGAAAAGTTTAATTTTTATTTTCAGACAATTATTATCTGTCCGTCCGTCTGTCCGATGCGAGGTAACCGCGCCGTAGTATGATGACGCTACACCTAAAAAACATCGAAAGACATGACGTCAGTCGACTATAGCGCACGGAAGAGAGAGTATTCCTGCTAATGAGGCTCCCTGGCTGGCAGTTAACTGTTCGCTACTTTGGACGAGAGTGCATTAAATACGTGCGATGCATTGCGTGGGCAATATGAATCCAGCAAATATAGCTCGTGACTCCAATAACAATGTCAATGAATATTTTCCGAACTGTAAGGCATCGGAAAGTTCCTTAAGGGATCGAACGATTGTCGAACATTTGTATGATTATTTCCTACATTTGTTGAATAACAGTACGTGTGGTGATGATTGTCTGAAAATAAAAAAAATCAAACAACTAACCCGAGGGTAGACTTAAACCAACGACCTCTCGTTCTGCAGCTCCTCACGCTAACCACGCGACCACTGCGCTCCCGTGCTCAAGCTATCCTTGATGTTGCTTATCATGCACACGGACTACTCAGTTTGTTTGGTTTGAATATTTTTTTCATAGGTCCACACAACTTCTTCCTGTTTTTCGAATGATCTGTGTTCAGTTTTCAAGGCCTATCCACTGTGTCAACTTATAACTAAATCTGAGGAGGGTGCGATGGGAAGGTTCCCTTGTTAGCTATGAAACAACTGTAGCAAAACGGAGCATCCTCGTTATCCATGTGATGGATAAGACGACTAATTCGCAACATAAATGTCAATGTAAGCATCAGTTTCTGTTGGAACGTGCTTCCCGGACCAAATAACATACATTTCCTACGTCTTCAATGCGAATCATGTAGCAAATGTAATTTAAAGGACATAAAAATATCGAGTGAATTTACTAAAATAATTATGAACCACTTGAATTTGCATTCAACAGGCAATGTTCAGAAGTCTGGTGTAGGAGTACTGCATGCTCTAATTCGAAACAACAAAAATCAACAGAGTAACTATTATTGAACGTCATCAGGTCACTCATCGAGCATTCCTATGCAGTACTGTTACTGGTGACGTGTTATGATGCCTTTATCGTTAACTTCCTAAGAAGAAATGAAAGGCTGAGCCCCACCAAAAGACGTAAACTCGAGGAGAGAGTTGCGTGAACATATTATTTTACATCTGATAAATCCAAAAGTGTGTTTTGGGCTACGAATTCTGCCCCCAGGGTGTGTGCAACACAGCTGGAATTTGTTGCCAACAACTGAGTCACCTTTCGGTCACAGTGTAAGAAAATCGAGCAACAAAACTACATCACCTGTGCTACTGCATGATAACGCACTATGTTGATTTGAGAAACAAAACTATCCAGGAGATTGATAGGAAAGTCGTCTCTCAGGCACATTTGTATTGATAGGGAAGTCCTCTCTCAAGCACTTGTCCCTCTCGTCATATATTTGTAAAATTTTACCTTTCCCACTCTAGATCGATCAACCGTCAAGGCAATTCATTTCTAGACGAAAATACTTTTAAAACTACTCTGGTTTATTGACATCGTTAGAACAAGTAGGTTTCTACAGGCGTAGAATTTGTAAACAACTTTACCATTGTCATATCGTTTTAGATATCGTGAAAGAAAATTCTGCTGCTAATTAATTTCTCTTTGATAATTACTGTTGCGTTTAGTAAACTAATGGAAAATGCAATTAAAATATTCACTGTACTAATACAAACTAAAGTCAGCTTAATACAGAAACATCACGACGGCAGTCTATCTTAATAAAGCATTAAGTTTCTGTGAGACAATTGGGCTTATTTTAACACGAATTAGTAGGATATTACAGACTTTACACTTAGAAAAGATCTGTATTTATTTCATTTCCTGTACCATTCGTAAGTGTTATGAAAATGGGGCTTTTCATAGATAAAATTATGTATTCACAACAACAAAAAAATGTCGGCAGAAAACAAAAGTGGCATTATGAATCTGGCAGTACCGTAAGGTTTTCACTCTGACACTAAGAGTTACTGAAAGTAGCAAGAAGAATTTTGCTCGAGCGTTGTCTTACGATTCCCTTATTAAGTTTTTATCTGCCTGCTTGTAGCTGTGCTACAAAAGAATTAAAAATCTGGCTTTCAGCAAGTCTCGAAAGGCGAACAAAAGCAGCTTGCACCTGGTTACTAAGCATGTTACCTGGGGACTGGTTTTTTCTTAAAGCGGGAAGACATCCTTTTGTGGTTCAATTGGCAAATGTCAGTCAGACGTGTGACGTTAGTCTAAGCGTTTCGGTGTGTTGAATTTGTACCAATGATTTTTCTACACGTTTTTTCTGTCCCAAATAGAGTTGAAGTCTCCCATTAGTATTTTCACGTCATCTTGGTGAATTTTGCTCATGGTATTTTCGAGTGTGTTCCAGAATTTTTCAACATTGTCGGTGTTTTTCTTATTTTCGATGTTGGTGGGTTCAAATGGTTCAAATGGCTCTGAGCACTATGGGACTTAACTGCTGTGGTCATCAGTCCCCTAGAACTTAGAACTAGTTAAACCTAACTAACCTAAGGACATCGCACACATCCATGCCCGAGGCAGGATGCGAACCTGCGACCGTAGCGGTCGCGCGGTTCCAGACTGTAGCGCCTAGAACCTCTCGAACACTCCGGCCGTCGATGTTGGTGGGGACACGTGCATTGATGAGTGTATATGTTTTACTGGGGCTCTGAATGACCATAGTCATAAGTCGCTTGTTGACGGGCCAGCCGCGGTGGCCGAGCGGTTCTTGGCTCTTCAGTCTGGAACCGCGCGACTGCTACGGTCGCAGGTTCGAATCCAGCCTTGGGCATGAATTTGTGTGATGTCCTTAGATTAGCTAGGTATAAGTAGTTCTAAGTTCTAGGAGACTGATGACCTCCACTGTTAAGTTCCATAGTGCTCAGAGCCATTGGAACCTTTTGATTGTCGATCGGTGTGAATTCTTTGGCAGAGTTGATAGATCGGTGTTCGAGAAATGCAATGCCGAAGATTGGTACGCCTTTCGTTACCTTTTGTTGTATTCTGCTCTTGAAGATGCAATGGTTTCCCTAATACACGGTTTCATTGTCAGTTAGTCGTGGTTCTTGAAGTGCAAGGATGAGAATTTTTTGTCGGTCCATTTCTTTTGTGAAATTATTTAGTTTTCGTGTTTGGATCAAGGTATCGATGTTTACTTTTAAATGCATGTTTTTTGCTTGTAGGGAAATTTACCAGAGATCTTCGATATTCTCTGTCGTGCTAACCTGGACTCCCCAGAATCCGAAAATCCAACTGCCGCCTGTCGACAGCCGGGTTGTGTACCACCTGGGATAAAGTTGACTTTGCTTGCATAGTTTACGTTTGCTTGTGTTTCATTGGTTGTGCTTGGGTGATACCAGGACCGGACAGGACCAGAGGGTGTTGAAGCCTTTGAAAGCAAATATTTTCAGCCAAGCTCATTGAGCTAACACGGTGACCAGAGTAACGGTGATTTTCACTCAGACGTGTCTGGATTTTGCGTTCAACGGATTGAGTAGCCGTTCAGGATTGTGTTAGTATTTGGTTCACCCCTAGTATTTGATTTCCTCGGTACCACCCATATGGGGGAGGGTTTCCACTATCCGCCACACGCGATTATTATTATTATTATTATTATTATTATTATTATTGTCATTATGTCTCAGCAAATCCCATATGGTGTATCTTCCCACCACTGAAATAGATGTGTATTGTTCGATTCAGTATTTCCATCACATAAATGTGGTTTATAATTACGTTACATTGCTACTAGTAGACATATTTCTCACTTTTTCTTAGACAGTTGCTACCTGTTACTCCATCATAGGAATTTATGTGCGAAGCATTGTTGAAATACAGACGTTCAAATTATCCGATTTCTGTAATTTCATTTCGATACCAGATCGTTCTAATCGGATTCAGCCAGGTAGTCTTAATGTGGATATCCGACCACGACTGTCATCATATGATAGACTGTGTAAACCACATTCTTTATCGGACTGTTGAATATAGATCACTTATCTATGACAGGACCTGAATTCTTAAACACTGTGGAAAATAATAATCCGATGTGCTTATTACAAATACGTTATTCCAATATAAATATGTGAACTTACGAGATAACAGTTTATTTACAGGAGCAGAACTAATGTTCAAATGTTCAAATGTGTGTGAAATCGTATGGGACTTAACTGCTAAGGTCATCAGTACCTAAGCTTACACACTACTTAACCTAAATCATCCTAAGGACAAACACACACACCCATGCCCGAGGGAGGACTCGAACCTCCGCCGGGATCAGCCACGCAGCTCATGACTGCAGCGCCCCTGACCGCTCGGCTAATCCCGCGCGGCTACTAAAAGTATACTCGTCCACAAAACCCATGTGGACAATTATCTGATAATCGGTCAAGCTTTGCTTTGTCGCAGCTCTTTAGGACAAAAGAATGGACAGCTCCCTGCTTTTTGCGTTTCCGATAGCGCCTACGATAAGAATCTGGTGTCATATTATGTTTCAGAGCCGTAAACTGTTTATTTTTTCACCTCATACTAAAACAAAAGCTATGATATGAGACGAGGAAATGACTTATATGCTTCTCAGGAACTTAAGTTTTTCGCGTTAATTTTCTCACTTCATTCTAAAACAAGGACGTTAATATGAGAAGAGGAAATGAAATATACGCTTCCAAGACATATTATTTCCTTGTGTGCTACTACTGCATACATGAAAGCCCTGCAGTTAATTTTTGTATGTTGGATAAATTTTGATATCACCTCACATTCCTTTGTGAGAAGGTTCCTATTTTCTTAGGATTCAAATAGAGTGGACATTTCATCACTGGTTAATATTCTCATGACTAATGACATGATACCCGTTGCAATTGCTCCATGGCACCTGTGAGTAGAGTCTCACGTTGGTTACTATAAGAACACGCAGGCAGTGATATCCGCTCACTGCAGTCAGAGCCAAGGTGATTTCTTTCTGTTTATGGCGAAGCGTCTGCTGCAGTGTCCACGCTCAGCCAACATAAACAAATCGCGGCGGCATTGGGCAGTGCTGATCGCTGCGCTTGTCGCAGGCCTCGACAACAAGAGCGCACTCTCTGCTAACGATACTATGGAGTTAATACATCTTACTTAACGTAATATGCAGGACGTGGGTTAGGTGAAAATTCAGTTTGTAACTTCCCATCGCATTAACATACTTTACAGTCATATTTGATGCCCGGTTGTCTGTCTGATGTTAATAGTATTGATTCAGATTGTGCATTGACACGAAAACTCACTCACTCACACACACACACACACACACACACACACACACACACACACACACACACACACACACACACACACACACGCACACACTCATTGATTCCAGTGAGGGTGACAACTACTGTGTGTTGAACAACACATGCACCAGTCAGTTCCTCAGTTGGCGTCGAGTGGATGAGTTTTTTCAATTACCTTGCATTGCAAGAATTGTATGTAAGAGCCTGAAAGTAAATGGACTTGTATCCTAAAGAGCTGCGACAAAGCAAAGCTTGACCGATTATCAGATAATTGTCCACATGGGTTTTGTGGACGAGTATACTTTTAGTAGCCGCGCGGGATTAGCCGAGCGGTCAGGGGCGCTGCAGTCATGAGCTGCGTGGCTGATCCCGGCGGAGGTTCGAGTCCTCCCTCGGGCATGGGTGTGTGTGTTTGTCCTTAGGATGATTTAGGTTAAGTAGTGTGTAAGCTTAGGTACTGATGACCTTAGCAGTTAAGTCCCATACGATTTCACACACATTTGAACATTTGAACATTAGTTCTGCTCCTGTAAATAAACTGTTATCTCGTAAGTTCACATATTTATATTGGAATAACGTATTTGTAATAAGCACATCGGATTATTATTTTCCACAGTGTTTAAGAATTCAGGTCCTGTCATAGATAAGTGATCTATATTCAACAGTCCGATAAAGAATGTGGTTTACACAGTCTATCATATGATGACAGTCGTGGTCGGATATCCACATTAAGACTACCTGGCTGAATCCGATTAGAACGATCTGGTATCGAAATGAAATTACAGAAATCGGATAATTTGAACGTCTGTATTTCAACAATGCTTCGCACATAAATTCCTATGATGGAGTAACAGGTAGCAACTGTCTAAGAAAAAGTGAGAAATATGTCTACTAGTAGCAATGTAACGTAATTATAAACCACATTTATGTGATGGAAATACTGAATCGAACAATACACATCTATTTCAGTGGTGGGAAGATACACCATATGGGATTTGCTGAGACATAATGACAATAATAATAATAATAATAATAATAATAATAATAATAATCGCGTGTGGCGGATAGTGGAAACCCTCCCCCATATGGGTGGTACCGAGGAAATCAAATACTAGGGGTGAACCAAATACTAACACAATCCTGAACGGCTACTCAATCCGTTGAACGCAAAATCCAGACACGTCTGAGTGAAAATCACCGTTACTCTGGCCACCGTGTTAGCTCAATGAGCTTGGCTGAAAATATTTGCTTTCAAAGGCTTCAACACCCTCTGGTCCTGTCCGGTCCTGGTATCACCCAAGCACAACCAATGAAACACAAGCAAACGTAAACTATGCAAGCAAAGTCAACTTTATCCCAGGTGGTACACAACCCGGCTGTCGACAGGCGGCAGTTGGATTTTCGGATTCTGGGGAGTCCAGGTTAGCACGACAGAGAATATCGAAGATCTCTGGTAAATTTCCCTACAAGCAAAAAACATGCATTTAAAAGTAAACATCGATACCTTGATCCAAACACGAAAACTAAATAATTTCACAAAAGAAATGGACCGACAAAAAATTCTCATCCTTGCACTTCAAGAACCACGACTAACTGACAATGAAACCGTGTATTAGGGAAACCATTGCATCTTCAAGAGCAGAATACAACAAAAGGTAACGAAAGGCGTACCAATCTTCGGCATTGCATTTCTCGAACACCGATCTATCAACTCTGCCAAAGAATTCACACCGATCGACAATCAAAAGGTTCCAATGGCTCTGAGCACTATGGAACTTAACAGTGGAGGTCATCAGTCTCCTAGAACTTAGAACTACTTATACCTAGCTAATCTAAGGACATCACACAAATTCATGCCCAAGGCTGGATTCGAACCTGCGACCGTAGCAGTCGCGCGGTTCCAGACTGAAGAGCCAAGAACCGCTCGGCCACCGCGGCTGGCCCGTCAACAAGCGACTTATGACTATGGTCATTCAGAGCCCCAGTAAAACATATACACTCATCAATGCACGTGTCCCCACCAACATCGACGGCCGGAGTGTTCGAGAGGTTCTAGGCGCTACAGTCTGGAACCGCGCGACCGCTACGGTCGCAGGTTCGCATCCTGCCTCGGGCATGGATGTGTGCGATGTCCTTAGGTTAGTTAGGTTTAACTAGTTCTAAGTTCTAGGGGACTGATGACCACAGCAGTTAAGTCCCATAGTGCTCAGAGCCATTTGAACCATTTGAACCCACCAACATCGAAAATAAGAAAAACACCGACAATGTTGAAAAATTCTGGAACACACTCGAAAATACCATGAGCAAAATTCACCAAGATGACGTGAAAATACTAATGGGAGACTTCAACTCTATTTGGGACAGAAAAAACGTGTAGAAAAATCATTGGTACAAATTCAACACACCGAAACGCTTAGACTAACGTCACACGTCTGACTGACATTTGCCAATTGAACCACAAAAGGATGTCTTCCCGCTTTAAGAAAAAACCAGTCCCCAGGTAACATGCTTAGTAACCAGGTGCAAGCTGCTTTTGTTCGCCTTTCGAGACTTGCTGAAAGCCAGATTTTTAATTCTTTTGTAGCACAGCTACAAGCAGGCAGATAAAATCTTAATAAGGGAATCGTAAGACAACGCTCGAGCAAAATTCTTCTTGCTACTTTCAGTAACTCTTAGTGTCAGAGTGAAAACCTTACGGTACTGCCAGATTCATAATGCCACTTTTGTTTTCTGCCGACATTTTTTTGTTGTTGTGAATACATAATTTTATCTATGAAAAGCCCCATTTTCATAACACTTACGAATGGTACAGGAAATGAAATAAATACAGATCTTTTCTAAGTGTAAAGTCTGTAATATCCTACTAATTCGTGTTAAAATAAGCCCAATTGTCTCACAGAAACTTAATGCTTTATTAAGATAGACTGCCGTCGTGATGTTTCTGTATTAAGCTGACTTTAGTTTGTATTAGTACAGTGAATATTTTAATTGCATTTTCCATTAGTTTACTAAACGCAACAGTAATTATCAAAGAGAAATTAATTAGCAGCAGAATTTTCTTTCACGATATCTAAAACGATATGACAATGGTAAAGTTGTTTACAAATTCTACGCCTGTAGAAACCTACTTGTTCTAACGATGTCAATAAACCAGAGTAGTTTTAAAAGTATTTTCGTCTAGAAATGAATTGCCTTGACGGTTGATCGATCTAGAGTGGGAAAGGTAAAATTTTACAAATATATGACGAGAGGGACAAGTGCTTGAGAGAGGACTTCCCTATCAATACAAATGTGCCTGAGAGACGACTTTCCTATCAATCTCCTGGATAGTTTTGTTTCTCAAATCAACATAGTGCGTTATCATGCAGTAGCACAGGTGATGTAGTTTTGTTGCTCGATTTTCTTACACTGTGACCGAAAGGTGACTCAGTTGTTGGCAACAAATTCCAGCTGTGTTGCACACACCCTGGGGGCAGAATTCGTAGCCCAAAACACACTTTTGGATTTATCAGATGTAAAATAATATGTTCACGCAACTCTCTCCTCGAGTTTACGTCTTTTGGTGGGGCTCAGCCTTTCATTTCTTCTTAGGAAGTTAACGATAAAGGCATCATAACACGTCACCAGTAACAGTACTGCATAGGAATGCTCGATGAGTGACCTGATGACGTTCAATAATAGTTACTCTGTTGATTTTTGTTGTTTCGAATTAGAGCATGCAGTACTCCTACACCAGACTTCTGAACATTGCCTGTTGAATGCAAATTCAAGTGGTTCATAATTATTTTAGTAAATTCACTCGATATTTTTATGTCCTTTAAATTACATTTGCTACATGATTCGCATTGAAGACGTAGGAAATGTATGTTATTTGGTCCGGGAAGCACGTTCCAACAGAAACTGATGCTTACATTGACATTTATGTTGCGAATTAGTCGTCTTATCCATCACATGGATAACGAGGATGCTCCGTTTTGCTACAGTTGTTTCATAGCTAACAAGGGAACCTTCCCATCGCACCCTCCTCAGATTTAGTTATAAGTTGACACAGTGGATAGGCCTTGAAAACTGAACACAGATCATTCGAAAAACAGGAAGAAGTTGTGTGGACCTATGAAAAAAATATTCAAACCAAACAAACTGAGTAGTCCGTGTGCATGATAAGCAACATCAAGGATAGCTTGAGCACGGGAGCGCAGTGGTCGCGTGGTTAGCGTGAGGAGCTGCAGAACGAGAGGTCGTTGGTTTAAGTCTACCCTCGGGTTAGTTGTTTGATTTTTTTTATTTTCAGACAATCATCACCACACGTACTGTTATTCAACAAATGTAGGAAATAATCATACAAATGTTCGACAATCGTTCGATCCCTTAAGGAACTTTCCGATGCCTTACAGTTCGGAAAATATTCATTGACATTGTTATTGGAGTCACGAGCTATATTTGCTGGATTCATATTGCCCACGCAATGCATCGCACGTATTTAATGCACTCTCGTCCAAAGTAGCGAACAGTTAACTGCCAGCCAGGGAGCCTCATTAGCAGGAATACTCTCTCTTCCGTGCGCTATAGTCGACTGACGTCATGTCTTTCGATGTTTTTTAGGTGTAGCGTCATCATACTACGGCGCGGTTACCTCGCATCGGACAGACGGACGGACAGATAATAATTGTCTGAAAATAAAAATTAAACTTTTCACTCCTGGGAAAATTTGACGGAAGGACCTCTCGTTCCGCAGCTGCGTGCGCTAACCACGGGATCACGGCGCTCCTGAGCTCACCCTATCCTTGATGTTGCCTATCTTGCGCATGGACTACTCAGTTTGTATATTTTGCTTATTTTTTTCATACTTCCACACAACTTCTTCCTGTTTTCTCGATTGATCTGTGTTCAGTTTTTCAAGGCCTATCCCCTGTATCAACTTATAACTAAATCTGAGGGCGGTGCGATGGGGATGTTCCCTTGTTAGTGGTATTGTGTGTTGGTGGCGTTGCCAGTTTACATACTGTGCATGTAACTCACAATAAATGCGTTGGATTCCCCCTGTGATCAGTTTACTTGAAAAACGTTTGTTGTCATCGTAATTTGTGTAACTGTCTCTCCGACTTCCAATTTGACAATTTGTGGAAAAATTGTTTACCTTCTTAGTCCTAGTTTCAAACATTGTCTGATAGAAAATGTAGGCATGAAGGAGTCTGTAAAAGCAATTAATCGCTATTATAGCAAACTTTTGAATCCACTGGACACTTGAATTCTATATATTGATTCTGAGAGTTTTGTTATTTCTCTTGTTATTTACTGTCCCAAAGTCATCCGTGAGAATAAAATTAAAGGCAGTTGGATTAGGTTCCTGATCTATAAACTGTGATTTAATATTCTGCGCTGCTAAATAAATTTTGAAGGTTGTATTCTTTACGTAAAACAGAGTATCGGTGTCAGTCCTAGGATTGACGATAAACTTCAGAAATACAATTACGGAAAAGTGACATATCGATTATGGCTCCTCACCATCAACAATAGTTGTTACCCATAGTTTCATATTTGCTATTTTATCGTCGTTACCCTTTAGAGACCAACCTGATCATTCCACAATGCCATTTTTGACTCGCTTCTTAATATGTCCTATAACTACAGATTTGTCGAAAATATTAACTGTTAAATACGCTTTCCACAAATTAGAAACTTCCAGTTATTCTTCATATCTTGAAACTTACTGCCGTTGACTTTCACTGGAGAAAAGATACATAATAATAAAATGAAATCAAAGATTAGAATGTCAAATCATAGTGTGAATGGTTAAAATGAAATGAACTAAAAATCATCTCCTTGTCTAAAAGACGTTATTCTTCCAGAGAACTTCGGCACCTCAAAATTTTTTACACTTCTGATGTTCAGCCACATGTGGACAAATAGCGGGTCCCATGATGCAGCACTGTTTAGCCGTCACAAAATGAAGCCTCAAAAATCAGTCCACATTCCATTTACTGCGTTTCCTTGAAATTATATAAAATATACGTCTGTAAGTAAAAAAAAAAAAAAGACGAAGAAGAAAGAAACAAAACTTGAAACAGCTGATTGGTGAAGCCTCCTTTGGCTTCCACAACAGCTCGAAGTCTGTTGGGCATTGAGCCCACAACTCGAGCCACATAACTAGGAGATTCAAGTAACTCATTCCAAGCGTCATGAATCACATCAGAAAGCTGTCGGCGAGTCGACGGTGACTGCCCTTTTCTCGTATTACTCTGACCATTTCTGCCCAGATATTCTCAATAGGATTCGTGTCAGCTCCTTTAGGTGGCCATTCCGTTACAGTAATATTACTATGGTCGTCGACCCGCCTCTTAACCACACGTGCCATATGAATAGACGAGCGATCTTGTTGGAACATGATCTGATCATCGCCAAATCTTGCTGCCACAGCAGGCAACATCACGTTCTCCAGAATTGATATGTAATTGCGCGCATCGAATCTTCCTTCCACTTCCCACAGGAGCCCACACCCTTCGGCCGATATCCACGCCCATACCGTTACCGACTACAAATGGCTCTGAGCACTGTGGGACTTAACATCTGTGGTCATCAGTCCCCTAGAACGTAGAACTACTTAAACCTAACTAACCTAAGGACATCACACACATCCATGCGCGAGGCAGGATTCGAACCTGCGACCGTAGTGGTCACGCGGTTCCAGACTGAAGCGCCTCGAACCGCACGGCCACACCGGCCGGCACCGACAACCTGCCACTCCTTCGGCAACTGTAAATATATTTTCGATTATACCTAGCACATTTAGGCCGGTAAACTAGTACTTTTCCGGATGATGCCGTAGAGAAAACTTTTTGGTGCGTGAAAATCACTCGCCTCCAAAACTGGAGAGGTTTGTCGCCATTTTCAGTAGCAAAAGCAAGGCAAGCTTCTCTTTGGGAAACAGTCAATGTCTCTTTCACAGCAGCGCTTCTTGCTCTCAGTCCACCTTCCCTTACACGAGGAGTGACGGTCTTACTGCTAACATTGAGACCCAAAGTTTGCTGAATTTGTCGTGCGTTGACAAATGGGTGGTTCTCACTGAAACGGCGTATCTGCTGATCCTGAGCTGCTGTTGTTTTGCGGCGACGGCCATGAGGCCTCCCATTCAAGTTACCACTCTCTTCCTTTCGTCTGATCCACCTGGCTACCGTCGACTTGTGAAGACCCATAGTTCTTGCTATGTCGGCATTTGAAGATCCCTCTGCATGGTGTTCTATTATAGCGCCCTTGTCTGCCTCAGCCAGATGGGCCATTTAGCGTTGACTGAATGATTCGTCGCGGTTAATATTGGCTGCGGAAACAGCGCTGGCAGGAAACAGACTGCCTCCTCCACGATGGCAGCCACAACGCAGTGGCCAAGTATGTGTAACACGGAAATCAATGGCATAAAAGAGAGATCGCAAGCCCATACCCGTGTCATTACATAGTGGAGCAACTTAAAATCTCTAATTTTTCTCAGAAGGGACTGGTCCACTCTTGTCATGTCTTATCCTGATAAATATTACATGAAATGAAATGTTTACGTTTTGCATATGCGGCAGGCCTGACGCAAGAAACATTTCTGAAATATCTGAGGCAACCTGAAGAACACTTCATGAATTTTATCTGTAGAGGGTTGCCTTATAAGAAGGAAAACGTGTTTATCCCCGCTCGCCGTGTTTCCAGGTGGCGCAGTTTACTCGGAGGCATACATAATTCTCGCCGGGCGTAAGAAGCGACTCGACGAGCGAGGGGAACTCGCCAAGTGTCATAGGCTGATTGTCCCGAAACTTTGCTCACAAGGGGAGGCCGCCAAATGTGAAATTCAGATTCGATTCATACTGCGCATAATAAAAGCTCATGGCCAGAGGTGTAATGTGGCAAAGCACCAAGATGCACTTCTCAGCTGTTGTCGAGAAAATCGACAGTTAGAAGAAACCGTTGCGGTGAAATACTCTCTACGATTAATAATTTTCTACAGCGTCGTGGCGCAGCGGTAAGCGCTCGAGTTCGTAATCCGAAGGTCGCCGGATCGAATCTCACGCCATGCAACATTTTTTTATTATTATTATTTTTTTGTAATTCAAATATATATACAGCGTCGTGGCGCAGCGGTATATATATGTGTGTGTGTGTGTTTATACACACATTTGAATTACAAAAAACAAATACTAAAAAAAATAAAGTTGCATGGAGCGAGATTCGATCCGCCGACCTTCGGATTACGAACTCGAGCGCTTACCGCTGCGCCACGACGCTGTAGAAAATTATGAATCGTAGAGAGTATTTCACCGCAGCGGTTTCTTCTAACTGTCGATTTTCTCGACAACGGCTGAGAAGTGCATCTTGGTGCTTTGCCACATTACACCTCTGGCCATGAGCTTTTATTACGCGCAGTATGAATCGAATCTGAATTTCACAATTGGCGGCCTCCCCTTGTCAGTGAAGGAGAGGACAAAATAAGCGAACTTGTGTTTCGGCTTATCTGCAGACACTCCACCGTTTCCGAGAAAACGACGGCCAAAGTTATCAACGCGCTGTTGCTCTAGTGTAGATACATTCTGCAGCCGAGAACGCAATTGAAGCGGTGGCTCAGTGGCTACCGTCGTTCCTTCTTAGCATTGATTCCCGTGTTCGAGACCATATTGGGTTTTTTAATTATTTTATTTTCCTGCCTCTCTATCAGAATTATCTTCGAATGTTTTTTTTCTAATTTATGTTGAAATAATGTTGTCATTACTCGACAATTAACTTTATGTGTAATTAATGAATTAAAAAAATAATAAACGAATGAGACAAGCTGATATAAAATCATCTAGTCTGCCTCATGTATCGTTATATCCAAATGGTTTATCAATGTTAATCTACATTTAGATCCGATAATGGCACCTTTAGTGTGTTGAAACCGGTTATCCAGTAGACAGTATTTAAGCGATCTTGGCTTCTGAATTATTTCTACAACAGAGTGATCGCCCCACTACGCACTGTGTGTTCCCTTTTTAACTTATTTCTTTACACAGTAAATTAACTGACGAATAACGACAACAGTGTTTCATCATAAATTGGAATAAACATTCGTAGATAATTCAGAGAGTGAGGGGGGAAAAAAGGAAAAACCGGGTTTCGAACTCGCAGCGCAAAGTTCCGAAGTCGCTATGGTAGCCGCAGAGCCACCGCTTCAGTTGAATCCTTAACCGCTAAGCGGTATCTACACTATAGCAACAACGCATTGAACACTTTGACCGTCGTTTTCTCAGAAGCGGTAGAGTTTAAGCTTATTTTGTCCCCTCTTTCAATGAGCGTAGTTAAAAGCAAGATCGGGGTCTGACACTTGGCGTGCCCCCTCGTAAATTGCGTGCGTTGGGATTCAGTAGACAGAATGCGTCCACTTTCCTCGACTACTCATTGACATGTTTGGAAACTTTCTTTGTTGTAGTTGCACTTTGCATTATGAGGGCTGGTTTTCCTGATGAGGATCTACTTATGGACTTTGCTCCTAATTTACGTTACTGTGTAGTAGACCTACTGCAACTACTTAAACCGGAAACGTTTGTTTGTTTGGATACTCCGCTTCTTAGTTGCTACATTTCGCTAAAATATTTTCCTTTTTTTCAAAACGGCAAGTTAAGATGACCACTGCAACATGGTAAGATCAGTAACAATTTAATACTTTGAAACAGTTATGTGTGGTGTACGAGGAGTCTACTGTTGTTGACTGAGGAATACATTAAACACGAAAGCTGCGTCCAATAACAATAATTAACTTTCGGTTACATGACAAAACACAAGTCGAAGCACTGTCAGTTCATCTCAGTACCCAGTAAAACTTAAACTGGAAAGATCGAAAACATACTTTTGTGGGGAAGGCAAACGAATGACTGCGTTTTATTGGCCGCACACTAAGAATACGCAACAGGCCAACTGAAAACACTGCCTACACTACGTTTGTCCGTCCACTGCTATAATATCCTTGACAGACGTGATTGACTGTGCACGCAAAAACGTCCAAGGAACGGTAGCACGCTTTGTAATGTCACGAAATAGGGGAGAGAGGATCCCAGATTTGATAATCGAGTTGGGGTAACATTCATGAAAACATATGCGTTTTTCGTTGCCACGAGATCTTTTCACGAAATTTCAATCACCACCATATGTTCTGAATGCCAAAACATTATTTCCTAGGGTACTTACACAAGAAGAAACCATAGTAATAATGTAATTCAAGGCTCGCAAGAAAAGATTTAAGTAGTCCCTTTTCCCGCACACTGTTAATGAGTGGGACGGTAGAGAAATAATCCGAACCTTCTGCCAGGCACGTTAGTCCGGATTGCAAAGAAATCCTGTTGATGTAGTCATGTAGATGTAACAACGAAATTATGTTGTAATTACGACATGTGACTTTCACTTGATCTGAACATCGAAGTTGTTTACTGTTTATTTACTTTTTGTTCATTAATTTCAGCCATATACGAACACCTAGGCGCGTTAAAGTGATATTGAAATAAAGTGTCATGCATGGACCAATAACAATAAGTTCCCACCTACTTGTTATAGTACTGCAGTATCTGCCAGCGTCTTCAGAAGTGGATATCGCATACGAAGTTCCTAGGGTGTTTGTAATGGATATTGCAGACGACTTCGACAAAGTTTGAATGTAGCTTCGTAAAAGTTCCGTGAGCAAACGATCTGAGTTGCTGGCGAATACAGTTTATCCTCACTAGACAGTATATATTATCATTATACATGAGGTGAGTAGGGTTTCGCCGCGTTGCGGTGGCCGAGCGGTTCCAGGCGCTTCAGTGACGAACCGCACGGCTGCTTCAGTCGCAGGTTGGAATTCTACCTCGGGCATAGATGTCTGTGATGCCCTTAGGCTAGCTAGGTTTAAGTAGTTCTAGGTCTAGGGGCTGATGACCTAAGCAGTTAGGTCGCATAGTTCTTGAAGCCATTTTTTGACCTTTCGCGTAAATTTTCTTTACATAAACCGTCGTATCTTTTGATAGCGTTGACATAGAAGCTCACTTTTTTACACCAGCATGGGACCGGTTACAGCAAGAAGTGCGATACATTTCCGCTTATTATGTCCACCCGTTCTGGAGGTAAACGGGTTTTAAGGGTTGGGTAGACCGATAGACGGTCAAGAAAGTGAGACTAGTAGGGTTCCGTTTTTACCGGTTTAGGTGACGAAATCCTAACAACGAAAACACTGAAGATGAGGGCCGCATAAATAACACCCGCTACTCTTTATTCGAAATGTTCTAGTTGCTGTCGATACATAAGCATATTAGTCGTAGCTACGTTTTCGATCCAAATCACGTTTACAGGAATGCAAATAGAATGTATTTGCCTATACACGTGGTAATTCACATCCCAGTATTAATGCCACCGCGTTTTAGAAGTACGAACATTCTCATTGCTAGCTAGCTTAAGAAACACTTCTGCTAATGAACGTTTTCTGGCTGTGGCGAGTCTAGTGGAGAATTCGAAACAATGCAGAATACGTTTGGCAGCTATGTAGCCGTTTATTTCCTGGGGTGGTGCAGAATTATCCTACAAAATTTACTCTCTAATAACAGTAATTTGTTATTTCGATAATCATCCCGAATGATTGTCGCATAAGTGGTGACATAAAGGAAGAAAATTCATGTTTTTGAGTCCAGAAAGCTCTATGCAACAGAAACTGCAGATTTTTATTGCGAAATTGCCTGCTTGTTCATGTCTGGGGTAATAATAGAGGGCTGTTTGCCTAGGTTGTCTGCTAGCATAGTGAAAGGAAGGTCTGGTTTGTTTTCGGTTCTAATCTCTATGGAGGCAGGTAGAATATCAGTAAAGCAATTTTAAGAAATTCTCGCGCACCCAATACGATTTATCGCTACCTTTATTCTGTACTGGCGCTCTGTGGATGTCAATATGACACTCTTGTAGAATTTCATACATGATACTGCCTCCTTTTTCCGCTTCTGTCAATAATGGAATTGACTTAAGTGTGGCACTGAATGATGTTTAAGTGAATTTCGTTATGAATCTTCACGCATTGCTAAATTTGCACACTTTCATGGTAGGTCAGCAATGGTAATCCAGTATGACTGGTCTGAACGTTGACACAGACCGTTTCGCGGGCGAATGCGGATAATATTTTGCTAATTCGTAACGGTCTGGGGTTCTTTGTCTGTTATCTGGATAAGCTGAAATTCATTTTTATTCGTCCGTTTCATACAAATTAGCGTTTCTTCTTTCAGTTCTGTCTTATGTTTACGTGTTGTATTTAACACACTAATCAGCATTAATATAGTCTTAGAAATTATGGAATACAGTCTAAAAAAGTTCAGATAGTTTGTCAATTTCACGCCTGCGCATAGTATGTTGGTAGCACTTCGTCGCCTTGCCTGTTATGCTGTGTAGCAGACTTTAAAGCCGTGCGGATCAGCATAACGAAAAGGCGAGGGGTCTCGCTCGTTTTGTCCACGACTGTACATGAGACTGATCTGCGTCACTAACGACCTACACGTCCATGAAATTCTTTTTTAAAGACTGTAAAAACAGACTATCAATTTGGTTACCTGAACCGCTGAGACATCGGGTGGCATCAGCTTCGAAGAAAGTTTTTTTTTTTTACATAATTAATGTTTTCAGAATTCTTTTTAGTTACTGTGTAGGAGGCAGTTACCTTCCAGATGGATTACTAAATCCGAAACTGTGTGAGTTCGAAGATAGATGTCGGCGTCACGGCGCCAATTTTTCTGCTCTGCGGCTAGTAAGTGGGTGTCAGTAGGCTCTGCTCCAGCCAAGGGGAGTTATTTTCTGCTCGAAGTGTCTGTTTATTCGAGCAGGTACCTCACTTCTGGAACACTTCAAATGGATCTTGACGTATGTACGCTCTCTGCATCTAGATCTATATTTCGCAAGCTACCTTGCGGTGTGTGATGGAGGGTACCTCGTTAACAGCAGTTCCTTCCCCCGCCCCCTTCCTGTTGCAGTACCGAATGGTGCTCGGAAAATAGGAGTGGTAGTAAGCGCCTGTACTAGACCAAGTCTCTGATTTTATCTCGATGGTTTTTTTGGTGAGGTATACGGTGCAATCATTGGTTGACTCTTGTAACAATATACTCTATCGGAATTATAACAGTAAACCACACCGTGATGCACACCACCTCTCTTGCAGCGTCTGCAACTGGAGATGGATGAGCATCTTCGTGACGCCTTCCAACTTCTTGAACGAGCCGGTGACGAAACACGCTGCTTTTCTTTTGACGTTTTTCATTTCCTGTGTCAATTTTGTCTGGTAGAGGTCGCAGACTGACAACCAGTTCTCGCACACTGGTCGCACAAGGATTTTGTAAGCTACCTTCTGTCTCACTGAACTTCACTTTCTGAGGACTCGTCCAATGAATCTCTGTGCGGCATCCATCTTACGTACGCGTGGCGTAACCAAGGCCGTGAGCCCTGCGTGCTGTTTGGCTTGTGGGCGCGGTTTTCTGACAGGCAAAATAAGAGGCGAAGAGGGAGGGCGGAGCAGAAGGGAACAGTCGGAGAAGTATACTGTAGGAGTATAGTCTTAATCTAGCGAGATATCACAAGTTTTTTATGTTAAGCGAGACACAGTTATCAAGCAACTAAAAAAAATATTTGTGGGTAAATGTGTGAGTTTTCGCTTTGATTCTTTGTACTGAAACGTTAAAAATTTAATTTCAGTGTCTTTTTTTTCTTTCTGCAACAACATAACTAATTTATCGATGCCTTTTATCTAAGGTCACAGTATCCTAGTAAATATTACACCAGACAAACCAGAACAATACTTACTTGTGATTATTTAAGCATTTGCGTATTTCATTTACAAATTAGACAGTTTGGTAGTCTGCAGTTTCTAACTGACAATTTGGTGACTTCTCATGGAAAAAAGTAACGTAATAGCTTTTGCGTGAAACACAGGGTGTCCGAGATGAAGCGCTCTAATTTGAAACATCTTTAATACAACATATTGTCATTTTGGTATGGTGCACCCTGTTCTCAGCATACCCTGACAGGAAAAAATCCAGCGGTGTAACGTCAGGCGACTGGGGTGGCCATCGGATTGGACCATCTTTGCCAATCCATGCCAATGAGCAGAATTCCCCCCCCCCCCCCCCCCCCCTGAACCATGGACCTCGCCGTGGGTGGGGAAGCTTGCGTGCCTCAACGATACAGATAGCCGTACCGTAGGTGCAACCACAACGGAGGGGTATCTGTTGAGAGGCCAGACAAACGTGTGGTTCCTGAAGAGGGGCAGCAGCCTTTTCAGTAGTTGCAGGGGCAACAGTCTGGATGATTGACTGACCTGGCCTTGTAACACTAACCAAAACGGCCTTGTGCTGTTGTGGTACTGCGAACGGCTGAAAGCAAGGGGAAACTACAGCCGTAATATTTCCCGAGGGCATTCAGCTTTACTGTATGATTAAATGATGATGGCGTCCTCTTGGGTAAAATATTCCGAAGGTAAAATGGTCCCCCATTCGGATCTCCGGGCGGGGACTACTCAAGAGGACGTCGTTATCAGGAGACAGAAAACTGGCGTTCTACGGATCTGAGCGTGGAATGTCAGATCCCTTAATCGGGCAGGTAGGTTAGAAAATTTAAAAAGGGAAATGGATAGGTTAAAGTTAGATATAGTGGGAATTAGTGAAGTTCGGCGGCAGGAGGAACAAGACTTTTGGTCAGGCGAATACAGGATCATAAATACAAAATCAAATAGGGGTAATGCAGGAGTAGCTTTAATAATGAATAGGAAAATAGGAGTGCGGGTAAGCTACTACAAACAGCATAGTGAACGCATTATTGTGGCCAAGATAGACACGAAGCCCACGCCTACTACAGTAGTACAAGTTTATATGCCAACTAGCTCTGCAGATGATGAAGAAATTGATGAAATGTATGATGAGATAATAGAAATTATTCAGGTAGTGAAGGGAGACGAAAATTTAATAGTCATGGGTGACTGGAATTCGACAGTAGGAAAAGGAAGAGAAGGAAACGTAGTAGGTGAATATGGATTGGGGCTAAGAAATGAAAGAGGAAGCCGCCTGGTAGAATTTTTCGCAGTGCATAACTTAATCATAGCTAACACTTGGTTCAAGAATCACGAAAGAAGGTTGAATACATGGAAGAATCCTGGAGATACTAGAAGGTTTCAGATAGATTATATAATGGTAAGACAGAGATTTAGGAACCAGATTTTAAATTGTAAGACATTTCCAGGGGCAGATGTGGACTCTGGCCACAATCTATTGGTTATGAACTGTAGGTTAAAACTGAAGAAACTGCAAAAAGGTGGTAATTTAAGGAGATGGGAGCTGGATAAAGTGAAAGAATCAGAGGTTGTACAGAGTTTCAGGGAGAGCATAAGGGAACAATTGGCAGGAATGGGGGAAAGAAATACAGTAGAGGAAGAATGTGTAGCTTTGAGGAATGAAATAGTGAAGGCAGCAGAGGATCAAATAGGTAGAAAGACGAGGGCTACTAGAAATCCTTTGGTAACAGAAGAGATGCTGAATTTAATTGATGAAAGGAGAAAATACAAAATGCAGTATGTGAAGCAGGCAAAAAGGAATACAAACGTCTCAAAAATGAGATCGACAGGAAGTGCAAAATGGGTAAGCAGGGATGGCTAGAGGACAAATGTAAGGATGTAGAGGCTTATCTCACTAGGGGTAAAATAGATACAGGAAAATTAAAGAGACCTTTGGAGAAAGAAGAACCACTTGCATGAATATCAAGAGCTCAAATGGAAACCCAGTTCTGAGCAAAGAAGGGAAAGCAGAAAGGTGGAAGGAGTATGTAGAGGGTCTACACAAGGGCGATGTACTTGAGGACACTATTATTGAAATGGAAGAGGAGGTAGATGAAGATGAAATGGGAGATATGATACTGCGTGAAGAGTTTGACAGAGCACTGAAAGACCACAGTCGAAACAAGGCCCCGGGAGTAGACAACATTCCATTAGAACTACTGACAGCCTTGGGAGAGCCAGTCCTGACAAAACTCTACCATCTGGTGAGCAAGATGTATGAGACAGGCGAAATCTCCTCAGACTTCAAGAAGAACATAATAATTCCAATCCCAAAGAAAGCAGGTGTTCACAGATGTGAAAATTACCGAACTATCAGTTTAATAAGTCACAGCTGCAAAATACTAACGCGAATTCTTTACAGACGAATGGAAAAACTGGTAGAAGCCGACCTCGGGGAAGATCAGTTTGCATTCCGTAGAAATGTTGGAACACGTGAGGCAATACTGACACTACGACTTATCTTAGAAGAAAGATTAAGGAAAGGCAAACCTACGTTTCTAGCATTTTTAGACTAAGAGAAAGCTTTTGACAATGTTGACTGGAATACTCTCTTTCAAATTCTGAAGGTGTCAGGGGTAAAATACAGGGAGCGAAAGGCTATTTATAATTTGTACAGAAACCAGATGGCAGTTATAAGAGTCGAGGGGCATGAAACGGAAGCAGTGGTTGGGAAGGGAGTGAGACAGGGTTGTAGCCTCTCCCCGATGTTATTCAATCTGTATATTGAGCAACCAGTAAAGGAAACAAAAGAAAAGTTCGGAGTAGGTATTAAAATCCATGGAGAAGAAATAAAAACTTTGAGGTTCGCCGATGACATTGTAATTCTGTCAGAGACAGCAAAGGACTTGGAAGAGCAGTTGAACGGAGTGGACAGTGTCTTGAAAGGAGGATATTAGATGAACATCAACATAAGCAAAACGAGGATAATGGAATGTAGTCGAATGAAGTCGGGTGATGCTGAGGGAATTAGATTAGGAAATGAGACACTTAAAGTAGTAAAAGAGTTTTGCTATTTGGGGTGCAATATAATTGATGATGGTCGAAGTAGAGAGGATATAAAATGTAGACTGGCAATGGCAAGGAAAGCGTTTCTGAAGAAGAAAAATTTGTTAACATCGAGTATAGATTTAAATGTCAGGAAGTCGTTTCTGAAAGTATTTGTATGAAGTGTAGCCATGTATGGAAGTGAAACGTGGACGATAAATAGTTTAGACAAGAAGAGAATAGAAGCTTTCGAAATGTGGTGCTACAGAAGAATGCTGAAGATTAGATGGGTAGATCACATAACTAATGAGGAGGTATTGAATAGATTTGTGGAGAAGAGAAGTTTGTGGCACAACGTGACTAGAAGAAGGGATCGGTTGGTAGGATATGTTCTGAGACATCGAGGGATCACCAATTTAGTATTGGAGGGCAGCATGAAGGGTAAAAATCGTAGAGGGAGACCAAGAGATGAATACACTAAGCAGATTCAGAGGGATGTAGGCTGCAGTAGGTACTGGGAGATGAAGGAGCTTGCACAGGATAGAGTAGCATGGAGAGCTGCATCAAACCAGTCTCAGGACTGAAGACCACAACAGTAACAACAGTGTGGAGATGCTCCATCTGGTAGAAGCGCAAGTGTCGGTGTAGATGTCTTATCTGAGGGAGTACAAAATTAACTAATTATCAAGATGAGAGTGTCCAGTAGTAGTAGTCTCTGGATAGAGGAAAGGTCCAATAATTTCATCCTCCATGAAGCCACAGCAAACGTTGACCTTTGGGCTGTCTCGTTGATACTCCATCACCACATTCACACATTGTGTCTGTTGACCTTCCCGCTGACACGAAATGTTACCTCATCGGAAAACATAATCGTACCCAAGAAGTTCTTGTCTGTGTCGAGGCGCTGAAGAATATCTTGGCAAATGCTGCTAGTTGTGGTTTATCGTCGGGTTTCACATCAGGTAACAAGTGCACTTTCTATGCATAAAGCTGTAGGCACCTGTGTAGCACTTAGCGGACAGCTGATTTTCGAACACAGATCTCATGTGGCGTCATACGAACGGATTTCGTAGCACTTCTTGCGAACGTGTTAGAAATGCAATTATCAATCTTCTGTGGTGCTCTTGACTGTGTGCCACCGCATCTCGTAGCAACACGTCTTGTTTCTATAAATGTAGTTTTTCACGCGTTGATTCTCTTGACAACGGAAAAGTTCCTGTGGTACTCTGCACGGGAACGCCGTTGAACTATTGCTGACCATAGTTCTGCATGCCACCATACGGCATGTGTTTTTTCTGCATTCGCTGTCATTTTCAGCTGTTTTAAAACGTTCAGTTTCTTTGGTTTACAGCTCCTGAAACTAAAAAATAAAAAATCCGATAAACGCGAGTAGGACACCCGCTTAGTGTGTTCCATACAAACATAATTATGTATGTAGATAGTTCATCGAATCGGGATTTCGACGATTTGTGCCTGTTACATCAAAATATGTGACGTAAATAGCCAATTTTTTGACTGCATTGACGTGGAAGCTTAATTTTTTACACTAACAAGTTTCTGAGAAAAAAGGGTTCTTAACAGTCGGACAGACAGATAAACGGACTAAAAAGTGAACCAATTAGGGTTCCGTTTCTACCGACTGAAGTACGGAATCCAAAAATGAATAAAGACTGAACTTCATATAACATTATAAATAATAAAATTAATCTACCATCCACCAAAAGCGTCTAGGTTGTTTATTACGTTCAGTATAACTGTTTCAAACTATGAAGTTTCGTCTCGGACACGCTGTTCCTAGCAGCTAGTGAAAAGCACGTTCACTGCGATTTTGCTTTATTGGTTCTTTCGAATATAGGAAACTGACAAGGTCAGATGGAAGGAGGGGTGAGGTGAGGAATAAACAAAAACAAGAATTTAGTTTGACGCCGGAATGGAGGGGGCACAAAGTCTATGTTTGCCCGGGGCGCTTGGTACCCTAGTTTCACCTACGTTCGACCTATTAGTTTTTTGTGGTCCGTACCTTTAAATAGCTCCGCACGCCAAGCCTGTATTTGGGATCTAGATACAGAGGGAGAACAAAAATATAGAAACATCAAAAATACAGCACATGATCGTACCTAATACGGTGTAGGAAAAGGGTTAGCATTCAAAACAGCTTCCACTCGTCTCAGAATGGATAAATACAGATCCCTTGTGGTTTTCAAGGGAGTCTTCAACCGTTCTTCCTGCAAAAATAGTGAGAAGTTCAGGTATCAGTGATGGGGGTGGATAGCGATCACGCACCCTTCTCTACAAAGTAGACCACAAAGACTCAGTAATATTGAGATCTGGTGATGGTGATGGTCAGGGGAGATGCGAGGATTCACCCTCGTGCTCATAAAACCAGTTGTGGACGACGCGAGCTGTGTGAACACAGCATCACCGTTGGGGAACACACATTGTATCACGAGATGGACCCGATCAACCAAAATCGTCACGTAATCCTTGGCAGTAATGCGACCTTTCAGAATAACTGTGGAGCCCATGCAATACCACGATATGGCTGGCCAAATCGTCAGCCATCCACCCGCCTTGTCACTCTTGGGACGTAAACTCGGACAGAAGGTCGAGACAGTGCGAAACAAGACTCATATGACAGATTGACATTTTTGAATTGCTCCGTAGCCGAGAATTTGTGGTTTCCTCACCTTGTTTTTCTATTATGGGCATTTGCATCACTGGCTGTGTGGTTTTGGAATTCCAGCTGACTTAGCGGATGATGTTTTTCCACTCTCCCTGTATGCGTTATAAATCTTTGATAGGTTACCTCTTGAAACGCCAAACACTGCGGCTGCTTTGATTACTGAAGCACCTACCATACGAGAACTTACAATTTCCCCACGTTCGAGTTCCCGTAGCTCCGATATAATGCACTCACACAACACTTTTCTTATCACGACTGATATTTGCAACGTGTTGAGAACACTGCACAGATGCTGTTCGCGGTCAAATATAACAGCGCATCCTGCAGGCTTGGCTAGGATCTGAATATATGTTTTAGCAGCATTTCTCGCGATGTTTCCATACCTGTACTACTAGGATGATCTTGTAGTGCGTTTCGTAACACGGGAAATTTTGTTAGAACTAACCCACAAAAATACCACTTCAGAGCAATTTTTGAATTAACAACGTATAAAGTAGCATTTAAAGATTATAATTCAATTGTATAAATTGTTGTTGTACAGTGTTGCAAGTTTTGTTGAACTAATAAGATTTAATTTAAGAAAGAAAATAATTGAAATCATTAGTGGAATACGAATCTGCGTTTCATGCCCGTGTGAAAATCAGTATTTCAGTTTTAATAATGACGTATTGGAACTATAAGCATATCAAAAAGCTCCGCCGTTCTGGCCTCAGGCAAGCCAGTTGGGACCGACCGACCGCCATGCCATCCTCAACAATAGAATCATATTATGGATGAGGTTCTGGGCTTTGTAGACCTTGGAGCCGCAACTTCTCATTCAGTTAGATATTCATCTCGTATCACGTGACTGGGTGACCACGTTCCAGTCCTCCCATAAAGGATAAATCTCTGGCAGTTCCGGGAGAAGAACCCAGGTCCTCCGCATGGCTGTCAGCAACGCTGAACGTGCAGCTACAGAGGCGTACATAAACAATTGGTAGTAGTATAAGTATTACAACTAAGTATATATTTAAGAAAAAAACATTAGTGTTTTTAAATAATTCTCATTTATTGTTCAGTCTCAGTTACATATTTAAAAAAAAAAATTAAATGGCGTGTTTCGATCACTTTGGATGATCTTCAGTTGTGTCAGCGACCCGTCTTGTCTATTCAGAGCCTCGTATCAGAGTACTGTACAGTACTTTCGTATTAGGATCCGAATTGACAAGTAGAGTACAGCAGTCTGATATGAGGTTCTGAATAGAGAAGACGGGTTGCTGACACAGCTACTTAGGTCTGAAGACGATCCAAAGTGATCGAAGCCTTTTACTTAATTTTAAAAAACGTGCTGAACAATAAATGAGAAATATTTTAAATATCAATACGTTTGCTGATTCTCTTGAGACGAATATGCCGACTATAGTGAAACATTAGTGTTTATTTTGGGAAAGTGACTTGCTTATTTGACTTCGAATTTTCAACTAATACGTTGAAGGTGGTTTTATACCTTGCTATGACGTCATGAGTCAGTAAGCCAAGTGTCATCTTGGTCGGTTCCCAGAATGTCTCGCTAATGGGCAAAGTTATCAATGATTTTCAAGAGTTCAAAGGCCCGCGACTGACGACGGGAAGTAAAAAAAGTGTATGGTCCCTCGTTTGGATGAAATCACGTATGGAAGAAATCGGCTTTCCGAGAAATCGAACTCACTTCTTCACACTGCTGCAATTCCGTTATCATTCTCTGGGAAGCCTTAGCGATTTTGCAGAGTGACATGTCAGGCGCTACAGGGAATCTGATGCGAGGGAGCGCGAGATGATTGCTGGCGTGATTCATGCCAGACATACACAAAATAATTACTTCCACGACTTTAACGATTGTAAGGGGGTCCGGTCCGCAATACACTATTCAAACACAGTTTACTTTTTTATTTTAAATTTTTGTTATGCAGGCTCCTAGGCTCCAGTCTAGTTCTTCTTCTTTCTTGCTTTTTGAAGTTTCTCTACGAAGTCGGCATTTTTATATGGCCTTTTCCAATGATCAGTGACATTTGATAGCCGGGTCCGGATGCCCTTCCTGACATTGACACTCCCCCAGGGATGGACTCTATGTGCCCCATCTCTCTCCGTCTAGAGTAAATCTGTGTTCAAGTGTGAGACGTTTCTGAAACGTTTGCGTGGCATGTAACTGAGGTGGATCTTCTGGTGGATCTAGCTGTATGTGGGAAGTCACCTAAAAACCATATCCAGGCTCGCCAGCTTCTTCCGACGCCATTAATCCGTAAGTCACGAGCTATGGTCTCTCAGTCCGCGCGAAAATTTTCGAACTCTCTCTCCAAGGGCAGTTTTAGTGGAATCCTTGTATACGCCCGCTCCTTCCTTATATCGCCAACGCTAGTATGTTTTGCTGTCGGCTGCATTATCATCCTCTTTTTTGTCGTAGTTAACACGCGTTATTGGCACGTGCTGTGGTGTCGTATACCGCACCTCGTGAATTACGTACCTATTTTCTTCTCTATCGTATAAAATGTTTTCGCAGGAAGGTGTCAATGTTAACGATCCTAATCTTGATTACATTGTTTATCGGTGGGTAAATGAAAGATGTCGGTGATATAGAACAAGAAAAAAGTCGATTTAACAATACCTAATTATCACATTTCCGCTAGCGAACAGGACGGTGAATCAGAGGAAGAACTTCAGGACAGTTGTGATGGGAATGTTGTTGTTTCTCCAATTAAGTATTTAAAGTGTTTAAGTCAAAATGGTTCAAATGACTCCAAGCACTATGAGACTTAACGTCTGAGGTCATCAGTCCCCTAGAACTTAGAACTACTTAAACCTAAGTAACGTAAGGACATCACAGACATCCATGCCCGAAGCAGAAGTCGAACCTGCGACCGTAGCAGTCGCGCGGCTCCAGACTGAAGCGCCTAGAGCCGCTCTTCCACACCGGCCGGCTTGTTAAAGTCAAATGTGTTCTGAATGGTGATAGAAAAAATGTAGATCACAGTGCTGAATGTCTATTTTGCAGACTGCAATTTTATGTGGATGTTTAAAGCCGCGCATTTTGTTTTATGTGACCATTTACTAGCTACGAAGATACTAAAATGTATCACAATGTGAAATTCAGTTGTCTGATAGCTCGTTTATGTGCACTATTTTTTTTAAAAAAAGAGAAAAAAACACGCACAAAAGTATGTGTGATTTTGTGTGATAAAAAGTAAAATAATGCAGGCATTATTTAGTACAATAGAATGAGCAAAGAGTATTCAAACAACACTTAAATAATATTGTAAAAATAATGGTTATTTAACTAAGATTAAAAATTTCAAATGATTTGTGGCGTAATTCTCGGGTTAAACTTAGGGGTCCCAGAGTCCCCACCTCGTAGTATATGTTACAGAAAAGTCACCTTGTGAGTTAACGGTTAGTCCCCGAGGCGCGTTGGATTCGAGGCAGCCTCGCCCTCCTCCCCCCCCCCCCCCCTCCCCGAATCCTGGAAGCGGTGCGTTAACCTGCTCGGCTGTCGGAACGGGTAGGCTACAGCGCGTAAATACTGCCCTGCGGTACTCAAAATCTCGCCAATGATTGTTCGGTTACCATGTGTAATAAAGCGATAAGGGATCTTCCCGCCTATTTGTACGCGATGTCCGTATTGAGCGTCAACTGCCAGTCCCTGCACCAAGTGCCGATCCTCCGCAGGTGTTCCTGCGACCTGCTACAGTTTTCTAGCGTGGGGACGCGGCCTGAATGGGCTGGTGTAGGGAAGTTGGCGAGGGCGAGCAGTTCCCGCGGCGGCAGGAAGTGGGTCGGCGGTGCAGCGAGCGCGCAGATTGCTAGCAGCCGCGGTTGCACCACGCTAACAAGTGCCTGACTGGCGCGCGCTGGCGGCCTAGCGCGTTGCGTGCGCGTCATCGACCGGCTGTCCTGAACTGAAGCGGCCGTTCATTCGCGTTGACAACACCAACCAAATTCCTCTCCCCCCGCCCCCACCTCCTGTTTCCCCTCTCCCCCTTCACCACCCCCGTGAAACACCCCTTTGTACCGCGCTGGCTGCTTTCCCCCGCGTCATAAGCCTCGCGGTACTCCATCCCGCGTTACGGTAATTTATCGGATTTCTGTTTTTCCACACCGCCATCGATAATCCAGCAATAGTCGCACCACGGTGGTCGGTTTACGTTTCATCTGAACACGGCATAGAAGTTAACTGCTGAACAACCTTCCCGCATCTGATTCTTTGCAAAATCGAAGACCTATGTATAAAACCACTTCAGACGTCAAATTATTGTACAAACGAGGTAATGTGTTAAATTTTTGCGGTTAAATATGTAAGCGAGAAGTAGTTTAGAAAAGATATGATATTATATTTACAGTCTTTTGGAAATCTCTTAACTGCTTTCCCAATCAAACAATGGACCAGTATAGTCTGTCTAATTTGCGCTGCGTTTTAAGCATAAGCTAGTTTTTCACGTATCTCAATGTTTACGGCGTCATTTCTCCTGAACTAAGAGTCACGCAATAATATAATTTTGCAGGTACATTCACTGGTGTATGTGTATACCATCTGAAAAAAAAAGGCATTCAGAATAGAGTTAGTAGGAAAGAATTAATGAATTGAAACGTTACGCTTGATGCTGAAGTTTTGCTGCCTGAACAGAGAAAATGTTACTAAGCGGTAATTTTTTTTCTTCCTTCATAATTTCGTGGAATTGTGTTAGCTAGAAAGCCGGCCGCTGTGGCCGAGCGGTTCTAGGCGCTTCAGTCTGGAACCGCGCGACCGCTACGTTCGTAGGTTCGAACCCTGCCTCGGGCATGGATGTGTGTGATGTTCGTAGGTTAGTTAGGTTTAAGTAGTTCTAAGTCTAGGGGACTTATGATCTCAGATGTTAAGTCCCATAGTGCTCAGAGCCATCTGAACCATTTTTTGTTAGCGAGGAAGGTTTGAAGTTACGTGTAAAGTTCGTTGGAAGTCACTAAATGCACTTATCCTCTAATACTGGTTGAATGCAGAGTTACAAACTTCTGGGACTTGTAGACGGGAGTGAGTACATAATATATTGAATAGGAACCCACGTGCGCAAACGCATCGTTTCCGTTCTACGACGGTCTCAGTTCATGTGCTTAACTTATTCACTTCTACATGAGTAATAGAATTAGAGGTGACGTAGTACAATTATTAGGCAACAATTAGAAATGAAACAAAATGAAGCATCCCTTTATCACTTAAGCAATTTGAGAATTTGTGGTAAGGTCTTACGGGACCAAACTGCTGAGGTCATCGGTCTCTAAGCCTACACACTACTTAATCTAACTTAAACTAACTTACGCACCGAGCGAGGTGGCGCAGTGGTTAGCACACTGGACTCGCATTCGGAAGGACGACGGTTCAATCCCGCGTCCCACCATCCTGTTTTAGGTTTTCCGTGATTTCCCTAAATCGCTCCAGGCAAATGCCGGGATGGTTCCTTTGAAAGGGCACGGCCGACTTCCTTCCCCATCCTTCCCTAACCCTATGAGACCGATAACCTCGCTGTTTGGTCTCTTCCCCCAACCAACCAACCAACCAACTAACTAACTAACTTACGCTATGGACAACACACACACACCCATGCCCGAGGGAAGACGCGAACCTCCGACAAGGGGGAGCCACACGGACCGTGACAAGGTGCACTAGACCGCGCGACTACCCCGCGCGGCTCACTTAAGCACATTTGTCTATATTAACACTTAAACATTACGTGTTTATGTTATTCCAAAACAGAAGACAACATACTGTACGTACGGTGCAGTAATTATGCATTAACACATCAGCTGATGGTCTGTCGTAGTACACGTCGCCATGTGTATTGTATACCAGGACAAGCAACTCAGATTTTTCCCTTTCCCTCACTAGACGTAGACGCGTTACACCGTTGTTTCCGGACGTGGGTTCCTACTCAAAGCATTATGTACGCACTCCACTCTATAAGTTCTGGAAGTTTGTAACGGGCATTTCCGAACACCCTCTATATTCTGGCCAGTTAACGCTGCCTCAAGTCATACACACAGTTTCTAACTGTAACACTTGACATATTGTGCTACACCTTTAACGAAACGTTTACATTCGGTCAGTAACTGTATAAAATATTCGAAATCAAATTTTTGTTGCCCTTAGCAGCCGTTAGATAGGCCACCCTCAACTGCAACCGTGCGCCGGGTTAGCCGTTTAATAATACAAATTATTTTGCAAATGTTTCGTAAATGGAACTACATACTTCCTACAAGGATGAAATGGATCTCCACCACCGACTCCGAAGGGCTGGATCTCCCAATTCAAGTTCCGCCTCCGTCTCCGCGTCTGCACAGATACTTTTCAAACGCAGCTTTTTCCGAAGAAATAAAAAGCTTAATGTATGTTCGAAACCGCACCCAGAATCTGAGGTGCGAGGGATGCGGAGGCCCAACTGATGCTGCCGAAAAACTATTACATGTTCCGGTTTTTTTTTTTTCAAACTGGTAATGAAATTTAAACGTCTGTCTGTGTATCGGGGCAGGATCTGAGTTCGGTTTGTGAATGTTATATTTTGCTAGCGTGACCATGCCCCGCCCCCCTTTCCCCACCCGGTCCCCTCCTGCCTCCTGCGCCGAGTACAAACATGTGTGTGTCCACTATGTGGAGGATTTGTTGATTTTCGTAAGGACGTTTTGTAACAGAGAAACTGGGAACAATACATAATCGGTTATCAGATAATGTCTAGCGATCCGATCACTCTTTAAAGTCAGTCTTTCATGCACTGCTCAGTTGCTCAGTATTAGGCGGTTTTCGCCGGCCGGTGTGGCCGTGCGGTTCTAAGCGCTTCAGCCTGGAACCGCGTGACCGCTACTGTCGCAGGTTCGAATCCTGCCTCGGGCATCGATGTGTGTGATGTCCTTAGGTTAGTTAGGTTTACGTAGTTCTAAGTTCTAGGGGACTGATGATCTCGTATGTTAAGTCCCATAGTGCTCAGAGCCATTTGAACCATTTTTTTAGGCGATTTTCATTTAACAGCCACTCCCGTGTCTCAAAAGTAATCATAATGGAGCCTAGGAAGAAATGCGGTTTGGAACTGGATCTGTGAATTTGACGCAAATATTGCGATGTATAAACTTTACAGAGACAGAACGATGGAAAAACTGATAGAAGCCGACCTCGGGGCAGATTAGTTTGGATTCCGGAGACATGTAGGAAGACACGAAGCAATACTGACAGTACGACTTCTTATAGAAGTTAGGTTAAGGAAAGGCAAACCTACGTTTATAACATTTGTAGACTAAGAAAAAGCTTTTGACAATGTTTACTGGAACACTCTATTTCAAATTCTGTAGGTGGCAGGGCTAAAATACATGGAATGAAAGGTTGATTACAATTTGTACAGAAGTCAGATGGCACTTACAAGAGTCGATGGGCATGAAAGGGTGAGCAGTGGCTGAGAAGGGAATGAGACAGGGTTGTAGCCTCTCCCCGATGTTATTCAATCTGTATATTGAGCAAGCAGTAAAGAAAATAAAAGAAAAACTTAAGGTAGGAATTAAATCCAGGGAGAAGAAATGGAAACTTTGAGTTTCCGGATGATATTGCAATACTGTCAGAGACACTAAAGGACCTGGTAGCGCAGTTGAACGGAATGGACAGTATCTTGAAAAGAGGATGTAAGATGAACATCAACAAAAGCAAAACGAGGGTAATGGAATGTAGTCGAATTGAATCAGGTGAGGCTGAGGGAATTACTTTAGGCGAAGGGCACTTGAAGCAGTAGATGAGGTTTGGTATTTTGGATGCAAAATAACTGATGATGGTCGAAGTAGGGAGGATATAAAATGTAGACTGAAAGTATTCGTATGGAGTATAGCCATGCAAGGAAGTGAAACATGGGCGATAAACAGTCTAGACAAGAAGAGAATAGAAGCTTTTGAAATGTGGTGCGACAGGTGAATGCTGAAGATTAAGTGGGTAGATCACGTAACTAATGAGGAGGTACTGAATAGAATTGGGGACAAGAGAAATTTGTGATTCAACCTGACTACAAAAAGGGATCGGTTGGTAGCACACATTATGAGGCATCAAGGGATCACCAATTTAGTAGCGGAGGGAAGGGTGAATGGTAAAAATCGGAGACCAAGACATGGATGCAGTGAGCAGATTCAGAAGGACGTAGGTTGCAGTAGTTACTCCGAGATGAAGAGTCTTGCACAGAATAGAGTAGCATGGAGAGCTGCATCAAACCAGTCTTTGGACTGAAGACCACCACAACAACAACAACAACAAAAAACTTTACAAGAAAAGCTAATGAAGTAAAAGGGGTACAAACACTTCTTTACAAAAAAATTAAAATCTTTACATTTTGCATTGTATGAAGAATGCGGAGAACTCTTTAGTACCACCCTATACTTTAGCCACGCTACAAGAAAGTAATAAAAAGGTAATTTTGAAGGAACATATGAAGAAAAATCTAAAATGAAATCTGGTAAACCCTCAGTCAAAAGCACTTGATAAATTAATTTTTGAAATGATTGTCCTCCACAACCTACCGTTGAATTCCATGGATGGTCTCTGATCCAAACGAGTATGTCATCTGTTATGGCAAACTTTCAGTTAAGGGGACGTAATTTTTTTTATCTTCAACACTCCATTTTTCATTATAGCCTCTAATCGTTGAAGACATAAGCAATTTACGGTCAAATTAATTTTGTTATACAAATGAATGAAATGATAATTTTTTACGGTGCTGCTGTTATCCGTAATTGATAGCCGCGTAGATACCACCTCCGACTTGTACAACCAATTGTGCAACCTCTGATAAAACCACTGCCTTTATATCCGTAATTTGTTACGCCCGAACGATCGTAGATTCAGTAGTTTAAATCATCTCGCATTGATATGCTTTACTTAAGTATCAACAACAACACCTCACAGTGAGCACCAGAAGTGTCAAATGAAACGTACGAGCTTTGCATTTGACACTAGCAAGGACAGGTAGTATTGTTGTTAGTGGTGGTCTCGAACGTTTGACTCGCCAGGCATTGTAAAACCAGTCAGGGGACCGCACTTATGACGACCACAAGCTTCACAATCAAACATTTTCTGCAAACATGGCTCCACATAGTCCAAGTACGGAGCTCGGACGACAACGATTTCCTTGTTTTCGCCGGCTCTGACGTTTTGATGTGAAAAAAGCAAATAGGAAACACGATATGAGGTGTAAATTACTCTCTGAGTTCAGATGTACTCGCCTGACTGTTACAACTATTTCACAATCAGTAGAGCAACGTACTTTAATCTCTTGTCATTCGAAACTCCTTTGAATTAAGCAGCAGGATACAGTCACGAGAGAAGCGGAAACCATATCACAGACTGACGGCAATATTGCGATATCTCTGAAGGAGCTAAGAAAACCTCAAATACGTATCTACAGTGGCGGATTGATCAGTCCGTCACTCTTTAGACATAAATAATGCTATTTTGCGAGAAGTAAGCTTTATTCCTCAACATATCCTCCTGTCTGCTCGATACACCTTCGCCAACGTTTCCCTCGCATACATAATCCTGTCAGGAATATGATTTTTCAAGGTCTGCAAAATACTGGTTTCTTTCTGCTATGATGTCTTCATCTGACGTGAAGTTCTTCACACCGGGCCGATCTTCCAGGTTTCCGAAGAGGAAACAGCCGCTCGGAGCATTATGTGGAGAAATAGGATGGGCGAGGTAGTAAATCATAACGCAATTACAACAATTTAGCCGTGGCAACGACAGACGTGGTGACCCATCTTTTACCTTGATGAAAGATAACCATTTTCTTCGCCGAATAGAGTCCTTTCTTTCCCCATTTCTGGTGAAACTGATCTAGTAAGGTGTCGTGATTTGAACATGTGACTGTTTTAGCCTTTGCTAGATAATCTATAAATATTATGCCTTGCGAATCCCAAAGACAGTTACCAGGACTTTTTCCTGTGACGTAATGGTTTTTACTGTCTTCGGAGCAAGTCCCGTGGACGATATGTACTGGTTGTATTGTTGTTTGTTGCATATAAGGGTACCACTCTTCATCAACCTTGATACCAACAAAAAATACTAACGTTGAATATATTTGTCTCCTTGAAACCCTGCGTCGGGTATCCAAGTAAAGTTGCGAGTGATGGGGTCGTAGACGGTGTGACATGTGGAAGTTTGGGTCGGTCATGGCAGCTTGCTTGGATCTACATCTACATAATTTTCCCCGCAAGCCACCGAATGGTGCGTGGCGGAGGGTATTCTATACCACTACTTGTCATTTCCTTTCCTGTTCCATTCGCAGATAGAGCGAGGGAAAAACGACTGCTGTATGCCTCCGTATGAGCCCAAATTTCTCGTATCTTATCTCCATGGTCCTTACGGGCAATGTATGTTGGCGGCAGTAGAATAGTTCGGCAGTGAGCTTGAAACGCCGGTTCTCTAAATTTTCTCAATAGTGTTTCTCGAAAAGAACGTCGCCTTTCCTCCAGGGACTCGCGTTTGAATTCCCAATGCATCTCCGTAACGCAACCCGCCTCTGAATTGCATCGATGTCTTCCTTCTATCCGAATTGGTACGGATTCCAAATACTCCAGCAGTACTCGAGAATAGGTCGAACCAGTGTTCTATATACTGTCAACCTCTCTTCTCTAAAATTTTCCCAATAAACCGAAATCGACCATCCGCCTTCCCTATCACAGTTCTCACCTGTTCATTGCAACGTTGTGTTTAAGTCGCCTTGTGTCTTCCTGCAGTCAGTCAACTTTGAGACCTTATCCTACACGACCTCATCATCAGCAAACAACCGCAGGTTGTTGCCCACCCAATCAGCCAAATTATTTATGTATATAGAGAACAACAGCGCTCCTGTCACACTTCCCTGGGGCACTCCTGACGATACCCTAGTCTCTGATGAGCATTCGCCGTCGAGGGCAACATACTGGGGCCTATTATTTAAGAAGTCTTCGAGACACTCATATATTTGTGAACTTATTCTATATGCTCGTACCTTCGTTAACAGTCTGGAATGGGGCACCGTGTCAAACGCTTTCTGGAAATCTTGAAATATGGAGTCTGCCTGTTATCCTTCATCCGTAGTTCTCGGTATATCGTGTGATAAAAGGGCAAGCTGCCTTCCGGAAGAGCGATACTTTCTAAAACCATGCTGGTTCGTGCACATAAGCTTCTCAGTGTCAAGAAAGTTTATTACATTCAAAATGAGAAGATGTTCAAGGATTCTGCAGCAAATGGAAGTCAGAGTTATTGGTCTGTAATTTTGAGGGTCCGTTCTTTTACCTTTCTTGTATACTGGAGTCAGTACGCTTTTTTCCAGTCGCTTGGGACTTTGCGCTGGGCGTGAGATTCACGATAAATGCAAGCTAGGTAAGGGGCCAATGTCGTAGAGTAGTTACTAAGGCGACCGCTCACGCCAAGCGGAAAATCCGGTTTCGGGTCCTAGTCGAGCACAAAATTTCATGTGTCACCAGTGGGTAATATATTGATACCTAATGAGCTAATGTCAGAAAGAGTCCGCAATTGTGGATATGTTTTATAAAACACGTTTGGACTGCGCTTGATTAAGTTTAAAAAAACCTGTGAATTTACACGATTTCGCGTACTGTCAGCTCCGAGCATCCGCGGAACCCATCTGGCCGACACTTTTCTCATACGCAAATATACGTGCAGAATATTACTGACTCGTTCATTTGAGAAGTTCACGGTCTTGTCTGTCCCACAATATCGTGAACTGTGTTCACCATTTCTTCTCTTGTTCCTTCACGTGGACGTCCAGCGCGCTCGGCATCTCTCCTTCTGGAAGGGTCACATCGAAATTCTGTGAACCACTAGCGAACCATGTGATAGAGAAGTTTCTATAATGCTCTCTCAACCTATTTTCCGTTCCGTTCGCCGTCGTACTACGCAAAAAGCAAGTCCTTTATCAGACCATGAAATTTATTTTTCTCCATTTTCACGAAGGAACACACAAGTATTGGCTGACGACTGTCACAGAAGTGCTCTAAGAAAAGAATGACGACGAATTTATACGAGTAACATGGGATTAATATACAACTTCATTGCCAATAAGAAATCTGCAATTCGTCAAAGTCATGTACATCTTATCCGCCCTCGTGTATACTGATGTGTTCAAATTATTAGACTAAAGACACTTTTTCCAAAACTTTACATTTATTACACGTTTACATCCACATACAGATTATATTTGTACATTCAATACTTTGCATGCATGCCTTTGTTCTTAATCAACAGTTTTATCCGGTTTGGCATAGTTTTTATTAACTTTTCACATGACATTTTATGTCATTGTTATGGTACCAGATTTCCTCGAGTTTCTTCATGGGACCTTGTTTGGTGGTTATTGTAAATTTCCTTATCCTCTGTTTTATAATAGTCCATAAATTTTCAATTGCGTTCATGTCAGGGCTATTCCCTGGCCAGGGCAACACTTTTGGCTTTCTGGCAAGATGCTCCATCATGCATAAAAATGGCATCTTTATTGGGAAACCACTCATTTATTTGGGGGGAAAAGTTCCTTTTAAAAGATTTCTTTACATTGTTCTTGCCTCATTGTCCCTTCGACAATGTGTAATCTGCCATGACCTTTCACGGACATCACACTCCAGACCATAATGGAAATTGGATGCTTCTCACATCGCTGCACACATTCTGCTTTAAACTGTCCCTCAGGTCTGCAACGAACATCTTGGCTGCTTTCTTCCATCACAGTGAATACAGATTCATCACTGAAGCATACCTGAAGCATGTGTACAAAATTGCAAGTTAGAAAAGTTGGGAATAGTAGCATAGGAGATATCAACAGTCTCAAAATTCAAATGTGCATTTCTTCAGTATCAATAAAACATTACAATTTCGAGCCAAAACTCCTAACTTTAGAGATCAGACCCACTTAATTTACCATACCATTGCACATACCTTAGCCTAGTCCTCACTTGTCCACTCCTGTAGCTGTTTAGCCCACTGCAATCTTTTGGTTTTCATGGCAGATGTGATTTTCTGTTTTTTCCTTTCGGCATGCCTTTAAACCACGTTCAAACAGCCACCTCCTCACTGTCACAGGCGAAACTTCAACACCCAAACCTTTCAGCTGGTGGCTCAGGTCTGTAGAAGTAAATTTACGGTTCATTTTTGCCATGTTTGTAAGTCTTCTCATTGTTCTAGGAATGATTTTTCTTTTACGTCCACATTTTCCTTTCCTGTTTGGCTTGTATTCACCATCTTTCTGCATTGAAAGTTTGATTTTGCTGAGAGTTTTCTGTGATATTCTCATTCTGTCAGCAATTTCTTGCTGTGTATAACGATTTTTAGCAAGAAGTGCTACCACAGCCGAAACTTTCCGAGGTGAAACATCTTTTGTCTTCCCCATAATCTCACTTTCTTTAGAAACTCCACGATTTATTCCTGTAGTTGAAAACATGCAAGTTCACATGCTATGTGATGTCTTGTTAATGTAGCAAGGAGTCGATAGAATTAATAACAAACTGAAGTATACTACAGAAACATAAAACATTACTGTAAACATAGTTTCAAAGCATGTACACAGACAACTAACACGAACACGATTTGGAGGGAAAATAACAATATTACCAGCTGTGAAAAATTCAGTGATCTGTGAGATGCTTGGAAGGGAAATAAGGGAAATTTCGTGGCATCGATCACACCATTAAAACAAATCAATTACACTTTTCTCTCCGATTTTTACACCAGAAAACTTATGAGTATAAAAAATAATCGTTTAGTCTAATAATTCGATCACCTCTGTAGATCTGTAACACGCAAGTCTTTTTAATAACGACATGTTATGTCTGTGGTGACCAGGTCAACTACTTTGTATTTTGTTAAACGTATAAAGCATGTAACCTCCCTGTGTTAGTCGGAATGAGTTCACAAAATTATGCAGCAGATGGTCAAGCACAGTTACACGAAGTACTTAATCATTCATGCTTGTCAATCTTTTAGTCTCGAATGTAGCCACACTTCCCCACGCATACGAATGACATTATCTCCCTGTGACGGTTCAGTTAAAGCAACGTGATAAATTGTGTGCTCTACATTTACATCAGAAATAGTTGCATTTTGCAACACCTGCTTCCTAATGACTGTTCGACCATGACTGTTTTGAAAGTGAGTAACATGCTTCGGATACTTTGGTTAACGCCTGTCGTGTGGTGGGGAGTATATTTTCTGGTACAGAGATCTTGTCATTTGCAGACTGTCGGTTGATAAGGCCGTGGATGAGTTGTGCACACCTTCCTCTAGCCACTCATTGCTGTACAGACGCTCAGTGACATTATTGCAGTTACAGTGCTTGGAATGCCAAGTTTGTAGGTCAGCGTATGCATATTTTCAATTTTGCAAAACTGGTGATTGTGGTGATTGATTGATAATTGGTAATTGTGATAAAAGTGAATATTGTGCAGCTGAGAGCCCTTAAACCACCACAACCGTAGGATAGAAGCGAATTATACAGGATAACTTTCGGATACTATTCATAGATTCTACCCCTGCTTGGAGATTTAATCTATATAAGGTATTTCACGAATAGTAGTAAGTATTTTAGGTTGTAATGTTGGCTATTTCGAATAAAACGTTCCCTATAACATGCATCCTGTTTTTATCGGTTTCAGGCATACGTCAGGTGACAGCTATAAGTTTTGATTTCGCGTGTTTTGGATTCCAGTTGGTATGAATTTGTTTATAGACAGTCATTTTTGTTTTGAAGTTTAAGTTGTGAAGTTACGCTTGAGTTCACATAATTGAAATTTTCAACTGTGATTGTGATTTTTTTAGCCAATTCTGTTGTATCGTTTAGGCGTGTCGCACGTATTTATAAATGCTCAGCGTACCGATATGATATTTGTGTGCGGATTTTATAATGGAAACGCTGCTGATGCTTGTAGAGTAGACAGTTTCCAAACCACAGAGTACCATATACAAGAGTATGTGCTCGGTTTTTCACTAGACTGCGTGAGACTGGTGCAGTGCCGACCTGTTATATCTAGTCTAAATTTGGAAATGAACAGTGCTATACAGTGCGTGGATGAAGTAGAAGACATTATTCAGCTGGTAGAAAGTACTCCATGAACAAGCACTCGCAGAAATTCTGCACACATCGGCGTTCCACACACAAGAATATGCTGGACGTTACATATGCTCGGCCTTTATTATTTACAGCACATTCAACACTCTCGAGAAGCAGATGAAGGCAGACGTTGGCCAATTGAAAATCGCCGATACTTTAACTGACGTATCTGGACCGATGAAATCCCGTATGTCTCTGAGGAGACACTTTCTCAACGTTTCTCCGTAAATGTGTGGTGTGGTGTGATGTGCTGTGCTGTGCTTTGACAGTCAGCTGACTGAGCCTGTTGTATTACCGCACCGTCTTATAGGTCCCCATTCCTTAGACTTTCTTGAAAACAGTTCTCAACATTATTGGAGCCAACGGGTACACCACGTTGGATTCATCGTTTCTAGTCGTATTACTGAAGTTAAACAACGTTGGTCCCTGTTAGTACTTAGATGGGTAACTGCCAGGGTACAGCGGATGCTGTTGGCTCAGGGACACGCAAGTTGCGGAAGTGACGTCCCAACTAAAAGACTTTCACCAGAGCATTGAGCCTTAGGGAATATTAGCATTATTGGAAAAGTTTCCTTTGGCTACAAGTACGATTATGTTCTTCCAACATGACGGCCCCTAGTACATTATAGACGTTAGGTGACACACACACACACACACACACACACACACACACCTTACGTTCCCCTGGAGATGGATTGGCAGAAGCGGTCACGTCTCCTCGCCATCAAGGCCAAGGCCCCTGGACCTTATCGCTTTAGATTTTGGCCTGTAGTGATGGCTGAAAGGCGAAGGAAAAAAAAAAAAAACTAGACAAGAGACGACTTGATGGTTCAAATAACGAATAGTGCTGGCTTCGTAAAAGAACGCCAAAACAACCGCAGAAGAACTATTCTTGGTGTTATCAGTAGAATTCAAGAAAGAATTTAAGTCTGAGCTGGAATTTATGAAAATCAATGTTGAACTTAATCATTTACCATTGCGTAACACGTTCCGTAAGTGTTTGCGTTACATTCTAACAGTTGTAAAAGAAAAAAAGTTCATTCGAATTACTCTACACCAATTCCTGAAATAGTTACCATTCCTCTTGAAACAGCCTGCACGTGTCAAACATTTGTGAGAGAGGTCGATAGCGATAAGTCACAATGAAGAATTATGAATGCGTTTTCTTACCCCATACTTGGTACAAGAGTACACCACGTAAAGGAAACGCAACCTATGCAATTGCGAGAATAATAAATCAAACTATGTTAAAACTGACATTTTTAAAAAAAAATTACAATGTGTTTTCTTTGGAGCAGCTTCTCATCACCATTTAAGCACAGGATAAGTACTTTTGTAGTATCGCATCTGGAGTTAACCCCCTTTCTTCTCCAGGTGAGCTAGCGCTGTTTCGCTTATTCGCCTCGACGTCGACGAATTTCAAGTTTCCTCCGTTCCTCTGTCCTTGCAGCTATCAAAACCAACAGCCAACGACCAGAACATCTGTAATGCTTGTTCGGTGCGTCTTCCGTTCCTACATAGTATCAGTTCTTATCCCTTTTCACTCTAAATGTAGAGTTATCACTCGGCCAGAGCATCTAAGAACCGCTTGTGTATTTGTTTCATCACTGAATTTCATGTCATATCATAGACGTACAAATATTTTATTCATGTTCTTTACGTATTAATAATTGCATGTACGCAAAAGACTAAGCTGTCATGAGTCGTAAATTGAGCTCATCATCCATGCGTAACTTCATGGACACAAAGAGCTGAATTCTCTTCTACCTTGTATCCGAGTACTGTTGGAATGACACTATATTTCAAGAAGAAGTATTTCGCTTTGATTCGGAGTGTGCGCAATTTTAAAACCTCCTGTCAGACTGTATACTTCCCTGGGATTCCGGTTCGGAACCGTGTCTTCCGTCAGCACAGCTGTTCCCGACTGCTCTATCCAAGCACAACTCACGACCCGTCCTCGTGACTTCATTCTGTCGATACCACTCTCCTACTTTCCAGTCTTCACAGAAACTCCCCTTCATGCCCTGCCGCACTAGCATTCTAGAAGAAAGGCTACTGTGCAGTGATGACTTAGCCGCAACCTAGGGCATCGTTCCCAGTACGATTTTTCACTCCGCAACGGAGCATGCGCTGTTTTGAAACCTGTTGTTGTTGTGGTTTTCAGTGCAGAGACTGGTTTGATGCAGGTCTCCATGCTACTCTATCTTTTTGCCTGCTTCTCCCAGTACCTACTGCAACCTACATCCTTCTGCATCTGCTTAGTGTATTCATCTCTTGGTCTCCCTCTACGATTCTTACCCTCCACGCTGCCCTCCAATGCTAAATTTGTGATCCCTTGATGCCTCAGAACATGTCCTACCAACTGATCCCTTCTTCTAGTCAAGTTGTGCCACAAACTTCTCTTCTCCCCAGTCCTATTCAATACCTCCTCATTAGTTACGTGATCTACCCACCTAATCTTCAACATTCTTCTGTTGCACCACATTTCAAAAGCTTCTATTCTCTTCTTGTCTAAACTATTTATCGTCCATGTTTCACTTCCATACATGGCTACACTCCATACAAATACTTTCAGAAACAACTTCCTGACATTTAAATCTATACTCGATGTTAACAAATTTCTCTTCTTCAGAAACGATTTCCTTGCCATTGCCAGTCTACATTTTATATCCTCTCTACTTCGACCATCATCAGTTATTTTACTCCCTAAATAGCAAAACTCCTTTACTACTTTAAGTGTCTCATTTTCTAATCTAATTCCCTCAGCATCACCCAATTCGACTACATTCCATTATCCTCGTTTTGCTTTTGTTGATGTTCATCTTATATCCTCCTTTCAAGATACTGTCCATTCCGTTCAACTGCTCTTCCAAGTCCTTTGCTGTCTCTGACAGAATTACAATGTCATCGGCGAACCTCAAAGTTTTTATTTCTTCTCCCTGGATTTTAATACCTACTCCGAAATTTTCTTTTGTTTCCTTTACTGCTTGCTCAATATACAGATTGAATAACATCGGGGAGAGGCTACAACCCTGTCTCACTCCCTTCCCAACCACTGCTTCCCTTTCATGTCCCTCGACTCTTATAACTGCCATCTGGTTTCTGTACAAATTATAAATAGCCTTTCGCTCCCTGTATTTTACCCCTGCCACCTTTAGAATGTGAAAGAGAGTATTCCAGTCAACAGTGTCAAAAGCTTTCTCTTAGTCTAAAAATGCTAGAAACGTAGGTTTGCCTTTCCTTAATCTTTCTTCTAAGATAAGTCGTAGTGTCAGTATTGCCTCACGTGTTCCAACATTTCTACGGAATGCAAACTGATCTTCCCCGAGGTCGGCTTCTACCAGTTTTTCCATTCGTCTGTAAAGAATTCGCGTTAGTATTTTGCAGCTGTGACTTATTAAACTGATAGTTCGGTAATTTTCACATCTGTGAACACCTGCTTTCTTTGGGATTGGAATTATTATATTCTTCTTGAAGTCTGAGGATATTTCGTCTGTCTCGTACATCTTGCTCACCAGATGGTAGAGTTTTGTCAGGACTGGCTCTCCCAGGGCCGTCAGTAGTGCTAATGGAATGTTGTCTACTCCCGGGGCCTTGTTTCGACTCGGTCTTTCAGTGCTCTTTCAAACTCTTCACGCAGTATCGTATCTCCCATTTCATCTTCATCTACCTCCTCTTCCATTTCCATAATATTGTCCTCAAGTACATCCCCCTTGTATAGACCCTGTTTATACTCCTTCCATCTTTCTGCTTTCCCTTCTTTGCTTAGAACTGGGTTTCCAACTGAGCTCTTCATATTCATACAAGTGGCTCTCTTTTCTCCAAAGGTCTCTTTAATTTTCCTGTAGGCAGTATCTATCTTACCCCTAGTGAGATAAGCCTCTACATCCTTACATTTGTCCACTAACCATGCCCGCTTAGCCATTTTGCACTTTCTGTCGATCTCATTTTTGAGACGTTTGTATTCCTTTTTGCCTGCTTCATTTACTGCATTTTTATATTTTCTCCTTTCATCAATTAAATTCAATATTTCTTCTGTTACCTAAGGATTTCTACTAGCCCTCCCTCGTCTTTGAAACCTACCAGCAGATTAAAACCGTGTATCAGACCGGGACTAGGACCTGGAGCGTTGCCTTTCGGTCATATCGACTGTGATATCCAGGTGCGACTCACAAGCCGCTGTCTTCACTCTCTGCTAATGTGATTGTTAGACAGACTTGTGACCAATTGCTTGAATGATATGTTCCAAGTACGAAGGCAGGTACTGGTTGCTTTCTGTGCAGCTAGACGGAGAGTACTTTGCGGTGGTGCCAGTGTGTTCTCTGCCTCGCGCTACACACTTTAGCGGTCGCCTACCCTGGTAACTGGCAACGCTGGGTAAGCGCCACATTCGGCCATCAGAGATTTGTTTTTGAGACTGGCAGACTGCACCAATCGTAGACCCTCTGCAGGTCTTCGTGCATTTCACTAGTCTTGTAGAGCTGCAACCTCCATATAGACAGTAGCATCGTCCGAGAACAGCCTCACAGAGCTTACGGCTACATCGTATTACACTCTTTTTCAGTTACACGGAAGTCACACCTTTTACGTTGTGTGACTTGCACGATACTCTTTTATTTTAATTTTCTTTGTAAACAATTAAGAATTCGTAATTCCCGCGGTAACACCAGGTATGCTAACTTTCCGCAATCCGGAAGATCGGGAAAATGGATTACGCGATATTCTTTCTTCAACAATCATATGTAGAGTACCTGGTTAAATGTAAGAAAGGCTTTGATGATACTAATCTTTCTAGGATGAATGAATCATTGAAAAATATCCTCTTGGGACGCTCCATATTCACTATTTATGAAATTTTTCGTTTGCTTTCCTAAGCAAGATATTTAGTATTTTCTCTACTTAACGTATGAGTCAGCAGTGAGCATTGCTCTTCACCAAGGTTGTACGGAGGAGGCAGCAAGATAGGCCCCCGCCAGAAGATGCGCAAAAATTCACCGAGAAAAACCAAGGCGGAAAGGTGCTTTCAGAATTAATCGGGAGAAGTACGTAAGTTCTTCCCGTTTTCGTATCATCTATCTTCGACAGGAAGCCTTTGTCTCGGTACGCGTCACGCTGTTGTGGCTATGTGATTTTTATAGCGTCATTTCGAACAGGTAGCATCAAAAACGAAATGACTTCAAGCACTAACGTGGTTAATGTGGCAACAACGTGCGCGGCCCACGCAGCTGCCTCCTGTACAGCTAGCTCATGTTCAACTATGGAGTTTGTGCTGCTAATTCGCTACAGAATTGTAGGATCACAAAGGTCGGCAAATTACTGCCGAAGCAAATATGCCATTTGACCGAAGGCTTTCGATTATTGCAGATTTCTGCCGACTGAGGACTGGAAGTAGACGCAACGGTGGTGGAGGCTAGCAAAAAAGGCTTCCCTCTCCGGCCAGTACTGTACTTTTGCGGCACCTAAGTTTCGCTTGGTACAATCTACCACTTAAATAAAAAGAATTTCAAGACTAAACATTGTATGGCTAATTGATAATATTTTGGGACTTGTTGTTAGTAAAAAAAATGGTTCAAATGGCTCTGAGCACTGTGGGACTTAACATCTGAGGTCATCAGTCCCCTAGACTTAGAAACTACTTAAACCTAACTAACATAAGGACATCATATACATCCATGCCCGAGGCAGGATTCGAACGTGCGACCGTAGCAGTCGCGCGGTTCCGGACTGAAGCGCCGGCTGTTGTTAGTCATTGTACCTATAGACAGCTGTATTTTGTCCATCCCAGATAAACCTTATGTGAACATTGCCATTGCTCGTTGGCTGCAGTGTTGAAGCATCTGGTAAGCCCTACTTATGCATTAGATTTTTTGTTGTCGTACTGCGAATGAAACTCTAACGCACGGTAAAGCACCTTCTCGGTTTAGTTGCTAATCAGAGTGTTAAATGTTAACCGATGTATTTCTTATGTCAGAGTCTCCCTGGATAGTCATTTTTGCTGTACTTTCTTGCTTAAACCCATACAAAATTATAAAAGTTGCTAGATCAGCGTAGATTAAAAATTGCAGCGAGGTAATTTTACCAGAAGGGGTAGGGGCGGGAAGGGGGAGGTTTGGTAGTTCTACCAAGGGCGCGGGATCCTCTCGGTACGGCTCTGGATGTAATAAAGGGCCTGAAGAGCCTGATCTTCCGTGGATATATAAATTAATAAAAAAATTCCTGTCGGGAAGGTCCATCCCTGTATACGAAATGCTAGCATTAACTTTACAGGACTGGCAGTGTCAGCACGCAAGACTCTTCATTTTTGGATGCACTGCCCGCCACCCGATGCGCTCCCGGCCCGCCAGTTGCGCGAGGCGCCACCACGCTTAGCGCGGCCACACTACGCTACACTTCCGCTGCCTTTGCCGCCGCCTGTTCCGCCATCCGCGCGCCTCACAGCGGCAGCTGACGTGTCTTTTTAGTAGCAGCCTCTCCCGCTCTCCTCCAAGGCGAGTTATCTCTCTCCTTCTCCGTTCTCCTCGGAGTCTTCTCTTCCTCCTCCTCTTCTTCCCCTCCGTCTTCCTCCTCCTCCTCCTCGTCCACGAGCCACGCGCAGCCGCCATTGCGCTCGTCCTACGAAACTGTACCCGCCGCCGAGAAAACGATAAATGAGAAAATCGATTTTCTTGCCTAGCACTGTAATAACCTCGCCCGCGCTATAGGACTTTTAGAAAACATTTGACGGCGTAGCGTATCTTGTGCGGTATGGAATTATAACATCCGTCTATTGGAGCCGGCGTACCGACGGAATTTTGGGCATCGCGAAAAGTGTGGTCAGGCCGGCGTTTCATCAAGGCCGCCGCTGGCGTCGCCCGGTTGCGGCGCCGACCCCCGTATCCGCCGTTCCGTCGGCTCCTCGCCACGCTTTACTTTCACTTGGCTCCCGGCTTCTTTGTCGCCATCTTGATTCACCTCACCTCGCGGACCGCCTTCTAGGTCGCTCCTCCCTAATGTCTTGTTACCTCAGCTGCGCTTTCTTTTTGTTTATTATTGTATTTATTTGGCCTTCAGCTGCTCAGCTATTTCAGCCAGAGTTACGCATTCTCTGCATGCGTATATGACGAGTGGCAGCAGTGCTTGACAGGTGCCGAAATCATTAACTCGTACATTCTTTGTAATTAACACCTACGTTATCTCTCCTATACTACTTTTCCCATTTATCCTGATCACCCCAACAAACTTTTTGTCCAGAAACAAAATAAAACTTTGTTCACTGCTATGATACTGAACAACAATACTTCTTTTTTAAACAGCGCCGTATATTTTTTTAATTTTGTAATCCACTTCCTCTGCCCAAGACCTGTTAAGAATCACATCACAGCGTACCATTCGCGTAAACATGGCATCATTAACTATAGAACACTAAAAGGGACGAAAATACAACATTCCTACTAAACCAGTTTAAAGTTTACCACTGCACCGATTATTCAAAGAAAATATTAATTTATAATTTACGGATTAGTTAATTACTATTAATAACTCCAATGGTAAGTTACATACCAAATTAAGTTCAAAATGTACTGTTTTATACCCTAATGTAATCGTAAATTTTACGAGGATTTAGTAGGGTTTAAAACATAATACATAATTGACTACGACTCTCCTGTACAAGCAGACAGGGCAAATAGCCAGGGTAACGTAACGCGTCCACTTGACGGAGTTGAGAATAAACAAACGGAACACACATGGAAAACGCACACCGTTCATTTAGTCAACTGCATTCAGTTGAAGGTTTGTGTGAGTGGAACGTATACTAAAGAAAAGATGGTAGAAATCATTTTAAGGTACTATAGCACTGAACTACATGTACCCATAGTGTAAATAAGAAAGCACTATTGCTGTTACTGTTCGGCTAACTTACATTCTTTGCAGATGGTATCATTTTTACCATATCCTTGTTAGTGTGCTTTTTATTGTGACAAACATTCAAGTGAAGACGGTCGACTGAAAGACCTTGTGTTTCTATTGATTATAGTCGACTGTAACGAATGGACAGGTTACGTTACCCCGAGTACTTACAGTGTGTGTTTGTACAGAAGTGTAGTAGTCAATCTTTTATTATGTTTTTAACCATGTCATGTTTACGTGAGTGATACATTGTGATATATTTCTGGACAAATTTTGGGTTGGTGGAAGTGGATTAGCAAACAAAAAAACATAGGGTGCTATTTTAAAAAATCGAGCTGCTGTTCATATTTTCGTAACGAAAAAAGTTACAAGCAAGGCAGTTATGTTGGTTTATCTCCCGCTGATAGCTAAAGAACATTAGTTTTATGAATTTTTTATTCTGCTTCTGGACAAAAAGTTATATGGAGTTTGAAGATAAAAGTGGGACACTTTGTGTAGCAGTAAAGCAAACACCCGATGGACTTCCGATTTCAGCTACATTGACATTCCTGTCTTTTAGTCTTGATATAGTAATTTCCACCTGGCGACCGTGCTTCATATAAGATTTTCAACAGCGGTTCAGCGAACTAACACCACCTATAAGGAAAACGTACAACATGTGCAACCGTTGTCCGCGTTTACGGTTTCAGAAGTATTGGACATACAGCACTTAGAAAAATATGGGCGTATTAGATAAATATGATTATTGGCTGTCGCCTTAGAGCTTCCTACCTTTAGCAGAGAAATTGTTGATTTGCCTTTCTGCAATTTCACAGATCTTTCTGTCTCAATCCGTAGTGGAACACTTAATGGTCTTTTTTTCACCTCAAGTTTAGTCCCACTGATTTTACTGACGGGACCAATAGAAATAAGACCAGTTCACAAAGAAAAAAGGAAAACAGAACTGCTTTAGTGAAGTATTACGTGGCTCAGCAGAAGAGAGTATTTTGCACGTCATAATCTGACATTGGAGCTCGGTGGGTAAATGCTAGACTGCAAACCCACAGGCGTGGTGGTTGATTCCTGTTCGGTTCAAGGATTAATTATCTCACTTACTGCTCCTTTCACCTCTGGCAAACATTTTTAACGTTCAAAATGCGATGTCCCGTCGCTGCGCGGGATCCACTTTAGACTTCGCTATAACTGGCTGCTTTCAGAGGCTGGAGGAGGGCAAGGGCAAACCACTTCCAACAGGATCGTGTCTAGCGAAGCACTGCGCTGTTCAAAAAAGCCTTCATGTTGATGACAGCTGTACTAAGTGCTCAGTGAGAGAAAACACAAAAATTGGGCATGTTAATGGCACTGCCACCAGTAAGTATTGTACCGTTAGGCGATTTATGCGAGTGAGGCAGATACCTGGTCAGCAGAGAAGCGTAGTGAGAGCTACGTGTAGTTTAGGTATTCGTGTAGCCTTATACCTGCGTGCAGTTTACACAGAGTGTCACACCAGTGATCAGGACACCGTGTGTTAGTTTGATTTTGTGTGTAGGAGAGTCGGTATCTGGGCGGCTGGATCTTAGTTTGAACCCATTGCCCTCGATTTGCTGCAGCACCAGTTGAGGGATCCCCTTTCTGTTTCACTTACCTGTTGAGCGCTGGACAAGTCATTGCTTGTATGCGCTCCCACATCTCATAAATAATTTTACCTCACAATCCGCCTATCAGTAAGTCTGTACTAAGAGATTTTTCCAAAATTTCTTTCCTGTTTCCATTTTTTTTTTTTTTTGGCATTTTGTTTACTTCACCGTTTATGTAAAACGTGTGATACGTTAATGATTCGATGACCATTTGAAACTACACACGATATTGTTGCTGTACAAATTCAGGATGCCACGTTAATTGCGTCTGATACGGACTGCATGAATTCTAAACTGTAAAAACACTACATGTTCGTGGTTCCCCTTCGCTTCATTAATCCTGAGTCCGAAGACTAGTCCTCACTTTAGTGGGAGAAAGTATTTTGCACTTTCAGAATTTTTAGGCAATAATGTCAAGGTGCAATCTTATCAACGCTGAAATGGATCTCCATGAAACTTCCCTCAGATAACGGCCAGATGTACATAAATATGTTCCCTGCGAACTGTCGTTTGGTGTTTGTTGAACCATTAACAGCAGCGTGAGTGATAAGTACAACAGTGAGTCACTCGGAAGTCATTTCAATAAATCCGTAGTCCACCCTAAATCACGCTAGGTATGTATAGCGATATTATTTTAAATTTATAGTCTGTGCAATTTCATTTCATTTAAAGGACGGCGTCATAGAACTACCGAAAACTGTTGTAGTGAATATCTATTCACAAACAAGTCGTTTCGATCAAATAAATAAATTACAGGTTTAAGGAAAGTTCCTTGGGATCAAATTATAAAACTGCTTTTAGTTCCAGCATCTGTGACATACACGTATATGTATTACCTTATCCATTTTTCATAAGTACCCAAATCCGGTAGTCCATTGCAATATTGCGCATATTGTCTGGCTAAAGTCGTACCACAAACTGCCAGTCCACAAAATAGACAACGGACTTATTCAAATAGGTTACAACACTGTTTTGGCCTGAGAGTATGCTTAGCTCGGCAATGGATTGCCGATTTTTACACTTACGGACTCGTGAAAAATGAATAAGCTAGGAGACACACGTGTGCGTCACAAATGCTGCAAATAAAAGGAAAACTTCCTTAAACCTGATTTAGTGTTAATTCGTGACTTGGAGATAGTCGCTTTGCCGAAACTAGTTACCTGCCAATGTCGTTCTAAAAATTTAAATCAGTTCTTTTACTAGGAATCGATGGTAGGGTTGCCAAATTCTGCAACACGTCAGTAAGGGACAGTAATGATAACACTGAATTTTTTTTCCGAACAGCTGCTATTTTATTAAGTGACGGTCATGCAGAATATAGTAACCAGAAAACTTAGACTAATCAGTGTATGTAAAATACTGTATTAATAATTGGAATGTAATGTATCGAACAGCTCGTTTAAACACTTGCAAAACATTCAGAGTATTAAAATAACATTAGCATGTATCATTTCATCATGGGTTAATCTCAGGCATAATCGTTTTCACTTATTTCTTCTGTTTTACTCAACAGTTTCTGATCACTTTCAACAATAAATAAATCCTACCAGCTGTAAATGTTAGTTACAACTTGACGCATTTCAACGTGAACGAATTCACAACTCAACGCATTTCAACGTGAACGAATTGTTGCTGACGTATGTTAGCCGTGGATGTTTACTTTCTCTTATTTTTAGATGAACAAATATCTGTTTAACTCGTTTAGGAGATAAATTAGACCTTATTACTTCGATGTTTACCGTATTCGTACAACGAACAACTGATGTCAACTGTCGATCAATGATGACTGACGTCTATTGTCTACGAGTAATTGCCGGTGGTTCGGAGCAGCAGTTGCTGTTCTTTCGTTTATAAATTATCGTTCATTTTGTCGCAAGTTTTGATACTTCAAAGTATTGCTTAGTAATACGTAGACTGTGTTATTTAAATTACTTTGACAGTTGTCTTTGGTTAAAGTTTAAATAAAGCAAATTCAAACTGTGCGGCTGGTCCCGGCGAAGGTTCGAGTCCTCCCTCGGGCATGGGTATGTGTGTTTGTCCTTAGGATAATTTAGGTTAAATAGTGTGTAAGCTTAGGGACTGATGACCTTACCAGTTAAGTTAGCGATAAAATATTAAATAAGATATTTTAGCGTCCCATACAAGATTGATACAGGATAATTTTTTTAAAACCTCAAATACGGTAAATCTCTTACTATACGTTACGGATTTACAAATCCTAGTCGGTGCAGTGGTCAGTGAAATTACTTTGGAAAAAAAGACAACAGAGAATTCTCTTGTTAATGTCGTTCGTACCTTCCAGATATCCATAAGTGAAAATCGCGAACTGGATTCCACATAATATGCGCCCATATTTTTTAGTATCGTAAATATTCGGTATCTGTTGTGCAGTAGTTTTAAAGCGCCATATTTCAGCCAAAGAGACGTCGTATATACACTTTTTTCTCATGTCCTCATAACATTACGACGTGGGCTTCCTTGCAGCTCTAAGGATAATTAACATAAAGAAACTAAAGCGTTTGTAAACAACAGTGTGCTTTTAAAGGGAAACGTTGAAACGTCTACTGCGTTTTGTGTGTCTTGTCTTTATGTGCCATCAGCAGCAGCATACTGTATCATTTTATGAAATGAGCTTGTTAGATTTCGTGATACATCCACACTACGATAGTTAAAACTATCTTTTTTTTTACAGAAATCTTGCTACGTCAGTGGTAGGAAAATGCAGGGTATATCCATAAAAATAACCTCCAGCAGTGCCTGTAACACCTTTTAAAATAAAGGTGAACTAATCACACTGTAATGACTTTTGGCGATGCTGCTATGTAAATCTGCCAATTAAGTATTAATCCTATTATTACTGTAAATGTACCCATTGTAATAAACATTCTGTTTGCAAGTGGACGGTAAAAATCAACATTTTCGCTGGAAGATTTGTTGTCATGAGTATTACGATACTTGATTTGAATGACAGAAATCATGGAAAGTACTGAACTAAAGGTTGCTGAAACAAGAATTTCAGACTGATAATTACGGTGAAGTTTTAATATTTCGATAATCGCATGTGAAAATACGTCATAATAATGACTTTTGTGTGAGAGGATAAATTTGGTAACAGGTCTTGTTGCGACCGACCTATCTCTTTTTTTTCCATTCTGTATTGGGATCGTTTTACCGCTAACTGTCGGTACTGCTCCCTGTCAGCGGGCGAACATGAGTCAGAAGAAAGTGCGCAGAGTTCGAGTGGGGAGTTTGCTGCGCATGCGCAGTAGTACCCGGTATGTATACTCTGCAGAAAGCTCGATAGCGCAGCTTTTCCATTATGTTATGCGCCATAGTGACGCTGCGTCGAACGGGTGGGGGGGGGGGGGGGGTCCGGGCGACGGCACGCTTCCACAATTCCCACAGTCATTGACCCTCACCAGTGACAGAGAGATACAGTTGTAAAAAATAATTCCCCACGTGTTTCCAGAAAGTACCTGCTGGAGGCGTTTTCTACGTGTTTTCTTTGAAGAGCTGTGTTTCCTGCCATTCACTTCTCCGGTGCACGAGCCACACCCACGGCGCCTTGCAATAGCCAGACGAAGCCTTCCGCACGTAAACATGAGCTCGCATTCTGAATGATAAACTTGTATTAATGACCGTAATTTTAAAAACCGTTACGTTGTCGTGTTTTGCCCTTACAAATTCGTTTTACCACCATTCTCTTGCTTTCGAAATGCATAACAAGTCGGAGCTTTTCGGAGGCACTTATCTTATTTATATTTTGCAGAGAAGGGACTTAGACGATGTTTAATGAAGTTGCTGATGGTAAAAAAAATGAGCAGAATATATAAACTTCTGACGGATTTCTGTACGAGTGTCTGATGGATCACGTAATGACGAGAAAGGCAAGGCGTTTTCCCAGCAAGCGTGTGCGATCTGTAGGCCATCAGTAAACAACTGAATTGCAGTACATTCTACAAGGCAGTGCTCCATTAAAATATAAAACTCTACGGGTGCTTCGTACGTGGGAAGCTACAGAATATTTTCAGCAAAATTATAGTGCTGCGTTCCTCAAAAGATACACGTAACCTGAATCTTGAAACCGCTTAAGCATTTCCACAGTCGACTTAAAGCCTGTCATTCCTCCCGTAAAAAAAAAAAAAAAAAAAAAAAAAAAAAAAAAAAAAAAAAAAACGGGAAAAACCTCTCTATTTCCTTAAATACGAACAATTTTCGCCATTTCTTGTGAGAAGCACTGGATCGGCGCTTATCTCGCTTATTGTTGTCATTGATTAGCGCGTTCTGTGAACAACAAAGACAGACTAAGTTTGCTCAGTACAGTGTTGACTGGTGGTGTGCTGTTACTTGCGTGAATTAAGCTATTATGCTTAAACGCAAATACACGTTTTCTTTCAACTTAAAGGAAAAATATCTTTTCCTCGAAGGGACAAGGCTTAGTTACGAAGCTCAGTGTAAAATTTATAATGCCCGATTTTCAATTGGACGTGTTAGGAACTCCAGTATTGTTCAGCATGATAAATCAAATAAACGTAAACTGGCTTCTGCAGCTGTTGCAGAAATCTATGGCTTCTTCAACAACAAAAATTAGACAATTTTGTTCCGTAAATCCTAAGAAATACTGCTTACCGGTACGTTGTTTCTATGAAACATACATTTAAAAATGTAAAATATTGCCGTCATTAACATGCGTTATTAAAGCGCTGTAATGAAATCAAATCTTTGATATTCAGGTTCACAGAGCTTTTACATTATAATAACGAAAGGTGGGAGAGTATGTTAAGAAAATTGTCATTCCGGAAACTACACCGAAAAGCTTGATACCAGGTACTTTAACGTAAATCTCGACATACGATATGCCCTTTAAGCCGAATAATCCTTCTCAGTGTGGTTTACGAAATTAAGGTGCCATTGGCTTGTTCTCTGATGTCCTGTTTCTTTTGTGACATAATGTAGCATATACAGAGGTGCCCAGAAAAATGTAGGCACTCTTTAATAGTTGACATCTTTGGAACAAAATAACATATCTTTGCAATTTTGCACGGTAGCGTAGTCTGTTGTTTTTTCAACAGATCTTGGCACTCATTTTCCAGCAGATGACAGTGCAGTAAAGTTGTCGCTTGAACAGGGCAAGGCTGTATTGAAGTGATACTGGAATTCGAAACTATGACGGAGGTAACGGTAGTGGCGTAATGTGTACGGAGCTAAGCCACCATCACGTACAACAATTTGTCGTATTCGGGGTAAATTTGGAGCCGACGATACCGTTCAGGATGTGCATAAGGAAAGGTCAGGCCGACCAAACAAAACGGGTTCAGCGTCCAGCGCTGCTGTGTTGCAACATTTTACTAGGTTACCTCAAAAATCTGTGTAGAAGGTGCACGTGAAAGCGGGATAAGCCGATCAAGCGTATGACTGTACAGTTCAAGATTGCTGCACGCTTTGAACGAGGACGACCCGGATCGAAGGATATTTTTTTAGAGTACTGCGAGTGCTTTGAAAGCATGCTTCGCGACCATGAACGGTTTTCAGGGATGGTTATCTGGTCTGACGAGGCGTAGTTGAAACTGAACGGTACTGTAAACCGCGGATCCTTAAAATCCTCACGTTCAGGTGGACAAACGTGTTAATCTACCGGGTGTTACTGTGTGGTGTGTTCTGTCATCGCGCGGTTTGATTGGCCCAATCTTCTTTGAAGGTACCGTAACTGGTGAGGTGTATCTTCGTATGCTGCGAACATCGATTTTACCTGCCATCCGAGAGATATTTGGAAATGAAAGATTTTACTTACACCAAGGAGCCGCTCCGCCTCACCACCACAGAGATGTCAGATGTACTTGGTTGAATTTCTACCAGAACTGTGGATAGGTCGAAGAGGAGCTGTTGAGTATCTTCTAAGATCTCCTGACCTTACACCTCTTGACATCTACCTATGGGGGACCTTGAAAAAAGAAGTTTATCAACAGAAAGCAGCTACACTGAACGAGCTACGAGAAACACCGACGCGTCCTGTGCGGCTGTCACACCGGCAGCACTGACAGGCGTAATTAATACTATCAAAGAGTGTGTACATTTTAATGCACCCCTCAGTATATCAGAATATCAAGAATAATTTTAAAATTGAAACAAGATATTCCACGGAAACTATTCAGGCCAATGCCCCGATGTATTCACATTCTGACAAGACGGGGAGATTTGCAAAGCTGGAAAAAGTAGACAAAAACTTAATAAAAGTTCTTCAATGGGAAATTTCGGATATGACAGGGGAAATACGTTATGTAATTAGCGAGCATAACATGTTTGTCCTTAATACGTTTTTCCAGAAGAAAAGAAATAGAAAGTGGACGTGACATTAACCAACTGGAGCCACAATGACAAGTTTATCAAACAATAAACAAACTGAACAGGACGTGAGAGGCTTTAATCATTTTGGGGTGTGGGTGAAGAATATAAAATGAAAGTAAATAAATCTGTGACAAAAACCTGTGATAAAATATGGTAAGCCAAACCTCGTTTAAATGTAGGTGATAACTGATAAGCTACTGGAACGAGATTAGTCAGTTTCTTATTCAGGAAGTAAGATCACAAGACATGGACAGTCCGAGAAACGCGAAAAAGAACGTCACCCTTGACAAGAGATGCGTAGGAACCAGGATATACCGAGTGAGATGTGGTGCACTGGCAATACAAAGGGCTCGTATTCGGGACGACGGCTGTTCAATTCACTGTCCGTCCATCCAGATCTTAGTTTTCCCTGATTTCCCTAAATCACTTAAGACGAATGCTGTGCTAGTTGGATAGAAAGAATTTGACCGATTTCCTTCCTCTTCCTTGCTCTATCCGAGCTTTTGGTTGGTATATAATTACCTCGTCGTTGATGGGACGTAAACGTTAATCTTTCTTCTGAAAGCTTGTTTTTCGTGTGTCATTGTATGGCTCAGAGATTAGGATTTTTGTTTCATGGAAAGGAAAACGCCAGACTTGTTTTAATACGCTGTGTAACAGGCACATCCTGAAAATCACATGGACTGATAAAATTACGTCCTTAGAAGAGAGGATCTACATCTACATGGATACTCAGCAAATCACATTTAAGTGCCTGGCAGAGGGTTCATCGAAGCACCTTCACAATTCTCTATTATTCCAATCTCGTATAGCGCGCGGGAAGAAAGAACACCTATATCTTTCCGTACGAGCTCTGATTTCCCTTATTTTATCTTTGTGATCGTTCCTCCCTATGTAAGTCGATGTCAACAGAATATTTTTGCATTCGGAGGAGAAAGGTGGTGATTGGAATTTCGTGATAAGATTACGTCGCAACGAAAAACGCCTTGCTTTTAATGATGTCCATCCCAAATCTTGTATCATTTCTGTGACACACTCTCCCATATTTCGCGATAATACAAAACGTGCTGCCTTTCTTTGAACTTTTTCGATGTACTCAGTCAGTCCTATCTGGTAAGGATCCCACACCGCGAAACAGTATTCTAAAAGAGGACGGACAAGCGTAGCGTAGGCAGTCTCCTTAGTAGGTCTGTTACATTTTCAAAGTGTCCTGCCAATGAAACGCAGTCTTTGGTTAGCCTTCCCCACAACATTTTCTGTGTGTTCCTTCCAATTTAAATGGTTCGTAATTGTAATTCCTAGGTATTAGGTGAATTTACGGCTTTGAGATTAGACTGATTTATCGTGTAACCGAAGTTTAACGCGTTCTTTTTAGCACTCATGTGGATGAACCCACACTTTTAGTTATTTAAGGTCAACTGCCACTTTACGCACCATTTCGATATTTCTTCTAAATCGTTTTGCAGTTTGTTTTGATCTTCTGATGACTTTATTAGTCGATAAACTATAGCGTCATATGCAAACAACCGAAGACGGCTGCTCAGATTTATTCCCAAATCGTTTATATAGATAAGGAACAGCAAAGGGCCTATAACACTACCCTGGGGAACGCCTGAAATCACTTCTGTTTTACTCGATGACTTTCCGTCAATTACAACGAACTGTGACTCCTCTGACAGGAAATCACAGATCCAGTCACATAACTGAGACGATATTCCGTAAGCACGCAATTTCACTACGAGCCGCTTGTATGGTACAGTGTCAAAAGCCTTCCGGAAATCCAGATATACGGAATCGATCTGAAATCCCTTGTCAATAGCACTCAGCACTTCATGTGAATAAAGAGCTAGTTGTGTTTCACAAGAACGATGTTTTCTAATCCCATGTTGACTGTGTGTCAATAGACCGTTTTCTTCGAGATAATTCATTACGTTCGAACACAATATATGTTGTAAAATCCTGCTGCATATCGACGTTAACGATATGGGCCTGTAATTTAGTGAATTACTCCTACTACCCTTCTTGAATATTGGTGTGTCCTGTGCAACTTTCCAGTCTTTGGGTACGGATCTTTCGTCGAGTGAACGGTTGTATATGATTGTTAAGTATGGAGCTAATGCATCAGCATACTCCGAAAGTGAAGTTTATAGAACTCTACAAAGGAAGAAGTGCAGATTATTGGACATCTATTGAGACATATTGGTCGTCGCACTAAATGTAACACTAGAGATATATATCAATACAAAAAACAACTACAGAGGACCACAGCGGAGGTACGCAAATCAAATTATGGGATACTGCGGATGCACAAAGAAATCTAGATGATCGAAAAAGACATGACAAATGAGGATGTGCTACTAACCACACTGACCTGAAGTGGAAAGCTGCTATCCAATCCTACAGGGGGACGACAAAAATATGAAAACATCAAAAACACAACACATAACCGTACCTCATAGGGTGTAGGAAAACCGTTGAAATCCAAAAAGCTTCAAATTATTTAGAAATGGATAAACACAGGTCCTGTATGGGTTTCGAGGGAATCTTATACCATACTTACTGCAAAATAGTGATAAGTTCAGGTAACGATGATGGAGGTGGATAACGATCACGTACTCTTATCGCCAAGGTCGACCACAAAGGATCGATAACATCCAGATCTGGTTACAGTGGTGGTCAGGGGAAATGCGACAATTCATCGTCGTGCTCACAAAACCAGTCCTGGACGATGCAAGCTGTGTGAATAAGGGTGCTGTCCTCTTGGAACACAGCGTCCCCAATCGTGAACATACATTTTACCGTGAGATGGACCTCAGCTGAAATAAACACACAGTCTGTGGGAGTAATGCGACCTTGCAGAGTAACCATAGGGCCCGTGAAACATCAAAATACCACTGCCAAAATCATCACTGAAACCCCACCATGTTTCACTCTTGGGGTATAAACTTGGCCGGAAGTTGGAAAAGTGTGAAACAGGGCTGATCCAACCAAATAACATTCTTGCATTGATCTGTAATCCAGCTTCTATGGCGTCGACACCATGTGTTCCTGTTACGAGCAATTGCATCACTGACGTTCTGTTTTTGAATTGAGCTCGCCATGCAATTCTGTGCCATTGGAGCTCCCTTCGTGTTACTTTCGTGCTGACAGTATTCGCGAGTGCGACAATCAGTTCTGCAGTGACTTTCGCAGCTGTCGTCCTCATATCCTTCGTCACAATCCTCTACAACGGACCGAGCGAGGTGGCGCAGTGGTTAGCACAGTGGACTCGCATACGGGAGGACGACGGTTGAAGTCGGCGTCCGGCCCTCCTGATTTAGGTTTTCCGTTATTTTCCTAAATCGCTTCAGGCAAACGCCGATATGGTTCCTTTGAAAAGAGCACGGCCGACTTTCTCCCCCATCCTTCCCTAATCCAATGGAACGGATAACCTCGCTATTTTGTCTCTGCCTCCAAATCTACCAACCAACCTCTACAACGACTGTCCGTCACTATCACTCAATACACACTTTCGTCCTCGTCGTGACTTGACGCATCATGTGTCTCCGCTTTCCCTGTATCTGGTATAAATCTTCGTTACGATGGCTCTTGAAGCATCAAACGCTTCGGCTACCTTGGTTACAGAACCACCCACCAAAAGAGCACCAATAATTTTTTCATGTTGGAATGCGCTGAGCTCGGTCACAAAGCACTCAGAAGTAGACAGAAAACTGTTGTGACCACGACTGACCCTTGTAACGTTTTGAGGATATTGCACAGGCACTGTTCGTGGTCAAGTCTGCATTTATGTTCAAGCACATTTTTATCGCGGTGTTCTCGTGGTTTTGTCCACCGCGTGTAGGGCTCGGTGGTAGAGAAAATAAGAATCCCGATATGAAAAGCCATCTGATCTTCATATCACGCGTAAGTAAAAAATATTCACACATTAAGGAACTTCGCCAGTTCTTCTTCTTTTTAATATCTGTGAAGTTGGCCCTGTACATTACGAAGAACTGTTTGCCATCCATAATTGGGCTAGAGAAAGTGTAGCTATCCAAAAAATGTGCAACGTATTTCAAAACAAGTCCTTTTTAGTTCTACGACTGTAATAATAAAAGTAATGCTGATATATATGTTTAACAAGAGAGATCTTATCCGCGTTGTCTCCATCCTTGAAACTCAGAAACATCTATATGTTAGCACGACGAAATAGTAGATTTTAATTAGTGGTGATCACGATTTTAATTAGGGATTCATGATTTTCAAATCTCATTCCCCGATGGATTTCTTTACGCTTACTGGAGGTACAGTGAGTACGTTTATTAAGTTTAGGGTGAAAGGACGATGAGGCAGTGTTGTGCTTCTAAATGTCATTTCCGCGTCCTTGGTTTGGCCGTCGTGAGACTTGGCATCGTCATGCAGTAACGAATTCACTCTCCGGCGACGCGCTGATAAACCCATCACCAGTGCGTGACGTTTCTTTCGAACTGACACAAAGACGCCAGAATTATTTATGGTTCCTCTTGAAACAATGTCCAAGCCGAAGCATAATATTTCTCTCTGACTGTCTTGTCTAACGTCTTCTTTATTCATTTTGCTATTTTATAGCGACGAAACCAGGTAAGACTGAGTGATTAAAGCTGTGGTGAAAACAACTGTGAAGTGCATGGCAGAGCGTGCGCTCCATTGTACCAGTTATTAGGACTTTTTCCCGTCCCATTCACGTATGGAGCGCGGGATGATTAACCTAATCATGTCCTCACGATCCCTACGGGAGCGATATGTAGGGGCTTGTAGTATATTCCTAGAGCCTTCATTTAAAACAGGCTTTTGAAATTTTGTTAGTAGGCTTTCTCTGGATAGTTTACGTCTGTCTTCAAATGTCTGCCAGTTCAGTTCTTTCAACATAATTGTGACACTCTCCCACTGATCAGACAAGTCTGTGACCATTCGTACTGATCTTCTCCGTATACGTTCAATATCCGCTGTTACTCCTGTTGGTACGGGTCCCACCACAACTCAAGCAATATGCTAGAACGAGCAATATTCTAGAATGGGGAGAGAATGGGTCGCACGAGTGATTTGTAAGCAATCTCCTTTGTAGACCGATTACCCTTACCCAATACTCAGCCAGAAAAAAAAGAAAAAGGGAAATCTACCACTTGCTTTACCCACAACGACTCCTATGTGCTCATTCCATTTCATATCCGTACAAAGTGTTCCATCCAGGTATTTGCACGAGTTGGCCGATACCAACAGTGACTCTTTGATATTATTGTCATAGGATACCACGTTGTTTTCGTTTTCTCAAATGCGTACTTTCACATTTCTGAACATTTAGAGGTACCAAACTCTCTGTCACTTTGAAATCTTAACGAGATCTGACTGAATATTTGTGCAGCTTTTTTCAGACAGTATTTCATTGCAGATAATTGAAACATATGTGAAAACCCTGAGGTTGTTATTAATGTTGTCCGCAAGGTCATTAACATAGAGCATGAACAGCAAGGGACCCAACACACGTCCCTGGGGTACACCCGAAGTCGCTTCTCCATCTGTTAATGACTCTCCATCCATGTTAACTTTCTGCGTCCTCCCTGCCAAAAATCTTCAACCTAGTCGCAAATTTCGCATGATACCGCATTCGCAAAAAGGTGGGAGATGAATGGGTAGCTTTGAGGGATGAAATAGTGAAGGCAACAGAGGATCAAATAGGTAAACAGACGAGAGCTAGTAGAAACCCTAGGGTAACAGAAGAAATATTGAATTTAATTGATGAAAGGAGAAAATATAAAAATGCAGTAAATGAAGCAGGCAAAAATGAATACAAACGTCTCAAAAATGATATCGACAGGAAGTGTAAATTGGCTAAGCAGCGATGGCTAGAAGACAAATGTAAGGATGTGGAGGCTTATCTCACTAGGGGTAAGATAGATACTGCCTACAGGAAAATTAAAGAGACCTTTGGAGAAAGGAGAGCCACTTGCATGAATATCAAGAGCTTTGATGGAAACCCAGTTCTAAGCAAAGAAGGGAAAGGAGAAAGGTGGAAGGAGTATATAGAGGGTCTATACAAGGGCGATGTACTTGAGGACAATATTATGGAAATGGAAGAGGATGTAGATGAAGATGAAATGGGAGATATGATACTGCTTGAAGAGTTTGACAGAGCACTGAAAGACCTGAGGTGAAACAAGGCCCCCGGAGTAGACAACATTCCATGAGAACTACTGACAGCCTTGGGAGAGCCAGCCCTGACAAAACTCTACCATCTGGTGAGCAAGATGTATGAGACAGGCGAAATACCCTCAGACTTCAAGAAGAATATAATAATTCCAATCTCAAAGAAAGCAGGTGTTGACAGATGTAAACTATCAGTTTAATAAGTCACAGATGCAAAATACTAACGCGAATTCCTTACAGACGAATGGAAAAACTGATAGAAGGCGACCTCGGGGAAGATCAGTTAGGATTCCGTAGGAATGTTGGAACACGTGAGGCAATACTGACACTACGACTTATCTTAGAAGAAAGATTAAGGAAAGGCAAACCTACGTTTCTAGCATTTGTAGACTTAGAGAAAGCTTTTGACAGTGTTGACTGGAATACTCTCTTTCAAATTCTGAAGATGGCAGGGGTAAAATACAGGGAGCGAGAGGCTATTTACAATTTGTACAGAAACCAGATGACAGTTATAAGAGTCGAGGGACATGAAAGGGAAGCAGTGGTTGGGAAGGGAGTGAGACAGGGTTGTAGCCTCTCCCCGATGTTATTCAATCTGTATATTGAGCAAGCAGTAAAAGAAACCAAAGAAAATTTCGGAGTAGGTATTAAAATCCAGGGAGAAGAAATAAAAACTTTGGGGTTCGCCGATGACATTGTAATTCTGTCAGAGACAGCAAAGGACTTGGAAGAGCAGTTGAACGGAATGGACAGTGTCTTGAAAAGAGGGTATAAGATGAACATCAACAAAAGCAAAACGAGGATAATGGAATGTAGTCGAATTATGTCGGATGATGCTGAGGGAATTAGATTAGGAAATGAGACACTTAAAGTAGTAAAGGAGTTTTGTTATTTGGGGAGCAAAATAACTGATGATGTTCGAAGTAGAGAGGATATAAAATGTAGACTGGCAATGGCAAGGAAACCGTTTCTGAAGAAGAAAAATTTGTTAACATCGAGTATAGATTTAAATGTCAGGAAGTCGTTTCTGAAAGTATTTGTATGGAGTGTAGCCATGTATGGAAGTGAAACGTGGACGATAAATATTTTAGACAAGAAGAGAATATGTGGTGCTACAGAAGAATGCTGAAGATTAGATGGGTATATCACATAACTAATGAGGAGGTATTGAATAGAATTGAGGAGAAGAGGAGCTTGTGGAACAACTTGACTAGAAGAAGGGATCGGTTGGTAGGACATGTTGTTAGACATCGAGGGATCACCAATTTAGAATTGGAGGGCAGCGTGGAGGGTAAAAATCGTAGAGGGAGACCAAGAGAAGAATACACTAAGCAGATTCAGAAGGATGTAGGCTGCAGTAGGTACTGGGAGATGATGAAGCTTGCACAGGATAGAGTAGCATGGAGAGCTGCATAAAACCAATCTCAGGACTGAAGACCACAACAACAACCCCATACGATCGTACTTTTGATCATAAGCTTAGGAGTGGTACTGAGTCAATTGCTTTTCGAAAATCGAGAAATGCTGCATCTACCTGACTGCCATGATCCATCATTTTTCGTATGTCACGCAGGAAAGTGCGAGTTGGACTTCATATGATCGATGAAGTCGAAATCCGTGCTGGATGGGAAAGAGGGGGTCATTCTATTCGATATACCTCCTTATATTTGAGCTTCGAAGATGTTCAAAAATTCTTCTACAATTGTATTTCAAGGTTCTTCGACAGTAGTTTTGTGGATCACTTATACTACCCTCATTGTAGACAGCTGAGACCCGTTGTTTCCTCCAACTACTGTGCCCGCGGTTTTTTGTTTGAGAGAACTACGATAGATTATAGTTAACAGAGAGGCTAACTCAGTTGGGTATAGAATATGATTCGGATTTATGGATTTTAACGATTTCAGTTGTTTGTTAACGCCACTGACTCTATTACCTGTATCATTCATCTTTTCAGAGGCACGAGAATTAAATTGGAGGCAATACTCCTTCGTTTTCCTTTGCAGAGGAACATTTGAAAACAGTGTTACGCATTTCTGCTTTTGCTTTCACACTCTCAGTTTCAATTCCTGCCTCGTCTGTGAGTGATTCGACACTTTGGTGCCACTAACAGTCTTTACATATGGCTAGAATTTCTTTAGGTAGTCATTGAAGACTTCACGCATTGCATTCTTGGCAGACATTCGGCATCCCTCTATCCTCAGGGTAAGGAGGTACAATGTCGATCATTTCGGACGAATGCTATCGTACCTGGAAACACGTTGAGGAAAGAAATAATTTAAATTATGGCACTTTTTCTTTATCGTTTAACGAATATGTAACACAAATACTACACCGTTACAAGTCTTGGTTTAAACACAAGGAAAGGCTACAGAATTGTGTAAAACTGTTCGAAAAATGTACCACACTAGGTACAATTGTGATAATTTCTTGGTACAATTCTGATCATTTACATCTTCCACATAAAAAGCACTTTTCCTCTCGGGCACCGGCGAGAACTTCATGGTACCAAACATTACATTTTTAGCAGCGAATCCAGTCTGCCTTTGCCAATGATTCCGCACTATATTAATGCAAGGAACGAAATCCACAATTATTCCCGTTGTTTGCTGTGCGGTTTGAAGTTTTTAATACTTTTTCATCATTTCTCATAGACTATATTTCTTTTTATTGTTCTTGTTGCATTTGCTTATTTCTTTGTTTGATCCCTGTTTAAAAAGATTTCTCTTGCTTCAGTGGTCGTCCAGGTTTTCATCTGAAGTGAGTCGAATTGATGTCTGTGTTTTCCTTTTCCGAGACGATACTTTTTTCTTTGGAGTTGGCAAAATGTCGTTGACAGCATCGTGTTGAGAAATGGTACTGGGTGCTGGTGTTACAGATTTGTCGTGCTCTTCAGTTACACCTTGTAAAGATATGCGGTCTTCACCCAGAATGATGGTAGTAGCTTGATTGGTGGAGGCTGAAGGAGCAGGAGCCTCGAATGACGTTGAAGGTACAAATTTCTTGTCGGCAACAACGTCTTTGCAGAAGGGCATTATTCCTGTGCACTGAAGCCCCTTGACTGCACACCAAACAGATGCAGTTTTGCTCCAGGCATCACAGAAAATAGTACAGAATCTTTGTTTTGTAATGCTTTATTGGGATTATGATGAATCCACTCAGTTGGATTTTTGTGACATTTAGCCTTTGGAGACTTGAAGAAAGTTCTGTCTAAGCCTGATCATAAAAATTTCTTCATTAATGTAACCCGATTCACTCATCTCCGTAATGGAACTATGAGGTAAGCCATCTTGAAATTGAGGGCGTTTCCTCATTCCCTTGAACGTTAACATTGGTGGTAAATGTTACAGATGCATTCATGCATGCAGCAACAGTCGCATTTTTCTCTCTTTCCACGTTTGTTAGTGAAACAACTTCTCACTTACCTTAAGACTAACTACACAGGTGCCCAAAATTAAAGCAGCAAACGGAAACTTTGCAAGGGTGCGTCTGTTTTGCCACAAAACAGTGTGAACAGGTGATAGTGAAGTAGAAACGAGGCAAAGAATTAAGAACGTAATCAACTGCAATGTGCATAATGGTAGGTAAAAACGTTCGTTGTTTTCTTCAAACTTAACGGACTCGCACACTCATTCTGACAACCGATTAATGTGCTCAGAATGGGGTGTGACCCTCTCTGGCACCAGTACAGGCCTAACAACGACGGCACATGCTGTGAATGATGTCATCAATCTCATGTTGAGGCAATAACGCCCATTCTTCCTGCAGAGCTGCCCACAAGTCTTGGAGAGTGGTTGGTGTATGCTGACGTGATGCAGCCAATCTGCTTAGTGCATCCCAGACGTGCTCTATGGGATTCAAATCGGGAGAGCGAGCAGGCCACGGCAAGCGTGCAATATCTTCCATTTCCAAGAAAACATCAACTAGCCATGCTCTAAGAGGTCGAGCATTATCGTCCATCAGCGTGAAGTCTGGACCCACAGCACCTCACAACAACTATGCAAGAGATTCCAAGATCTTCTCGCGGTGCCTGATAGCAGTTAAATCTTGCTGACTCACCCGTACAATTTCATGAAGAGGTGTTCGAGTGGTCAACATAATCCCTGCCCACACCATTAGGGATCCTCCTTGATATCGATCTCTTTACACAATGTTTGAGTCCAGAAATCGTATTCCACGTGGCCTCCAGATGCGAATCCGTCGAGAATCACTCTCCAGACCAAATCGGGACTCATTTATGAAAAGAGCATTGGTCCACTCTTCGACCGTCCACGTGGCATCTTGACGGCTCAACTCTAGACGTTCCCTTCTGTAGACACGCCAGAGGTAAACAGACAGCAGGTCTCCAACAATAAAGGCCACTCCGCTGAAGCCTTCTGTACATCGTTTGCCTCGATACAACACGTCCAGGGGATGATGCGAGGTCAGATGCCAGTTGCAGTGCAGTACTAATGGTGTGCCGTCGTGCCTTACAGCCAAATAACAGTCCACTCTTTCTGATGTCACACGTGGTCGGCCCTGTCCTGGTCTCCGTGATACGGTTTCGTTCTCTATAAACTGTCGCCTCATCGGAGAAACAACAGAACTATTCACATTAAGCCATGGGGCGACATCAGTTTGCGACTCTCCTGCTTCCATTCTTCCTATGGTCCTCTACAGTACAGAGTCTGTAGACGTTTTCTCTGTGCCATACTGCACCGTCTGTTACTGTGTACACAGTGATTGTGGATGTAGGACTACTCTGCAAACACCATCTCGCTTGATAGGTGCCCTGACGTCATTGTTATCGTGGTTGGCCGTTGATCGGAATGCTATCTTCCTTGCAGAACACGATCGTAACGACATTTGTTGACAATTTGTATGATTATATCTTGATTTGAACACAGGACGGGGAAATAGCAGTTTGATGGTTTAATTTTGGACACAAGTGTATTTTTGGAGGTCTGTTGTGAAGAGGAAAGCCGGACTCATCCATATTATAAATATACTATGGTTTATCAGACAAATGGTATTTCTTTATGATTTCTTCCAAAGTCTGGAAACATTTACTTACTACCGCTTTATTTAAGTCTTTCGCTCTGACTCATAAAAGATTTTCGCAGGCTAAGGTTAGCGTGTCTCTTAAGAAATGCTCTAAACCAATCGATTCCAGCAACCTTACTTTCTACGTTCCCTGGATGTTTCAAATTACTTTTTCAGCCAGCCGAACTGCAGCTCATCTTAACTGGAGTAGCGACAGACCCAGTTCCGCCTGTTCTAGAAATAAAACTTTCTGGATCAAAGCATCTTCATTTCAGAATTCAGCACTGTTGGATGACCAATTTTGTTTTTTATAGTCGGAGGTAACCCAGCTTGTATTTCCTTTTTAATTTGTACTTTAATATGCAGCGTACCGAAAGAAAATCGTATAATTCTGATGCAGCTCGAAGGCTCAAATTTCCATCCATTACACTATTTATTGCCTCATATAATGCAATTAGACTCCATTTATTGCAGATTTTCTTTTCTGGTCGTTTTTGGCGCATCTAAGAGAAAAAAAAGAATTTTCTTTAAAAACTCGCAAGAGAAAATATTCTTAAATGTATAGAACTTATTTGAAGTAATTGTGTATAATGTGTCTACAGTAATGAGTGTTAACAAACTAAACTAAAGCACTGTATTGATCGAAATCGTGCCTTTTTTCTGATCGTAAATGTATTGTTGCCGATAGTGAACTATGCCAAGAGATGACAATATTTCACACAGTCTCTCTATAGATGCCTCAGAACACACCAGAATGGAAAACAAGTCGCTAACCTCACTAATAAAGAATTTACAAGCACATGGAAACTAGTCAGTGTAAAAGAGCACATAAAACTATGGAACTTCACTTACCCCTCAACAAAAAAAAATATATATATATATATATTTCTACAGCGCAAACTAGTCTATTCAGGGCGAAGACAGGAGGAGCTGCATAAACCTTCCGCACTGCTACGCCAAGCAAAGGAAAGTACTACCAACACTACGAAACTGAAAAATGACGCGAAACATTGTACCACATTACCCATGCGCCGTGCGCGGTAGCCACGCGGTCTAGGGAGTCTTGCCACGGTTCGCGCTACTCCCTCCGTCGGAGGTTCGAGTCCTCCCTCGGGCATGGGCGTGTGTTGTTGTTCTTAGCGTCAGTTAGTTTAAGTTAGATTAAGTAGTGTACCCTTTCTTCAGAAGTTTATTTACAGTGAATATATTCCAAGGAGCGTCCGACCCGTCATGAATTGTCACGAACTTCACGCGCTTCAAACACGATTGGAACGGGAAGAAGCCCTAACAAGCACTACAATGCTAAGACCTTCAGGCATGCACTTCACGTTAGTTTTCAGATTTCGTATATTGGGATTCAAATTGCAGCGCTGACGGTGTGGCTTGTGATAGCTGACAACGAAGGGTTTCTGTACGCCCCTTCCCCTTGCCCCTATCCTGCTGTGAAGTTGCCCCGCAACGCTCATTGCTGACCGATCTTCAGTGGCAATCACCTGCAGCGCCCCTTTTAGGAATCGCCGATTGTTCGCTGGCCGGTATTGTACTAAAGGGCAACGACAACCGCCTCTACCGTTACAAGCACCTCAACCATTGCAGCTGGGCCACTTCCTAGCGTCAGAGTGGCTCGCTTAGAAAGAGAATTCATCTTTCTACCTGTCCTGTAGGCAGCGAGTTTACTCATTATTTTGAATGAACGCCTTTTTCCGTAGTTTTATTTTTATTTATTTATTTTGGGCGTTTGGTTACATTGAATGTACAGCCAAACACACTGAAGGGCCAAAGAACCTGGTACACCTGCCCAATATCGTGTAGGGTCCCCGCGAGCATGCAGAAGTGCCACAACGTAAAGTGGCATGGACTCGACTAATGTCTGAAGTAGTGCTCCTTCATGGTTGTCCATAAATCTGTACAAGTACAAGGGGATGTAGATGTCTTCTGAACAGCACGTTGCGAGGCATCCCGGATACTCTCAATAACGTTCATGTCTGGGGAGTTTGGTGGCCAGCGGAAGTGTTTAAACTCAGAAGACTGTTCCTGGAGTTACCCTGTAGTAATTCTGGACATCTATATCTACATGGTTATTCTGCAAGTCACACTTAAGTGCCTGGCAGAGGGTTCATCGAACCATTTTCATACTACTTCTCTACAATTCCACTCTCGAATGGCGCGTGGGAAAAACGAACACCTAAATCTTCCCTTTAGAGCTCTTATTTCTCTTATTTTATTATGATGATCATTTCTCCCTAAGCAGGTGGGCGTCAACAAAATATTTTCGCATTCTGAAGAGAAAGTTGGTGATTGAAATTTCGTAAATAGATCTCGCAGCAAAGAAAACCGCCTTTGTTTCAGTGACTGCCACCCCAACTCGCGTATCATATCAGTGACACTCTCACCCCTATTGCGCGATAACACGAAACGAGCTTCCCTTCTTTGCACTTTTTCGATGTCCTCCGTTAATCCTACCTGGTAAGGATCACACACCGCGCAGCAGTATTCCAGCAGAGGACGGACAAGCGTAATGTAGGCTTTCTCTTTAGTGGGTTTGTTGCATCTTCTAAGTGTTCTGGCAGCAAAGCGCAGTCTTCCCCACAATATTATCTATATGGTCTTTCCAATTTAAGTTGCTCGTAATTGTAATTCCTAGGTATTTAGTTGAATTGACAGCCCTTATATTTGTGCGATTTATCGTATACCCAAAATTTATCGGATTTCTTTTAGTACCCATGTGGATGACCTCGCACTTTTCTTTGTTTAGTGCCGATGGCCACTTTTCGCACCATACAGGAATTCTCTCTAGGTCATTTTGTAATTGGAATTGATCGTCTGATGATTTTACTAGACGGTAAATTACAGCGTCATATGCAAACAATCTAAGGGGGCTACTCAGATTATCACCTAGAGCCGGCTGGTATGGCCGAGCGGTTCTAGGCGCTTCAGTCGGGAGCCGAGTGACCGCTACGGTCGCAGGTTCGAATCCTGCCTCGGGCATGGATGTGTGTGATGTCTTTAGGTTAGTTAGGTTTAATTAATTCTAAGTTCTAGGCGACTGATGACCTCAGAAGTCAAGTCGCATAGTGCTCAGAGCCATTTGAACCATTTTGAACGATACTCCTTATGCTTGCAATTTGATTAATAGTTGCTTTTGAGGAACGGTATCAAAAGGCCTTCTGGAAATCTAGGAAACTGGAATCGATCTGAGATCCCTTGTCGACAGCACTCATTACTTCATAGGAATAAAGAGTTAGCTGTGTTGCACAAGAACGATATTTTCTGAATCCGTGTTGGTTATGTATCAATAAGTCATTTTCTTCAAGATTATTCAAAATGTTCGAGTACAGTGTATGCTCCAAAATCCTACTGCAAATTGAGGTCAGTGATATGGGTCTGTAATTTAATGGGTGACTCCTATTTCCTTTCTTGAATATTGGTGTGACCTGTGCTACTTTCCAGTCTTTAGGAACAGACCTTTCGTCAAGTGAGCGGTTGTATATGATTGCTAAGAAAGGCGCTGTTGGGTCTGCATACTCTGAAAGGAACCTGATTGGTATACCATCTGGACCGGAAGACTTGCCTTTCTTAAGTGATTTGAGTTGTTTCGCAACACCTAAGACATCTACTTTTATGTCACTCATGCTAATAACTGTTCTGGTTCCGAAGTCTTCTTTCGTGAAGGAATTACGGGAAACTGTATTTAATAACTCCTCCTTAGTGGCACCATCATCGGTAACATTTCCATCGTTATCGCGCAGTGACCATATTGACTGTTTTTTGCCACTGGTGTACTTAACATACGACCAGAATCTCTTTGGGTTTTCTGCCATATTTTGAGACAATGTTTCATTTTGGACACTATTAAAAGCATCTCGCATTGACGTCCGCACTAGATTTCGAGCTTCCTTGAAACTTAGCCAGTCTTGAGGATTTTGCGTTCTTCTGAATTTGGCGTGCTTTTTTCGTCGCTTCTGCAACAGTGTTCTGAGGTGTTTTGTGTGCCATGGTGGATCAGTCCCGTCTCTTATGAACTTACGCGGTATGAATCTATCTGTTGTTGTCGAAACTGTATCTTTGAATTTGAGCCATATCTGGTCCACACTTACATAATTAGCTTGGAAGGAATAGAGACTCTCTTTAGGAAGGCATCAAGCGAATTTTTATCTGCTGTTTTAAATAGATATATTTTGTGCTTATTTTTAGTGGTTTTGGTTGATATGGTTTTGAGCCTCGCAACAATGACCTTGTGATCACTAATCCCTGTGTCCGTCATGACGCTCTCTATTAGATCAGGATTATTTGTGGCTAAGAGATCAAGCGTGTTTTCGCAACCATTTACAACTGTTCAAAGTAATTCTCAGAGAAAACATTTAGTACAGTTTCGGAAGATGTTTTCTGTCTTCCACCGGCTTTGAACATGTATTTTCGCCAACAAATCGAGGGTAGATTGAAGTCTCCACCAATTATAACTGTATGAGTGGGGTACTTATTTATAATGAGATTCAAGTTTTCTTTGAACCGTTCAGCTATTATATCATCTGAGTGGGGGGGTCGGTAGAAGGAACCAATTATTATTTTGGTACGGCTGTTGAGTATAACCTCTACCCATAGTAATTCGCAGGAACTATTTCAACTTCACTACAAGATAAACTTTTACCAACAGATACAAACACACCACCACCTACTTTATTTAATCTGCCCTCTCTGAACACGGTTTGCGCCTCTGTTAAAATTTCGGCAGAATTTATCTCCGGCTTTAGCCAGCTTTCTGTTCCTATAACGATTTTACCTTCAGTGCTTTCTTATCAGCGCTTGAAGCTCTGGTACTTTTCCAACACAGCTACGACAATTTACAACTACAATACCGACTGTTGCTTGGTCGATTATCGTCGTTTCTTTGCCATGTACCCTTTGATACTGGAGCCCTTTTTGATCGTGTGTGGTGCTGCATTGCCCTGCTGGAATCGTCAAAGTCAGTCGGAATGCACAATGGACATGAATGGATGGACGTGATCAGACAGGATGCTTACTTACGTGTCACCTGTCAGAGCCGTATTAGACGTATCAGAGGTCACATATCGCTCCAACTGCACACGCCCACACCATTACAGAGCCTCCACTAGCTTGAACAGTTCCCTGCTGACATACCCGTTCACGTCAATCCGCTCGATACAATTTGAAACGAGACTCGTCCGCTCAGGCAACATGTTTCCAGTCATCAACAGCCCAATGTCGGTGTTGACGGCCCTGGGCGACACGTAAAGCCTTCTGTCGATTCAGTCATCAATGGTTCACTAGTGGGCCTTCGGCTCCAAAAGCCCATATCGATGATGTTTCGGCCGGCCGCGGTGGTCTAGCGGTTCTAGGCGCTCAGTCCGGAGCCGCGCGACTGCTACGGTCGCAGGTTCGAATCCTGCCTCGGGCATGGATGTGTGTGATGTCCTTAGGTTAGGTTTAAGTAGTTCTAAGTTCTAGGGGACTGATGACCATAGATGTTAAGTCCCATAGTGCTCAGAGCCATTTGGATCTTTTTTGGATGATGTTTCGTTGAATGGTTCAGACGCTGACACTTGCTGGTGACCCAGCATTGGAATCTGCAGCAATTTGCGTAAAGGTTGCAGTTCTGTCACGTTGAACGATTCTCTTCAGTTGTCGTTGGTCTCATCTTGCAGCATCTTTTCCCGTCCGCAGAGATGTCGGAGATTTGATGTTTTACCAGATTCCTGATATTCAAGGTACACTCGTGAAATGATCGTACGGGAAAATCCCCATTTCATCGCTTCCACGGAGATGCTGTGTCCCATCGCTCGTGCGCCCCCTATAACACCACGTTCAAACTCACTTAAATGTTGATTACCTACCATTGTAGCAGCAGTAACCGATCTGACAACTGCGCCAGACACTTATATAGGTGTTGCCGACCGCAGCGCCGCATTATGCCTGTTTACATATCTGTGTATTTGAATACGCCTGCTTAATCCAGTTTCTTTGGCGCTTCAGTGTATGTATTAGAACATTTCTAAACAGAAATACATTGCAACATATTCCTGTTATACTTATTCTACAGTTTTCTTTACATAAATATATTACATTTGCACAAAAATTTATATTGTACTTTATACACTTTCGATATTTCGTGGGTAGTAAGTAAACGACAGGAGTTGGTAACTAGTTCCCAGATCTTACAAAGAAGGACAGTGTATCTTTTAGGTGTCTGTCGGACGATCTGCAGGGAAAAGTGAAGGTTAAAATTGATGTTCCAATCTCATTGATTCGATGCAAATGACTAGAAATGAACTGTGGTTGAGTCTCACTCTTATTAGCGATTTTATTTATTTCTGTTACCTACGAAGTAAACCAAGATTTTTGTATAATATCTGCATGTAGTTTTGCGTAAATTTTGCCTCTTTTATTTTAAAGTGATTCAACTGTTTACGAGTTCTTGAAAGACTCATTTTTGAACGATGCGGTTAATGTGAATTCGTGATAGCTTGAAACGATATTGTGTTTGCGGCTTATTCAGTGCCTCTTTTGCTAGTCTGCGCAGATGCTAGAATGTTATCCCTGTGTGGCCCGTAACGCAAAAAAATAGTACCCAATGGCCAGTTGCATTGCATTCGTTTCTTGCTTGGTGATCGGATTACGTTTATATGGTGTTTGCACTATACTGGGCAACTACAAAGATTGTAATGCCCTCTTGCCGTCTGATGTGATTAGAAGCTTCTTACGTGAGACTCTTCTACCACACATACCTGCTTTTCGAACGGCTTATGCTTCCGCAGATAAGACATGTTTCTTTGGAGAGATAATTTATTTTCTCTTATTGTCCCATAGTCGACATTAGTCTTTCCTGTGGTATTGCCCACATAGGTGGCGCAGTAGCCGGAACACTGAGGTAACGGAAATCATGGGTAACGATATGCACATATACAGATAACTGTAGCATCGCCCATACAAGGTATAAAAGGGCAGTGTATTGGCAGATCTGTCTTTTTGTGTTCAGGTGATTCATTTGATACGATTTACGATGCGATTATGTCCGCACGACGGTAATTAACAGATTTTGAATGCAGAATAGTAGTTGGAGCTAGACGCATGGAACATTCCATTTCGGAAATACCGAGAATTTCAAATTTTAAGTATTACCTCTCACCACGGACAACACAGTGGCCGACGGCCTTCACTTAGGGACCGAGAGCAGCGGCGTTTACACACAGTTGTCAGTGCTGACAGACGAGCAAAACTGCTTGAAGTAACCACAGAAATCCGTGTCGGACGTACGACCAACGTAGCCGGTAGGACAGTGCGGCGAAATTTGGCGTTAATGGGCTATGGCAGCAGACGACCGACGGGAGTGCCATTGCTAACAGCACGTCTCCTGCGGCGCCTCTCGCGTGCTCGTGACCATATCGCTTTGGCCCTAGACGGCTGGAAAATCGTGAACTAATAAGACGAGTTCCCGTTTCAGCTGATAAGAGCTGATGGTTGGGTTCGAATGTGGCGCAGATCCCACGAAGCAAGTCGTCAACAAGGCATCGTTCAAGTTGGTGGTAGCTCCATAATGATGTGTGCTGTGTTTAAATGAATGGACTAGGTGCTCTGCTCCAACTGAACTGATCTACACCTACAGCCGGCCGCGGTGGTCTCGCGGTTCTAGGCGCGCAGTCCGGAACCGTGAGACTGCTACGGTCGCAGGTTCGAATCCTGCCTCGGGCATGGATGTGTGTGATGTCCTTAGGTTAGTTAGGTTTAAGTAGTTCTAAGTTCTAGGGGACTAATGACCACAGCAGTTGAGTCCCATAGTGCTCAGAGCCATTTGAACCATCTACACCTACAACTGCGTAGGAACTCCGCAATCCACCATACGGCCCGTGGTGGAGTGTACCCGGGGACTGATGACCATAGATGTTAAGTCCCATAGTGCTCAGAGCCATTTGAACCTTTTTTTTTTTTTTTTTTTTTTTTTTTTTTTTTTTTTTTTGAGTGTACCCCGTACCACTACTAATCATGTCCTTTCCTGTTCCTTTCGCAAATTGGGCGAAGAAAAAACGACTGTCTATGTGTCTCCATATGAGCTCTACTTTCTCGTATCTTATCTCAGTGTTCCTACCGCATAAAATTTGTTAGAGGCAGCAGAATCGGGTGGCAGTCAGCTTCAAATGCCGGTTCTGTAAACTTTCTCATGCAGTCAATCATGGGCGTCATGTTCCCGAGCAACGACAATCTATCGTGACAGCTGGGTCACAGTTGTTCGCGATTGGCATGAAGAACATTATGGACAATTGGAGCGAATGATTTGGCCACACAGATCACTCGCCATGAATCCTCTCGAACATTTTTGGAACGTAATCGAGAGGTCAGTTTGTGTTCAAAATCCTACACTAGATACAATTTCGCAGTTACGGACGGCCGTAGAGGCAGCGTGGCTCAGTATTTCTGCAGGGGACTTCCAACGACTTGGTGAGTCTATGCCGCATCAAGTTCTTGCACTACGCCGGGCGAAAAGAGGTCCTACACGATATTAGGAAGTATTCCATGACTTTTGGCGCCTCAGGTTTTATTAAGCCTCACATTAGGAGGAGAGGGCTAAAACCCCCGTCTATCATCTTGAGGTAGAATTTCTGTCGTTTCCACAAAACCGAGGAGGTTGTCTCTAACAACTCCGACGTCTTAACGAGACGTTAAACTGCAGTCATTTGTCCCACTTTCGGAATGCCTAGCGGCTTAGTGTACCAGCGACATCGTGGTCATCAGTGACGGATTAAATAAGTCTGATGAATCAGACAGCATCCCAAGTGTAAACGATCAGCATGCAATACCTGTACTTAGCTAAGCCATGCTGTAAGCTGTCATTAAGAGAGTTATTTGACAACCACCACAGCCTGGATGTCTGTAGAAATACACCTAGAGGCATCCGCAAACTGGAAAGTCCGTCGTTTTCAGGTGTTTCGCTGTCTGCAGATTCGAATCTAATGTTGTTAGTGGTTTCTGTAAAAGTGTTGATTGACGCGTTGCCGATACCGGATCTCAGTCATGGCGGTGTTGCCATCCAACGACTAACACATATGATATTCACGTGCAGTGTCGGGTATTCACGTCAGTGGTACGCAGTAGCGACGACGAAAATTCCTCATATCAGACCTACATCTCTAGCTGGCTTGTGTTAGCATTTTGTGCGTCTTTTTGTTTGGGATGCCTACAAAGTGTTCAACTTGAATTTTACACTGGCTGTCGTGGACGAGGTTGTCATAAAGTTTCTTTTAGCCTCCATAATTTAATACACGGTTGCATAAATGAAATGTGTGAAACGGTGGCTCTGTAAGTGCCAGGTTGGAAAATCCAAAGTTCTGGATTTTTATCGCTAGTCGATCCTAATATATTTCTCTGTTATTTATCTCTTCTTTCCCCATCGGCAGTTTTTTGTTAAACTGAAAATTACTAAATTGCACCGTAGTTCGGAACCCAAATAAGCTGCAGGTTCCCCTATAACAGGCTGAATAAACTACTACTTCCAGTGGGGCCATCCCTTGTTGAGCATTGTGGTGCTCAAACCGACCTTTGTGTTGTGAACGGTATTACTTGTACAGGGTGTACCATAACCAGTGGCGTCAACGCATATAGTTGAAAGTGCATGATACTAGAAGCAAAAAAGTGTAGGTAAGTTGGCCTCTCAAATGCATAGCTGAAGACCTATTGGCACTTCTCAATCTTCGATGCTGTGAAATAAACCCCTTCTACCGCAAGCTCTTTGTTTTCCATATCTGTGAAGGAGGCAGTATGAACCAAAACAAGTGAAAAAGTTCAATATACATGGACTCTAAAATGCGTTCAGTAGCAGAGATATATGCGCTTTAGACCCCACGTTTACTGAACACTTTTTCTTGTTTTGGACCACACTGCCTCTTCGAAAAATATGGAAAACAAAGAGCTTGCAGTAGAAGAGATTTGTTTTGGAGTACTGAAGATGCAGAAGTGCCATAGTTCTTAAGGTACGCATTATAAAGCCCATGTTTACTAGACTACTTTGCTTCTAGTATCGTGTACTTTCAGCTGTATGCGTTTACGTCATTAACTATGACACACTGTGTATGTATAAAATATTCAAAATTTCTCCGTGCAACAGAAACTTTTCGTTAATTATTCTTGTTTCCTTGTTTCCGTAACAGATGACAGATACATCAAACTCATAGTTAAAGCTTCAAAGAGCTGATAGTACTCAGAAAGCTAGTCCATTGTGTGCTTGTGTGGTGTGTCTTTGTGGATTAGAATGGCCAACACGGAGGTTACTGACACATTTGCCGTTCCACATGCAAGTCATAGGACGAACTATGTATTTCCGAAATGCTGAAACAATCTGTAAAAACGCTCTGTGGTGGAATTGTGCTGTGAGATCCAAAATTGGCGTTTTTGTGGAGTTTTCATGTGAGATGTAAAACATGGTTCAAAAAATGGCTCTGAGTACTAAGGGACTTAACATCTATGGTCATCAGTCCCCTAGAACTTAGAACTACTTAAACCTAACTAATCTAAGGATATCACACACAACAGATGTAAAACATTAGTTAGGGTACTGTGCGCTACTCTTGCAAGCGCAATTAATTGCAAATTAGTTATATATTGACTTAGATTGAACGAAAAATGAAAACTGTTTTTATACTAGCTTCTGCTTGAATCAGTACATGCGGTTAGGTTTTAACTCTTGCATCGCAAAATTTAGTTAGATTGTGAATAGCCAAGTTTGTACGAACTTTTGTTCTCGTTCCATCACCACCAACAGCCAAGCGACTTCAACATTGTTACAAACCTGGACAAAAGGGTGTTAGTTAAAAGTCTTATTTCGAGTAGTTATGAAACGTCCAAGTGGCGTACTTTGGGGTTTTCCTTTTTTCTTCGCCCCCACGTTTACTGGACATTTTTTCTTGTTTTGGACCATACTGCCTCCTCGAAAAATATGGAAAACAAAGAGCTTGCAGTAGAAGACTCCTTGCGAGTATTTTACTGGCGAATTTGGTACTCAGTTTTTGCGGAAGTTACGCTGGTTTAGCATCTCAGATATCTGAAAAAATGAATGAAATCCGCACAAGTTACACTGTGCGTGCTCCACAATGTTAGTGTTGTCTAGTAAACAAAGAGAGAGACAGAAAGAATTCGATTTAATGGTAAAATACTAACATCATCTACATCGTCACCATATTTTCATTTAAAATAGAATGAAGTAATCATGAAATTTTCGCTTTCCTTTGATCAGGGTTTTCTCTAATGGCGTCTGCTTCACAGTGGTGTCTTTACATTATATATAATCTAGTGCAGTGCTCGTCGACCTTCTTCCTCAAGGGCCAATACTGACGTTGTGAGGAAGCACCTAGAGCTGCATATGTATCGATCTTATTATTAACAATTGATAGTCTGTTATTAACAATTGATAGGCTGCGTAAATTAGTATTTTACGAGCCCGCAATAGACAAGTTGTAGTAAGACTGCAGGATAATGGTCGCCAGACCCCAAGTACTGATCGTTAAAAGTCGACACCATTCGAAACACTGTTATCTTTCAGATTGCTGCCAACTCAGCGGCACCAGAGTTGAGACACTGTAATTGCCTGACGAAGTGTTGTTGTGTTGTTTGTATGAGTTGTAATTACAGTGATTGTACCTATATGTAACACGTTCATGCCGGGCTTGTAAAACGTTTTTCTCGCCGAGGGGCGAGAATATTTATCAGTACCTCTTGGTGGTAAAAGATCACGTTTTCGAAACTGTGACGAGTGCTGGATTCGCGTCTGTTTTGGCTACGATAATAAGTTCACTATGATATTCATAGTAACCTAACCACAATCTTATATCCTTATCCATTGTTAGACCCGCTTTCGCTCATATTACTCATGATGCTGTGAGATAGGAGGTGCTAGCGCGAATTATTGGTTTATTGCACCACACGTAATACTTTCCATGCTCGATTCAGTTAAACAGCCACTAAGGATGTAATGATACTCGTGAAAGACGGTACACCTGTTTTGAACATATTCGACGAATACGTTTTTCTTCAAATGTAATTTTATACAATTATTATTATTTTATCCATGGAGTTCTGGGAATGCAACCGAACCATTTCTTCTCCTGTTGTGGTGTTTCGGCTGTGAATCGTCGAGCCATCTTCCGACTGAACCATACAATGTACTGCATATTTTTGTTTTATATATATATGATGCTGTGAGGACGTAATTCGTATGTACGGTTTGTTAGCAGGTTTAGTAATTTTTGTCTGTTGAGATCAAGGGATTTTGAAGGCCGAAGTACAGGCTCTGCTTGACCTATGCAACTTGGATCGCGCGTTTGAAGTCGTCTTACAGCAGCAACATTTAACGCAAGTCAAACTTCTTTGCTCAAGAGCCAATACTGACATTGTTAAGCGGCATATAGGATCGCAAATTTTTCGATCTAATTATTAATTGATAATCTACATAATATACTAGCTATAGTAGGGGCGCAGTAATTTAGCCGTGCTGGCCCCCCAAGTACTGATCGTTAGAAATCGACACCTTTTGGAACACTAGTCTTCGGCTGTTCTGCGTTTCAGAATGTTTCCACGCTCAGCGACCCGAAAGTTGAGACATTGTAATTGCCTGGCGATGTGTTGTTGTGTTGTCTGCGTGAGTGTTTGATTAACTGATTAATAGCAGTAACTGTACATATATTTAAACACATCTTACAATAGGAGATACAAGAACAAGTATTCGTACTAAATGTTTTGAGTGTCATTTTTTTTCTACTCATTGCGTTGTATTACAAGAGTCTTAATTTAATTTGATATTCGTTGCAACAAATACGTGCCGCGTGGGAAGATGACTTTCTCTGTAATGCACATGCCCGCAGCTCATGGTCTAGTGGATAGCGTTGCTGCCTCTGGATGACGGGGTCCCGGGTTGGAGTCCCAGCCGGGTTGGGGATTTTCTCTGTCGGGGACTGGGTGTTTGTGTTGTCCTCATCATTTCATCATCATCATCATCGTCATCATTCTTGACAGTGGCTAGATCAGACTGTGTAAAAAAAATGGATTGTGTAAAAATTGGGACTTTTTACGGGTGCTGATGACCGCGCAGTTGAGCACCCCACAAACCAAACATCATCATCTATAATGCACACGCAGGAATCGGCGTTACTCCTGTTTGAAATTCATACCATAGCCGCTGATCAGTACGAGGCACACATGTCCGTGAGTTGCCAATACTGAAAGACAAACAAGGAAACCTTTCCCCCTGTCAAATACCTTAACCCTGCAACGACAAATCTTATCTGCCCGTGCACCCAGCTTCATCCCTGAGATGACCGGTCAGCTTTAAGCACTCATGCTATAATTCCTCTAGTGTATTTTTGATTCGGCGACCGAGTCAGGTATAGCGAACAATTGCAAATGGTAATTATTTATTCTGGGAAATTTAAGTATAAAAATTATTTAATTAATATGTCTTGTGATGTACTGTTTTGGCTTTCTCGTCCATGTCTGCACCTGCAGTATTCTAATGAGTACGATCTATGTTGTGTTTTCTAAATGCGGAATCTATAACTATCACGTGAGACAGCATTTCACTACAGTGCAATTAAAAGTACTTTGCACCTGCCAGCCAACGAAAGGGACGCACCACATTTCCACCTGTAGCGACACAGCGACAGTTGCAACAGTGCGCATGTCGGATAGATGGCAACCATGCAAAGCTCGTACGCTAGACTGCAAGATAAGATTGGTCCTCTCAGATACAGGCAACTCATGCTCGTAACTATCAAATGCATTACAATGTTAATCGCGCTGTAGTTGCAGTTAATATGTACAACACGGTGGATAAACTTTTCTGTGCGTACAATGCCATTTAGACGGTGGTAAGTACGTCGAGAAAATTTTAAATAAAACCTCGACCTCACAGGTCACTGTAATTTGAAGAGCGTTGAGAAACTGCACTTTTGTAATTATTGGTCACTTTTGTTATAGATAAACACGCGAGAAGTTGGCCGGCAGCCCCAAAGAACTGATGGCTACATGCCGGGACTGTTCAGAACACTTAGTGTTGATTATGGTCTACTTTAGATTGTTGCCAACCCATCTTAACAGTTATGACGCTATAGTTACACTGTGGTTAGCAGACTGGGATTGCGTTCAGGACGACGACAGTTTAAACCCACGTCCAGCCATCCACATTTAGGTTTTCCGTGATTTTCCTAAATCGCTCCAGGCAAATACCGGGATTGTTTCTTTGAAATGATACGGCCGATTTTCTTCCCCATCCTTGACACGATCCGAGCTTGTGCTCCTTCTCTAATGACCTCGATGTCGACGGGACGTTAAAACCCAATATTCCTTCCTTTCTCCCTTCCTTCGTTATAGTTGCGTGCTGAAGAGTAGTTGGTTGCCCCACGTGTGCGGATGACTTCGGTTAATGATGCATTTGCCCTTATAAAGTTTTATAAATGAAACACCAGCTTTGTTCCACCTACTGCATGGTATTACAACAGCCTTAATGAATTTCTTTTTATTTACCACAATTAAGTTCCGCATTTGAAGATGGCCGCCTCTGCAATGCACATTCACAAATCCGTGTTATGTCTGTGTCAAAATTTATGCAACAGTAACTGATCTGACCGAGTCGCGCACGCCCGTGTGGTATCAGTAATGGAAGACAAACAGTACATCATTCCCTTTCTCACGTTCCGTGATCCCTAAGTAGCCGTTCCGGTTACCCTCTGTCCCTGACAGAGGCGGGCAATTTTGCTTAGCTTACGGCCGAGTTCACCAGCGTCAATTAAAATCGAGCACACCTTAAAATACTGCTGTCTCTGAAAATATTTTTGTTTGTTACTAAGCAGGGAAGCTACGCTCTTAAGAAGCTCTTAACATTAGTTGAGATTTTTTGGATTTGGTTGCTGGCTGCTAAATGCGTATTGTTACAAAATACGGCTCGGAACCGCGAACCACACGAAAACTTAATTTGGGCCGCAGTTCGACGACCAGTGATATAGTGAATAACGTCGAAAACTCCAAGGGGCTTTTCGCACATGATGCAGTTCTCTATAAGAAGGTAGCGACCACAGGAACTGTACCGAATCGCAGGAAAACCTGCAAGGGATCGATGATTTGTGAAGGAATTGACCGTTGACGCTGAACATAAACAAATGTGAAGTACTGTATTGCATATAAATAAGCGAATAAGTCCGCTACTGTTGGATTACACTTTTGGTGACGAATCTCTGGAAACAATAAGTGCCATAAAATACCTAGGAGAACGATCCAGAACAATCTAAAGTGAAATGATCTCATAAAACAAATTGTACTAAAAACATCTACATCGATGCCCTGCAAGCCGCCGTATGGTGTGTGGTGGAGGGTACCCTGTACCACTACTAGTCATTTCCTTTTCTGTTTCAGTCGCAAATAGAGCGAGGGAAAAACGACTGTCTTTGTACTAAAAACATCTACATCGATGCCCTGCAAGCCGCCGTATGGTGTGTGGCGGAGGGTACCCTGTACCACTACTAGTCATTTCCTTTTCTGTTTCAGTCGCAAATAGAGCGAGGGAAAAACGACTGTCTTTGTACTAAAAAGATCTACATCGATGCCCTGCAAGCCGCCGTATGGTGTGTGGCGGAGGGTACCCTGTACCACTACTAGTCATTTCCTTTTCTGTTTCAGTCGCAAATAGAGCGACGGAAAAACGACTGTCTTTGTACTAAAAACATCTACATCGATGCCCTGCAAGCCGCCGTATGGTGTGTGGTGGAGGGTTCCCTGTACCACTACTAGTCATTTCCTTTTCTGCTTCAGTCGCAAATAGAGCGACGGAAAAACGACTGTCTTTGTACTAAAAAGATCTACATCGATGCCCTGCAAGCCGCCGTATGGTGTGTGGCGGAGGGTACCCTGTACCACTACTAGTCATTTCCTTTTCTGCTTCAGTCGCAAATAGAGCGACGGAAAAACGACTGTCTTTGTACTAAAAAGATCTACATCGATGCCCTGCAAGCCGCCGTATGGTGTGTGGCGGAGGGTACCCTGTACCACTACTAGTCATTTCCTTTTCTGTTTCAGTCGCAAATAGAGCGACGGAAAAACGACTGTCTTTGTACTAAAAAGATCTACATCGATGCCCTGCAAGCCGCCGTATGGTGTGTGGCGGAGGGTACCCTGTACCACTACTAGTCATTTCCTTTTCTGTTTCAGTCGCAAATAGAGCGACGGAAAAACGACTGTCTTTGTACTAAAAACATCTACATCGATGCCCTGCAAGCCACCGTATGGTGTGTGGCGGAGGGTACCCTGTACTACTACTAGTCATTTCCTTTTCTGTTTCAGTCGCAAATAGAGCGAGGGAAAAACGACCGTCTATATGCCTCCGTATGAGCCCTAATTTCTCGTATCTTGGTGATCTTTACGCGCAGTGTATGTTTGAGGTAACAGCATTACTCTGCAGAGAGCTTCAAATGTCAGGTCTGTAAATTTCCTCAATAGTTTTTCCCGAAAAGAACGTCGCCTTCCCTCCGGCATTTCCGATTTCAGTTGCCGAAGTATCTCCGTAACACTTACGTGTTGTTCGAACCTACCGATAGCAAATCTAGCAGCCCGCCTCTGAGTTATTTCGAAGATTTCCTTCATCCGCCCGTGTACAGTACTCAAGAATAGATCACACCAGTGTCCTATATGCATCTCCTTTACTGGTGAACCACTAATTCCCCAAATTCTGCCAATAAACCGAAGTCGACCATAGTTTTCACATGCTCATTCCATTTTGTATCGCTTTGCAACATTACGCCCAGTTATTTGAACAACGTGACCTTGTCAAGCAAGACAATAGTAATACTGTATTCGAACATTACAGGTTTTTTCTCCCTATTCATCCGCATTAACTTTCATTTTTTGACATTTAGAACTAGCTGAGATTCATCACACCGATTGGAAATTTTGTCTAAGTCACCTTGTATCTTTCTACTGTCAGTCAACTTCGACACCTGGCCGTGCACCACAGCATCATCAGCAAACAACCGCAGATTGCTGCCCACCCTGTCTGCCAAACCATTTATGTGTATAGAGAACAACAGCCGTCCTATCACACTTCCCTGGGGCACCCCTGACGATACCCTTGTTTCTGATGAGCACTCGCCGCTGAGGACAAATACTGAGTTCTATTACTTAAGAAGTCTTCGAGCCACTCACATATCTGTGAACCTATTCCATATGCTCGTCCTTTCGTTAAAAGCCTGCAGTGGGGCACCGTGTCAGATGCTTTCGGGAAATCTAGAAATATGGAATCTGCCTGTTGCCCCTCATCCATGGTTCTCAGTATATCATGTGCGAAAAGGGCAAGCTGAGTTTAGCACGAGTGTTGCTTTCTAAAACCATGCTGATTCGTGGGCACTCGCTTCTCAGTCTCAAGAAAGTTTAATATATTCGAACTGAGAACATGTTCAAGGATTCTGCAGCAAACAGAAATTAGGGATATTGGTCTGTAATTTTGAGGGTCCGTTCTTTTATCTTTCTTACATACTGGAGTCACGTGCGTTTTTGTCCAGTCACTTGGGACATTTTTGCTGGGCTAGAGATTCACAATAAATGCAGGCTAGGTTAGTGACCAGTGCCGTAGAGTACTCTTTGTAAAACTGAATTGATATTCCATTCGGAAAGGGTGATTTATTTGCTTTCAGACCTTTCAGTTGTTTCTCTACACCAGAGATGCTTATTACTATGTCATCCATACGGCAGTCTGTCCGATGGTCAAATGACGCTATGTTTGCACGATTCTTCTGTGTGAATGAGTTCTTGAATGTGCAGTGTAAAACTTGGGCTTTCGTTTTGCTATTTGCAATTGCCACATCAGACTGGTCAACAAGGCACTGAATGGAAGCCTTAGACTCTCTTAGCGATTTTACATAGGACCAGAATTTTTTCGAGTTCCGTGCCAGATCTTTTACTATGGTGTGACGGTGGTAGTTGTTGTATACTCCGCGCATAGATCTTTTCACAGACGCACTAATCTCTACTAACCTTTGCTTGTAGTCATTGTGCGTTCTCTTGTGAACCGAGAGCGCAACAGCCCCTTCTTCCTAAGCACCCACCGAATTTCGTTATTAAACCACGGTGGATCTTTTGTCTGTCTGTCTGTACCCCACATAATGAATCCATAGACATCCCACTGTGTACTTGGCAGGTTAAAGTCGCCTCCAACCAGTATTGCATGATCTGGGTGTTTACGCGCTTCTGACCGTAGAGTTTCCTTGAATGAGTCATGACTCTAGAACTGTCACAGTGGAATCGGGTGGCCGGAGAAAACATCCAACAGGTACCTTGGTTTCACCTACAACTGTTATATGCGACCAGATAACCCCACTGTCACACTCAACTTGGATCTCAATAGAGAGAATATTTTTGTCAACTGCAATGAACACTCCTCCTCCTATGGCCTGTTATCTGTCTTTCCGATATTCGTTCCATGACTTGTTAAATATCTCAAAGCTTTCCACATGGGGTTTCAACTAGCTCTCAGTCCCAAGAATAATTTGAGCGTGAGAACCATCCTGGAGCGTAGTAATTTCGGCAAATTTACTAGGGATACTTCGACAGTTTACTGATAAAATTTTGACAGTCGAGTTGTCTTTACTCTGAACGCCGTCTGACTGCCCTTCCTGCGTATCGATCGGCCAGTGTTCATCAGAACACCTGAAATTACCGTCTAGCCTAAAAAACTCTCACGTACACTCCGCAAGTACCCTGCTACCGGAATAGCTGCTTCGTTTGCGTAGTGCACCCTTAACTATTAAGGAGGGTCCTACAAATTCCCACACGATAACGCAGTTCTAGATATATGCAGCCAAGATCGTCACAGAGTCTACAAAGCCTTTGGTTGAGACCCTCCACTCGGCTCATAATCAAAAGACTCTGATCATCTCTGGGAACAGTGCCACAAATGGCCTCAGAACCCATGCAACAGGCGTCGTTGGTGTCGGAGTGAGGCACAACCTGCAAACGTACGCACCCTAAACGCTCGATAGCCACAGGTAAAGCTGTCTCCACATCTCGGGTGAAGCCCCCCTGCAGGCATACCGCGTGCACATTGGCTTCCTTTCCAACCCTGAACGCTGTCTGACTAAGGGACTCCATAACGCGCCAAACGCTGGAGCTCCCGGTAACTAGGAAACCCCTCCTCCCGTGAGCCTGCTCGCACCCTGCTGAAGGATTGGCTACCTGTCCACTCACAGGGTGCTTGGGCGAGGCCAGGCGGCCAGTATCTACATTGGCCCTCCGCCTCGAGTGCGCGAACGCGTTACCAACCCACCACTCATCCTGCTGTGAGGTGGATCCACCGCGCCGGATGCACTAGGAGATGCCTCGGAAGCAGAGCCCGTGGGCAAAACAAGGGACACCTGATGTGTCCCATGCGACGCGCCAGATTCTCCGCCACCGCTCCACTCCGAGGCAGTCGCCTCAACGTAACTGATCGTACCCAAAAGCGCATTCAGCTGTTCGCAAACTGCGGCCAGCTCCTGGTGCATCCGCACACAGCATGCACACTTCCTAACCATCCTAGAAAGACTAACTGAAGAAGTAAACTATAAAAACAGACTGAATCCTAGATATGCAGCTTGCTACTCTCCTGGTGTATCACCAATGGACGCTGATGCGTTAATGAGCTTTGTACCTGCTTGTTCAGTAAGAAACTACTGCGCTACAGAGTGACTGAATTTACACGTAATAAAGGCGAGATTAAACCTCCTATACAGAAAAATTCGCACGAAATTTAATAAATATAGTATGATGAGAAGACAGAAAAAGATATACACTGAACTTGCCGCTCTGTAGACGTATATCAGCCGGGAGCTGTAGTTGCTAGGCTGAAATTCATTGGAACACTCACATGGAAATGAAGTTCACCCACGCAGGAAGTGCCTTAAAAACACATATTCGACCTATTACTGAGTACCACTCATCAGTTTGGGACCTATACAACACTGCCATGCTGGGTTAATAGGGGAGAGGGAGAGGGAGAGAGAGGGAGAGAGAGGGAGAGAGAGAGAGAGAGAGAGAGAGAGAGCGAGCGGCCGGAATCGATTTACTCGCCGGAAGAGTGGTACGAAGTCGCTCAAGAAACTCCAGGCGCAGACGCTACAAGAGAGTCGTGTGTCTCGGAGAGGATTACTCCTGAAATTTCGAGAGCGTACTTTCCAACAACAGTAGTGCAACATATTACTTCCTCTCCATACGTGTCTCGAAATGACCACAACGCGAAAATCAGGGGAAATTAGAGGTTTATCGGCAGTCGTTCTTCCCACGCGCCGTTGAAACAGGGAAGGAGAGAAAAGATAGTGGTTCCAGAAATGCCCTCAGCCACACACTGTAACGTGGCTTGAAGAGTACCAAAGTAGGTATAAACATGTTGTATCGAAGTCTTTGGTGCTGATGTTAGTTGAATTCATAAAGAAAGGTATTCTCTGTGCAAACAGTAAACAGGGGTGTACAGTAATGAAGTCAGAATAAAGTAGTCTACATCTACATCTACATGACTACTCTGCAATTCACATTTAAGTGCTTGGCAGAGGGTTCGTCGAACCACAATCATACTATCTCTCTACCATTCCACTCCCGAACAGCGCGCGGGAAAAACGAACACCTAAACCTTTCTGTTCGAGCTCTGATTTCTCTTATTTTATTTTGATGATCATTCCTACCTATGTCGGTTGGGCTCAACAAAATATTTTCGCATTCGGAAGAGAAAGTTGGTGACTGAAATTTCGTAAATAGATCTCGCCGCGACGAAAAACGTCTTTGCTTTAATGACTTCCATCCCAACTCGCGTATCATATCTGCCACCCTCTCTCCCCTACTACGTGATAATACAAAACGAGCTGCCCTTTTTTGCACCCTTTCGATGTCCTCCGTCAATTCCACCTGGTAAGGATCCCACACCGCGCAGCAATATTCTAACAGAGGACGAACGAGTGTAGTGGAAGCTGTCTCTTTAGTGGACTTGTTGCATCTTCTGAATGTCCTGCCAATGAAACGCAACCTTTGGCTCGCCTTCCCCTCAATATTATCTATGTGGTCTTTCCAACTGAAGTTGTTCGTAATTTTAACACCCAGGTACTTAGTTGAATTGACAGCCTTGAGAATTGTACTATTTATCGAGTAATCGAATTCCAACGGATTTCTTTTGGGACTCATGTGGATCACCTCACACTTTTCGTTATTTAGCGTCAACTGCCACCTGCCACACCATACAGCAATCTTTTCTAAGTCGCTTTGCAACTGATACTGGTCTTCGGATGACCTTACTAGACGGTAAATTACAGCATCATCTGCGAACAACCTAAGAAAACTGCTCAGATTGTCACCCAGGTCATTTATATAGATCAGGAACAGCAGAGGTCCCAGGACGCTTCCCTGGGGAACACCTGATATCACTTCAGTTTTACTCGATGATTTGCCGTCTATTACTACGAACTGCGACCTTCCTGACAGGAAATCACGAATCCAGTCGCACAACTGAGACGATACCCCATAGGCCCGCAGCTTGATTAGAAGTCGCTTGTGAGGAACGGTCTGATTCTGTATCCACAGTACTGACCCCATTTTACTGATACTGCGATCCGTGTGGGGTCGTAGTTGGGTCTTAACACACCATAAAAGATCGCGTATCTCTGTAAATTGTACTGACACGACATCTTTACCCCAAATAGTATGTCCAGCGCAGTGGTGGGTGGTCATGAACAATGTGTAATAAATGACTTTCCAAATAAGTAATTAGCCGACATTGTTCGCAGCACGCGCCAACACGCAACCACACTGCTGTTGGTAAGGTGCGCAGCGCGACAAACTCACTGCCGAGGCTGGTCACTTTCTGGGGCATTGTTCGTGGCTTTCTGACAACGCCGAAGTGATTCGGCTGTTAACATGTTTTACTATTTTGATAAAGTTACAGTTACATTATTTTAATAAGTACATCCTAATCAGTTCATTGAAGAGCGACTTTTTACACTTTGATAAATTGTTGTGAACCTATAGGTATTGGCGCGCAAACCTTTCAACGAACTTAAGTATGCGTGGCAACTTTCGTTGGGCGCAGCTAGCTATCACTACTTTTGTATGACGTCAGTTGCCTGTTATAATGTACAATATGGTTGAGATGACAAGAAAGTAACCATAGCTGCAAGAGCCTGAAATGTTACCTAGTACACGATTCAGAAACGTAGTCTGTATGACAGTACATTCAGAAAATGACTTAGTCATAATTCTGTCATTAGTTCTTCGGAGGCATGATACTCCGACCGTAGTAGGGCGCCCATTTGCCTGTGGAAGCGACCTGAATCAACCTGTGACCTCCCATCCTTCGCTACTCACCGCAGAAGACGACTTAGACTGTGCTGGTGCCCCGTGGGGGAAATTATCAGAAACTGAGATCAGGACGCCTGAGTTTGCTCGACCGCAGGACCCTGCAGTGGAAAGCCAGCGCCGCGCCACGTCATCTTCTTCGGCTCCGTCGGTAAATAAACCGGCCAGGGAAACAGTTCGTCTGTCAGCCCGCTGAGCCTGATAAACAGTGTTAACGATCATTGCCGAAAGACAGGGCGCAGCCTGTCTCACTGCGCCGACCTCTGTTCGTCGGTAACGCTGACAAGGAGAATTTGTCCATTTTCTTCCTTATCTTCGACCTAACTGTCGTTTGGTTTCCCATCTACGCACTTCGGGAAGTGAAGGAAATGCTTCTTACAAACGATAAAGTTTCTGGCCATTTACAAGATGTGCAATCGTTACAAGAAATTCAGTTATGAGAAATAAGTGACTTCTACACTAAGAAACAGATTTGTTTTGCGACTGTTATGGAGAGGTCTGCATTTGCCTCTGTACTGTGCAAGCAACCTCCTGATGTATGTCGGATGGTACTTGTGATAGAACATTCATTCTTGCCCCACCGTCTCTGTTCCATGGTGCACGGGAGAACGACTGCCGATAAACCTTCGTATGAGCTCTAATCCCTCGAATTCTCTCAAATGGTTCAAATGGCTCTGAGCACTAAACATCTGAGGTCATCAGTCCCCTAGAACGTAGAACTACTTAAACCTAACTAACCTAAGGGCATCACACACATCCATGCCGGAGGCAGGATTCGAACCTGCGACCGTAGCGGTCGCGCGGTTCCAGACTGAAGCGCCTAGAACCACTCGGCCACACCGGCCGGCTCCGAATTTTCTCGTTGTGGCCATTTCGCGAAAAGTATATAAGTTAGTAAAAGGGTCAATGGCCTTTCAGACCATGATGCACAAATTTTAACATTAAAAGGTTTTTGTACTCAAACCAACGTCGTATTTAATTACAAACTACGTAGGAAAGTTAATCCAACAGCATTAGAGAGTTTTTCAAAACTTGTCAAGGAACAAGAGTGGCAAGATGTTTATAGTACCGATAATATAGATGATAAATACAATGCTTTCCATAACACATTTCTCATGCTCTTTGAGAGTTGCTTTCCATTAGAACATTCTAAACGGGGTACTAGCAGTAATGGACAGCCCGGTTGGCTGACTAGTGGGATAAGGATATCATGTAGAACAAAGCGGGAATTATATAAAAATGTTAGAAGTAGTCACAATCAAGCTACGGTGGCCCATTACAAACAGTATTGTAAGGTGCTTAAAAATGTTATTAGCAAGGCAAAAAGTATGTGGTATGCAAATAGAATAGCTAATTCACAGGATAAAATTAAAGCCATATGGTCAGTTGTGAAGGACGTGTCTGGTCAGCAGCACAAGGTTGATGATATAAAGTCAGTTCGCAGTAATAATATTTCTGTTACTGATAAATCAGTTATATGTACAGTATTTAACAACCATTTTCTGAGCATTGCTGGTGAATTAAATAAAAATTTAGTTTCTACAGGAAATCATATAAATTTCTTAGAAAATGCCTTTCCGAGATTGACGTCTGAAATACTCCTCTGTGATACAGACAAGAGGGAGATTGAGTCAATAATTAAATCACTGAAGACTAAGGACTCTCATGGTTATGATGGAGTGTCTAGTAGAATATTAAAGTACTGTGCTGCACATGTTATCCCTGTATTGAGCCATATTTGTAATTTTTCCTTTAGGAATGGTCAGTTTCCTAAGCGATTAAAGTACTCAGTAGTAAAGCCGCCTTATAAAAATGGAGAAAGGGATAATGTAGATAATTTTAGACCTGTTTCTATGCCATCAGTGTTTGCAAAAGTTATCGAAAAGGCTGTGTATGTAAGGTTAATTGATCATTTTATATCACGATTTGCTATCAAATGTACAGTTCGGCTTTAGAAGTCGTTTGACAACTGAAAATGCTATATTCTCTTTTCTCTGTGAGGTACTGGATGGGCTAAACAAAAAGTTTCGAACGCTTGGCGTATTTTTTGATTTAACAAAGGCATTTGACTGTGTTAGTCTCACAATATTGCTCCAGAAGTTGGATCATTACGGAATAAGGGGAGTAGCTCACAATTGGTTTACCTCTTACTTTAGCAACAGGCAGCAAAAGGTCATTATTCACAATGTTGATAACGGCTGTGAAGTGGGATCTGAGTGGGGTACTGTCAAGTGGGGGGTGCCCCAGGGATCAGTGTTGGGGCCGCTCCTGTTCCTTATTTATATAAATGATATGCCCTCTAGTATTATGGGTAATTCTAAAATATTTCTGTTTGCTGATGACACTAGCTTGGTAGTAAAGGATGTTGTGTGCAACATTTGCTCGGTTTCAAGTAGTGCAGTACATGACCTCAGTTCATGGCTTGTAGAAAATAAACTAACATTAAATCACAGTAAGACTCAGTTTTTACAGTTTCTAACACACAATTCAAAAAAACCCGACGTTTTAATCTCACAGAACGGGCATATGATTAGTGAAACTGAACAGTTCAAATTCCTAGGTGTTCAGATAGATAGTAATCTGTCGTGGAAAGCCCACGTTCAGGATCTTGTTCAAAGACTTAATACTACCATTTTCACTATCCGAACGGTATCGAAAGTGAGTGATACTTCGACACGTAAATTAGTCTACTTTGCATATTTTCATTCACTTATGTCGTATGGTATTATGTTTTGGGGTAACTCTTCCCATTCTAGAAGGATATTTTTGGCTCAGAAACGGGCGGTTCGGGCAATAAGTGGTGTGAGTTCACGAACCTCTTGTCGACCTGGGTATTTTGACATTGACCTCTCAATATGTATATTCCTTATTGTCGTTTCTTGTTACCAATATTAGTTTATTTCCAACAATAAGCAGCTTTCACTCGGTTAATACTCGGCGGAAATCAAACCTCCATTTGGATCGGACTTCCTTAACTCTTGTGCAAAAAGGTGTGCAGTATACTGCTGCATCCATTTTCAATAAGCTGCCACTTGAATTCAAAAATCTTAGCAGTAATCCACGCGCTTTCAAATCGAAACTGAAGAGTTTCCTCATGGGTCACTCCTTCTACTCTGTCGAGGAGTTCCTTGAAAAATTAAGCTGATTCTCATTGTAATGCTGATAGCGTTTGCTTAAACTTATGGACTGATTTTCTTTCAGGTTCATGAACATTTATTTTTATCTGTTATTACTTTTATGTTGTAAGTTCATGTAATGACACGTTCCATGACCTTGGAGATTTTCTCTTCAATTTGGTCCTACGGAACTTGACATGTAAATAAATAAAAAAAGAAAGGACGTTATATGTTGTCCACCTCTTCTTGGAGCACACGCTCTCGGAATTTCAGCAATATGTTTCTCCGTGATGCTCAACGTCTCGTTTCCAGCGTCTCCCAAGTGAGTTAGTTGATCTCTTCGTAATATTCTCGTATTTACTAGACCATCCCGTGACGAGACGCAGCTATCTTCGTTGGATCTACTGTACGTCTTCTACATTATTCAGTCACATTAATCTGACCACCTGTCAGAAGCCGGAATATCCGCTTTTACAGCGGACCGCTGCGAACATGCAGGGAGATAGTCATTTAGGTTCTAGAAGACATCAACAGGGGTGTGGAATCATGCCGACTCCAGTGTCGTGGCCAGCTGCGCTAGGTTCTCGATGAGGATCCATGCCGCAAACAGCCCGGTCGAGGTCGTCCCAAGAATTCTCGATTCTGTTTAAATGCGGGGGGGGGGGGGGGTGTTTGGTGGGTACAGGGGTACAATAAACTCATTCTGGTGCTCTTCGAATCACGCACGTCCATTGCGAGCTATGTGACACGATAGTCCTACTGGTAGGTACCATTATGCCGATGGAAAACAAATTACATGTTCCCAACGATGGATGCATATTTTTGTTGATCCATTGTGCCTTCCAGAATGACAAGATCACATAGGGAATGCCTTGGAAGCATTCTCCACGCCATAACGCTCCCTCCTTGTTTGCTTTCAGACGTTCCACTCCTATAGCCAACGGCCATCTGTCCGATGGAGCATAAAGCGCGATTCGTCCGAAAATGACGTCTGTCGCCATTAATGGACATCCAGCTGCGGTATTGGCGTGGAAATTCCAGCCTTCCTCGTCAGTAAAAAGCAGTCAACTTGGTGCTTGAACTAGGCGTCTGCTGCAGAGGCGCATACGCATCAACGTTCGCTGAACAGTTGTTGAAGAGACACTGCTAGTAGCCCCTTGGTTCATCTGGGCGGTCAGTTGGTCTACAGTTGCACGTCTATTCGCCCCTACACAACCGTTTGTCACCCCTGTCATGTATGGCCCGTGGTGCATCACTGTTCTCTAGGCGCCGGTTTTTTATAGCTCCATTCTACCCTGCACGGTATATCTAATCACGGCGGCACGCGAACAGTTCACAACCTTAGCCGTTTCGGAAATACTTCCATCCTTGGGCTGATAGCCAATAGTCATTCCCATTTAGACGTCTGATAAATCCCTCAGTTTCCTCATCCTTGCACTGTTTTCTGCCTCCCCCAGACAGGCTTTATATACCCTGCACTACTGGTGCTGCCGCCTGCAGTCTGTGAGTGCTTTTGCATGTTAACGTCGAACATAGGCGATGGTCACATTAATGTGACTTGACTGTATATCTTAAATACATCGATGAGCTAAAACATTATGACCACTGCCCGCAGCGAGATTGGTTGCCGCCTGCCCGCGGCCAGGAAAGTTTATAAGCGAATCAGGAACAAATGAAGAATCATTATAGTGACGATACGGGCCGCATAATTATGGGAGAACCCGCTGACATAAGACTTTGACGTAGGGAAGACTGTTGCGTCCTGGCACTTAAAAAAAAGCCAATCTGGTCGACTGCTTACATGTCACCGTCGTGAGGATCTATGAAAAGTGACTGAAGGTCGGTGAAACTGCGGTTAGGATACGAACTGTCGGACGTCGACACCTCTAATGAGAACGTGTGGCAAATCTGGCGGATCTGACGGCGAAGTGCAGACCTGGTGCAGGCACAGGTGTTTCGGACCTCACCGTTGAGCGAACATTGTTCAAGATGGGGCTCCACAGCAGACTAACCTCCGTGTTCCCATGTTGACCGAACGAAATCACCAGTTACGATTGCAGTGGGCACGGAAGAATGGATCATGAATCAAACGAAATGTGTCGCCTGGTCGGTTGAATCACGTTTCTTGTTAACCCAGATCGATGGTCGTGCTAGTCATCCAGGTGACTGGCTGCTCGAAACATGCACCGCCCCAAGGATGCAGGCCTCTGGTGGTAGTATCAGACTATGAGGGACATCACTTGGGCTTCCATCTAACCTACGGTAGTAATCAAAGGCACCGTAACAGCTGTAGATTATGTAAACTTTACTGGGGACCACTTGCATCCCATTATGCTACATGTCTTCCCTTACGGCGATTAAAAAATTCCTGTGCCAGAAAGCCAGAATGATGCTAAAGTGGTTTGAGGAGCATGATAGTGAACTAACGCTGGTGTCTTGGCCACCAAACGCGCTTGATCTACACCGGATCAAACGTATTTGGAATTCAATCGGACGCCTTTTACGCTCCCACAAACCACAAGCTTGTAATTTACGGAACTGCGTGATCTGTGCGTAGATAGGCCTACCAAAGACTTGTCGAATCCATGTTACACAGATTCGCTGCCTTGTAGCATTCCAAAGGTGAACCAAGCCTACTTTGTATTCTTGCAGGTGTCTCGGACCTCACCGTTCAGCGAACATTCTTCAAGATGGGGCTCGCGCAGTTGTTTATTTACCTTTATACCATTTAATTATATAATACATTGTTTTTTATATTTTATGTTGAACTCACACAAATGTCCTGCTTCTTTCATTATGTGACATAGTTGTATCTGGTGAAATGGAGTTTGCCTCTGAGTCGCGGGGAGAGACGGTAGTGATTCGCGATTTAAGTAACGATGAAGATTGTGGTTTAGTGTCCCGTCGACGAGGAGCTCTTAAGAGACGCAACACATGCTGGATTAGGGAAGTATAGAGAACGAAATCGCTCCAGTCCTCTTCAGGGGAACCACTCCTAAATATCCCTTACAGGATTTAGCAAAACCACAGGAATCCTAAATCTGGGTGGCTGGACGAGGATTCGAATCGCCGTTCTTCATTGCGCCACCTCGCTGGTTATCCCATGGTCTCCGTGTTCGACGCTGGGTATCTTTACAGATTCTCCAGCGGACACAACACTTTGGTGGGAGACAGTGTAAGAAGGCAGTCTTGGTAACGAGCCAAGAAGGCTGCAGTCGCAAAGAAATGACTTGGTGAACTTTAATTGTACGAATAAACTGTGTTGTTTCAGGCAAGTCAAAATCTCTGATTTCGTACGAAGGTTTTCACTTCCCTGCCTATTACCTGTTATTTACTCTCAGTCAAGGGGGGTGGGGGTGGAGGGGGGGGGGGGGAGGAGACACTAGTAGGCGGCTAAGTGGACACGGAACGCACAATGTTATCTTCTAGTCCAGTGGTTTGATGTACGGGGTTTTCTGAGTGGCTATCAGATGCTCCATCACTTTATTAGTTCATGGCCCAAAAAAATAGTAACTCGAAGAATGTAATGGTTCAAATGGCTCTGAGCACTATGGGACTCAACATCTTAGGTCATAAGTCCCCTAGAACTTAGAACTACTTAAACCTAACTAACCTAAGGACATCACACACACCCATGCCCGAGGCAGGATTTGAACCTGCGACCGTAACAATCCCACGGTTCCGGACTGCAGCGCCAGAACTGCACGGCCACCGCGGCCGGCGAAGAATGTAATGATTGGTTAAAACGATGCGGGAATGATCCGATTGGGTTCCGCAGAAATGTAGGAACACGAAAGGCAATGCTGACCGTACAACTGCCCTAGAAGACAGGTTGAAGTAAGGTAAATACATCTATATTATGTTGTCTTTTACTTGTTTCTGTAGCCCCTCTTCCGCAGTCGTAGTTTTGTATTTAATATGGGATATATTCCTTCTTTTGCGACTGCAATGAATGTCTTATTTAAAAGAATCTTCGGTGGGCAGTTTTTTTGGCTCCTACTTCATTTTCTAACGCCCATCCACATACAGGCATTTGCTTTCGCTGACAAGGAATATATTTTCGTTTTCGTATTTTGTAAATCGACACTGGTTTCATATACATCGTTTTTAACACGGGGATTGTGATGTGTGTGAAGTGCACTGTGCTGAAAGTCGAACACCTGTGCGTATAAGAATGTTAGGAGACGAAATAGGAGACAAGAAAGGAACCACTCAATAAAGCAAAACGCGTCTGGTCTAGATAAGACTTTTATTACAGTCGCAAAAGGAGTAGTACATACCGTATTACATTTTTTACATTTATAAATTTAGATTTTTTTTTATAGTGTTGCCTAGAACACACTCTTTGGAAATCTGAATGTAACAGGAATAAAATACAGGGAGGGAATGGTTATCTTCTAATTGTAAAGAAGCCACACTGCAGTTACAAGCCTCGAAGGGCATAAAGGGAGGCAATAGATGAAAGAGGAGAGAGACAGGGTTGTAGGATAACTCCTAATGTTACTCAGTCTGTACATACTATAGAGTGGCAGCATAAGAAAGCAAGGAGAAACTTCCTGGCAGACTAAAACTGTGTGCCGGACCGATACTCGAATCCGGGACCTTTGCCTTTCGCGGGAAAGTGCTCTGCCATCTTAGCTACCCAAGCACGACTCAGACCCCGTCCTCACTCTGTAGCGGAGTGTGCGCTGATATGAAACTTCCTCATTCTGGAAACAACCCCCAGGCTGTGGCTAAGCCACGTCTCCGCAATATCCTTTCTTTCAGGAGTGCTAGTTCTGCAAGGTTTGCAGGAGAGCTTCTGTAAAGCTTGGAAGGTAGGAGACGAGGTACTGGCAGAAGTAAAGCTGTGAGGACGGGCCGTGAGTCGTGCTTGGGTAGCTCAGATGGTAGAGCACTTGCCCGCGAAAGGCAAAGGTCCCGAGTTCGAGTCACGGTCCGGCACACAGTTTTAATCTGCCAGGAAGTTTCATATCAGCGCACACTCCGCTGCAGAGTGAAAATCTCATTCTGCAAGCAAGGAGAAATTTGGAGCAGGGATTACTGTTCAAGAAGAAGAAGAAGAAATATTTAACATTTCCAGATGATATTGTAACTCTGTCAGAGGCGGCAAAAGATTTGGAAGATCTGTTGAGTGGAATAGTTAGTATTTTGAGAAGATGTAAGATGAAGATAAACATTACTATAATAATGATAATGGAGTGTAGCTGAATTATGACAGATTAAAGATGATGTGTAATACAGACTGGCAATAGAAAGAGAACCATTGTCTGAAACAGAAATTTGTTGACTTCGAATATAAATTTAAGTTTTAAGAAGCCTTTTCTGTAAGTATCTGTCTGAAATGTAGCCTTATTTTGAAGTTAAATCTGTATAATAATATAAATTTCGGTCTTAGTAAGTTTTTACTGTAGATGTTTGTGTGAAGTGTTGCCTTATTTTGAAGTGAAACAGCCAAGAAAAGAACTGCAGCTTTTGATACATGGTGACGGAGTAAGTGCTAAAAATTAAATGGGTATACCGAGTAACTAACGAAGAGGCACTGAATCGAACTGAGGAGAGAAGAACTTTATGGCACAATTGATTAAAAGAAGGAATCATTTGAGAGGACTCGTTCTGAAGCGTGAAGGCGTAATTAATTTGCTAATGGTGGGAAGTGGAAGAGGGGGTGGGGATATTACTTGGAAGGGAGGCCAAAGTTTAAATACAGTAAGCAGGTTCAAGTGGCTGTAGGTTGTAGTAGATACGCAGAGATGAAGGAGCGTGCTCGGGAAAGACTCGTATGGCCAATTGCCTCTAAGCTGCCTTTGGACCGATGACAGCAACAGCAATAAGAGTGTACTTGATCAGCTGAAATTTCCATGTAATTCTCGAATATATAGTTCGTTCTTGGGAAATACGTGTAAGACTAGTGGGAAACTATTTAAGTGCGGACACTCTTTCACTATGCCCACGAGGAGGAGGAGGACACTTCACGACCCATTGTACTTGATTCCACTAATAATGTCTTCACAGTGAAACGTTTCAGTAACGTTTGCGTCGTGCTGACGCGCTCTTAGCTGTGATCAAAGACTTTTACATTGTTTACTTGGAGCATATGTTCACTCTGTGTGCAGTCCCCTCAGGAAGAAGTTATTAGAGATGCTGGTAAAGTTCTCCTATACTTCCGTTATCCTTTTGCAGCTCTCGGCGATCTCAGTTACTGAGAGATAATTTTGTTCACAATTGTCCTGCATTGGCGAAGCCTTACCACGAGTCATGTTGTCCGGTATCAACTTATGTTACATTGTTCATTGAAACTGACAGTCGACCTCTATCCAGCGCCTACTCTTATTAAAAGTCAGAAGGGCTTGTGATTTTGCTGTATCTTCATCCTACAGTGATCGTTTGATGGAGGCGCTCAACATGCTGGCCTTGATATAGGTGTGGCGAGCTGCGCAGTAGGGTGCGCAGTAGACCGCCCGGGTCATTGCAGAGTGCAGACTAACCTCCGTCACAAACTATGCTCACGGCACACAGACCTGTGCCGTTACTTTACTAATCATCTATATACTCTATACTTTTGCACCACAGCCATCAGTAAGAAATAGGAAATTTAAACAGAGGTTCGCGATCTAGTAGGGTTTATACAAAAGTTCAGTATAGATCGCAATTTACTTATGCATTTCTGCTAACAGCCATCTTAAAAATGTGTTGTACGAAACCAAAGTCAAATAGAAGAAAGAAATATGCGGACATTGTGACGATGTATACTCAGATACTGCCACTTATTTACCAAAAGACAAGAAATGTGTAAAAGGTATTACTGTCCGACTAGTACACATCGGAACCATCGCAGCAAGTGCTTGCAGAGTTGTGTGATCGGAAGCATAATATGAAGTTATCAGTTATGGAATTCGATAGTTGGTTATATCTGTTACGTCATCATTTAATTATTTTTTATTTACAATTGGATCACTAAAGTGAGCGATTAATAATACATTCTAAATGGATCTCATAAATTGCAGTGCACATCTTTGTGCATACAGTGAAGTTAATATAACATTCCTGCAAAAGACGTAAAGCAAACTAAGGTATGAGCTGGTAAAAGACAGACTCTCACATTTGGAAAATGAATTAAAATTGTGACAGATGAAAAAATACGAAAGCATCAAACTACAAAAATATTATGAAACGCCGTCACTCGCCAGAAACATAGATTAAAAATTGGCTGCTCTCTCTCTCTCTCTCTCTCTCTCTCTCTCTCTCTCTCTCTCCCCCTCCCCCTCTCCATCCCCCTCTCTCTGTATTGACAGAAAGGTAGTGACATACCATAAATATCTATTTGCTTTGCTTTAGATAGTGAACTTACAAAGGTTCTCACTTATGAAACCTATATTTGCTGGAAGAGTTGGTGAGATGGTAGAGGTACTAGAAGAAGCTTCTGGAGGACTAGACATAAAACATCAACCAGCCACACAGGTCTAGTTTTTCCACAGTTTCCCCAAGTCGGTTAAGGCGAATACTGATGTAGTTACACTGAGGAGATAACAGCTGGATTCCTTACCCATCCTGTCCAGTCCGATGTCATACCAAGTCTCGAATGATTTTGATGTCGACGTACGTTGAACTCCTACTTCATAAAATCATTGTTGTACACTACTTTATAATGTTACACAGGGTGCCCCAGAAATCTTGCGACAAACTTCTGGGGGAGGTGGGTATATCATAAGTATTGAGAATTGCACACCAATCCATGGCCGCAAACGACGTCGTACGCCGCTAGATGGTGCTATACACGAGAGTACTGGAGGGGAACTCGTGGATTTCCTCATTCGAGCGCTAGCTAGCATAGCAGTAGCGTGGAAAGGTATACGAACGTTGAACTTGCAGACATGCTCTTAATGTATGGAATAGCTGAGCGCAATGGACGAGCTGTGGACCTACTTATCGACAACACTTCCCGCCGACCGGAGTGGCCGAGCGGTTCTAGGCGCTACAGCCTGGAACCGCGCGACCGCTACGGTCGCAGGTTCGAATCCTGCCTCGGGAATGGATGTATGTGATGTCCTTGGGTTAGTTAGGCTTAAGTAGTTCTAAGTTCTAGGCGACTGATGACCTCAGAAGTTAAGTCCCATAGTGCTCAGAACCATTTGAACCATTTTGACAACACTTCCCTCACAGACATCAACTGCACCATAATTTCTTTTCACATCTGCGTCGCAACTTGTTCGATTAAGGGTCATTAAGAAGTGGGAGGGCTAGTGAGGGCAGGCGACGATCGGCGCGTTCGGTCATTAGGAAAGAAAGTGTGTTGGATGCCGTGGAGACTAGTCCAAGCACCTGCACACGTGCCGTTGTCTCGAATATAAGAACGTCTCGTAGCAGTGTCCAGCATGTTTTGAATGTCGAGTTCTTTCACGCCTTTCATCTCCAAAGCGTGCTGTTATTGCACCCCGATGACCATCCTGTACGTGTGGGTGTTTTCACAGTGGTTTCTGCAACAACATGGCCGAGATGTTCATTTCCCAGCTTCCGCATTGTTCACTGACGAGGCCACATTCATTCGAGATAGCATATTCAATCACCCAAATCAGCATTTGTGGGCACCAGAAAACTCCTACCGTGTGGAGCATCATGCGACGCAACGTCGCATAACAGTTAATGTGTGGACGGGTTTGGTCGGCGACTCCTTAGTCGGGCCTTACCTTTCACTATTCCGCTTGACAGCCACGAATTAACAGAGCTTTCTGGAACAGGTTCCTTGAGCTTGCTTGAAGACATCCCAGCAAACGTGAGGAGCAGCATGTGGTTCCAGCACGACGGGGCGGCTGCTCATTTTGGACTGTCTGTTCGTAGGCATTTGAACACGTCATTCCCGCATCGATGGAATGGGCCTGGGGATCTGTTCGCCGTCCTGCTCTCTTTCCGAATTCATCGAGCCTGTGTGGAGCCACGAAATCTCTCTTTTATCCCAATCTTGTCTAGTCTGAAATGGATCTTCACAGCTGCTGCAATCGAAGAAATTCCCGGTGTGTTTTAGTGTGTTCGGCAGCCAGTACTCCGTGGCTGTCGTGCATGGGTGACATCTGATGGTGCAAACTTTGAGCATTTGTTCTAACATTTGAGCAGTATTCATGTCGTATACGATGTGTACTCATTGTGCCCAATAAATGTTTCTAATTAATCATTCTCTCGTTTCCTTTCCGATCTTCTACCTTGCTACCACTTACCGCTGACGTTTGCAGAAATGGTTTGCTATGGATTTCTCAAGACTCACGATGTGCCGCACCTATCCTAGACTTTTGTCGCAAAATTTCTGGGACACCCAGCATGCTCAGCATACTACAATAACTACACTGGAAGACCAAAAAAAAAAAAAAGCACACCAACTAGGAATTATCCGAATGGGACGGAAATTAGAGATGTTGGATTTTCTTCTGAGGGATATCGTGCTAAATTCTGTCCTACTGGCGCCTTAGTTCGTCAAAATCCCAAGCTGGTTGTAGGGCCATTTTCATAATGCTCCAAACGTTTTTAATTAGGGAGAGATCTGGCGACCATGCTGGCAAAGATGGGTTTGGCAAGCACGAAGATAAGCAGTAGAATCTCCCACTGTTTGTTATGGCCATTATCTTACTGAAATGTAAGCCCACGACGGCTTGCCATGAAGGGCAACAAAACGGGGCGTGGAATATCGTCGACGTACCGCTGTGCTGCAAAGATGCTGCAGATGACAACCGAAGGGGTCGTGAAAAAAAAAAAAAAAAAAAGAAAAGAAGAAGACACCCCAGGCCATCACTTCTGATTGTCGGGCTATATGGCGGACGACAGTCAGGTTGGTATCCCACTGAGGTCCGGGCGTCTCCAGACGCGTGTTCCCTGGTCGTCTGAGCTGAATTCGAACGCGACTCGTCACTGAAGACATTTCTACTCCAGCAATGAGATTCCAGGCCGAAGGCGTCTCTGGAGATCCCCAGACGTTGGGGTATACAGGGTGTTACAAAAAGGTACGGCCAAACTTTCAGGAAACATTCCTCACACACAAATAAAGAAAAGATGTTATGTGGACATGCGTCCAGAAACGCTTAATTTCCATGTTAGAGCTCATTTTAGTTTCGTCAGTATGTACTGTACTTCCTCGATTCACCGCCAGTTGGCCCAATTGAAGGAAGGTAATGTTGACTTTGGTGCTTGTGTTGACATGCGACTCATTGCTCTACAGTACTAGCATCAAGCACATCAGTACATAGCATCAACAGGTTAGTGTTCATCACGAACGTGGTTTTGCAGTCAGTGCAGTGCTTACAAATGCAGAGTTGGCAGATGCCCATTTGATGTATGGATTAGCACGGGGCAATAGCCGTGGCGCGGTACGTTTGTATCGAGACAGATTTCCAGAGCAAAGGTGTCCCGACAGGAAGACGTTCGAAGCAATTAATCGGCGTCTTAGGGAGCACGGAACATTAAAAAAAAAATGGTTCAAATGGCTCTGAGCACTATGGGACTCAACATCTTAGGTCATAAGTCCCATAGAACTTACAACTACTTAAACCTAACTAACCTAAGGACATCACACACACCCATGCCCGAGGCAGGATTCGAACCTGCGACCGTAGCAGTCCCGCGGTTCCGGACTGCAGCGCCAGAACTGGAACATTCCAGCCTATGGCTCGCGACTGGGGAAGACCTAGAACAATGAGGACACCTGCAATGGACGAGGCAATTCTTCGTGCAGTTAACGATAACCCTAATGTCAGCGTCAAGAGAAGTTGCTGCTGTACAAGGTAACGTTGACCACGTCACTGTATGGAGAGTGCTACGGGAGAACCAGTTATTTCTGTACCATGTACAGCGTGTGCAGGCACTATCAGCAGCTGATTGGCCTCCATGGGTACACTTCTGCGAATGGTTCATCCAACAATGTGTCAATCCTCATTTCAGTGCAAATGTTCTCTTTATGGATGAGGCTTCATTCCAACGTGATAAAATTGTAAATTTTCACAATCAACATGTGTGGGCTGACGAGAATCCGCACGCAATTGTGCAATCACGTCATCAACACAGATTTTCTGTGAACGTTTGGGCAGGCATTGTTGGTGATGTCTTGATTGGGCCCCATGTTCTTCCACCTACGCTCAGTGGAGCACGTTATCATGATTTCATACGGGATACTTTACCTGTGCTGCTAGAACATGTGCCTTTACAAGTACGACACAACATGTTCATGCACGATGGAGCTCCTGCACATTTCAGTCGAAGTGTTCGTACGGTTCTCAACAACAGATTCGGTGACCGATGGATTGGTAGAGGCGGACCAATTCCATGGCCTCCACGCTCTCCTGATCTCAACCCTCTTGACTTTCATTTATGGGGGCATTTGAAAGCTCTTGTCTACGCAACGCCGGTACCAAATGTATTGCGGACGGCTGTGATACAATACGCCATTCTCCAGGGCTACATCAGCGCATCAGGGATTCCCTGCGACGGTGGGTGGATGCATGTATCCTCGCTAACGGAGGACATTTTGAACGTTTCCTGTAACAAAGTGTTTGAAGTCACGCTGGTACGTTTTGTTGCTGTGTGTTTCCATTCCATGATTAATGTGATTTGAAGAGAAGTAATAAAATGGGCTCTAACATGGAAAGTAAGCGTTTCCGGGCACATGTCCACATAACATATTTTCTTTCTTTGTGTGAGAGGAATGTTTCCTGAAAGTTTGGCCGCACCTTTTTGTAACACCCTGTATAATACAGCAGCAACTCTAACGAACAGAAATTTGCTACATAACGTGATTGTTTGATGATGATTTTTATTTTGGTATTAAGGCTTCTAAACTCATAGCCCTCGTGTATAAAAGTTTCAGCAGTTTGTCCAAGGATCATTTTACGATGATATACGCGGCAAATGCTAATCATACACTGGTGAGCCAAAACAACATGAGCACTGCCCGCCTCTAGACGGAACGCTGCCTGGCGCTGCTGAGGGCCCGTGACGCAATAAGGGAAGTTCATAAACGGAGCAGAGACCATCCATGACTCATTCTAGCGACGGTACGGGGCACAAATGGGAAATACACTGACATATCCGACTTTGCCAAGAGGCAGATTATTATGGCTCGGTTTCAGGGAACGAGTATCTCGGAAATTGCGAAACTGGTCACCTGTTTACAAGCTACTGTCGTGGCAGATGTTTGAAGGACGGTGAAATCGCGAGTAGGCGACAGTGCGGTAGACGTCCCGTCCACGACACATCTTAGATCGTGGAGGTCAGAGGCTTTGATTAGCAGGATAGAGGCTGATGTGTGGTAGATCTGACAACGAAGTACAGTGCTGGTGCAAGATTGCAGTGGGCACGGGATCATCGAAAATGGACTGTGGGCTAAAAAAGTCTCGCCTGGTCGGTTGAGTCACGCTCCTTGTTACACCAGGTCGACGGTCGGTCCGCAGCTCGTGGTCGTGCGGTAGCGTTCTCGCTTCCAGCGCCCGGGTTCCCGGGTTCGATTCCCGGCGGGGTCAGGGATTTTCTCTGCCTCGTGATGACTGGATGTTGTGTGATGTCCTAAGGTTAGTTAGGTTTAAGTAGTTCTAAGTTCTAGGGGACTGATGACCAAAGATGTTAAGTCCCGTAGTGCTCAGAGCCATTTGAACCATTTTTTTTTTTTTCGACGGTCGCGCCCACATACGCCGTTGTCCACGCGAAAGACTATTCGAAACGCACTGCGCCAGGCCAGTAGTATCAGTATTATACTGAGCGATAGCATCTTCTATTCGGCGCAACGCCCATGTCACAAGGGCAGAATCGTGATACAGTGGTTTGAGGTAACCTCAAGTTAAGGTCTTGGCCACCAAACGTGCCTGCTCTGAACCTGACGGAATACATCTGGGACCCTACCTGGCCCCATCTTCGCGCCCACATCCACTGGCCAATAATTTACGGTAACTGCGTGACCTGCGCGTAGACGCCACATAACATCGGAAACCTACCAAGGATTTTTAAAACTTCTGGCACGCAGTATCGCTGCTGTACTGCATTCGACAAGTGGACCAGAACGCTGTTAAGAAAGTACTGATAATGTTTTAGCTCATCAGTATATATGAAGGCATTTGAATATAAACATGTGTTTAATGATGAGACGGCAGGACTAGTGGACGGCCGTGGGCCTTGTTGCAGGAACCACCCCAGCTTTTGACTTAATTAACGAAAGCATTTAGCACGATGGTCAGCTAGAACAAGAGCCTCGCCCATCTTAACCTTAGACCGTGTTATAATATTTGCACTACTTCAGTTAATTATACCAGACGTACAGTTCTCTTGAATTTGTACATAATTGAAACAAGCTAACTTAGTACATAAAAATAATTACGCATTGATGACTAAACTGAAAAAAAATTGTTATGCATTGTTCGTTAAGACTTTTCACTGCACGCAGCCACACACACTTGCCGCTGACTGTGTGGACCACGTCCATGCTGCCACGCGTCTCCTCACGATGAGTGAGATGCTGAACTTATAAAAATGGCGAGACTTGAGTATAATGCGCTACAAGTTACCTCTTTTTATCATTAATCCCCCCTGCTCAGAATTCTCTAAGTAATCTTCAACTGTGTAATATGCAGCAATTAAGAGGTACATTTTGCTTGCATTTTTAAATAAATGCATTAAACTGGTTCTCGTCCCATGATGACGTATTGAACTATTTGTGACATAATTAGTAACACACCTAATTGAATGGCACACCCAGTATAATCTTCCAGCTTTTCGTACACACTCCGTTCCCTCAATGAAGTTTAATGGTTTGTTCTGTGTTACATATACCGATGAAAGTGAAATATGATACAGAATTTTTTCATGACCTTAATATGTTCTGAATTTATCAGTCCAAATATAATATTTAATAACAACTGTAGGTTCAGTTGTAAAGTGCCGGACTACAGATACTACAGAGCAGCAAAAAATCGAAGCACCGACCATGCTCATTGCTGCCGGTGGTTCTGTTAAATTGGTCGAAATGTTTTGTACTTACCGCAGATCTTCAACGGCAGCTTTTCCAGATTTTTTAAAAATTGTTTCGTAAATTAATGTGCGGGTTCTGACTTTCAGATCCAATAAAATCGAAGAGGGTTAATCCGTAAGGTCCCCTGTAAGGCGGACGGCAGGTGGAAAGAGTTTCGCGATCCCCGTGAACAGTAGGAAACGTGCAATTGTAAATAAGTTATTGTCCGACACAGGCACACTAATTTCAAACGAAATGACCAGTTTCGGCCGGCATAGATCATCCTGAAATCATAAAATACTTGCTGTGGCTCAATTCACCACTGCGGAAACTACGTTGTGGCCTCCACAGTGATGGGATTCGACTGAAGCATGTACTTTACGGTCTGAGCATGGCCTATGAAGGCCATTGCATTTGACTGGGTCGGATAAAAAATTATTTCCATAACAATCAATCACTATAATATCCAACTCGCTAAAATGTCTTTCTTTCCAAACTGTGTAAGTATTTCGGCCCATTCTGTTTACAGACATATTGCTTGTTGAATCTTCCTTTTGAGACAATATTGGTATCGTTTGAGGATATGCTCACCATGGTATTTAGTGACGAATATATACAGACATTCGATTAAACAGGAAAACGAACTTTTGTCCTCGCATAAGGACGGACTACAAAAATGATTTTTTTCCCGAAATACTGTAACAGAGGTCGTTTAGTAGCAATGTATACCACAACAGATCTTTACTGTGAAGTCTTGCTTGATATCTGTAAACAGTTATCGCGGCTGTGCAGTCCATATTTTTATTATTTATTTATTTATTTATTTATTTATTTTTTGACATTTTGGCGCACTTGTAGCCGTGAGTTCTGAGCAGTTTCATTCACAGACACGCAGTCCCGAAGCTTTTATATCATAACCAAGGTTCATCAACAAGAAATTAAAGTCCTGTCGATAAAATTCCGTTTCGGAATGTATATTAACTGTCAATTCCAAAGCTACTTTGAAAGGTATTCGCAGCAATTTGTCATATGCTATTCGTTTACCTCTCGCAATGAAGAGAATTCGCTACTGCTATAAGAGGGGGAAAAAAAAACAAGTAATGCAGGTAGGGTTGCATCGCCGATAGTACTGGTATGAAGTAGCAAAAATGATGGATTCTAGCCCATCTTCCTTTTATCGTGATAAAATACAAGCTCGTTTCTTTTCTCCTGTTATTGCTATCCACAACGGAACTCATGTGGCCATTGCTGACCGTTCGGTCGCAATCGTGCATCGTAAGGAGTAGCTTGTGATAATCAGACCGAAAGGATTTTATCTTGACGTCCATTTCATTGCAGTATCATCTTTCGTGCATCTCATTTAGGCCTATCTCAATCTTCTCGCATGTCATACTATGCTTTGGGTTCACGCCAGCAGAATGCTTCTCTTTCACAAGCTACAAGGCTTTCGGACCTCTTGCCAATTTGTATGCTACTTCTGACTTCACGCGTCTTGTCTCTGTCCCAGATATAGTAAGTCTAAAATACTTTATTTTTCCGTAATCTTTTCGATCTCTTCAAGTTTACCTCTAGATGGTTCGTAATATAATCTTGCATCACAAGACAGTTAAGACGATTTTTTTCCTTGTCGAAGGCAAATCATTGAGGACTCTAACTATAATGACAACGCCAATACGAACTAGATACATTAATTTTTGAGATGCTAGTTGTACGGAGAATATTAAATAATGCTGTGAATTTTAAAATTTTCCCGGCGAATTGACTGTTCAAACAAATTTCGGGCTTGCAGCCGGTCGTCGTTCAATACTTCGCACGATATTTCAACTGGGCACCTGCCAGTCATCTTCAGGTGAGCCGTCGCGACGGTTGAAATATCGTGCGAAGTATTGAACGACGACCGGCTGCAAGCCCGAAATTTGTTTGAACATTAAATAATGCTGCTCAATGAATTCGAAAAAAAGGCAACAAGTAAAAAGAAATGAGGTAAAGAGTATTGAATAAATTTTGCAATTACATTTTTCAAGATGTGTGTACTACATCCGTATCAGTTGCGGAAAAACGATCGTCATCAAAAAGTTATGTGTATTGATTCACAATATTATAGTTCTATCTGGCACATGCCGACTTGCTGCTTGTACGTTATCTGATCAAAAGTATTCGGACACGCGTTTTGTGGACATTAATATGCGGTGTGTCCACCCGTCTTCCATTGTGTTCAAGTCGCGATTCTGGCCAAGCTAGTCAGTTTCAGGAAAGTTTTCGTCCGCGAACCATTGCCTCCCAGATGGAAATTTGTGGTAAGTTCCTATGGGACCAAACTGCTGAGGTCATCGGTCCCTAAGCTTACACACTACTTAATCTAACTTAAATTAACTGACGCTGAGGACAAGCACGCCCATGCCCGAGGGAGGAGTCGAACCTCCGGCAGCGAGAGCCGCGCGAACCGTGGCAAGGCGCCTCACAGATACTGCTTTATGAAAGAGTACATTTTCATGGTGATACAAACAAACATCGTATCGTAACTGTCCCTCTACTGTACACAATGCTCTATAATGTGTTCATATACTTCCGCATTTAGCGTTTTCTTAAGGGCAATAACAGGACAACATACTGACCACAGAAAACACCCCCCATACTGTAACACTGCCTCCTGCGTACTTCACTGGTGACACCACACGTGATAGCTGGTAACGATCTCCACACATCCGCCAAATTCAAACTTTAACGTCGCATTGCTACAGGGTACAGCGTGATTCATCACTCAAAATCACTCGTTTACAGTTCTCCACTGTCCAGTGCCTTCGCTCTTTACATCACGTCAAACGTCATTTAGCATTCGCTGCAAATATTTGTGGCTTATTTGGCGCTGCTCTACCATTATACTCCATTTTTTCATAATCCTTTGCAGAATCATTGAGCTGGCTGGACTTCTGGTAACACTGCTGATTTCATGCAGCGTTATTTTTCAGCACCCTATGGAGTGCTCGGCGGTCCCTGTCCGTCAGTACATGTGGTGTGGCAGGACTTACGTACCTGTGGTTGTTCCTTCGCGTTTCTACTCCACAATCAGCTCATCAACCGCCAACTTGGGGATTTTTAGATGGGTTGAAATGGCCTGGTAGATTTGATATTCGGGTGTCAACCAATGACCAGTCCACGTTCAAAATCACTGAGCTCTCCCGACCAACCCATTCTGCTGTTATCGCTCCTCTACTGACAACACAATACTCAACGCCTTCTTTTAAGCTGGCGCGCTCGCCTCTCTTGAGATCTAGTGGTCAGTTACACGTCACATAGGAGTGTCCAGATTCTTTTGATCGGATAGTGTAGGCTGCCACTGTGACAAAAAGTAGAATTATGCGATAATGAATCTCCTTTCGATTATTTGTTGGTTAAAGCGTTAAATAAATTTTTTTTTAAACTAATCGTGATCGCTTCCGAGTTTTCAAGGATCGAATCAGTGGTCAGGCGAATCATTGGCATACAAGCTGGATAATGCTGTTCGAGAATGAAAGACTAGAAGGAAAGTTTTCGTACATTAAGCAAAGTACGTCAGCCAATGGGATCCACTGGGCACCCATGAAAATACAAGATTTAACTCCATCTTCTCATCAACACTTAGGAATAAAAGGTGACCCTTCGTTGGTCCGTTACTTGATTTTTTCCCGGAAGACGATGAAAATTCTCCATCAAAATACACCCACGCTAAATCGGGGATAGTGCTTTTGAGGACAACAAAAGTGTTCGAAATCACGATAAATATATTACAAGATCAGTTAGGATAAATATACCGTAAGAACAAACTGACACACTAACACAATACCGACAGTAAAGTCCTTTATTAACAATAACATCGTCAATAGGCGATGATAAGCGTGTTACATTGATCGCCTGTTTCTAACGCAGCACTGCAGCTAATAAATTATGTCGTATCGCGCTATTTGTGTCTACAAGGGGCACAGACGAGAAACAGCGCCGGTTTAACATGCTGTTTTCCATTTATATGACACGGTTTACTACCTTATTTGGTTATGAATTCGCAAACTTCCGCACAAGACAGCAACCAGGTCGATGTTCGAAACAGAGAAACCTTAAGTTCTTTATCCTAATTTCTCTGAAACTACTCGAATTTCGAGCAGCGAGTTCGTATCTTTCAGATCTACGATGCGAGCTACCGAAACTGCTATAATTCCATTTGAAAAAACGAAGTTGATACCGATAACTTTCGAATTAATGTTGCTGTGACAAGAGACTGTACGTGTTAGATGAAAAATATCTTTTATTTCTTCCAGGTACGGTGATATTCGTCTAGAATTGAAAGCCAACATTTTATGTCCGTTTTTGCATCTACAAATAAATATATTTTGACAAGATACTGCCTTCATCAAACACTGATATTTTTCTTTTTTCACTCATTCATGTTTCAGTGAAGCTCCACCATCGTCAGTGGGTTTTCTTTCTTTTTATTCTTAATAACACTTACTGTTGTTCATGTAGCTGTCTATTATCTGAAGTACAACTAGTATTTCGGTGCAGAATGTAATCTGCAATTTTTTGTGCTTTAGATGTTGCCAAGACTCTTATGAAATTATACTAACAAACACACCCTCAATCACCGTGACGTATTAAGCAGAAACTCCCACTAAAACATGTATGGGTGAAAAGGAAGAAAATAGTGTTTCTTGAAGTATTCCCGTCGGATTCATACTTTATTGTTTCTAGCTGCCACAGTCCTACTCAAAGTATGAGTGTACTTACAGCTTTAATACAAAGATCCCATTTACTGTCCGAAGCTGACAGTCTATAGATTTAACTGGAGATATTGGAAGAGGTATTCACTAAAAACGGATGTCATTGTGTCAAGTGATTCTGATTTAGTAACAGACTCGCCTTGCAGACGCAAGAAGAAATGTTGCTGTCTCGGATGCACGCCCGAAATATGACTGAATAGAAGACAATTGTATTTTCTCAAGGCAGAATCCTTTCGAAAGACATTTATTTAAGAATTAAAATATGACTCGCCCTGTATGAAGTACCACCACTAAAATTTGACGTTTAAAATTAAATTCGTAATCACAAGGAATAACACCCACTTATGATTTATTTCAGTTTCTAGAGCTAATAATAAAGTAGGCTGTCAAAGAAGAATGAGTAGGATTCGTAAATAAAGATTGCTTTATTTCTTCCTTTCCCTTTTCTTCCTAACAGGATGGATAGTTCTATTTCTTTAACAAGAAAAGAATATGCTGGTTGATTACTGTTATCTCGCAGCCAAGAAGTATTCCGTTTTCATTTAACCCGTCCCACATATGTGTGATGTGACAAAAGGTTTCTCAACAAGAACACAATTCTTCACCAAGAACACAATTCTTGTTGGGAATTTGCTGATCTTTGAGGAGTGCTTGCCTGAAACACATCCATACCGGTGTGGCGGTACTGTGTTGCCAGTCCACAGTCGGCCTTGCCTGTTCTCTCCACTCGCCACGTGGTGATCGATTTTAATAAATAGCGCGCTTTCTTCTCTTTTCGAAGCAAACTAGTACATACTTAGCCTTTTTTTCTGCTTATGATTCTGTGATCAGACTGAATCATCATTACTGTTAATTAAATGGCTCTGAGCAGGTGTACCAGGTTCTTTGGCTCTTCCGTGTATGATCGTCATTTCCAGATTTTGTGTCTAGCGTTACGTAAGGAACCTCGATCTCTTACATCACGGAATTGGCACTACTCAGCAACCTGATGTTAATCTGACGAACGAAAGCGGTCGTGACACAATGTATATGAGTCAATACAGCAGTGGTTGTTCTCATTAATCATTAATCTTCTTTCCTGTTCTCTGTACAATACTTGCCGAGTGCTGTTTGATTGAGAGAAGTGATGGTTCGAACCAGTTTGTATTCCCTTGATTTCAATACTTATAAGAAAAAATATTAGCAAATATACCCTCGAAGAATGTTAGCCAACACATTTCCCACATAGTAGCTACTGGTCCGGTTAAGTAACCCAGGAATGGCTTCTTAATAATAATAAAGTGTACCATATGACTTCGACTAAAATTAGCCGGAATTCATCTCAATTGACACTAAGGAAGCATTCGGCACTACGGTTCTGCATCGGAAAAAAAAAAAAAAACATTCTTTCGTGGTTTGTTCTTATCATCGTACTATACATTAAGCAAAACGAGGATAATGGAATGTAGCCAAATTAAATCGGGTGATGCTGAGGGAATTAGATTAGGAAATGAGACACTTAAAGTAGTAAAGAAGTTTTGCTATTTAGGGAGTAAAATAACTGATGATGGTCGAAGTAGAGAGGATATAAAATGTAGACTGGCAATGGCAAGGAAATCGTTTCTGAAGAAGAGAAATTTGTTAACGTCGAGTATAGAGTTAAGTGTCAGGAAGTCGTTTCTGAAAGTATTTGTATGGAGTGTAGCCATGCATGGAAGTGAAACATGGACGATAACTAGTTTGGACAAGAAGAGAATAGAAGCTTTCGAAATGTGGTGCTACAGAAGAATGCTGAAGATTAGATGGGTAGATCACATAACTAATGTGGAGGTGTTGAATAGGATTGGGGAGAAGAGGAGTTTGTGGCACAACTTGATTAGAAGAAGGGATCGGTTGGTAGGACATGTTTTGAGGCATCAAGGGATCACAAATTTAGCATTTGAGGGCAGCGTGGAGGGTAAAAATCGTAGAGGTAGACCAAGAGATGAATACACTAAGCAGATTCAGAAGGATGTAGGTTGCAGTAGGTACTGGGAGATGAAGAAGCTTGCACAGGATAGAGTAGCATGGAGAACTGCATCAAACCAGTCTCAGGACTGAAGACCACAACAACAACATTAAGCTGTCCTTTTTGATGTCTAGTAATATTCGTGAGCATACCATAGCAGTGATAATCTAGCCATGACCCAGGGACAAACAGTGAAGAACCTGATTTACCTTAAGGATAAAAGTTTTGACTATGACATTTATGCACAAGACAGTGATGAAATAGAAGCGAAACTAAGTGCGCAAATCAAGATATTATATTCAAGGGCAATGGAGACTGCTTACGGAATAAGGCCATGTTAACATAATATGAGTTTGTATCATCGTAAATTAATGAAGTAGCTCAACAACAATTTAGTAATCCCGTAAAGCCGGACGTTGTGGCCGAGCGGTTCTAGGCGCTACAGTCTGGAACCGCGCGACCGCTACGGTCGCAGGTTCGAATCCTGCCTCGGGCATGGATGTGTGTGATGTCCTTAGGTTAGTTAGGTTTAAGTAGTTCTAAGTTCTAGGGGACTGATGACCTCAGATGTTGAGTCCCATAGTGCTCAGAGCCATTTGCATTTGCCAATCCCGTAAAATTTGTAGCTCCTAACCAGCGGAAGCCTTGGTTCTTATTTTTAAAAAGGGTGGGAAGACGTGTGTAATTCGTCGCTCTACAGATAATCGTGTGTAGTACGCCTGTCGCAAACAGATGAAAAACATTTCCACACCAGTGCACCTTCTACAACTTACTGGCCCTGTGCAACACTTGGAAAACTGTTTCACTGTTTCAGACCATTCAAACACTACGCGTTTGACCACGCATCTCATTTTGTTACAACAGATCTCATACTGAGATGACAAAAATTGTGGGATAGCGATATGCACTTATGCAGATGGCGGTAGTATTGCGTACACAAGGTATAAAAGGGCAGTTCATTGGCAGAGCTGTCATTTGTATTCAGGTGATTCAAGTGATGAGGTTTCCGACGAGATTATGGCCACCCGACGGGAATTCAAAGACTTTGAACGTGGAATGGAAGTTGGAGCTAGACGCATGGGACATTACATTTCGGAAATCGTTCGGTAACTAGGTATTCCGAGATCCACAGTGTCAAGAGTGTGTCGAGAATACCAAATTTCAGGATCACCTCTCACTATGGATAACGCAGTGGCCGACGGTCTTCATTTAACGACCGGTAGCAGCGACGTTTGCTTAGAGTTGTCAGTGCTAACAGAAAAGCAACGCTGCGTGAAATAACTGCAGAAATCAGTGTGGAACGTATGACGAGCGTGTTCGTCAGGATGGGCTATGGCAGCAGACGACCGCCACGAATGTCTTTGCTAACAACACGACGTTCGACTACCTGGAAACCATTTGCAAACATTCATAGACTTCATGTTCCCAAACAGCGATGGAATTTTTATGGATGACAATGTGCCATGTTACTCGGCCACAGTTGTTCGCGATTAGTTTGAATAATATTCTGGAGAATTTGAGCGAATGATTTGGCTACCCATATCGCCCCACATGAATCCCATCGAACATTTGTGGGACATAATCTAGCGGTCAGTTCGCGCACAAAATCTTACACCAACACCTTCGCTATTTTGGTCGACTGTAGAGGCAGCTTGGCTCAATATTTATGCAGGGGACTTCCAACGACTTGTTGAGTCCATGCCAGTTGTGTTGCTGCACTACGCCGGACAAAAGGAGGTCCGACACGATATTGGGAGTTATCGCATGTCTTTTGTCATGTCGGTGTGTGTGTGTGTATGTAGCGAGCTGCTCTTAATGTGATTATGTTTTGATTGCCTGAAGGCCATATCTAGCGGTTCTGGCGCTGCAGTCCGGAACCGCGGGACTGCTACGGTCGCAGGTTCGAATCCTGCCTCGGGCATGGGTGTGTGTGATGTCCTTAGGTTAGTTAGGTTTAAGTAGTTCTAAGTTCTAGGGGACTTATGACCTAAGATGTTGAGTCCCATAGTGCTCAGAGCCAGAGCCTGAAGGCCATAGTCATATAAAACTCTTTAAAAGAAAACATTGTCGCCTTTGACTGTTAACATTACAAACTCCACGAGAAATTAGTGAGGTGGTACAATTTAATGTTTACAGTTTGTTTTCGCAGTGGCCTAAAGACTGAAGTTGGACCTTACAGTTATGTAAATAATACTAATAGCCAAAAGCGACAGTGATGATCCATGATAATCAGATGTGCAGTGCTGCACAGGAGAACCACGGGTGATTGCATTCTCTATGTTAAAGAGACTTGGACATGGCCAGATTGAGAGACCTTGGTTTGACCCAACTGAGATTCTACAGTGCAACAGTTAAGGAAATATCAACATTCAATCACAATGATAAAACTGTATCGGAAGTCGAAGGTCATTAACTTCTCTAACGATGGAATCTGTACATATAAATTCACGTTTTCTAGATTAGCTGGTGGTGTAAATCTTCCACTTCGAAGTGGAATTGCTACATCATTAACACGCCATTACAATATTCCTCACTTTGTGAGCTTTATTTATCTTATTTTTTTAGAATTTGTTTATCACAGCAGGAAGTGCGAACGTTACCTATTGAGTTTTCACGAGCTTCAATACACACTGTTATGTAAATATTCGCACATTTTCCAAGACATGCCGCAGAGAACCCCGATACTTTCGTTTATTATTTTTTGCTAATGTTTCTCGTCTAACTTAAATTTCCTGCCACAGTTATCGACTCGAATATTTAATATAATGAGGTATATTTCTAATTCATAACAGTAGGTTCACCAGCATCGAATAAAATATTGCTGCCCACTTTTGAAGACTTACTGTTCACGGGGTGCGCTTCAGCGCTGCCGTTGTTACTCGGAGGGAGCCATTTTGTTACAAGATGTTAGCTTTACAGTGAACGCCCATGGTCTGGCTTCTGTCGTTTCATTCGCTTTTATTCTCAGCAGAGGCTTCTCACCTCATCAAGGATGGCAGTAAGCTGCTAATAGGCATTATGCTGATGTTCACTTTAGGCATCTACCAACAGACGAACTGAATGATTTAGCAGAATGTCCCTGTTCACTATACAGCTACATATATATCTGTAGAGAAGTAGAAGGTTACATTTGTAGTCCCTTTGCTTTATCGTATGCACTATGTATGTTACTGCAATTACTTTAAGGGGGAAATTCTTTCGTGTTGCAGTTTTGCTCGTAGTTCTAAAACAATATTCCTTGTAAGTAAGTCGAACTACTCTTGAGGGTACTATTGCCACAGGCAAGAAGATGACAAAGACTAACACAAAATATTGAGGAAAGAGCTGAGTGAGGGATCCGAGATCAATCGGGCTGTTAATCCGGTTGGCGATGAAGAAGTTCTCGGGATCTTCAGCACATTGTAAAATAGTGTGCCAGGTCCAGATGGCATTCCTAGCGACATATTTAAGTATTTAGGTGCAGCAGTTTCCACTTTAAGAAGGCTATTCAGTGAGTTTCTTGCGCAAGGAAAATTGCCAAACATGGAAATCAGCAGAGGTCATAATGCAGAAAAGAGGCTAGGGAAAAGATTTTTACCAAGGGAAAATCCTGTAGACCCGTTTGCCTATTTAATGTTTTTGCGAAAGCGTTTGAAAAAGTAGTAAGCAAGTGGCTTCACCTTCACAGTAGCGAAACTGCAATGTTTCACACTCAGTATGGCTTCGGAAAGAGGAAATTTAACCACATTCTGAAGATGGGGGAGGATCACAGAGCCAGTATGTTCCCTATTGGTTGTCGTGTCTGGTGCCGTTGATAACCTTCGGTGGCACTCGTTATTTGCTCTGCTGAGGCATCTTAATTGTCGAGATAAACTTTATAAATGATTGTAGACTACCGTGCGCGTAGAGAGGCCCAACAACAATAACCACCAAAGGCTGCCCTCGGGGGGAGAGACGCTGATTGGGTCACGCTCAGCCAACCGGTTCTTTTTTATACTTTCTAACAGGACGTGGCCCATATATAGAGTAATAAACCCACTCGTAACTGCGGAACCATAGGTATGTCGGACCACGTGCAGCTGTATTGTCCAGTTCTAGAAGGGAAGACATCAGCTTCAGGTCTCTCAAATCTACGACGAAGTGCGGAATAAGCTGAAATCTCGATTCTTATGACATTATTCTTCTCAGAGACCGTCAAAAGAGTGCAGACCAATCAGAATGGTGAACTACGTAGATGTAACTTCGGTTGTGCATCTAAACTGGGCAGAAAATACCGTCACAATGTGCTGAAGGACTCCCGCGTGCCTCTGTGCCCTCAAAAAGTTTCAGAACATATTTCCTCAGGATGTGAAACGGAAACTGTAGCAATCACTCGTTCTGCCGAACCTCCACTATTGTAGTGTAATTCAGTATGGCACGATTCGTGAAGAAACAAGACTGTTAGAACTAACAATGAATGCTTGTGTGCGTTACATAAGCAGCATCCGTTAACATGACCATGTTCGCGCTTCATGTGCCCTGTTAGGGTAGTTGTGGCCAGACAAGTTAACGGAACTGCCACACGCTACAACTACTTCATCGGCTCCTCAGTGCGCAAACACCGCAGTATCTCGCATCTGAGGTTAAACACCCTTCATGCCATCATAATATAAACACAAAGTCTCACTTATCTAGTGTCCTTAGAGTGCCCATTCATAAATCAGAAACATTTGCTAACTCCTTTGCTGTCCGCCTCAGGGACAAACTGCTGCTTATAAGAAAGTGAAGAATTTCCTTCTCTCTAAAAAAAATGGCTCTGAGCACTATGGGACTTAACATCTATGGTCATCAGTCCCCTAGAACTTAGAACTACTTAAACCTAACTAACCTAAGGACAGCACACAACACCCAGCCATCACGAGGCAGAGAAAATCCCTGACCCCGCCGGGAATCGAACCCGGGAACCCGGGCGTGGGAAGCGAGAACGCTACCGCACGACCACGAGATGCGGGCTCCTTCTCTCTCCTCGTAGCGTTTCCCCAAAAATTAACGTATGTGGCCAACTTTACTTCTGTGTAATACTAAAGCCAATGCTCCAATTTCTCTCCTTTGTCTTTTCCTTTCTCTCTGAGTCACATCACGGTTTCTTCCCTTATATTCACGAACTGTTTGTTATTACTTTCCTCTTTCCGTCCCTTCTCCATCCCCTTCTCCGTGCCCATTGCTGCTAGCACTCATAATTGAAAATCTACCGTGGCGTAATGTCTAAGTATTGTAGTATTTATCATGTAGTTCTGTAATTTTTATTTTATAAGTGTGCTACAACATGCTCACCGAATTTCTACAATCTGAAATATGTAGAGCGCTTGTTTAGATGCAAGAGAAGGCCTGGTGCCCCTAATGTTGCCAGGTTGAATAAATCAATAAATGAGTAAAGTACTACGTGTCCAGACTGTAAGAATGACACGTCCCGCCGGTGTTGAGGGGTGGGGGGTATGGATCGATACTGGGACAGGAATAAGGGGCAAAAGTTTATTAGAGTGTCAGCTTGTCTTAGTTCCCATGATGAATTGTCTCATATCCTAAGTCGAGACTAAAAGAGAGATGCATCTCCAATATTTCACGCACCATACAGGTAGTGAAACAGGTAGTATTCCATTATACTGTCTAATAGCTGTATCTTCGTTTGTACCAAACCCCTTGACGGTGTAGCGGTTGTTGAATGTCTCAGTTTCTAAAAACTATTAATTTCGATATGTTCACTGACCTGAGCGTGCTATTAGTCTATCTACAGCCAGAACTTCCGTGTCGGCGAATTTTATTATGTGGTCGGTCTCATTCAGTGCGTGTTCTGCCACGGCCGATTTCTCCACCTGCCCCAACCTGCAATGTCGCTTATGCTCCTTGATCCTGGTGTTAATGGATCGTCCAGTCATTCCGACATAAACTTTTCCGCATGTGCATGGTATGCGGTATATTCCCTACATTGCAAGTGGGTCTCTTTTCTCCTTCGCCGATCTAAGACACTCTTTGATCTTCCTTGTCGGTTTGAAAATCGTCTTTACGCCATGTTTGCGCAATATACGGCCGATTCTGTCCGTCACTCTGGGAATGTATGGCAGAAAGGCCGTACCCGACATTTCTTTTTCTGGTTCCTTACTTCGCCGAGTGTTTGGCTCAGTTACACTTCTAATATAATTTGTGGAGTACCCATTGCTCCTCAGGACAGTTTCCAGGTGTTGCATTTCTCGTTTGAGGTGTTGCGGCTCACATATTCGTCCTGCTCTCGTTACGAGCGTACTAATCATGCCTCTTTTCTGGCTCGGGTGGTGGTTTGACAGTTTGTGCAGGTATCGGTCCGTGTGAGTCGGTTTTCGATACACGCTGTGTCCCACGTTTTCGCCGTCCCTTGTGACCAGCACATCTAGAAATGGCAGTTTCTTGTCCTTTTCTACTTCCATGGTAAATGTTATGTTGGCATGGAGGCTGTTCAAGTGTCTTAGGAAGTCACCGAGCTGTTCTTCACCATGGCTCCACACCACGAATGATGTCCTCTCTCGCCTTTCTGTCACGGTGCCGAGATGAACTACCTGTACCACACCTTAGGTTTGCAAGTCGCCGAGTCCAGTGCCTGTGCTTCGAATTGTTCCATGAAGAAGTTGGCCACCACTGGACTGAGAGGACTACCCATGGCGACGCCTTCCAGCTGTTCGTAGAAGTCGCCATTCCACGTGAAATAGCTCGTGGTGAGACATGCATGGAAGAGCTTTCTGATGTCTAGCGGGAAAATGGAACCGATGTGCTCCAGAGCGTCACTGAGTGGCACTTTCGTAAATAACGAAACAACATCAAAGCTGACCAGGATGTCGTTTGGTGCAAGTTTCAGTTTCTTCAGCTTCTCAATGAAATGTCCTGAGTCCTTAATGTATGTGTCGGTCTTCCCCACGTGTGGTTGGAGCAGAGAGGCCAAGTGTTTTGCCAGTTTATATGTCGGTGATCCAGGAGCGCTAACGATCGGTCTCAGTGGAACGTTGTTCTTATGGATCTTGGGTAATCCATACAGCCGAGGTGGTAGGGCTTCTGTGTTGCGCAGGTTTCTCTGTATGTCCGCCGGCATAGAAGACGCCTTGATCAATCGATTCGTATTCCGTGTGATACGGTGCGTCGGATCTGCGCTTAGTTTTCGGTACGTCGTCTGATCTAATAGGTCTCGGATCTTTTGCTCATAATCTTCGGTCTTCATTACGACGGTCGCATTCCCCTTATCAGCAGGCAGTACCAATATACTCTTGTCGGCGTTAAGATTCTTAATGGCTTGTACCTCTTCTTTCTTCAGGTTGCAAGCTGGCGGTTTTGCTCGGCGCAGAGACAGAAGCCAATAGGCAGTTTGTCAACAAGTGGCCACGAAAGCCTCAACAATTTTGTATTACGCTTCTACGGGGAGGAGATTTGCAGATTGTACCGACGCCTTGACCAACGACGGAAGAAGAAAGCGCGACTGATGTCCTCTCTCGCCTTTCTGTCGCGGTGCCGAGATGAATGTGCTACACCGAAGTTCTTTGATGCAAGCGCCTATTCACCACCGCCCAAGCACATCGCATCTACGACAGAATGGAACGAGCTTTTCTTCGTGAGCGAATACATACAACACGGAGAGACTTGGCAAGAACGGATCAGGAACTTCTGGACATTTTCTATCAACTAAGTAGCAGAATGCATCGAGACGACTGGGACAAGATCGACAGCATCACTCACAGGAGCATGCAGAACGAACTCGAGCGCCGAACGACAGAAGAAAAAGTTTTAAACATGTCGGAAGCAGACCGACAAGGCGACTCCCGACGTGTCACACACAGTGGTCAAGCTCACTGAACGACAATTGACCGAAGAGGAAGTGTCTGTTCTTCAAAAAGGAGGGAATTTCGCTATCATCCCGAGAACCATACCTATGGAGGACATCATTGCCAACACCGAAGCAGCCATTCGTGCCTTTCCTTGTGAAAGGGCAGAGGAAATACGCACGGAAACAGCCAGGATACTGCGCCAAGCAAAACCGCTCTTCTTTCTTTATCTGCATCCGCAGACTTCTACGTGGTGCAGCACTTTACGGTTATATTGTTTTCAAACTTCGTACCAGACGCGTTGTGAACTGCTTAACATTTACTCGTCCATGGCTGACTACAAGTGCATGTATATCCTACAAGCCATCTTACATGTGTTGCAAGGGTACTTTGTGTACGACTGTTACTCCCCCCTGCTTATTGTTGACAGAAATATTTTTACAACGTAGGCTCCCGGTACAAACCGTTACATAGTTTCAAACATCGTAACACAAGCTTTAAATTATCATTAACTGCATGAGAACATCAGTCTGTTTCTTCCGCACTGTAGTAAGAAGCTTCTTTTATAATGGAGAGTAAGTTACGTCGCTATTACGTTTCACATCGTTGATGGTACGACTCCCGATAGTCGACAAATACATTTAATTTCTATGACATTGCACCATATCTCTTAGGAAGTTACGTCACAGACTATTATCTTTCAACATTTGTACGTTGTTACATTTCAAGGTAATTAAGCTCTTTATGGCACACACAAGTTTAAAAAAAAAAGTCAATTGCGGCTGATCCCGTATGTGCATCAAAGCGTGACTGTAGCATCATAGAAAGTAAATATACACTGAAGTAACAAAAGTCATGGGATACCTCCTAATATCGTATCGTACCTCCTTTAGCTCGGCGTAATGCACCAGCTCGACGTGGCGTGGACTCAACAATTCGTTGTTAAGTCCCCTGCAGCAATATTGAGCCATGCTGCCTCTATAGCAGTGCACTATTGCGAAAGTGTTGCCGGTGCAGGAGTTTGTGCACGAACTGTCCTCTCGATTATGTCACACAAATGTTCGATGGAATTCATGTCCGGCGATCAGGGCGGCCAAAAAATTCGCTGGAATCGTCCACAATGTTCTTCAAACCAAGCTCGAACAGTTGTGGCCTGGTGACCGGCGCATTATCACCCATAAAAATTCCATTGTTATTTGGGAACTTGAGGCCCATGAACGGCTGAAAATGGTCTCCAAGTAGCTGAACATCCAAAGAACCCAGTCAATCCCATGTAAAAGCAACCCACACCATTATTGAGTCAACGCCAGCTTGCACAGTGCGTCGCTGACAACTTGGGTCCATGGTTTCGTGGGATCTGCGCCACACTGGAACTGTACTATCAGTTCTTACCAGGACTTATTTGACCAGGCAACGTTTTTGCAGTCCCCAATAGAGGAGCCGCAGTCGATTTCGTGCTGTTAGCAAAGGCACTCTCGTCTGTCGTCTGCTGCCACAGCCCGTTAACGCCTTATTTCACCACACTGTCGTAACGGATATGTTCTTCATACGTCCCACATTAATTTCTGTGGTTATTCCACGCAGTGTTGCTTTTCTGTTAGCACTGATAATTCTACGCAAATACCGCTGCACTCGGACGTTAAATGAAAGCCGTCGACCACTGTGTTGTCCGTGATGAGAGGTAATGCCTGAAATTTGGTATTCCCGGCACACTCTTGACACTATGGATCTTGGAATAATGAATTTCCTTACGATTTCCGAAATGGAATCTCCCATGCGTCTAGCTCCAACTGCCATTCCGCGTTCAAAATCTGGTAATTCCAGTCGTGCGGCCATAATCACATCGGAAACTTTTCGCATGAATCATCGTAATACAAATGATTGCTCCTCCAATGCACTGCCCTTTTTATAACTTTTGTACACAATACTATCGCCATGTCTATATCTGCATATCGCTCTCCCATGACTCTTGTCACCTGTATCTGTGGAATATTGAGAGTCAGTACTTCCAACGATGTGAAGTTTAATAGCGGCGTAACTTACTCTCCATTATAAAGAAAGCATCTTCCTGACTACTATAACAGAATCTGCTACAGGCTCTAAACCAATACCTGACTTAGTGTTTTTATAACGAGACAAAAATCCACATTTTATCGACTGGCTGATTGGTGCAGGAAGCTCCAAAACCCTTTAGGGTCAAAATTATCGCAGGATCCTAAACTATTATGAGATGTGGAACCCTAAACTATTATGAGATGTGAAACCAACGGTCGGAAATTAATATTTGAGATGGGACGAGATCTTGAATGAGTAATGCTTGTGAGACACATTTGTTAACGGCCTGTGTTTCATAACAAACAAGTTATCCGCTACATCAAACTTGGTGTCGCTACCTTGAGGAAACAATCCACAACAGTTTGTCGTTCGTTATTACTGGAATTTACCTCTGTTGCAGCTCAAGACTAGTAGTCGAAGATGGAGCATTACTCGTTACAGGAACTTGCAGATATGCATTCAATGTGTGTCGCAGCAGGATGCAGTTCCTACAAAGCCGAAAGAATGTACAGAAAAAAGTTTCGCATTAGGCGTCATTCGGCTTGCTAGTGAAATCTTCACTTCAATGAATAAAGTTTGCGGAGTACAGGTGGAGCACCAGTTACAAAGTGGTCAGATCTGTCAGTGGATTATGGTATAATGAATGCATTGAGATCGTTTATTGAACGGTTACTGTAAGATTAAATTATTGCTGTAAGGATTTAATTATTTATGTCAATAAAAAACTAAGTATTCATTTCAGATCATCACTTTCTTATCTGTCCGCCCCCCGGTAGCTGAGTGGTCAGCGCGACAGACTTTCAATCCTAAGTGCCCGGGTTCGATTACCGGCTGGGTCGGAGATTTTCTCTGCTCAGGAACTGGGTGTTGTGTTGTCCTAATCATCATCATTTCATCCCCATCAACGCGCGAGTCGCCGAAGTGGCGTCAAATCGAAAGACTTGCACCCGGCGAACGGTCTACCCGACGGGAGGCCCTAGTCACATGGCATTTACTTTCTTATCGTACAGTAGTCATGTAAGGCTGTACTACCATCTTTATAATTTTAATTCTAATATTTTGGGACACTCTATAGAGCACCGTAATTAATAGCCACTTTACTAAGTATTTGGTTTCAGATTCTTTGCGTTAATGTCGAAGCTTCTGATTGTGTTTCCCCGTTGAATGCTATACGCATCAACCGTTTTGCTCGCTCTTTAACGTCAACCAGTCGCTTTAGCCCTAAAGAAACTTGAAGCAAATGCTCCAGAATACCCAAGATGTTTTTTGAAAATAGTTTAACGTTCTTAGAGTTAACATCGTCTGGAGTTTAGATCTCCTAATCAATTAAACGTTAACAATTCAATAATTATTAGAAACGGGGATTTGCCGTGAAGAGCTTCGTTACCTTAAATGTTGTAAAATAACAGAGTGTGTGTAATTTCGTAACAGAAACGGTACTCAGTCAAGGAAAGTAAATATGTTTGTGGAGTTTTGGAAGTCAGTACTGCCAACGATGAGAAATGTAATAGCGGTACACTTATTATAAAAAGCATCTGGTTGCAACGCATTTACTGTAAAATTTGTTCTGTAACACTGTTCAAACATGCGATGCCCCTCACCTGTTGGTTTGAAGATGAGATAAAGCAACGAGTGTTGTTTCTGGTTTTATCCAGTTCACATACTGCTGCTTCATGAGTGCTAGATTACTACATAGCTATCTCACCAATGAAGATTACAAACGTTTAGCTGAATCACTTTCCAATTTAGCATACGATTTTGAAATCGAAGCGTGTGACAGTTGTGCATTTTTGGGCGGGAAACATTTTAGTAAGGTGTTGTCTCAGTTACTATAAGGAAAACCAGTCGTCTGTCCGAACATTGTTTTGAACCGCACGGTGCTTGACAGGGCATAATCTTTCTGGAGGTGCGATGCCCTTTCGTACCTTCAACCCGTGAACCGGTTCACCGACACTGTTATATGGAGGCTGCTGACAGTTTATCGTGGAGCCCGAGCGATGCTGCCGCTTGACTATGGTACATTCATAAAGCATTATCAGAGGTTAAAACCACGTTAAGTTCAAGACATAAATCCCAAGACCAACACGAGATCATATCGCGTACGTACAGATATGTAGTCTGCCAGCTACTGATGGAATTGACGCTAATTTCCAGAAAGACTATTTCATGTTCAAGACCCTAACGTTCAGATATGTAGTCTGACATCCACTAAGTCAGTGCAATTCTCAGTAATTGTCATACAGCAAAACGCAAAGTAGTATTTCTTCTTTTGCTAGAATTTAATGTAAATTGTAGAGCCCCCCTTAGATTTCAAAGTCTGCTAAGGTAAGGAACGATGCACTAGTTTAAGACGCACCAAGAGAATCGTCACGGACAGGCAGGGATTACGAAGCTAAAAAGTCTAGCGTTTCACTGCCGTACTTCCTAGTTGCTCGAAGATTGCCCCCGTGCTACAGAGACGAAAAACATCTCGTCGATAGAACCACAAGCAATGCTTCACGTCTATTAGTTGGGAACGCTTAGATCTGTTGCGTTCGAAAGACAGTAACGCCTACTAACTTTTTTATCTTCCAGTAATAAAATAATTAGTTTGCTTTTACATAATGACGGATAGAATAGTAACAGCGGCAGATTTGCGGTGATCTGCTTGTAAGAAAAGCGAGAAATTTTGCAGTGCTCAATTAATTCGCTGGGGAGCAGCACACGTGCTCCCTTCGTCGGAAATAGCAGCGTTTGGTAAGGATCAAAATGCGCAATACCGGAAGCTGCCTTAGCTCGAATAAAAGCATCAACAGGATGAAGATGCCATTTTCCAAAGTTGATGCTCATTGTTTCAGTAGGTCCGCCGCATTTTGTTTCAAATATTGATGACTGCGTAAAACTACGGTGGTGGAATTTGTTGCATCAGATTCCATAATTCAGTACTGTTGTTATAATCGTCGAAAATCTTAGGCGAATTGGCTTGATTTTCCTCCCTCTCTCTAGGAAGCAAATGTACACAATAATATATATAAATTTTATTTTAGTCTCTTGATTTATTTCTATAAGAGGAGTTGTTATTTACATTTTAACACTCTTAAGGAACCGGATGGAAGTGCATACGTCATTTGATCTGTTTCTTCTTCCGAACTATCACTGTTAATCTTGGAAGGAACACTGAATAAACTTCACGATAACACTGATAATTTTTGATGTTTTTACACCTACAGTTACTTCGTCTGAATTCACTGTTGCCATTCAATACTTGATCAGTTCTCAAAATGCCTTGATAACCGCTATTCATATCGTGTAGACATTGAAAGAATTTTCAGTGTATTCCTCACTCACTACCCACGCACAAGAATCTCCAATATTTCCCGTCTATTCCGTGGTTTCTTTTCTGCAACAGCATTTACCGTAACCTTCCAACAGTTCTCTATAGGATTGCGATTGCGGCTATTTCCAGGCCATTCTAACGTTTGAGCCCCATTTTGTTTAAGGAAAGTTTTTACACGAAATGCAGCATAATTAAGTTGGAACATCGTCTGCTTCATGCTTGACACAAACATTGATCACTGAACCTACCTGCAAAGCTCTGTGGCAAGGTGCAGAATCGTCCTGGAAAATGCAACTGGAAATATTTCCAAACTAATCTCTTATTGTGGGCATAAGCTCCCTTTCAAGGATGCCGATGTATACTTGCATTGACGGAGCCATTTATGAAGGCCAAGCGACCTACTCCGTGGGTAGAAATGTATACCCAGGCCATCTCACCTGCTGGATGTTCGTGTTATACACGAAGGCAAAAATCCTTTACCACCTCTGCGACGCACGAACACTTTGCCATTGGAGCCACACAGATTAAATTTAGACTCATACGAAGAGATTACTCTGTTCAATATCTCCAGAGTCTGTCAAATGTGCTATAATTTCCACTGTTGTCGCATTGTTTCTGTCAACAAAGATTTCTTTCTAGGTCGACGGGCAGCGAGCCCAGTTGCCAGCAGTTTGTTTCTAAGAACACTACTGGTTACTGAGACGTCACAAATTGCTTACCAGTCTCGCCTTAGGTGCGCGACGATCCTATCTTGTTTGGTAGTAGATGCCCTTTTCTTATCTCTTCCTTCCTCACGATTAACATTCGCTCTCTCTCTCTCTCTCTCTCTCTCTCTCTCTCTCTCTCTCTCTTTCTCTCTCTCTTTCTCTTTCTGAATTTTTTCAGTAACCTCGAAATTGCAGTCCGCAGCTCGTGGTGTAGTGGCTAGCGTTGTTGCCTGTGGAGCACGGTGTCCCATGTTCGATTCCCGGCCGGGTTGGGGATTTGCTCTGCCCGGGGACTGGGTGTTTGTGTTGTTCTCATCGTTTCATCCTCATCAACATCATTCCTGTCAGTGGCTCGATTGGAGTGTGCAAAAAATTTGACTGTGAAAAAATTGGGAACACCGTGCAGTTGAGCGCCCCACAAACCAAACATCATTATCATCATCTTCGAAATTGCAGACTGATTAAAACCTATCTTAGAGGATGCCTGTCTTACCCTGAGAGCAGCTGACGCATAAGCAAGTCTGTCAACACAAAAGATCTGTACGAACATTGCTTCATGGTAGATGAAAACAATGGCAACAAGGAGCTGAATAATGTTGGAAAAAAAATGTGGTAGGAAGTGAAACAATAAAGGCACGTGTTTGGCGTAAAGTTAAGCGCCGGCGTGCCAGTACGAAACGAGAGAGCAGAGAGAGCTGTGAAGAAGACGTCAGCCAATTGCACGCTGGCCGACCCCTCTCTAGGACGACAACGCGACGGCAGCGACCTCTATGCGAAGAGGACATAAGCGCCGCGCCGACTGGTGGCAGACCAGTTCTACGACTTCTACAGCACCGAGTTCAAGAATAATATCAAGACTAGCCAGTTCTACAGAAGCATCAAGATTAGACACTTCAAGACCAGCGACTTAGGAATTGTATAATACTGAAGAGATTTCTTATATGCATGTTGCCCTCATTTTCATTTGAATTGTTGTTTAGTGATCCGTGAAAGCAGATTTCCTAGACACCCCATATTCGACGACTATGCAGTATTCAACAGTAAGAATATGAAACAGACGATTTAAAAACAATGGACTGGTGTAACCTGAAGAAAACAGCCGCCAAAGTCAAATTAATGAAGTAATAATTGGTGATGCAGTAAATAATTCCACCACTGTAGTTGTCAAAGGCAGTGAGTTCAAAAAGCTTTCAACGGCGAACTGCCCGTGCTCATGCAAACAAGTTTTTATCTAAAGAAGTGCTGGTCCCTTGTTGAACTCCTGTTTTTTATTTACGTACCGATATCGTTCTAAAACAAGAAAAGAAATGGAAGAAAATCTAACATGGAACAAAACCGTAAATGTTATCAAGAATAGTTCGATGATTGGACTTAGGGCATACTTCTGAGAAGCATCATAGTCCCATTTAAAGACCTGAACAACAGAAACTGCACTGCTGTGGGACATTGGAGGAATCTTGGCAGAGACGTGGCTTACTCCGATATCTCCGGCGAAACCGTGACTCTCCCAAGTAGCCCACAAGGGGAGTATGAGCGCCGATGTGGCTCTCGTTATGGATTTCCGATAAACGTAAGCAGTGGCTTGTTGTGTCGCAATCCAGGCTGCCTTCTGGTAGTGCCTTTTCTCCAGACAACAGAGTGCCTGCTTCTTACTGGGCGCGTTGAGCAGCGAAAGGGTGCTTGCTCCAGAGCTTCGTCCTAAAACAGACACACAGCCACGGACTTTGGAACCAGCTGCGGGCCAACACCTTCGTCGCCGTTTTGAGAGGAAAAAAGTTGCTCCTGTACAGTGCATCACAAGAGCTTCGTTCGCCGGCAGTCACGGCGTACCCCAGCAGAACCGCACAGAGGCTGAACGATCGTTCTCAGAAAAAACGTAGGGGCTAATTAACTCTACAAAAATCAGTAGTATCACTTCACACATTAATTTGAAAGGTACAATATTTTTACCGTCAGTTATGATACAGAACAATACTGTGTTAACAATTAATGTAACGGAAGCGTTCTACTAAATGTACTTTGAACTGGCTGACAAATATTTCTGCTTTGGGATTTTATTTCGCCATATAGCTAGGTATCCAACGGTATTGCCGCAGTGGTAATACCGGTTCCCATCAGATCACCGAAGTTAAGCGCTGTCGGGCTGGGCTAGCACTTGGATGGGTGACCATCCGGTCTGCCGAGCGCTGTTGGCCAGCGGGGTGCACTCAGCCCATGTGAGGCAAACTGAGGAACTACTTGATTGAGAAGTAGCAGCTCCGGTCTCGTAAACTGACATACTGCCGGGAGAGCGGTGTGCTGACCACATGCCCCTCCATAGCCGCATCCAGTGACGTCTGAAGGCTGAGGATGACACGGCGGCCGGTTGGAACCGTTGGGCCTTCCAAGACCTTTTCGGACGGAGTTTAGTTTATATAGCTAGGTAATGATAATGTAAAATTGAAATTATGTATTTATAGACGAGATCTGGATTTTCTTTAAAAATATTATGAGTGCAGTTTCTTTTCCCACTTGTGACGGTAGCAACTTCCACAGTAAATTATTTTCTTCAGTATTTGTAACCTGCTGCATTAAGTTCATTGCACGAAAGCAGTGCCGCAGACAGACTTGGGACTCCAGCTGTCACTCGTAAAATGAATCTCATTCTCCCAACGAATACGCCTTGCCCAAACACAACTTGTGTAACGGTCCCCGACTAGGGAACAGTGGATGCCAGAAATCTGCTGCGATTCCATTTCCCCCTCTCTTTGGCTTCCCCCCTCTTCATCCAACACAGCGATGCACCCTCCCGAGCTTTTGGTGGAATAGATGCCTTAACCGTGTGCGCTGGCCAGCCCCGCCCGAGGGGTGGCTGACACAACGGCGGGAATCAGGGGAGGGTGCTGCCCGCCTTTGGAAGTGTACCTGAGGACATGAAAAAGAAAACCGTCAACTGCGATGTGCGTCACCTATAAACAACCGTTCGTAAGACAACTCATATTTACTCCTGTCAGACAACAGAAGACCTGAAAATGTCTCATGGTTTGAAGCTGCCTTCGTAGCTCAGTTTTTAGGCGGTTTCTTTCCCACAGTACAGTAGAAGGAAAGTACTGTCAGAAACCCTTACGAAACTCTTCAGTTCCTACAATGAACTGCCGAGCGTTGGTGCACAACAGCCCGTAGCTTCTTAGCGCGACCAGGGATATTGTTATCCGTTTGATATTTACCGTTCACATTTCAAGAACTTCTGACAATGACAATGATCAGGTCTTACTTTCTGTTCTTTGGAATGTAAGATTTACTGCTTTCAGTCGCGCCAACGTGTTCATTTCTTTATCTGAATGCTGGTATTGCTACCGGCATCTTTACCTGTGCTGCTTCATCGAAGTCATAACTTTAGTTTGATTCCTTCGTTGCAGGGAACTCCGCCATGGATATTCTCTGTCGTTCCACTTTCACATTTTTAGAAACCGCCACTTGTATTATACCTTGACATTTGGAAAGAAACAGTGCTTTTTCACATGTAACATGTTGTCCATATTCTCCATGTGGTATATGCAACACAGTAACGCCACCAGTGGGCATATTCCCTTCATCCTTGTAGCATTCAATTCCAGTAACAGTTCTATACCTGACACAATAAAAGAAGCTAAGTAGAAACCCTAATTCATAATAGGAAGTTTGGAACGTATAAATAACTAATCAGGCAAACTAACTCAATTGCTCTTGTTATCTCAGCACTGCATCGGTTTAGTTGCTTATTTGCAGCCCGTAGTGCGAACTACTACTTAGCAAATGACAGAAAGTAGTGAAAAGTATAAAAGACAGCAGTTTCTTTGACCGCTTACTTAAATAACTGGAGAAGTAAGTTGTGTGGTTGTGAGTAACCCTTCACAATTTAACGCCAACATCGAGAGATACATTGCAGAAAATATTTAGACCCTATAGCAATTTAGAAGGGCAGCTATTTCGGCAAGGAAACACTCCGAATTTTTCTACGTATGAAATTTAAAAAGCATCATATTCAACCAGATAGCTTTAAGAGTAAGTGAAGCGAACAACAGGAACAGAAACAAAGAGGGATACGAGATCCTTATCAAGCTACAGGTGTTTGCTCACATGTGAGTAGGGCCAACAGTACGTATCTAAACTGCTAGGAGGAGACAGAAGATGAATCGACTAACGGAACACAACGGCGAGGCTACTCTTTAGAGAAGTGTGATTGTCTTCAAGTGAAAAATCTTCAGAAAGCTGTTCCAACCGCACTGGATCATTTATTTTGTATATCCCTGCAACCTCTCAAAGTGCCTTGCTGATGGAATATGCACCCGATCCACAAAAGGCGACCAGTACGCACAGTCGTATGTGGATTCGAGATTACATCAGCTGACAGTACCTTACACGTAGATGGGTAGTGACGGAGGATGCGAGAAAACAGTTTTCCCGTATCACAACACTGTCGCTGTGTTTGCCAGGAACTGTTGCAGGCAGCCTGCTCGCAGCTGTTTCGTACCTGATGCAACGTCTATTTGTTTGACGTAGCAAATATTATTAATGTAGAAGGAAGCATTCCCTTACTAATCAGGTGTACAGTACCAATACAACCACCCAAATTGATACCTATATAATAAACTGCACCTCCTGCGGCTGCGTCATAACTCGCTCTGTTTGGTTTCATGCTTTTATGTGGCGTTTTCATCTCTCTTTTTCGTCAGGTATCCTTTACTATCAATTAGCCGTTCACTTGAGCAGTTTCCTCTATTTTTTTTAAATAAACACGTTACTATGTGACTGTATTGTAGTTTATTTAACTACGGCATAGGTTTCGGCCTTTTATGCCATTTTCAAGTGATTGATTTGTGTTAATGACATAAACTCAATCACCTGAAAATGGCATAAAAGGCCGAAACATAGGTCGTGATTACATAAACAATACAGGCAAATAGTGGTGTTTCCCGAGTTCGAGTCTCGGTCGGGCACACAGTTTTAATCTGCCAGGAAGTTTCAAATAGTGGTGTATTCATTTAAAAATTATTGTATGACTGTTGCTCAGCAACATCAAAAACAGTTTCCTCTGTGTTGCAGTATCATTTTCAACAGTCGTAAAATAAATGAAAAATGGAGATGTTGTAATTTGTGTTCTCCAGGCAGAAGTTTGTTAACATACTGAGCTGACAAAAATCGTGGGGTACCTCCTAATATCCCGGCCGACCTCCTTTACCCGGATTACTGCAGCAACACGACGTGGCATGGACTCAAGTCGTTGGAAGGCCCCTGCAGAAATATTGAGCCCTGCTGCCACTATAGCTGTCCGTAATTGCGGAGGTGTTGCCTGTGCAGGATTTTGTGCACGAACTGAGCTCTCGATTAAGTCCTATAAACGTTCGACGCTATTCGTGTTGGGCGGTGTGGGTGGCCAGTTCTTCCGCTGAATTGTCCAGAATGTTCGTCAAACCAGTCACGAACAATTGTGGCCCAGTGACATGTTTGGGAACATGAAGTACATGAATTGTTGAAAACGGTCTCCAAGTAGCCGAACATAATCATTTCCTGTCAATGATCGGTTCAGTTGGACCAAAGGACTCAGTGAAATCCATGGAAACAGAGCGGAGCCCTCAACATTATGAAGACACTACCAGCTTGCATAATGCGTTGCTGAAAACATGGGTTCACGGCTTCGTGGGGTATGCGCCACAGTCGAACCCCACCATCAGCTCTTATCATCTCAAATCGTGACTCATCTGACCAGGCCACGGTTTTTCAGTCGCCTAGGATCCAATCGATACAGTCACGATCATCCTAACGGATATGTTCGTCCTCAGCACACCTCTTGACACGTTGGATCTCGGATTATTGAATTCCGTAACGATTTCCGAACATGGAATGTCCCATCGGTCTAGCTCCGACCACCAACCCACGATCAAAGTTTGTTAATTCCCGTCGTGCGACCATAATCACGTCAGAAACCTTTCCACATGAATCACCTGAGTACAAATATCTGCTCCTCCAATGCAGTGCCCTTTTGTACCTAGTGTAAGCGATACTACCGTCCTCTGTATATTATGTGCATATCGCTATCCCATGACTTCCGTCAGCTCAATGTAAATGATCGAGTATCAGCATGATTTGGTGTGGACTAATTAATTTAAAACCAATTCAGCGATTTTATCTCTGTTGACAGGAGGAGGACAGAGAGAAAGTGAGTTATTCTGGAAGCAAGAGAAAGATTTCGGGTCTAGTGAAAGCATAGATAATAATGTCTTCACTGTCAGCCATAGATAATAAAACAGTTCTGTGTTCCGCATAAGCGCTATCATTGTACATTAAAATAATTGAATGTGATTTTAAAAGTTATCGCTCCATGTTGCTCAAAATATTGCTCTTCGTGTGCATTTATTTAAATAATTGGTTGTTTGCAATTCATTCGGTTCTTAATTTCATTCTTAGTGATATTGAGGTAATTTGGACTATTAGTTTCTTATTTTAGGACAATTTTTAGTATCTCATTTTCGTTTGTAGATATGGATTTATCTGTTCCGATGAACCTGGATGATTTGAGAGAGGCTATGGGCGTAGACATGTTGGCCATGATTTGCTTTTTACGAATGTGTAGTCTCTTTGCCGAGTATGTTCGATGTCGTGAGTGCGGCGAACATATGCGCTTCAGAAGTGTATCTCGTCGCCGTACTCACACCTTACTCGTATGGCGCTGCACCGAAGATCGGTTGTGGCTGTCCATTAGACGAGGGACGTGGTTCGAAAAATCTAAGCTCGCCTTAAGAGACATTATGAAAATCACGTACTGTTGGTTTTTGAGATATCCTGTGTGGCTGTGTGCCCATGAATGTCGTGTGAGTAAGCGTACGGTTGTGGATCGGTACTCTTTTTGCAGTGAAGTTTTTGACGAATACATGAAATGTAGGGGGCCGTTGGGGGGGGGGGGGGGGTGTTATGATCGAAATTCGCGAGTCGCATTTTGGCAAAAGGAAGTACAACAGGGAGGAACCTCCGGTGGGATTATGGGTTTAGAGGGCTGTTGTTGTTTCAGGTCAAGAGTGTGATGATGTAGTGTTTAAAGTAGTACCCAATCGAAGGAAGGAAGCTTAATTGAAGATCACGTTGCAGAGGGTTCCATTGTAATTTCAGATGGTTTTTCTTGATATAGGGATTTAGGGGAAAGAGGTTATCAGCATCTCGTAGTTAATCACAATATTGAGTACAGATCATTATCCACAGGGGCTTGCACAAATAGCATAGGGTGTTATTGGTCAGTTGTGAAATCTCTTGTAGGGAAGGGGAAACGCCGGATTTCCACACTTCAAAGTCAGTCAAATGAATATTCATGGAGGCGTAGTATTCCCCAAACATATTGCCCGTTTAAATGTTTTCTTACACGGGTTGGGCAAATGTACGGTCCGAAATATGTTAGCTAATTTCACATTAGGGTGGGGGTTGTGTGTGTGTGTGTGTGTGTGTGTGTGTGTGTGTGTGTGTGTGTGTGTGTGTGTGTTCGCGCGCTTGTGTGTGTGTGTGTGTGTGTGTGTGTGTGTGTGTGTGTGTGCGCGCGCGCTTTCGTAATGATTTGTTTGTTGTGTATGTGGGTATGTGATTTTTGTTGATGTCTTCCTGGGCGAGCTTTGGTTCCTTTAAAGTCGTTCCCGTGTGCTAAGTTCAGTTTTCCATTTTTTTGTTTTACTACATTTGACTATTTTGACGTATTTCATTTTTGTATTACACCATTACGTATGTTTTCGTGTACTCCAGTACGTAATGGAAATTTCGCAGGTGTCGTTCTTCTTTCGTTTCTCAGCACTAGTATCAGAATGATTCTTTCGAATCTGTGCTAGCAATATTAAAGGCGAAACGCCCGACATAACTAAAATTTGTATCCCGTCATTCAGTTGACCTTTACACTGACACTACCTATTCGAAAATAACGACATATGTAACACTGCTGAGATTTACCTATATATGTCAACTGGAGAGCAGCATACAAATGTTGTTTATAGCTATATAGCTCAATTAAAGAATGGGATACCATTGTTACTGCTGTGATCAAAACTATAACTTTCAGTCGATACTATTAGTATCGATGCGAAAAAAAACTATACCCTATAGTGAAGTACGGGATACAAATTGTATATGTGTCATTTTATTGCCTCTTCGCGTAGTTCAACTGAGGTACAGGTTGTAAATGTAACGTACGTCCATTTCCACGTTTTCGTCAGCAGTGTACATATATATAGGTCAACGGAAGTATGGGATACAAACATTATGTACGTAGCTCATTCTGCCATCGGTAATACTACTATCTACGTAAGAACAGACTATTAGTGGTAGCAGAGGCGAAAGAAGCAACACATGTAAAATTTGTATTCCGTGCTTCAGTTGACCTATGTAGTTAACTGGACAACAGAATTTATGAGCCGGCCGCGGTGACCGAGCGGTTCTAGGCGCTTCAGTCCGGAACCGCGCGCCTGCTGCGGTCGCAGGTTCGAATCCTGCCTCGGGCATGGATGTATGTGATGTCCTTAGGTTAGTTAGGTTTAAGTAGTTTCTAAGTCTAGGGGACTGATGACCTCAGATGTTGAGTCCCATAGTGCTCAGAGCCATTTAAACCATTTTGTTGAGTCCCATAGTGCTTAGAGCCATTTGACCCAAAATTAACGCTAACGAAAACGAAGAAATCGACATACTCTAAACTTGTATCCCGTACTGCAGTTAACCAATACAGTTCTAATGAGGTTCGATATACAACCCATATATATGTGACGTGAGGTATGTATTCTATGCGACCAATATTTCCATCCATTTTTCCCCTTCATTTTTCACAGAAACAATACGATACAAACACGCGATAGTCTTAACGTGAAAATACTACTTGTCTTGATATATGTCAACTATATTTTCCGTCTGTCGTATTCCTTTGTTTCTGAACAGTCTTGTCAGCTCTTTCATCTCTGTAATAAATGCTCCCTGGCCAATTCTGACGTCATTGGTCAAAGCCGACGGGTTGTATCCCCTGCTTCACTAGACCCCAGATTCCTTTCGTCAGTCGTCTGTCTGTAGCATGAGAACGAGCGGAAGTGCCTTTGACAATGGTAAATGGAAGATGGTACAGCAGCCACGCGTGTAGCTCTGTTCGCTGTACTGCCGTTTCATTATGTGGTGGTCCCCTAGTTTATTTTTGTACTGAACAGATTCGGTATGGCGTGTTGACCTGCCCTCACATAAACGCCATTTGTTGCGCCGGTTGCCCACAGCTGCTCCATTTATTGAATTCTACGATTATTTCTGTAAACCAGCATCAGAGTAGCTCGCAAATTGCTTTGTTGACAAGTATTGCTCCCTTGACGAAAGCCAAATGTTATTCTTGTGTACAACTTGGACAAATCGCCCCCTTTTCTCAGTAACAGCAACGCCTGGCATGAGTCTACAGAGAAGATGTTGCGGTCATACTCAGTATGCACATAGATGGTAGGGAATGAAAAACTCGTGACTCCATCTGTCTGTGAAAATTTGTTGGCCGGCCGCTGTGGTCGAGCGGTTCTAGGCGCTTCAGTCCGGAACCACGCGGCTGCTACGGTCGCAGGTTCGAATCCTGCCTCGGGCATGGATGTGTGTGATGTCCTTAGGTTAGTTAGGTTTAAGTAGTTCTAAGTCCATTTCCACCTCAGATGTTAAGTCCCATAGGGCTTAAAGCCATGTGAAGATTTATAAATCCATTACCCAATGCTACGGTCGCAAGTTCCAATCCTGCCTCGGGCATGGATGTGTGTGATGTCCTTAGGTTAGTTAGGTTTAAGTAGTTCTAAGTTCTAGGGGACTGATGACCTCAGATGTTAAGTCCCATAGTGCTCAGAGCCATTTGAACCATTACCCAATAACTCCATAATTAAAGAGAGATTTGAAAGTGCTTGTATTTCTCCAGTTTGTCAAAAACTAGGCTGTTACTATATAGTTACACGTGTAGCAACTTTGTGTATCACTTTGTTATTTTTAAAAAAGCCGTTTTTGCTTCACTTGCAAAATTTAACAAAATGGAGTTATGAGGTTTTCATTGCCTACCGTCGATATCACTAGTTTGTGCGTCATAACTCTTTCTCTTTTGTTTTGTTGTTTTATGTAGCGTTCTCATTTGTATTTTTTCTCATCGTGTATCCTTTACTGTCAATTAGGCTATCACTTGAGAATTTTTGTCTCTTCTGCCGTCTCATTATCATTTGCCTTTAAACTAAACGAAATTTATAAAATGACGTAACTCCTCCAAGTATGCGACTGTTAGAGTAGTTCTCGCTGTTGACTGTTGTCTCCTGAATTCAATTATCTTCGTAGCGGTGGGGAGAAAACGTGACCTCTAGCAGTTGGTAGCGTGTTTAGCCGTGCAGCGGTCGTGTGTTCTGTCTCGTGTTATGGCTGCCCGACATTTGCTACAACCAGAATCGGACGTAATGTCGAGAGAGAGAGAGAGAGAGAGAGAGAGAGAGAGAGAGAGAGAGGGAGAGGGAGAGGGAGAGGGAGAGAGAGAAATGGGGGGGGGGGGGGGGATTGTGATTATTTTTCTCTGACCTGTATAGACAGTTTTTCGCAGCCAAATAAATCACACAAAAAAACTTACGCCTGGGAGGCTACAAGATCTAATGGATCACGGTGGCGTGTGTGCACAGTACGTACCGCACTTCAAGGTGCCTACAACTCGTGACGACCTGGAGCAACCACACACTGCCGATATCAGATGCAGAAGGTGAACATGTTATTACTTATTTTATTTATTGTATGGAAATACACATGCAACTTACAGTGATATTTACACAATACAAAAGAAATATTTATACATAACAAAAGGAATGTACAAGAGTTATGGTGACTAATTATATCACAAACTGATATCCAGAGAGTCTATCCAATCCAGTGCTGCTGGCGAGGCTTTGATTATGTCGTTCCAGCCTCCACTAAAACATCTATTGGAACATTCCTCTACAATGTGTTCAACAGACTGTTCTGCTGCTCCACAGTCGCACTTCGGGGAGTCTGAGAGTCCCAATTTGTACGTGAAGGACTTAGTTCTTCCATGTCCACATCGGATTCTGTTGTGCACACACCTGTTTCTTCTAGGTAGTTGGAAGCCTGGTGTGCATGTAGGGTCTTCGAGGCAATGGCGAAGTATGCTGGTGTCGTTTTTCCATTTTTCCTTCCACACATCTTCAATCTTGAATGGTTCGGGTTCTCGAGCTGTCCAGAATGGTTTTTTTGATTTGAGACGCGTGCAGGGTATATTGAGCATTCCTGGGCGGGTAGCCTTTGGGAAAGCTTTACGTTATTACTCTTTTCCCGTTAGCAGGCCGCTGCTCCTTGTCGTCTCGAATGCTACTGAGAGCAGACAGCCAAGTTAGAGAGTCGCTGCTACGGTCGCAGATTCGAATCCTGCCTCGGGCATGGATGTGTGTGATGTCCTTAGGTTAGTTAGGTTTAAGTAGTTCTAAGTTCTAGGGGACTGATGACCTCAGAAGTTAAGTCCCATAGTGCTCAGAGCCGTTTAGAGAGACGCCACGAGCCGTGTACTGCTGCACACCAGCACGAAAGGCCGCTGCGTTATTTGTGCAGCTCCTTCCCCGCCCTTAGGGCTAGCAGCCAAATGTTTCTCTTTGGATACGGAGACGAGAATGAATTGAATCTTACCGAAGTTGCAGGACACGCCATTTCACTCTTGTCGAAACCGTTGTAAATGAGCATGATGAAAAATTCTGTGTGTGATGTTCTGCATCTTGATAAATTTGAAATTGGGTTGCTGAGAGCTGTCAACAGTATGGTCATAGTATGTATACGTATAACAGAACATATTTCAGGGCAGATGAACGAAATAAATAGAGAAATACTATTGAATGCGAACGTTAGTCGAGGGAGCTCCTCACCCTCAAATTAGTTAAATAAAAATTCTCTATCTACAGTTTGGCGTGGATTTGTCTCTTTACTTCTAATGAATTTACGGTTGTTGTTTCATGAAAAAACAGAAGGACAATTAGAGCGGATGAGATTCATATGAAGATCTACAGCGATTATGTGAAAGAATTTGCTTGGTTTCTAGCTGTAGTTTGTCCTAGGTCTCTGGAGCAACGAATGGTACCTAGCGATTGAAGAAACAAGAAAAAGAAATCGCAGTTCATTCCCATTTTCAGAAATGGTCGACACATAGTCACACATAATTATGGGCCTGTGTATATGACGTCAGTCTGTAATGGAATTGCGGTTGGTCCCGGCGGAGGTTCGAGTCCTCCCTCGGGCATGGGTGTGTGTGTGTGTGTTTGTCCTTAGGATAATTTAGGTTAAGTAGTGTGTAAGCTTAGGGACTGCTGACCTTAGCAGTTAAGTCCCATAAGATTTCACACTCAATTGATGTCCTTACGTTAGTTAGGTTTAAGTAGTTCTAAGTTCTAGGGGACTGATGACCATAGATGTTAAGTCCCATAGTGCTCAGAGCCACACTCAATTGAACAATCAATTGTAGTGGAATTATGGAACGAGTTTTTGCTCAAGCGTGTTACGTTTTCGGAGAACGGAAATCTCTATAAAAATCGACGTGGGTTCCGCAAACACAGATCTTGCGAACACAGCTCGCTCTGTCCATCAGGCAAATGCGTCAGCGTAATGCCATATTGCTTGACTCCCGGAAGGCATTCAGTAGAGTTTCGCGTCGTTTAATGGACAAAATACGGAGTTACCTAGTATCGGACCACACTTACGAATGTGTATAGGACTTCCTTGGAGACTGAACTGAACAAGCTATTCTTACCGGAACAAAGTAAGAAAACGTAAAGGTAATTTCAGGAATAGTCCAAGCAAGTGTGATAAGACTGCTGTTGTTTACAGTGTATATAAATGATCTAGAAGAACATATCGGAAGCACCATAAGACTGTTCGCGGACGCTGCGGTTCTCTATAAGAAGGTAGCGACGCCAGAAACCCGTAGCGAAATACAATAAGACCTGTTGGTAATCGGTGCAGGGAGTGACTGACCCTGAACACAAATTAACGTTGGGTATTACGCGTAAAGAAACAAAGGGGTTTAGTGTAGTTCGATAGACTATTGATGAGACATCATTTGAAACAAAAGCTATCCTGAAGTACCTAGAAGTAAGCATCCGGGTTACCTAAAATAGAATACTCGCATTAAACAAATAATAAGAAAAACAGAAGCAAAACTGAAATTAATTGAGAAAATATTAAGGAAATGCATTCGTGAAAGAAGTGGCTTAAAAAACAATTATACGGCCGATCATTAGGCACTGTTCATTAGTAAAAGACCGTTACAAAGTATAATGTTAGGTTGGTGCATAGGTTCGTAGCGTTTTTGTTTTACATATTGGTATACCGACTACTATGGGTTTATTTATCGATTGTCTCTTTTATTTGCTTTTTAAGTTCACATTTTGTCATTTAGTCATTTGGAAATAGTAAGTGGAGCTGTGGACGCTAGAAAATAGGGTGCCAAATGGCTAAATCGCTACTTTTCCGGCGTATTCTTCTGTTTGAGTTCAACAGAGGGGTGACAGCAGCGGGGCCAACCAGAAACATTAGCTCCGTCTATGGGGATAATGCCACTGGACACAGCACGTCAAGAAAATGGCTTCCTCTTTTGAAGAAGGACCATTTTGGCATTAGTGACTGTCCATGTTTAGGAAGAGCTTCGGGGTTTGACAAAGATCGTTTAAACGAATTAAGCCACAGTGATCCACGTCCGTGTGCTCGAGAAGTGGCAGATGTGTAGAACTATGGGTATTCCACCACAGTGCGACATTTGCCTGCAGTGGGGAAGGTTCAAAAGTCGGGTTTGTTGTACCGCGTGCTGTAAGCCAAATCACATAAATCAGCGGGTGGGCGGTCACCTCTGCATGCTCGTCAAACTGACTCCTGATCAACACCGACCATTCCTATCCTGTATAGTTACTGATGACGAGAAATGGTGTCTTTACGCTAACGTAAGGAAAAGAAAGGAATGGCTGAGCCCAAACAAAGCAGGAACTCCCCGTACAGAGACCTGTGCGCATCTACAATAGACGATGTTATGCATCTGGTGGAACAGCGGCGGTGTGGTGCACTACGAATTGCTTCCACGAGGTGTAACCATAACGGCTGACATTTGTGGTTAACAACGAGACGTCTTGCTGACGCAGTCCGAGAGCAATGACCAGGAAGACTGGGTGAAGTGATATTACTCCACGATAAAGCCTGCCCGCATTCTACTAGATTGGAGAGAAAAAAAAAGAAAAAAACCAGCGACCGTAGTGGTCGTGCGGTTCCGGACTGTAGCGCCTAGAACCGCTCGGCCACAACGGCCGGCAGCAGCACCTTACTTCGTGGGACACTTGGCGCGAGACCGTTACGGAGACGCTCAACGGAATCCAGTGGCAAATGCTACAAGAGACGCATTAAGCGTCACTGAGAAATTAACTCTTGTTATTTCGAGGACGTACTTTCCAAGAAGGATCGGACATACCCCCACATACCTCTTGCGAAACGATCATGATCGGATAATGAGAGAAATTTGATGTCGTGCGGAGCTTTACGATAATCGTTCTCACGCAACGTTGATAAAAGGACAGAGGGTGAGATAATGGTACCAGGAATATCGTCCTCCACACACCGCGAGGTGGCTTCCGGAGTATACATGTAGGTAGAAAGGAAGAGTTGATTGAGAAAGGCTACAAGCCACGGGTGTAACGTCAACCGTAACGGTGCGAAATACGTGTGTGCCGTTTCAACAGAAGCCTACGCTCACAGCTAGGTCACAGTATCCTTGTGGCACAACAGTTCGTCGAAGTTCTCTCTATCTTCGTCAGCCTCTTGCTGTATTACTCTGTCTTGTGTGGAAACCGATGACTACAGAGAGACGTCGCTGAAATAGTGTGCCAAAGGAAGACTTGAAACCTTTTCTACAACGGAGAAGACATCACTCGGCAATAACTTCGGGAAAAATACGCTGGAAATGTGTGTTTATTAACGTTGAGAGTCATAGCCAGGCACAACGTAAGAAGATTCTTATTGCAAGTGGGGATTCTCTTTATGAAGATAATCTTCGCACCTTTCTTTCGCATATACACTGCAAACTGTCATGTCGTAATCCAGTGTACAGCACAGCGAAGTTTCATTGCAACATAGGTGGAGCATCTTCCGTTTATAAATGGTTTGAGTGGAGCATATCAAATTTATTCCCGAAATCCACTCAAAATCCCCCCCCCCTCTCTCTCTCTCTCTCTCTCTCTCTCTCTGTGTGTGTGTGTGTGTGTGTGTGTGTGTGTGTGTGTGTGTGTCTGTGTCTGTGTGTGTGTGTGTTGTTGCCAAAGTCGTTAAATACTGAACAAATTAGGTGGATAGAGTTCGTTCAAAGGATCATGTTGTTGTTGTTGTGGTCTTCAGACCTGAGACTGGTTTGATGCAGCTCTCCATGCTGCTCTATCCTGTGCAAGCTTCTTCATCTCCCAGTACCTACTGCAACCTACATCCTTCTGAATCTGCTTAGTGTATTCATCTCTTGGTCTCCCTCTACGATTTTTACCCTCCACGCTGCCCTCCAATGCTAAATTTGTGATCCCTTGATGCCTCAAAACATGTCCTGCCAACCGATCCCTTCTTCTAGTCAAGTTGTGCCACAAACTTCTCTTCTCCCCAATCCTATTCAATACCTCCTCATTAGTTATGTGATCTACCCACCTTATCTTCAGCATTCTTCTGTAGCACCACGTTTCGAAAGCTTCTATTCTCTTCTTGTCCATACTAGTTATCGTCCATGTTTCACTTCCATACATGGCTACACTCCATACAAATACTTTCAGAAACGACTTCCTGACACTTAAATCTATACTCGATGTTAACAAATTTCTCTTCTTCAGAAACGATTTCCTTGCCATTGCCAGTCTACATTTTATATCCTCTCTACTTCGACCATCATCAGTTATTTTGCTCCCTAAATAGCAAAACTCCTTTACTACTTTAAGTGACTCATTTCCTAATCTAATCCCCTCAGCATCACCCGATTTAATTTGACTACATTCCATTATCCTCGTTTTGCTTTTGTTGATGTTCATCTTATATCCTCCTTTCAAGACACTGTCCATTCCGTTCAACTGCTCTTCCAAGTCCTTTGCTGTCTCTGACAGAATTACAATGTCATCGGCGAACCTCAAAGTTTTTACTTCTTCTCCATGAATTTTAATACCTACTCCGAATTTTTCTTTTCTTTCCTTTACTGCTTGCTCAATATACAGATTGAATAACATCGGGGAGAGGCTACAACCCTGTCTCACTCCCTTCCCAACCACTGCTTCCCTTTCATGCCCCTCGACTCTTATAACTGCCATCTGGTTTCTGTACAAATTGTAAATAGCCTTTCGCTCCCTGTATTTTACCCCTGCCACCTTTAGAATGTGAAAGAGAGTATTCCAGTCAACATTTTCAAAAGCTTTCTCTAAGTCTACAAATGCTAGAAACGTAGGTTTGCCTTTGCTTAATCTTTATTCTAAGATAAGTCGTAAGGTTAGTATTGCCTCACGTGTTCCAACATTTCTACGGAATCCAAACTGATCTTCCCCGAGGCCGGCTTCTACTAGTTTTTCCATTCGTCTGTAAAGAATTCGTGTTAGTATTTTGCAGCTGTGGCTTATTAAACTGATTGTCCGGTAATTTTCACATCTGTCAACACCTGCTTTCTTTGGGATTGGAATTATTATATTCTTCTTGAAGTCTGAGGGTATTTCGCCTGTCTCATACATCTTGCTCACCAGATGGTAGAGTTTTGTCATGACTGGCTCTCCCAAGGCCATCAGTAGTTCTAATGGAATGTTGTCTACTCCCGGGGCCTTGTTTCGACTGTGGTCTTTCAGTGCTCTGTCAAACTCTTCACGCAGTATCTTATCTCCCATTTCGTCTTCATCTACATCCTCTTCCATTTCCATAATATTGCCCTCAAGTACTTCGCCCTTGTACAAACCCTCTATATACTCCTTCCACCTTTCTGCCTTCCCTTCTTTGCTTAGAATTGGGTTGCCATCTGAGCTCTTGATATTCATGCAAGTGGCTCTCCTTTCTCCAAAGGTCTCTTTAATTTTCCTGTAGGCAGTATCTATCTTACCCCTAGTGAGACAAACCTCTACATCCTTACATTTGTCCTCTAGCCATCCCTGCTTAGCCATTTTGCACTTCCTGTCGATATCATTTTTGAGACGTTTGTATTCCTTTTTGCCTGCTTCATTTACTGCATTTTTATATTTTCTCCTTTCATCAATTAAATTCAATATTTCTTCTGTTACCCAAGGATTTCTATTAGCCCTCGTCTTTTTACCTACTTGATCCTCTGCTGCCTTCACTACTTCATCCCTCAGAGCTACCCATTCTTCTTCTACTGTATTTCTTTCCCCCATTCCTGTCAATTGTTCCCTTATGCTCTCCATGAAACTCTCTACAACCTCTCGTTCTTTCAGTTTGTCCAGGTCCCATATCCTTAAATTCCCATCTTTTTGCAGTTTCTTCAGTTTGAATCTGCAGATCATAACCAATAGATTGTGGTCAGAATCCACATCTGCCCCTGGAAATGTCTTACAATTTAAAACCTGGTTCCTAAATCTGATACCTTTTAGTATCTCCAGGGTTCTTCCAGGTATACAACCTTCTTTTATGATTCTTGAACCAAGTGTTAGCTATGATTAGGTTATGCTCTGTGCAAAATTCTACAAGGCGGCTTCCTCTTTCATTTCTTCCCCCCAATCCATATTCACCTACTATGTTTCCTTCTCTCCCTTTTCCTACTGACGAATTCCAGTCACCCATGACTATAAATTTTCGTCTCCCTTCACTACCTGAATAATTTCTTTTATCTCGTCATACATTTCATCAATTTCTTCATCATCTGCAGAGCTAGTTGGCGTATAAACTTGTGCTACAGTAGTAGGCATGGGCTTTGTGTCTATCTTGGCCACAATAATGCGTTCACTATGCTGTTTATAGTAGCTAACCCGCACTCCTATTTCTTTTATTCATTATTAAACCTACTCCTGCATTACCTCTATTTGATTTTGTATTTATAACCCTGTAATCACCTGACCAAAAGTCTTGTTCCTCCTGCCACCGAACTTCACTAATTCCCACTATATCTAACTTTAACCTATCCATTTCCCTTTTTAAATTTTCTAACCTACCTGCCCGATTAAGGGATCTGACATTCCACGCTCCGATCCGTAGAACGCCAGTTTTCTTTCTCCTGATAACGACGTCGTCTTGAGTAGTCCCCGCCCGGAGATCCGAATGGGGGACAATTTTACCTCCGGAATATTTTACCCAAGAGGACGCCATCATCTTTTAATCATACAGTAAAGCTGTATGTTCTCGGGAAAAATTACGGCTGTAGTTTCCCCTTGCTTTCAGCCGTTCGCAGTACCAGCACAGCAAGGCCGTTTTGGTTAATGTTACAAGGCCAGATCAGTCAATCATCCAGATTGTTGCCCCTGCAACTACTGAAAAGGCTGCTGCCCCTCTTCAGGAACCACATGTTTGTCTGGCCTCTCAACAGATACCCCTCCGTTGTGGTTGCACCTACAGTACGGCCATCTGTATCGCTGAGGCACGCAAGCCTCCCCACCAACGGCAAGGTCCAAAAATTTAAAGATTTTTGGATGCGCACTGAAACCACTTTCGTCTCACTCATCACCGTCAGCCACATGACACCGACTGCTGGGTGAAATACTACCTCTTTAACTGTATACATCCTTACTGCTCATGTGTTTTGCTATGCCGTGTATCCACTTTTCATTAGGTCCACGTCTGAGTCTTTCCTCTCCTTGCAATCCGCCCATCCAGCCACGTTTCCCTGCCACTTTAATTTCATTTTCACTACAGTGACAGGGACGGTGAGAGCCAGCACTGGGATCGGGGCAGGATGTGTGATTGGACCCCACTTCAAATACAGCAATCGAATTTTATTGTTATTTTAAAGAAGGTTTAACACGATTTAAACGTAATTGGGTGAGCGTTGGAACTACACAAAAATAATTATTAAGTTGACATAGATAATAAATACAATTTATTATTTAACAGTAAACGTATGTTCTCAAAAACATTGGACGAGACTATGTCGGCGGAATTAGAGCGGACTAATAGTTAATTTTTTATGGAGCAATAGGCTGAATCAGAACATGTTGTTGTATACACACGTGTATCGTCGAGCCACTATAAACAGCAAAAGTTCGGTTTCATGTTCGATGCATTCTGGATGACAGAGCCTGCAAACATTCGAGGAAATTATGCAGATAGTAACGCGCCACTGCATTGTGTCTATAAAGCAGGTGTCCCACCAAGAACTCGCACGAAGAGTTCTGACGCAGAGCAGAAAGTTTATATACAGGTGTATTAGAATAACTGTTCCTAATGTTCTGCTGTCATAGAGGACATTAACATATAAATTTTTTATCTGTAATTCAGTGTATGCAAATGCTTCGTTCTTTATATAAAAACCAATTCTCATCGCCCAGTTTAGATGCTTTTCTTTCAGCTGTTATCATGGAAATAACCACTGAAGTTAGTTTGTTACTATAAATCACAGAATATCTTCTGTGAAATTCATAACATTGTTTCTCTACGGCAATGTCTAAATATGGGATTCTTGATTACAGAACTGACACAGAAAGTTAAATTGCCTGCCTCCAATATGTAATTTTTTCTTTTGAGCACATTTTCTGCATTCACATTTCCGATTTCCACTCCAGTTTTCACTCAGAAGCTAAACAGATCGCGGTAGCTACAAATTTAAATAAAATTTGTAAATATATCTGTAATTTCACTGGATGTAATTATAACAATTCCGTTCAAAGAAAGTAAAATAAAAATGACACATTTCTGGATATTGCCTTATTAAGAAAAATGTGTAATTTCGCGCCGTATGTTATTTCTGAAAACTAGAAATATTTATTACGACACACGTTGTTAAATGTTCTATTACAGTGAGAGACATCTGGAATGTAGTAAAGGAAAAAAGTGGTTATGTCGCTGGCAGCCGCTTAAAAAGACCTCGTCGTGTCCCTATTTTCCCACCGCAGCTTTGGAAGAACCAACAAACCTGTCGAATGAATCATAAATGAAGGTGTAAAGGTTAAAAACACTGAGAAAAAACAGCAGCGCTATGACGCTTTCATGGAATAGGAAAATGAAAAAAATACTCTAAACACTGATTTGGAAAGCAGTAATGAAGACACTATGACTGATGAAATTACAAATTCGACTTCAGATGCTACACAGTAATGAATTATTGTAAAACTTGTGGAAGCTCCATTTAATTTTATTGTGTAAATTGGTTTAATTCACTTTCACTTCACTTTAAAACATAAGGTTAGGTATTACACTGATCCGTACATTGACGAATGTCTACATCTACATGGTTACTCTGCAAATCACATTTAAGTGCCTGGCAGATGGTTCATCGAACCACCTTCACAATTCTCTATTATGCCAATCTCGTATAGCGCGCGGAAAGAACGAACACCCATATTTTTCCGTACGAGCTCTGATTTCCCTTATTTTATCTTTGTGATCGTTCCTCCCTATGTAAGTCGATGTCAACAGAATATTTTTGCATTCGGAGGAGAAAGGTGGTGATTGGAATTTCGTGATAAGATTCCGACGCAACGAAAAACGCCTTTCTTATAATGATGTCCAGCCCAAATCCTGTATCATTTCAGTGATAATCTCTCCCATATTTCGTGATAATACAAAACGTGCTGCCCTTGTTTGAACTTTTTCGATGTACTGCGTCAATCCTATCTGGTAAGGATCCCACATCGCGCAGTAGTATTCTAAAAGATGGCGGACAAGAGTAGTATAGGCAGTCCCCTTAGTAGATCTGTTACATTTGCCAAGTGTCCTGCCAATAAAACGCAGTCTTTGTTTAGCCTTCCCCACGACATTCTCTATGTGTTCCTTCCAATTTAAGTTCTTGATAATTGTAATTCCTAGCTATTTAGTTGAATTTACGGCCTTTAGATTAGACTGATCTATCGTGTAACCGAAGTTTAACGAATTCCTTTTAGCACTCATGTGGATTACTTCACATTTTCGTTATATAGGGTCAACTGCCAATTTTCGCACTATTCAGATATCTTTTCTAAATCGTTTTGCAAGTTGTTTTGGTCCTCTGATGACTTTGTTAGTCGATAAACGACAGAGTCATCTGCAAACAACCTAAGATGGCTGCTCAGATTGTCTCCCAAATCGTTTATATAGATAAGGAACAGCAAAGGGCCTATCACACTAGCTTGGGGAACGCCAGAAATCGCTACTGTTTTACTCGATGACTTTCCGTCAATTACTACGAACTGTGACATCTCTAACAGGGAAGCACAAATCAAGTCACATAACTGAGACGATATTCCATAAACACGCAATTTCACTACAAGCCGCTTGTGTGGTACAGTGTCAAAAGCCTTCCGGAAATCCAGAAATACGGAATCGATCTGAAATCGCTTGTCAATAGCACTCGACACTCCATGCGAATAGAGGGCTAGTCGCGTTTCACAGGAACGATGTTTTCTTAACCCATGTTGACTGTGTGTCAATAGACCGTTTTCTTCGAGGTAATTCATAATGTTCGAGTACAATATGTGTTCCAAAATCCTGCTGCATATCGACGTTAATAATATGGGCCTGTAATTAAGTGGATTACTCCTACTACCTTTCTTGAATATTGGTGTGACCTGTTCAACTTTTCAGTCTTTGGGTATGGATCTTTCGTCGAGCGAATGATTGTTCAAAATGACTCTGAGCACTATGGGACTTAACTTCTGAGGTCATCAGTCCCGCCGGCCGCGGTGGTCTAGCGGTTCTAGGCGCGCAGTCCGGAACCGCGTGACTGATACGGTCGCAGGTTCGAATCCTGCCTCGGGCATGGATGTGTGTGATGTCCTTAGGTTAGTTAGGTTTAAGTAGTTCTAAGTTCTAGGGGACTGATGACCACAGATGTTAAGTCCCATAGTGCTCAGAACCATTTTTCATCAGTCCCCTAGAACTTAGAACTACTTAAACCTAACTAACCTAAGGACATCACACACATGCATGCCCGAGGCAGGATTCGAACCTGCGACCGTATCGGTCGCGCGGTTCCAGACTGTAGCGCCTAGAACCGCTCGGCCACTCCGGCCGGCGCGAATGGTTTTATAAGATTGTTAAGTATGGAGCTAATGCATCAACAGACTCTGAAAGGAACCTAATTGGTATACCGTCTGGACCAGAAGAGTTGCTTTTATTAAGTGATTTAAGTTGCTTCACTACACCGGGGATATTTACTTCTACGTTACTCATGTTGGCAGCTGTTCTTGATTCGAATTCTGGAATATTTACTTCCTCTTCTTTTGTGAGGGCATTTCGGAATGCTGTGTTCAGTAGAATTTGAAGCCATTTTGACTATTTTTCGACCATGACTGTTTCAAGAAATATGTAAAGGTTTTGTTAAGTATTGTTTAGTATGTTTAGTATTGTTTAGTATGTTTAGTATTGTTAAGTATGGAGCTGATGCATTGCACATAATAATGGCTATCACGAACATGAAAGAACACACTATCACAACACAAAACTAAAAATAACAACAAACAATGTGACACAGCTTCCTCATACAACATTCAAAAACCCAAGTACATAACGTTACCATATTTAGGTGTCATATCAGAGAATATAGCCAAGCTGTTTGAAAAAAAAAAAACAGACATCGGGATCACCTTTGCCACCAACAACTGATACTAAGAAACTGATACGTGACATCTCATATCCCACAGAGAAACTTAACAGAGCAAGAATTTATAAAATTACATGGAGTCATTGCAACAAATACTACATTGGCCAAACCGGAAGAAATTTTAAAACCCGCTTTAAAGAACACATTGACTGTTTCAGACTTGGCATACCGAATAAATCAGCGCAGGCGAAACATATAAATCAAACAGGCCACAATGTTACAATAGACAACGATCTCAAAGTACTACATAATGTAGAAAAGAGCTGGAAAATGGACATCTTGGAAGAAATGGAAATATTCATCCATGGCCACATGGGGAATAACGAGATCCTGAATGCTTCTTCCACAGGATGACTACAGCATTTACGAAAAGACTATGTAACATCAGTATGACCTTATTGTAAAATTGTTTTTGTAATGCCATTTGGCCTGAAGATGAGGTATGACCCTCGAAACATGTCGCTAAATAAATAAGTAACACAATAGTCGAAAAAGTTTATGACTGGTAGTGGTAATTTAAAAAAAAAATGTGTTTTGGCAGCACTGTCTTCTTGAGAGTATCTGCATTGCTGTTGCGCAGAAAAGGCATTGACTGAAGCTTCCTGACATCAACACTGTGTGCCGGACCGAGACTCGAACTCGGGACCTTTGCCTTAAAGGCATTGATTGTTTCTTGCCGCTAACGTACTTCACATAGACCAGAATCTCTTTGGATTTTCTGCCAGGTTTCGAGACAAAGTTTCGTTGTGGAAACTGTTATAAGGATCTCGCATTGAAGTCCGTGCAACTGGCATGTTTATTTCGTTGTTTCTGCAACAGTGTTCTGACCCGTTTTGTGTACCAAAGAGGATCAGCTCCGCCGTTTGTTAATTTATTTGGTATAAATCTCTCGATTTCTCCCGATTCTATTTCTTTGAATTCAAGCCACATCTGGTCTACACTTATTAATTTGGAAGGAGTAGAGATTGCCTCTCAGGAAAGCGTCAAGTGAATTTTTATCTTCTTTTCTGAATAGGTATATTTTTCGTTTATTTTTGGAGGATTGTTTTTGGAGGTTACAATGTTCATTCTCGCTACGACAACCCTTTGTTCACTAATGCCTGCATCCGTTTTGATGCTCGTTACTAACTCAGGAGTATTTGTTGCTAAGAAGTCAAGTGTGTTTTCACAACCGCTTGCTACTCGCGTGGGCTCTTGAACTAACTGCACGAAATAATTTTCAGAGAATGCGTTTAGCACAATTTCGGATGATCTTTTATGCGTACCTCCGGAGTTAAACATGTATTTTCGCCAACATATGGAGGATAAATTAAAGTCACGACAGACTATAATCGTACGGGTCGGGTACGTGTTAGATATCAAACTCAATTTTTCTTTGAACGTTTCAGCAACTGTATCATCTGAATTGGGAGGCCGGTAAAAGGATCCAGTTACTATTTCATTCCGGTTGCGAACAATGACCTCTGCCCATACTAACTCACAGGAACTATCTACTTCAATTTCGCGACAAGATAAACTACTTCCAACAGCAACGAATACGCCACCGCCAACCGTGTTTAGCCTATCCTTTCGGAATACTGTTCGGTTCTTCGTAAAAATTTCGGCTGAGCTTATCTCCGGCTTTAGCCAGCTTTCAGTGCCTGTAATGATTTGAACATCAGTGCTTTCTATTAGCGCTTGGAACTCTTGTACTTTCTCAACACAGCTACGACAATGTACAACTGTTATACCGATGGTTCCTGTATCAACGTTCTTCCTGTGTTCGGCCTGCACGCTTTGTGACTGAAGCCCTTGTTATTTTTTCCCGAGACCGTCTGTCTGGTGCCAGTAAGGCTGGGAACCATATCCTGTGTTCCATGTTCGTCCGTATACCCCCCCCCCCCCTCCCGCCCTCCCACGTCCCCTGACGTGCCCACACATTTCGGTAAACAGCCAGAAGCTCTCATCTTGGGTATTAATAAAACGCTTCAGCTGTATTTAGTCCTTTATTATTGGATCACTACCGGTGTCGTGGCACTAAATGCCGCATCTTCAGGGTAACATATAACTAAAACATGGAAAATTTCGGAACTTTGTACCCGACAGTCGTTGTCTGTCAGAACAAAACACCGCTAAGCGCAACAAGTCGTGCAACGGGTAGTTTATTATAACCTATTCGCCTACAAGACTGCCAATAGAGCATTGCGAGCCTTTTGTTCAGCAAATGTTTGAATCATATTATCAAAGTCTACAGAGTTGATATAGACAGTTTTTAAGACAAGCCAAAGTGATGAAGTATCCTCCTGCTCTTCAGTTTTAGAGTCACTGGAAGAGTGCAAATGGTTCAAATGGCTCTGAGCACTATGGGACTTAACATCTGAGGTCATCAGTCCCCTAGAACTTAGAACTGCTTAAACCTAACTAACCTAAGGACATCACACACATCCATGCCCGAGGCAGGATTCGAACCTGCGACCGTAGCGGTCACGCCGTTCCAGACTGTAGCGCCTAGAACCGCTCGGCCACCCTGGCCGGCGGAAGAGTGCAAAAGATGCGCAAAACTACATGTTTGTTGTTGTGGTCTTCAGTCCTGAGACTGGTTTGATGCAGCTCTCCATGCTACTCTATCCTGTACAATCTTCTTCATCTCCCAGTACCTACTGCAGCCTACGTCCTTCTGAATCTGCTTAGTGTATTCATCTCTTGGTCTCCCTCTACGATTTTTACCCTCCACGCTGCCCTCCAATGCTAAATTTGTGATCCCTTGATGCCTCAAAACATGTCCTACAAAACTACATATACATCCGGAAATAAGCTTGAAATTTTAAGATTGTGCATCTTATTGAAAAGGTCTATACGCACATTCGCGAAACCTTGTTACTTCCGTGCGTCGTTTCCATCACAGCAAGAGGTCGAAAAGTAGCACGAGCTGAAAATGTCAGCACCGCGTGCGATCTAGCCGGCCAGCAGTCCACTCCCCGCGGTGGCAATGATTCTTACCCTTGTGTTTCATACGCAACACATTGCAGTGCCTCTGAGAAAAGGTAAAAAATTATGCTTTGGCCCGACGACGGCTGCACAGTGAGGAACAGTGCAGGGAGACTTCTGTGCAGTACTGCCAACTCCGCGTGTCGTATCGATAATTTGCCACGGCCGAAACGAAGCGTGGAAGTAAAAATGTTTCGAGAGAGCGGATAATAGCTTTTCAGTTATGGTCACTCACCGCCAATGACAGTGTAATGAATCAATACACTGGTAATAACACAGCGCCACCCACTGTTAGTTTGCATGCGTTGGCAGCTCTTACAACGACGAAGGCTTCCAATATCTATCGATAAAAATTCTAGATGAGAGCACGAGGCAAATTGCAGCCGGCAGACAATTTAAATTGTTGTATCATTAACGTTTTTCAGTTGTTCAACTTCAGCACGGTTCTCATTAAATTCAAAGAAAGGTTGAAGATCAATTGAATGACTTCTGTTTTCTGCATTGCCGCTGGACATTGTAAATAGATCATACTGTTTACCTGTCTGGCCATAAATGGAAGAGATACAACGGTGCGCTCGAGAAAATAAATTTGTACGAACTCACAAATTAATAAATAGTATTTATGGATTATTCCGTCACTTCACGGTAGAACAAATCCGTATTCAAGGTTGAATAAAAAGTAAACTATTTATATTCTACTAATTTTTGTTTATTTGCAACTAATTTTCGGATTACTGGGCCGTCATCCAGGAAACATTAATCTTGATGATGGCCCATAAGCCGAAAACAGTTACAAATAAGCAAAAATCAATAGAACAAAAACAGTTTACATGTTATTCAACATTAAATAAAAAATGATAGACTAGATTTGTCGTTTTCTTTATCATTGTACGCTGAGGTTGAAACAAATCCCAGGCTGAAAAAACTTGTCTGACCTTGCCGTATCAGTGGTGGGAAAAACTGCAATTTCTAAATAAAAAGTTTTAATTGGCAAAATTTCTATTTGTTTTAAACATTGGGTTATTAAAAACTAAGTAAAGGAAGCCGTGCTCACTATCCCAACGAAGGCAAACGACAGCCATTATATTCGGCCGAACGTTGGTCGTCAAAGCATTGGCATTCGGCCTGTTGTCCTCACCAAACCAAGGGGTTGGGACGAACGGGTTCAGCCATGTGGATTCGCAGCTGGCTCAGATAACTTGTCGAGGTTGCTCCATTTTATTATTGTAATAAAGTAGCGCTTTAATTACAGTTTCACCGGCCGATATTGTGAGGGAAGAAGATGATTTAGCAGTCGTCACATATGCAGTAGTTATTTTACTGCGAGACTGTGATCATCAGGCAAAGCAGAAAAGGAAAGATGTTGGTGGACCACCTGTCTTTTAAAAGGTAGGGAGCAGTATGACGGGACAAAATTAACGTCTGACTTAAAGCTGAATCGTAATATGGACTATTTCATAATTTCTTGCGAATTAGAGCTACAGATTTCGAACTGTTATTGAATCGTGTAGGCCCAAAATATTCCTAAGATGGCCATAATTTCTTGCGAATTAGAGCTACAGATTTCGAACTGTTATTGAATTGTGTAGGCCCAAAATATTTCAAAGATGGCACTTCTTTTAGGAGAACTGTATCTGCAGTAAAAAGATATCTATAAATATTCCATTTTGCCGGCCTTGGTGGCCGAGCGGTTCTAGGCGCTAGAGTCTGGAACCGCGCGACCGCTACTGTCGCAGGTTCGAATCCTGCCTCGATCATGGGTGTGTGTGATGTCCTTATGTTAGTTAGGTTTAAGTAGTTCTAAGTTCTAGGGGACTGATGATCTCGGAAGTTAAGTCTCATAGTGCACAGAGCCATTTGAACCATTCCATTTTCTTTCTCACATCATTTTGTAACAGCTGACTTACTTCCCTTCAGGCGCCTAATCTTCTCAATTTTTTTTTTACTATCACAGTTCCTAGGAGCCCATTAAATTTGGTGGAAATCAGCAGCGGATCATTGCTTTGATAAGCAGACTCAGAAAAGTCAAAGGTTTGTACATAGTCACAGCTCTTTCATTCAAACTCTCAAGGCTAGCCAATGATGCAGATATACACCTCACAATGTCAACAGTAACCTAACCATTCCCATGTCAAACTGCACCGATATGAAATACATTGAAAGAGAACTTACAACATGCAAATCAGCAGGGACCAGAGAGGAGAGAGGTCTGCGCAGTGCAGGTTGGCCTCTCAGGGTAGCACAGGACCCATGCCTCCGACTAAGTACGAGTACCAGCACGTAGGAGCGTCGAGCCTCCGCGCATCCTCGGAGTGGCATTTGTGGGCTCAGGTTTCCGTCTACGACAGATCACTTCATAGTGAACATGTCTCGGACACTGTTACAGTCATTGTTAAAATGAACTGTAGCGCGATGGACGTGCAACATAAAGGATTGCAAATGTTTTGTTAAAACTGCCACCATTGAAGACACCGATGTGCTCAAGAGTGAAGACGACCGCAACAGTGAGAGATAGCTGGTGATAAAATTCAGAGGCGGAAAATAGCCTGTGATCTGAAGAGGAAAGCACATAATATATATGTGAGAGACTATCAGAACTTATATGTAACCAACTGAAAGGTGATCACATCGAAAAGACAACCATCAAAGATGCCGACAGCCTTCGAAAATCCATTTGCAACGGTAGGCGGAAAATTCTACCGAAATTACCTACAAGTATATAGCAGGTTCATGTTTTTGCAAACAAATTAAATGTGAAAACTACAGATGGGCCGGATTTGTGCTTACATAATGATCAGAACCTTGTAATATGCTGTGAAGCTGAAAACGTCAAAAACCTTAGTGTGACCCAATATATGTCGATGGAACCCCAAGTATTATACAAACTTTTTGTCAGCTGTTTACGATCCATGGACTTGTTAATGGACGTTATATTTCAATGTTTTTTTTCATCATTGGACGATAAGAAAACTTCACCTTATCAGCATGTCTTTTCAACACCTGTTGATAAATGTGATAATCTGTGTTTGAAATTATCTGCGTCAATAATTTTTTCATAGCTTAAAGAAAGCGTAATGAAAGCTAGAAGTGAAGTGTAAGCTAATGTAAGCATCCACGGCTGTAAATTTCTGGGATTCTAGTACCCTTTTAGAACGCTTTATTGCCTATATCGCAAGTTTTGTTATATAGATAATCAGTTTCAGGGAGTTCGTTGGTGATCTTCAGATTCATAATTATCGAACCTGCAATATATTAGACATTGTGTAGAGTGGTAAATTGTTGCAGATTATGTGATTATGCATCTGAAGATGGCTACTGAACTGGTTGAAACTGTTCATCTATGCGATCTAAATAAAATATTATAAAGTGTTCTAAAAGGATACCACACTCTCAAACAGAGAAGATAGTCTCCTGCTTCACTGACTCTGGCAGGTGATCATAACATCGTAAATTTTATCTAACACAGATCTGGTGGCGAAACATGTTAACGTTGGGACTTGCTCACGACAATTATTCTTGAAATGAAATCGGTAAGCTTCTGTCTTATGTATTTGGTTTGCTGATGCAGGATCCTGAAATAATTGGTTACTGTTTTCTTGAGGACTTAATGTAAGCGATGCCTGCGTGTGAAAACTACAAACACTCTGCGACTACTTAGTAGATACTTATATAGGCAAAAATGCACTCTTTCCTCCATCCGCACGGGCATAAGTTACGTTGCAATAGATAGAAACCGCCAATGATTGCGAAAGTTTTCACAAGTACGACAGTCACTTCTACTCCTGCAGCCCAAGATATATACAGATTTCTGGAGGTACTGAAGAAAATTTAACTCGACACCAAAGCTGTAGTCAATTCCTAAACCTCTTTGTGGTGCATACACTCTGGGTAGAACTAAACGAACTGTTACAAAAAGCAGTAATTCATATTTAAGCAATAGCGGGATAATCAAAGTCGTCTTTCCTTATTTGTTACGACAGAAAAACGTTTTACAGCTTTGCCTAGATGTATGTATACTACCAATTGCTTTGAACGGGAGGACTGGGTTCCTTCCCTGCCCGTTGCGGAATTCGGATTGGGGGAGGGGGGGAAATTAGTGGACCATCCCTCAACTTTTTCTGGCGCAATATTTTCTGTGCGTAGTTTACAGGACCATTGAAGAACAGTACTGTCAGTGCTGTTGCACACGATGGTAACCTTTGCAACTGTTGACTATCGGTCAGAAATGTGTAGTACAATCGTAATTTTGTACAATACGCATCTTTCGCCAACCTGAGTGAGAGCTCATTAGGAGGCAAGATGAAGGTTTTTTGTGTCTGATGAAATCTGGATCTACTTCGGTGCTAGTGACGACCGTGTGTTGGTTAGGAGACCAAGTGAGCGCCTGTAACCAACCTGTCTGCATGCTAGACGCACTGGCCTACACCTGGAATTATCGTCTGGGGTACGATTTTATATGCCAACAGGAGTACTGCATATTTTGTACGTCAATCTGGTGATGCGACCTGTTGTACTGCCATTCCTGAACAGCATTCCAGCAGGAGTTTTCGACAGTATAACTCTCGCCCACGTACCGCTGTTGTAACCCAATATGCGCGACAGTGTCGACACGTTGCCCTGGCCTACTCTATCACCAGATCTGTCTCCAGTCGGGTACGTATGGAACATCGTCGGACGACAACCCCAGCGTCATCCACAACCAGCATTAACCGCCCGTGGATTAACCTATCAAGAGCAACAGACATCGAACTCCATCCCACAAACTGATATCTGGCGTCTCTATAACACAATAGATGCACGTCTGCATCCTTGCATTCAACATTCTGGCGGTTACACCGGTTGTTAACGTACCAGCATTTCACATTTGCAATGGCTTATCTCGCAACTGCATTAACTTGTGATCTTGCCGTGTTAATCACTTAAATATGTTACCTAGATAAATGTATTCTCATAATTTCATTACTCTACCTTAATTATTTTTTGTTGTTGCAATTTTTTCCGTCATTGTAGTTTGCGTCACTGTTTTGCAACCATGACTGATTAAACTAAGGTTCAGTGATATTCGCACCTGTCAACACCTGATTTCTTTCGAAGATTCGTCTTTAAGTATGGGGGCATTTTGGCTGCCCGGCATGTCTTGCATACCGGGTGTAATAGTTTTGTCTAGGATCTGAATAAATCTCGGTGACTCCAGTGGACTGGTTTCGAATCTAAAGGTTATTTAGCCGCGCAAGAGTCAACGAGAAATTTGAACGGAGAATAGTGGCAGTTACAGAAACGGTTGCTGCTGCTGCTGCTGCTGTTGCTGCGGCAGCAACAAACAGCCGCCGCAGCGCCGTGGCAGACACCTGCCGCGCCACAGCTGGTGCACTGCAGCGCAGACTGCCTCTCTCTGGCTCTGCCAGTCACACAACGCACAGCGAGCTGGCCGCTAGAATGGCTGCGCTTACAACGCGGAGTTTTTTCAAGGATCGGCAGTACGTGCACTAGTTAATCTAAATCTCAGTACATCTATTATCTGCATAAATACTCTGCAAGCCACAGCGAAGGGTATCTTTTACCATTACTAGTCAATTTCCTTTCCTGTTCCACTCACAAATAAAGCTCTAATTTCTCGTATCTTAGCTTCGTGGTACTTACACTAAATGTATGTTGGCGTTAGTAGAATCGTTCTGCAGTCAGTTTCAAATGCCTGTTCTCTAAATTTTCTCAGTAACGCTCCTCGAAAAGAACGTAGCCTTCCCTCCAAAGATTCCCATTTGAGTTGACGAAACATCTCCGTAATACTTGCCTGTTGCTCGAAACTACCGGTAACAAGTCTTGCAGCACGCCTCTGAACTTTTTCGATGTCTTCCTTTAATCCGACATAGTGCGTATCCTAGACACTGGAGCAGTACTCAAGAATGGGTCATACTAGAGTTCTATACGCCCTCTCCTAGATAGATGAATTACGCTTTCCCAAAATTCTCCCAATAGAAAGAAGTCGAGTATTCCCCTTCCCTACAACCAAACTGAAATGCCCATTCGTTTAGTGTCGCTTTACAACGTTACGTCAACATATTTGATTGATGTGACTGTTTGAAGCTGCGCCGCGCGCTCCGAGGCGCCTGACAACGGTTCGCGCGTCTCCCCCCGTCGGAGGTTCGAGTCCTCCCCCGGGCATAGGTGTGTGTTGTCCTTACTGTGAGTTAGTTTAAGTTAGATTGAATACTGTGTAAGCCTAGGGACCGATGACCTCAGCAGTTTGGTCCCATAGAAACCTACCACAAATTTCCAATTTTGAAGCTGCACCCAGTTAATGCTGTATTCGAACGTTACAGGGTTGCTTTTCCAGCTCATCCATATTACGTTACATTTTTCTATATGTAGAGCAACCTGCTATTCATGCACCAAAGAGAAATTTTGTCTACATCTGCTATGTGCCAAAACGCAGATACCTCAACTATCACACAACAGTTTTACTGTCAGATTTACCATAAAAGAATCGAGGCTAAGCTTAGTAAAATGCCGAAATTTATAAGACAATGACTGACATATTAGTTTTTCGCGCCGGCCGCTGTGGCCGAGCGGTTCTAGGCGCTTCAGTCCGGAACCGCGCTGCTGCTACGGTCGCAGGTTCGAATCTTGCCTCGGGCATGGATGTGTGTGATGTTCTTAGGTTAGTTAGGTTTAAGTAGTTCTAAGTCAAGGGGACTGATGACCTCATATGTAAAGTCCCATAGTGCTTAGAACCATTTCTTTAGTTTTTCGCGAAAAAAGTTACCGTATTATATTGCTGGGATAGGTATAAATGTTGAACTCTGTCTTCTAAAAAGAATGTAAAGTGAGTAAAGTAAATTTTTCTCGCGTCTACGCGAGGTATACTTACTTTGGCCGTCGTATAATAATCACAAAGTCTTCTTCGAACGCAGGATCGCTAAGTTCACCCAACAAGATTTCGCCTTATGGGCTACACCGATCTATTACGATCCTAGCAACGCGTTTGTGAATTTGTTAGATGTCTATTGTTAGGCCTACTGGATGAAGACTCCAAACACTGGTGCAGTAGTATGGTCTTGAATACCCCGCACTTTCCAAGAATCCTTCCTATAAATCTTAGTCTACCATTCGCCTTCTCTTATCCTGATTTTACATGACCATCTCATTTCATATTGCTCATTAGTGTTACGTTTATCCACTTAAACTGACTGCCATGCATTAGACTAAGTATAAATTTTGTCAAAGTTTTTCTGCAATTCTTTACGATCGTCCAGTGGAGATATTTCCCAAAATACAACAGCATCATCAGCGAACAGTCTTAGAGTGCTGCTGGTCCCATATGATAAACCGTTTTTGTATGGTGAGAATATTATTAGTCCTATTACGCTTCCTCCGGAAATTCATAGTTCCATTTGTCTCTGTCGAACATTCGGCGTCCAGTGTAACGTTTTGCTTTCTGTTAGTCTGATATTGCACCAACCAGTCACACATTTGGAAGATACACCATATGATAGTATATAAATAACGATTAGTAAAAGAAATGTGAAAAACATGAAAACGTTGCCCTTATTTTTCCCACTCGAACCATCTTTTTATGACTGACAATAGGTGACAGTACCAAATAATATTTCTTTCCTAGCCTCAGCCTTCTTATCGAAAGATGATAATTTTGTGGTGAAAAAGAGACTTGATTTACGACTCCAGCCTTGTTGTGTTTGTTATTGCTAGGCATCTACATACAACCACACTTTGTAGATCATCGCAGCATAATCTGGTATTTGCTTTCGTTTTACTCCATTTTACTTTCCTTTCTCCGATGAATGATTTTCTTCTTGTGTACACCCCAACGTGCATTTTAAACAATTATTTTCTACTACATGAGTTCGGGTTTTAACTTGTTCGTTCGAACACTCTGCTTTTGGTTCCATCCACAAGAAATAGAATCGAAGCAGCGTTCGAGAAATTTGTCCATTTTCCTTCGATTTCTGTTGTTTGAGTTTCCGTGCACACTGCCGGATATAGGGTCTACTTCTAAATTTGTTCAGCATATCATCAAGGTGTATGCCATATGAAATATAGCAGTACGAATATGTAAAACATTTTACTTGCTGATAACTTTATCTTTGACAACTAGTTTTGTTCTTAATGTAAGTACACACTTGTATACAAGATCGAGCGATTGTCTTTAGAATTAGTATAGAGACATCTAGGTACTTTTTCTCGTGTGCGCACTTGAGTGCCTTGTTTCGCGATATTTGATAAATATGGCTGACCTTTTTGGGACCGCTGCTTGTGCAGTAATAACAATGGATAATGAAAGAAATCGAAAGAGTAGACGTTGTTGGAAACGTGAACTGATCGTGGAGGGGCCTTGTTTCGACTATAATGTAATTTCTACCTTGAAAGTAGAAGGAAGCTGTTTTTTTTTTTTTTGTTTTTTTTTTTTTCAACATCACTCACTGATGCTTTAATATATTTTGGCCAGGTCTCCGATAGTCAAGTAATTCGTGTTGAGATTTTTATATTCGGAATTACAAACTTCCCACTAACGTGACACTGCGACAAATCTTCAGTCACCTGCAACACTTTCTTTGGTCGCATCTTGATAAGTGATGTTTAACAGTATGAAAAACAAAAATAATAAAAAAAACGATGAAGCTTTTTCCACGTAACAAAGATAATAAATGGAGGCCATATCTAGCAACAAGTCCACACTATGAAATATTGCACAGTATTGTCTAAGATTTGTCTCATGTCTCCCATTTCACACGGTAGTCAAAAGTTCTGCGATTTTGTTGCAAAAGCGTGTCTGTAGACCAATCTGTCTCAGTTGTCTATATACAAAATCGCTCGATTGACTGTAGACACTGCCTAGATACAAAAATCGCTCGACTTTGTACACTAGTGTGTGCAAGGCCTTACTAGTCATTTCCCTTTAAATACTGCTGTCCTCAGCAATTGTTCTAGGTATTTTAGGGCTTCTCTCTTTCCTTCTAACGGTCACTTCCTCTCACAACGCCTCTCCCCACTCCCTCAGAAAACTCGAAATTTTAGTATTATGTTGTTTAGACTGAATAGAACAATTATAACAGAAACTGGTTTAATAACAAGCAGTAAACCTCCTATTCCTTATAGAGTAGAACTCTCGTGTATAAAACGTCACATCTTACGAACTATGTGTCGTACAGGGATGTAATTGTGCTGGTAAATGCAGCGGTGCCAACGGCCCTGCCGCAGTGGCAACACCGGTTCCCGTCAGATCACCGAAGTTGAGCGCTGGGCTAGCACTTGGATGGGTGACCATCCGGTCTGCCGAGCGCTGTCGGCAAGCGGGGTGCACTCAGCCCTTGTGAGGCAAACTGAGGAGCTACTTGATTGAGAAGTAGCGGCTCCGGTCTCGGGAACACATACGGCCGGGAGAACGGTGTGCTGACCACATGCCCCTCCGTATCCGCAACCAGTGACGCCTATGGGCTGAGGATGACACGGCGGCCGGTCAGTACCGTTGGGCCTTCATGGCCTGTTCGGGAGGAGATTAGTTTTTAAATGCAGCGGTATACGTGGACACAGTCTACAAAATTTGTTGCGAGTAGAATTAATAGTAAAGAAGTAATAGATTAAAACGTCACGCCTGATGCTGCAGTGTTAGTGCACGAAGAGCAAAAATTTAGTAAGTGAGAAATCGTTTTCATTTCATCATTTTGTGGGGAGTGTATCAGCGAGGAGGAGTATCATGAAGCTTAAAATTATGTGTGAAGTTTGTTGGAAGTCGCTACGTGCTCTCATTCTGAGATACTGGATGACTGTAGACTGGGTAATTTGCGCGCCGTGAGATACGTTGCCCCCAAGATACAGGGTGACAACTGCACGGTTTGCCGCGGGGTATGATGGGAATTAGTAAGCGCTGTATCGTTTGGATTAGCAACGAAGCCCACTTTCGTTTGGATGGATTCGTCATTAAGCAAATCCGCATTTCACGATCTTGAAGTCTCTTCACCCCCCAGTGTCTGATTGTGTGGTGTGCAATGTTCAGCCAAGGAATAATCGTTGCTATATTCCTTGATGACACGATGACTACCGAAAAGTACGTGAAGGTTTTGAAAGGTGATTTTATCCCCATTATCCAAGGTGACCCATATTTCGACAAGATGTGGTTCATGCAAGACGGAGCTGGACTCCATCGAAGCAGGAGCGTGGCTGATGTCCTAGAAGAGCGCCTTGGGGACCGCCTTGTGGCTCTGGGGTAACCAGAGGCCACTGGTATGGGCCTCGATTGGTTGTCATAATCTCCTGATCTGAACACATGCGATTCCTTTTTGTGGGCTATATTAAAGACAATGTGTACGAGCAATAACCTCAAAACCACTGCAGAGCTGAAAACAGCCATTCAGGTGGTCATCAATGTTCCGACACTTCACCGGGTTCATGCAGAATTTCGCTACTCATCTGCGCTACATCATCGCCAAGGGCGGCAGGCGTATCGATCATGTCGTAATCTTAATCCGAATATCTGTAGTGACGTTTGCATATTGAATAAAGTGTGTGCATGCTGTAGTTTGTAACTAATTTACGTATTTTCTTTTTCGTGTAGTTCAATAACTGTCACCCTGTATATACGCGGTTTCTAACTACAATACTTGACTTGTTCTGTTAAACTTTTAACATAAGATTATAGCTCTTAATGACATCAAGCATGAAGGGATGCAAGTGATTCGCAGCTGTCAGTGTGTCTTCGATTACTACCACACGTCCCATGCAAGCGCAAGAGAATGTCCCCCGTGCCGGCCGGTGTGGCTGAGCGGTTCTAGGCGCTTCAGTCTGGAACCGCGCGACCGCTACGGTCGCAGGTTCGAATCCTGCCTCGGGCATGGATGTGTGATGTCCTTAGGTTAATTAGGTTTAAGTAGTTCTAAGTTCTAGGGGACTGATGACCTCAGATGTTAAGTCCCATAGTGCTCGGAGCCATTTGAGCCAATGTCCCCCGTAGCATAATACTGCCCCCACCAGCCTGCATCCGTGGCGCATTGCACGCTTCGAGCCGCCGTTCAGCATGATGTCAGTTTTTATGGAGACGATCATCGACCCAGTGTAGCAAAAATGTGAACCACCCGAAGAGCCGACACATTTTCATTGATCGATGGTCGAATCTCGATGATCCCGTGCCCACTGCAATCGTAACTGACGATGTCGTTGGGTCAACATGTGAACGCGTACGTGTGATCTGCTGCGGAACTGCTTGTTCGACAATGCTCGATGAACGGAGTGCTCCGGAACACCTGTGCGTGTACCAGCAGTGTGCTCGTTCGACACAGATGCCACCGATCACCATCTGCCCTAATTTACAGAGCAGACGAGGCTGCGAACCCCACATTCTGTGAAGAGTCGTGGACTTCCGACAATTTAGCGTGTAGTGGTAGTTTCACTGTCCTACATCTTTCCGTAGATGTTCACGTCGGTAGCACGTGAACATTCGAATAGCTTCACTGTTTTCCAGATACTCGTTCACAGACTCTGCGCAATAATAATCCGCCCTTTGTAAAAGTCGCTTACATCAATGGATTTCCTCATTTCAGGCCCATATCTTCGCCAGGTTGATCCCTCCTCCACATCTGCTCCGCTTACACTCTTTTTGTTTCCGCGTCACATGCCCGCAACGCCACCAAGCGGCATCCAACGTGGTGGGCAGTGGTCATAATGTTTTGGCTTATCAATGTATGGTTGCCATGTATTTAAATAGCTATTGATGTTAACAGACAAAACCAGCATGCGGGAATCTCCTGTATTTATGTTCAAAATTTCGTGACCCCTCCTTTTCATAACTGTGGTATCCAGGCGACTTGTTAATTACCCCCTTCGGTGGAGCCCGCCCTGATTGATTTCGCTTTGTCGACGGGACTTTCGCAGATTAAATATGAGCGGAATGACCTACTTCCCTTCAGCTGCCGGAATGTATACTCATATTATGTTTTTTTGCTAGATTCATCGTGCTGTGAAATGTGTCAGTATATTGAGAAGTTGACACGTCTTCCTGGTGCTTCCTTGGGAACATTGTGGCTATGTATACAGCTGTTTTTATGCCAATTTATCATACGACTTAAAATTAATGAGTTCAACTCTACTTTCTAAACTGCAGAAAAATCACACACTATCATTAAGAAGTTATTCTGTAGTGAACTCCAGCAGACATTTTCTCTAAAAATCTGTCTGTCAGACATTTTAGGTCATTGTGTAAAACGTCAACTATTTTTATTTCGGCGAGTTTGAAGTCTGTCAGTTCCTTACCAATGCTAAGTAACGTCCGGAGTGCGTTTTATATCATTTCCGTTGTTGAAATCGGAATTATCGTTAATATCAAATTTCACGTAACAAGCGCATCCTGATATTACAAGTTGAGCAAGCTTTCTGCCTGAACCAGTATGTGCTATAGTTCAGGGCACAGACGTTACATATTTTCTGTAATATGCCTTTCGGAATAAAACGTGGAAATACGTACTATCTTCCTTAATGAATAGTTTATACAAAACTTTTGTGCGTTTAAGACATTAATGAATGGATGTACACAAAATAAGTTAATCTAAAAGATTAACTTTGGACAATTTTCATCTCTAAGGGCCGCTGTTATTCGTAACTGAAAAGTTAGCAGAACGTTGTAATAGTCGTTTAGAAATATTGGCAATGTTCCATCGCCACTCGCAGACGCGGTCAGTATCTATTCCTAGCACCACTACAGTTCGGCGCGTGCGACGTAAACTTTATATCGAGGGCTGTGGAGCTGCCTATAAACCACGTATCATACAGACATGCCCTTCACCTGCCTTCTGTTGGTGTGTGGATCGTCCTGGATCAGAGGAAAGAAATTTTATGCTGTGATGAATAACGGTACTCCTTATAGGTCTCCGATGGTGACGCATAGGTTTAGAGAACGCCTGACAGATGTTACGTCTCTGTTACAAATCTGTATTACTATACGGCTAACCAGGTGCACAGCGCACGGTCTCAGTCGCACGATGCCTATCTAACGGCTTCCAGGGGGAACAAATATAATTAATGACCAAATTTCAAAATTTAGAATGCTGTCATAATCTGTTCATTACGAGGTATAATATTACCTTAAAAGTTGAACACAGTGAAACATAGTGTACCCAGTTAGAAACTGTGTATACGTCTTGAGAAACCGTAACTCACGTGGCGCTAATTACCCAGACAACATTCACACAATTACAGATAATTGAAAACCCTTACGAAAATTGTTTTCGTTAATCCTCCCCACAAAATGACAAAACGAAATAGTTTATCGCTTACTACACTTTCGCTATTCATGCAGTAAAACTTCAGCATCACGGATGACGTTGTAATTTATTATTATTTACCACTAACTTTGTTCGCAACACATTTTGCAGAAGTGTCCACTTATACCACTAAATGTACCTGCAAAATTAAATCATTGTGCGACACATACATGGTCCAGTCACATCAGTGTGACAAACGTCTGTGTCAGATGTAAACGTGGAGTAACCACTCACAGAAGGCAGGAGGCAGCACCAGTAGCGGTGGCTACATTAAGCGTGTCGGGGGGACGTGGAAAACAGTGCAGTTGTAATGTGGAGACGGAGCGATTTATCTGACGTCGGATTGGCATGATCATTGGATCCCGAAATTTCAATAGTAAATCTCTCTGGGATGCACAACGCCTCCCTTGCAACGTCTGTCAGTGGAGTTTCTTTAGCATCTCCGTAACGCTCTCTCACCAGCTAAACGATCCCGTGACGAAACGCGTCGCTCTTCGTTGGATCTTCGTTATCTCCTCTGTCAGTCCTATCTGATAGGGATCCCAGATGGATACATAATGCTCAAGAATCGGGCGAACAAGCGCCCTATAAGCCACTTCTTTCGTGAATAAGTTACATTATCTTAAGATTCTTCCGATGAATCTGAGTCTGGCATGTGCTTTCCCACTAATTGTTTTATGCGTTCATTCCACTTAAGGTCGCTCTGGATAGTTACGCCCAGATATTTTATGGCAGAAACTGTCTCCAGCTGTTTGTCATCAGTAGCGTAGCTGTACAGTAGTGGATCTCTTTTCCTATGTATGTGTAATATGTTACATTTATTTACGTTCAGGGTCAACTGCCAGAGCCTGCACCATTCATCAGTTCTCTGCAGGTTGTTTTGCAAATTCTTACTATCTTCTGGCGTTGCTACTTTGATATAGGCAACTGCATCATCTGCGAGTAGCTTTAAAGAGCATCTGACGCTTCCTACCAGATCATTTATATGTATTGTAAACAGCAACGGTCCTATCACAATTCCCTGTGCTACTCCGAATATTACCTTTACGTCTGTCGATTTAGTTCCGTTAAGAGCGACGTGTCGAGTTCTATCTGCAAGAAAGTTTTGAGTGTAATCGCAGGTCTGCTCCAATACTCTCAAGCTCGTATTTTTTCCATTAAACAGCAATGCGGGACGGTGTCAAATGCCTTACTGAAATCAAGGAACACGGCATCAACCTGAGCGCCGTTGTCCACTGTGCTGTGGGTATCATGGAGGACCAGAGCTAGCTGAGTTTCGCAGGATCTCATTTTGCGGAATCCATGTTCATTTTTATAGAGGAGATGTTCATTTTCCAAGAACATCATAATTCTTGAGCATAAAACATTTTACATAATTCCACAACAGATTGACGTCAACGATATAGGTCTATAATTGTGTGGATGTGTCTTAGGGCCTTTCTTAAAAATGGGAATGACCTGCCCTTTTTTCCAGTCGTTAGGTGCCTTTCGTTGCTCAAGCGATCTACAGTAAATCACTGCTAGAAGGGGAGCAAGTTCTTTCGCATAATCTTTATAGAATCTTATAGATATCTCGTATGGTCCTGAAGCCTTTCCGCTACTAAGCGATTGTAGCTGCTTTTCGATTACATCCGTTTCAACTACATTTCGTTACATCTCTACCTGTATTACGCTGAGTAAATGTTTTTGACAGATTTCCTCTATTTAACCCTTTGTTGTGTGTCATCCTCATATCAGTCAGTCAGTTCACCTCCTCTTTGGTCTTCTTCTTTCCTTTGAGTCGTCATCTGATCTATTCTCAGTACATTAGTATTTGTAAAATGACTCTTAGTGTTCATTAAAAAATGACGATCATTCCACTTGGGACCTGTGGAATGGTACATTAGCTTATTTGTTTTAGTTGTAAATATTTGTCATGTATTGTTATTTTTCTGACATGTTCCACATCCTGGAGGACCTCCTCACTACGGATCAATTGGAATGAAAGTAAATTTAATCTAATCTAATCTCATCACTAGTCCACTGTGATGGACTTTCAGCCTACTTTCGAATTGCCTCATTCTGAATTCTATCCCTTATGGTGCCTACATACATGTCTCAGCCGCAAGTAAAACTATCCTCTTACTCTGGTTTTCAGTGGTTTCTGACATTTCCATGCTGACTTCACGGCTGTCTTATTTCCTTTGACTTCGATGTTTATGTTTCCGTCACGTAGAATTCCATACCCCGTCCGGATTTTACTTGGTGATCTACCTCAGGTTTTCGTTATTTGCCACAACGGAGTCGATGTACTTAAAGCGTTTCACGAGATGTATGGCATTCAGTGAAATGTTTAAAGTATATTTCGTTGTAGTTTTCCCTCCGGGAGAAATCTTGGACCTCTCGTTGCTTCGCTTGACTATGTCATGGCAGAGGGCATCAAGATACTGCCACGACTTATGCAACGTGCACCGTCGAAGAACGATTCGGGAATGAGCGTTGTGGGTATCAGCATAAGAGGGCATTCATTCATGCCGAATGGTCTGTGATGTGGAGATTTCACATACCTTTATGCACCGCCCTGCTCGGAATCCTCATTTGAAGTAGACTGAATATTTATGCAATGTTTCGTAACGCCAGACTACGACGTGTAACAACACTGCTGTCCCCGTTAGGTTTTCCTGGATAACTGGACACTCATTTCCCGTTTCTGTGAGACGTTAGTGACTACAAGAGTTACGGCTATATTGAGGATGAAATATAGCCTTAACTTTCATCCTTATCATAGGAACGCAAGTCGCCCATTGTGGCGTCGATTGAAATAAGACTTGCACTCGGCGGCCGAACTTCCCAGAATGGAGCCTCCCTTCCAACAATGCCATACACTCTTTGTTTTTAAGGCTACATTGACAGTGAATTTCAATCCGGATCGTTTTCACATGCCGCAATACAAGTTGGGATCCATGGAAAATCTCCGTCTACGTTTCCTCGTGTATATATATCTACTTTATAAACCGTGCAAGAGTCATTGGATGCCGGGGTAGGGAAGATAAGGATCAGTACAGTTTCCAGTATTTGAGACTATTGGGAATGGATTCTATGCGCTACTAACATCCATATTATCGTAAATAATCCCGATAAAATAACCACTGAAACTCGCTATTGTGGCAGCGACATGTTTTTTGCAAGGCCATGAAATCTTTCACTCGAACCGGCGATATACAGTAGAAATACACGATGTAGAGCTTATAGATACACTTTTGTAGCGTTATTACTCTTGGATGAGGTATTAAAATCGAAGTGTATTTTATTACTGAATAATGTTAAACTTCCATGTACACACACTTATTTGTACATGAGTCACGGCTGTGTGGCTGCTAAAACGTGTCCTGCAAAGTTTATAACATGTGAGAAAGATTTGTGTTTACGCTACTTTTATCAGGGACTAACAAGTGGAAGTGAACCCATCATGTTGTCTTCTACCAGACTGTTACGGGTATGTTACGTCGAACGTGGGACGAATGTGATTGTACAGGTAGTTTCAGAATTCCTATTGGAGGCTCGTAGCGGTTCAGGAGTGGACTTAATTGATTCACTTTTGATAAGATATCGAATAATTTCCAGACATTCCGCTTCACGATACGTACACAGTGAAGACAATGGGCTCTTACCTGTGTGCTGCATATTAAGTCCGTGACATGGGCAATGTTTCGCCTACTCGCCGTCGGTTTCTCTTGTACGTGACGAAGGCCATCCTCTTCACAGTCGATAATGCGGTGCCTCCGTGGACCGCCACAATAAATCCTCCTCATCTACGTCTACATCTACATGATTACTCTGCTAATCACAATAAAGTGCCTGGAAGAGCGTTCAATGAAGCACCTTCAAGCTGTCTCTCTACCGTTTCACTCCCGAACAGTGCGCGGGAAAAACGAACACTTAAATTTTTCTGTCCGAGCCCTGATTTCTCTTGTTTTACCGTGATGATCATTTCTCCCTATGTAGGTGGCTGCTAACACAATATTTTTGCAATCGGAGGAGAAAACTAGTGATTAAAATTTCATGAGAAGTTCCCGTCGCAACGAAAAACGCGTTTATGTTAGTGATTGTCACTCCAATTCACATATCATGTCTGTGGCACTATCTCCCCAATTTCTCGATAATACAAAATGAGCTGCCCTTCTTTGAACTTTTTCGATATCATCCGTCATTCCCACTTGATGCGGATCCCACACCGCATAACAGTACTCCAGAATAGGTCGGACAAGGGTGGTGTAAGGAGTCTCTTTGGTAGACCTGTTGCACCTTTTAAGTGTTCTGCCAATGAATCGCAGTCTTTGGTTTGCTCTACCCACAACACTATCTATACGATCGTTCCAATTTAGGTTATTTGTAATTGTAATCTCTAAGTACTTAGTTGAATTTATAGCCTTCAGGTTTATGTGATTTACCGCGTAATGGAAATTTAGCGGATTTCTTTTAGTTCTCACATGAATAACTTCACACTTTTATTTGTTCAGGATCAATTGCCACTTTTCGCCCCATACAGATATTGTATCTAAATCATTTTGCAATTTGTTTTGGTCATCTGATGACTTTACAAGACGGTAAATAACAGCATCATCTGCAAACAATCTGAGAGGGCTTCTTAGATTGTATCCTATGTCGTTAATATAGGTCTGGAACAATAGAGGGCCTATAACACTTCCTTGGGGAACGCCGGATATTACTTCTGTTTTACTCGATGACTTTCCGTCTATTACTACGAACTGTGACTTTTCTGACAGGAAATCACGAATCCAGTCGCACAACTGAGGCGATATTACATAGGCACGCAATTTGGTTAGAAGAGCTTGTGAGGAGCGGTGTCGAAAGCCTTCTGGAAATCTAAAAATATGGAATCAATTTGACATTCCCTGTTGATAGCACACATTGTTTCTTGAATATAAAGAGCTTGTTGTGTTTCACAGGACCGATATTTTCTGAAGAACTATATTTTCTAAAAAATGGTTCAAATGGCTCTGAGCACTATGGGACTCAACTGCTGAGGTCATTAGTCCCCTAGAACTTAGAACTAGTTAAACCTAACTAACCTAAGGACATCACAAACATCCATGCCCGAGGCAGGATTCGAACGTGCGACCGTAGTGGTCTTGCGGTTCCAGACTGCAGCGCCTTTAACCGCACGGCCACTTCGGCCGGCTATATTTTCTGAATCCGTGTTGACTATAAGTCAATAAATCGTTTTCTTCGGGGTAATTCATAATGTTCGAACACAGTAAATGTTCCAAAACCCTACTGCAAATCGACGTTAGTGATATAGATCAGTAATTCAGCGGATTACTCCTATTTCCCTTTTTGGGTATCGGTGTGACTTGAGCAATTTTCCAGTCTTTAGGTGCGGATCGTTCTGTGCTAAATATGGAGATATTGTATCAGCATACTCTGAAACGAACCTGACTGGTATACAATCTGGACAGGAGGCCTTACCTTTATTAAGTGATTTAAGCTGCTTTGCTGCACCGAGGATATCTACTTCTACGTATGTTTCTTATCTTGGCAGTTGCGAATGTACCAATTTCTCGCAGCTGTTGTTGTAGTCGAATGGAAATGTTACTTGATGTCTGCGTCGAGAGTAATCCCAGACCGCTAATTACAACACGTATTGACGACGGCTCCCTGTTTTTAGTTTGTGTGTGTATCGTGAAGAGGGAGATATGAAAGTGATCCGATCTTCAGACTTATTTTATATCCAAACGGTACATTCCCGGACATGGGTTTCTTATGAAAGTTCTACTGAATCCCATAGAAGCCATTAAAAGAAATTGTCAAACACCCTGTAGATTCGATATGTTCAGAAGTAGCAGGAAGTAATTGAGAGGTAATTGAGCCCTTGCAGCCAAAATTCTTAAGTTTCTCTGTGTGACTGCCAAGCTCTACAATACTGTATTGAAAAATTGGCCAGGTGTGAGTAGGATTTGCGCTCTGGGGGTTCCGTTCAAACTTAATTGTGTGTGTAGCCAGTTCATCCATCCCGGGAATCGACAGTCTTTACGATTTTTACCGGTTAGTGACACTGGCAAGATGCCGACCCTGGGGATTCCAAGACTTTCGAAAAATTTTAAATTTTAAGTTTAAGTCGGATAACAAATGAGTTTTCTTGCGATATAATTACAAATTCACTATTTTCTAATTTTTTCCCCTAATTTTCACGGGAAACTTTGCTTCTTACCAAATATCATGATTCTAGGTCAACGGGAAGTAGCCTATAGTTTTAGGTGAGTGAGTATGCGAGTATCAGAATGTGTGACATGAATAGCTTTATCTTTAGTGCAGTAACTTAGGAACTTAAAAAAGGACTTCTAACAGTCGGACAGACAGAAAGACAGATAACAAAGTGATCCTAGAAGGGTACCGTTTTTACCGACCGAAGTACGCAACCCTAAAAAGCCAATACAGTGCATTAGTGAAACAGTTTAAATCATTTGTATTAAAGTTTATTTTCGCTTAACCATTCAATCTTCGTGGAGAATAATTCAGGAACGAGTGATCGTTACTTCAAATGCATTCTCATTCCTAGGAGGCACGTGTTCCCAAACGTAGTTTTTGAATGAATACCACGTTGAAGAACTCCAGTGCACTGCGTCGAGTTAAGAGCTACAGTTGAATAGTAACGTGTACTGTTGTTATCTCACCAAACATTGCTGTCTTCCCTTCACTATTCGGCTAAGTGCTTCTTAATTACTGCATTGCAGATGTTTTTATTATCCTCTCCTGATTACACACATTACCCGACGTATGTTCATCGGGGAACAAGTACGTATATTGTAGGCTCATTTAATACAGTCTGAGAGACTGACTTGATTTATGACTGGATTATTGCTTCCCATTATGAGAAAAACCTTTCACGGAGAAGTTTGAGAAGTCATACAAACATCAACCTTTCTCCGGACGCATGAAAAGTGAAGATGAGGGAAGAAAAAATAAGTAATATAAAGAACCGGTACGCCTTGGAAACTGGTTTTGCGGTTTTCTTCGAAGGCCACTAGTTGGTACTGCTGGTGATACTGTTCACCTGTTTCTCTGGTACGAACGCCATTTCAGGAAGCGTATGTGTGGTTCATGCGGTGCTGAGGCGTGTACTTCTCTGGTGTTGCTGTTTTACGACATGAATTGACTGGACGCTCTCCACATCGCTCTGTCCTGTGCCTTTTCCTTAATCTGCCGGCAAGTTCGCCCTATTTTAATGTCATCCAATATTCGAAGCCTTCTGGTACCTAGCTTCCTTGCAATGTTTTCTTCGATGACTCTTTTTTGCACCCAATTTCTTCGCAGTATATGTCCAGTTAGTATGTTTTCCGCATTCTAATAATTTCCTGTCCGCTTGTACTCTGAGATGCTCATTGTGTCCCTTCATTTCACTTTAAGTATTTTCAATCATAACACATTCAGAACTGAAGCAAGATTTTTTCTCTTTGTTTTTGATTGATGCAGTGGCATATAATTTCATACTCCACGCAAATCACTTCACGAATCTCTTTTTTTCTTCTACTGTAATTCTTTTTGCTGTCAACAAACATGGCATCTTTTTTTAAAAAAAGTCTTTCCCCTCCACTCCTTATTTCTTCCACACAATTACAATTTTCCGTCATCAAGCGTTTTAAGTACCGAAAAGATTTTACTTGATCCAAGGGTTTTCCTTTCTTTATATTTTAACAGAATTTTCGTACATCCTACTTTCATCCATATCTAATATGTTATAATTAATCTGTTCTTTCCTGTTACTTTCCTTCGTTATTTTTCCAACCTCATCTAAAGCTTTCAGAACAACAAACATTTCATCTTTTCAAAAGGTCTTTTATCCATAGCTATTCTATTCATTCTTCTGATATTTTGGCACTCACTGCTGAATTTCTCAGTATTTCTTCAATAGTTTGCGAGAACGGCTGTAGAACTGTCAGTGGTTAACTTTACCGCATCTCATTTTCTTACCACTTGTCTTCTTTTAATATTCTTCAGCCTTGTTCCATTTATGCTACTAGGGAGTATGATCCTTACCAGCATCTGCATTCATCTAATTCCTTAACGAAAAATTACATTTTAAAATTAATAATTATTATGTTTGGATATGTACTCCAGTGATCGCTGACTCAGTGTTGCTGTCATCAGGTGAGATGAGAGTAGTTTGTTTTGCAACACAGTATTGCTGGAGATGTGTATTAAAAGAGGTCATTATTTCACGTGACTGCTCTAAAAGATTTTAAAATAACCGTTGTGAAACAATGATCTTTTTTTTAGAAAATAGAACAGCCCTTCTGGAATAATAAACTCTTTAAATGAAGTTGGAAAGAAAAATATAGGCACAAAGAAGGTAACTACAAAGAAACCATGGGTAACAGAAGAAATACTTCAGTTGGTCGATGACAGAAGGAAGTACAAAAATGTTAAGGGAAATTCAGGAATACAGGAATACTCGCTGAGGAATGAAATAAATAGGAAGTACAGGAAAGCTAAGACGAAATAACTGCATGAAGAATGTGAAGAAAACGAAAAGAAATGATTTTCGGAAGAACTGACTCAGCATAAAGGAAAGTGGAACATTGAGAGTGCAACGGGAATTCCATTGTTAAATGCAGAGGAGAGAGCGGATAGGTGGAAAGAGTACATTGAAGGCCTCTATGGGCGGGAAGATTTGTCTCATGTGATAGAAGAAAAAACAGAAGTCGCTTTAAAAGAGTTAGCGGGATCTAGTATTAGAACCAGAATTTAAAAGAGCTCTGGAGGACTTGAGATCAAATAAGGCAGAAGGGATAGATAACATTCCATCAGAATTTCTAAAATCATTGGGGGGAAGTGGCAACAAAACAACTATTCACGTTGGTGTGTAGAGTGTATGAGGGTATGGATATACCATCTGACGTTCGGAAAAATATTGTCCACACAATTCCGAAGACTGCAAGAGCTGACGTGCGAGAATTATCGCACAATCAGCTTAAAAGCTCATGCATCCAAGTTGTTGACAAGAATAATATACAGAAGACTGGAAAATAAAATTCAGGATGTGTTACATCACGGTGCCAACGGCCTTGCCACAGTGGCAACACCGGTTCCCGCGAGATCACCGAAGTTAAGCGCTGTCGGGCTGGGTTAGCACGTGGATGGGTGACTGTCCGGTCTGCCGATTGCTGCTGGCAAACGGGGGGCACTCAGCACTTGTGAGGCAAGCTGAGGTGTGACTGAGAAGTCTCGTGAACTGACATACTGCCGGGAGAGTGGTGAGCTAACCACATGCCCCTCCATATACGATGCAGTGACGCCTGTGGTCTGAGGATGGCACGGCGGCCGATCGGTACCGTTGGGCCTTTCAAGGCCTATTCGGACGGAGTTTTAGTTTTGTGTTACATGGCGATCAATTTGGCTTTACGATAGGTAAAGGCACCAGAGAGCCAATTGTACCGTTGCGGATGATAATGCAAGCAACACTAAAAAAAAAAAAAACAAGACACGTTCATAGGATTTGTCGACCTGAAAAAACCGTTCGACAGTGTAAAATGGTGGAAGATGTTCGAAATTCTGAGAAAAATGGGGGTAAGCTATAGGGAGTGACGTGTAATGTACAGTATATACAAGAGCCAAGAGGGAAGAATAAGTGTGGACGACCATGAATGAAGTGCTCGGATTAAAAAGGGTGTAAGACATGCATGTAGTCTTTCGCCGCAACTGTTCAATCTGTACATCGAAGAAGCAATGATGGAAATAAAAGAAAGATTCAAGAGTGGAATTAAAATTGAAAGTGAAAGGATATCAGTGATACGATTCGCTGATGACATTGCTATCCTGAGCGAAAGTGAAGTAGAATTCCATGACCAGCTCAGTGGAATGAAGACTGACTACAGAATATGGACTGAGAGTGAATCGAAGAAAGACAAAAGTAATGGGAAGTAGCAGAAATGAGAACAGCGAGAAACTTAACATCGGGATTGATGGTCACAAAGTAAATGAAGTTAAGGGGCTCCGGAACGCCCTATACTTGCAATATTAAAATAACGCTTATAAATTACATCTTTCCTCACAAAGTATTTGAGGTAGGAAGTTGAACTTTTTACAGATTATTTATTGGAATATGGGCTACAACTTAACACAGCGATTTTACAAAATTTTAGTTCAGTTATTAAAGATGATTTTTTTTCAACTGTAATGAAGATTCACAACATTTTTTTGCAATTTTTTATTTATATATTCAAAAATATACAGTTTTTTGGAAAAAGGCTGTGTTAAATTATGCAGAAGGTACTGTGTAACATTTACTGAAAGTTTGAAACAAATATGTTTGGAAGATCCTTAGAAAACATGTAATTAGTATGAGAAAATAAAAGTTTTGGGAATCGAGCGACAAAGATTGGATTAACTTTTTAGTGCATTCCAGGTCCATAGGATGGATTATCTTCATCCTCTGCAAACTCCTCCTCCAGCTTCCTCTTGTTCCTCCTCCTGTTTACTCTTGCTTGTATTTCTAGACTCTTTACAGCCCTGTCTGCAGCCCGAAGGCGTTCCTTGTCTAAAGCAAGCATCGCTCGTACCATGTTAGAACCTATCTTCATTCCCATATTTCTAAATACCTTGCACCTTACAATGTTGCCATCATTGAAAGTCGCAACAGCATCATACACACCAAAGTGAAGTGTTTCTATTCCAACAAATACAGTCTTGGGGATTCTCGACCATATAACACTATTTACACTTTCATTGGGGTTTTGAGTTTTTCCGTGAATACACTTTTTCAACAGTTCAGGTGCTGCTAAGTCTCTGAAAATAGGTTTTATCACCTCCATTGTTGCATGAGGCAGACTATGCTTATGAGTGTACACTTCACCAGTTAGCAATCCTTTGTTATATTTACACCAACTGTCTTCTTCTTTGGGACACAAGCTATGTTGGGGATTTTCATCGTCTTTATTGTTTACAGTAATAACACATACCTTTGGCTTTCCAACATTTATCCTTTTCTTAAAAGCCTTCAGAGGATTTCTAATAACTTTACTTTTACTCATTATTATACTTCAACAAAACAGAGACTCAAGAAACAGAATTAATTACGAATATTTTCGAGATAACGACAGAGTAAATAAACATGAAACAATCGACAATCACACCAGCGATATATATTGAACCATCACAGGTTAGCCACAACACATACTTTATCTCACATCACTAAAATGTACCTGATGAACACGGACGTTAATAATAACACCATTTGACAGCAGTTTAACAGCGTCACAGTGGGTCACGCCCATGTAGAACACATTTCAAAAAAAATTTAAAAATAGTTGTAGTCTTCGGAATTGAATAAATTATATATCTATTAAAAGGTAATAGTCTGCAGATTCAGAAAACGCAAAAAAGTAAAAATTGAACTTTTCATGATTTTTGAGCCTTTCCGGAGCCCCTTAAGGAATTCTACTACCTAAACGGCAAAATAACGAATGACGGACGGAGCAAGGAGGATGTCAAAGCAGACTAGCGCGGCAAGAAGGGTCCTGATCAAGCGATGTGTACTAGTATCAAACAAAGGACTTGAGGAAGAAATTCCTGAGAATGTACGTTTGGAGCATAGCATTGTATGGTAGTGAAACATGGACTGTGGGGCAACCGGAACAGAAGAGAATCGAAGCATTTGAGATGTGGTGCTACAGAAGAATGTAGAAAATTAGGTGGATTGATAAGGTAAGGAATGAGGAGATTCTGCACAGAATCGGAGAGGAAAGGAATATGTAGAAAACACTGACAAGAAGGGAAAGGATGATAGGACATATGTTAAGACATCAGGGATTGGCTTTCATGCTACTAGAGGGAGCTGTAGAGGGTAAAAACTGTAGAGGAAAACAGAGATTGGAATACACCCAGAAAATAATTGAGGACGTGGGTTGCACGTGCTACTGTGAGATAAAAAGGTTGGCACAGGAGAGGAATTCGTGGCGGGCCGCGTCAAACTAGTCAGAAGACTGATGACTCAAAAGAAATTTTTAAAAAACTACGTCGGGTGTGGACCCAGCAGCATCAAAGTTAATTTTCATCTGTCTGTTTATTTATGTATGCATTTTTTTCACTGGGCAAGATTAGGCCTTCAGACCCTCCCTAACATTTAAACAGACTTCTTCACGGAGTAAACATTACAATTTTCACGCGCTATTATTGGAACCTCCGTTAATTGTCCACTTCTGTGACTTATTAACATTAAGAAATTTTCTAAGCCAATCCGTTTGTAATCTCCAGGTGCATCTGTGAGACCGTCATCATCCTTTCCGTCCTGTTTAAAGTACGAGTGAAATACAAATGAATGATGGAATGTTTTGCAAATCCCATACATGTGTCCAGTCTAACATGGTTTTATAAGAATGATGTACTAGTTACATTTTTCCTCGTATTATTAAGATGGCCAGGATCTAAGTAGTTATTCTTTTAAATAATGGTAAAAGCCATCTTTTTAGCTCGTTCTACGTACTTATCTTGTGATTATTAACTTTGAGATTCATAGTAGGATAAAGCAAAAATCTGGTTACCTCTAATTTTTAGGAATTCGGCATGAGCAGTGTTGAAACCCCTGCCAGGCTCTCTTAATTTTGATTTCTGTAAACGACACCATGTGATAGTGTTTCCTAAAAGACCGTGGTTGGCTTCCTTTCTCTTCATTGTCGCCCTGGCACTTCACTACCTTACCTAATGACCCCGATGTTGATTGAACGTTGTCCCTCCTTCTTTCCCCCCCCCCCCTTCTCTTCCCCCCACTCTCTCTTTGTGTGTGTGTGGGGGGGGGGGGAGAGGGAGGTGTTGGTTGGAGTGGGGGGTCAGTTCATTATGGAAACGCCATTAACTTCCCAACTCTGGCTTGTCCCAATGTAGTCTGTAAAAAGTAGCATGAAAATTGTTTCTGTACAGGGTGTCCCGGGAGGAATGGTCAGTATCCAGGAATAGGAAGGAACGATCATTCAAAGCAAAAAAGTCGTGTATAAATGTGCTGTACAATACATATGTTAAGAGCTATCAGTGCTTCACCATCTTCGATACAGTGAAACAAAACTCTTCTATTGAAACTCTTTGCTTTCCATATTTTAGGAGGAGGCAGTACATACCAAAACAAGAAAAATTCTTTGGTTAACTTAGGCTCTAAAATGCATACTGTAACAGTTATGAGCTCTTGTTTAGTAGAAGAAATGTGCTGTATAGTAGCGAACATGAAGTAGTGCTCATAGCTTTCAAGTTACTTATTTTATAGCCCATGTTTACTAGACACTTTTGCTTTGAATGATCGTTCCTGTCACATCTCTGGAGATTGACCATTCCTACAACGACACCCCTTGTATTTGTCCTTTAATGTAAAGACTCGTCTACATTTGCTAAAGTGAACACATTTTGTGGTTTTATTGTGTGGCGATAACAACGTGACATGAAGCTATTAAGAACCTCATCGCTGCCACAAGTGCATGCCATCGCCTCGATATCACTTCTTAAACCAACACGTAAAAATTATAAGTAGCGTATGATTGCTATGCTTGAGCTTTCCATCTTGCTGTCATCGTATATCTGGAATGTAGTGAAACTGAGAAAGTGCCTCATGAAAGTGTGAGAGGACCGTTAGTGTTCCCGGCATATGCCATCGACGTAGCGGACAACACTATTAGCCGTACTGACTGTTCGAAGACGACGCAGTTGTATTCGGATAAACCATGTTGTCATAAAATTGTTACGAAATTCTGAAAGTCGTTAAGGGTTCAGGACAAAGCGTGAAGACTGACAAGCTCATCTTGAATACAAGTAAATGTTATGTATCGGGGAACACCTTACGATATGCGTCATGCGTCAACTCTTCAGTGCAAGGCATGAAACAAATTATTTCCTCCAACCTGCGTCTCGCGGTAATGAACGCGAAGGTTTATTTAGAGAAATTCGAGCGTATTGATGGATACTTATTGTCTTTCTTCCCGCATATTGTAGAAAGTGAAGTCAATTGGCTCTAGAAAATACGGCTAAATAAAAGGCTAGTGGGCATGATGTAATTCCATAAGAATTGTTCAGAGTCATTGGAAAGAACGCGGTGAAAGCGTTGCGTTCAATATTTCAGCAAATATGTAGAACCGAACATTGGCCAAAACACTGGAAAAGTTCAGTATTCATCCTGATTCCAAAAAAAGAGTATTTCTAAAGACTTTCCGAATCACCGAACAGTCGAACTTATCTCACATTCTAGCAAAGTCGTGCTTAGAATCTTACAAAATGGACTGAAGCTACCTGATGAACAAACTGGATTTCGTAAAGGAAGAGGGACCAGAGAGCAAATTGCCAACATCCGATGGATTATTGAGAAGGCAAAAGAATTGCAAAAAGATGTGCGCTTTATTGATTATGCTGAAGCTTTTGACTGTATCGACCACAATAAATTTTGGGGAATAGTCAGAAACATAGAACTGCCTGATTACGTCCTTCTCTTCATACGTAATTTTACTCTGATCAACAAGCCACAGCAAAAACCTTATATGGAGCATCTAAGTCGGTCAAGATTAAGAAAGGAATACGGTAAGGCTGCATATTGTAGTCTTATTTATTCAGTCCGTATGCAGAGGACATTATGAGATTTGCCAGGTTAGATAAAGAAGAAAGCGGAATAAAATTTGCTGGCATAAATGTAAGTGAAACCTTAAATGTGCAGATGATACTATCCTTATGGCAGAAAGTGAAGAATAGTTAAAGATCCTCATACTGAAGGTGAAAGAAGAAATGAATGCTGAATGTCAAAAAAATGAACATTATGGCAGCTATCACTTCAAGGAGAGAGGAGAAACAGTGGAGGTAGTTTCTATGTTCAGTCGTCTCAGCTCGCAGATTTCTGCTATTGGTGATTGCAGGCACTAAATCAAGAGACGCTTGTTGCTTGCCAGAAAGGAATGTCAAAACTTGATAATGCTTATCGAGGAGAGATAAAACTTAAACAACGACGATCCGTACATTAAGGGATATGGTCTTCCCATTTGTGATGTACGGATATGAGATCTGGACCCTAAGAAAGGCTGAACGGGTAGAATAGACTCCTTTGATGTGAGATGCGTGATGTTGGAGGATACTCCTTAGAGTTCCATGGACCGCAGGCAGAACGAATCGATCAGTACTATAGTAACTAAAACCAGGCTGCTCCTTGAAAGGTGTTATACCGATACAAAAACTGAACTACTTTGGACGTGTCTGCTGGAAAACACGACAACGCTGGGGGAGATGGAAGGCACAGGGATAAGAGGCAAAGGATGAGCTGGGTGGTTGGCACCGCAGGAGTAATGGATCCTAACCTGGAAGGTACAGGACAGAACAAATACAATCTATTACGTAAGACCGTCTTCGTGCTAATCAGTAGAAAAATGTGTTTGACAACAAACCAAAACATACACATCCATCACACATGAACAAAACAAAAATGCCATTGCAATTAATAGTACGTCCAGTCACCCGCAGCGTCGATATATAATCACTTGGCATCTTCGACGCATGCTTGAAACCAAGTTTTCCGCGTATTCACGTGGAAGAGACCTCCAGATGTGTCAAGTTTGCGTTGACAGCTGTTTCAAAGTGAATCTTGCTTGCACTTTACGCTATGTTTCACGAAAAAAGGTTAATAATCATTTTTTCCAATTTTGGAGTCACTTTACCGGTTGAACCATGTTCTTCAAAATCATCCACGTTTTTAACTAATTTAGGGCTTATTATCCACTTTTGTGCAAGTTATTTTGAGTTCCCCATATATGTAGACGCCGCGGCATGACTTATTTTCCGACCTTTGAGGTGGCCACAGAGGAACACAGCCTCAAAACGCCACGCGTCTCTCTTCATGTGTATCTCAGTCAAGAATGCAAATTAAACTAATGCTTCATGGACATTGATTGAATGACAAGGGATCCCCCTATTAGACTATGAAAGAACTAAGGCGATATCTTTTACCATCTGTGTGTTATGCAGACCACGCTTTTATTTAACAGACAGTAGTTGTACTTTAATACATGGGGTCACGGAGAGTCGGAATCGACTAAACAACTGGAGGGAGGGAGGTGGGAGGAGTTGAAATTATCGTATGGCGTTATCGACAGCCTGGTGAAAGTCTTTCTATTGGGTCCACTTCAGCGGCTTGCGCGTCGTTGAAAATGGGATGAAATGATTCAGACAATACAAACATTCAATTCCCGAGCGAAGAAAATCTCGGACCCGGCCGGAAATCGAACCCGACGGTAACCACTAGACCATGAGCTGCGTACCGGGGATGGGAGGAAGATGATTCTCTTACACCTTGTATCCTCTGCCATACACCGTTCGGTGGTTTTGTAGAGTTTGGATGCGTATATACCGAATCATTTGTTCTGAAGACTCCATGTTGCGATTTCTTTGCAAAACAGTCGAAAATGCCGAGACCGACAGCGGACTACATAACGCTTACCTAGAATTCTCATTGTCCCAGGAAGTTCCTTGTAATCAAATGGTTGAAATGGCTCTAAGCACTATGGGACTTAACAGCTGAGGTCATCAGTCCCCTGGAACTTAGAACTACTTAAACCTAACTAACCTAAGGACATCACACACATCCATGCCTGAGACAGGATTCGAACCTGCGACCGTAGCAGCCGCGTGGTTCCGGACTGAAGCGCCTTGAACCGCTCGGCCACCGCCGCCGGACTCCTTCTAATCAAGGAACGTCCTTGTGTTTGCTGCTTTGGAGAAGTGACATGCAGCATTAATATTTCATTCTGGTTAAAAATTGCTGACTATCGCTGGAGTGAATGCAGCATCGATTACCGATAATGATGTCATTGTCGTTCTTAGGCCGCACTTCCACTACATTCAACTCTAGAGTGTGTTTTATTATTTAATTTGAAATCGGATACTGCATGTAATAACTGAATGGCGACTGTCAACTTTCTCCTTTCGATGAGTAGTTGTATATTTGGGCTATCTGCATACAAACCCGGATGCCGCAGTCGGTAGTAGGTGGCCCTACCCATTTCTGTTTTGTCCAAAAGTGTATATAGTATTTTCATTTTACGTTACACCTGTGCGAAGTGACTCAAGTGTTGAAGCAAATAGCACTGGTGTGATTTTAAAATTGACGGCAAAAATAAACTTTAATAAATATGGACTGTCCGACAGAGTATTCGAGAAGAGGAGGTGGTCGTAGAAGATAATTCTGAATCAGTCATTCCGCACCAGCAAGCAATAAAAGAGATGACCTAAGAAGATGAAGTACAGTATCACATGAACATGTTTTTTGTTAAGAAACTACTTACAGATATCCCTTGTAACAGCGTAATAATTTTTTGCGTACACTAATTTCACCTCTGTGAATAATTAAAATTATTTGTTCGAAAATATTCGGACACCCTTTATTGTCCGATCCAAATAGGTTAACCATGCAACTAATATCGTTTAATACTTCTTTTGATAATGTAACTGTGGCGTAGTTTTCCTGCATGTTTGATATACTAAAGGTGAATTTTTTTCTCAAAAATGGCTCTGAGCACTATAGGACTAAACATCTATGGTCATCAGTCCCCTAGAACTTAGAACTACTTAAACCTAACTAACCTAAGGACAGCACACAACACCCAGTCATCACGAGGCAGAGAAAATCCCTGACCCCGCCGGGAATCGAACCCGGGAACCCGGGCGTGGGAAATTTTTTCTCATACTACCCGAAGCACGGTCAACAACTGTTGCTGGGATCTCGGGCGAATTTTTGCGGCACGCAGCTACATCTCTAATTCGTCACAAAGAGTTCCGAAGTGTAGCCGCAGCGTGACTATTATGTAAAACGCTTTAATGGACACCGAAATTCATTTTTATATTGATGAAAAAAAACCAGTTCCCTGTAATGCAGGTCCTTTACAGTGCTACCACCTCCACACACTCTCTTGGCAACGCAGTCCAGTAAATAACGGTCACTAGTTGTTCCCCAAGTTCACCCATGCCCATGTGAGTGCCACGTAATGCACAATGACTCATCTGTCCGTACACTCCCCTTCCACAGTTCCACAGGCCAGTTACGAAGTTGATTGCGCCATTCGAAGTGACGTCGCTCATTCGTACTCGTGATCGCTGGCTTCCGGACGACTGCAGCACAATCTTTAGAAGACGAAACCTATACGCCCCCTCCGACGGATTTATTTGAACTCTGTACCGGAGCAGCAGACAAAACCATCTACATCTGCATCTACATTTATACTCCGCAAGCCACCCAACGGTGTGTGGCGGAGGGCACTTTATGTGCCACTGTCATTACCTCCCTTTTCTGTTCCAGTCGCGTACGGTTCGCGGGAAGAACGACTGCCTGAAAGCCTCCGTGCGCACTCGAATCTCTCTAATCTTACATTCGTGATCTCCTCGGGAGGTATAAGTAGGGGGAAGCAATATATTCGATACCTCATCCAGAAACCCACCCCCTCGACACCTGGACAGCAAGCTACACCGCGATGCAGAGCACTTCTCTTGCAGAGTCTGCCACTTGAGTTTGCTAAACATCTCCGTAACGCTTACCAAATAACCCTGTGACGAAACGCGCCGCTCTTCCTTGGATCTTCTCTATCTCCTCCGTCAATCCGATCTGGTACGGATCCCACACTGACGAGCAATACTCAAGTATAGGTCGAACGAGTGTATTGTAAGCCACCTCCTTTGTTATGGACTACATTTTCCAAGGACTCTCCCAATGAATCTCAACCTGGTACCCGCCTTACCAACAATTAATTTTATATGATCATTCCACCTCAAATCGTTCCGCACGCATACTCCCAGATATTTTACAGAAATAACTGCTTCCAATGTTTGTTCCGCTATCATATAATCATACAATAAAGGATCCTTCTTTCTATGTATTCGCAATACATTACATTTTTCTACGTTACATTTGCCTATCCGCTGCAGATCTTCCTGCATCTCGCTACAATTTTCTAATGCTGCAACTTCTCTGTATACTACAGCATCATCCGCGAAAAGCCGCATGGAACTTCCGACACTATCTACTAGGTCATTTATATATATTGTGAAAAGCAATGGTCCCATAACACTCCCCTGTGGCACGCCAGAGGTTGGTTTGGTTTATTAGGGAAGGACGGGGAAGGAAGTCGGCCGTGCCCTTTGAAAGGAACCATCCCGGCATTTGCCTGGAGCGATTTAGGGAAATCACGGAAAACCTAAATCGGGATGGCCGGACGCGGGATTGAACCGTCGTCCTCCCGAATGCGAGTCCAGTGTCTAACCACTGCGCCACCTCGCTCGGTACGCCAGAGGTTACTTTAACGTCTGTAGACGTCTCTCCATTGATAATGCTGTGTTCTGTTTGCTAAAAATTCTTCAATCCAGCCACACAGCTGGTCTGATATTCCGTAGGCTCTTACTTTGTTTATCAGGCGACAGTGCGGAACTGTATCGAACGCCTTCCGGAAGTAAAGGAAAATAGCATCTACCTGGGAGCCTGTATCTAATATTTTCTGGGTCTCATGAACAAATAAAGCGAGTTGGGTCTCACATCCTACCATCTGCGGTAGGTGACAAAGACGTCTGACGGTCGGCTGCTACAGCCCGCTTCAGACTTCTCTTGTTCTCTTCAGTTAATTTTTTTGGTCTTTTAGAGCGATGAGTGATCTCTGCAGTTTCCTGACGTTTCCACTCCATAACAGCATTGCCAGAAGTCCATAGGGAACTTACATCTCCTGTGAAATACCCTATGGTCCTTTACAATCGTATCCCAGTCGAACTCGCTCATTTCCCGCCGTAGATTTATTTCTAGAGAAAACGTATTCGGAACGTGCTTACACTTCCATGCACTTGGATACACAGCTCGACGACATCTAATCCGCCAATTTGATGTACTTGAGACTTTGGACATAAAAACCAGACAAGCAATTAGTCATCGCCGGGAGACATCGCGCTAAAATCGTATAACACCGCAGCCAGCCTCGATAATGGCCTGAATTCGGCAAGGAAGAGTGTCCACAAGTGCCTTGAGGTAAGCCACATCCTCGATGTCCTGTTTGAAGGACGCCGTAGTTCTCAGGGATAACCCGTACGCTCAGCCGATTTAATACCAGTAGATCTCTTTGTGGGAATATCTAGAGAGCCCACAATCTCAAATGACTCCAAACTGCACAATGGGGGAATCTTGTAGCTCCTTGACACCAGCAAGTTTAGATGTCGCTAGCGGGTCGTTTAGAAGGCGCATTTAGTTGTGCATTCAGGACATTGGGCACTCGTTTGAACACCTCACTTAAATGAACATTCCGCCACCAAAACATCCATCTGAACACAGCCGGTTATCTACAGCAAGTTGCATTCATCCTTAAATGGTTCAGATGGCTCTGAGCACTATGGGACTTAACATCTGAGGTCATCAGTCCCCTAGAACTTAGAACTACTTAAACCTAACTAACCTAAGGACATCACACACATCCATGCCCGAGGCAGGATTCTAACCTGAGACCGTAGCGGTCGCGCGGTTCCAGACAAGCGCCTAGAACCGCTCGGTCACACCGGCCGGCTTCATCCTTAAACGTCACTAATTACAATTGATGTCACTTCGATTCGAATTGGTTATACGCAGTTTAAATATGTCAGCTTGTAACCTCCCCCTCACTTATCGACCTTAATGACAGTGAAAAATTAAACCGCGTGTACCTAATGGAAATTCGGGAAAAGCAATCGTCACCGAAGTTAATCTGTGGGTAAAGAGGGAGGAAAGGGTTACATCTAAATGAAAGGAAAAATGCAAATGAAACTGGTGGAAATTAATTTGGAAAAGGGGTAACGTTAATAAAGAAAGTAAATGTGCGGCCGTTACGTTAACAATTAACTAGCGGTAATTAGATATTTGAGATTTGGGGGAAATTACGGTCGCCAGTCCTAAGGACAATTACTATAGTAACTGAAAAAGAAAGGTTATTACACATATAATTAGCACTAGAAGCGTGGCAACTGAAGGTTGACACATGTAGTGTGAAAACTGAAAGTTTGTCAGAAGTAATAAATTTCGCTACACTCTGACTTAATTTAGCAAAAGAATTAATAACACCGGAAAATCGAAAGTTAATTTAGTGACTGAAGTTAATAGTGAGCTTTCTTTCTGAAGCACATCGAAATTCAGTAAAATACGGTTAGTCTTGGACTACCTCAACAATCATTTCAAAAGCTACTTGAATCTACGCAATTTAGAAATAAGAGATTTAACTTTGAACTTGAATTAAATGATTCTGAACAATTAACAATAGTAAAATTGAGTACGTACCAAGCTGAGCTGCAGTCACAGGTAAGCTAAAATACGGTAACAAAACTCGCACTCTTAATTTGTGCTTGTGTAATCTAAATATTGTTGCCAGCTATGAATACCTTAACTGAACTTTGAAATTAAAGCAGTGAAATCGAATGATGCTGGCGTTTTAATTTCAACGACACTCGGATTCATTCCGGAAAAGGAAGGGACCCTGCTTGGTAATGTAATTGGGACAATGAGCAACAAAGGTTCATGCTACGTTGCTGTAATTTAGTTATGAAAATGGAACAGTTTGAAAAGCTGAGGTCTGCCATACAGTTCTAAAACTTTGCGTGCTTCCAGTCTTCCTTGTTGGTTGATTGAAGGTTTGAAACCGTCGATCGAGGAGGTGGCGACAGTCACTCATTGTCGGCCGTCGCTGTTGCAGAAGCTGGATGTTGGCGCGCCTTCTTCTCGGCACGGTCACCAGGCGAAACGGGCTCTTGATGTGCGCCAGCTAATGCTTCCCGTCCGCGACACCGTGTCAGAAACTATCATAGCAAGTCGAGCGCAATTACATGCTGCCCAACCCCGAAAGCGCGGCAACTCGCGGGAGCGTCACACAACACACCTGCTCCACTGCACCACCCCAGCCAGCCTCCCCTCTGCCCGCGCTCCACGCGGCAGAGTTAACACTACCAAAGATCCTAAACACTTTCGTTCTTCACACGACCTATCGATGTATTCGTTCGATAGCATAGTTTTCCCTAGGCAAGACCCAGCGTAAAATACAAATAATATTTACAAAACAAACCAATTATACATCGACATAAATGCATATATATATATATATATATATATATATATATATATATATATATATACATACAAATAGTAAAACAATTACAATATATAAAGACACAGAAATGTCATATCTTGAGGTAACAAAACAAGGAAAAAAATTATAGTACAATAGATGGAAATAGGAGGATATGCATTTCCGGCGTTACAAGCTCCATCATAGAAAAAATATTTGTCTGTTTAAAAGATTGTAGCTTGTTGTTGTAACTCTCGGGGAAATAACTAAATGAACTATTTTCATAACTCTGCCGAAGGATTAACGTCTTCTTCTCGTTTACCCATATAAATAAATATTGCTTTCATATATTATTTTGTAAGTTACAGAGAAAAGCACTTTACCTGAAACAACCGATATATTCTGTTAAGAACTCTGTTGTCACTAATTCAACGTAGTTCAAAACCAATGGTATAATACAAAATTCTTTACTGAAGTTAAATTTTGTTAACAAAGAGTGCACGTTATTGTCCTGAGGTGTGTTACGTGAGACTCAGGTAGCAACTGATGGAACAAGAGAGTCACGTTGTCGAAATATTGCGCATGGACGGCACTAATATCCGACAGAACACCCGACACCTCAAGACGTCAACAGATCGCTGGGAAAGGCTGAAGAATTACGGTGTGCGTTATGTAGCGATAAAATTATTTAGTCACTCATCTGAGGGTGTTTCGGAAAAGCAGTGAAAGACCGGCTATTTAGACACCGCTTCTCCCCATTAGATGGCCGCTGGCTCAAACTCCGTGTCAGAACGCTCGGCCATTAGTATAAAAGTTCTGATATGTAGGACGCTAATTAGACACACAATATTAGGTAAATGTAGGGTGGAGAAAGGAAAGAAAAGAGAAGGAACTGTTGACGTCAGCTGCATCGGGACTTGATGCAGAATCAGCGGCGACTAGTGAAAATGTGTGGCGGACTGGTATTCGAACACGGGATATCCTGATTTGTAGGCAGTTGCATTAACCGCTGCGCCATCTGGACGAAGCATTATTGCAGTTGCGTTGACCATCTCGGCACACCTCCCGGGCGATACACGTTCCCACCTATCCGCACGTTCTCCACGCCCGCTACTCTGAGATTCTCACAGGAGGTCGAACATAGTTGTGCATTCGCACTGAAAGTGATGGATTCATTGCCCATCGAGGCGAAACAATTATGTGAGTACGTGTAGCATCTGTTCTCTCGGACAAGCCACGCATTCATATAAACACACAGTGATCTGACTCGATACTTGACTTCACTTCCTGTAGTGAAAATATTATATGAGACATGTAACTAACTATTTTACAGTCATTGCTGCCCAGGCGTAGAATTGTACAAAGAAGTGGTAGAAAAATCGCCGATAGCATCCTGCATGACAAAGGTGAAATGCTGAAGCGGTCCGGTACAGAAATCGTAATAAATGGAAACTGCGTATAATAAAAGTAGACATTTATTGTTGCTATTGTTTTAAGCAGTGTGCCATCCAGTTTGTTGAAATATCTGGAGCAGAGTTAAACGTGACGTTCTTCCGTTGTAGGCTACCTCCTGGTACCTAAATTCCATTGTATGTTTCCACCATCGCTATTGTAGCTACTGTTGTGCGTTGTAGAGGGATTTTAATTAGTTTTGTCTTATATCTTACATACCAGACTATCAGTAGTGTTACCTCAGAGGACGTTGCTGAATGACGTATGTGAAATGTACGATCGTAAGTAAACGTTGATATCTCGATAGCAGCGATTTCGCTGCATACATTCTAAACGTAGATTACTATTTGCAGAACAAGGCAATGATGAATTCGGCAGATGAACAGGCCTTGGAGACCAGTCGCTTTCATGTCAACTTAAACGTCGACAGTGTTGCTTTCAGTACACTGCTGAAAAAATTCGGAAACTTTGTAAGTAGGCTGTTTAGGTTTTTTTATTAGTAACGCCACCTCTGTATGAAAATCACTGGCTGTGCTGTGTGCAGCCTGTGGCTGCTTTGCATTGTTGTAATACTCGCCATTGTAGTGTTAGGCAGCTGGCTGTGAACAGCGCGTAGCGTTGGGCAGTTGGAGGTGAGCCGCCAGCAGTGGTGGATGTGGGGAGAGAGATGGCGGAGTTTTGTAATCTGTCATGAACTGCTATATATATGATGATATCAAGGTAAATACATTGTTTGTTCTCTATTAATATCTTTCATTTGCTAACTATCCCTATCAGTAGTTAGTGCCTTCCATAGTTTGAATCTTTTATTTAGCTGGCAGTAGTGGCGCTCGCTGTATTGCAGTAGCTTGAGCAGCGAAGATTTTTGTGAGGTAAGTGATTTGTGAAAGGTATAGTTTAATGTTAGTCAGGGCCATTCTCTTGTAGAGAATTTTGAAAGTCAGATTGCGTTGCGCTAACAAAATATTGTGTGTTGAAAGTCAGATTGCGTTGCGCTAAAAAAATATTGTGTGTCAGGTTAAGCACAGTCCTGTAAAATTGTTCAAAAGGGGACGTTTCATATGGCGACCCTGCCAGGATACCTCACTGGAATCTTCTGATTTTTTCTTGTAGTTTGTGTAATTAGTGTAGCTTTTGTTTATTGCCAGCGCATAATTATAGAGAGAATTTCCATTGTAGTTGTAGTTTTTCATTGTTGTACAGTAAAACAGTTGTGGCATGCATGTAGATTTGCACCAAGTATTTCGCAGCTGCAATTAACTAGATATTATTTTCAGTGTTATGTTAATGTGTTCTCTTATTTTTGCTCTTCAAATTGTGTTTTTCTGTGTTGTCGTGTGAAATACTGTGACAATAATGGCGTGTGAAAAACGTAACACTAGGCTCCAAAGTAAATTGAGAAATGACAGCGAAGACGAAAGCAGTGTGTTAGCGCCACCGTGTAATGAATTAACTAATATTCAAAGTAGTAATTTGGTAACTGTGCATAGGGAAATGGAGCGGGCGTTAAACAATGGCGTAGACAGTGAAACAAATAGTGAGCAGGGAAGCATTATCGATCGATCGGTTGGCGACAGCTCGCCTCAGGAATCCGAAATGACAGGAAACAATCTCGGAAATGCTGTGGATTCAGGATTTGGGTCCTCACCGTTTTCTCAAATAAGTCAAGACACATTTTCTGCTTGTCAAAATGTGAATGTTGCTGGTGCTACTTCACTGCCGAAAAGCACTGAGGAACGTGTTTCAGACACCAGTGCATTGTTATTACAATTAATGCAACAAATGGGACAAAAGCTTGAAAAATTAGACACAATTGAACAAAATCAGAAACAAATGGAACAAAAGCTTCAAAAGTTAGACTCAGTGGAAAATAAGCTTGAACAAACACGTGAAGATTTAACTACCGAGTTACATAATATTGAATCGAAATGTCAAAAAGTCTGTAATGATGTAAAAATACAAATTTGTGAGCATTTTCAACCTATTTTTTCGCGGCATGAAAATGCATTACAGAATCACGAAGCAGCCATAAAAGAACTGCAAACCATTGTTCATGAAAATCACGAGACCTTGCAAGCTAAATTTGACTCAGTTGCATTTACCGATTCGGTTACGCAACTTGCAAAAACTCAGGAAAACTTGAAGGACACAGTAGATTCGGTTTCAACACAAATGGACACTCTGAAACTTGGTTCAGAAAAACACACTGAGGAAATGTGTTCACTATCGGAGAAAGTAGCCGAACTTTCGGATCAGGTCACTAACTTATCTACAAAGGTAGATGATGATCTGAATGACACAAGACCTGTAGCCTTCACTGACACAGAAGAGTATGAACAAATTAGAAAATTCAAACAAAATCAAAATCAAATCAATACACAGTACAAAAGAGAAATCCGGGAAGTACAAGATCAGTTGACGCAGATAATACAAGAATTACATATTTCAGAGGACACTCGCGCTCCAGTACGGGAAGAGGGACATAGAAATACGGAACAACCACAAAATAATAACACAGGACATTTCGGAAATTATGAAAGAAATTGGCAAGGCGCATTGGATTTTGAGATGGAACCGCCGACACGACGTAACAATGACCGATATGCTACTCGCCGACACAATGATTTTTACTATAAGCTGTTAAAAAGAAAAAAAAAGGGCAGAATAACTTCAGACGCAACAGTTCGGCGCACAGTGACGATTCAGGGAGAAATTCTCCACCACGTGACGGACAAGGAAGAAATTATGAAATCTACCGACATGACGACAGACGATATATTCGTAACGACAGACCTGAATTGCATCAGAACTGGCGGGATTTAAACACGGCAGGGCCCTCTCGGCAAGGCGAATTTGTAGAAGTTCGGTCACCGAATCCCATTAACGACGCGCGCCAACAAGAGACAACAGACAATGACCCGCACCGCAGGCAGACACCTGCGCCGGCTGGCTCCGAGAAAAATAACATAGACGCTAACCTTGAGAAAAATTCCAGTATTCTTTACTGACGTATACCGCACGATAATTGCATTAAAGTTCAAACTCTGAGTACTATGAAGTGTAAAGGATTGCACCACCCTTCACATGTAAAACCGTGAAATGAAAGATAATCTGCTTTTTTTTAATGCAACATTTTGGTTTACTTGCAAGTACATTATGGATTCAAGGTGCTTTCTGAGAGATACCAGGCGACACAGTGGTTAGTTTATTTGACAGCTACACGACTATATCACGACACTACTAATGTGTGACACAATTCACCTTGTTGCTTTTGCGGTGAATCTGTTTTATATCTGCACAGTTTTTCTGAATTCTTCTGGAAAGTAAAACATGTTTTAGTATTTAACTTTTGTGGTATAGCTACAAGGAGACAGCCTTTTCCGTAGCACAACAATACGTTACAACACAGTACTTTCCTCATCACGGCAATTAGCGTAATAACTAAGATATCTATACGCAAAGCATTTCACTTTTGTGTATCATGAGGTAAGTACATTGACTTCTGCAGAACTTATCTTTCGGAGGACGATAACTACGACACTTCCACAGAGATTATGTTACAACATGACGTACAGTTTAGCGCTACAGGACACGTAATTGAGTGATTAATTTTGTACTTAAAACATTTATTTTTAAAGATTTTTGAATTGCAAAGAAAGTTTTCCGTGATACATTTCATTCCATTGCTGTAATTTGTAACACCGGAGGGTATAATTACATTTATCCTCAGGGGGGTACACGCTTACTTTGTGTACCATGTGTGTGGCAACCACAAGGAACCCTAGCTAATATGGTATTTGCTTATACAACTTTACACATCGGTACCATATTTCTCTAACACATAAATTACACAGCTATCTAATCATTTAACTGAGAGAGACAAACATTTTTTTTACTACATTAGTGACAGATGTTTACGTAATTACACAGTTGAATAACTTCACACGTATGAAATTGCATTTTGTCAGTACTTTGTAAACTGTTCATATTTTTTCGGAACCATTGTGATACTATGAGAGCTTAGAATGATGTATTTGGTATGAGATCATGATTTTTAAGGTACGTTTGAGGTAGATGACACTATTGAAATGAGCAGAGAATATTTTTTAGGGTTTTGAAATTATTCCAGGAAGCTACGACGTTTTTGAGATTTGACTGAGGTTTTATGATGTTATTATTACGGCGATGATGTGTATTATGTTGTTGAGGTATGTTTATTATCAATGAGATGATGCTATATGAGGAATCTGATTATGATACGCATGTTACGATGAAATATTGAAGTGTCGACGAATATGTATATGTATAATAAGGTAAGGAGTAATGAATAGTGGATAGGAACTCTGCTTTGTGGAAAAGGATGTTGGAAACCAAGAATCGTATTTTTAGAATTATGAAATGTGTGTAAATGCGTGAATGTATCACAATGCCGGCGAAAATTTTTTGGACACTGTTATATTCATACGATTTTGTTTCTACAGATTTGTAACGCAAATTCTTGACCTATGAAATTTTTATGTGAGACTGTCGCTGTAGCGAAAACTGCTGTCGTAAATATTTCGTTAAGAAAGGTAAGTGACCGTGAAGTAATTCGTTGTGAGCGGCCAGGTGTGCCAGCCGCCTTGAGAAAAAGCCATTAGTGTGTGCCAGAGGCACAGGTGGAGAAGAAAAAAAAAAAAAGGGAGGCCATTAACCTCGCTTCTGACATTCTTTTGTAGAAAGCATCGTAAAAACGACACGGTCGAACTTGAAAACATATGATTACACTGGATGCCTAATGAAATGACGAGAAATATTTTTATGTCTATACACCTGATTATGACTACTGTCTCTCTAGTTGAGAGATTTTTCTACTAACTTATGAAATACCTCATGACTACTGAATGATATTTTTATGCTTTCCTTTGTACATAGTTGCTTATTTCATTTGATATCTAGTTTCTAGCTGCACTGCAGCACTGGTTAAAATAAAATTTTATAGATGTACTAATATAAATATTTTATGCCTACAGATCCAGTAAATAATTTTATGATCTATTCAAAAAAAACGAAGGAGCATAAAAAGATATTTCCCTTCACAGGAATTGCATACGGAATTTTCTTTTCAACTGCTGAGTAATTTTTTGTAGAATTAGTTTTTGTGGTGCACCACTTTAATTACTTAGACATTAAGATGTGATTATACATTTTCCTTACCTGCATTGTTATCTTTAGTGTAATATTTTTTCTGCTTGAGCTATGTCATGTTTAGGTATAAGTTGCTGCTGTTTGCCAAGCATAGTGTTATTGAATTTGACTTTGTATTATTCTGATAAGCCAGTTTTACTAATGATTTATTTTTATTGTTTGCTGCACATTGCCTTAGATTAGTTGTAATATTACAATTGCTTTGCTAATTTCTTAATGCTGCTTGCTTCGCAAATCTGCGTTTTTTTCATTGCTGTTTATATTAATTGTTTTATGTGCTGCTGCATTGCCTCGTCCCTTAGTTTAGCATCTGAGCTCAGTAGATATAAGTTAGCTTAAGAGGGGGTAACCTATAAGAGAATGAGCAGCGATTAATTGGAAAAAATGCATTGAGAGGCTCTACGAGAAAAGTACAGAAAGCAGGTATAGATAGGACTTTTGGAAATAATGAAGCATGCAGGGAGATCTCCATGCAAAATACTGCAGTAAAACAAACCCTCTCCTTTCCTTTTGTGTCATCCCTCTATGTGTTTGTGTATCCTTGTGTATTTGTGTTTTTCCTCTCTTTATGTGTTTAGCTGATGTTGTTATGTTGTAAATTTTTCTAATACTATGTTATTTCCTTTGTAAAGATGTTTAGACATTATTTGTTCTGTTTTTTTTTTTTAATGCTCATGGGTGACGTTGATGTTTCGAAAGTTATTCTGAACTTTTATGTATCTACTTATGTCATAATTCCTGTAACATTGATGTATATGTTTATTTCTATTCTGTTGTAAAGCCTGTACTACAAATGTTATCTGTATTGTAATGTTCTTTAATGATGTATTTTGTACCTTTGTAATTGTATTCTTATGTTATAAAATTGTAATTGACAGCAGTTCATCAAATTGGGTAACTTGTAAGTTACATTTCACTGCACACGTTTCTATTGGTCATAGTATATGGACAATATGTGAAAAGTAGGGACTGTTAGTGTTTGTATGTGTGTTAATAATTCAGCAAGGGACTGGATAACAGCATTGCTGGTTCTAAGGACAATTCCAAAAACTTTGTGAGTGCACAAGTGGTGGTTATGGACTTGCTATATTATCCGCAAGACTCTTCAATGGTGATTGTGCACCTGCACAGTCACAACAGATGGCTGCTGGCCATCTCTAGAAGGACTGCAGTGGGTCTGCACCTCTGGTGGCCCACCAGTACCGTAATCTCTACAAGGACTACAGTGGGTCTGCGTCTTTGCTAACTCACCAGGACCATTATTTCTGCAAGGACTGCAGTGGGTCTGCGCCTCTGGTGGCCCACCAATACCATAATCTCTACCAGCACTACTGTGGGTCTGCTCTGTGATGACCTACCTAACGATATTCTTCAAAACTTCGATTGACTCCGCTGTGGGTTTGCTCTGTTGTGGCCCATTACCTGTCAGCATGTCAAGAGTCAGCACTGTCTTTCCGTTGGAAGGACAACGCTACTTCTTCAAGACTGCATGGAAATCCACTACTTCCGTGTGCATTTTCTTTTACTGCTCAGACTTTGAGAAACATACTGCAGTGTGATGAATGATCAGGACTGTCTTTATGGACTGTGAGAAAATTTTAGCTTTTGACCAACATTGTATCAAGAAGTGTGTGCATTTGATTTCTTTGTTATTGTAATTACGATTATGAAAAATTTTAACAAATCTGTATTGGCCAGTGCCCAACAAAATTTGTAAAATTTTTTTGTGGGGAGCATGGGGGCTATGTAAGTAGGCTGTTTAGGTTTTTTTATTAGTAACGCCACCTCTGTATGAAAATCACTGGCTGTGCTGTGTGCAGCCTGTGGCTGCTTTGCATTGTTGTAATACTCGCCATTGTAGTGTTAGGCAGCTGGCTGTGAACAGCGCGTAGCGTTGGGCAGTTGGAGGTGAGCCGCCAGCAGTGGTGGATGTGGGGAGAGAGATGGCGGAGTTTTGTAATCTGTCATGAACTGCTATATATATGATGATATCAAGGTAAATACATTGTTTGTTCTCTATTAATATCTTTCATTTGCTAACTATCCCTATCAGTAGTTAATGCCTTCCATAGTTTGAATCTTTTATTTAGCTGGCAGTAGTGGCGCTCGCTGTATTGCAGTAGCTTGAGCAGCGAAGATTTTTGTGAGGTAAGTGATTTGTGAAAGGTATATTTTAATGTTAGTCAGGGCCATTCTCTTGTAGAGAATTTTGAAAGTCAGATTGCGTTGCGCTAACAAAATATTGTGTGTTGAAAGTCAGATTGCGTTGCGCTAAAAAAATATTGTGTGTCAGGTTAAGCACAGTCCTGTAAAATTGTTCAAAAGGGGACGTTTCAACTTACAAAAATATTTAGTTTCATCAGACAAGAAACGACGTCCTAGTTTTGAAAATTGTTTGCGGATTTGCTGTATGAATTGCATTAGTAATAATTACTGCTGATGTATTGAGCAAGAAAATGAGGGGTCTTTCGACCAAGTTCACATAGTTTCTTCGCCTACAAATCAGGCGGTGGACGTTTGAAAATAGTCCTACCAATAGTTTCAAAGCCACAACATTCTTCTTTTTCCTTCGTTTGGCTGGGTGCCAGAACTGACTTCGTAGCTGCAGCACCCGTAAGGTAGACGTGACCACGATAACGTCGTCCACTTTTGTACTGTTATGAACACTATTTATCGACACAGTTCGCTTTTACAAATTGTGCTATGTTCGTAACTTCACGTGTGCGTAGGACTTGTTGTCGTGTCGAAAGCAATAAGCAGGGTTAGTATGATGAATTATTCTTTTCTGCCCCTGTGCAAATACGTGAGAGATGCTCTTTGGTTTAAAAATGAAAACAGAAACGAGAGTCCAAAGGAAGTTTTGAGTATTTGCAAGAAAGTTGGTAGCTATACCGAAACCGGGAGGAGACGAATGGTTGAGATTTATTTATACTTTCACAGAAAGCACCAGTATGACGTGCTAAAATCACTTCATCAGAAACTCTACCAGTAAAAAGATGTGGGCAGGAACCAATTAGATATCGGATATCATTTTGTGCAGCGCTGTGTTCGAAGCGTAAACTCCGATTGGCCGTGTCGATTGCAGGTCCTACTGCAGAGTAGAATAGTATTACGAAGCAGGCATAAAAGTTTACATAGGCTCGAACGTTTATGGAAATCAGTGCTGACCTTTTGAAAAAGTTATTAAAATTGTACAAAAAAGATTGCCAAAGTTTTTGATATTGCTTTGTCCATTGGAACGTTCCGTTATATTGCAATTGGGCATTGTGACACCAGAATAAAATCTTTCCCGTTTTGATGGCTTCTGTAGACCTGTTTATGACTGTCTTTTCAGGCGATGGCACCTAATGTTGAAAGGATCGAAATAGATTACAAGATATTTTAAATTCGACACTATGTATGCAGGAAGTTCAGGAAGTAAGTTACGTGCGTCACCCCGTTGATCACTGCGCAAGAAGGTGGCTCAACGTCAGAAGAGAGTTCCGTGTTTCCTGCTCTACCGACAGCAGGTGTATCACGGTGAGGGAGTGCAATAGCTAGAAGTGTTCTCCAAAGTTGAGGTATGGTGGACCGAACGATTCTTTTGAACAAACGGTCTAAATTGTGCACGGATTCACCGTGAAATTCTGACGGTATATGCATAAAATGCTGTGTCGTGTCCAACCATAGATAAATGGTGCCAACAATTTGACCAGTGCCGCACAGATGTAGGCGCTGCTGATGAGGAAGTCCACAACTCTTATTTTACTTTGCGATTTCCATCTTCTCGGTAAACTGAAAGGACGTGTGGGGGAAAGAGATTTTCCAACGATACGGACGTTCACGCAGCGGTTGTCCATTGGATGCTTGACTTCTGTCGTCGAGGAACTGAAAGAGTTGTTTACAGACACTTGGTGACTGTTGACAAAGAGTGTCACATAGCGGTATCACTTTGAAGGGTAGTGCAGCACTTAATAACTCTAAAAATACACAGTAAAACATGTTTATATATTTCGAAAAAAAAAACTCCCACAGCTATTGTTAACATTAGTTGATAATGAAGCTGTACGGTGCGACGTAAAGATTTATTGAGATATTATAGGTTATCGCTGAGAATGGAAGAATATGTACAGTATTAATGGTAAACGTTTGGAGCATGTCACATCGTTCATGTATGATGCAAAGAAATTATATGAACATGGGAAGAACAGGTAAGTTAAGAATTAGGATAGTCGAATGCAAGACTTTGATTTCCTGAAACGGTGCGTCTGCAAAGTGAATCGCATACACGACACCAGTGCTACCAATTCTTCTGTCCTGTTCCATAGTTTGAAAGGCGGAAATCGAATGAATTCTGAGCCGTGCTACTAGAATCGTAACATGTCACTGTAACCCGTGAAAAAGTGGATCAGACAGCCTCGAGAAATTTGCACGGAAATCTTCAGAAGTAAGAAATCCTGCAGAGGAAGTTTTGAGAACCGATGCTTTAGTATGTACCACCATCGAATATGTCGGGTACAGACCGTAAGATTAATATGAGAGAGATTAGCCGCGTACACATGCATGTAGACAATCAAAGACAGACGAAAATTGCACAGTAATTCTTTCTTTATACCGTCGCACTAACGACATAATGGCTAATATCGAAATAAGTGACCACAGGGTAGAAAAGCAATTGAAATCGCTCAACAGAGGAAGAGCAACTGGATTTGACGGGGTACCATTACCATTCTATATAGGGTGCGCAAAAGAATTTACCTCTCTTCTAACAGCAGTGTGCCATAGGCCTTTGGAGGAGCGAAGTGTTCCCGATAATCGGGAAAAAGGCACAGTTGATTCCCGTTTTTAAGAAGGGTCGTTTACAGACAAACAAAACTATACGCCTCTATCTCTGAGGTCGGTCAGTTGTAGAATTTTGGAAAATACTAACGTATTCTCACATTTCTGGAAGCCGAGGGGCTCCTCTGTAGGAACCAAGATGAGTTCCGAAAACAACCATCGTGTGAAACCCAGCTCGCTCTGTTCGTCCACAAGACAGAAAAAGCGGTAAATACAGGCGTCCATGTAGAAGCCTTGTTCCTTGACTTCCGTAAGGCATTCGATACCGTTACGCACTTCCGCCTAATGAACAAAATACGAGCGCACGGAATATCAGACCATTTGTGCGACTGGACTGAAGAGTTTCTAGCAAACATAACACAGCATGTAATTCTGAACGGAGAGAAGTCTTTAGGAGTAAAAGTAACTACGGGCGTGCCCCAGGGGAGTGTTACAGGACGAGCTATATACAAGGTGTCCCAGCTATTTTGTCCACCCAAAATATCTCTGGAACAATAACAGCTATTGGAAAACGACTTTCATCGGTATCAATGAAGGGCTGGGGCCCGTGAATGTACATATTTGGAAACATTCTAAAACGAAAGCATATGTGTTTTTTAACACAAACTTATGTTTTTTTTAAATGGACCTCCTATATTTTTTCTTCAGCAATCCATACCATGACAAAGCACATACACAATGGCGTTGATTGCATCGCAATATTCCCATTACATCCCGAGATATTGAGACGCGAAGTTGACGCTTGAAACACCCGACATGCGCTTCTAGCGCACGTCCTGAGGCTCAGGCGTGAACCCCATGCTGCCCGTAATCGCGATGTGATTGACATGTGTAATCACACCTCCATACTTATCAAGAGGTCCGAAACGAATAATACGGTCTGCTGCCATCAACTCTCATAAGCACATAATGGTTTCCCTCTTGCACGTTTTAAGTATCTACGTACACAATATGAACCAGTGCCGATCGGTGTATACCCGTCAGGTTGTCTTATTTATCCTGCACACCCAAAATAAGGTTTATCTAATGCGTTATATGACCCATTGTGCCTGTCGCGCAGGGCCTGGCTCTACCTAGTCAAGTGTCCAACGTAGTTCCCACTACTGCCACAGTTACCACTTCGCCTTGTTTATTTTTTTTCGACCCATGCAAACTCCTGTACTCCACCACCCTCCCAGCATCCCATTTGTTGTTGCTTTGGCGTGCAGTACACCGCTTGCCAGTGTAGTCGTGCATCAGAGTAATCTGGTGACGGCACGGAGGTAGTAAACATTGTGAATAAACGTTGTGTTGTGGAACTTATACTGTACAGTATAATGTACACACATGAAGATATGGTAGAAATGCTGCTGATCTATGGAGAATGTACGTTGACGGGAAATACGGTATGAGATTGCTTGTTTGTTGATAGTACTGTTAGCGAACATTATGATTATTAAGTTAATATGTCTGTTTTCTACCCTACTCTACATACCTGTACTGTACCCTGCTGTAGGTGGACGAAATGCTGTTCAGGCAGAACGACTGTACAGAAGACGATTCCCTGACAAGCCATCGCCTTCGCGCCGGATGTTTGGTCGTCTCACATCTCGTCTACGTGAAACGGGAAGCTTAAATCCAAGACCTCGACATCGTCCTAGAACACGCACAGATGAACGTGCTGAAGTTGCTGTGCTCGCTACCATAGCTGTGAATCCTCAAATCAGCGCACGTCAAATTGAACGTGAAGTTGGTGTGTCGAAATCAAGTGCACAGCGTATTCTTAAACGTCATAAATTTCATCCTTACCATGATCATTTACACCAGGATCTTCTTAGAAATGACTTCCGCAATAGGGTAACATTTTGTCGGTGGGCTCAGCAAAAACTTCTGACTAATCCAAATTTTTTTGCAGATGTTCTCTTTACCGACGAGGCATCATTCTCCAACAAAGGAATTGTCAATATGAGGAATATGCATTATTGGTCCGCAGACAATCCAAAATGGCTCCGTCAGGTAGAGCATCAACGTCCGTGGAAAGTTAATGTTTGGTGTGGAATTATTGGAGATACCCTTATCGGACCTTTCTTTATAAATGGCATCCAAAATGGCAGACAATACTCCAGATTTATACGACACAATCTTCCTGTTCTCTTGGACACCATACCTCTGAACCGGAGAATGGCCATGTGGTATCAGCATGACGGATGCCCTGCACATAACGCCTTACGAGCACGACGACTTCTGAACCGTAAGTTCCCTGGTAGGTGGATTGGACGAGGTGGCCCAGTTAGGTGGCCTGCCCTATCTCCGGACCTTTACACCGCTGGATTATTGTCTTTGGGGAGCAGTGAAGGACGCTGTTTACCAACATGAACCAACAACACCAGAGGACATGAAGCAACACATTATTGATGCTTGTACAGCCATCAAAGAGGAAACAGTAGCACGAAGTAGGGCATCCTTCATCCGCAGAGTGACCGTATGTATGCAAGCCAATGGGCATCACTTTGAGCATGAGATGTGAACGCTATGTTTAGCATGTAGTGCTGGTATCACAGTGGAAGTTTCTACAAAGGGCCATTTTACCCAGTGATGTTAAGAAACATTTGTTTGCAACAATTTGTCATTTAACGCATTAGATAAACTTAACATTGATAATTATGTGATAATAAAACTAATTGGTTAAACATGTTTACATTCATCTTCTATGTCCTACCTGAACTTCCCAAATCAAAACATTTTTACCTAAACAACGGTAAAACTTTTAGTCCACTTGCTCGTTTCACTAAAACCATCAACATGAATTTCACTATTACGAGTGAATGATTAACTGTCACTTGCGCTAGATCTACAGTAAAGTAAAGTTTTTAGTAACGGATTAGCGATAAGCGAAGTTAACTTTGTGACTAACGTTGCGGTACACAGATGTGTTACAGAACCGCATCACCCCTAGCCTATGGGATAAATACCTGCTGCAATGTACGACGTTAATGCAGGATGGCAGCAGACCGTATTATTCGTTTCAGACCTCTTGATAAGTATGGAGGTGTGATTACACATGTCAATCACATCGCGATTACGGGCAGCATGGGGTTCACGCCTGAGCCTCAGGACGTGCGCTAGCAGCGCTTGTCGGGTGTTTCAAGCGTCAACTTCGCGTCTTAATATCTCGGGATGTAATGGGAATATTGCGATGCAATCAACGCCATTGTGTATGTGCTTTGTCATGGTATGGATTGCTGAAGAAAAAATATAGGAGATCCATTTAAAAAAACATAAGTTTGTGTTAAAAAACACATATGCTTTCGTTTTAGAATGTTTCCAAATATGTACATTCATGGGCCCCAGCCCTTCATTGATACCGGTGAAAGTCGTTTTCCAATAGCTGTTATTGTTCCAGAGATATTTTGGGTCGACAAGATAGCTGGGACACCCTGTATATAAATGAGCTAGCAGATAACGTCCGAATTTCGGAGGCTTTTCGCGGATGATGCTGTCGTATACAGCGAAGAGGCGACTCTAGAAAATTCTTACGAAATGCAGGAAGACATGGCGCAGGGAATGGCAATTAACCCTCAGTATAAACAAATGTAGCGTACTACGAATACATAGACAGATAGACCCCTTATTGTATGATTAAAAAATTGCAGAGCAATCAGTGGAAGCATTTACATTCATAAAATATGTAGGAGAATGGGTACGGATCGATCTGCAGTGGAACGACCATATAAAATTAATCACGAGTAAGTCAGATGGCAGACTGATTACATGTTCATGTTGTAAGCACTAAAGTGTTACAGATACGATCAACCAACTCCAGCGGCAGACACTGCAAGAGAGACGTTCTCAATCACAATGTGGTTTTCCTGTTCAAGTTCCGAGAGCGAACGTTCCTAGAAAAATCAACAAATATATTACTTCCTCCTACATATATCTCACGAAGAGACCAAGAAGATGATAAAATTAGAGTGATTCGACCCCACACAAAGGCTGACCGGCAATCGCTCTTCCCGCCAATTACTCGCTAATGGAACAGAGCAGGGGGGGAGGGGGGGGGGGGGAGTGACAGTGGTACCGAAACTACCTTCCGCCATACACCGCAAGGAGGCTTTTTGGTGACGAATCAAAATTGTATTTCTACAAGGCGATGAAACGTTTCCTGTGGAACAATAATGACGAAAAATGTTGTTGCTAGCGCAGAGCCACTGCCGTGAAACAACTTACAAATATTCACTCGAGTTCTAGACAGAAATGTAAGCGTCCTAATCCATAGCCAGTACATTTACTGAGGTGAAACTACTCTCCAGCAACAACCTATTATATACCGAATGCTATTTCATCTCCAAACCCGCTATGCACATTATCGAGCTGTTCCAGGACCTCCAGGTAGCACTTTAAGACGACTTTTTAGTTCTCCGCTGTTATACTGCACATAGAGCAGTAAGAGCCCTAAACACGACGTAAAAGAAAAGCCTTCTTTAACTCCTGCTTATACAGATTTAACAATAGAGTCTAAATAGGCCGTCAGAGGCCGTTCTTCAGCCAGTCTCCAAATCACACACTGAGCGTCGGGCCCTTGAACGCCCATCCATATTTAGGTTTTCCATCATTTGTCAAAATCACTTAAGTTAAAACCTAAGAGGTTCCTTGGAATGGGCACAGCCGAAGTTATTCCCGGTTCTTCTCAATTCCAATATTGCACTTCTTCTCTACTGGTCTCGTCGTCAGCCTGCCGTTAAATCCTTATCTTCTATCATTCCTTTTCATTCCAGATCTCAAGTTCTCACCGAAACAGCATACTGTGTACCATGATTCATATTGCATTACATATCTTTCGATTTTCTTCTTCGCGTGAGGTGCCAGTGCCGTGAAATTATTGTGTTAAAAATCACCATTTCCACCATGGATTTATTTGCAAATTTCTATTCATTGCATTACCCAGCCCCATGGGTTAGTTTCATTTATGAAGGTTTCAATTTTTCTACCGTGTTATCGAGGCATACACCATGTAATGCACTTGACTGTTCTCCGTGTGGTTGGCTGCCATGTGGTTGGCTACCAAGCCACAGCCAAGCAAGACGGCTCAGAGATACAAATTGGCCGTGTCGTTTACAAACGAAATTAATTATCTATATCTTTGTGCATGTTCCATCACATTGAAACTGCTGACATCATATATGTAATCAAGTTCCTCCCACATTCGACGTGTAGGTCTGTTCGAAGGCACTGTTGAAACGAGGTCGTTGTTATGGCAAAAGTGTAGCAGACACTGGATCTTTCACACTACACGCACGCTGCATGAGATTAACTCGTTGGTACTTAGATGCCATAACAGAAATATGTGATCTTTCTCCTTTTTACGAATAACTGAACGGTTTACCAGTGCTATGTTTAAGAATTCGCGAGATGTCTACATTCTGGATTTCTGGCTTGCGACATATGCAAATTCTGCAACATGTCCAGGTACTCGTGTCTTGTAATGCTCACAGACTCCAATGTCATCATCGTCGACGGGACGTTACAGACTAATCTTGTTTCCTTGTAAAGGCGTGTTCCAACAGAAGAAGAGGGCAGGGGACTTAATCTTCAGAGTATGAGATCGCACTGAAGACATTCGTTTCTGATTTTTCGCAAGAGTATTGCACGATAGTGTTGGGATTTCCTGTGTCACAAATTCGTATATTGTGTCTACACACCTTTTGAAATGGCGTGTGATTAAGGAGTGGACTCGTGATCGAGAATAGTCGTTACGTCGTTTCCGTAAATATGTTGTGCAAAATGTCTGGATGGTTTCTTCGAAAACTACACGGTTAGTTTCCTTCCCATGCTGGTTTATGCTTTATGCTAATGACCTCAACAACGACAGGAGCTCGCTTCCTTCCTTCCTTCCTTCCTTCCTTCCATCGTTTGCGTAAGATCTTCCAAAAGATCGTCTGTGCAGTGTTCAGCTCTCCAGCAGCCTAGTAAAGTCAACCACTTTCTTGGTCGCTGTCAGCAGATGTTGTCCCGTTACAGAGGCGTCCCGAGGCTGTAACTCGCTGCGTCTTTGTGAGACTTCGTTACAAAGTAACATTCTACTATTGGAAGAGTGTGATATCAGTTAACGACCAAACCTTTCTGAGTGTCTGTCGACAACTTTACGAGAATTAATCAGAAAGTCGTAAGTGTCATCTCTACAATAAAGTTAGGTAATTAATTTTTCGTTCGTTTACAAATACGTACCTGGAGTCCCAGTACTTGGCTCGCCTCTAGGCAAGGCAAAACAAAATTGCGCAGTCCAGTAAATGAGCCGCTTAAATGAGTACGGTATATCTGTCATTCGGCTGAAATACACTCCTGGAAATTGAAATAAGAACACCGTGAATTCATTGTCCCAGGAAGGGGAAACTTTATTGACACATTCCTGGGGTCAGATACATCACATGATCACACTGACAGAACCACAGGCACATAGACACAGGCAACAGAGCATGCACAATGTCGGCACTAGTACAGTGTATATCCACCTTTCGCAGCAATGCAGGCTGCTATTCTCCCATGGAGACGATCGTAGAGATGCTGGATGTAGTCCTGTGGAACGGCTTGCCATGCCATTTCCACCTGGCGCCTCAGTTGGACCAGCGTTCGTGCTGGACGTGCAGACCGCGTGAGACGACGCTTCATCCAGTCCCAAACATGCTCAATGGAGGACAGATCCGGAGATCTTGCTGGCCAGGGTAGTTGACTTACACCTTCTAGAGCACGTTGGGTGGCACGGGATACATGCGGACGTGCATTGTCCTGTTGGAACAGCAAGTTCCCTTTCCGGTCTAGGAATGGTAGAACGATGGGTTCGATGACGGTTTGGATGTACCGTGCACTATTCAGTGTCCCCTCGACGATCACCAGTGGTGTACGGCCAGTGTAGGAGATCGCTCCCCACACCATGATGCCGGGTGTTGGCCCTGTGTGCCTCGGTCGTATGCAGTCCTGATTGTGGCGCTCACCTGCACGGCGCCAAACACGCATACGACCATCATTGGCACCAAGGCAGAAGCGACTCTCATCGCTGAAGACGACACGTCTCCATTCGTCCCTCCATTCACGCCTGTCGCGACACCACTGGAGGCGGGCTGCACGATGTTGGGGCGTGAGCGGAAGACGGCCTAACGGTGTGCGGGACCGTAGCCCAGCTTCATGGAGACGGTTGCGAATGGTCCTCGCCGATACCCCAGGAGCAACAGTGTCCCTAATTTGCTGGGAAGTGGCGGTGCGGTCCCCTACGGCACTGCGTAGGATCCTACGGTCTTGGCGTGCATCCGTGCGTCGCTGCGGTCCGGTCCCAGGTCGACGGGCACGTGCACCTTCCGCCGACCACTGGCGACAACATCGATGTACTGTGGAGACCTCACGCCCCACGTGTTGAGCAATTCGGCGGTACGTCCACCCGGCCTCCCGCATACCCACTATACGCCCTCGCTCAAAGTCCGTCAACTGCACATACGGTTCACGTCCACGCTGTCGCGGCATGCTACCAGTGTTAAAGACTGCGATGGAGCTGCGTATGCCACGGCAAACTGGCTGACACTGACGGCGGCGGTGCACAAATGCTGCGCAGCTAGCGCCATTCGACGGCCAACACCGCGGTTCCTGGTGTGTCCGCTGTGCCGTGCGTGTGATCATTGCTTGTACAGCCCTCTCGCAGTGTCCGGAGCAAGTATGGTGGGTCTGACACACCGGTGTCAATGTGTTCTTTTTTCCATTTCCAGGAGTGTAGTTGGACTGATTGCGGTGGCAGATTGATGTGCTGCGTAGCGCGTGGTATAGGCTAGGTTGAAAGCTGATAATTTCAGTGGGAGTCAGCGAAGCCGACAATGTGAATGCTAGTAAAGGTTGTGGTAAGATATTGCCTGTAGCGTAGCGCCGGCCGTAGTGGCCGATCGGTTCTAGGCGCTACAGTCTGGAACCGCGAGACCGCTACAGTCGCAGGTTCGAATCCTGCCTCGGGCATGGATGTGTGTGATGTCCTTAGGTTAGTTTGGTTTAAGTAGTTCAAAGTTCTATGGGACTGATGACCTCAGCAGTTAAGTCCCATAGTGCTCAGAGCCATTTTAACCAGTAGCGTAGCCTAATGTTTACGTTCGCGCCATATTTAATCGATCGCTTTCAGGGGAACGTCAGTTGCTCACACTCATTTTAGTTTCTCGTGTCTGCTGATAAAGTGGGGACAGGCCGCAGCATTTTGTTGCGGCTCCACTAGCGGCGTGCTACGGCTCTGTAGCGCAGGGATTTCTGTGTGAACAGCACTGCAAACACGTAGCTGCAAACAAACCAAAAATTAATTACGAAAGTTTATTTTTTCGAAGTGATAATCAAAACTTTTTGTGAACACCTCTCGTATTAACTGGTGCTAAGCTCTGATGACAGAAAATAAAAACTGCTGGACCAAAAAAGAACTCTTTCGTTATTTGATTAAACTGCGAAGTTTTGCAGTATTGCTGTAAAAATTATAGGTACTGTACATTGGTTAAATAGCTTCATTTGGAATGACCTTGTCTGTTCCAGCTATCGACAGCAATCGTAGCAGGCGAAAGAGTTAGAATGCATCAATAAAATGCCGGCATTAAGTGTGTGTATATTATTGTCAAGTGGATCTATTCTAATGCTGTTTTATAACATAGAATTTCTACGGCTTGTGATCTCATTTGTCGCCCATCTCCAGTCGTTTCCTTGTTTTATCTCATATTCGTGCTACGGGTTCGAGTGCAGAATGTTATATGACGAGTATCCACTCTTGCCCTGCGGTCGTCTTGAAATAGGATCAGTCGATAGTATTAGTCGAGGGCAGAGTGAGGTAGTCTCGTAGAGCCCAGCGCAAAACAGTCAACGATGAAAATTTTGTCGAATTTCGTTGTCAGATTTATTTCAGTATATCCTTTTGCATCTAATATTGCTGACGTTCTTTTATTTAGAAACTAGATCAGCTCACAACCAGGGAAATCAGTGAGAAATCTTCGTCGGAAAGGAACAATGATCAACAACGTACAGTCACAGTGGCCGCTAATTCAGAAGCGATCAAGAGTCGTCCGCAGATACTTGCGGCGGTGTCATACTCGTCGGAAGCTCTTCTCGCGGCTGGTGCTATTGCGTCTGTTCTGTCCTTGTATATTACTGCGGAGAACGGCATTCACAACTTGTCAGCACTCTTTCCTATATGAAAGGGAGAGCTGAGAATTGGAAGAATCTGGCTAGCTAGTCGCCAGTTAACATGCCAGGTGTTAGTTAGTTAGAAAGCAGAACGAATAGAACGAATCAGTTTACAATTGTACTACACTTTCACAGTGATAAATGCCAACGTTGTGATAGTTTACCTGGTTGTCATTTACATTAACCGATTATATGCCCATACATATTATTCTCAATGGTCAAGTCAGAAGATGCGTGCTTTCTAAAAATAAAACTGTAAAAATATGCCGCAAACCGTAACGTATATCTGCATGACAAATGCTTTGCAGCTAATATTATTAATTAATACTGTAGTTCATAACTTGTAATAATAAAGGTTGATTATCAAATATTTAATAATAAACACACACTAGCGTAAAACACGTTTTATTTTGATTATTCTTGTTCCACAGTAGTGACGATGTTATGTGCCAATGGGGTTATTGTCAACCCACTGAAGAAAAAACTCCTTGCAGAACTCACAGCTGTTGCTTGTGATCACTAATAAATGATATGTGCGAAAATCATAAAACTCTGTGTTAAAATGAGTTCTGGACATATACGAATTACTCATCAACTATGTTTGTTTTTATTTATAGTGATTTTCGTGGCGTGTAGCCTTATACAGAAGATGCTGAAGTTCAGATGGGTATCGAATAACTAATGAGGAGGTACTGAACTAATTAGGGAAAAAAGAAATTTGTGGCACAACTTGAATAAAAGAAGGGATTGGTTGATGGAATACATTTTAAGGTATCAAGGAACGCTCAGTTTCGTTATGGAATGTGGGGGGTAAAAATTGTTGCAGACATAGACTTGAATTCGGTAAGCAGGTTTAAACGGATGTACGGTATAGGTTGCACCAGTCATTCAGAGATGAAGAGGCCGGTACAGGATAGACTATCATGGGGAATTGCACCTAACCAGTCTTCGAGCCAAAGATCACAACAACATAGTGATTTAAGCTGTAGGACACACACTTTATGATTACATTTTCAGAAATTATTCTCTGGATAGTGGGAAATGTGTAGCATAAACCTTTTCAGTTTGTGTTTGCAGTTAATTTAATTACTTGTCAGATTCTTCACATCACTAAGTAAGCGCTAAAGATTTTTATGACTGAATCGAACGGGGTGGCGCAGTGGTTAGCACACTGGACTCGCATTCGGGAGGACGACAGTTCAAACCCGTCTCCGGCCATCCTGATTTAGGCAAATGCCGGGATGCTTCCTTTGAAAAGGCATGACCTATTTCCTTCCCAATGCTTCTCTAATCCGAGCTGCCGGCCGCTGTGGCCGAGCAGTTCTAGGCGCTGCAGTCCGGAACCGCGCGACTGCTACGGTCGCAGGTTCGAATCCTGCCTCGGGCATGGATGTGTGTGATGTCCTTAGGTTAGTTAGTTTTAAGTAGTTCTAAGTTCTAGGGGACTGATGACCTCAGAAGTTAAGTCCCATAGTGCTCAGAGCCATTTGAACCATTTAATCCGAGCTTGTGCTCCGACTCTAATGACCTCGTTGTCGAAGGGACGTTAAACACTAATCTCCTCCTCCTTTTATGACTGAATAAGCCAGTCCTTTCTGTGACACATTAAGGCTGAACGATGGATAATAATAAGTACTTCGAATGTTGCATTTATGAATTTATAGTTGTCATTGGATTAATACTCTCCACGGCTAAATATATAAAAAAAGGGGGCTAAATATTGGTGGCAAGCTTCGCGATGACCCTTGAGACAGGGCTAAACTTCTCACAACTCCACAGTCATTAATTATAATCCCTGTATCTATGTGCCCTCTCTCGTAGGGATTCCGAGATACGATTACTGGATTGGAATGTGTTCACCTGTAGAATTTCATAAACTGTCTCCATCTAGGTCCTAGGAACTTTTGTCGATAACCTCCACAACAACAAAACAGGAATACAGTTCAAAGACAGTAGGAGGAAAAAAAATCACATAGTAACACCTCATTCCAATTTCCGCGATAAAGATTGTAATTTATTAGCTGCAACGAAACCCAAACCTAGGGAAGCCCGTCTTGTTCATTAAAGTATTGCCGTTCAGCTCGTTACTGTACTCCAAAGCGTAGGTTGAGGTCTCTGCTTACTGTGTGTGTGTGTGTGTGTGTGTGTGTGTGTGTGTGTGTGTGTATGCGTGCGTGCGTGTTTACTATGTAAACAACTACACTCGCCTAGAAAACGGGGAATAGTTCAATCAGAAATCCAACCCAGCGCATGGAAGCGCACTCTCTGATGATCGCAGTTTCCCGTACTCAAGAAATAATTTGGTTGATCGTGAAGGATCACTCACTACGGACTTCGCAGGACACCACTTCTATACCAAACCGCTGCACGAAATATTTAATACTTGACCCAGTCGATCACTCTCAGCAACAGAATTCAGACATTTACATTGTCTAACGGCACTAGCATTTGCTGCAAAGAAGTAAATTTCTTTACAGTTAGTGTTGGAAAACACTGACTAACGGGAAATCACAAGCTCTTCAGCGAGCCTAGCCGGCTGGGACCACGATCCTTTTATGAATGTTAGGGATAGACCGTCTCGTCGTTTTCATGCTGGAGAAAGTCTCTTCCCTGGATACCGAAAACCGTCTCTAGCGTGCACAGTAGGCACAAGACGAGAGCAAAGGCTTGAAAATATGTTCCAGTAAACATATACTGACCACCTGCTTAACTGACTTCGGTCCAACTTTCGAACGCAATGCAGCATCGATTTTGCGTGGTATGAATTCAACAAGTCCTTAATATGTTTCCGGAGGTCTGTGGCACCAGATGCCTGTGCACTGGAGACGAAGTAATCATAATTTATTGGTTTCTGGTCGTGGCCATCGGGCTAGCACCAGACATTGTCCCAGGTGTGGGATCATCGGGCCTGCATCAGGTGAGTCTTGCGGCTAAGACATCAACATAAGCTCACTGTCATGCTCCTCAAACCACTGTAGCTTGTTTCTGGCCTCCCCTGTTGGAAGACGCCATCGCCATTGGGGAAGACATAAAATATCAAGGGATGTATGTGGTTCGCAATAATGTTCACGTTGTCCTCAGGTCTCATGGTGCCTTCGATTACTACCGCGGGTCCCATGAAAGCTCAGGCATAACATTATCCCCACCGACCTGTGTCCATGGGACAGTACTTATTTCGGGTAGCTGTTCGCCTGGATGACGGCGTATCTGGGTGACGTCTGATCGATCGCCTGCTGTAACAAGGAACGTGATTCATCCGATCAGGCGACATTTTTCCGTTGATCCACGGTCCAATCTCGGTGATCCCGTGCCAAGATCGTAATTGATGACGGTATTGGGTTAACATGGGAGGAGTCGTCTGCTGCGTAGACATAAGTTCAACAATGTCGAGTCAATAGTGTGCTCCGAAATACTTTTGTCCCTACCACCGTTCTTCTGTGTCGACAGATCTGCCGCAGATCGCCGCCTATTTTGTTTTACATAGCGGGGAAGTCTCTGACCTGCATGTTCTGTGATGACCAGTGGACGTCCAACACCTTGTCGCGTACTCGAGGTTTCACCATGCTTGAACCGCTGTCATTTGATTCTCACGACAGTAGCACGCCGTTTCCGAAATGTTCATTGTCAGGCACCAGGCCATAACAGTCTGTCCTTTGTGATTGTCGCTTATTTAAGCGATTTTCACTGGCGGTACCTATCCTCTCTAGAATGATTCCCCGTTCGTTTCTGCTCCGCGTATGCAGGGTGTCCGGAAATTCCCGTTACAAACTTTTACGAGTACGATTTGTAGAGGAGAGTGAGTACGTAATATTTTGAGTAGGAACACACATCTGGAAACGTACCGTTTCCGTGCTATAGGCGTTTGAAAACATGTTTGTTAAGTAGATTTGCAACAGGGTAATCATGGTGGAGGGAGAGGGGTGGGTTGCTTTCACCTGGTTGGCTGATGTCATTTGACGCCTGTCTTACCACTCTCAACTGGTTCGAGACTCATTCACGTGTCTACGAGTGTTAGAGGTGGTATGGAGTGTTGGAAGTGGTATGGATGTAATTTGTGGTCATCCGCAACATACCAGACGGTGCTGGGAGCAACATCCGTTGCACACGCAATTGCTCGTGTATTCGTTGACGGGTTCTCTTCAACATGATGCGGTACGACCTCTTCCAGTTCGGGTGTGTAGCGTCTCCTTGGAGCACCACAGTCACGTCTGCTGACGGTGAGTGTACCCCAGTATCGAAGCCGTTGCGTAATTGTGGCGAAAAGGGTACGCAATGGAGTCGAATGTTGTGCATATCGATCTTAATAAAGGCGACGAGCAGCTGCTCCATTATCGTGAGCTTCGCCATACGGAAGCATAATGTCGCGTGTATTCTGCAAACGTGTACTCATCCATGTTGCTCGAACAGTCACAGACATGTGAATGAAGCTCGAACTGTGGGTCAGAGAGGTAGGACAGACGTCAACTGACACGAGCCTATCCGACGTAAGCACCCATTACTACCCTGTTACAGAGCACCCATCATACTACACTGTAGCAGACCTTCCCACAAAAACATGTTTTCAAACCGGACATGGTTTACCACTCAAAATATTATGTACTCACTCCTCTCTACAAGTTCAAATGGTTCAAATGGCTCTGAGCACTATGGGACTCAACTGCTGTGGTCATCAGTCCCCTAGAACTTAAAACTGCTTAAACCTAACTAACCTAAGGACATCACACACATCCATGCCCGAGGCAGGATTCGAACCTGCGACCGTAGCAGTCGCACGGTTCCGGACTGCACGGCTAGAACCGCGAGACCACCGCGGCCGGCTCTCTACAAGTCTTAGAACTTTGAAATTGGAATTTCGGAACACCCTGTACACTTTCCTTACTGCGTCTCGTGCCTGCAACGACAGCAGGCGAAATACAGTGTAGCAGTGGGCAGTGTTGATAATGTTTTGCATTGTCAGTGTACGTCTGACGAGAAATACAACTGACCCAATATCGATCCCTGATGCGATGTTGCTACCGACTAGAGTCTAGCCGATGGTGAATTAGTTCTTGTACCTTGTAATAAATTGTGGCTTGTTTGCGAACATTTTGTGCTGGTATTCACAGAGGCTTCCGAGGCACCGGCGGACCTGAGCCAGAGGGTGGTGTTTCGCGCCCCTTCCAAATCGACGCCGGCGGCCGAGCCGGACGCCGGCGGCAGGGGGAGTGGCAACAGCGGCAGAGGCGGAGGCGGCAGTAGCAGCAGTAGAAGTAGCAGCAGCAGCAGCAGCAGCAGGAAGCGAGTGGCGGCCGGTCCAGAGGGGCCTCAAGCCCGGGCTCGGCCGCGGCGCGCTCCTGCCTCCACAAGTCTGCTCAGCTTCGGGGACGGCGACGACCAGGAGGTCGAAGACTGAGCGCACAGCTCGCGGTCCTCACTGGCCGGAGGCGGCGCCCACTCTGCACTCGCAGCCTCCTCTGCCGCCCAGCGACGGTCTCCTCTCTGAGGCGCAGTCGAGCCTCGGTCCGTTCGTCAGCTTTCATCTTCGCTGCAGGTACTACCTTCGCAGCCAATCCCCTCGTTTGTGCTCCGTAGTACTCTCTCTTCCACAATGCGTTCATTTTTATCAGCACTCATAGTCTACGATGATTTTACGATTTCTTTTACCGATATAATAGTCCTTTAAGGATAATTTAAGTCCCATAAGTAGTGAGTTTGTTTATTTATCCTTGTAGGATACGTCCAGTTTTTTCACAGAACAAGTATTTCAACACATCACGAAAAGTTTATAACATACACTCACCATTACATAAAACGTATACATATTAAAAGCAGTTATGAAGAAAAAGACAGTTACACATCAATATCGAACTTCTTAACCCAGTTCAACATGGCTTATAGTTATGATTTCATTAAGCCAATCCTACTGTCTTGACAGTAAAGACAAATCTCTCTGATGAGCTGCTGACTATTTACGGATGAACTATTGACTAACAGTTTTAAACAGAAATGAAAGCACAGACCAAAACTCTTATTAAAATCCTTAGGGGCAAATAAATACAAATCGTATCTGCCCATAGTTAGATATTTACACCTCATTACCGTTCGGTTTTGCTGATGCTACTGTAAAGAGACAATCGCTGTGGGAAATAAACTGCGTATAACAACAAAAATGAGAATATTTATTGTCCTTCCTTGACAAACTGCTGTACGTTTCCCTCGTATGTGCAGATTCACATTGATTTACGATTGATTGTGCCCAGTAGTTTCCTGTCCCTCCGTACCTCATCCTCCGCTCCCCTGCATTCTGAAATATAAACTTGAGAGAAGCTTCGTGTATAAGTACCAGGTTAGATGTGAAGCGCGACGAGTTGCGTAGCTGTAACTATTCATGTGAACTTTTACAGTTTTAATTGTTGCACTGTCCTAAAAATCCTATTTTCGGCCATCTGCGTAACATCTGATATATTGTAGTTTCTTGAACTTAGATTTTTCATTATCTTGAAGTATTCTGTTCTTGAGCTCCAGTAGGCTGTGTGTGTGTGTGTGTGTGTGTGTGTGTGTGTGTGTGTAACACTGACCGCCTTCGCCGACAGCTTACATTTGAAGCGCTAATAGACTGTTATCATTGCTGTGGTTTGCACTATTTCCTTAAGTAAGAAACTTCAGGAAATACTACGACAAAAATAAGTTATAAGCACATTGATTCAAAAAATAAGTTGTAACTGCAGGTATCACAGAAAAGTGAGCTACCTACCTCAGTTCAGTTGAACCAGATGGAGCACACCACAATAGGATGCATCGATCAGCACGAGCGACGTGACGATTCCTCTTCCGGCCGTTCATACTTAGGTTTCCCATGGTTTCCGGGGTACATTACTGTGCAGCTTCTCTCATAGTTTCTCCAGATTTCAGCAAGGGTAACAGCGCTTTTTATCAACGAATGTGCGAATTCCTGTGCCCAGATCTGTGGCATTCCAATTTTCAAATGTTGCATCACGGTTTCTGTGTGTTACTCGTAGCAAGTCTGTCTATACGCTAAATATTCTTTCTTATTTAACTTGGATTCCATAATTTTGAAGGCTCTTTTAGCAGGTAGTAAGAAGTGGATGCCGATTTCTAAGATAGAGTAAATACAGGGTAAATACAATATTAGATTCAGAGATTGATGGTGGCTTAGAAGACTTGAGATCAAATGATTAACCAACTTAGAGTGTAGAGTCTAGGATACTGGAGACGTACCATTAGACTTCTGGAAGAATATCACCCACACAATCACAAAGATATAAAGCGAAATAAGTACGACAATTATCGCACAACCAGCATAACAATTCTTGCATCTCGACACCAGAACCAGTACCAAGCGCCAGAGACATTTGATAAAAGGGAGCAAGACTTAAGAAAAATCAATACACTTGCACAAGTTATGCCGATATAGAAAAAAGTTTAAAACTTAAAAAAGTGCAATATGTTTGAAATTCCAAGTTTCTGGCGAATTAAAACTGTGTGCGGGACCAGGACTCGAACTCAGGACCTTTGCTTTTTGCGGACAAGTGCTCTACCGCCTGAGCAACGCAAGCGCGACTCACACGACCCGACCTCACAGCTTCACTTCCACCAGTACCTCGTCTGTTATCTTCTAAATTTCACAGAAGCTCTCCTGCGAACCTTGCACAACTAGCACTCCTGTTGTACTCGGGTAGCTCAGTCGGTAGAGCACTTGCCGGCGAAAGGCAAAGGTTCTGAGTTCGAGTCATGGTCTGGCATACAGTTTTAATCTCCTAGGAAGTTTCATAATAGCGTACTCTTCGCTGCAGAGTGAAAATTTCATTATGATTGAAATTTTTAGAAAAATATGTATAAGCTATACGAAGTGATGGGTTGGACACAGTTTGTACAAGAAGGAAAGGAACAGAAGACTGAAAGTTTGTACAGTTCTGTGAAGAATATCTGCCTGTAGTATGGCCGGTCGCGGCTTGCCAAATTTCACGCGAGCAGTGTGTGCGGGCTGTGGGCTTTGGAAGGCCCGGCTGTCCCTCGGCTTTGCTCAGTCCTTCACGGAAGTAGGCGGGACAGCGCGACATTTCATTGAGTATTGCGGTGTGGTGTCTTTCGGTCTGTACAACTCTCTTAAGTTTGGCAGAACAGGGGTGTCATCACTGTTTACCCTTCGCTATTTGTTCGTTTTAAGGGGGGGAGGGGGCGTTCACAGGTCCAGTGGCTGTCTGCACGAAAAAAGGCAATCTTGTGATCGTCACAAACCTTTAAAAATGAATGGGAATTATACAAGGTAGGAATAACAGTTCTCAATATACACCAGGCACTCGTGTCAGCGACATTTACTGCAAATTTGTTGTGAAACGACATTACAATATCATGCAGGAAGAAGTTAAACTTTCAGCTGGCAATGAAAGAGCCAAAATTTGTAAAGATCGACAGACGGGATTAATCGTCCTCTCCATCAAAAAGCACTTTGTGCTAAATTTGCAACCATAGAGCACGTAAAAAAGTTTGTGGCACAAATAGTAAAATTTCTGACGTCGTACACGTTGTTCCTCTGTCAGTTGGTACAGTTTTCGACGGAAATGGACGAAGAATATCGAGACTTTCTATATTACTGCGAAGTACGTTGGTCAAGTCATGGGGCATACCTCTAATAATTTTTCTGTTTAAAACTTGCTATTGTTGAATTTATAAAGGAAAAAGGAGTGCAGGAACGAAAATTAGAACATCCCGAATGGATTGCAGGCCTCGCATTTTAAGTGGACTTGACTGCACACTGCCAACAGTAGGACATTGCAAGGAGAGAAACAACTTGTGATTTGTTGGGGATGCAATTAAAGAGAAAATCACGTTGTAGAATCGACAGATTGTGACAAACACAGTCGTGTTTCCTAAGCTCACTGGCGTTAAAGAAAACGCGAGGTTTGAGGAATTCATTGTGGCCTTAAAATAAATACAAGTTTCGCTTCCTACACGTTTTGAGGACATTACTAATCTCGTATCTGTTTTCGAGCAGTTTTCGAGACTGTTTGCCGTTTCAGCTGGAAACGCCCCAGTGCATGTGCAGATGTAACTGACTGATCTGCAAGGTAACTCCCGTTTTAAAGACAAATTCCTTTAACGCTAACATCGTGCAGGACGCCCACATTGCTTTCTCTGATAGATTTTCCACGTCACTGTAATGAGGTTCCGAAAGTGCTACAATATTTCGACTAAATAAGTCACGATTAAGTGGCAAAAACTGTGCGAAAATCTGTGAAATTGTCTGCGTCTGTCCGTATGCCGACATTTTGTACCACATAAAAATTATATGTCTTCAGCGTGCCAAAAATAATTAAATAATACTGAAAATTTGTTTTGTTTTTTATGCGTGTTGTCGAAAAATTTGAAATATAAAACCAACTCTTAACAGCGCGACTGATTGCCATTTAAATACGGCTCTGCGCATTCGTGGTTTCGCCCTCAGACAGCATGGCGTAGCGGTGAGGGAAACGTACCAGCAAGGCTGAGTGCTACGGCATTCGTGCCAAGGCACGGCCCGTGGGCGATTTCTGGGCCGCCCCTGATCCACACTGTGACAAAAGTGGTGCCACAGTTTATTTATCCCTTACGCCTCAACAGTAGCTCAATATCGGTACATCCATTTGTGATGTAACCTGCCGTCGTAGTCAAGACAAGCAATCCTCGCTCATGTGGCGACGCTGCACCTGAAGGTGCAGTATTGGTTGTGGAAGGAATTTCCGTGATCAGTATTTAGGTTGTAATCGAAGGTGTGTCGCTGGCATTCAGTTTGTGATCACCAGATTCTGCATCGACGTTCCGGAAGCTTAAATGCCAAACTTATATCATGAAGTGATCGCATATGACATTGCTTACAATGTTCATCCGTCGCGTTGGGATGCTTTAGGTCGGCAATCCTCTTAATCTCTCAATTTCTTTAATTCCATACTTCTTTCTAACAATAAAATAAATAAATGCCTTGTGGCATGGGCCTCCTGTCGGGTAGACCGTTCGCCTGGTGTAAGTCTTTCCAGTTGACGCCTCTTCGGCGACTTGCGTATCGATGGGAATGAAATGATGATGATAAGGACAACACAACACCCAGTCCCTGAGCGGAGAAAATCTCCGACCCAGCCGTGAATCGAACCCGGGCCCGTTAGGTACGACATTCCGTCGCGCTGACCACTCAGCTACCAGGGGCGAATTTTTTAACAATACAGATACAACACCACACTCCACAATCACTTATTACAGTCATTCACAAAATACATTTCACACTCGACATCGAGGCTGATTGTGACAAAGGTAGGACACCTCCATTGTTCACCAAGACAGCAATGTGTTATATCTACGTTGTATCCAGAGCTTTGAAAGAGGGAATGCGTGCATTATGTATTCTCTAGTTTATGCTACTGTGCTAGATGATGCAGAAGTAAACTCCTGAACTCGTATTCGGTTATATTGGGTACAAATATCTGCCAAAACTCTTTTTTTTAATTTGTTCACGCTTTCCCTTATAACCACAGACCAGTGACAGGGCGGAGGGCTAGCTTTCTTCAGAGTGGCCATAATTGATTCTTTACTCAAAACTGCACTGTTCCGTTTCGCAGCCCCTGCAATCTGGCAACAGGGTATCAGCTTGGCAGGGGGAGTGGCGAGGGATTGGGGGGGGGGGGGGGGGCAGGGGCGAGAATCGGGGCTTTTGTCCCTCAGCCTTCACAAATTCACTTACAGGTGTACATGACCTACAGGCAGAGCCAGCACAAAAACTATCCTGTACTTCAGCAAATATGCAATTATTTTGCTTGACAGCAGTTTTTCCTCATAATTGAATCAAACCAGCGCATCGTTGACTCTACTGTATAGCAGCTAATGTTAAAGTCCTGTAACTCCAAAAATATTCTGTCCTGTGTTCTACAAAGGAAAGAAATCTCCCGTAATGGGAATGGTTCGTGTCTTAACCGTAGCTACATTACGAATAAAGGAGAGACATTTGTCTCTGCTCCGTCTGCGTTAGTTTCAAGTAATCAGCAATAGAAGACCACAGAAAGAAACCTCACTTCTTAAAGAAGGTTACTGTAACTGAATAAAAGCTACAGAAAAGTTCCAAATATAGGAGAACAGTCTTTTTCATCGAAAGTCTATCGTAGTTCTTCAGCAACGTGAAAACAGCACAGCTGTGATCAGCATACTCGCGCGACATTTGCTGACCGATCAGGGGAAAGCTAGAACAGCTTTACTAGCAATTATCAGTTCTCTCAGGTTCCTGGATCGAACAGATAACACGCTGATAGGTCATGGAACGATCGCTGGAAATTTTTTCTATGAGGAGAAGTACCTTCTGCCAGAACTGAAAATCTGGCAGAAGTGCCACAACACTTTGTTGACGCCTCTGATACAAAAGGAATACAGTACTGGAAATTATGGCTCACGCTAAACATTGTGTAACAAATAAAAAATTCTCCAGTTTACAGGTTTACGGCAGGTCCGACGACTGGAAGTGGCTGGCCTGTAGCAGTTCACTCCTTCTGTGCGTTTCGTCAACCCTGAGACGCTTTGAGTAGAACACGTATTTCTGAGTCTGTACAAACCACCAGACTCTAGGGCACTCTGGCAACAAATACATCCTTCAATAAGGCCCTCAATAGGAACTGAGTTTTGACGCACTCATTATTTCGACGGTGCAGCTAATATGTCTACACAGAACAAGTATGTCAAGGAAATCCTTCTCCAAGACCAGTCATCCAGTGCAGTAACCGTTTTTTGAATCTTGAATTACAGGAAGTTTCAACAAGCTGTGATCCATTGTGTGGTGTCTTGGCAACTGTGACAGAAATTTCAGTATAGTTCTGGAGTACTCGAAAAGGAAAACGAGTATGTCGCTGTTGTGCTAAGAGCTGCACGAATAAAATCTTCGAAACTTTTAAGGAAAAATTGTATTTCAGGAAACAGGAGACTGACCGAAGGTTCGACCAAGAGGACCTAAAGCGGATATCACATCTTGAAAACATACTTGTTACCTCCTCCTAAACAAATCCTCCGTCTACACGACGTATGGAAGAGTTATTTGGAGTACTTAAACAGCAGATTTTAACCTGTACAGGCTTCATGCACTGCTTGAAATGTTGCAAATCTTTAAGACTGTTGTGTAACCATGCAACGTATACTCCTTTACGAAGGGTGTATTTGTGAATGTGATAGGGCTAAAGAACTGTTTCAGGAAGCTATTCGACTAATTGTTCTGCTTATTCTGTCGTCAACATCATTCTGAGACATCATTTAGCGCCGTGAGAAGACTTAAAACTTGCATCAGATTAACAATGGTACCATCTAGACTCACCCAGCTATTCGTGGTCATCTTCATCAAAAGACGACAAAAGAAGATTAATCTTACGGATATCATAAAAGAATTTGTTTCTCAAAGTGTGGAAAGGAAAGCAACATTCGGGAAGAGTATATAAAACTTCTGAACTCCAAAAAGAATAGAAATGCATTCTTTTGTCCAATGAAATTATAATCTTCTTTTTTCCATTAAGACAAGATGCACAGTTTATACCATAGTAACAATTTGTGGACAGGGCACACTTTCGTGATGATAATGAGTATATATCTGTTCCGGCACCTGTGAACGGTTTTCGAGCTCGTAATCGGTTAGCAGGTTGTTAGACTTCTATTCAGTGGCAAGGTGTGTTTTTGAGTTTACATGGCATACATGTGTGTACAACTTTCTGGACTGTGCTGCGACCACACAAGATCCAAATATTATTTCTCTGCTCGGACGTTAAGGTGTAAGAATGTTGCAGCCAAATCATTGCTCATGGCATTGCGAATTTGACACAAAACGCGGAATCAATCCAGTAATATATGGTATTTTACGACAAGAACTGTACTTTGTGTTGCTTATAATGTGCACTTGGTAGTGTACCTTTCGGATCTCTGAAGGCCTGGAGAATTGTACTGTATTATGATGTTGAACATCTGAGGAGTAATGAGCTATGGAGTTCAGTGCCATCGTAAGGAAGATAAACACAAGTATTTTACGGATATACATTGCGAGAATAAATCTGTAGTATTGTGTTGCTTGGATGGAGATGTGCTGCTCGCGATTTTGGTCGCCTGATTGGGGACAATGACCATCCGTTGGTTTACATCACATTGTGTAGAACCTAAAGCAGTCGCTGAATAGTTCATCGTAATTGTATTCAAGATCCTAGTTTGTAGAAGTAGCATGAAAATCTTGGGCCTACAAGCATTGCAGATAGCTCTAGATGGGATGCGACAGAGTAGCCCTTTCGATTGATGACGACAGATGAGACAGGTTTACAATCGAAGATAAATATACACATCAAAAAAACTTTTGCATGACCTCGATTCCGAGAGTTCCGGAACCTGTCCAGAAAATTGGAAGAGAGATCAACATAAACATCATTTCCGTCCTTTTTATTGCTCTTGAAAACCACACATTGCATGTTGTACCGCTATACAGCGAGATCTTCAAAGGTGGTGGTCCAAATTGCTCTACAAGCCAGTACCTTTAATACCCAATAGCACGTCCTCTTGCATTGATAAATGGCTGTATTCGTCGTCGCATACTGTCCACAAGTTCATCAAGGCACTTTTGGTCCAGATTGTCCCACTCCTCAACGGCGATTCGGCGTAGATCCCTCAGAGTGATTGGTGGGTCATGTCGTCCATAAACAGCCCTTTTCAGTTTATCCCAGGCATGTTCGATAGGGTTCATGTCTGGAGAACATGCTGAACACACTAGTCGAGCGATGTCGTCGTTATCCTGAAGGAAGTCATTCACAAAATGTGTACGGTGGGGGCGCGCATTGCCATCCATGAAGACGAATGCCTCGCCAATATGCTGCCGATATGGTTATACTATCGGTCTGAGGAAGGCATTCACGTATCGTAAAGCCATTACGGCGCCTTCCATGTCCACCAGCGGCGTACGTCGGCCCCTTATAATGCCAGTCCAAAACAGCAGGGAACCTCCATCTTGCTGCACTCGCTGGACAGTGTGTCTAAGACATTCAGCCTGATCAGGTTGCCTCCAAACACGTCTCCGACGATTGTCTGGTTGAAGGCGTATGCGACACTCATCGGTGAAGAGAACGTGATGCCAATCCTGAGAGGTCCATTTGGCATGTTTTTGGGCCAACCTGTATCGCGCTGCATGGTGTCGTGGTTGCAAAGATGGACCTCACCATAGACGTCGGGAGCGAAAATGCAGATCATGCAGCCTATTGCGCACAGTTTGAGTCGTAACACGACGTCCTGTGGCTGCACGAAAAGCATTATTCAACATGGTGGCGTTGCTGTCACGGATCCTCCGAGCCATAATCCGTAGGTAGCGGTCATCCACTGCAAAGTAGCCCTTGGGCAGCCTGAGCGAGGCATGTCATTGACAGTCCCTGTCTCTCTGTATCACCTCCATGTCCGAACAACATCGCTTTGGTTCACTCCGAGACGCCTGGACACTCCCCTTGTTGACAGCCCTTCCTGATACAAAGTAAAAATGCGGACGCGATCGAACCGCGGTATTGACCGTCTAGGCGTGGTTGAACTACAGACAACAGGAGCCGGATACCTCTTTCCTAGAGGAACGACTGGAACTGACGGGCTGTCGGACCCCTTCCGTCTAAAAGGCGCTGCTCATGCATGGTTGTTTACATCTTTGGGCGGGTTTAGTGATATGTCTGAACAAAGGGACGGTGAACAATATTCAGAGTCAACAACTATCTTCAGGAGTTCCGGGAACCGGGGTGATGCAATTTTTTTTTTTTTTTATGTGTGTAGCAGCACAGTACATCCATTCGAAAACTCCTCGGAAGATGTGCGATGATTTAATTAGTAGACGTTTAGTGTTTCTGTGGTACTTCTAAATCACTTTCAACAAACACAGGTGTTAGCTGCATTGATCTACTGGGTACACATCTAAAAGTGTGGCACAAACATCGAATCTTCCCAAAGGTTATAACTCATTTCTGACAAAAGCAGGAGTGCTTCTTTCAGAAAGAGTGCTTGTGCAGGAAGTCGTTCACAAGTCAAGATTGTCGATGTTTGGAGATTTGCACTGAAATTACAGCAGGTGTATACTGGGGGAAGTTCTGCAAGTCTGATATATACTTTGTGGAATATTGAAATTTGTTCGACTGTTGTTAAACTTTCAAATATTTCTGACTTCGAACTTAGATCTATTCAAATTCGCATTGACTTTGATTTTGTGAAAGCTACTCTGAAATATTTTGGACAAAGTTCACACTTTGAAAATATTATGTGAAGTTGGAATTCGGCGGGAAATTGAACAACCCACATTTAAACTACATACAACTCATGCTGCTGCATTGTAAAGACTACGCAACACTTCAGCCCACGCATCTACATGTCACAGCAAAATTGTAACAAACTGATCCCATGTTAGAGTGAAATTTAGATAATTACCTCATGTTACAGCAAAATTTGTAACAAAACACTGTATCACAGCAAAACTGTAACAAAACTTTCCATGTTACAGGAAAAATAGTAACAAATTTTCATTACATCACTATATTACAGCAAAATTTGCTGAACTCATGGAGCACTAGAGTTCCTCAAGAGCTGTTGGGCAGACCACAGACCCAACACAACAGGTCAGTACAAATTCTGCATCACTCGTACACCAATCATGCTGATATGGGGCTTTTAATAGACACAACATGGTACCTTTCACAAGTGTTTGCTGCTGTTACCAGTGATGCTCCTGCTAGGTTTTTCTTTGATGTCCGGCAATGTCAAAGCTGTGGGTTCTATTTATTACTCATAAACATTACATAGCTGGCACAGTCTGAATGCTTATTGGATTGCACTTGCTCTAATCGGGTCTCTCATTATATTACCGTAGAAGTACGTCGCTTGTGCTAAGTATAGAATCCAAGACACATTTGCAAAGATGGAACCACACCTATATGATATCACAGTGCAATGTGGCGATCAATATGACATCATCAGTGATGCTGAAATCCAAGATGGCGATCCAGGAGGCTGTCCTATGGATAAGGGCACAGCCTGAAATATTAGCACTCCAAAATAGTTGTTCCAGTTTCCGTGATGCTGCAATCTCTTACTCCCACCATTCATCCACAGCATCTAGGCTTCAAGCTATCATGTGGACTTGGCACTCAAGCTCTGTGCACCATAGTGAAATTTCGATCATGAAGCATCATCAGAGATTCACAACCCTCAAGCTGAATACAAAAAAGTCTCGTACAGTCAAATGTAAGTATTAACCCCTCTCTGTGTTTATTATTATTATTATTATTATTAGCAGTACTATAATTTGTTGTGTGTGTTTGCATGATTTTCTTTTATTATTCCTCCTCCTTTGTAATGACAAGTGTCTGATACATTTAAGCAACAGCAGAAATCAAGTCAGCCTACAGAAAGATTCCTTGATGCAGTGCCAGATATATTGAAGCAGGACACAGAATTAGTTCCAGTCTTTGAATTTCTTCCATATCCAAAGTCTGCAGCAATCGTCAAACCACCAGCATTGCTTAATACACTTCACACATTGGAACAGAAATCAAATCAGTATGCAGAAGTGACAGTAAACAAGCTGTTATAGGCTTGTCATCAGAATGAAAGTTCAATGATGTGGTAATTTTTGAAAATCCATGCTTTATTGACAGAAAAGTAGAGCTATAAGACTTTGAATAGCATCAGTTATTTCAGAAGTCAAACAAATAACTGCAATACTCAGCTTTAAAATGCTAACCATGCCACCGAGTTTTCATACCTCGTGTGTGGAAGACTACTCAAAAACAATGAAAATATAACCAACAAGAGAATACCATACAGTTCTATAAGACTATGAATAGTATCAATTATGTCAAAAGTAAACACAAATAACTGCAAACTTCAACTCTCAACAGTCACTGGGTTGTCATATAACATTTTTTGGGGACTACTCAACAACAGCGAAAGTATATACAACAGCAAGACTGCCACACAATGCACTCAGTTTCAGGAATCTGTTTTTGGAAACTTGATGTGTGCCATCCCATCCATCCTCTGCACTGTGGATGAATGTCTCAGGTAGCACCTTTATGTGCATGGATTTTATAGAAATGTCTGTTGTGCCCTTCAATAGTTTACCCATCAGAACACTTCAGAAGAAGGCTTCACTGCAAATTTTTGTGCGTGTTGTACGCAGTATTCATGAAGTATTCATGATACGACAACATCACTGTTGGATGTTAATGCAGAGTTGTACATATTTGAACTTATTTGTGTACTTAGCAGACTTAACTCAACTTTAAAAATTAATAGTAAATGATTATCCATCTCTCAAAATGGTGTTTCATTCACAAAAACCCCCAAACATATGCAGCTAGAAGGGTGGTTGGAACATTTTTGTTGCACCTTCATGGTTGGTAAGCTTTATTATTCCAAGTACTATACAAAGCATATCGACATCATACAGTGTACATTTCATTATTGACAGTCATCTGAATTTGCCAGTATGTCGACTGCAATTGAAAGTAGAAGAAGCCGAGTTTCATGCTGTTGTTAAACATTTATATTTGAAGAGTTGGATTGCCACGCAAATCAATACAGAATTGGATTAGGTTCACGGGGACTGTGCACCGTCATTGAGAACCATTTACTTTTGGATTAATGAATGTAAAGTGGTTATACAAGCACCAAAGACGAATTGCACTGTGGCTGTCCAATTGAGGTCACCAGAAAAGAAATCATTGACAAAATCCTTGATACAGTAATTCAAGACCGCGTGATATTGCGGAGACTGTAGGCATCCCAAATGAGCGAGCGCGTTATATCCTGCGTAGAGAATTAGCTATAAAGAAGCTGTGTGCGTGGAGGCCGCTGTAATTGCTCACAGTCGACCAAAAGCACATCTGGCACAACATACCAACACAACGTCTGGCGATGTTTAACCACAATCTGCAAGACGTTTTGCGTTGATGTGTAACTGTAGGTGAGACCTGGATTCTTCATTACACACCAGAGTCAAAATGACAGTCAAAACAATGGACAAAGGCTGGTGAGAGTGCACCAAAGAACTTGAAGACCACTTTGTCAGCTAGTAAGGTAATGTTCACTTCTTTTTTCGGATTCCCAAGGAATAATCCTCATAGAAGGCAGAACCTAACTGGACCCTATTATGCTTCATTGTTGGATCGTGTAAAACTTGCCTTTACTGGAAAAAGAGTAAGATTGGCACACAAAAAAGTGCAGGATAATGCATCATCCCACAAATCAGCGATGACAATGGCGAAAGTGCATGAAATTGAGAACTGGATTGGTTCCTCATCCACCTGTTCTCCAGACATAGCCAAAAATGACTTCTTCCTGTTCCCTAACCTGGAAATTTTGGAAATTTGTGGTAAGTTCCTGTGGGACCAAACTTCTGAGATCATCGGTCCCTAGGCTTACACGCTACTTAAATTAACTTACGCTAAGGACAACACACACACACACACACACACACACACACATGCCTGATGGAGGACTCAAACCTCTGATGAGGGGGAGTATGCGAGCCGTGGCAAGGCGCCACAGACTGTGCAGCCCCTAACTTGAAACCTTCCCTTGCAGGCAAGAAATTTTCATCAAATTAGGAAGTGATAGTTGCAGTCAACAAGTATTTGGCAGAACCTATTTTTGTGGTGGGATGAAAAAGCTGGAGGAGCGCTGGACCAAGTTTATGTCCATTCAAGGAAACAGTCGAGGAGTAGGGTGAGTTGTTAATGTAACAAACATCTTTTCTTGGTTTTTGTTTCACCAGACTTGTCAAACTACCCTCATATGATTACTAAAGTCCAGAGCATGAAGATCTCATCATTGAACCTGAACCATACTAGGGTTTGGAGTTTGGGAGGACAGGAAGGTTTGCTCTGGATGGTCCATAAACGGGTTGACATAGGAGGGTATCACATAGGTGCCCATCACTATGGTTTAGATTTATTCGTGTACCTTCCCCCCCACCCCCCCTCCCCCACCCTCGGTGGCACAACATTCAACTGAGTGCAACAGCTCAGTTTCAATAGCTGCTTCACAAATGGGCCATCTGGATCCTTCGCTCCACCTCCAACTTCTCTCTTCTCAGAACTAAGCAGTTGGAAGTTATCCTTGCAACACATCCTTCGCTATTGCACCCTGGCTTCAGTCTCTGGTAATCCACTGCCCTCACACACTCCACCCAACCGTTTCCACTTCATCTGTCCTGCCACCCCCTCCAAGTTCATGTCCCGATGTCACCTTCAGCATGCGCCACCCCCCACCCCATCTGACAACTGTGGGTCACATGCTTAGCCCATGTACTTGCCACCCCTTCCTTCTGAATACCTATCCAGCAAACCTCCGAGATGCTAGCCACCGACGCCCAATCCCTCTTCCTGCTTCTCTCTCCTTCTGTCTACCCCACCCAACATAATCGTTGTCACGACCTAGTCCACCAAAATGCAGCACTGACACTATTCGTCATCTGGCACCATGTACATGTGTATGCACACACACACACACACACACACACACACACACACACACACACACACACACACACACACACACACACACACATATATATATATATATATATATATATATATGTGTGTGTGTGTGTGTGTGTGTGTGTGTGTGTGTGTGTGTGTGTGTATTTTACTTTACCTCGAAAAAGAATAACTCTGAAAGCTAGCAAGTTCGTCCCTTTTTTGTATTTCTATCGACAACTCAATGTTTCTGCTTTTCAGTTAGTGGTCTCCTTCAGTTCAAAAGTATTTACATATATGCCTGCCTCGTAAGATCGTCTAAAAAAAACACCTTGCCATAGAATAGAACACCTGCAGCCTGTCAAACGATTATGATAATGGAAACCCTTCACAGTTACAGAACGAGACTTTCCATGCTCATTGTTCACTATGAAGGTGCACCCAGTCAAAAAATGTTAAATAGCTCTCAACTACTGCCAACAAATTTCTGTTACATCAGAAGTTACATACACAACATAAAAAAAATCAGTGTTAGTTAAAGAAAAATACCACATATCTTACGTGATGTGTATTTTGATCGACCTGGAAACTGACTGTAGCTGTACCTGTAAAAGATGGTTAACTGTGAGGAAGCAAAGATCGAGAGGACTGTTTAAATATTAGAGTTGTCGTACCAGATTCTTTTGTTTGTTAATGTGAGGAGTGGATGATCTAATTGATTTTTGTGGAAACCTAGACTCGATAAAGAGCTGCGATGTAGGCTGTATGAAGAGGCAACGGGAAAAATGATGGCTGTCACATTTTTGTCGAAAATAAGTTAGTAGTGGCATGCATAGCTGAAGACATGTAGAATGCACATATAGAATAAAAATTGTTCTATTAGCAGATTCTCACTTACTGTTATTAACAACAGAAGTAGTCTGAACTCACAGTAACGTTTCCCATTAGAGGTCACTCTTGTATGGAGTGTGACCGTAATATCGTCTTCATTAACAAAAATACACCTGCCGAAATTCCTAACCGTTTGCTGAGCCATTTTTCTGCAGCTAGAGTGAAACCATCTCCTTTTGACATTATGGAGTAGAACAAGCGCTTCCCAGATCTTGGGCCCGGTTTTTTTATGTCCGAAGAAGTGTCATTTTGCCATTCAGCCAGCTTTTGTTGCAACAAGAATGGGACCTCTTGTTCAGTTCTGAAGGTCTTGCGATAGTGCATGGGAGAGTTCATCAATGAAGCAACAACTCCGTGGCCCTTGGCCCCGTGAAGGTGAAGATACAGCTAGTGAGGTAAATTCCGAAGAATTCTTCTTTCCGGATTATTTGTGCAAAGGTAAGATGGTTACTTCCATTTCACGCTCTTAAAATAAAACAAAATATATGGCATCGTGGTTTTAATATTAATCTTTCACCACAAGAAATCTATCAGATCTCATCCCACTCTAACTTGAGAAGTTTAGAGACCTCCAACACTTGATGCAGCAAGGGATTTCTACGTGAAACTGCCATTTTATGAGACAAAAAAGCGAAGATCAAATGTTAGAAAAATGTCAAAGTATCAGTCCAGCAGTGAGAACTAAAGACATCCCCGTAAATGTACTATTTCAGTGTAACATTTCTGACATGCATTATTGTTTCCAATAGTGGTGTCTACTAATCTGCAAAACAGTCTTTCCACTTGCTCATCATTCGCAAAGCGACTTTTCACGTCTGATATGGCAAGGAGCTATACCTGTTCCTCTCTTCTCTATAGTTGTGCCACAGACGGCGGCCCGACGGCTCCCCGTGGCTCGCTTCACCGTGCCTCAGTACAAGTCCCCTTCTCGTATTCACAGGACTCCTCATTTCCAAAGCTTACCCATGAAGCAAACTATTATACCTAGTACCATGTTAGATTACAGAACGTTAAGAAGAAGAATCAGCTCATGCAATCACTGTGATCTCATGACTGCCGTTGAATTAATTCAACTACCACCCCCCGCCCCTCCCCCACAGTTACGTAATTAAAGGTAAATAAATGAAAAGAGACGGGCCGAAGGGCTTGCCACCTTTCACTACATCCTGCTTGCACAAGAACTTTGCGCAGGTGGTATTCATCTTACGGAAGATAGTGGGGCATCAGAAGCTAAATTTTACAAAGAGCTTTATCTGGTATGGTCTACAAATTAACCTAGCAAAGCACCATAGTCACTGACTGATCAAAGGGTAAAACAGACGGTATCTTCGGCAATAAGAACAAAATAAAGATAAAAGAAACTATATTCATCCAAAGGGAAACCGTCTTACATATTAGCCCTAACGGCTGAAAGCAATTACGTGATCATCAATAATTCCGCAATGTGCATGTCAAATGCCCTGCTGGTCGAACATTCTGTAGTTTACCACGGGTAGAGTTGGTATTATGTTACGAAATTGTTTGATACTCTGCCCTTATCAACTACCACTTCCCTGATTAGTCTTTCAAGCGAAGTGATAAAACAACCTGATTGAAGGTTCACTCGTACTAGTTATGTACTATTCTGATGTCTATTCTGTACCAATGATTATAACTGACGTAATTGTTTTGCAATAAACACAAATGTTGCTAGAACGTAATAATGTTTTTCCTTAGAATATCGCCAAGTAAGTATATGCTAAGCAAGAATTTAAGCAGTCATAAACAAGACGAGGAGGCTTGCGTGCCTCAGCGATACAGATGGCCGTACCGTAGGTGCAACCACAACGGAGGGGTATCTGTTGAGAGGCCAGACAAACATGTGGTTCCTGAAGGGGGCATTAGCCTTTTCAGTAGTTGCAGGGGCAACAGTCTGGATGATTGACTGATCTGGCCTTGTAACATTAACCAAAACGGCCTTGCTGTGCTGGTACTGCGAACGGCTGAAAGCAAGGGGAAACTACAGCCGTAATTTTTCCCGAGGACATGCAGCTTTACTGTATAGTAGCATGGAGAGCTGCATCAAACCAGTCTCAGGACTGAAGACCACAACAACAACAAACAAGACGAAATCTAAAAGATGAAGTACGTAGATCTGTGATAGAGAACTCAATTGGAAATTATGTCAGAATCCTTACGATTTTACGTAAATTCAGTTGGTACTTTTATTTGGTGAAAAAGTTACATAAAAATGTGTATAATCTGATCGAGTTTCTTATGTATATTGTTATATGACTGATAATTCCTGATCAGTTGGTCTTATTACTATCTGTCACATGTGTTAATATCGTTTAAATGCGCCAGATGTGGTCAAAACCTTTGTACTGAACTACGAAAGCCACTGTTTCGCTTCATCGGCCATTGTGCACGAAATTGGACACTGCACCTGTCGTCTGCGTGCTCGCGGCGTGCGACCTTGGCTGTGAAGCAGATCGCAACTGTAGCCTTCGCAAAAGTTATCGTCAAACAAAAAGCTTTGCCCTGTCACCCAAGGAATATTCGCATTGGTGTTACTTGGGCAATTAATGATATTATTATCACTTTCTTGCTAATCTGAGCTATGTGTGCCTTAACTGGACTGTTATTTAACAAGAAAAGTATCTGACTACTAACTGCGATACTACTGGTGCGTGAGGGGCTCGATCGTACATTTCACCAACTATTGCAAAAACACTGCCATAATCGTAGCACTGCGTGCCTTCGGCATCGTTTTGATACCGTGATTACTTCCACCAGATGAGCTTCTCGTTGCAGGAACAGGAAAAAGATGTTTGTAACACTTCATGAAACCGTCTGAAATAAGTATTATATCTAGGTTCTTACGGTCGCCAAGCTCTGAAGGAGTTAATTTAATTTTTTATTGATTCTGAAATTTTATGTGCATTAGTAATCAGTTCTGTTAATTGTGCTTTCTACTTAAAAATGCAAGATTGCAGCAGGCAGTAATGATTTTAATCCCATGTTCAGGCAGCCACCTTTAAAACTTTTATGTAATTAATTACTGAAAATTATTGCTAAGTTTGTGAACTTTCTTTCAGCAAAATTTAAGTCAGAAAATGGAAAAGCAGAGGTGACGAATGCATAATGCTTAGTTTTTAACGAGATTCATAATTAATATCATATTTTGAAGTACCGTTTCTGAAAATGTTAATACAACGCTAAAGATCATAAATTTCGCAGAATTTATTATTTGTACCAAGGAACGAGGGTGGAACACTGATGGAATGTTCAGTTTAAAGCCTATTCACTATGATAACGATCTATAATTTTCAAATTAACTGAGTATCCACATTTTCAATATGATGACTGTTACTCCACACATAAACCTCTACAAAACAAAATGAAAGCCTTGCCTTACCGTAGTTGCGTCGTTGGAAGTGTGGCTGATGATGATGTTATTATCTGATAAATTACTGTAAGCCATCAACATGATGCTTCCCAGAGCGATTGTTCCAGCTGCAGCCATGGTCCACAAAATTTCACAGCGTCGTAAGTCCTGAAATTCTTGCATCCGTGACTTAAGAATTTCAGAGAAGACTTAGTAGCGTGAAAGTGTAAACTTTTGTAATATTCTGATGAACTGTGTATCACCAAAACAGTTTTATATCTGTGACCATCGACAAAACCACATCTACCAGATCATGATAAGTAGCTACATAAAACTGGAAGATTAATGAAAGGTTTAAAGGTAGTATGTGGTCTGTGAAAACATGGCGTGTGTAGCTTTACTTGTAAAGCTAACACAAAAGATATAAGCCAAGAAGCATGTAATGATATTACTAGCACACAAAATTTCTTAATCTTAGGATGAGCCAACATACATAATTATTGTTGCACAATGAACAATATGTAGTACATGCATCAATTAAAAGTCTACTGAAATAACAATACACACAATACTGAATATGAACCTGATCTAAGACTGCAGATGCAATCATTGTCACATGAGAACTGTGAGATGTTCAATGTGTCACACCAAAAGGGGCGTTCACTGCGTCAGACGAGAAGTGGAACTTTCACAATCACCAAACGTTCTGGATCGTCGTTGAGGGCATATAAGCAGTAGTGGTTCATTGGGTGGGAGTGACATGACAGCCAGGCTCATCTCGGCCTGGATACAGGCACATAACCTCCTCCTTCCACCAGGAATCTTCAATAACAGGGTAGCAATGGGACTGTCAATGGAGTGGCAAAAAGTACTCAGTTGTGGACATGACCCAGACATCGTGTCTTCTTAGTATTGGTGTGGGGTAGCTAGTGCTTCTGGACGCAGAGACTGGTTGCAGTTTCTCCCAGACGTCGACAAATTACTGATGGATGTTTTCTGTATTTGTTAACCCGACTGTACAATGCCAGTGAGGTGTTAATGGCTTCGTTGAGAGGTGAAGAGGTTTCGGTTGTGGAGTACATGTATCAATACGTGGTTGCTATCCATGAGTTTAGAGTGAAGTGTATATGTTTATCAAGACTTTTTCTAAAAATGGTTCAAATGGCTCTGAGCACTATGGGACTCAACATCTTAGGTCATAAGTCCCCTAGAACTTAGAACTATTTAAACCTAACTAACCTAAGGACATCACACACACCCATGCCCGAGGCAGGATTCGAACCTGCGACCGTAGCAGTCCCGCGGTTCCGGACTGCAGCGCCAGAACCGCTAGACCACCGCGGCCGGCTAGACTTTTTCTATGGGGGATAGAATGTGGGTGTTCTTCATAGCAGAAACAACGTGAAAATCGAGTAATAGCCAAGTAGCACAGTACTGTGTATTGGTAAAGACTATCTATGCTCTAAATTTCTCACAGGGAGAGAACGTGCAATAATTCATCATACATTACGCAGACCAGTGTTTGAACTGCTGTAGGAAAAAATGTTCATTTCCTGCCATCCATAAAGCGAACATCACAAGAAGTCTCCTTGCTCTTAGCTTAGGAGTTTCCCATTGTAAACATCCACGCTTGCGGCATCCCATGTTATATCAAATGGTTCAAATGGCTCTGAGCACTATGGGACTCAACTGCTGTGGTCATAAGTCCCCTAGAACTTAGAACTACTTAAACCTAACTAACCTAAGGACATCACACACATCCATGCCCGAGGCAGGATTCGAACCTGCGACCGTAGCGGTCGTGCGGTTCCAGACTGTAGCGCCTTTAACCGCTCGGCCACTCCGGCCGGCCATGTTATATCACTACCATGTTTTGATGCAGAGCCACCCTTCTGTTCTTCTTCTCCGACTCCCACCCGTGGGAATAGTCCACCAGGCAACTCAGTGCCCCACTGTTCCTCCTTCCATCAGTCACTCCGCAGTAAAAGAGAGTGATTCACTTCAACTTGTTGCCACTTGGCAAGCAGCCGTGGTGATAGCCGCTGCCGCCACATGGGTCTGTCTCTGCACGCATGCTGACCAAGTCTCCATCTCGGCCCCATTTGATGCTCGCGATTCTGCACAGTTTTCATAAACAGATCAATAACAAAACTGTCTTAATAACCTGGTTTTTCATAATAATTAAAAAACTTCATGTTTATCTTACATTATTTAGTGACTGAGTATCCCTGTCGTAATTTACATACATTTACTCATTCTTATGCTCCATTTCCAATAATGTAAATTGAGTAAAGCATCAGTTTAACTCCATTGTATAATGCTATTATCTCTCTAACAAATAAAACATATATTTGACCATTTTCAATTATCCATTGCAAAAATTACTACACCTATCACCTAAGGACAAACATAACAACTCTTAAAATACCAATACTACTTATCATGAAACAGTGTGCAATTTCTCTATGCAGCATTCAACAGAACACTATTAGGACATTCATTTCCCTATGATGCCCCAGTTTCATCAGTGCATTTAGCCAACACTGATGCGTACCAGTACTCACATATCTCCCTCATGATTGTAACTTACACCTCATTTAATAAAAACATCAGCATTCTCAGAGATTGCCTCATTCTTCTTCTATCCAATTAATCCTAATCCAAGACACTGTACCACTGCTTACACCTATCATAATCTTACATCAGTGATCGATGCTACATACATTAAATTGTTCACTTCCTCTCATTACATACTGCATTTCTGTCTGGATAACATTTTTCTTTGCACAAACTGCTCGTTCTTTGTCAGTATCTTATCTCTTACTCCCAGAATGGTGTAATGTAGCTAATATGGTGTACACCAACCGTTTTCTTGATGTAATGGCTTCTAGCTTGACTCCGGTTGCCTGAGCGATTCCTCTTATCATCAATGGACGGTAATATACAGAAAATAATTTGTAATGTAGCCCTTTTTTGCATATTCGACAATCTGAAAAATTTCGCTAGTATTTTCTGACCCACAACAAACTCTTGCAGCCCCCCTTTTTGTTAGTACATTCCTTTCGCTTGCGTCCTGCATCTTGTGTTCTGTGAAAAACCTGACTGACAGATTATTTGCCCTGTTGTCTATTTGGTGGAACATTTACTACTTCTCTCAGTTTGTCCGATGACTGTTGTTTCTTTAAGACAGTCAAGAGGAACAGTAACGTGATACTGTATCGAATCTCTTTAACTACATCTTGAAAATCCTTCAGAAATACATCCCACGTAGTATGTTGTTTGCTGCAGTATATTCTGCGCAAGTTTTCAAGATCTTTCGTAACCCATTCTGTGGGATTTGAACTTTTGTGGTATGATGAAATAAAAATAGGCTTGATCCCATTTCTCTTTAGTGTTGCTTTCCATCATACCGGCCTGAATTGGCGACCTTTATCTGAAATGATTTTGCCTATGTGACTGACTTACGTGAGGAAATCCCTACGTAACACCTGAGATACAGTCAACACCGTTACTTTCCATAAAGGCGTGTGTGTCACAGATTTGTATGAGAGTTCTATTACCAGCAACAGAAAGCAGAATTCACCTTGTGTTCTCAGAGGGGGTCCCCTTAAATCGGTTGCGTCATGTTGTCTAAATTTCTTGAGCAAAATTGTACACAGTGTTGCCTGCGTTGCTCTAGTCGATGGTTTTTGTAGCCGGCCGAAGTGGCCGTGCGGTTAAAGGCGCTGCAGTCTGGAACCGCAAGACCGCTACGGTCGCGGGTTCGAATCCTGCCTCGGGCATGGATGTTTGTGATGTCCTTAGGTTAGTTAGGTTTAACTAGTTCTAAGTTCTAGGGGACTAATGACCTCAGCAGTTGAGTCCCATAGCGCTCAGAGCCATTTGAACCATTTTTTTTATGGTTTTTGCCTTCTGCAATGCATTGCATGTGGAGAGAACCTCTCTAATCCGTCTTTCCATTTTGAAATAATAACTTAATGTTTTTAATGTGAAGAAGCGCTTCTTTGGTTGAAAACAGATGTAGCTGAGGTGGGTATACCAGATGAAATTTATTTCCTCAGGTATGCAAAGAAAGCGCCGGCCGAAGTGGCCGTGCGGTTAAAGGCGCTGCAGTCTGGAACCGCAAGACCGCTACGGTCGCAGGTTCGACTCCTGCCTCGGGCATGGATGTTTGTGATGTCCTTAGGTTGGTTAGGTTTAACTAGTTCTAAGTTCTAGGGGACTAATGACCTCAGCAGTTGAGTCCCATAGTGCTCAGAGCCATTTGAACCATTTTGCAAAGAAAGCATAGGGGGAGACATATAGTTATCTAGCAATGTTTCATGACTTCATGGGGTAGGGGGATATCGGTCAATAATGCAGACTGTCCTCGAACTACCAGAGCTGCACAACCTATATTCGCTTAATGGTTTTGCTGAAATATGTATGTGTTATTAACATTAGACGAAATAAATGAATAGGTTGCCTAGATCCATCCCCAAACAATCAGTGAACAAGAAACTTCCTGGAAGATTAAAACTGTGTGCCCGACCGAGACTGGAACTCGGGACCTTTGCCTTTCAAAGGCAAAGGTCCCGAGTTCGAGTCTCGGTCGGGCACACAGTTTTAATCTGCCAGGAAGTTTCATATCAGCGCACACTCCGCTGCAGAGTGAAAATCTCATTCTGGAAACCTCCCCCAAGCTGTGGCTAAGCCATGTCTCCGCAATATCCTTTCTTTCAGGAGTGCTAGTTCTGCAAGTTTCGCAGGAGAGCTTCTGTAAAGTTTGGAAGGTAGGAGACGAGATACTGGCAGAAGTAAAGCTGTGAGTACCGGGCGTGAGTCGTGCTTCGGTAGCTCAGATGGTAGAGCACTTGCCCGCGAAAGGCAAAGGTCCCGAGTTCGAGTCTCGGTCGGGCACACAGTTTTAATCTGCCAGGAAGTTTCATATCAGCGCACACTCCGCTGCAGAGTGAAAATCTCATTCTGGAATCAGTGAATAGTTTTCCTTGCCTGTCCCTCTACTAGAAAAATAATTTTTACGCCAGTACACTGAGGATATGATTTCCCTCTCAAAAACTTCTACATGTCATATATCGTAAGTAAACAAATTTTAGCATTGGCGTCGATTGTTTTGACTCAGACGGTGTACAGTACATTTCTGTCAGTATTGCGCCGCAATGAACTACTCGTTCGCTGCCGCCGATGTAATCGAATTTAATCAAACTTCTGCTGTGTAACGATATAGTGTATGGTTGCAAACTGTCGATCGTTAATATGCCATGACAAACGCAAAGAGCAATGATAAACTGTAAATTATCACCTTAAAAAAGTAGAGTAATGAATTCCATCATTTCTGCAGATACATGTCTGTAATCCTGATAACACATCGATATCGCCCGCCATAATACTGTAGCACGCCGCTAGAGGAGCGAAAAGAAAATGACGCTACGCATTGATCAACTAACGTGGGACAGAATCCACTTTTTGCATTAAAAGGTGGACAACGCTGCAACTGACCATGGGGAGTTGGATGAAGTGAACTGCAGCGTATTATGACTCTGTTGTTAGGTGATGCAGACGCTTCCAGTGCGATCAGACAAGACTGAATGACGAAGAACAAAGCGGCAAACCATCTCTTTGAGAAAGACCAGAAATCAAGGGCGCCCATACCCGGGGCAAGCGTTTTTCTTTCAAGAAAAATGATTTAAAGTCCGTATGATGCATGTTTTTAACAGGGTCGGATGTGGAATTTTTTTATGGCTGCTTACAAGTCACTGGTCGTCTTCCAAAATATTAAACATACTCCATACCACCCAGTTCTACCCTCCCGTCCCCGACAAACTATCGTATGGGTGCCCTTGAGAGGATCACAAGAGAAGGGCAGACTCTAGTGCTCCAATTCTGGCGTATCACACTTGAGGCGAGAATGAAAAACACAAAAATCAGTAATGGACCAGAAAATCTTGCATATCATTTTACAACCGCCCGCTCTCTGGATCCTGCTGACATTCAAAGATTCCGCCGGATCGAGGCAATAGTGGAAATGTTGAAGCTACACCAGACCAATCGAGATGACTTCCTTAGTCGACTAGTCAGCATGGACGAGTGATGGGTGGCTCACTATGACCCCACGAAATAGGAGTAAAGCATGATGGTGAGTGTTTTTGTGTCTGTCATGGCTAACAGATAATGCTCATAAGGAGAAAACCGTCACAAGAGCAGACAATTGAAATTGCCTAATGCGGATACACGAAGCTCTGAGGACGAATTGTGTCGGAAAGTTGTCGAAGGGTCTGTCTTCTCTGCACGACAACGCCCCAGCTGATTCAGCGTAGGACACAGTCACACAACCTGGTTTTTTTGGGCTCACCTTTTGGCTCACTTTCCGTATTTCCTTAACATGGCAGCCAGCGACTTCATCTGTTCTCGGATGATGGAACAAGTGTGTGGGATGCATTTCCAAAGTGACACAGAGGTGGTTTTCGAAGTGGTACATTCCCTGAACAGCCAAAATTCGAACTTCAACAACCCGAATCACCACCAAGTCGTCCATCATAGGAAAAATGTGTTTGTATAAGAATCAGTCCCCTTTCGTTTGTGTCGAACGTAGTACTTACAGGAATTTACGACGCTGCTGCTCTTTATACTGTGCGAAATATGTGTTTCGTTTCTGAAACGGTTACAACTGACTAGCATGCCCTAACAACACTCACTGAAAAGGATGGAAGCAGAATTACCCTGCACCCTCTCACCGATGATGAAGTCATTAGATGCAGAGCATAAAGTCGAACTGGATGTGGTTATGTGTGCAAACCGTCAGTGAGTTTTCGAAGGAACCATTCTAATATTCGCTATAAGTGATTTACAGAAACCACGGGAAAAAACTAATAAGGACTGCCTCATAGGGGATCGAGTACTCTCGAATATATATCATTTGCATTACGTTCTGTGCCACCTCGCTAGGGATGGGGAAATCCTGCCAGTTAAAACCGATACCTGTATTTTAGTTATGATTAACTGGTATTCTTCGGTATCTGTTCAGTCTCGGTCGTAACAGATATTTTCCACTTTTTACTAATAACTGGGTGGAAAAGCCTGCATGTAATTTGCCATATCAGCAGTGGTTATTTTTTGGTTTAAAAAAGAACTTTTTTTAAAGAATGTGTAGTGTTTATTTATAAAATTTCCATTGTTTTGCAATATTGAGTAATTGTAGAAAGTGGAAAAAGCGATCAGTTGTATTTTAATAACGATGCCGACAGTTCGAAACGTACAACAAACATTTGAAATTAGTATTGACTGCAGATGGAGAATCCGCTCCTGAGTTGATTCGAACAGTCAGATCCTTCTAAGGAGTGGGTGATGGGTGATTCAGAAAAAATGAATGGTTGCTCATCTGATTTCAAAAAGGCATCTCTGGTGGCTGTAATGAGGAGAATGAAAATTCTCCAGCGGGTTCCTCCAGCGGGGCCCCACTCCACATCCTTAAGAAAACGTTTCCCAAGCTACAAAAAATGTGTTATAGACCATGTGCACATGCGGATTTGCATACCTTGTTACTATGTGAAGTTTTTGTCTTCCATAAAAACAATATAAAATAAATCTCCGCTTATTTTTCAATTTATTGGCTGTCAGGCCGTACCTATTCAGTTATCTCAATAGTAATGCCCATTATGAGAGTATGAAAGTAAGCACAACATAACACCCAATCTTGGAGAGGAAAAGAAAATTCGACTCAGCTGAGAACTGAACCCAGATCCTTTCCCTTCTCAATCTGCTGCACTGACCGCCGAAGCTACCGAAATAACATATTCGCTATTTAAAGCAGTACATTAACGGAGAAAAAACTTGCAGCACTGTGTCCCTGCACTTCATTTGAAAAGAAAACCTCAGATTTCAGAAGCTCATGGTGCGTTTACATACTTTTGAGCGAGTTGTTACTTCTTATCTTTGGGCTTAGCATTACACTCTGGATGCGTTGTCCGTGGCCACATAAGGTGCAGTCTTCGTCCACCATGCGTTAAGAGTGTATCGCAAGGTGATCCAAACAGCACGCCACTCCCAGTAGCTCCCACCACTCTCACAAATCGGACCACAAACTGTCCACTAGCTCACTGCTCCCCACCGTTCTCAGGGATCGGAACACAAGTTAGTTCACTGGCCCACTTGTCCCCACTGCTGTTACGGATTAGACTGCAAGGTAGCTCGCTGCTCTGCACCATACTCATGGATGAGATCGCGGAGCAGATCAGATGGCGACTGAGGGGTCATTTTGTTCTCTGCGCTCTTTGCACAGTGATACAGCGGCAACTTGCCTTCCTGACTGAACACCTCTCCATCTTAATTCAGCTTTTTATAAAAGTAATGGTATGTGTAACACGTAATTATTTCAATGTATATGATAGTCCATGCACACAGGTTGTCTCAGGAAGAATGGTCAATACTCAGGGATATGACAGGAACGATCATTTGAAACAAAACATAAAATATAGGCTTATGCACTATTCCAAAGTGTTTCTGAGATGGAACACATTTAAATTGACTCCTGTAGATGTTATTTTTATTTTATTTATTTATTTATTTTTAATTCAAAATCTAGCCTGTAGCGAAACTGTGTTGCAATGCAAAATTAAACTACATTAAATTTCGTATAAAAAGATCCTATTCATTCTTTATCTAAGGCTTATAGTTTGCGCAAAGAGAGTGAGAAAATAATAAAAAATCTGTAACGCTGAGATGTGTTGAAAGCCAATTTGAGGTAGTTTCCCGAATTGATAGCCCGCATGTCCTATATCAAATTATTAGTTCTCAACTTTGTCTACTGTACTATGGTACATTGTAAACAATGACAATGTATTGAATAATAAAGAAAATAAATAACAATGTACATTAAATAATTTGTGTCTCGGAAACCATTCAGAATAGAGCAAAAGTCCACATGAAGTTTTATGCTTCAAATGATCGTTCCTATCATCACTGAATATTGATCATTTGTCGTGAGACAACCTGTATGTTATGTTTAATTTTTTAATTATTCGTTTAACCTGGACAGATTAATATCATTAAAAATGTTCCAGCTACTCTTCTTAGCAATCGGATCTCAAGTGCTTGTATTCTGATGGGAACAAGTACGAGTATTTCTGCTGTGTTGTCCAGGCGGGAGCTTCAAGAGCTAGGGAGCAGTTGTTAATGTCAGCAGTAGTGGGTCAACAATAAGCTTGATTCTTCTAATAATTTCCGGGTATGCAGCCGGATCCCGTCGACATTCTGCCACGATATTTCGGCCCAGAGACGTCCGGCCATCATCAGGTGAGTACACAACTACTGAAGAGCCCAGGTGCAGTCGCGGTATTTATGCCGAGTCTCGCGCATGCGAAATGTACTGGCATCCTACAGCGCATGCGTCAGGTGTTGACATGCGCAGCATAGCCGAGTTGTACGTGCTGCCTTCGATGGTGAAAATAAAGGTTCATCTAGTCATTGAGTATCGAATGACACTGTCGATTCCACTGTGATTGTATACTCAATGACTAGATGAACCTTTGTTTTCACCATCGAGGGCAGCACGTACAACTCGGCTATGCTGCGCATGTCAACACCTGACGCATGCGCTGTAGGATGCCAGTACATTTCGCATGCGCGAGACTCGGCATAAATACCGCGACTGCACCTGGGCTCTTCATCTAGAGGGTTGGATCCCCTCCTTCGAAAGCGTCAGATTGCAAAGCCTGGGCTACTCTCAGGGTGGAATCTCCGTCTTCGAAGATTGTGTGTGTTTGTCTGTGTGCCCGCCGCTTGTCGCTGTTCGTTCGTTCGTTCGTCCGTCCGTCCGCCTGCCTGCCTGCTCGCTGTCCATCGCCGTCGTCGTAACCGCCGCCGCCGCCGCCACCGCCGCCTGCTGTTCGCCGCCGACCATCGCCGACGCCGCCGCTGACGCCGCCGCTGCCTGCTGCACGTCCGTCTGTCCGTCGCCGTTCGTCTGCAATGAGTACTCCCACCTCCACCGTCATCTACACCTCCCCCTCCCCTTCTCCCACAGTCACTTCCTGGAGTGCCGCCCCTGGCCTCCCTCCTTCCGCCTCCCCTTCCCTTCCCCCGCTCACACATCCCCCTATATCCTCCCCTGCTGTATACCCACACCTCTACACCCTTCCTCCAGCTTCCACGCCCTCAACAGCTCCCACTCCTACCCCCGCCCTCACGTACGCCTCTGTTGCCGCCTCTGCTGCCGCCCCTCAGGTCGTTGGCTTCCCCTCTCTCACCGACCCCGTCGCTTCGTCTTCTGCATCTCCCGCACGCATCACGTCGCGCCGAGCCACCATCGCCACCACTGAACCAGCTGCTTCTCCCGGTGCCTCCGCTACGCCACAGGGATCTGCCACCCGCCACCTCCCTCTCCTCCCCGTCCCTCTCCCCTCCTCCCAGCCTCCAGTCTCCAAAAAACCCCAAAAGCGCGTCCTTACCGACTCTGCTCCCGAGACTTCCCACAAAAAATCAACACCACCTCCCCCTCCCCCTCCCCCTGCCGTCACCATGGACACCACCCCTCCTCCTGCCACCCATACCTTGGCCCCCACCCTCCACACCTTCGTCCTGTCAACTCCCGATTCTAAGTTCCTCGACGCTCGTACCCTCACCAAGGAAATACGAAAGTACTTACCTGGTGCTCCCATTTCCCAACTCATTCCCCGTAGGGACTCAGTCCTTATCAAGTCCCCGTCCCCATCCTTTCACACAGACCTCCTGCGAAAACTCCCACGAGTTATGTTTGGCCCCCACGCCTCTCTGACACCCTTCCTTTCCGCTTCCACTCCTCGTCAGCCCCAGCCTCCCCGTCGCCCCCCCACCTACACCGCTGTGATCACCAAGCTCAGCTCGGTGATCACAGAGGATGAAGTGTTGGTAGAACTGAACTCCCACCCGGACTTGGAAATCCGCTCTGCCCGCCGTATCCACAATGCCTCTGGTCCCACCTACCTCATGCGGGTATTCTCTGAATCCGCCCCATCCATAGACCATCTCCTCACCCAGGGTGCCCTGCTATACCACCGTCGCCACCCTGTTGAATCCTCCAAATCCCCTCCCCAATCCTACCGTTGCCAGCGGTGCCTGATGTACAATGACCACCTGACTCCCAACTGCAAAAACCCCCCCACCTGTCCCCATTGCAAGGCCTCCCACTTTCTTAAAAACTGCCCCAACCTCGCTGCTCCTCCTTCCTGTAATACCTGCAATGGCCCCCATCCCACATACTCCCACAAATATAAAGCTAAACCCCCTCCAGCCACCCCTGAACTTACGGTCCCAGTTCGTCCCGTCGATCCCCCTGTCCATCCCAACAATTCCCTCCGTCCACCCCCCACGGCCGAGGACATCATCCGGTTCATTACCGTTGTCCTCCAAAACATTCACCCTTTTCAGCGCCCCCACACCTTCCAACAAATATCCCTTGCTGCTCGCTCTGTTTTCCACCTGAACGCCTTCGCCACTTACTCCCACAACCAAGCCCACTTCACCTTCACCCGCCTCGACACCCTAGTTTAAGTCTCTTCCCTTCCCTCTCTTCCCCCCCTCCTTCCCGTCATGGTGCTGCACGAGTCTCGCATCCTCTTCCCGAACATTCGCTCCTTCCGCTCCAACAAATACCTCCTCATGCACACCCTCTCCCACCACCAGGTCGACACCTTCCTCTTGAACGAAACCTTTCTCCAGCCCCACCATTCTATCCACACCTCCCCCTATATCCTCCACCACACTGACGCTCCTGGTCCTCGTGCGCAGGGTGGAGTCGCGATTGGCCACCTTAAGCATATCCCTGTCCGGCCACAACCTCTCCTCAATGACCCCACTGAACACCTTATCCTTAGCGTCTTCTTCCCCTCCCTCACCATTACCTGTGCCACCATCTATGTCCGCCCCACTGCTCCTCTTCCTTATGACTTCATCTCACACATTGACCACACCTTCTCCACCTATGTGATTGCCGCCGACCTCAACATCCATAGCCGCACTCCTGCTGCCCTTCGGCGGTGGCATCAGTTCCTCTCCACACTTCAAGGTGACCTTGTTCCTCTTCCCCAGCACACCCGACCTGAAAGTAACACCACCCCCGATGTTGTCATTGCCTCTGCCAACCTCCTTGGGCGTATCACTGTCGCCGTCCTTGACCCCACAGGTAGCGATCACCTCCCTGTCCTCCTCACCATCACATCTGCAAACCGCCCCCCTCCGGCTCCGCACCCTGCACCCCCTCCCAAGGTCGTCCATGACTATCGCCGTGCCAACTGGGATGCCTACCGGGACTCCATCTCCGCCCAGGTCGAAAGCCACCCTCTTACCTATCACCTTCCTGACGACATCAACCACGCCTCGTCCTTCCTTCAGCAGGTACTTACTGACGCCGTGGAGGCCCATGTTCCTACTAAAACCATCCACCCACACCGTCCCACTCTCCCTCCGCGGGCTGTCCTCCTCCTCCGTGAATCCCGCCGCCTCTATCGCTCCTTCCTGCGCACTCGTGACAGGGATACACTCCAACGCCACCGGCAAATACAGCGACACGTACGGAACCTTATTACAGCAACGAAACGCCGAGACTGGCGCCAGACCTGCACACGACTCAACGCCACCCTCCCTATCAACTCCTCCAAGTACTGGTCCGCCTTCCATCGTCTTACTGGTTCCCTTTCCGCTCCCCACTACCCCCTTCTCCATAACGATCGCCCACTTCCTGACAACCTCAGTAAGGCCAACCACTTCGCTTCCCACCTTTCCGAGGTCTTCTCCATCCCCGATGATCCCCACTTTGATTATTCTCTTTTCCCCACGGTCATGGAACGTGCCGATACCTTGGTCGCTCCTCTTGCTCCTAGTCTCCAGTACTTGGGGCAGTTGCCCCCCTCCGACATAAACACTCCCATCACAGCACAAGACATTAAACTTATCCTCCGGTCCAAACGCAACACGGCCCCTGGTCACGACTGTGTCACCTACCGTCACCTTCGCGAAAGCCCCTATTCCTTCCTGACTGTCCTCGCCCATCTCTATAATGTCGTCCTCTCTACTGGCTTCTACCCTGACCTGTGGAAGACCTCCCGCGTCCTCTTATTCCTCAAACCCAACAAACCCCCTTCTGCCGCCTCTTCCTATCGTCCCATCTGCCTCACCTCCGTCTTCAGTAAGGTCTTTGAATCCATCCTCTCCCGCCGTATCCATCAGCACCTTGCTCAACACCACCTCCTCCCCCTTACCCAGTGTGGCTTCCGACCGTCCTTCTCTGCTGACGACCAACTCCTCAACCTTGTTCACCTTCTGTCCCTCCAGCTCAACTCCCGTCGCTCCGCCATTTTTGTTTCCCTTGACCTCCAAAATGCCTATGACCGTGTATGGCATCCCGGTCTCCTCTTTAAACTCCAAACCTACGCCCTGCCTATCAATTTTGTCCGTCTGATCGCTTCCTTCCTCTCGCACCGTCCTTCCTATGTCACCCTCCACAACACCAACTCCCATATCTTTTATCCCACGGCTGGCGTCCCCCAGGGTTCTGTCCTCTCCCCTCTCCTCTATCTCTTGTATACAGCTGATATGCCCAAGCCACCCCCACCAGTCCACCTTCTCCAGTATGCTGATGACACCGCCTTCCTGGCTCTCTATCCTACCCTTCAACGGTCTCAACGTACCCTCCAAACCCACCTTAACCAGTTCACCACTTGGTGTAACCAGTGGTTCCTCCGTCTCAACCCCTCCAAAACCCAGGCAATCATCATAGGCCGCACCACTCGCTCCTTCCGCCTCCATGATTTCTACCTCACCCTTTATGGTCGTCCTATCCAACTCACCCCCACCCTGAAATACCTTGGCCTCACCCTTGACCGCCACCTCTCCTGGACCCCTCATCTCCTGACCATCCAGCAGAAAGCCCATTCCCGCCTCCGCCTTCTGAAACTCCTGTCTGGCCGGACATGGGGCTTGCATCCTTCTACCATCCTCCACACCTACAAATCCCTCATCCGTCCTATCCTCTGTTATGCCAGCGTTGCCTGGATCTCCGCCCCCACCCGCTTTTACAAGGCCCTCCAAATCCTTGAACGCCATGCGCTCCGCCTTGCCTTCCGTATCCGCCTTCCTTCCCCCACACGGCTCCTGTATGAACTGATCCCCTTCCCCCACCTCCTCCTGTTCCTCCAACATCTCCGCATCCTTTACATTGTTCGCAGGCTTGATCCCCCCCACCCTCTGGTTTCCTCCTTCCTCTCCACCCTCCGCCCGTTGCCGCGCCTCTATCGCTGTATCCCTCCCTCTCTCCACCTCCACACCCTCCATCTCCTTCGTCAGGGCAATTTCCAACGCCTCCCCCTCCCGGATGACGAACTTCGCCATGACATCTACCCTTCCTTCCAACTATAACCTGGCCTTGTTCCCCCCCCCCTCCCCAGGGCCCCTTTCCCTCTTTCCTCCTTCTCCCAGAGCGGATTTTCCTCAGTCCCCCCCTCCCCTGAGACCCTGCACCCCATACTTGCCTCTCTCCTTCCCACATCCCTCCCTCCCTGGCCCTCCTCCACGCGCCCCCCGGTCACCTCCCCCATCTCTTCCCCTCCCTCCCTTCTTCAGGTCTCCCTCATCTCCTAGCGCCTGGCAGATCCTCTGTGTTGCTCTTCATCAGTGTGCCACATCAGTGTTGTTTAGTGCTGTTTCTCGTGTGCGTCAAGAGGTGTGATTTAATTGTGTCCTGCCTTGAGGTTCGCCATCAGTGTTACATTATGTGCTTTGCCATACGTCGCTACCTTTATGCTCCAGTCATACTGTGCCTCGTGTTCTTTTAACCGTCGCAGTGTGTGGCTTTTTGTGTGTGCTACTTTTAAACAGTTTTTTATCTCCATTTTACAGTCACCCCGTTTTTTGTCTATTGCCTTCCATGATGTTCCCCTTTTTTATATCTATGTTCACCTTATTCTCTCCTTTGCTGTTTTTAAATGTCTTCTATTGTTTTGTTCTATGTCTTTCGGCTGAAGAGCAGCGCCTATGCTGCTGCCAGCCCGCCCCGATGGGGAATTGAAATACAATAAAGGAAAAAAAAAACTGGGCTCTTCAGTAGTTGTGTACTCACCTGATGATGGCCGGACGTCTCTGGGCCGAAATATCGTGGCAGAATGTCGACGGGATCCGGCTGCATACCCGGAAATTATTAGAAGAAGAAATACGCCGGGAAAATTTCAGAAGTCACAATAAGCTTGCTTATTTGTACTATGCCGATCTGAAGGATTTTTCGACGGCGTTGTCACCCCAGGACAGAATTTTTCGCGACTACCGTTATTTACCTCTGTGAAATAATCAGCAAGTCTATGTTTTGTTTGCGGTTCAGTGATGGTAGTCGCTAAATTCAAGTACTGGTCCAGTTCCTTGAATGGGATAAAGGTGATCAGCTGCAGCTTCTACTTTGCCAATATTCTTCAGATCACACAAGATTTTCCAAAAGCATCTGGTCATTATGTTTTAGATTAATGCATTGGCTTTCCTTAGTTACCATTTCTCTCAGCTTGATTGACTGCTTTTTGCTTGTAATAAATTTTATTTTCAATGATAGGAGGTTGTCTGTAAATCCGATGTGCAGTGTCTCCGAGATTCATAAACTGTTTTAGCTCTTCTGTTCACCAGGGTGCAGGTTCTCTCCTCGGATTTGGGGGTCTTTCAAATCCAGGGGTGGAATGGAATTCGTCCCCCCAAATTATCTCTTGCATCTCCAATACAAGTTCGAGTAGACTGATACACTTAAATTCTCTGTATGTTGTCATTTACGGTTTGTTCCTTGGATAATTAGATAGTAAGTCATGAATATGATGATGTGAGCTGATTCCAGATACGAATTTCTTTGCTTGTGGATTTTGTGGCAAATATATGTATCAGAGTGTGACTATAGGCTGCATTAAGTGTAGGTGCAAGCTGAAGTTCTGTAACATTTGAAGAAGAAACTGTACACGTGAACTCCAAAGTGAATGGGCAAAATATGCATGTGTTATTAGCATTATTTCTATGCTCCTAAGTCGAATCGAATTTTGGAAGGTCAGTTTTGAAACTGGCTATGCCGCCTGCTGTCGGAGTTTTGTAGACGACGCAGATAGGCAAATTTTGTTAAGCGATTTGATATTTACGAACGTATATCCAACTTGTTTGTCTTCATTACCGTTTGATGTGAGTAGCCCAGTCGGCAATAAGTCAAAGCGCTTGTATGCCGCTACTTCAGCTCCTCATCTGTTACTTCTGTTGTACCTTAGGACACTGGAGTCTATGTTTACGGAAATGGAGAACATGCTTGGCTTGAGCCTGGTGTTCACGTACGTTAGAAGAAAGACATGGATGTCGATATTCTGAAACGTAGCTTTGCAGTTCATTTGCACTGCTTTCAAAAATGGTTCAAATGGCTCTAAGCACTATGGGACTTAACATCTGAGGTCATCAGTCCCCTAGAACTTAGAACTACTTAAACTTAACTAACCGAAGGACACCACACACGCACATGCCCGAGGCAGGATTCGAACCTGCGACCGTAGCGGTCGCGCGGTTCCAGACTGAAGCGCCTAGAACCGCCCGGTCACACCGGCCGGCTGCACTGCTTTCTTCCAGCCGTTATCCACATCATTATCCTGCAATCACTTGTTCACACTGTGAGTTAACGAGCATTTAAATATTTGGCCGAAAGAGTCAGCCTACAGGAATTGTCCTGTCGTCCAGGACCGCGTGCCACAAAGGGCGCAGATTCACCACGAGATGGGGAAACTCACAGGCATCTATTGAGGCCTGAGCGCTGTAGTGTGTGAGACAGACGAAAACCTACGTCATAGACAAACCCAGTAGAAACCGTTTGTGGCCGAGGAGACATAGCAGTGTTAAATATGGCGGACCTAAGATCAGCTATAAAGGGAAACATTTATGGAAACTATTTAATTCTGTAGTAACGCAGGGAATGAAGCCACGGTAATTTTAATCGACCATCCTTCATAAATTTTCTTGGTGATGGCAATAAAACTTGAATATTGATCATATATATAATAGTTTAGGATTTACTTTAAAGTTAAATTTACACGTTTTGTAACCAAGGCCTAAATGCTGAAAGTCTGAACGCTTTGGTCGATGACAGCGATCGATATTTCATATAGTAGAGCATCATTCATACGACAAACGTTCTAAATATCAACTCTGTGACTTAATTTGTTTAAAAGATATAGTAAATTTAAATTAACAGTACTTTCAGTTAAGCATCAGATCATCATTTCCTCCACACGAAACACATTGAACGATGACAGCATGACACCTTATTGAATCATTACGTAATAGAATATTTGTTGTAAAGTTGAGTGCATAATAGTTACTTTTGTTCTTTATTTATTTATTTATCAGAAAGCACGTTGGTGCAAGGCTATTGGCCGTGACATTCAAAGTTAAGAAGGAAATTGTATTTTTTTTTTTTTTTTTGTAAAAGAATTTAACAATTGATATTATTGTTACTTCATTTAGAACGTGAAAGTTTTCAAGTTTGTTTATTTAAATAGGTTAAAATGTAAGATAATGTGGAATAAGCTGTAGCCAATCAGATGGACGGTTTTAGGAAAGGGAACTGCACTAATCAATTGAGCGAATACATTCGGCGCGCCGGAAACGCGACCGGGGACGGGCGGAGAGTCAGTGCTGGTGCAGACGCGAAAGCGGACAGTTCGGCTGGAGACACCAAAGTGAACAGTTCTGGTCTAGACACCAAAGGGTACAGTTCGGACTGAGACGCGAAAGCCGACAGTCGGTCTTTAGGCAGCGAGGAAGTGAAACGACTTACATAATTTCGCGTTGTGTGGTATCGCGGGACTGAGCTGTGAGCAGGCGCGCGGCTGGTGTGAACTCTAACTTTTCGCGTAGATAACTTGTATTTCGCGATGAGAATGTGAATGATCGAACTGTATCAAATGGATATGCGCTCGAGTGTAACTGTAACTCTAAATACGATTACTTTCGCTATTAGTTCGCTTTCTGAATAAACATTATTCTAACCAAATCGCAACTGTGTGGCCTACATCATTTATGGGTCATTAATTTAGTTCCCGATATTATTTTTATTGTTATTGTATATTATATTAACTTTGTATTTCGCAAACTTTCCGCCAGCCAGTAAATTCAACCAAAGGGTCACAAGGTCTAATTTTGGGCGTGCAATGCGACACGTGCGGTTCAACCCCTAGACGAGTTTGAGCCAAGATATTTCGACGAAGAGGAACCGCATGTCAGCCCGAACATCTTTGGGATGTTAGCTCGCAACACGCTATATAACCCAACTTCGGATATCATGTTATTCAAAATTTTCAACTCTGAACAGTGAATCCTCGCATATTGTCAGCCTTGTCTTCGCGAGTTCCTTAATCACTGTGACTTTTCCTTTTTTTCGCATGTGATACAAACTTTACGATTGTGGGTCTAGATTTCGCGCATTATAACGTCCTACGTCCTCCTCATAACTTCTGAATGTAGAATGTGCTGCTTGTATATTTGTTTTCACTTTAAGCTTCGACAATTTAAAATGTCTTTGTTAACAGTAAATATTTTTATTTTTCCAGTGTACTTTTCAATGCTGCAGAACAATATTTAAACAGATTGCCTTGGACTAAAAGAATTACTAGAGATATACTGTACCATTATACCAGAATGAGAAAAAAAAGAAAGTGCCGCTAGTGCCAGCAGATAATTTCAGTGGCTTCGGCTCGTCATCAAACCTCTCCGCCTCCGTAGCGTAGCGGGAGCGTTACCGCCTAGGACGCAGGGGGCCCGGGTTCGATTCCCGGTAGGGGACTGGGTGTCGCAAGTCGCCGATGTGGCGTCACCTAAAAAGGACTTGCAATACGGCGGCCGAACAACCCCGAATGCGGTCTCCCGGCCAACAATGCCATACGATCGTTTCATTGAAGTGATATCTAAAATCGAAGCATCCTACAGAACCTCTGGAACGATTTGGGTCAGGAAGCCGATCAAGATCGCAATCAATCGATGCAGAAACTCGAGAAATCAGTTCTTGTGAGCCGTCCTCACTGACGTCTGCTTCCACATACGGTGAAGGTATCCTGTCAGAATGGCAAATTGGGTCTTAAGCTTTATTCAGCCCATCAGTGTCGTCGGGTTCTGGACTAAGTTTTAAGTTAATTCCTTTTTTGATGCCCTCACTCCCAAAAACTTTTACGTTACAGCAACCACTAAGTAAATAGATAAATACTATAAAGTCGCACACATTACATAGAAGTGTGGGATTAGATGTAGAGCCTTTAAAAATGATTTGCAAAGAATACCATCCTTTCTCTGTAGTTGAAGACACAGAATTTAAGAAAAATTATACATGCTTTGCCCAAATTTTAATTCACCAAGTCGAAAAACGTTATCACGCTCTCTAATTCCTAGTTTGTATCATGAGTACTTCAATAAAATAAAAAAATGATTAGGCCACGGCAAAGGCAGTCTGCCTTACATCTGATGCGTGGACAAGTGTAAACAGCATTAGTTTCTATGTTCTCACTGCATATTTCGTAGATAAGAAGAGTGAACTACAGTCATACCTTTTACAGTGCTGACAGAAGACAGACGCACTGCTGAAAACATCTCAAACCGAGTATAGTCTGCTACTGCTAAATACATTATCGATTTTAAAATGACCTACGTAATAACAGACAATGCGTCAATTATGAAATTGACTTCCATGCTTCTCAAACTTCCACATATCCCATGCTTTGCACGTTCTTTCAACCTCCCTGTGCAACACGCAATTCAGAAGTCCATACAGAAAACCATTGATGAGGTCAAAAGACCCGATAGGAGAGACACTTTGCTTTAAGCAGTCTTGCTGAAATGCAAGAAAGTTTAAAAAGAATGATCGATTGAAACTGAAACAAGGTGTCCCAAACAGGTGCAACTCTACTTATGAAATGTTGCGAAGATTTACTTGAAGATGCCATAATTTCTTGTATCGCTATTTCAGGCGGAAATTCAATAACCTTGTACTTACAAGATACAGACTTGGAGATAATGCAACAGGCTTTATATATTTTGAAAGCTTTCGGTGAGGTAATCAAAGAGGCGTCCTCAGAGAAAACAGTCTCACATTCAAACATGAAAATCTTGCCAAGATTAATGGAATAGCAACTGAAATCTTTTAAAGACAAAAATAAAGATTGTCCTCAAGAAATGGAGTCATTGGTTTATAATTTTCTTAAAGGGTTATCAGAGTGGTTTAGTGTTATCTCCAGGAACGAATTGATTGGTGAGGCAAAATTACTGGACCTCCGATTCAAACGGCAAGGATTTTCAGCTGACAAAACATTTCAGAATTGCTATATGAAGGCTATTGCAGAAATGAAAGCGTTGGTTGTTCAACAAGAAAAACACACCTAATTTCCCAACTATTTACCACCGTAATGCCTGAGACTTCAACCTGGGAGGAGTTTGGTGAAACTATTGGTTGGTTTCAAGTAAATTACGACGTGAAAAGTGCAACAATTGTCAACTTGGACAAATATTTAACGGAGGGATATTTGTCTTGAAACAGCGGCCCCTTGAACTGTTGGGAAACAAGAAAACTGCTGTGGCCAACGCTGTATCAGTTGGTTCTAAAAGTGTTGTGTATCACAGCAACATCAATGCCCAGTGAACGAATATTTTCAAAAGCAGGATAAATGTCCATGGAGAAGAGAAACAGACTCACATCGACTAAAATGGGTCAGATTTTATTTATACATGACAATTTTGATTAATTTTTCCTTTTGGGGTACACATGTAGTAATACTGACTGTAGCTATGTTTTAATTACAGTCCTGTTATAATTTTTATATTGTATTTTGTGCAATAAAAATATAACAAGAACCAGCCTTCATTCTTAAAATTTTTCCACTTGATAAAAATTATTAAGGATTTTGTCGTAATATTTATAATTTTTACAGCAGACGATATTTAAAACTTTTATATGTCAAAATTAATAGGGATAATACACAAAATTATTACTTCTCTTCACATGTTCTTTCAAAATAGGACCAAACCACATAAAAATACAGGTTTAGTGACCTGAATTAAAAGGTAATATGCCTTCCTTTTACTTATTTTGTGAGTGAGTGGTCAGTCATGAAACAGTACTAGTTCATCCCAGTGAGTGAGCAGTTCTGATATGATCTCTGAAAGGAACAATTCTGCCCATCTCTAGTATTGGTACAGCATTGCTAAGACAATAATGTACCTATTGTCATGGGGCGAGGCCTATTAGACGGTAAGCGTTTACGTACAGTGTGCAAGACCTGCCCGCGCGTGGTCTATATTATAGTTTCCCGTTTGTCCTTGGACACCAGTTGTATAACAGAATGGCACCATTCCTAGTCTGGAAGTATTTTACAAACTGTGGTAGCAATGAAGTACAGTGCTCCATTTCCTTTAAAAGTTTAAAAAGTGGATGAGGCACAACAAACTAAACAACCTAAGAAGAAAACATCAACGATGATCCTTACAAGAGAAGTCAAATTTAACTTATATATCTATAATTTTATTCACGTGCACTAAATTTGGGATAATGACTGAATCCTTAATTCTGTGATTGCTTCAGAGTGAAAAACTGATACTATCCATGAAGCAGAAAAGTCACCAACGTGTGACGGTTTGCTCTCGTAGTCACCGCGATCGTCTCCTTCGCCTTCGCCATCTGGAGACAAATGAGATCGAATTCTGGCACAGCCTCAAGCGCATGTCGATCGAAATCTCCAACTCCTTCACCTTCATTAAATTTCTCAATCTTTGTTCTAATTCAAAGTTTATTACTGAAAGTAACAGCAGTGAAAATCGAAAATCGGTTAACTCAGAAGCTGGTTATTTTGAGCGGTTTTAACATTCAGATTAAACTGAAGTAAAAAACTGTATAACCGAAAACAAGGTTGTTTCAGCGATAACCGCCATCCCTGCACCTCGCTCAGTTCAGAGACTGAAGGAGAGTCGTAGTTGTTGCTGTTTTTATTAGGTTCCACTTTGTTGTGCTTAGCACCCTTACTATATTATTAAACTACTCAGTCTAAAAAATGAAAAAAACAAAATAATATAAATATAAAACAGCAATACGAAACATATATTATGTACACACGACGATATGCGTACAGCAGAGACTCATAGAATTTTGCACTTCATAAAGATTTTATACTTGACAGAAACGTCGTTTGAGGTAGACGTACACAGTATATGCCCTGAGGATGGGCTACATGCCCAAATACCGGTCTCGCAAGTACTTTCCAAGTGCAGCTCATGATATACAAGAAGGCGTCCTTTATCAATAACAGATACAATTAAAATAGTAACGAATACGAGAGTACGCCAATTTGCGCTATGGAAATGACAAATATATCGAAGTTGTAATTTTCAGGTAGTGAAGACTTACTTCGAAACTCATTCTTTCTCAAAGCTTAAGAATTATTACACAGTTGTAGTGTATGCTGAACTAAGAACCATAGTTTTTGCGTTTGTGGCTGTGACAGAACATGAGTATTAGTCGACAAGGCATGCAGAAAGAGAACTTACAGCGGTTTCAGCTGTCACAGTTACGAACTCACACAGCACCCTCCCAAGCGAAGGTCAATATGTACTGAACGCCCGCGCGATCTAGACTGACGATAAGTAACTCATCGAGAACCCACGCTGGGTAAATCTTTAACCCAGGACGTGGGCGATGTCCAAATAGAGCTGTTCTATCCTTAAATACCTTCACCATCAGTTACTTTTGCTTTTCATGCTGCACTTGGCTGTGGAGATGACTGTGCAGTTCTTCAGTACGTTCGTAGCTATCTCTTTACAGACGAGACCAACAGAAGAGAAAAGCCGATTCGAATTTGTAACTCAATCTGTCGGAAAGTACTTAGATAATTCTAAACTTAAAGATCCCCGCATGTTAGATAAATGATTATTTGAGTCTGAGATAATTTTCAGGACATACTGAAGTAATGTGAAACGTATCCTTTTCGGGCTGTTGACATAATAATTTTTTTTTTTAGATACTGCTCGTTTACAGATGAGTACACATACAAATAAAAAACTTTGTTTTAAGCTGTCAGGAAGTATGTTCTTTTACACTACACGTAAAGGAAATCATATTTTAATCTAGCGTCACACTTACTAGCATTATTATTATTATCGTTATTACCTTCAAAAATGTTGGATCATTTATATCAAATTTCATCATGGAATATATGTAGGATGAAGTTGTAGTGAAATGTGCCTAGAAGATGTCTACAGTCACCACACTTATTTGTGTGTTACACATTTTTGCATTAAACCTCGCCCTAAAATATCATTCGATACTACGTTAGCGATGAAAAACTGGCTACATATGTTAACATACTGAATTGGGCTGACACTAGTAATGAGACGAAACTCCAAAGCTGTTGACCTCAGCTGTTAATGAGCTCCAGAATTTGTCAGCTAAACATTTTGCTCCATTTGCCAGCTTCATTAATACGTGATCATTTTATGTGTTTGGAAGTAAAGCTGTACCTACTGTTGTGTAGAACAGAAAATACTGTGCGTTTCTTTCTTTTTTTTTTCAAACTCAAGAAAAACTGTTTGCAGAAAGCTAGTCAATAATTTTTCTAAAACGTTATTTGCCATTTATTCTGTTATATGTCTGAGAACAGATGCTTATACTTGTCTCTTCTGTGAAATGAGCTAGTCCTGTTTCATTTACATCAAATACGCTACCATATGCAACACCAAATAAGGATACATGTGATTCAAATTCACTTTACAGCACAGATTAGGTACATGACAATATTCAAGTGATTATGATTCCCGAATTTTGACAAATCGGTGTAACATAGTAGTGAGGAGACATGCATCCTGGAGGACGACGGCTTAAATCCCCCTCTGGATTCTCTCAAAAAGACATTGGTGATTCCTGTAACCACTCTTCTCCAGTCCGAGCTCGTGCTCCGTCTCGAATGACCACGTCGCTGATGGGGTGCTAATCCCTAATCTTACTTCTTTTTCACTGAGATGTGTTATGATGTTGGACTATGATAAGTGAATATGATATCAGGCAGTCATGAGAAGCATTCAAAGTCTCTAAAATGTCATGAGGAGAATGAAATCGCTGTTGGCTGAAGAATGTGGCGAACAAGTTGCTGAACGCCCATGTCTCAGACATGATTGATAGCTGACATGTCAGGCGAACGTGCTGGCCAGGGAAGCAATGTTCCCTGTCCTTGTGTGAAAAGGGTTGCACATTCCTCGCCACATGTGTGTGGACATTACACTTGTAACATAATTCAATCCCTTCCTCAGGAAATGAACGTTTTGAGCTGGTGCGCGAATTACATAATTACAATCGTGAACAAGGCACTGCAATCATTAAAATTACTTGCTAGTTAACATGTGACGTGTTGGAGCTGGTTTCCTCCAATCAGAGTGCTCAACATCATATACGAACTGTTCGCCATTGCAAAACTACCAGTACAGTTTGTCAGTCGCTTCCAGTTCCTTGTCAACATTCTTTCTTTCGTATTTCATCACACAAAGGTAACACACACACACACACACAAAAGAATGCTAAAGAAATACACATATTTCACACACAACACTGACTAAACACTACTGCATACCTTCGCACAAGACGCGTTTCGGTGTCACATACACAGTTAATTATAATAACAGAGATCTGCTTATGTTAGATTAGCTTCGCACCACTTTGGCGAAGCCGAATTTTTGTAGGCTGCAGTTCATCACTGCGGCTGGGTCACTGATGTTATAAATATAATTACGAAACACAGTGTTGTAGCATAGCACAATGGTTAGCGAATAAACATGACGTGTAGAAGGTTGTAGGTTCGAATCTCATCAAATGTGGTGAATTTTTTTAAATACTGTATCTAATCAAAATAGTTTGATTCTTATTTTTGTTCAGCTATTTGGGTTATTGCATTTTTTTTAATTTATAGTTCTTTGCCACATTTTCATGATCATAATACTGACTTCTTTATTGTGCTCATGTTTTTCTTCTTACAATTCTTTTTTCATCTTTTAATCTGCCGGTGTTGCCTGTAATCTGCAATCAAGTGCCAATAAGGGCTGCTCATCCGTTGGTAATGCAGCAGCTCGTGTAAACAGTGTGAGGGTAGTTTCTTGTAACGAATGCTAGCGAGGATTTACAGTTTGCTTTTAGCGCTGAAACTGAATTTTTGCTCATAGAGGTTAGCTATAATCACCGTGAAGAAAAAGATCGCGATTCTAGTTCTGCCGCAGACTGCCGTTTTCTCAGATACATGGCGCATCACGAGACTGTTGTTAGCTCAGGACATTAGTTTAAATCCAGGTCTACAAAACGCACTTCAACCATTAGTCATTTAAAATCACTTGCATCTCGCATTTCCGACCTACATCGCGGCGGCCAGTTCCAAGATTGCTCCGCGTTACACATTAAAAGAACTGCGAAGTGACCTGTCGTGTTTCTGTCTCACCTATAACTGAGGGTTAGGTGGCGGCCGATATGGCAACACTGTAATGGCAAGTGACAGGCGTGTATCTGTGTCGTGCGGACGGTTGCGGTGTGTGCTTGCACACTGTGGATGATGTTTGTGTTTGTGAAGGAAAGGGAGAGGGTGAAAACCATTTCCAGCTCATAGCCTACTCCTCTGGAATAGCAGCTGGGGCAGTAGAGTTAAACGTCGGCATCAGTAGTCTGATATGCCTTCCCTCCACGAGACATTGTGTAGAGGTTAGAATTCAGCTCAAGGCATAGACGTAAATTTTTGCCTGTATGCAAACACCTCTCCTTCTCTTGCCAGCCAAATAGTAGCGACGAAAATTTTTTACACCATCGTGATTCGAACTGGATACCTCCAAGTCGAGCACACAATGCACTGGCGTCCATTAGCGATTTCGACCAAGGAGTCGGGTTTCCACGTTTTGCCCTGCTGAATGTGACATTTGGAGTTGCCTAATAGCACTGTCCCTTACTCTATAACTTCTCTGGCGTAGTGTTCGTTCTTCATGTTGCAGGTAGGAGTCTATATCACATATTGCAGTCAGTGACGCCTAAGACACTTGATATTTACCAGCTATGCCGCTGAAAAGCGCAGGCTGCAGATTGCGATCGCCACTACAGTCAACTGGCACACAACAGGAACACTAAACTTTGCCATCTGGCGTGTCAGGGTCAGCGTTAACTTGTCAATTGCAGTCTGCGGCAATGGACGTCGACGCAACTGCGTGCATACCGCAGCATACTGAATCGAATGGTCGCCGCGGGTAGCTTCACACTATTTTGTTTCTCCGTCATCGAGCCGACACTAGGAAGCAAGATTGCAGTGAAAAAGTGCTTGCATTGTGTGGTCCAGTGCTCGGCCATTGCTGTGCAAGACTCTCTCCCGTCTACTGCGTGCTCACAGGACACACTGTCGTAACAGCACACCCTGTACGAGCTGTGGTCCTATGATAATGCAAAACTATCTGCATCGTATGATTCTGGTCCATTCAAACTCGCAAGCATGTTGATATTCCACTCCTTGACATCGATTAGCCATTGTGGCACTTTCTTCTATGTTTTCCTCTTCGTATGGCGGCTCTTCAATGGTGAAGGTGGCTAAACATACATTTCCCATCGAGTGAGGTGGTGCCGTCGTAAAACTCTCGACTCGCATTTCATAAAAAGATGTTACGACTACCCAGTTTTAGCTGTGGTTTACCTATATTGTCTAAGGAAAAAGTTGAGGTTGTTCGTTGGAAAAGGACAAGAATGATTTCTTCCTCCATCCTCCCCATTCCGAGCTTGTGTTTTGTCTCTAATGGCCTCTTCGTCAACAGGCTTAAATCCCATCTTCATTTCTTCATTCCGACATTTTCACCCGAACATAAAATGGGGCTGTAGTGCATGCTCTACGGCATACACCCCCAATGTTGCTCACTTGTTGTCGGTACACTGACGTACACAGCTTCTACGGATGGATTCATTCACGCTATTCTCTGTAGCAATTGCATTTTCACAACCGTTAGTGTACTAGACAATATCGACGGAATAAAGTCCTGTCAATGTGTTCCTGTTGCAAGTGATCCCTTGGATGATCTGTTCAAACACTTTTGAGTTCAAAAAGCAACTAACAGCATTTTTGTATCTGCATTAGGAACAATTCGCAACAGATACACACTGTGCCCACACGGGATTTCTCTCTTGCTGGTTTCACAGCCTCTGCCTCTTTTCAGTAAACTTCCCACTAACCATTGAAACAAATACCTCAGCTTCACAGGCTGATTCGAACCTTTAAGTTGTCACAAGTTTCCCTTGATACCTGCCAGACACCCCATGTGTCAGAAAACGACTGCAGCTCAATCTCATAAAAGTTGCATGCAACATGCACTGCATGAACCGTACATAAATTTTTTCTCAGTAACAAATCTTGAGACTGTGCCCAACTCAAAGTCTCTGACGCATACGGAGTGAGGTGACTCGTAGCTACATCCAACTCGTATTGGGAGGAAGCTGGACTTGATTTTTCGTTCAGGACGGGCATGGCTTATTTCTGCCTTCATCCTTGAACAGTGGGGGTAGTGCTCTGTCCATAACGATCTCGATGTGAACGGGACGCAACACTTTTTAAGTTCCCTTCCATCCGTCTTCTGCACATTTCCATCACGTTTAGTGTCACATAATCTTTTTGGAAAGGTATACTTTAATTTTTACGATTTCTGTCACGTTATCTTCGTCTTTGGTGTTTAAGCCCAATGGGCTTACACAATCTTGACACCTTACAGTGTGGGTCTTCCTTCTTCTTCATGGCGCTGCGTTTTGAATCTGAGGTTTCTGAATGATAGCGGGCCGGCCGGAGTGGCCGAGCGGTTAAAGGCGCTACAGTCTGGAACCGCACGACCGCTACGGTCGCAGGTTCGAATCCTGCCTCGGGCATGAATGTGTGTGGTGTCCTTAGGTTTAAGTAGTTCTAAGTTCTAGGGGACTGATGACTTCAGAAGTTAAGTCCCATAGTGCTCAGAGCCATTTGAACCAATAATAGCGGCGCTGCTTATTGCACCAATACCAACTCCTCTTCTTACGTTTCCGGAAGCGTCAGCCACTAAGACGTGTCCCGCCACCAGTTAACTTCGCTGCTGAAAAAAAAAAAAAAAACATTTGCGCGGCGATTTCCTGTTGTTCCAAACTGAGTATCTGAGAGGCGGTAACTGGAATTTTTATACTTCGTAAAAATTAACGTGTTATTGGTTAATTTATTTCGATACTCAGTTGTTTTACAGTTCTTTTCTCTCTTGTTACCGAAGTTCCGATTAATATTCTTTGGAAAGTCCTCGTAACAGTAGCGGAGCGAAAGAAGGTTTTAGGTACATTTTTGTTCGTGAAGAGAACCAGTCTCAATCAGGTGAAGAAGCGGATCACTTTGCGTAAAACATGGTATGTATATTAAACACTAGGTTTCTTTCACAGATACCTACCACCTTGGTTGTAAGCTGTTTCATTTCTTGCGTACGTGTGGTCATACGTCACATTTCCCTCATAAAACGTAATATATATGTCAAAACTATCAACGTTACTCTTGTCACAAAAAGTGATGGAAATGCACGCTGTACGAGATTCCTGATTAATTTCTCGACATGATGATACATTCTTATGAAATTATTTTTTGTTGCACGCCAAAAATGTTGTGATTTTTGCTATTGTATTTATTCATGTTTGGTGACACATCTAAATAGTAGTTGTCTTGTAAACTTATATTAATCGAGTAAAATATTCATACGTAACAGACACCAAAACGGTGTTTGAATAATTTGTGTTTGATGTTTTGACGAAGCAGGTGCTTTTTTGTCGTCATCATTACCGCTGCTATCAACAACATCGTACTGTACACCTTCGGGCACTTTATTTCACTATCGCGGTTATACTGTTATAATGGACACAACCATTTCACATTCGCTACGTGCTTTCGAAGGTACCTTTCTATCTTTCCAATTTCTTTGTGGACCTGGCAGATTGTAGTAAGATAAGAATAAGAATGTGGCGCCGGCCGGAGTGGCCAAGCGGTTCTAGGCGCTCCAGTCAGGAACCGCGAGACCGCTACGGTCGCAGGTTCGAATTCTGCCTCGGGCATAGATGTGAGTGATGTCCTTAGGTTAGTTAGGTTTAAGTAGTTCTAAGTTCTAAGGGACTGATGACCTTAGAAGTTAAGTCCCATAGTACTCAGAGCCATTTGACCAAGAATGTGGCAACCAACGGATAGCATCGAGAATTGGACGGTAGTTTTTCATCACTAATTGCAGAAAATTCTGAATCCTCAATCACTGGCATGGAATCTAATTTACGATCCATGCTTTCAGAAGGGCAAAACACAATTAATACACTATTTGCTCAGAAGTATCCGGTCGCACCCAAAAACATACGTTTTTCATGTTAGGTGCATTGTGCTGCCACCCATATTAGCGACCTCAATAGTCATTAGACATCGTGAGAGAGCAGAATGGAGCGCTCCGCGGAACTCACGGACGTCGGAAGTCGGTCAGGTGATTGGGTGTCACTTGTGTCATACGTCTGTACGCGAGATTTCCACACTCCTAAACATCCCTCGGTCCACTGTTTCCGATGTGATAGTGAAGTGGAAACGTGAAGGGACTCTTACAGCACGAAAGCGTACAAGCCGATCTCGTCTGTTGACCGACTGAGACCGCCGACAGGTGAAGAGGGTCGTAATGTGTAATAGGCAGACATCTATCCAGACCATCACATATGAATTCCAAAGTGCTTCGGAATCCACTGCAAGTAGTATGACAGTTAGGCGGGAGGTGATAAAACTTGGATTTGATGGTCGAGCGGCTGCTCATAAGCCACACATCACGCCGGTAAATGTCAAACGACGCTTCGCTTGGTGTAAGGTGCTCAAACATTGGACGATTGAACAGTGTAAAAACGTTGCTTGGAGTGACGGGTCACGGTACACAATGTGGCGATCCGATGGCAGGCTGTGGGTATGGTGAATGCCCAGTGAACGTCATCTGCCAGCGTGTGTAGTGCCAACAGTAAAATTCGGAGGCGGTGGTGTTGTGGTGTGGTCGTGTTTTTCATGGACAGGCTTTGCACCCCTTGTTGTTTTGCATGGCATTGTCACAGCACAGGCCTACATTGATGTTTTAAGCACATTCTTGCTTCCAACTGTTGAAGGGCAATTCGGGGAAGGTGATTGCATCTTTTAACATGCACCCGCTCATAATGCACTGCCTGTGGTGGAGTGGTTACACGACAATAACACCTTTGTAATGGACTGGCCTGCTCTGAGTCATGACCTGAATGCTATAAAAGACCTTTGGGATGTTTTGGAACGTCGACTTCGTGTCAAGCCTCACCGACCGGCATCGATACCTCTCCTCAGTGCAGTACTCCGTGAACAATGGCCTGCTAATTCCCAAGGAACCTTCCAGGACTTGACTGAGCGTATTCCTGCGAGATTGGAAGCTGTCATCAAGGCTAAGGGTGGACCAACACCACACTGAATTCCAGCATTACCGATGGAGGGCGCCACGAACTTGTAAGTCATTTTCAGCGAGGTGTCCGGATACTTTTGATCACATAGTGTAATTAGAGATCCTTTCAATAGTTTATTCACCACTATGAAACTGAAGGTCGAATATTAAATTCTCGGAAGTTCAGATTTCTTATCCATCGAATTTATTATTTTGTATGAAGGCTGTTTTCGCCTTCGGAACCGTAACTATAGTTTCACATTTTAACCGTTTCAAATAATGTATCCATCGTGCACGCCCGTGCCAGAAACGGACGTCACTTTTTATATGTTCACTGTAGTATGACAATTTCATTCTTTTGGTATTTTTTTTAAATATACACTGCGTATGACGATGTGTAACAGTTTTTAATCGTTTACAAGACCGGCTTTCTTGACGTCGTTAAACAGTTTGCAGTTTTGGATATATCTTGATATTAATGATATGTACCATTCGCATAGGAGTGTTTTAATTACGTGTACCATACGCATTTTTTATTAATTAAACTGTTCTGGAACTCATCTTCTGTTTTTGAAAACGTTGTAAATTTCCATCACTGTGAACCATTCACATAAGCGTGACGTTATTAAACCATAACACAAAATTGTCTATGACTCTTGTGTACAAGCACACAAGCATTTCTACTTTCCCTTTATTGGTGTGCAATGTACTTTCCTGACGCTTCAGCTGAGGGCGGTTGACTGAACGGCTGTTTTTTTTTTTTGTGTTTCCATTTGTTTACTGTAAACTCCATCTAGAGAACAGGTTACGTTACCCTGTTTACCTGCACTTTGTGGCAGTACAGAAGAATCAAAGACAATTTTGTGTTACGTTTTTTAATAATGTCGTGCATGCGTGAATGGTTCACTGTGATATGTTTTTGAACAGTTCTTGAGGAGAGGAAGTGGCTTACCGAATAAAAAAATTTGGGGTACTATGTAAAACGGACGCACTGTTGTTGAAATCTTCCTAGCGAACCACGTTACAAGAAAGGCAGTCATGCTGGTCAATCTCCCCCTGGCAGCTAAACATTTTCTTGACACATTTGTTACTTAGGTTCTAGGGAAAAACTAAATTGGGGTGGTCAAGATGAATAGAGAACCTTGCGTATGTTCTGTGACGCCCATTAGAGCCTACGTTAGCTAGCTGATATTTACACTTTACTGGAAGCCTAGACCAAATCTTTGCTTTCTTTCTCTGGCAGTCTTCTTTGCTATGTCTATCCCCTGTTCAATTTCTGTTCATCATGGAAGCCTTTTCAACTGTCGATAACTGACCTATACATTTTTCGGTATGAGATGTCTCTTTGATTTAATGCGTCCCGTTCAATATCCTTTCTTACCTCTCTGAATCGTTAGTCGCAAACTTTGGATCTTCCGTCAAGTATACTAAAAATCTGTTTTGGTGAGCCTCTTTCCAGCCATCCTAAATTGATATTCGTAAAAATTTTTTCATCTTTTCCTAATTGGCTCGATTAACTGTTTATTTTCCTGATTTACTTCTTCCCTTCTCCGTAATCTATAATGCCTGTCCACGATCTTTTGACCCATTATTTTGTGGAGCGTTTTTCTCTCGAATTTTTCAGATTTTCTTAGTCCTGATACCCGTCATTCGGAGATTTTCACAATACACGGAGACTCCTTTTTAATAACAGTGTTGTAGTGTCTTAGTTTTACCTAAACTTGGGATGGCTTTCCATTGGTGTAAAGCATGTGTCCTATGATAAGAACTGCCCATATCTTCTCGTCTGATGTTGTTGTCTAGTTTTCAGTTGCACTATTTCCCCCTAGATATTTAAAGCTGTCAACTTTTTCTACCATGCCATGTATCCCTGTGTCTGTTGGGAAAAGAGATAGGCAGGTAGGACGTTACAACCAATTCCTCTTCAGGTTTTACCGGAGTTATCAACAAAAGCATGTAAACCCGTAAAATAAAATACATAGCAGTGGTTGGTACACAGCGATTGCACTGGCGGTGGCACAGGACCACCCCTTCCAATCCAACGACGAAATTATCTATTGTTTAGATGCTCACGGCCATAAAGCTACATCTACACACATACTGCGCTAGCCATCATAAAGCGCATGGCGGAGTGTACCTCGTACCAATGACCTCGTACCAATGCTAGTCATTCCCTTTCCTGTTCCACTCACAAGTAGAAGGGCGTCTTTTGAGTCGTCAGTTTTCTGGCAATTTATCAAACGGGTGCTGATTCATATACCTTCTCCCACGCTGTCTTACATCATGTTCCTCAGATCTATTATACAAACAGAAACAGTCCTTTGTGGAGAATTTTGGCCAGTTTCCTGTGGCTTAAATGCTCCAGTTTTCATTCGGGGCGACGACATCTGCTGCGAAATTCGGTTTTCCGGCCACTACTTACAGTTGCGCCTTAACACTGAATACATGTCTGCGGGTTACCGTAACGAGTAACAACACATGTTGGACACCCATCATGAACTGTAAACAGTGATAAACTGCATTGTGGACACATCACATACGATTATGCATTCTTTTTTTTCAGGTGCTATCACCAATGCCAGCACATAAGGCAGCTGTTTTAACTCGATGCATGTAACTTTGCCGGCTAGAATTTTAGAACGGAACCGACAGCTGAACATGACCTCTGAACTGCCTCTTTAAGATTCCTTGTAATTATTATTATTTACAATACACTCCTGAAACTTGGTACAGCTGTATTATTGCATGAACGTAATCGAATGCTGTAATTAGAATTTTCTATTACAAATACATATGATACTTAATCTATCGTGTATAAGAATGTTTTCGTTCCAAATTCGATTTTTAGTAAATAACTTGAAAACTAATAGAGGTAGAATATTGGTGTCACGTATATAATGTTTGTTGTACATGTAACAGAGGTTAAATACGGATTTTCATCTTTCTGATTCTAATGTGTAGCACCTTCAGTTTTTTGTAAAGACGCCGATTTTGGCCAAAACAATGCTCTTATCAAGTTGCGACTTGTAACTTTTAATTGTGACATACATTTGCGTATTCTGAACAGTTTTTAGCAGTGTAGTCACATTATTCTGCGCCATTTTTTTTAAGATCGTATATTTTGCTTCGTATTTTCATTTGATTATTCTGATACCTTACCATGTTAACATTAATATACTAAAGCATACAGTGACGAAGTTCGGAAAAGTTATTTTAATTTTTCATTTCACGCACAGACGCGTTATGATGACGTGGCGCTGGTGGTAGTGAACCGGTGTAAGCTCCGGCTCACTCGCTCGCCTCTGTACTCTCACAATGATAAAGCGCTTTTTTCGCCTCAAGTTGGATGCATTGGGTTATAATTTTTTCATACAAATACGTCAGCACCTTTACGATGGAGTTTAGGAGTTTTCGATCATAATTCTTCTGACTGTAACTGCTTAATAAAGAAATCATTCGCGTTTAAAGAAATCCGTCTTCCTGCGTGGATTACCAGGGTATCTGCAGTTTACGAGTAATACAAGCAGAATAGTTCCGCAAATTATTATGCCTTAAGCTACATTTCATGTTGTATGGTACGTGGTCTTTTGGTTTCAACATGAGAAACCCACGACATCTTATCGTCAGCTAACTGCAGAGATATGGTGAACAATGCAATTACGAACAGAGCTAATGAAACCAGAAACATTGCATGGTGTTTGGGCGCTACTAACTTAAAATTCCACTCAGCCCATCGTAATTCAAGACTTTTGTGATTTCTCTTAATCACCTCAAAGCAAAGCTGGTAATGTTCCTCAGTTCCTCAAAGAACCCACGGTCGATTTCATCAATCAGCTTCATCGCATCCAATCTAGTGTTTCTCTCTAATGGCCACGACGTCGGCTAAGTATTAGTTATCTAAAATCCTTTCGTTTTATCTCTCTTAATACACTGAAGAGCCAAAGAAACTGGCACACCTGCCTAATATCGTGTAGCGCCCCCACGACCACGCAGAGTGCCGCAACACGACGTGGCACGGACTTGACTAATGTCTGAAGTAGCGCTGGAGGGAACTGATACCATGAATCCTGCAGGGCTGTCCTTAAATCCGTAAGAGAAGAGTACGAGAGGGCGGAGATCTCTTCTGAACAGCACGTTGCCAGGCATCCCATATATGCTCAATAATGTTCATATCTGGGGACTTTGGTGACCAGCGGAAGTGTTTAAACTCAGAAGAGTGTTCCTGGAGCCTTTCTGTAGCAATTCTGGACGTGTGGGATGTCACATTGTGCTGGTGGAATTGCCCAAGTCCGTCGGAATGCACAATGGACATGAATTGATGCAGATGATCAGACAGGATGCTTACGTACGTGTCACCTGTCAGAATAGTATTTAGACGTATCAGGGGGTGGACTGTGCGGCTGGTCCCGGCGGAGGTTCGAGTCCTCTTTCGGGCATGGGAGTGTGTGTTTGTCCTTAGGATAATTTACGTTAAGTAGTGTGTAAGCTTAGGGACTGATGACGTAAGCAGTTAAGTCCCAAAAATATTCACACACATTTGAACATTTTTGTATCAGGGGTCCCATATGACTCCAACTGCACATGCCCCACGCCATTACAGAGCCTCCACCAGTTTGAACAGTCTCCTGTGACGTGCAGGATCCATGGATTCATGAGATTGTCTCCATAGCCGTACACGACCATCCGCTCGATACAATTTGAAACGAGACTCGTCCGACCAGCCAACATGTTTCCAGTCATCAAGGCGTTGCCGACCGCAGCGCCGTATTCTGCCTGTTTACATATCTGTACATTTGAATTCGCATGCCTATACCTGTTTGATTGACGCTTCAGTGTATATTCCTCTTTGATCAGACGGAGTCTGACACTAGAAACCATGATCATATGATTCACCATACATCACATGGGTACATACGTTAGTTCATCTTTTTCCCAAAACTAAGCATAGTTCTGTCTCCGTGTTTCGTGATTTTCTTGCAGTGTTTTCCTTCGGGGTCATATTATTCTGGCTAGCTGCTCTGATTTGTAGAAGTGGCATTTGCGGCTGGATTACAATGTAAATTTTACGTAATACGCAAAATGGAATATTAATTATTATTTTTCATGAATAAGGAGCCAGAATAGGCTAAATGCGTAATACGTGATGCAGATGATAATTTTTTTTTATTATTTATCGCAGATCCCATCCATGCTTCTCACATAATACCTCGCCTGTCTAAGGTGCTATTGAAGTGGAGGGATGAATATCCTGTCGAAAACGACTATCAGCCCAAAAGTGTTAGTAATCTACGTTAAGAATGAAAGACGTTTAATAATTTTTGCGCTTAAAACAAACAGAAAATACCGTGTGAGAAGGAACTATTCTGCAAGGTACAGGTGTTTACGTGTACTACACGATGCTACAGAAACACAATTCGTTAGTTACGCTGCTTCATTTATAGTCTGCAAACTAGGAGCGTGGCAAATTAAAGAGATTATTTATTGTAACAGAATTAACTGAAGTGATATAATTTATGAGTTTTATTAACATTGTAAACTGATTTATTATTGATATGAAAGACTGTGAAACTTTTTTTCTGTGTTACCGAAGGAGATTCTGCAGTGAATGGAAATAAGGAAGAATTCTATTTCACAAAAATAATTATAAAAAATCTGCGGAATAGTTGCATTTTTCTTGACAAGGGACTATCTTAAAGCTATACTTATTATCTCAAAAAATAGATACATACTTATTTTTTGTTTGTTTTCAACTACATACCTGCTGTACTGGTACACATTGAATTTCATACACCACTGTAGCATAACATGCCACTGGAGGAGACAAAATAATACTAGACAGCCCATTGATAATGTGGGGCATCGTGGGGTAATTAACTTTTTGCATTTGGAGAGGAAAAGCTGCGAAAACGGATGCTGAGCTGGTGGAATAATATGGTATCATTGGACTATGGTAGGGTTCACGAGTGGCGCCGGCCCAATGAAGTCATGCACCCAGGTTGTCAGCAAGGCACTGTGCAAGCAGGTGGTATCTCCATAATGGTGTGGGCTGTGTTTACATGGGGTGGATCATTGGCTGTAAATGGTTATGTTCCACTATTGGGAGACCTTCGCAGCCATTCATGGACTTCTTGTTCCCAAACAACGATGGCATTTTCGTGGATGACAGCGCGCCATGTCACTGGGCCACAGTTGTTCGCCATTGCTTTGAAGAACATTGCGGAAGTCTGAGCGAATGATTTGGCGACCCAGATCGCCCGACATGAATCCCATGGAATATTCGTCGAACATAATCGAGAAGTCAGTTCGCGCACAAAATCCTGCTCTGTCAACACGGTCACAGTTATGGACAGCTATAGAGGCAGCATGGCTCAGTATTTATGCATGGGACTTCCACGACTTGTTGAGTCCATGCCACGTCGGTCAAAAGGACCTCCGACACGATATTAGGAGATAGCCCAAGAGTTTTGTCACCTCAGTACAATGCATCGAGAAGTCTAGAGGAGAGTGAACCAGAACTCCATCAACAAATTTTCGGAAGTTGTTCAGAAGTACTTTCTAAGTGTTTTGGTATAAGGGACCCAAAGTCCCCAGCAGCTCGTTACAGAGTTATTGCATTTCATTTGGTTTCTAGTCCCAATTTGCTTTGTATCTGTACTGCACTAAGAATACAGCGCAAATGCCGACGGTATGTGTGTCTCGTTTCCATTCGCTCAACAGTAAAGCACTTTTAACTCATTGCCATGAAGTCTGCGATCAGTAAGGTTCGGATCTGTCTGGCGTTTTGTTTTCCGATAGTGTTAGATGTGTGTTAACAGTGATACACAGCAGTACTGTGGATGGGTTTATAAATAAAGAATAGTTCGCAGAAATGCACCTCCTGGATGGATGCACTGAATACAATGAAAGACTAGCACAACGACACTACGCTGAACTGTTCTCGCACCGTTGCCAACCACATCACAGTACTTTTGCATCTGAGGGTTGGGTTTTTGCATTTCTCTCTATTATGTGTTGCATGTTTTGGTTATTGTAGTATATCTTGAAACTAATGTCAAAGTTGCTGCTTTCGTCGCCTTTCAGCATGCTGATTCGTGCTGGAGCATCAAATTTACACTGAATTGAGGGATCCCTACAAAGTCTCATTCAAAGGATGTGGACCATCTCTCTAATTTTTCGTCTTCTCGTGCAGAATAAGAATCTTCACAAGTAACGTCAGGTAATTGCCTTAAGATCCTCTGTGGTCCAAAGAAATGTACGAGGAGCTTCTCCGACAGACCAGCCTTTCCAACAGGAGTGAAGATCCAGATGAGGTCACCAGGCTGGAACAAAACATGGCACTGACTCGCATCGTGCCTTCGACAACCCGTTTCTTCAGCCTACGGCGAGTAGAATACAACTAACCGGCGATATTCCTCACCCCTGGTTAATAACTGACCGATTTAATCATCGCCCACTTTGTTAGAATGAAACTGAACCATTGTGTCCGTCGTTGTTTCGTTGTTGCTCCACGACATGCCCCAGAGGAATGGTATAAATCCCGTAGTCTGTCGCTTGGCAGTGTTATAGGTGAACATTACGAAAGGTAACACCTCATCCCAGCCGCTCTGCTCCACATTGACATACTTGGATAGCATGTCAGCCAATGTTTTATTAAGGTGCTGATAAGCGCATTACTTGAGGATACAGTAGTAGACAATCATCATTTGGTGTGCAATGTTGCACTAACAGTTTACGCGGGTACCGAGCGGTTCTAGGCGCTTCAGTCCGGAACCGCGCGACTGCTACGGTCGCAGGTTCGAATCCTGCCTCGGGCATGGCTGTGTGTGATGTCTTTAGGTCAGTTAGGTTTAAGTAATTCTAAATTCTAGGGGACTGATGACCTCAGATGTTAAGTCCCATAGTGCTCAGAGCCATTTGAACTATTTGAACTAACAGTTTATCTCCACAAGTCTTGACTAAAAAGCTTACCGTCGATCCGTAATGATTGATTTTGGGGCTCTATGTTTCAATACAAGTATTCCAATACGAATTTGGCTACCTCAGATGCCTCAGCTGTTTTCAAAACTTTTGTAATGGCATATAAGGCCAGATAATCAGTGTAAACAAAAATACTCTTATTGTCACTAGTAGAAGTTGAGAATTGTCCGCGTAATTTAATCCTAGCATGCTGGAAAGGCAATTCTGCTGGTGGAATTGGTATGAGTCGTCCAGGTGATTTCTGAGAACTTCCAGAACACTGCTTCTCGATACAGATAGAATTTCTAGAATCGAATATTCTAATTAAAATTTACAGAGGGGGTGGGTCTCGTACTGATGAAGTCTACCTCATTATCCACATCATACTGATGGTTGGTTCTTTCTCATCATATATTTGTCAGACAAAGAAAGCGAAGCACCCAGAAGGGAAAGAGTAAGCGGAATGCAATTTCATGAGTTGAGTGGGTATGCAATGTCGTTTCAGTTATTACAAAATCGAGTCAAATTTACAAAGAATTTGGCAGTGCGAACCCACCTATTACTATAACATTGTACGCCCCGTGGCTGGATACATCCACTGACGCAGTTGGGAAAGATGTCACGAAGTCGTTGTATCCTCTCCTGACGCAAGCTGGCACACAACTGGTATAACTGATCCTTGATATCTTGGATAATGGCACTGGGAGAGATTTGAAGTCCGAGATGACCCATGCATCCTCTATTAGAGGCAGATATGAGGATCTTGCTGGCTATGGGAGTACCTCAGCATCATGCAGACAGTTCACAGGGAAATGTACAATGTGTGCACAAGCATTGTAATGTTGAAAATGACACCAAAATTCTGTCGCATGAGAGGTAACACATGATAAACCAGGATACCATTGTGGCATTAGGGTTCCCTCTCACTGCCGGCTTTGACCTTGGTCATATCCAATGGCTCCCCTCATGTCGACGCCATTCAAAAGCAGTCCATGCTTCTCAGTCATGGCACCACTCCATACGCAACCTGTTTGTGTCATGGTGTTAATGGCATCCTGTTCATGAGATGGTGATTCCTTAATACAGCTGTTGCTAGTCTTCAACCAATGGTGCAGGATGACACAGGATTTCGCAGGGAGTCCATTACTTGTCCTCAGATGGTAGGAGCACGTGTAAAGCGGCTGTGATGTGCTTGGTACACGATACGGCGAACCTGCCTTGTGATGTGGTCAGCCACGTTCAACCGGAACCTTGATGACAAGTGTGTCTATGGTCACATTCCCATACAGTACAACACTGAGCCACTGTCGCATCAGAATGTGCCACAAAGCTGGATACTGCACGATTCAACAAACTGGCCACGTACAGACCTACAATGAGGCCTCATTCAAACTCTGTCAGGTACTGATAAAGCTGTCTCATACGAGCATGTGGCATCTCTCTCTCTCTCTCTCTCTCTCTCTCTCTCTCTCTCTGTGTGTGTGTGTGTGTGTGTGTGTTATTTAAACTTCCCACGAAAATAATGAAGTATACTTTATTTATGTGATGTTAACCAAGGGTAACGAGAACAAAGCGAAGTACCTTCTGATATGGAATACTCCTAGACCTAGAGCAAGGGTGGGCAATTGTTTTGGCTCAAGCGCCACATTTTGGGAGCGGAGGTTTGTGGAGGGCCGCACCTTTTAAAACGATTGCATTCGTTTGTTAACTTTGCATTTCACAAAAGGTATAAATTGTACTATAAAAAACAGAAAATATAAGTGCAACAGTTGTAGATTTATCCAATTTATTTATTTAACTAATTAATTATCATCTACATCTGCACGCACATTTAATTTTAGAACCAGTTTAATGAGACAGTTTTATTGAAATCAGGAGTGACATTGCTTGTTGAGATTCGAAATTTGGTAGAAAATCCGAAGAAATTCTGGTCGTATGTAAAGTACACAAGCGGCAAGACGCAGTCAATACCTTCGCTGCACAGTGCCGATGGTACTGTTACCGACGACCGTGTCGCTAAAGCGGAGTTATTGTACGCAGTCTTCACCAGGGAAGACAAATGGAATATTCCAGAATTTGAAACACGAACAGCTGCTAGCATGAGTTTCTTAGAAGTAGATACCTTAGAGGTTGCGAAGCAACTCAAATCGCTTGATACGGGCAAGTCTTCAGGTCCAGATTGTATACCGATTAGGTTCCTTTCAGATTACGCTGATACAATAGCTCCCTACTTAGCAATCATATACAACCGCTCGCTCACCGATAGATCTGAACCTACAGATTGGAAAATTGCGCAGGTCGCACCAGTGTTAAAGAAGGGTAGTAGGAGTAATCCATCGAACTACAGACCTATATCATTGACGTCGGATTGCAGTAGGGTTTTGGAGCATATACCTTATTCAAACATTATGAATCACCTCGAAGGGAACGATCTGTTGATACGTAATCAGCATGGTTTCAGAAAACATCGTTCTTGTGCAACGCAGCTAGCTTTTTATTCGCACGAAGTAATGGCCGCTATCGGCAGGGGATCTCAAGTTGATTCCGTATTTCTGGATTTCCGGAAAGCTTTTGACACCGTTCCTCACAAGCGACTTCTAATCAAGCTGCGGGCCTATAGGGAATCGTCTCAGTTGTGCGACTGGATTCGTGGTTTCCTGTCAGGAAGGTCGCAGTTCGTAGTAATAGACGGCAAATCATCGAGTAAAACTGAAGTGATATCAGGTGTTCCCCAAGGAAGCGTCCTGGGACCTCTGCTGTTCCTGATCTATATAAATGACCTGGGTCACAATCTGAGCAGTTCTCTTAGGTTGTTCGCAGATGATGCTGTAATTTACCGTCTAGTAAGGTCATCCGAAGACCAGTATCAGTTGCAAAGCGATTTAGAAATGATTGCTGTATGGTGTGGCAGGTAGAAGTTGACGCTAAATAACAAAAAGTGTGAGGTGATCCACATGAGTTCCAAAATAAATCCGTTGGAATTCGATTACTCGATAAATAGTACAATTCTCAAGGCTGTCAATTCAACTAAGTACCTGGGTGTTAAAATTACGAACAACTTCAGTTGGAAAGACCACATAGATAATATTGTGGGGAAGGCGAGCCAAAGGTTGCGTTTCATTGGCAGGACATTTAGAAGGTGCAACAAGTCCACTAAAGAGACAGCTTACACTATACTCGTTCGTCCACTGTTAGAATATTGCTGCGCGGTGTGGGATCCTTACCAGGTGGGATTGACGCAGGACATCGAAAGGGTGCAAAAAAGTGCAGCTCGTTTTGTATTATCACGTGATAGGGGAGAGAGTGTGGCAGATATGATACACGAGTTGGAATGGAAGTCATTAAAGCAAAGACGTTTTTCGTCGCGGCGAGATCTATTTACGAAATTTCAGTCACCAACTTTCTCTTCCGAATGCGAAAATATTTTGTTGAGCCCAACCTACATAGGTAGGGATGATCATCAAAATAAAATAAGAGAAATCAGAGCTCGAACAGAAAGGTTTAGGTGTTCGTTTTTCCCGCGCGCTGTTCGGGAGTGGAATGGTAGGGAGATAGTATGATTTTGGTTCGATGAACCCTCTGCCAAGCACTTAAATGTGAATTGCAGAGTAATCATGTAGATGTAGATGTAGATTCTCATATAGCCTGCAAGTTAATGTCGGTCAAAGATCATCGATACTCACTCTTGTTGATCTTCAACCTAGAAAACTTCGCTCAAAAAATTTTGTACACCCAAATGCGGAGAACATTTTCCCAGCAAATTTCTTCATACTTGGAAATTTTTCAGCTGACAATGATTTGTAAAAATCGACTAAAGTCACAGCTTTAAACATTTATTTCACAGTGCGATCTGACTGGATGTCATTAAGTTCAAACTGCAGCTCCTCAGGTGATGTGTCAATTTCAGCAGTGATGGGATACACTAGGAAATTGAATTGAGTCTCAGTTTTCTTAAGTCCTAAAATCTTCTTGTGAACTCTTCTTCCAAATTCTACAGATGATTCCTGATCTTAGCAGAAACACTTTCAGGCACATTCTGTTTTCCTAATAAAGGGAAATATCAAAAATTGCCTTCGCGTGCTTGCCTTGCAAATATACCTAGCTTTGCTTTGCTTAACATGCATATGCAAACAACCACTTTCCTTGCTATGCCAGATTCAGTTCATTCAATTTCTTAACTTCCGCAACCATCATCACTTATTTTCACTCCATACATCCCTATTTTTGTAACAAAATCATATCTCCTTCGTGTGCTGAAATAAGAGGACTTCATTCTGCAATACCCAGACTCTTTTTAACTCTGTGCCCAGGCTCAACCACTTCACACTATTGTGGTAAATTGCGTTTTCATACTCTGGCCCATATCCTCAAGAAGAGATTTGAACAGTCGAGAATGGAGTGCTCTTGCTTCACATCTTGTGTTCACATCAACAACAACAGGATCTACCACATGCTTTAAGTCCAGTGCAGCTTTACAAAGGCTCTCCTGGTGCAAAGTGCAATGAAGAGACGAGACATCACTGTCTGTGTCTTGTCGTTGTAACTTGTTTTTTTTTTTTAAGTTCTGCCATATATACATATTCCCCACTGAAAGCCTTGAGGTTCCTACGTTGTAATGCTTCCCAAAAGTTCCAGGATAAACCTATTTTCTCCACAAAATTCACGGCACACTCTAGAAAATTCTGACCATTCGTTCTATCTCTAATTGTTTCTAGGCCAAATAATTCCTCTGTGATGGCAAAATTTTCTTTAATTCGTCAGATAAAGATGTGTAACTGTGCAGTGTCTTCATTATCTGTGCTCCCATCCATTGTCACGGAAAACCAAACAAAATCGTTGCTCCCTACGTTCAACTGTTATGTGCGTTCGTCACTGATTAAGTCAATGTGCTGACTTTAGTGCTGTCATAATGCTTCTAACGTCAGGACACAATATTTATGCCTGCACACTCTACCATGCACTGCGTCATAATGTCGCTATCCGAAATCGCTTGTTGCGTTTAGCAAGGTTATAGGCTCTCCTGCAGCTTGTTTCTGTAGCGCTGTTTTGAAGCGTTGATTGCCTTTTAAATTACATTTGTTGTATCTTCAGTCTTTTCACATACTCCACATCTTCAATTTTAAGCTATCCCTTGCAGCCAGATCCGCTGTGTTTTGTTTCGTAGTGCCGTTTCAGACTTCACTCCTTGAACACGGATGCCGTCTCACGACACAACAAAGACACGGCTTTATTCCCTGCATCAACAAAAAAATATATATTTGTCCATTTTTCTTAAACACACGACATTGATCACGGATTTTAAATTTTTTCGGAATGTTCATGGCTCCAATAAAATTGGAAACTTCTATATTTACTGTTTGCATAGCAAAAATGGAAATAAATCAGACCAGCTGGGAAAGCTCTGCACATCGCACTATTCGAGGAAACCAAATTGACACCGGGCGCCGTTGCTGATGGGAGGACAGAGTGTCAACTTGGTTTGCACGAATAGTATCTACACTGAGCTTGCATGCTGACGTGACCGTCCGAATCTTCGGTCGCGCATGGGAAGGAAATCTCGGTTCAAGGCAGATTTTTCCGACTGTTTTGGCGGGTTGCACAAAAACCATCAGTGGGCCGCATGTGGCGCGCTGGCCGCTATTAGCCAGCAGCTATCCTAGATCGTACTTATATCGTTATAGTTTTTTCTTGTTCGAATTATTCATCGGTGCACATTTGTGAGGCAGCGCTGTAAGTTATGAGAAGCTCGTCAGAAGAAACGCACTACCACTTTTGTTGATAAAAAGACACTAACTGTCATTTTGATCTTATTTCTACATCTACATCATACTCCGCAAGCCACCTAATGGCGTGTCGCGGAGGGTACTTTCGGTACCACTATCTTATCCCTCCAACACTGTTCCACTCGCGAATAGTGCGTGGGAAGAATGACTGTCGGTAAGCCTCTGTATTGGCTCTAATTTCTCGAATTTTCTCCTCGTGGTCAATACGCGAGATGTATGTGAGGGAAAGTAATATGTTGTCTGACTCCTCCTGAAAAGTGCGGTCCCGAAATTTCAATAGTAAGTCTCTCCCACAGCAGTGATCTGCATAGCTCAGCGTTAGTTGTAAAGGCTCGCTCTCACAATCCAATGAGCTTACATATGTTTATTGCATCTAAATATAGGATCCGTTGTCAACCAACGAGCAAAACATTTAAACAATAAGACATAAAGTTGAAACGTTGAAATTTATGGTCTGTACAGAACAGGGTTGGAAAACCAAAACGTAAAGTTTCATTACAAGACTTGTGAAGATGTGCTGGCCTAATTTCGAACAGCGCAGTATTTTCTTGGCAGCCGTGCTGCGTCCATCGTCAACAACTTCAGCAGGCAGTGTGTGCTGTTTCTAGTGAGGAAGTCGGTACGAATAGAATCATGCCTGTGCAATGACGAACTCTTATGTTCTCTATAATGCTGTGGTGCATCGTTTGAGGCAGACTCATTGCAAATACTGCACAGTTTCGTCATTCTAGTATCTCACTGGCTGGAGCAATGAAAATTGTGAATACAGGGCTTCTGGAACATAATCTGCATTATTGCAGCTGTTGTAACCATTTTTGAATTCTTAAGCGGTGGAGATTTTTTTATTTATTTTATTACCTATCTTTTATAACGAAAAAAGCAAGATGACTGTGGGCAGTCACATGATGTGTCACACTGGTGGATTCCTGTTTGGATCTTTAAAAGATAGTCCTATTTCCCCTAATGTGGCGTTCCTCAAGGTAGTGTTATAGGTCCTTCGCTGTTCCTTATCTATATAAACGATTTGGGAGACAATCTGAGCAGCCGTCTTGGGATGTTTGCAGATGACGCTGTCGTTTATCGACTGATAAACTCATCAGAAGATCAAAACAAATTGCAAAACGATTTAGAAAAGATATCTGTATGGTATGAAAATTGACAGCTGACCCTAAATAACGAAAAGCGTGAGGTCATCCAAATGAGTGCTAAAAGGAATCCGTTAAACTTCTGTTACACGATAAATCAGTCAAATCTAAAGGCCGTAAATGAAACTAAATACCTAGGAATTACAATTACGAACAACTTAAATGGGAAAGAACACATAGAAAATGATGTGGGGGAGGCTAACAAAAGACTGCGTTTTATTGGCAGGACACATAGAAAATGTAACAGATCTACTAAAGAGGCAGCCTACACTAAACTTGTCCGTCCCTCTTTTGGAGTACTGTTGCACGGTGTGGTACCTTTACCAGGTAAGATTAACGGAGTACATCGAGAAAGTTCAAGGAAGGGCAGCCCTTTTTGTATCATCGCGAAATAGGGGAGAGAGTGTCACTGAAATGATACAGGATTTGGGGTGGACATCATTAAAACAAAGGCGTTTTTCGTTGCGAGGGAATCTTATCAGGAAATTCCAATCACCAAGTTACTCCTCCGAAAGCGAACATATTTTGTTGACACCGACCTACATAGCGAGAAACCATCACCAAGATAAAGTAAGGGAAATCAGAGCTCGTACTGAAAGATATGGGTGTTCGTTCTTTCCGCGCGCTATACGAGATTGGAATAATAGAGAATAGTGAAGGTGGTTCGATGAACCCTCTGCCAGGCACTTAAATGTGATTTGCAGAGTATTCATGTAGATGTAGATGAACGTTGAAAGGTCAGCATATTTAGTCTTCAATGTGAGAGTCACAAATACCTATCTCAACAGCAGTATAGTATTCACTATTCAGATATGTCTCCTCTCCATTAAACTGCTGTAAAGGTGTAGACGTGCTAGCAGACATGAATTATCTCCCTGAAATTAAATATTATCTACTAGATAAGTTACCTCATTTCAGCAATCAGGATATACTAGCCTTCATCCATTTTCTGCAGCTGTGAAACATGATGGTTTTCAGTAAATCCTTTTACAGACATCTCCAAATGTACTTTTGGTGGCATCTATCTAGGGAGACAGCCCTTCCATGGTGTTGGGACTTGCAAAGTAGTAGAAGTAGCAGTAGTTTTATTTATATGCTGATCACTTTTACAAGGATATTGGACTGCCTTGGTACTACAATTTAAGAAGAACAGAAGTAACGTAATTCATATTTATAGGAATTTACATATTAACACGTCTAGTTTGGAAACAATAGACAGGTAGTGCTAAATTTTTGTTATTAATTATCTTGATAGTGGATTCAGTTTTCAGAATCGAAATGTAGTCAACGAGAAAACAAAACATACAGGGTGTCCCAAAAAACACCGCCGAGCTTGAGGGACAGGTTCCTTATACCAAAGCAAGACAAAAATTTCATGTTCAGTACAATGAAACACGTATCTTCTATTGCAAGGACTTTGTTTCCGATATTTTTGGTGGAGGTCGTGTGTAGCAAACCAAGGAAACGTCAACTAAACACGGGATCTAAAATGCCTACCTTAAGAGATGTGAGCACCTCCGTCTTCCCTAGTTTCTACTGAACAAGTGCTCATAGCTCCTGAGGTATGCATTTAGGACGCCATGTTTGCTAGACCTTTTTTCGTCGTTTAGTATAAGGAACTTGTTCCTAAAGCTTGTCGGTGTTTGTTTTGAGAGACTATGTGTATGGCACACGATACACCCTTGATATTATGGCAGAAATGAGCTATGTGCCCGAGGACATTCTCTAGGGCGCCAGTGCTCGGAACTTACTTTTGATTTTGCATTTCTGAAAAGCCTTTAGCCAGCACAGACATTCTGATGAGCATCGAGCAAAAATTAACAGCTCGAAAGAATGTTGTGCGGAAGCCGAAGGTACTGCGAGGCGAAACTGCTGCACATACTTGGAACATTTCTGTTAACACCATGCTGTTGTCCTGGTGGATGTGCTTGGCGGGCGCAGTACAGATCTAGCCATGCCAAGCAAGTGGATGTTGCAGTTAATGAGACGTGCTGCGCGTTACAGGGTGCTCAATACCACACACTGCGCCCCTGGCATACACTAAGAAGTAGCCGCAGTCAACGAGGAAAGGAAGATCTTAACACCTCTGTACTGGTAGTATCATGCGCATCTACGACTAAAATAGAGAAAAAGTTTCTTCAGAGCAACCGAGACCTTTTTAGAGGCATCCAAGGAAGCCCCCGTCCATAAATGGCATATATGATTCGTCTTGATACGACTGGCAGCAAGTTACTCTTCAAGTAGCACTAAAATAAACAAATATCTCTACAAGAAAAGCAAACATCAAAAGAAAACCAGAAGAACTTAAACACCCAACAACGTAAATTCCGTGAGATCTTCACCTCAAGCCACCTCTTCAGGAAGAGGAAGAACAATACAGTTACGACATGCATGGAACTTCCTTTTGGTTGTTCGAATTAATGAACAACTGGAACTCCCAACAGGCTGCGATCGTGAGTCACGAAATGCGGAAGTTGTATGCAAGGAGCATTCAGGCGAAGTCAACGATGTGTGAATCTGGATCAACAAGTCACTGGTACTAACCGGGAACCTGGTAGGATGACTTGCGGGATACGAATATCATATTATGTAGAAGAAGGTAGTGATTATAAAAACGTTAGAAATAGTCACAATCGAGCTGCAGTAATCCATTACAAACAGTGGTGTAAGGTGCTTAACATGTTATTAGGAAGGCATAAACCATGTGATATCCAAATAGAATAACTAATTTTCGGGATAAAATTAACACCATATGGTCAATGGTAAAGGAAGTATATGGCTAACAGCGCAAGGTCAAGGATATACAGTCAATATGTAGTGAAAATGTTTTTGCTACTGATAAGTAAGATATATATACATTATTGAAAAATCTCTTTCTGAATATAGCAGACAAATTAGATAAAAACTTAGTTTGTACTGGGGGAATTTAGATCTCTTAGAAAAAAAACTTTCCGAGACTGACAGCTGAAATACACTCCCGAAATACTTGTTGTTGTTGTTGTGGTCTTCAGTCCTGAGACTGGTTTGATGCAGCTCTCCATGCTACTCTATCCTGTGCAAGCTTCTTCATCTCCCAGTACCTACTGCAACCTACATCCTTCTGAATCTGCTTAGTGTATTCATCTCTTGGTCTCCCTCTACGATTTTTACCCTCCACGCTGCCCTCCAATGCTAAATTTGTGATCCCTTGATGCCTCAAAACATGTCCTACCAACCGACCCCTTCTTCTAGTCAAGTTGTGCCACAAACTTCTCTTCTCCCCAATCCTATTCAATACCTCCTCATTAGTTACGTGATCTACCCACCTTATCTTCAGCATTCTTCTGTAGCACCACATTTCGAAAGCTTCTATTCTCTTCTTGTCCAAACTGGTTATCGTCCATGTTTCACTTCCATACATGGCTACACTCCATACAAATACTTTCAGAAACGACTTCCTGACACTTAAATCTATACTCGATGTCAACAAATTTCTCTTCTTCAGAAACGATTTCCTTGCCATTGCCAGTCTACATTTTATATCCTCTCTACTTCGACTATCATCAGTTATTTTACTCCCTAATAGCAAAACTCCTTTACTACTTTAAGTGTCTCATTTCCTAATCTAATCCCCTCAGCATCACCCGATTTAATTTGACTACATTCCATTATCCTCGTTTTGCTTTTGTTGATGTTCATCTTATATCCTCCTTTCAAGACACTGTCCATTCCGTTCAACTGCTCTTCCAAGTCCTTTGCTGTCTCTGACAGAATTACAATGTCATCGGCGAACCTCAAAGTTTTTACTTCTTCTCCATGAATTTTAATACCTACTCCGAATTTTTCTTTTGTTTCCTTTACTGCTTGCTCAATATACAGATTGAATAACATAGGGGAGAGGCTACAACCCTGTCTCACTCCCTTCCCAACCACTGCTTCACTTTCATGCCCCTCGACTCTTATAACTGCCATTTGGTTTCTGTACAAATTGTAAATAGCCTTTCGCTCCCTGTATTTTACCCCTGCCACCTTCAGAATTTTAATGAGAGTATTCCAGTTAACATTGTCAAAAGCTTTCTCTAAGTCTACAAATGCTAGAAACGTAGGTTTGCCTTTTCTTAATCTTTCTTCTAAGATAAGTCGTAAGGTTAGTATTGCCTCACGTGTTCCAACATTTCTACGGAATCCAAACTGATCTTCCCCGAGGTCCGCTTCTACCAGTTTTTCCATTCGTCTGTAAAGAATTCGCGTTAGTATTTTGCAGCTGTGACTTATTAAACTGATACTTCGGTAATTTTCACATCTGTCAACACCTGCTTTCTTTGGTATTGGAATTATTATATTCTTCTTGAAGTCTGTGGGTATTTCGCCTGTCTCATACATCTTGCTCACCAGATGGTAGAGTTTTGTCATGACTGGCTCTCCCAAGGCCATCAGTAGTTCTAATGGAATGTTGTCTACTCCGGGGGCCTTGTTTCGACTCAGGTGTTTCAGTGCTCTGTCAAACTCTTCACGCAGTATCTTATCTCCCATTTCATCTTCATCTACATCCTCTTCCATTTCCATAATATTGTCCTCAAGTATATCGCCCTTGCATAAACCCTCTATATACTCCTTCCACCTTTCTGCCTTCCCTTCTTTGCTTAGAACTGGGTTGCCATCTGAGCTCTTGATATTCATACAAGTGGTTTTCTTCTCTCCAAAGGTCTCTTTAATTTTCCTGTAGGCAGTATCTATCTTACCCCTAGTGAGACAAGCCTCTACATCCTTACATTTGTCCTCTAGCCATCCCTGCTTAGCCATTTTGCACTTTCTATCGATCTCATTTTTGAGACGTTTGTATTCCCTTTTGCCTGCTTCATTTACTGCATTTTTATATTTTCTCCTTTCATCAATTAAATTCAATATTTCTTCTGTTACCCAAGGATTTCTATTAGCCCTCGTCTTCTTACCTACTTTCTCCTCTGCTGCCTTCACTACTTCATCCCTCAGAGCTACCCATTCTTCTTCTACTGTATTTCTTTCCCCCATTCCTGTCAATTGTTCCCTTATGCTCTCCCTGAAACTCTCTACAACCTCTGGTTCTTTCAGTTTATCCAGGTCCCATCTCCTTAAATTCCCACTTTTTTGCAGTTTCTTCAGTTTCAATCTGCAGTTCATAACCAATAGATTGTGGTCAGAATCCACATCTGCCCATGGAAATGTCTTACAATTTAAAACCTGGTTCCTAAATCTCTGTCTTACCATTATATAATCTCCAGGATTCTTCCAGGTATTCAACCTTCTTTTATGATTCTTGAACCAAGTGTTAGCTATGATTAGGTTATGCTCTGTGCAAAATTCTACAAGGCGGCTTCCTCTTTCATTTCTTCCCCCCAATCCATATTCACCTACTATGTTTCCTTCTCTCCCTTTTCCTACTGACGAGAATTCCAGTCACCCATGACTATTAAATTTTCGTCTCCCTTCACTACCTGAATAATTTCTTTTATCTCGTCATACATTTCATCAATTTCTTCATCATCTGCAGAGCTAGTTGGCATATAAACTTGTACTACTGTAGTAGGCATGGGCTTTGTGTCTATCTTGGCCACAATAATGCGTTCACTATGCTGTTTGTAGTAGCTAACCCGCACTCCTATTTTTTTTATTCATTATTAAACCTACTCCTGCATTACCCCTATTTGATTTTGTATTTATAACCCTGTAATCACCTGACCAAAAGTCTTGTTCCTCCTGCCACCGAACTTCACTAATTCCCACTATATCTAACTTTAACCTATCCATTTCCCTTTTTAAATTTTCTAACCTACCTGCCCGATTAAGGGATCTGACATTCCACGCTCCGATCCGTAGAATGCCAGTTTTCTTTCTCCTGATAACGACGTCCTCTTGAGTAGTCCCCGCCCGGAGATCCGAATGGGGGACTATTTTACCTCCGGAATATTTTACCCAAGAGGACGCCATCATCATTTAATCATACAGTCCGAAATACTTACAAGGGCGAGATTGAGACAATAATTAAATCGCTGAAGACTAAGGACTCTCATAGATATAATTGGTTATCTAGTATTGTACTAAAGCGCTGTGTTACATATGTTAGTCCAGAAATTAGCAACAATTGTAATTTTTCCCTTCGGAATGGTTAGTTTCCTAGACAGTTAAAGTACTCAATAATGAAACCACTTTATAAAGAACGAGCAAGGAATAACGTTGACAATTTAGACCTATTTCTACACCATCAGTGTTTGCTAAAGTTGTTGCAAAGGCTATATCCACAAGGGTAATTGCTCATTTCATTCACATAATTTACTGTGAAATGCGCAGTTTGTCTATTTAGAAATGGCTTAAGAACTGAAAATGCTATTTCCTCTTTTCTTTGTGAGGCACTGGACAGATTAAACAAAAAGTTGCAAATACTAACCGTCTTCTTTGATTTAATTGAGGCGTTTGATTGTGTTGATCACAAAATATTATTGCTGAAGTTGGGCCATTGTGGAATAATAGTGGCTCACAATTGGTTTGTCTCATACTTAAAAAATGGACAGCAAAAGGCCATTCTCCAAAGCAACGATAACAGCTATGAGCAGAATCTGACTGGGGTATAATAACTGGGCAGTGCATCAAGGGCCAGTTCTGGAACCACTACTATTTCGTATATATGTGATTTGTCTTCTTATGTGACAGATGATTCTAAAATATAAACACAAATAAAATGAGAAAGTAGGACCAATATAAAAGGGAAGGACAGTAGTACTATACCTCAGATAAATAATAAGCTTCAAGAAAATAATGCAATTAGTGTAAAATCAGATAAAGGAAATACATTGACGATTATGTCAGAAGAAGATTACAACAAAAATGTACTAGAATTTTTCGACCAAAATAATATCAAAATTATCGACCAGGATCCAACCAACAAATTTAAAGCACAACTAAACAAAGCACTAAAAAGATGTAACTTCATATTCACAGAAAAAGATATAAAAGACTCCATTATAATGAATGCAACACCATCATTGAGTGCCCAGCCCAAGATACATAAAGAACAAATCCCGATTCGTCCAATTGTTAACATGTTAATAGTCCAGCACATGCTGTAAGTAAAAAGCTCAACATACTCCTTAAGCAATATTACATACACAAGAATGAATACACTACAAAAAGTTATGATATTGTTAGTAAAATTAAAAATATTAAGCTACCAGAAAATGGAATACTCTTACCATTCGATATATCTAACATGTACACAAACATTACAGTAACAGAAACTATAGAAATCATTAAAAACATCTTTCTCTAATATAAGACAGTCACTCAAGGAGAAATTTGTCAAATAATAGAACTTCTACAATTAATCAATTCTTACAATTATTTCTCATTTCAGAACAAAATTTATCTCCAAAAAGATGGGGTAATAATGGGCTCATGTCTAGCAGGTACATTAGCAGATATTTTCTTTAATACTTTAGAAGAAAATTTTTTCAACAAGTTCACTCAAACAGCCAAAAAAAAAAAAAAAAAAAAAACTTTATTATTAGAGATGTGTCGATGACATCTTAATCCCATTCGATTGCACAATAGATGAGTGCAACGTCATGCATTCACGATTCAGCAGTTTACATCCAAAAATTAAGTTCACTATGGAAAGAGAAAAAAATAAGAGCATAAACTATCTGGATTTAAAAATTTATAAGGAAAAATCTGAACAAATATTCGATATGTTTCGTAAACCAACGACAACAGACATAATTATCCACAACCAGGTCATGCCACCCGAGAGCACACAAGCTCGCATCTTTTCATTCTATGTTACATAGACTAAACAACTTACAACTGGAAAAAGAAAAAAAATTGAGAAAGAACTAGATCTTCATCGAAATGTAGTTACAAGCAATGGTTATCCTAAAAACTTAGCAGTCACGTTATTCAAAAAGAAAACCAATCAAACACGTGCTAATCCCACAGATAAAAAACTAACTAGTGACAAAAACGAACCACATAAAAATAAAGTTCTTGTATGGCCATATCTAGGTATTATTTCCGACAAAATTACTCGATGTTTCAAGAATACAAAATAATACACCAGTTGCAGAACCACTAACAATCTACAACGATTATTGAGACACATACCACGTAAATCAGAACCGTTTTCGCAATCAGGAATGTACAAAATTAACTGAAGAATGCCCAAAATTTTATATTGGACAAACAAGAAGAAAAGTTAGTATACGATTTAAAGAGTACACGACAGTAAGCGGCAATAACCCATCCACATTTGCTGCACACTTAAAAAGACACCAACCACAAAATATCTAACTTCATAATTACATAAGTCAGAGAAAGGAAAAATTATGGATGTAATTTAAAAGATCAGTCAGACAGAGTTGTAAATGAGCAAAAAGATATGCGAAATGGTTAAATCCTAGACAACTTTCCACCAGTTCTACGGCGACCCATTACGGAACCATAGAATGTAAAATTATCGCTCGACTCATTAATAAGTATGACTGTAATGCGAAATACCGCGCAGCCATAAAGCTATTTCTACTCAACTCTCATAGTTCTCAGTACTGTTTCATTAGAGTACTGTAATAGACTTCATATATGAGATATTTGTACCGACTATTCAAAACTGACGTGCTCCCACAATAACAGAACAAATATTTACAAGTTATTTTAAAGAAATTACATACAGTCATATTCACACCGATGATGAACGATAAATGAATATAACTGAGAACAAACGCATATGCAAGTTAAGTAGCAAATTTCTCTAAAATAATTATAATCTTCCTAGTGTTAAGTACGTTAAAGCATGGATCTTATATATAAGAGCTTTACAACACTTGCTCGAAAGTAACGTGCTCCTGTAATAGCGTGAACATCTCGGATTTATTTTATGAGCATAGGTTAGGTTAGGTTAGGTTAGGTTAGGTTAGTGTTGTTTAACGTCCCGTCGACAACGAGGTCATTAGAGACGGAGCACAAGCTCGGGTTACGGAAGGATGGGGAAGGAAATCGGCCGTGCCCTTTCAAAGGAACCATCCCGGCATTTGGCTGAAACGATTTAGGGAAATCACGGAAAACCTAAATCAGGATGGCTGGAGACGGGATTGAACCGTCGTCCTCCCGAATGCGAGTCCAGTGTGCTAACCACTGCGCCACCTCGCTCGGTATATGAGCATAATGTGGTGTCATAGGAGCAACGACGTACATGACATAATTTACTACTAAAAATTCATCCATAAAGCAAGTTATAATGCGCCTAGTATATCTACAGATATGACTTGTTCCTACATCAAAATCACAAGTGTCACTAATATATCCAATGTATGATACTGCCGTTTTAGATACTTGAAAATGGCCTAAAGCCAAAATTGTACAATCGTAACTGAAATAAAGAGAATGGCAGCTGAAGGCATCGAAAGTCTTTCAAAAAATTCATCGCAGCTGCGGACCCTGTCGCATTGAAAATTATAAAATATTTCTGTTTCCTGATGATACTAGCTTGGTAGTGAAGGATGTTGAGTGGAATCAACTAGTGCATTTCAGGACACAAGTTTAGCGCATGTAAAAAATAAATTGATGCTAAATCACAGTATTACTCAGTTTCTAACACAGAGTTCAAATATCGTGAAATTTTAATTACACAGAATTAGCATATGATTAGTGAGTCTGGACAACCCAGATTCCTGGTTGTTCCGATAGATGGCCAGCTGTCATGGAAAGCCCATATTCAGCATCTTGTTCAAAAACTGAATGCTGCTTTATTTACTGTACAACAGTATCTGCAGTGAGTGATAGTCCAATATGTAAATTAGTCCACTTTGTTTATTTTCATTCGCTTATGACATAGAGCAATATGTTCTGAGGTTACTTTCCCGTTCGCAAAGGCTATTTTTGACTCAGAAGCGGGCAGTGCGAGCAATGAGTGATGTTAAGTTCGCGAACCTCTTGTCGACCTCTGTTCAGGAGTCTAGGAATTATGACATTGGCCTCTCAATATATATTTTCCATTATGTCATTTGTTAACAGTATAAGCTTATTCCCAACAATTAGCAGCTTTCAGTCAGTTAATATTAGGTAGAAATTCAGTCTTCAGTTGGATCGCACCTCTTTGACCGTGGGCAGAATGAAATGATCGTGTGGAATTTATTGGCCGGGATATCCCCTTCAGGGTTCGGCCGCCGTATTGTTAAGTCTTTTTAGTTGACGCCACTTCGGCGATTTGCGTGTCAATGATGATCCCTGACGCCACTTCGGCGACTTGCGTGTCAATGATGATCCCTGTCGGGAATCGAACTCAGGGCCCCTTACGTGGTAGGCGGTAAAGCTACCGCTGCGCTGCGGAGTCGGACTTGGGCAAAAAGGCGTGCATTGTTGTTCTGCATTCATTTTCAGTAAGCTACCGCAAGGAATAAAATAAAATCTTAGGAATAACCTTCTTGCTTTCAAATCTAAACTTAAGAATTTCCTCATGGCTCATCCTTCTATTCTGTTGGGGCGTCCCTGGAAATTAATTAAGCAAATTGCTGTATTGCATTGTCGATTATACTGGTATATACTAGGAACCTTGTCTGCGTAGGATTCGTGCAAATTTGATTTTATGTGTTATTATCTTTTCTGGCATTAAGTGCAGTCTGGCCTGCCACATGCACAGTGATCGAACTCATACAGGCAACGGTACATGCATGCAGATCGTTAACTGATGGGCCAACGTCGTGTGAGAGAGCTGGTTCATAAACAGTTTTCTCCGACACATAGTGATAATGGTATCAGTATTGAACATTGTTTGTTAGCTGTAAAAAATATATTGTTTCTTCATTACAAAATATGTAAACAGTGTAGATCAGGAGTCGGCAGCCATGTAATAATCGCGCGCTGCGTCGTCAAAACCTGGATACATTATGAGCCCCGCATGTTTCCAACTGAATATTTTCAAGGTATGAATAAAGGATAAATTACGAATAAAATTCTACAATACTTTTGTATTCCTAGTAACATTGTTTGAAATGATCTTAAAATTTAACGTGTACAGCAGTTCTGTGAAAGAAACATATTTAATTTTTAAAGCATATTTTTAATTATAAAGAAAAAATTTGAAAAAAATTAGAATTTTTATAGCAAAGCAGAAGAGATAACTTACACTTGCAGAGTCAGTATTATACATATAAGAGACGATTACATATTCGTAGCCAACAAAAGTAACCTCTCTTCGAATTGTATTATTTCATAACAGGCTAATTTCCTCTACAAATTAAACGAAGTGAATTATTCTTGTATCGCAGGAAAAATATCTCTCTGTACAGCGTTCATTATAAATTCTACTCAACGTCTTCTATTTTATTGTTGTTGGAAGTTCTGTATTTGATGACTGGCGAAAGTCGTATAACCATTCAAGCTATCGATTATCACAAAAATAAGAACAGGAGAAACAGTAATCGATCTTATCCGCTTTACTCTGCAAAAGAAACTCATCCTACTTAGTAGCTATAGACGTCAAGGATGCATAAGCGGCAGTGACATGAGTGTACAACCGCAGAAGCTGGATGTCCGACACTGCGAAAACCCATCGTCTTATCCTCATCGTTCTGCCTGTTACGCGATGAGTGCTTGTACTGTTCAAGTAGCTGGCAGCCGTTCCCAGTTTACGGTATTCTGTGGTCGTTGCCACTGTGGCACTTCGATCGGACATGTCCGAAAGAACAGATACCATCTTCATATAGTTAAGGCTAACCGGCCATTGACCTTCTTTTGCGCTGGATGCACACGCATTGCCCGAACTCTTGCGGGACTCGGTAAGATTGTCTGCCGCGAGTAATGAGTGTAATGTTCAGGGGCACTACGAATGTAGTGGGTAGACATTAAGTTGGGAATGCTGGTCTCACGAGGAGCGTTCAAGGGATAAATACCTGCAGTCGCACTATCCTCTGTGCCCTCGGTGGCTCAGATAGACCGCCGCCACGGTAGCTCAGCGTGTTCCGTCTGTAATAAAAAACTGAGTAAAGGAATCAACGATCAACTTGAACGGGTGTCTTGTGACGTCCGCCCAGACCAAACGCAACGAACAATATCGAACAAAATGAAAAAAAAGAAAAAAAAGATGGATAGAGCGTCTGCCATGTAAGCAGGAGATCCCAGTTTCGAGTCCCGGTCGGGGCACACATTTTCAACTGTGCCTGTTGATGTATATCAACGCCTGTCGACAGCTTAGGGTCTCGATTTAATTATCATTTAATTCAATATTTGTGACTTGCTATTTATAAACGACAGTATTGTTTTCACTCAACACTTTTTAACTATTAATGGTGAAAGTCTCATCATTCTAGGAACATGCGCGAGGAGAGGCAGAACAGAAAAACTCGTTTTCTACATCGCATTTGGAAGGTCGTTAGAGACGAAGCGCAGAGGTTCCAAAACGTCACAAAATTCTAACAGTTTCTCTATCTGACCAGAGGCGTAAAATGACTTCGTCAGTAATAGTGGAGTCGTAAGATTTGCTTGTTGTTTGGAAACTTCTAGGTTTGTAATGGAACTGACAATTCCATATCGATATACACTGCTGTTTTTACAACACACTTGCTACTTCCAAGTAGATATTTTATGGAGGACCTATCCAAGTAGTGCAATAGTAGATCTTTATATGAAGCTGACATTTGTTAATGCAATAGTTAACATAGCTCTATTGCTTTGAAGATAATGATTAATGGCTGTGTAGTTCAATAATACCCATATAAAAAACAAGTAAAAGAGATGTAGCAAGGAATAATGTAAGGAGCTGTGATTTTTTTCAACTACAGACAATTTCAAGCCAGAATAGAATTTTAATGCATTCTAATTTTTGAAAATTCTTGTTACAAGGATATATAACGGTAATAATTGCGTCTGATGTGATTGAAGCGTAATGTGAATGGGTAACGCAACACACAATTGAAATTCCCGCAACTACACCTGGTGTAAGAGCACGAGCCTAGCAGTCCGTTGCCCCAGCGGAGTGCCAGGGCGTTCACCGGGCGCCGCCGTTTGCCTGCCAGTCAGTGAGCTAGTGCCCAGATGAATATCAAAACCAGGGACACTTCGCAACGCGACATACATGACTTCTGCAGACGCAACATAAAACAAAATTAAGGCGCTATTAAATAGCGGTCGCCCAGCCTAGTTGGCCGGCCGAAGTGGCCGTGCGGTTAAAGGCGCTGCAGTCTGGAACCGCAAGACCGCTACGGTCGCAGGTTCGAATCCTGCCTCGGGCATGGATGTTTGTGATGTCCTTAGGTTAGTTAGGTTTAACTAGTTCTAAGTTCTAGGGGACTAATGACCTCAGCAGTTGAGTCCCATAGTGCTCAGAGCCATTTGAACCAACCCAGCCTAGTTGGGTATGCGTCGAAGCAGCGAGTCACCGAGTCATCAAGGTCACCGCCATTCTGCCATCATGGCGACAGGACCCCCTGCCAAGACGAGCCAGCTGACACTTTATTGGCCAGGGCTCGAATCGAGGCTCTACTGGCCACTGAGACGGGCGGTTATCGCTAAAACGACCGGTTTTCGGTTGCACCCGGCTTTTTCATTTGCAGAATCTGCAGAATTTTGCATTACACGTTTCAAAATATGTAGAATCAAAAACTTCAAATAAAATACTGTTAAGCAACAATTTAGTATGAAAATGGGATAGCAAAACTTTCTATGTTTGAACAGCCGGAGTTACTCAGTCACGCGGAAGTATCAAAGGCCGCCAACCAGGAAACGTGAAGATTTCAACACCGCTACACGGTCAGACTAAAGAAGACCAGTACTGATTCGGTCATTACGAATGACGTCGTATAGCATATCGTCTCCTCGATGAGATAAATACTCCAACCCGGACTAGCCTAGAGCACTCGGTCAGTAGGATCGATGGCGTCCATGTTGTTCGCATTCGTTTCACTGATTATACACTCCTGGAAATGGAAAAAAGAACACATTGACACCGGTGTGTCAGACCCACCATACTTGCTCCGGACACTGCGAGAGGGCTGTACAAGCAATGATCACACGCACGGCACAGCGGACACACCAGGACCCGCGGTGTTGGCCGTCGAATGGCGCTAGCTGCGCAGCATTTGTGCACCGCCGCCGTCAGTGTCAGCCAGTTTGCCGTGGCATACGGAGCTCCATCGCAGTCTTTAACACTGGTAGCATGCCGCGACAGCGTGGACGTGAACCGTATGTGCAGTTGACGGACTTTGAGCGAGGGCGTATAGTGGGCATGCGGGAGGCCGGGTGGACGTACCGCCGAATTGCTCAACACGTGGGGCGTGAGGTCTCCACAGTACATCGATGTTGTCGCCAGTGGTCGGCGGAAGGTGCACGTGCCCGTCGACCTGGGACCGGACCGCAGTGACGCACGGATGCACGCCAAGACCGTAGGATCCTACGCAGTGCCGTAGGGGACCGCACCGCCACTTCCCAGCAAATTAGGGACACTGTTGCTCCTGGGGTATCGGCGAGGACCATTCGCAACCGTCTCCATGAAGCTGGGCTACGGTCCCGCACACCGTTAGGCCGTCTTCCGCTCACGCCCCAACATCGTGCAGCCCGCCTCCAGTGGTGTCGCGACAGGCGTGAATGGAGGGACGAATGGAGACGTGTCGTCTTCAGCGATGAGAGTCGCTTCTGCCTTGGTGCCAATGATGGTCGTATGCGTGTTTGGCACCGTGCAGGTGAGCGCCACAATCAGGACTGCATACGACCGAGGCACACAGGGCCAACACCCGGCATCATGGTGTGGGGAGCGATCTCCTACACTGGCCGTACACCACTGGTGATCGTCGAGGGGACACTGAATAGTGCACGGTACATCCAAACCGTCATCGAACCCATCGTTCTACCATTCCTAGACCGGCAAGGGAACTTGCTGTTCCAACAGGACAATGCACGTCCGCATGTATCCCGTGCCACCCAACGTGCTCTAGAAGGTGTAAGTCAACTACCCTGGCCAGCAAGATCTCCGGATCTGTCCCCCATTGAGCATGTTTGGGACTGGATGAAGCGTCGTCTCACGCGGACTGCGCGTCCAGCACGAACGCTGGTCCAACTGAGGCGCCAGGTGGAAATGGCATGGCAAGCCGTTCCACAGGACTACATCCAGCATCTCTACGATCGTCTCCAAGGGAGAATAGCAGCCTGCATTGCTGCGAAAGGTGGATATACACTGTCCTAGTGCCGACATTGTGCATGCTCTGTTGCCTGTGTCTATGTGCCTGTGGTTCTGTCAGTGTGATCATGTGATGTATCTGACCCCAGGAATGTGTCAATAAAGTTTCCCCTTCCTGGGACAATGAATTCACGGTGTTCTTATTTCAATTTCCAGGAGTGTAGTATGGTAATATCTTGTGTGTGAGATTGTTCTAATGTCGGTCTTACACTTGCTGCTTTGAGAGAAAATCAGTGGTCCGTAGCCACGGATAATGAAGTCCAACATCCAGTACTGAAGTCAGCACACCAGCCAGCACTATTGAGTAGCCCAAGCGTCTACCAAGACGGCTGCGGTTCAGGGCACAAAGTACCCCGAAACTCCTCAGCTGCACGAGTCTGATGGCCCACCATACCAGTGGGCCAGGTTCAGCATTCAGCATCATGTCACAGCATCCGACATCACGGTCCACGTGATGGGAAAATGCGGGCATTTATCTCGGAGGGATTGAGTACTCCCCGAAACTGTGTGTGAATCAATCACACACGTCGTGGTCACTGCCATCTCCAAGCAGATTTGCTGAGGGGGCGTACTTACCTCACGAGCGGATGGCAAACAGCTGCACTAGGCCCACATTGACTTCCACTCCGAGCTGATGCAGTACCCTGGACAGACATGGGTCCGCTGTTGGATTCAGCGGATTCTTTTCCGGACTATGTAGCCACTAGCCGTTGCAGAAGTCGCAGCAACGACTTGTATTCTGAATAATAAATGAAATAATCTTGAATATTGTTTTATTACGTCTAACTACGCCACACAGGTCCTTGGTCTGCATCCTGACAAAACAGTATGGGTTTACAGCGTGCCTATGGGCGACCCCTACAGATTAGTGGTCAGAAGTGCTCCAGTCCAGTACCAGGAAGAGTTGGAGGCCAACGATCCGGCACACCAAGATCAGTAACAGCTACACAGGATGAGTCAAAGAGAAGACTTTAAGTGTTCTCAAAAGAAAAAAAGTAATTCTCGCAGTGTCCTGGCTAGGGTTTAAAAATTCTGAAGTTACTTTGTATACACAGACACAACTGGCTGATTTATCGCAGTTCAAGGATAATAGTCGGTAAGCGTATCTTGTTCTGACACTTCGTAAAATTTTAATAATTTAACGGCACGTAGAGCACCATGTGATAGATTTTCACCAGCAATATGTACTACATGTACAAAATACGGTCACACGTCTGATGATTGTTCAGAGTGTCATTGGTTAATGGTTAGACGTAGGAATTACATGTAATTTCTTGTTTGTGCAACTGTGGCTATTGAGTTATTGTCGGAAGTAATGCTAGTTCGATTCGCGTAAAAGAGAGAAAGGTAAATTGCACCAAAATGGCATAGACACGATCAGGTAGTACTAACAAGGCAATAGATGCTCTTACGGAGCAAGTTTCGAAATTGTTAGAGGATAATGAACAATAGATAGCACTTATTGAACAGTTAAATCAGTAGTTACCATCTTTATTGGCAGAACAACAGCCACAATCAAGTTTGAATAAAGTTAAAACTGTAGTAAATGTTACTCCTTCATCCGTTGATCCTTCAGCAACGAAGCTCATAACCCGCTTCTCCGGGAAAACAACAGAGGACGGTACTGTGTTTATGGAGTATACATTATCCATGGCCGCATTAAATAGCTGTTCAGACGAAACATGTCTGCCGATGACCAAGTTACGTATCACAGGCGAGGCAAGACTCTGTATCTTGTATCATGAAGTGTTTAATAGGGTACCAGTGAGTTAGCGGAGGGTTCACATAAGAAGTATAGAAAACAGAACAGTTCACGGTTTTTTAGGAAAAAAATCAGTAGTTTAACACAGAAGGCGAATAAAACAGTGGAACCTTTTTCTGACATATAGTTGCATGACAGCTTGAGGAAATAAAAGGAAATATAAGTTTTTAGTAGATACTGGGGCACACGTGTTGGTTGTGAGTCTGGACCTCGTGGATAAGAGGAGACTGGAAACGCCGAGGTATAGATTGCGCGCAATAGGGAATAACAAAATAGATTCAGTGTGGGCAACACAGCTCAAGTTTACAACAGGAAACACGTTGTTTGATGAACAAATGGAAGTACCTTCTGCAATACGCGGTTGAGACTTTCTGGTTTGGTATTATGTTAAAATGGATCTTTGGCAACAAACAGTTGAGCTCAACTGGGATTTGTGTTCGATAGGGACTGCAGCTGCAAATGTTTCTGTGTAACAAGGTGCACACATTGCTAAGGTAGAACCAACAAAGCTGTGTACAAGTACATTACAAGTTGTTTTGAATGACACAGTACCAGCAGGTACAGGAAAGATAATTAGGGTTGTGATAGACATCGATGTTCCGCAACAAGCTTTATGTTTAATAGAACTCTGTCAAGTAATGACATGTTGGATAAACAGCATTGTTTCCTACAACCAGGGTGAACAAGTGAAGCAACTGGCAAAAACCTTAAAAGAAGTTTGGCAATGACTGAGACGTGCAAATACAAAGGCATTGGCCCGTCAACAGCCATTAGCCAGGGTACAAGTAAATTACCTGAATACAGAGTAGGACAACGTGTTCTACCAACAACTCCAAATACCCCAAAGGGTAAACCACACAAATTCTTGATGAAGTTTCGAGGACCGTATCAGATAGTGAAAATGACTTCACCAGTAAATGTTAAGTTGGAATTACCGACGAAAAACATTTTAAGGGTACAGTTGTTGGGTTACCACAAATACCTGCATCCTTACCGCAGGAAAAGCAATTACTACTGCGGAACGAGAGTACCACAGAGCGAGACCTTATCAGCTTAGGTCTATGGATAAGTAATAAAATATCCATGTGTCGAATTTAATCTTCAGTTGGTTTACCTAGATTAATACTTTTGTTTTGTTTGTTATAGTAGTTTGCTGTGAGATACGCTTTTTTATTGAGGAGAAATGGGATTCACAAGTAACTCATTTCTCCTAGATGATGTCGAAGATGACGTCGAACTGTATTATCATGGGAATAATACTCTTGCACATATGTGAAGGAAAGGTAATTAAAATGCAGCCATTGGCGAATAGAAATTGGAAAGGTAGAAGAAGCAATACATCATGCTACACACGGACAGTTATGTACAACATTCTTAACATCACAGTAGTTTCTGTTGGGACTGCAGCAAGAGGAAGAAGAATTTCCAACAGGGATATGACATGTTGTACCACTAGTGAAAAGTAATGTAGCATTCTCCTTTCATGTTTAAAATTAAGGTTATTCAGATCGATCTAGGGTGTATATTAACTTACTGCTTCCAGTTGCAAGTTTTAAATTATCATTATCAGTTTTGCACGGTTCACCTGTAACCAGTCAAATAGAAAATTATAGATAAGCTTGTACAAGTGCAAAGTAATGAAATGTTACCTGTGTCAGAACAAAGAAATACACATATTCTTACGTCATTAGAAGATCTTAGCAATTGTGTCAAAGAGCTGGTCACCATTCGTACAGCACAGGTATTTCAAACTGACAAGCAGTCATGTGCAGTTCAGTTACTCCTGGGACATATGAAAGCAAAAGAGCGTAAAAAGTATTGTCAATGCCGCAAGCACATTTTCAGCGGATTGACAGGCACTGGTTACATTATATTTTTCTGTCGGAGCCAGTAACAGTCAATTGCTACAATAATAAGACAGTTATGGGGATGCCAAAATTAGAGTTAAAACAAAGTGGGTTATTACTGAATGGTGCCAAGTGTGATACAGCCAGAACAAGGTTTCACCTTCCTACTACTATTACGGGTATCACAGTAAGTACGGGAACTCAACCAATGTTTAGCGTGTTACCCGAGCAAAACTTAACCTTCCTAAATTATGTTTCAGATGCCACTTTACTATGGACGGTAAATGAATTAGTCATTGCAGAAAAGGACAAATTTCGGTAGACCAAATGTTTCAGCATGTGCGGAAATATCACGAGAAGCGTAAATAAAATATTGTTACAATCAGTGTATCAGCCAGTAGCTGTCATTTTTGCAGTGTGCTTTTGTCTCAGAAAGAGAATAAACCGTGCAAAGGGAACAACCATCCATGAAATTCCTTTCGAATGGATTCATACCAGTAAGTACGAGATTCTAAGGCAAAATGTAAAAAGAAGCAAGCTAGAACAATAATTCTGAGCTAGGATAAGATTTTCTCCGTGCTTAAGAGAACAAAAAGTTCAGAGTGGATGTAAAAATGTAAAATACTTAACCAAACGTATAGAAAAGGGTAAAATTTGGGACGAAATTTGTTAAAGTGGAGGGAAACGTTATGTGACAAATTGGCAATGAAACAGGAGAGTAAAACTTTCAAAGTGCGAACAATCGCCATTATTCTCAGTCACGTGGACGCATCAACAGCCGCCAACCGGGAAGTGAAGTATTTCAGCACCATTATTCGGTCAGGAAAATAGCAGGGTGAAGACTTTTGAATCAGACTGCAAGCAAGCTTAGCAGGACATCGTTAGAAGGGTGCCGACTGAACTGCCTTCGTAACGTTACATGAGTGACACTAGGTACGACGCAACACTACGTGCCAGAGGTTTGACTAAGCAGAAGAACAGAGCCTCTCGTCGACGACGTAAATTCTCAACCCTCACTAGCCTAGAGCACTCGATTTGTAGAATCGATGGCGTTCAAGTCGTTTGCACCCGATTCTCTGGTTGTAATATCTTCTGTGTGAGATTTTTTTGATTTTGGTCTTACACTTGCAACCTTATGAGAAGGTCAGCTATCTGTAGCCTTGGATAATGAACTTGAGCATCTGGTAGTGAAGCCAGTAGAGCAGCCAGCACTGACGGGTAGCCCAGGCGTCTACGAACACAGCTCCAGTCGAGGGCAGAAGCTGCCCCAAAACTCCAGCATTGCACGACTCTGACAACTTACCGCACAGCGGGGCCATGTTCAGCATTCAGCATGACTTCACGGCCCGACATCGCGGTCCACCTGGTGGGACAACACTGGCAGTGATCGGAGAAGCATTGAGCACTCCCGGAAACTGTGTGTGAGTGAAACACACACGTCATGCTCACCGTCATCTCCAAACAGCGCTACCGATAGGGTGTGCCTACATCGCCAGTGGGCGCCAAACCACCGCACCAGTGTCTCAGCGACTTCCACTCTGGACGATGCAGTGTCTTTGAGAGCGTTGAGTCCGCTGGTGGATTCAGCGGATTCGTCTCCGGATTATGTAGCCACCAGCCGTCGCAGAAGACACGGCAGTGACTTGTATTCTTAGTAATAAATGGAATGATCTTGAACACTGTTTTATTGTGTATAAAGACGCCAGGTAAGTCCTTGGTTTGTGTCCTGACAAACAATTTGGATTTCCAGCCTGGCAGTGGGCGAGCATTACAATAGGTAAATAAAAGAAATCTTTGTCAGTTGACCATTCGCTGCTTTTCTCGTAAAGAGTAGAGGGCTTGAAAAGTACAAAAAATCACCAGTACGCTCCTATTGATGGCGATTTTTCTGAAACTTTGATCAAAAGTCGAATTATAATCGAAGAACATACCACTGCTCGGGCGTTACAAAAAGTCAGCGCTAGAAGAGTGAAAACCGTGGTTGGACAACTCTTTGTTTTTCAAGTTAAGTGTCTGTTTCCGAGGTCTACGAGCACCTAAAACCATATTATACAGACACAGACAACAGATCAGCTACTTTTTATTGTCATTGTAAATTAAGACTGAACTGTTAAGTTTTCATTTTATTACTGTTGCCACAATTTCCTTTGTCTTTCACAGTTCGTAACAATGGCAGACAGATAAAATTTATAACGTTCTGTTTTTTTAACTATTTTGAATGAAAAGCTCGTTTTGTAGTCAGATATATTTATTTAGTTTTAACCAGCTGTTGGTAAGTCTTGCACGCTATTCACTGCATATGCACACACATCATGCAGTAGCCCGCGCTACACGCCGTCAGGGCATAGTGTACAGTACTGTCTCAATACTGTACCGATGCTTCTGTCATGTATTTTTTGCTCGTTTCTAATAGTCGGCGTTGTTATTGAAATAGGACTGATCGATTTTCTGATTTTCTATAATAGCCAAATATTTCAAAGTAATGGAAAGTTTACAAATAAAAATCACTCGTTTTTTTAAAAAGTTTTATTTAAGGGCTGAAAATTTTAGCATCGCTGCTGTGGCAAACTGATATACTGGTTTTTTATCCATGATTAGTAAAAAATAAAACAACTTGTTACAAACGAGGCCCTATCGGTTTCAACTAATCGGTTTCTCCCATCCCTACTCGCCAGTGCCAGTTGCTGCCAGTTGGTTGCCGCCTTGGTGCTTGCTCCCTGGATGGTTGTACCCAGGGGGGCGCAGAAAGCGATGCGCATAAAGCAACGTGTTTTCAGAGCTGTACGCATGACGTCACGGTGGAAGCAGCTGTGCCAAACACAGTACACAGTTCGAATTGTGTGTGATTGTTTTTCTTGTGTTGTTTTGTGTTTGAAGGAGTATTTTGATTGAGTTCTTTCTTCTGAGGTACTCAGTCAACAGCGGAAACATTCGGAATTCGGGAGTGTTAACGGTTTTTGCTGTAATTGATATTTGATTCGAAAATGAAATAGTTAGCGATAGTGGACAGCGGGATCAACAATTGTGTTCGCCAGCTCTATAGTTTATGGTTCGTCCTGTGAAATTCTTATTGGAGAATCTACAAGTGAGTGAGAAAATTAATTTTTACAATGCCACGCTTTGCTGTTACGGGCTGTTTTTCCTACAACCGGAACACAAAGGAAACTGACGTAATGTATCAGTTTCCCGCGTAATGAAACATTACAAAAACTATGGTTGTGGAAATGTTGTAGGAAAGACAGTGTAAATGTTGCGCATGCACGAATATGTTCTCGCCATTTCGCAGAAACAGATTACTTAAGGGATTTACAGTCTGAATTGCTTAATTTGCCCCGAAAAAGAATGCTCAAGCCAGATGCAGTTCCTTCGTGCAATTTGCCGTGCAGTAGTGCGACTGTCAATGTGTCACCCGCAACAGAAGACAGAACCAAACGGTATAAGAAACGAGAACTACATAAGAGATCTCTGGAAACTCTGGAAAAACTGTCACCAAATAAGAAACATCATAATAAGAGCACATGTACAGATGATAGTTTTTTTTTCAGACACAGATAAAGTTACTTTGATGAATACTATAGCGGCTTTAGAAAGAAGGAATGCTGTTCATACAAACAAGTGTGTGCAGCTTCGAGCTCTTAAGTAAATTCATTTCAATGCGATTAAATGAATAGTTTCTGATTTATTTGAGCCGAGGTTTCGAATTTCAAGTGTGTGTCAGTGTGGTTGTGATCTGATATTTTACCGATGTGTGAGGCATAAGCTGCGAAAGAATATAACTCATAAGTTTTAACTGTAATATTTTAGCAGCAGAAAAGCAGTTTAGACATCTCAGTTCTGGTATAAACAAAATCTTCCGCCAAAAACTTGACGTAAACGCGCATGCCGTGTCGTCTGCTTGTGAGCGCTTGCTTCCACGCTGACGTCACTAGGCCAGCCAATGGCAGAGCAGAGCGCTTACTGCCCAACCTTATTATTTAGTAACCTTGGCTGTACCTACACTAAGTTGGCAGCATCAGCCTGCTGCATCAGTCCTGGTCGACGCCAACATTCCAGCCGACACCAGATAAGGGACTGAGCTTGACCGCTGTCTACGATGCAAGGTCGAACTACGTCTACGCTGCACTGAGCGTAGCAGTGGCCAGCATGCTACTGTAACGCTTCATCAAGATAGGGTCCATTGGTCGAGGCCAACATTCCAGCCGACACCAAATAAGGACTGAGCTTGTAATAAATTAATAGAGAAATTCTGCTACCTCTGAGTGGCTTCTGACTCATCTGCTCCAGCATCCTCTATCAGAGCATACCCACATCCTCTGCACGATATATTAGAAATGGGATGGAGCCTACAGTTGTGGTTCGACGTTTGCAGCAGTTAAGGGAAACATAAGTAAGGATCATAATGTGCATTTCATAATTACTTTTAGGTTTCTTGTACCTGTTGTTCCTGGATTTTTCCTCTTGCTGCTGTCCTAATTTTCATTATGTTGGGTATAGATTCAATTGTGGTACCAGTGAAGTGCCGAAGGAATGAACCAGTGGCAATGGTTGTGTGTACACTGTGTGACCTAACACACTTAAGAGTCCTGCACTGAGTGAACTGCAAAAGGGAAGTTAAGCTTGTGTAATGTAACTGTGAAAACCCATTTCTGGTATTTGTTCTCAGGACTAGTTTTTAGAAACAGCTAGCGGATGGAGCCTTATAAACAGTGTGTGTGTGTGTGTGTGTGTGTGTGTGTGTGTGTGTCTGTGTGTGTGTGTGTGTCTGTGTCAAATGTAACTCGGTATCTGTTTTATCTGTTAAAAAGTCACTGACAGACACTTACAGCTGTTGTGAGTCGAAGACTAACCAGATGTGGCCACAATGATCTGTAAATAATTAACTAGTTTCACGTGCAGCAACAGGGAGATTTGGTGTGCCAGATTCTTTGAAGAGGGTAGAACGAATGCCATGAGTGTAGGTAGACGTGATCAGTGCTGTAAAGCAGGTCAGTTACTGCAATGTGCTGACCCAGCATTGTCCTAAGGCACAACCCCCACTTACGCCTGATACTGAAGAAGTTCATCAGCCAACCAACATTCAGCTTCAAATCACGCCAAAAGGTGGAAACAGTAAAAACTTAACCATCGAACAGGACGGAAAACATAGGTCGAAGGAAGGTGCGAACGGTTGGCTGATGAACCTGTCCTATGTAAACACAAGCTTGGCTTGGAAGTATAACCCACCAAAATACGTGGAACAAGATTTGCCCCAACAAGGCGCATAAGCTTGCAGGCTCCAAATAACTAAAGAAAGCAACTTGGCGATTTAGTGCATAACATACAAAACAAAAAATACTTTGAACGTCCTAAATAATGACACATTCAAGGGCAGAGTAATTTACAAAGCCCCAGTAATTTAACCCTTTGTTGCCTGACGGTACCAGTAAGTTTTGACTCTCATTATTTTCTCGTGGTGCAGTTTCGTGATCTGAGAGCCTGTCGGTATGTAACAGTAACTCTGCTCTACTGTTTCATAGTTGTTATTGTGCAATACATAGACCTCTCTGGCGGTCAGAGCTTGAAATTGTTTTTCGCGCGCTGCTGTGAAAACAGAAGATTGTATGTGCTTGTTTCCGTGGTGTTGCCTGAATTTGTGCGCAATTTATTGAAGCTTCCGTTGAGTTTTACATTGTACGTACTTACCTTCTTTGTTTTTTTATAACAGTTTGAAGTATTACGTTACAAGTGAATGAGATAAAGGGGAAAATATAAGGCGGACTTATTAGTACCGTCAGGTTGTGCGAACACTTTATTGTAGTAACAATGCGTTACCTCTCACTAGTTGTTCTGTCCACTTTTTCTCACACAGAAATCCGTAAATACATTTGCCTGTGGAACAATTAGAAAAAACAGGAAAGGTTTGCCAGGGAATTCACCTAAAGAAAAATGTCTAAATCAAATCACAGAGTGTCATCTTTAGAACTAACAGTATTTCAATGGAAGGAAAATAAAGTAGTGTATTTTGCGTCAAACTTCCACAGCACCGAACAGAGCGTAGTGACAAGAAAACAGAAAGATGGAACTAGTATGTCTATACCATGTCCAGTTATTGTATGTGATTACAATAAAAACATGGGTGGTGTGGATAATGCAGACAGATTACGTTCAACTTATGGTCTTGACAAGTGATCACAGAAATGGTGGCACCGTCTCTTCTGGGGAGCAATAGAAATTGCTTTTGTCAATGCTTACGTCATTTTCAGTGATCTACATGGGGCACTGCCACTGCTGGAATTCAGGCGTGCTGTGGCACTACGGCTAATGAATTAACAGCAAGTGCCAAATCTCAAAAAGAGAAACTCTGGTAAAGATGAAATAACTCTCCCAAAGAGAAGGAAGGATAACTTTTCTGTTCCGAAGGATGTACGTCTTGGCAACTGAGGAAACCATTTTGTAGTGTTCAGTTGTAAAAGAGGACGATGCGAAATGTGTGCAAAAAATAAAATTCAGTCGAGACCACATTCACAATGTAGTACATGTAAAGCGTATTTGTGCTGCAATGAGAAAAAGAACTGTTTCCTACAATTTCATGAAGTATCACTAAATATGTGATATGTATATACTGTCAAAAATGTATAGCCAAGTTACTATGTATTGTAAAGTTGCTCTAGAATAAATTTATGCGAAATTTTAAAAAAATTTCAGAAATATCATATTTCTGTTAATTTTCTAATGTAAAAATATTTAATATTTATGTGGAATAAAGTACAAGTTATAAAAATTGGAGCATTTTTCTGCGCATGTTGTGATTCTGTCCATGGAGTCTGACGGTACTTCTGAGTACCAGGAGAGAAAAAAGTTGCAAAAAATAAAATAAAATTTTACAAAAAATCCTAGTCATTTGAGGCCACAATAGCATAAGTTCTGCAAAGAAAATGTTAAAAAGTAAAAATTTTCTTATGTCAGGAAACAAAGGGTTAAAACACACCCTCAAATAACAACTCTATGGCAGTTACCAAATGGAAGCTATTACGTTTGGATCCGAGTGACACGCTCCTCAAATTGTCTGGCCAGATGCAGGAACAGAGGACAACAACAACAGAAGGCTGAACTGAATCCAGTATAGAAGCAGCAGGGCACAGACGTGCTCCGGAAGCGAACCAGTCACGATCATCACGCTCACAGCGGAGTGCAACACCGGTCTTTACGGATGCCACGTGGTCTCGGAACCGAAGCAGAAGTATTTCAACGAGCATACAAAGCCGCAACTTCGGAGCCTCCAGCAGATGTGTAGATGACGACGACCCACAATTCGCCTCCAGACCTGGTCGGCCAAAGGAATAATGTGTCCACTCCCATTTCCGGTGTAGTTCCCTCGTGCCCAGAAGATGCTCCTCCAGACTAACTTGAGCGGTAGAACAAACAGCTAGCCCGTTGCCCTGTGGAAGTGCGCTGTCTCTGCTGTTTCACACACTGCCTCTACCCAGAAAAATGGTCTCAACGGCACTCGCGGTAAACGTGCCACGTCCCCTTAATGCCAAAGAATGTTCCAGGAATGTGATGCGAGCTACCGGCCACGTAACGGTTCAGCCCTATCCCCCCCCCTCCCCTCCCCAAAACAGGAGCCCAGGGAACAGGGCAGTTCTCACAAAGGGAGACTTAATTAAAACTCTCTCTCCAAACTTGGCTAAGGTGCACCCACAACCCACTTCCACTCATTTCCTAACAGAGCCTAAGCGTGACTGCAGTGGGTACCTCCAGCATCTTATATGGCCCCACAAAGTGGGGTGTCAATTTTCAGGATGCTTGTAACGTCCCCTTTGGAAAATTATAAATTACTGTGCTGGTAAACCTCTACGTTATTTGAGTTTCAAACAGCTGAGCAAAACTGAATGTACTCAGACATTTCTCTCTCTACTTATTCTGATCACTAAACTGGCACACAGTATTTTTAGCGCAACGCAATCTGACTTACAATAATCCCCACTAAATAATGGCCCTGACTAACAAAAACCTATACCTTTCATAAATCACTTACCTCACAAAAATCTTCGTTACTCCAACTACTGCAATATAGCGAGCGCAAATACTGCCAGCTAAATAAAGGATTCTAACTACTGAAGGCACTAACTACTGATAGGCACACTTAGCAAATGAAAGATTTTGATAGAGAACAAACAATGTATTTATCTTAATAGTGTTCAAAGGGCATAATATATATAGCAGTTCATGACATCCAGTCTTACAAATTTCGTTTTTCTGACGGACACACGTCCAGATCGTCCGCTTTCAAAACCCTGCCATGTCTCTCCCCACATCCACCACTGCTGTCGGCTCACCTCCAACTGCGCAACGCTGCGCGCTGTTCACATCCAACTGCCCAACACTACAATAGCGAATATTCCAACAATGCAAATCAGCCACAGACTGCACACAGCACAGTCAGCGATTTTCATACAGCGCGCTAGGTGGCGTTGCCAACATAAAAACCTAAACAGCCTACTTACATGCTTTACTCGCTGAGAGTGGTGAGTGTTGCTTCATGTCTCACCTGTACACATCATTAACATGGAGGTGTCCAGTATACGACTCACCATTATTTTCATCATAGCCACAAACATATTTTTTGCTGCTGCTTGTCAGTGTGAGCAGTGGACAATACCACCTCTGATGCCATGGCCAACAAATTATAATTGCTCAATAAGCAATAAGGTGCAAATTTTCTTCAGTGGTTTCCAGCCAGTGCATCCCATGCCACGCCATGTGATGTCATATAACATGCCAGATCTAGTTTGTATCTTAGGCCTCCTGGAAACAAACAGACCTGAACTTATCGAATCAGTTAACGTAGAGGAAGGTATCAGTGATCATAAGGCTGTGGCAGCATCTATGATGGCAGGTCTACAACGAGTGTTAAGAAAGGTAGGAAGATATATTTGCTCAGCAAGAGTGACAGGATACAAATTTCACAATATCTCAGCAGCAAGCATCAAATAATCGTTGATGAGGACGAAGGTGTGGAAAACAAATAGAAAAAAATTCAAAGGCATCGTTCAATATGCCCTATACAAGTATGTTCCGAGTAAGGCTTTAAGGGATGGGAAAGATCCATCATGGTTTAATAGCCGTGTTAGAAAACTGCTACTTAGACAAAGAGCACTTCATCTCAGAGTCAAGAGAAGAAAAAACCTAGCTGACAAACGAAAGCTGAACGAAGCGAAAATGAGCGTAATGAGAGAAGCGTTCAATGATTCTGAAAGTAAGACGTTGCCAACTGACCTGAGTGAAATCCCTAAGAGATTTTGATCGTATGTAAAATCAGTAAATGGATCAAAATCATCTATTGATTCTCTCAGCGACCACACCGGTACTGAAACGGAAGATAACAGAGAGAACGCCGAAATACTGAATTCGGTCTTCCGAAGTTGTTTCACCGCAGAAGATCGTATCACTGTCCATCCTTTCAATCGTCGTGAAAACGTCGAAATGGCAGATATTGAGATAACCGATGGCGGAATTGAAAAGCAGCTACAATCGCTTAGTAGTGGAAAGGCATCAGGACCAGGTGAGGTACGTATAAGATTCTATAAAGATAATGCGAAAGAACTTGCTCCCCTTCTAGGAGTAATTTATCGTAGATCGCTTGAGCAACAAAAGGTGCCTAACGACTGGAAAAAAGCGCAGGTCATTCCCGTTTTTAAGATAGGCCGTAAGACAGATCCACACAATTATGACGTATATCATTGACGTCAATCTGTTGTAGAATTATGACGTTCTTGGAAAATCAACATCTCATCTATAAAAATCAACATCGATTCCGCAAACAGAGATCCTGCGAAACTCAGCTCGCCCTGTTCCTCCGTGAGATCCACAGCGCAGTGAACAACGGCGCTCAGGCTGATGCCGTGTTCTTTGATTTCAGTGAGGCATTTGACGCCGTTTCGTACTGCCGTATGATAAAAAAAAAAATACGAGCTTATGGAGTATCTGAGCGGACCTGCGATTGGATTCAAGACTTTCTTGCAGATAGAACTCAATACGTCACTCTTACGGAAGTAAATCGACTGATGTAAAGGTAATATCCAGAGTGCCATTGGGAAGTGTGATAGGACCGTTGCTGTTCACAGTATATATAAATGATCTAGTAGAAATCTTCGGATGCTCTTTAAGGCTATTCACAGATGATGTAGTAGTCTATACCAAAGTATCAACGCCAGAAGATAGTAAGAAGTTGCAGAACGACCTGCAGAGAGTTGATGAATGGTGCAGACTCTGGCAGTTGACTCTGAACGTAAATAAATGCAACATATTGCGCATACGTAGGAAAAGAAATCCACTGCTGTACCGCTACACTTTTGATGACAAACAGCTGGAGACAGCGTCTGCCGTAAAATATCTAGGCGTAACCATCCACAGCGACGTTAAGTGCAATGACCACATAAAACAGATAGTGGGAAAAGCAGACACCAGACTCAGATTTATCGGAAGAATCTTAAGGAAATGTAACTCATCCACGGAAGAAGTGATTTATAAGGCGCTTGTTCGCCCGATTCTTGAGTATTGTTCATCTGTCTGAGATCTCTACCCGGTAGGATTGATTGAGGGGACAGAGAAGATTCGACGAAAAGCGACGCGTTTCGTCAAGGATCGTTTAGCTGGCGAGAGAGCGTTATGGAGATGCTAAACAAACTTCACTGCCAGAAGTTACAAGAGAGGCTTTGTGCATCACGGAGAGATTTACTACTGAAATTTCGGGACAGCGGTTTTCAGGAGACGGACAACATATTACTTCCCCCATACACATCTCGCGTATTGACCAAGAGGAGAAAATTCGAGAAATTAGAACCAATACATAGGCTTACCGACAATCATTCTTCCCACGCACTATTCGCGAGTGGAACAGGGTTGGAAAGATCAGATAGTGGTACCGAAAGTACCCTCCGCCACACACCATTAGCTGGCTTGCGGAATATGATGAAGATGTAGATGTAGAGTGCAGAAGCTTCCAAGCACATCAGCCAGATGCGAGTCATTGGTTTTTAAGTACGAGTGTAAGTCAGAGTAATCTCCCAAGCCTTGCAATCAAGTAAGCTCCACACTTTGCACACTCTTTGGTATTCCCGTTCGTTGGTTGTTGGTTCACCAGACATCAAGCTTTTGAACGCCTCAATCGACCTGCAACTATTCCTCCAACAAAACGGATTCATCAGTTACATGCTGACAGAGAAAGACGTCTTTCTTGTTGATTAAATTAAACTGCTCGCTGTCAGGGAAATATTCTGTTGTTATTTTCATCTCTTAAGGCTTTAAATATGAGACAATTTTTTCTAGACATCATGCCAGAAAGTTAAAGGACTCTATAAAGTGAAATTTTATCTGACTACGATACTCCACTGCGATAAATTTAGTGAAAGCTTTTATTTTAGCTGTTTTTTTCATTCGTTCACAGTTATTCATGATTATAAAGTGCACATTATAATTCGTTAAATTTTGAAACACAACAGTCACCAGAAAATTATGTCTACATTAAAGTGGCTGCTTGCTTGAAGCTTTCTTTGTATGCATGGCAAATTTCTGCTGTTCGAAGAGTTGCTTCCTCTTCCAAATTAATCTGCTTGTCCTGCAACAGGTAATTTTTTACTCACTCAGCAGTCTTTTGACACAACTGTTTGGTAAACCACTCCTTGCAATCTACTTTACAGTACAGCTCAAACTCTGAATATTCGTCATTACAACTACAGTGAACTTAGACAACTACATTATGTGGTGAAAGAATTTCGTTTCTAGTACACGGCTGCAGCGAGCATTCAGTGTCTGCATAAACGACGAATGTCAATTATAATTGTTTGTTGTACAAGTCGAATTTTGAGAATTATTTCTTCGCTTGGGGCATTATACTTCTCATTGGTGTGAACTGTGAACAGTCCACTGTTTGCGCTGTCAACTTCTCTTTACAAGGGAAGTAGGATGAACGTCGTTCACATACCTCAATTTAACGGAGACAAGCAGTAATGCTGGTTCGTGCTAGTCTCGAAAGGTTTTTCATTGAGCAGAAAGGGTGACTTCATGCGTTTGTAATAGATAGCGTTAAGACATTCACGCTTCTCGCTTTTATACTGTTCCAAGACATACAGTGGGACCACGTATAACTTCTTTCCTTCATGTTCCTCTTCAGTCCCTCCTATAACCATAAACTCATACTCAGAGTACTGAATACTATACACATTAAAAGATACATTTACATTGTTTTCTCAGGTATCACTACATGACTCAGTTAAGTGGGAAAAAGACACATTTGCAAAAGTTTAATAGATCTGAATATGGAAGATCGCTAGCCACAAGATTCACATGGTTATTTTCTGGGTACAAACTATCTACTCCCAAACTGATCATTTCAGGCAATAAACATCGTTCTTTTAACTAACGGTTACCACAGTTTTCTTGTCTTTATTTTTTAATTCACTCTGCGACATTGGCTGAGTGCTATTCACTGATGTCGGCAGAGAGAGACAGAGCTGCGTTCTTGGTGCTCATATACATTTTCGTAACCTTTCCAGACTTGCGCAATAGGAACTGACAGATTAGTGAAACATTTATCTTAACTGGCCGACCCAGCTCCCGCACTCTGTTGGTCAAAACAGGGAAACATGCGGCAAGAAATTGTTTGTGATCTGTGAAATTATCATGATTGGCTATTACACCAGTACATAATTGGTTTTTAAAAGTTGAATCCACCCAGACCAGTCCAGACTATCATCACTGATTTTAACATGCTTCATAGATGACTTACCCATTAATGCTTATACAATAAAACCACAAAGTTGGCAATGATGCTCAGCCTACCAAGAGGCTTCTTCTTCTCCTTCTTCCTCAGTCGGCTACTAGCTGCTGCAGATATTCTGCTGATCAACAGTCAGTGGACTGTACTTTTGAGAGTCATTGATACCTACAGATTTACAACACTGAGTGATAAAAAAAAGCCATAGGGAAGACAATTTATTTGTATTCATAGATATAGCAAGAAACACGTATAACGACATAAAAGAGAAGAGACTCTGTGAACGATCTGCATAAGCAGAAGAATCAGTAGGTAGATGATATCAGACTTATATTTTTTGTAGAGAATTTCCGCACACACTAAATTTTGGGGACACGTAGCACAGTTCTTCAACCATTGCTCAAAGTGAGTACTTTATATATGACGACTAGTATAGAGTCTGCAAAACTGAAAGGGAAAAAAAAACGAAAAGATATACAATCGTTAATACTAGTATATACGATAGACAAGTTTTTCGGAGAGCTACTTGCTTGTTCCAAGAAGAAGAAAGCGTTCAAACGACAAATATGATGGTTCAGCATCAAATAATTGATCAAGATTCGCTCTCTCCTTTATAGCCCTTTCCAACTGAGTCAGCCATTGTTGATGTCTGTGCATGTGCAGTGACTCAATTCCATATTTCACTGTCTCGACAATCCTGACAAGCAGGGCTTGCACAAGTACTTAGTCAGCAAATCAATACTTTTTCGCGCCGGCCGGGGTGGCCGAGCGGTTCTAGGCGCTACAATCTGGAACCGCGCGACCACTACGGTCGCAGGTTCGAATCCTGCCTCGGGCATGGATGTGTATGATGTCCTTAGGTTAGTTAGGTTAAAGTAGTTCTAAGTTCTATGGGACTGATGACCTCAGCAGTTAAGTCGCATAGTCCTCAGAGCATTTTTGAATACTTTCGCAGTCTGTCATACAGGGTGAGTCACTAATTATTGCCACCTAGAATAACTCCAAAAGTATGACAGTAGCGGAAAAGTTTGAGGGACAAATTTCGTATGGGACAACGGGTGCTATAATATGACGTTGGTTTTTTGTTGCTAGGTGGGATCGCGGCAGAGACATGAAGGTCAACTGTATTTTTAAACGGGATGCTATAGTTTGGTACTTATTTTCTGACAGCGTCTATCGAGACGAATCCAATGATGTGTAACAGTAAGGTCTTTGAAGGTCAACGAAGGTCAAAAAGGTGGCATGAACGTCCATTTACAGAAGGTGTTCGAAGTGATGACCGTTGGTATCAATGCAGTGCTGCAATCTTCTTATCATGGATTGAGTGGTATTCCCTATCACTTTGGCACTTATCGAAGGCCGGCCGCGGTGGTCTAGCGGTTCTTGGCGCTCAGTCCGGAACCGCGCAACTGCTACGGTCGCAGGTTCAAATCCTGCCTCGGGCATGGATGTGTGTGATGTCCTTAGGTTAGTTAGGTTTAAGTAGTTCTAAGTTCTAGGGGACTGATGACCACAGACGTTAAGTCCCATAGTGCTCAGAGCCATTTGAACTTACCGAAGCACATGCTCTGACAATGCTCTCTCGTATATCGTGCAAATAGTAAATACTCGCCAAATACTGCGTATCCATCTGACGTGCCATTGACATCTAAACAACATTCGACGGTTTCGTAATACAACAGTAATAGGAACGGTAAGTCTAGTATCGTAGAATAAAGCGAATGTGAATGATGTATTCCTTTGAAGAACAAATCGATATGCTTCTCATTTACAGAGAATGCCAAAGAAATTCCGTGAGAGCTAGAGACTTACACGCTGAAAGATATCGTCAACGTACTCACCCTACGTGCATTTAAATACGTGTATGATACATTGAGAACAACTGGATCTTTAACGCATAGGAAACATATCCGGCAAGGGAAACGGAAATTGGCACTCTAGCCACTGTGGTTCGAGATCCTTGTGTTAGTTCGCGTCAAATCGCAAGGGAATATGTCATGAGCCAGAGTAGTGTTGTTCGTGTTCTGCATCGCCATAAATATCATCCTTACCATGTCGGTCTCCACCAAGAATTAACTGGTACTGATTGTATGCGTCGCATTGAATTCTGCTGATGGGCCCAACTTCAGATTCAGGGAGATGCCACATTTATTAATTTGATTTTATTTACTGACGAAGCTACATTCACGAACCATGGAAATGTTAATTTGCGTAACAAGCATTATTGGGCAGCTGAAAATCCATGTTGGCTGCTGCAAGTTGCACACCAAAAACCGTGGTCGGTGAGTGCATGGTGTGGGATTCAGGAGGACAGAATTATAGGCCCCTATGTCATCGAAGGAAATCTTAACGTTAAGAAGTACACCACATTCCTGCAAGAAACATTAGGTCTGTTACTGAAAGAAATACCTTTAGGAACAAGAAACAGAATGTAGTATCAACACGATGGGTTTCCGGCAGATTTTTCGCTGATGCCTAGAAATGAGTTGCAGAGACACTTCCCAAATCGTTGGATTGGACGCGGAGGAGATGTGTCGTGGCTGGCTCGTTCGCCAGACTTGACGCCTCTGGATCTTTTCTTGTGGGTATTCGTAAAGGACATTTTGTTAATAAAGACGCTACAACTGCACCTGAAGATATGCATGATATTTGAAGTTTACAATGAAAAATAGGGGTCGCTATGATTTAGCACGAGGTGCATATTATATGTTGCTGTGCATGAAATTTAGCTAATATGTTGAATTTTTCTTTAGATTTTGGGGAGGTCTCTCTCTCTCTCTCTCTCCGCCTCCCTCCCTCCCTCCCTCCCTCCCTCCCTCTCTCTCTTTGTGTGTCGCCAATCTCAAGAAAATGGAGTTTATGTAGTGCACTCATTTTCGAGCCGGAATGTGACGAGAGGTTGTACTTTTGAAATTGGCGCCTTCCTTTACTCCCTCACTTGGTCCATCTGTTCACTTATTGGGTGTGTGAATATGTGTTTCATCAACATATGCAATGGTCTACCCTTTTCACAGTAGTTTTTTATTTTTTTTTTTAAATAGACAATATGCTCACTGCGTATTTCTACATGTTCCACGAGCACCTTACTGTTATCTGTTGTTTTATGTCACCTGGTAAATATTAGCCATGTTAATTACCCTAAAATGTATATGCAGCACATGGCAATTAAAAAATATCGTTCCTAAAGCTTAATTTGTGGTGTAGGTACTGTAGTGAAGAACTATTACATTTAAAAGACGTATTTTCTCTTAGCACAGGAAAAAGTGACTTTATTTTGGGACACTGTTTGTTTGTCATAAGAAAATTGTGTATCATTCTATTAACAACTTATTCGTTAGAATCATGTAAATGTAAGATTTTGCCCTCTTTATTCTTCTTATTGTCAGAAGTGAAACACTAGTAGCAGCCTGAACACTTTCTATTATACTTTTTAGTGGGACTTTTATCCCCTCTATCGCCTCTTCCGACATAAATTTTATTATGATATAAACAATCTCTCGTGCTTACTTATTCAGGACTTTTCCTGCCCCTATGGTGCTTGGAGACTGGATCCCATGCTGTGCATAGCAGTTCGATCTCTAGACGTGCACTGCACGGCAGAAGGCAAAGGACAGAGGCGGCCTCCCCTCCCGAACAAACGAATGAACTCACCCAGCGCTTCGGACGAAAATTCATTGCTCATGGCTCACCGTATACAGCGCGAACTCTACATTGGTTGCCTCTGTAGAACGTCTGCAGTGGTGCTTTCCGCTTCATCTGCACATTCAGTCCGCTTCATTTTATTGTTTTCACTATAACGGAATTAGGAATTGTGTCTTAAATGCGTCTTGCAAAGGATCCATAGTACTGGGCCATACGTTGTGTTCAATACCAGCAATAATAGTAATAATAATAGTTGAAATAAAAATCTAGAAGTTGTGCTTTTCAGTTGTGTCTTTTCATTTTGGTTAGTTCTGCCTATACCACTATTTTCTGCTGCTATTTGTTTACTGTTGATTTTCTTCGTAGTTGACATTATCAGGTGCACAGTTTAACCCCATTATTATATTGATAAACACCTGAAAAGATCACATGTAACCAAACCACAAATAGAACATTACCACGCACGATGCTTGCGTCGCGACTTGAAAATGACTTGAAATATTATGAATCTCTTTTTGACCAATGAAAAGAAATTGGTAGAGCTGTTTTTACCCCGGACTCCACTCTACACTGTACAGAAATGTTACAAAACGGTACACACATGATCGCAACGGCACAATTGGGAAAGCTGATTATATTCAAATAGGTTTCGATTTAAACAAAGGAGAACAAAAACAGCGACACCTAATCCCTATTTACCTGTGGTCTTTTGGCACGTGAAAGCACACACTGAAATCAAATGGCTTTTCGGAAACCTTTTTAACTTTATACGAATGATGTCCAGACTGTGCGCTGCAGAATTGGCGATGTTAGTAGTGTTAGTGACTTGCCATCAGGCGTTGGTTCTGATTTAAAATGTTCAAATGTGTGTGAAATCTTATGGGACTTAACTGCTAAGGTCATCAGTCCCTAAGCTTACACACTACTTAACCTAAATTATCCTAAGGACAAACACGCACACCCATGCCCGAAGGAGGACTCGAACCACCGCCGGGACCAGCCGCACAGTCCATGACTGTAGCAATAAGCAACAACGTACGTCGCATAGCAATAGCGACATGGAAAACAAGACACTGGCGGTCCACTAAGTAACCAGACGTCACCAAGAGTGCATGTTGACGTCAGCAAGAGTGAATGTTTCCCAGGGTTCTAGCGTTCTGTTCTTGTGTATTCCCCATGATTAATAAGTCGGAGAAAATGAGTTGCAACGTGGAAACAAAGCGTTTCCAGACCCACGTTCATACCACATAATTTCTTCGTCTACGTGTGAGGAACGTGTCCTGCAATTTCTGTCGTACATTTTTGTTACACCCTGTATATTGCCTGCTTTTCCTGTTATCAGCATGATAACGCAACAGCAACACTTGTTAGTTGCACTCGGTCATGTAGTTATAAAATGTTCATTCGGTAAAATTTTCTTTCGAAGTTTATTTAACGTATTTGTACAAAGCTGCTTCGACCTGAAACTATAATTCACCAATTATCAGTTGTTCTGAGATACAAACTATCCAGTGGCAGCATGCCCAAAACCGTACTTATGACATCGCCGAATTGCGCGAGAGGGCTTGGAAAAAATTGTTCGACCTTGGAGTCCCTAGCCTTCCCGAGATAACAGTTGTGCCCACAGCAGATAGAAATTTTTATCGGCGGTTATAATTTTTAATGCCACATAGTGTCATGCTTTCCTGTGCTTCCAATTCGTTAATCTTAACTATTTCAACACTAATTGTGGGGCATTATCATTACATGGTGTTGCATATGTAGAGGTTGATATTTCAAACTTTCAGGGATGATGGAGAAGGATAAACGTATAAATCTGAAGTAAGGGACGCTGGCCCAGAAACGGCGAAGTCGAAAGTTATAAGCGTAAATCTTTTCTCATATCTCTGACAATGGACGTCTTCTAATGCAAGCACTTACTTTCCATATTTTGGGTTGAGGTAGACGGCTCAAAACAGGAAAAAACTGTCCAGTAATCGTGGGCTCTAAAATGCCTACCTTACGACCTATGAGCAGTTGTTTGTCTTTGCTACTGTGAAACACATCTCTTTTACCAAACGAGTACTCTTAGCTGATAAGGTATGCATTTTACAGCCCATGTTTATTAAACAATTTTTTCTTGTTTTGGTCCATATACCTCCTCCCAAAATATGGAAGCCAAAGAACTTGTACTGGAAGAAGTCCACTGCGATTGGTATCAGAAGAATTTTCGTTTATATTTTTCGACTAGGTCGCCTCCGGACCGGAGTCCCTCGTCTCATATCGATACATTTACGATTCTCCATCATCGCTGAAGTTTGTAAAGTCATCACGGAATCGTTCTGCGTTTTGCCTACTCGAACCTCAGCGCAAAAAGAAAATTTCGTTAGTAGTTTTGAAATGAATAATTTGGACTCAGAGAGATCTACATCATAATGCACAAGCCACTAAACGGTGTGTGGCGGAGGGTACATCTTTTATCACTGAGTCCTCCAACTCTGTTCCACTCGCGACTAGTGCGTGGGAAGAATGATTGTCGGTAAGCCTTTATATTGGCTCTAATTTCTCGAATTTTCTCCTCGTGGTCGTTACGCGATACGTATGTGGGGCGAAGTAATATGTTGTCCGACTCTTCTCGGAAAGCGCTCTCTCGAAATTTCAATTATAAATCTCTGTGGTGCACAACGCCTCTCTTGTAACGTCTGCCAATTGAGTTTGTTGGGCATCTTCGTAACGCTCTCACGCTGGCTAAACGATCACGTGACGAAATGCACCGCTCTTCGTTGTATCTTCTCTATTTCTTCTATCAGTCCTGCGTGGTTCGGATCCCAAATAGGTGAACTACATTCAAGAATCGGTCGCACAAGCGCCTTATAGGCCACTTCCTTCGTGGATAAGTTACATTTCCTTAAGATTCTTCCTCTGATTCTGAGTCTGGCATCTGCTTTTTCAGCTGTTTGTTTCACGTGGTCATTCCACTTAAGGACGGTCTGGATAATTACTCCTAGATATTTTACGGCATACGCTGTCTCCAGCTGGAATGAGATTTTCACTCTGCAGCGGAGTGTACGCTGATACGAAACTTCCTGGCAGATTAAAACTGTGTGTCGGACCGAGACTCGAACTCGCGGGCAAGTGCTCCTTCTCCAACTGTTTATCATCGATAGTATGGTTGTACAGTAGTGTATTTCTTTTCCTACGTATACGCAATATGTTACATTTATTCGTTCAGGGTCAACTGCCAAAGCCTGCATCTTTCATCACTTTCTAGAGGTCATTCTGCAAATCGTTACTACCTTCTGATGTTGCTACTTTGTTACAGACAACCGAATTATCAGCGAACAGCATTAAAGAGCATCCGACGTTTTCTGTGAGACCATTTATATACACCGAAGCGCCAAAGAAGCTGGTATAGGCATGCATATTCAAATACAGTGATATGTAAACAGCCAGAAAAAGGCGCTGCAGTCGGCAAAGCCTATAGAAGACATAAGTGTCTGGCGCAGTTGTTACATCGGTTACTGCTGCTATAATGGCAGGTTGTCAAGGTTTAAGTGAGTTTGAACGTGGTGTTTTAGTCGGCGCACGAGCGATGGGACACAGCATCTCCGAGATAGGGATGAAGTGGGGATTTTCACATACGACCATTTCACGAGTGCGTGAATATTAGGAATCCGGTAAAACATCCCGTCTCCAATGTCGCTGCGGCCGGAAAAAGATCCTGCAAGAATGGGACCAACGACGACTGAAGAGAATCGTTCAGCGTAACAGAAGTGCAACCCTTCCGCAAATTGCTGCAGATTTGAATGGTGGGCTATCAGTAAGTGTCACCGTGCGAACCATTCGACGAAACATCATAGATACAGACTGTCGGAGCCGAAGGCCCACTCGTATACCCTTGATGACTGCACGACGCAAAGCTTTACGCCTCGCCTGTGCCCCCGTCAACACCGACATTGGACTGTTGACGACTGGAAACAAGTTACCTGGTGGGACGAGTCTCGTTTCAAATTGTATCGAACGGATGGACGTGAAGGGGTATGGAGACAACCTCATCAATACATGAACCCTGGCCGGCCGAAGTGGCCGAGCGGTTCTAGGCGCTACAGTCTGGAACCGCGCGACCGCTACGGTCGCAGGTTCGAATCCTGCCTCGGGCATGGATATGTGTGATGTCCTTAGGTTAGTTAGATTTAAGTAGTTCTAAGTTCTAGGGGACTGATGACCTCAGAAGTTAAGTCCCATAGTGCCCAGAGCTATTTGAACCATTTGAACATGAATCCTGCATGTCAGCAGGGGACTTTTCGAGCTGGTGGAGGCTCTATAATGGTGTGGGGCGAGTGCAGTTGGAAGCATATGGGATCCCTGATACGTCTAAATACGTCTAAATATTATTCTGACAGGTGACACGTACGTAAGCATCCTCTCTGATCACCTGTATCCATTCATGTCCATTGTGCATTCCGACGGACTTGGGCAATGCCAGCAGGACAATGCGACACCCCACACGTCCAGAATTGCTACATAGGGGCTCCAGGAACACTCTTCTGAGTTTAAAGACTTGTGCTGGCTACCAGACTCCCCAGACATGAACGCTATTGAGCATGTCTGGGATGCCTTGCAACGTGTTGTTCAGAGGAGATCTCCACCCCCACATAATCTTACGGATTTATGTGCAGTCCTGCAGGATTCATGGTGTCAATTCCCTCCAGCACTACCTCAGACATTAGTCGAGTCAATGCTACGTCGTGTTGGGGCACTTCTGTGTTCTCGCGGGAGCCCTACACGATATTAGGAAGGTGTACCAGTCCTTTTGCTCTTCAGTGTATAGGGCTATATTGCCAACAGTAGCGGTCCTATCACAGTTTCTTGGGGTACCCCGGAAATTACCTTTACATCTGTTGATTTTGTTCCTTGAAGAGTAACTTGTTGAATCCAGTCGAAAATCTGCTCCGATACTCGATAAGCCCATGTTTTGTTCGCTAAACGGCAGTGTACGACGGTGTCAAATGCCTTGAAGTCAAGGAACGCGGCATCAACCTGGGCACCATTGTCTAGGGCTCCGTGGATCTCATGGAGAAACAGAGCGATCTCATTTTCGCAGGATCTCTGTTTGCGGAATCCATATTGATTTTTATAGGGGAGATTTTCATTATCCAAAAACTTCATAATTCCTGAGCATAAAACATGTTCCATAATTCTACAACAGAGTGACGTCAACGATATAGGTATATAATTGTGTGCATCTGTCCTATGACCCTTCTTAAAAACGGGATTGACCTGCGCTTCCTTCCAGTTGCTAGGTATTCTTCGTTGCTGAAGGAGTCTGCGATAAATTACTGCCAGGAGACCAAGTTCTTTTGCGTAATTTTTGTAGAATTTCATAGGTATCTCATTCGACTACTGAGCAATTGTTGTTGTTTTTCTGTTTCGCTATCGGTTATCTCAATATCTGGCATTTCGACGTTGAGAGGAGGGACCATGTTACGATCTTCCACGGCGAAACAATATCGGAAGAACGAATCATTATTTCGGCCTTCTCTGTACTATTTTTCGGTGCCAGTATGGTCACTGAGGTAATGAATAGACGATTTCAACCGAAATATTGATTTTATGTCCGCAGCTCGTGGTCTTGCGGCAGCGCTCTCGATTCCCGGCGGGGTCAGGTATTTTCTCTGCCTCGAGATGGCTGGCTGTTGTGTGTCTTTCATCATCATTTCATCATCATTGACTCGCAAGTCGCCGCAGTGGCGTCAGCTAAAAAGGACTTGCAATTTCGGCGGCCAAACACCCCGCAAGGGGTCTCCCGGCCAACGATGCCGTACGATCATTTCATTTCATTGATTTTATAACTTACCAAAACCTCTTACGGCTCTTAGGATTTTTGATGAGATTGGTTGACAAAGTTTTACTTTCAAAACCATTGATCGCTTCTCTCATTGCTCTCCTTACGCTCATTTTCGCTTTGTTCAGCTTTTGTTTGCCAGCAATGTTTTTACTTTTCTTGTATCTGAGATGAAGTTCTCTTTGTTACGTAGCAGTTTTCTAACAAGTTTATTAAACCATGGTGGATCTTTCCCATCCCTTAACACCTTACTCGGAACGTAGTTGTTTAGGATATATCGCACGATACCTTTGGATTTTTTCCATTTATTCTCCACATCTTCGTCCCCATCACCGAATATTTGATGCTGACCGTTCAGATACTCTGAAATTTGTATCCTGTCACTCTTGCAGAGCAAAAATGTCTTCCTACCTTTCTTAGCATTCTTTGTAAGACGCGTTGTCACAGATGCTATCACAGCCTTATGATCACTGATACCTTCCTCTACGTTAACTGATTCGATAAGTTCAGGTCTGGTTGTTGTCAGGAGGTCTAAGACCTTACCCTCACGAGTTGGTTCTCAACCATCTGCTCAAAGTAATTTTCCGACAAGACATCCAGAACAACGTCACACAAATCCCTTTCTCTGGCATCAGTTTTGATAGCATGACACTCCCAATCTATACCTGACAAGTTGAAGTCACCTCCTATTATAACGGCACGATGAGGAAAATTACTAACGATATTCTGCAAATTCTGTCTGAAGTGCTCTTCCACTAGAGCTCCTGACACAGGTGGTCTATAAATGCATCCCATTATCATTTTTGACCGGTCTTTGATACTTGATGTCACCCAGATTAATTCACAGTTGAAACCCGTAATAACCTCACTAGATTTTATAGAATTCTTTACTGCAATAATCACGGCTAATCTATCTTTACGATAAATATTCCAATGTGAACTTAGGATTTTGTTGTCATTAAAGTCAGATTTCAACCGACTTCCTGTTCCTAATACTATATGTGTATTATAATCTTCAGTAAGCGATATTAATTCTGGGACCTTTCCTTGGATGCTCCTGAAGTTTACTAAAATCATGTTAACCTTTTCTATCTCTGGTCTGCGACGACGAACATTCTCTGAGGTCATTGTGGCTAATTTATCAGGCAAAGCGTCTTTGATCCCAAGTGAGGGTTTCTCTGATAATAATAATGTTGTTTCATCAAGCAATCATTTCGACTTGATACCATTTCCGCAGGCTGAATGTTTGGTGTCTTAAATATAACTGTCTGATTTAGACAATGAGGTGTGGGTGAGTTTTTGTTGTACTGAGTTTTTGTTGTCGGTGACACGAGAGAAAAAGAGAGCGGTGCCAGCACGTAACCTACTTCTTTCGATGAATATCAAGGGAGCCGCCGAGTTTGAGGGTTGAATCGCCGTCAACGGTCACTTGCCATCGCTCCGTGACACCCTTTTGCGAGATTTGGATTTTAGTCTAAAACATTAATCGGCATACAGTCAAGCGAGGAGAAGTCGTATGCCATAATCACTTCTCTAAATGTCGGTTTAACAGAGATGATGACCATTTATTCCACCTTAAGTATTCAGAGTACCGTTTCGTTACTGAGAACTCCTCAAGAAATTTAATGGAAAAATTATCGATCGATAAAGGTACTCGAAAGACAGTTTCTTGAACATCCCATTCCAGTGGAAACTGAAGAATTAGAGGTTCGCTTTCTATATTTGGTCAGGATATATGGAAAGAAATTTGGATTCGACTCTTTTCGAATGCAGGTCAGATGTCTTAATCTGTTCGTCCTCTCACTCAATAGAAAGAAATAGAGGCAACAATGAGGCTAATAGTGTTGCTCCTTAAGGCAGTTCAAGCACACGAGAAATAATCTTTATCTCATGCAGTAGAAGTTCTCTCTTCTTTAACTTGTATTGTTCGCCACAAGTGAGAGAGAGAGAGAGAGAGAGAGAGAGAGAGAGAGAGAAAGCATTATCCGAATTGTTCGAGAGAAGAGGTGGAAGCTCATTAGCTATTCAAAAGTTAAGTAACAGAAGCGTACCATTCTTATGTGTGATTTTCGTTTTAATATTATTTTATGCATATATCCTATGTGTTTGCTTGTGCGTGTGTGTGTGTTTGTGTGTGTGTGTGTGTGTGTGATTTAATACGGAAAAAGTAATGTCTGTGGATGTGTAATCAAAAATTAGAGAGTGTAAATGGTGATTGTCACCATAAAACTAATTAATAGATTTGCAGAGGTGTGTGGTCAGATACGTCAGCGCAGTGATCAGACGTTTAGAGAAGCTGTGACTCTGACAGAGACGCAGCCTAATGGAGGAGTACGCAATCGACACTCCGTAAAGATGGGAGGCGGAGCAGCAAAGTAAAGGGTCAGAGATGTCTCGAGCTTCTGCCCATTTATCTTCAGCAGTATGTGTGTCGCAACTATGCAGCAACTAGCGGTCTTTCCCTGTTGCAAATACGTGGTCCCATGTCCGACTAGTGAATGGCTCTGTTTTTCTGCATTAATAGAGAGTACTGGCGCCGCTGACAGTAGCCAAGCCTGTTCCAGCAAAAGGCTTTCCCGTTGCTATACAATGAAACAACTCTGGCGTTACAGGAAAGAGACGAACTGGAAAAAAAGAACACGAAATACAGATCCATCCCTGCATCAGGCGATCTCAGACAGCTCTGATCACTCAATTCCTCTTTGATATAACTGCTCTGTGAATGTGATACCGTCTTCTGATGAATGGTTGGGTTCGAATATTGCAGTTGTGGAGTCCTGAGAATATTTTGCCGCACATGTGTCTGTGTTCTTGCTTTGTACAAATGAAAAATATAGGCGCACCTACTGTTGCCTAGCAAGCTCGTGAGAGAAGCACGTGGCTGTTCCAAGTTGTCACAGTTGCTGAAGATAGGAGTGAAGAGACATGAAGTGCAGTGAAGGAAGCGAACGAGAATTACATAACACGACTAAAACAGGTAGAGGCTGGTGAAGTTACCGGACGACGTTCCCATTCTGGTCGAGTGTAAGGAACTCTTGACTGGAATGAGCTGCGTTCTTTGCACAAAATTTGTCTTAGAGATTAACAAAGGAAAGACGAAAGACATGAAGAAAGAATAATAGCGACGCACTATACGTAAAAGATGAATAAGATCTCCGCAGCCAGTCAATGCAAGAAACCTGAAACAAGTTGGTACAGACGAAAACAACATTTTTCTGGAAGAGAGTTTTACTGATATCAAATATTGGCATGTAATTCGGATGAAAGTGGCTGAAACAGCACTTCGGGCGCTGATATTTGCCTGGAAATGGGGCGCGAAGCATGAGGAAACTGGAGAACAAACTGGAGGCATTTGGAATGCGGTACTACAAAAGGATGTCGCACAAAATGTGAACTGTTACAGCGTAAAAAGGAGAGACAACAGAAAGAAAAGGCGAAGAACTCGAGGACACAGAAAACATCATAAGAAGGTTCAGGTTAGTGAGACTTCATAAGAAGGGTCAGGTTAAGGAGACTTCTGTTAAGATATACAATAGTTCATTTAGCACGGGAAGGAGCAGAAGAGAGAGGAACAGAACGAAGGAAGGAAGCTTCAGGTCTAAAGTTCCGTAACGAGCTCATAAAAGCGGGATAAGGCAATAGAAAGTTTAGAGTACCTAAACGCTTCGTCAAGATTGTGAACTGTAGCAGATATGCTACAGGCGAAACCTTTCGCACATAGTAGAAAGAGGCGACAGTGTCAAAGCAGTGAAAAGACTAATAATCCAAAAAAAGTGTTTTGCACTAACGGCCCCATTTGACTGAAACTTCCTAATTTCCTGCCTACGTTGTAGTGGTTTACAGCTAGCTATAGAATTACACTGCTGGCCACCGTAAATGCAACACCAAGAAAGACAAGAGGTAGCACAACAAGATTTATTTTGTAGATAACATGTTGACCAAGTATCAAATGATTACGTTTACAGACGTCTGTGACATGTGGTTCCTGCCAGAATCAGTAGCCAGAGTGGCCGCCATTGTTGGAGATCACCGCTGCCACACGTCTCGGCATTGAGTCAAAGAGACGTTGGATGTGTTCCTGGGGTACAGCAGCCCAAGCAGCTTCCACATGTTGCCAAAGATCATCTGGTGTGGCAGCTGGGGATGTAATCTGGGTCACTCGTTGAGCAACCATGGACCACATGTTTTCTATCGACGAAAGATCCGGAGAGCGAGCCGGCCAAGGAAGCAATTCAATCTGGTTATTGACGAAGAACCTTTGGACAATGCGTGCCACGTGTGGTCGCGCATTATCCTGTTAAAATATGGCTGTGGCCGAGCTCTGAAGGTAAGGAAGGACAACTGGCTCCAGCACCTCGGATATGTAGCTCCGGCTACTTCAAGTACCGGCAATGCGTACTGGAGGCGTGCGAGAGTAATATCCAATACCGCCCCATACCATAATACCCGGTGCAAGACCAGTGTGGCGGTGCATAATGCAGCTGTCCAGCATCCTTTCTCCACGGTGTCTCCACACTCGAATCCGACCATCGTGGTGCTGCAGACAGAAGCGTGCCTCGTCAGTAAAGACAACGTCATTCCATTCTGCCGTCCACATCCGTCTGTCATCACACCATTGGCGACGGAGACGTCTGTGGTTCTGCGTCAATGGTAGACGAAGCAATGGACGTCTTGCGGACGGACCACTCTGCTGTAAACGGCGTCGAATGGTACGCGCAGACACTGGATGATGCGTTACAGACGCAGTGTGCTGTGCTATGGTTCGGGGTGTCACTGAGCGATCCGTCACTGTCATGCGCACAATTTGCCTATCAGCACGTGCAGTGGTGCACCGAGGTGAATGCGATCGACCACGTCGGTCCGTCGTACCCTCCTGCATCCAACGGTCACATATCCGCATTACAGTTGTTTGGTTTCGTCCAACACGACTAGCGATTTCTCTGTATGATAATCCACAATCTCGGTAAGCCACTATCCTTCCTCTGTCGAACTCGGATACTTGATCAAAAGATGTTCGCTGTTGTCTACGAGGCATAACTGATCGTCTTGTGAAACAACCACAAGGTAAACACACGTGCCGAACGTACACTCGTCGAAATCGCCAAGCCTTAAATGGCGCTATGAGGTGGCGCCACAGGCGCGCGTGATGTGCGTCTGCGCTGAAATTCTAATCAGTTGCATATCTCATCGCTGCAAACCCATGGTGTAAATTTCACTTGATTCGGATGCTTCCTTCAGGGTGTTGCATTTACGGTGGCCAGCAGTGTAGATGAAAGGAAGGTAACTTTCAACTGTGTTACAATCTGAATATTCAGAACGCAGTTGTTAGTAATTCTGAAGAACTGGTCCATGATTTGAGTGACTATCAGTACGAAAGTCCCATTATGAAGTTGTGATTGTATGCCGTTGTCTCTTCAGTGGAATGGTGTCGGATATGGAGCACAGCCGTACGATATTTGCAGTCTCTTGCCACTTGCTTCCGAGCACATTTGCCGCGCAAATTTGGGCAACTCAAATACTCTAGTTTCTGTTGAGTAAAAGGTCAGAGGTCGTGTCGAACTCCATAAGTGGCTCGTGGAAATACGCATTCGCGCGGGCTCTTTGCTGAACAACCGCGCCCTTGTTTGCCGCTCAACAGATATAAAACATACTGTTTCTTTAGCGAAGCATTGGACCAAGTACACGCGCATATCCATTATATCCCGACGTATATAACAGGAACGACAATCCAGCCACAAAAAGCTTCAATCTCAAAGGGATCTATTGCCGAACTAAACAGAATAGATCTTTCTATTCATGTATCAATTCGACGTATTGTCTGTGTCGCATATGTTGATAGTTGAACAAGGAAAGCCAGTCATGCTTTTAGAGTTCCACTAACAAAGTTCTACGTATACTGATTAAGGAGTTAAAACTGTTTTTGGATTATGCAATAAAAGATAGCGAGATGCACCTGTATCTATATAAGAGGTATGGCAGTTGACGTGACACTTTGTACTGGAGTCTAGACAGTGGTACGACACAGTATCGGTAGCTTAAATGAGTTCTCTGTAATTCCGCTGTCTTTGTAATCTTAAACAGTTCTGCAATTACGTAAAAAGAAAAAAGAACGATGTGCAAATGCTGCAACCGTTTTCTAACTCTATTTATTTACTATCGACCTCAGACACCTTAGATTTGCGTAGTGTGTGACATCAGCATCATGCAAGTGGTTTTTCTGGAAGCAGTGCTGAATATGGACACCCGATTGAATTGCATTTTTTGCAATGATATCAAATGTCGCAGTTGATCGTAAGCTGAATTAAAATGTGTGGCCTATTATAATAATACCTTTTAAAATTATTTATTGCGATGTTATAAGCAACTTGAACAGCATTAGATGTTTGCGAATTAACTGAATAAAACCGTTATTTTTTCGATTCACAATAACAAGTGTGTAAAAGGAATGAGGAATATCAAGCCTAGAACTTAAGAAAGAGTCTGTGTAGGGGTTGGGTTGTTTTTGGGGGAAGAGACCAAACAGCGAGGTCATCGGTCTCATCGGATTAGGGAAGGAAGTCGGCCGTGCCCTTTGAAAGGAACCATCCCAGCATTTGCCTGGAGCGATTTAGGGAAATCACGGGAAACCTAAATCAGGATGGCCGGACGCGGGATTGAACCGTCGTCCTCCCGAATGCGAGTCCAGTGTGCTAAGTCTGTGTAGGGCTACAAGCAGTGACTTTTTGCAAGATGCGACAAGCCACAACTGCTCACTACGCTAAGAAACACGGCGGAATCCAATTACAAGATTAGTAGCGAACACCTGGAGCACGTCACGTGGTCTAAATATTTAGGCCTAATATCAAGAAGAAATAGGTAGAACACCTAAAATCGCTATCAGGGAAGTCGCATAAAATTCTTAGGTTTTGATTTGTTGGGAAAGCTCTGGGAAACTGCAGTGTATCTTGGGGAAAAAATCATGCGTAGCTCATGATCTAGTGGCTAACATTGCTGCCTCTGGATCACAGGGACCTGGGTTCGATTCCCAGCCTGGTTGGGGAGTTTCTCTGCCCCGGGACTAGGTGTTTGTGTTGTCCTCATCATTTAACTGTCATCATCATCATTCGTGACAGTGGCTACATTGGATTGTGTAAAAATTGGAACTTTGTACGGGCGCTGATGACCGTGGAGTTGAGCGCCCCACACACCAAACACCATCATCATTTTGGAAAAAATCACGTATGAGACGACCGTGCGACCAGTTCTATTGTCCCTGCGTTTGGAGTTCTTGTCAAACAGGCACATGACAACAGTGCTCAAGAGAATTCAATATCGGAATAGGTCGGTATAGCCTCTACGAAAGTGTAATAGAGGTCCTTAGGGGACTTAAATGGAGAATTGGTGGAAGAGAGCTGACGTTGTTCTTGCGAAGACCTGCTGGGTAAATTAAGACAGTCAGTATTCGAGGAAGACTATTTGACAGTCCCACTGCCACCATCCACATTTCGCGTGGGGATCATGAAACTGAGATTAGGCCGCGGACAGAGGCATACAGACAATGCGTGAATGGAATAAGACGGAAAGCCACTAATACTGGTATCAAAATCTGTTTGCAGTGCCTTGCCTTAAGGAGTCCTATAAATATTGGTTTGGCTCGAACTTCATTTCACTATCTGAAAATTTCCTTCATTCATTGAAAATAGCCTAAGAAGCCAATCATTTCCGTCTCAATTTTCCAAATGAAAAGATTAGAGTTAATGGGTAGAGAAGGAGAGAAGTAATTGGAGGAGTAAAAATGGTGTTTGAAACGAAACTATAAATTTGTCTGAAACTGGATATTTACAGTGTATATTACCAGTTTTGACAAATTACATATATTTTAAAGGGGAAAGAATTCAAAAAGTTAGTACTATTTAGTAAGCAATGGAGAGCGCAATAATTGAAATTACTACAGGAACCGAGAGACAAGCAAACGAAAATGAAATATAAACAAGCGATACAGATAACTTGCTGAAAGTAAGAGAGATGGACAAAAGAAGTTCTTTGCCCTATTGCATGAGGTAAGAAAAGACGGCGGCAAGTGCCTACCGAAAGGCCGCAGGATCACATCCCAAAACATGCAGTAGTAGCATAACACAAGGATAACTGTAAAGGAAGCAGTTTATATCCGATTTAAATAATGAAACACTGCACCAGTTACTTATTTTTTCATGCTTAGCACAACTCGTTCCGAGAATTTATTTTCATAAAAAATGTTCAAATGTGTGTGAAATCTTATGGGACTTAACTGCTAAGGTCATCAGTCCCTAATCTTACACACTACTTAACCTAAATTATCCTAAGGACAAACACACACACACCCATGCCCGAGGGAGGACACGAACCTCCACTGGGACCAGCCGCACAGTCTGTGACTGCAGCGCCTAAGACCGCTCGGCTAATCCCGCGCGGCTTTATTTTCATAGTCAACCGCAAATATTTACATTAGTAATGTGTGTGATGCAAACTCATAATACTCATATGAATATCTGCGCATGACAACGGTAATACATTCACGAAACGCGTTGTGCTAAGCACGAAAAAATAAGTAACTGGTGCAGTGTTTCATTATTTAAATCGCGAATGACACAGTTGCAGGCTTTCCAATGACATCTATTCCGATGAGCGAAAGTAAGACATCTGCTGACTGATGATAATGATGACCTAATACATGCTAGAGTATTCACAACAGAGATTATTTTTAAAATAATTTAATTTTGTAACTGATGTAAATCGGATCGTTTTTCTACCCTAAGAAAATGTTATTTCGCCCACAGTAAAAATAAGTGAACTGTAATTTTCAAAAACACAAAGACACAAAAATATTTTTCATCTTGTTTTTGCCTATTTGTCTAGGATAGGGAGAGAAGCCACGCTCTCTGATGCGAATGTTCAACATAACCTATATGTTGGGTATTTGAAACTATCGCTGTTTGTTGGACAGAAAACACGTGTTTATTTTAGTAGAATGGCACAAGATAAGGCAGCTACAACCTTATCCCACTTTCGGGTAACAAATAAATTCCGCAATAAAAAAATTCAGTTTCTTTTAGGGTGATCCACTCATTGAGCCAATTTTCGAAACCATTGAAAGATATGAAGTGTTGTTCAGAAAGGCCATGCCGCATAGACCGAAAGAAATGTTAATTCGAACAAGGAATGTCTGGTGAATATGACGGAGGGGTTAAGACATCCCATCGAAGTCAGTTCCAGGTTTTCTTCACTCGATTTGTAATATGTGGTTTGGCACTAAGATGACTTTGTAATGTCTCTTTGCATATTGCGGGCGCTAGTCTTTAAGTGCGCGATTCATATTGAGTAACTGTGCTTCGTACCGTTTTGCATTCACCGTTTGACCCGACTGCAGCATTTCATGGTACACCACACCAATCAGGACATATTTTGTCACCCACCTCAAAATCGTTGTCTTTGAATCGTCGGAACCAATCTCTGCACGTTACTTGCGACGGAGAATGTTCTTCACACTGTTCCGTTAGCGAACGATGACTTTCCGCGGCAGATCCGTTGAGATAAAAGCAGAAGTGTAACACATCCAGCAAATGCTGTTTTGTAGGTACATAACTCGACATTTTCAAGGCGTTTAATAGGTGTATTTTTTTTCACTCTACTCGAAAGCCACACACAGATCTGCAAGCCTAATGTTTCTACTGTTAAAACAGGTCTTGTGCCGCTACCGGCCGCGGTGGCCGAGCGGTTCTAGGCGCTTCAGTCCGGAACCGCGCGACTGCTACGATCGCAGGTTCGAATCCTGCCTCGGGCATGGATGTGTGTGATGTCCTTAGGTTTAAGTAGTTCTAAGTCTAGGGGACTGATGACCTCAGATGTTAAGTCCCATAGTGCTCAGAACCATTTGAACCATTTTTTTCTTGTGCCGCTGTCCGCCGTGCATAACCACTGTCCAGTCTTCGTCAACATCGAGAATTAATTCAAGCTCTCAGTAACATAAAGCAAGAAACACAAATCCGTATCAGTGCAAAAGAATATTAAAAATATCCTGTTAACCGCTTCTTCTAAAATACATTATATTTTCTAAGTTCAAGGATTGGAATTTTTGGTTATCTACATGGCTAGTACCAATGTCATTGTAAAGCTAAAAGACAAGCTATAATGTACTGTAAACAAGCCTTTGGAAATACCGAGGTATTCAAGTAAATATTAAGCTGTCAATAAGAGAGAAACTATGTAATGTAACTGACGAACCAGCATATATATATATTCGCCTTCTTTCCCAACAATGGAGCCGCTACTTGTCAATCAAGCAGTACCTCAGTTGACATCACGCGGCTGAGTGCACGCCATACCAGTCGATCGTCTAAGGAAAAATCCTGGGTAGTTGTGGGTCTCGAACCCGGGTCCTGCATGGCTTCCATGTACGCTAACCACTCAGCTATGAAGGTGAATATTGCTCTTGGGAGGGGGGGGGGGAGGGGTACTGGCAGAAATAAAATGCAGATTTCAGTAATAGCAACAAGTTTTATGAAAAAGAGAAATACGTTAACAATTGATATACATGGGCTACACAAAAAATGGAATGGAAGAAATGCATGCTTGCATATAAATGCAGATGCTAGCCAAGCCTGCAGACTCCACTAATGTATTTGACCACGAACGGCACTTCTGCAATGTCCTCAATAAGTTACATGTGTCAGTCTTGGTCAGAAGTTGTGTGTGCGTAATGTCGGAACTAAGTAAATGCAACGTGGGGCAAATTATTGATGCTCGTATCGTGGGGGCTTCGGTAACGAAGGTTACGGAAGTATTTGGAGTTTCAAGAGACGGAGATTTATACCGCACTTAGGGAAAATGGGGAAAAAAAACATCGTCCGCTAGATCACAATGGGCACGAAACTGTGTGCTGTCGTGAGGGACGGTCATTGATAATAATAATAATAATAATGAGCGTATGGCATTGGTGGCTGGGAGACCCCTCGCGGGGCGGTTCGGCCGCCGCTCCACAAGTTCTTTAACGCCACTACGGCGACTTGCGAGTGAATGAGAATGAAATGATGATGAAAGACAAACACCCAGTCATCTCGAGGCAGAGAAAATCCCTAACCCCGCTGGGAATCGAACCCGAGACCCCGTGCGCGGGAAGCGAGAACGCTACCGCAAGACCACGAGCCGCGGGCACGGACGGTCATTGAAGAGACGGCACGAAAAATAAAAGGACGACAGTTACAAAACTCACTGCAGAATTGAATGTCACACTCGCATATACTGTCAGCACCAAAACAACACGAGGGAACTCCAGATGCAAGGAATTGCAGAGAGCTGGAAGTCCAAAACCTCTCATCGGTGAAGCAAATGCCCTTAACGAGAAAGCGTGGCGAGGAAGCCGTAAAATCTGGTCTATGGAGCAATGGAAGAAAGTCATTTGGTCGGATGAGTCTTGTTTCACACTGTTTCCAGCTTCTGGCCGCGTTTATGTCCGAAGAGTGAAATAGGACGGGGGGTTCGGTGATGATTTACGCAGCCATATCGTCGTATTCCTAGGGGCCCTTGCTTGCTCTGCAAGGTCGCATTAGTACCAAGAATTATGTGACCAGTTTGGCTGATCAGATCCATCCCATGGTACAGTGTTTGTTCCCCAATACTGATGATGTTTTTCAAGACGACAGCGCCCATGTTCACACAGCTCATAGTCCAGTACTGGTTTTGTGAGCAAAAATTGTCACTTCTCCCCCGGCCACCACAGTCTCCAGATCTCAACATTACTGAGCCGTTGCCGATACCTTGGAGAGAAGGGTGCGTGATCGCCAACCACCTCCATCATCGTTAACTGAACTTCCCACTATTTTACAAGAAGAATTATATAAAATTCCCTTGAAAACCATACAGGATCGGTATTTATCCATTCCGAGACAACTGGAAGCTGCTTTGAATGCCAACATTTTTCCTACATTGTACACTACTGCCCATTAAAATTGCTACACCACGAAGATGACGTGTTACAGACGCGAAATTTAACCGACAGGAAGAAGATTACACGTCTCGATCACCTCTTGTTCGCATTGACGGCACTTTGAACAGTGGACGTTACATTTCAGATGTGTTACGACCTGTGGCTCTACCCTTCATTCGAGCCCTGCGAGACCCTACATTTCAGCAGGATAATGCACGACCGCATGTTGCAGGTCCTGTACGGGCCTTTCTGGATACAGAAAATGTTCGACTGCTGCCCTGGCCAGCACATTCTCCAGATCTCTCACCAATTGAAAACGTCTGGTCAGTGGTGGCAACTGGCTGGTCGCAATACGCCAGTCACTACTCTTGATGAACTGTGGTATCGTGTTGAAGCTGCATGGGCAGATGTACCTGTACACGCCATCCAAGCTCTGTTTGACTCAATGCCCAGGTGCATCAAGGCAGTTATTACTGCCAGAGGTGGTTGTTCTGGGTACTGATTTCTCAGGATCTATGCACTCAAATTGCGTGAAAATGTAATGACATGTCAGTTCTAGTATAACATATTTGACCAGTGAATACCTGTTTATCATCTGCATTTCTTCTTGGTGTAGCAGTTTTAATGGCCAGTAGTGTATTAACATGGTAATGTATTCTCCTGGTGGCGTTTCCATATTTTTGCCCACCGCATGTATATTTTAGTGTTAGGAAGTCTTTTCTGAAAGTTTATGTCTTGACTTCAGTCCTCCTTGTGGGTAAGTGAAACGTTGACGACAGTCAGCGCGACAAGAAGGGCATAGAAGCTTTTGAAATATGGTGCTACAGAAGACATCTGAATATTAATTGAGTAGAGCGAATAATTAATGAACTGATATTAAATCGAATCGGGGAGAAAAGAAATTTATAGCACAACTTGATTAAAAGAAGGTACTAGTTGGTACGACAGAGCCTGAGACATGAATGAAAATGTAGGGAAGTGTGGATGGTGGAAATTGTAGAGCGAGATGGGACCTGAATACAGTACGCAAGGTTGCAGCAGTTATGCAGAGATGAAGAGGCTTGCACACAGTAGACTAGAGTGGAGAGCTGCTTAAAACCAATCTTCGGACTTAAGATAAAAAAAAAAAAACACAAATACTATGAAACAATATAGTTCGTTTTAACAAAGCGCACAAATTGAGTTTCCAAGGGTTGCTTTCCTATGGTTAGTAATGAGTCGTTCCACACCTCTGAAGGTTCTTCTTCTAGGTGGTATCTAGGAAATGTTGTAAATCTGTGAATGAATTATGTTAATGGGTACCATATCAGTATGCGAGTGAGATCGAATGTGACAGAACTGCCGCTATTGACGACAATGACACGCATATGGACCAGTGGACAGAAGAGTTCGTGTTTCTGTTACATGACCGTGCTCTGTGTCCATGGCAAGAATGGCGATGTGCGATTCCGGAAACTCTGCAAAATATCCACCCACGGTTTTCTTTGCTTTAGGTACAGGAAGAGGCGGAAATTTGAAGGTGCCGAACCTCGGGAACACTGTCATGCTTCAAATCCCTCAGTTTTCCCATTTATGAAGTACTTTTGTTAACACGTGACTCCATATCTGAGCGGTCAGCGCGACTGACTGCCATGTGTAGGACCCGCGTTCTTTTGCCGGTACTGCCTGGGATTTTTCCTTGGTGCAACTGGGTGCACTCAGCCTCTCGATGTCAACTCAGGAGCTACTCGTCTGATTAGTAGCGATTTAAACGCCGCATACCGCATGCAATGACGCCATTGCCAGAGGATGACGCGGCGGTAGGTCCGGTCCAATTGGCCCGTGTAGGGCCATAAGTGGAACTTTGCCTCACCTCACTTCCGTTAACAAGTGAACCATTCCGATGAAAGTTATAAATATTGTTATTAATATTATTATTACAACAGCAAAAACAAGAAGTATCAATGTGCTGGATTTCGTAGTTTATCATTAGTCAGACGCTCCTCAGATATCTAGGACTCTGTGATCCATCGGGAGGCAATCCTCGCAGATCTCAGTAAAGTGGCTTTCTGTGTTTAGCAGATGGTTTTCGAGTTCCTGCTAAGGTGTTTTGGCATTGCACACAGTGCGTCGAGAACCACTGCGACCACTTTCATAGGTTTGCGACAGAGTCGTTGTAGTTAGATTTTAAAGTCCTCATATCTGACAAGTCTTTCAAGTTGTTTCTCATAGATTCTGCTTTCAGCAGGGATGGCAACGCGAATGAGCCGCACTTTTTTTTCTCCACGCTTGTGGCGAGTGGAGCATTATGTTCCAGCATTTCGATCAGTTTGAAGTCGGAAGTCCCATAGTAAGTTTTCATATCTTTTTCTGGCCGGTTGACCAAGACCAGGTCGTTTCTTTATCTACTTTGCCTTCGATCTTACACAAAAACTGTTCGTGTGTTGCTTTATTGCGCAGGCTGTCAGTCCGGCATTGGAGTACAGCTTTCCGGTAGTGATTCTTGGCTTGCTCTACTTTAAGAAGCTTTCTGTTGTTGGCTTCAGTTAGAGTTGACTCTTAGCCATCTTTCACATAGTCTGCCATTGTGCGCTTCTCTTTTGCCATCGTCCGCCTTACTTGCAAGAATCATCTACGGCTTGCTTTTCTTATTATGTTGTAAGTAAGAATTCTGGTCACGCATTTGTTCATGCAGTTCGTCCAAAAGACGTCCGTGATATTCAACATACTAGTTATTATTTTACCATTTGCAAAACAGTCCATAAGAAGAATTCTTTTACTGACCATTGCACAGTGATTCGTTTCCAGGGGCTGTAATGGCCCTCGTCCCTTCTAATGTAGGGTGGCTGCTCTCACTGCTGTTCCACTTCTGTCGTGTACTGGCGGCCCCAGATTTCATCCATAATAACAAACTGGATAACAAAATGAGTCGGATTCTCTTTAAAATCGTCCAAAAATTGCTGACAAAATAATTTTGGAATTTTCTTTGCTCAGCTTTCAAGAAAAGGGGCACCAGCCATGCACTCTTCATGATATATAAGCTGATTATCAAAATCACATATTTGAGCTGTATTCCGGCATATGTTGCACACTGTGTTACAGGCCTTCTGCGTCATAGAGAAACTGCTGAACCCCAGCTTTACACCGCTGAACCGAAATCTATCCCTGCTCTTACTCGATGTTGGATCTATGCGTTCTCCCAGTTCGCATCCTCACGTATTGTTAGGCTACTTCCAGACATTTGAATGGCATAAAGAACTTCATTTGTGATTCACTTGCGTTATGGCCTCATTTTTACATTTCATGAAATGCTCAGCTTCTGATTTCTCCTCAAGAAGAGCTCGAAGCCAGTCTTTGTTGTAGGCTGTAATCCATTCATCTACATCTGCATTTACGATAGCCGCCTTTTTGGTTCAAAAAAATGGTTCAAATGGCTCTGAGCACTATGGGACTCAACTGCTGAGGTCATTAGTCCCCTAGAACTTAGAACTAGTTAAACCTAACTAACCTAAGGACATCACAAACATCCATGCCCGAGGCAGGATTCGAACCTGCGACCGTAGCGGTCTTGCGGTTCCAGACTGCAGCGCCTTTAACCGCACGGCCACTTCGGCCGGCCGCCTTTTTGGTTTTTACAAAATCAACGAAATAAAAACACAGCTTCCTATTGCTTCTCAAAATATTCGCCTTTAAAATTGTTTCTCCTGCTTCCATAGATTACTTGTGGTAACAGACTGCATTCAGCGTTCACTGTTAGTCGGTCCTGTAAGCCTTGAAGTCGCGACATTGCGGATGTAACCAAAAAGAGGAGCGATCATTCACGTGGAAGTGCTTCGCGAACGAACCGCTTTTGTTGGTTTCGACTCATCGTGGAACCCGCAGACATCAACTTTCCGACTCGTCCGAATACACTGTGTGATGAAAAGTGTCCGGACACCTCCGTGCAGTGCGAAACAGACCACTAGCTGTAACGGGAGGCGGTCCCACCAGTATACAAGGAGGCGGAGAATGTCGTGTTGTCAGTAGGGAAGCAGTAACAGCAGATTGGGTCGATCAGGAGTACTCAGCTGGTTATTGAACGTCACCTGAGCAACAGATCCATCAGGGTAATTTCAACCCTTCTAGAGCTGCCTGTGTCCACTGCTGGTGATGCGACTGTGAAGTGGAAACGTGAAGGAACAACGACACTGTATCGAGATCAGGCAGAGCTCGTGTACTGGCGGACAGGGGGCCGTCGATCATTGTGGAGGGTGGCTGCAAAAAGTCGCATTAAATCAGCGGAAGAAATCACTCTTGAGTTCCGAGGTGCTATCAGCAGTCCATCAGGCACAACGATTGTGCGTAGGGAGTTAAAAAGAATGAGCTACGATGGTCGAGGAGCTCCTCATAAGCCACACAATTCTGAAGTCGCCGCTAAGTGACGCTTGAAGTGGTGTGTAGAACGATGTCTCTGGATGGTGATTTGGAGTGATGAGTCACGTTATTTCCGGTGACAGTTCGATAGAGGGGTTTGAGTTTGGCGAATGCCTGGAGAACGATACCTGCCATCATGTGTTGTGCCAGGTGAAAGTCGTGTTACGGTATAGGGCTGTTTTTCGTGGTTAGGGTGTGGCCCCTTATTGCGCTTAAGAAATCGCTAAACGCGAAGAGATTACAGCATTGTGTACTACGTGCAGCAGAGGAGTATTCCAGAGATGACTATACACCCTGCCATAAAGCAGTATCTGCGACGCGATGGTTTATAGACAGTAACACTCATGAAGTGGGGTGGCCTGCCCAGAGTACTCAGCTGAACCCAACGGAACATCTTTGCCACGAGTTACAAAGTCGACTCCAGCGTCCATATCACTATCTTCTCTGGTTTCGGCTGTTGAGGGAGAATGGGCTGCCGTTCCTCCACAGTCATAGAGACAACTTATTGAAAGCGCCCCAGCAGAATTCACGTTATCATAAAGGGGAAGCATGCGCACATTCCATATTAATGTTCTCTAATATTTGTCTGGATACTTTTGATCAGAGAGTGTACCGTGGGACTCTTGTATCTCACGGTAAATTATATGCCGAGCCCTTTCTACCATGTTTTCTGAAACAATAGCCGACTTTGGCCGGCCTTCACGAAATTCGTCGCTTAGGGAAGCACAACAGCGACGAAAATCTGCAACCCAATTGTAAACAGCCCTTTCCGAAGATGACTGCTTGCCAAAAGCTTATTGTTGACTTAAGCCTTTACTAAAATTATTTAAAAAAAACCTTCAGGTGAAATTTCCATTTTTCACTACGATTTCTTTAAACTATCGATGTAAACAAACTTTTCGGCCAGTCTCTAAGCTACAAAAAAATCAGTTACTTCAGAAACCACACATGTGACATTTGCGGTTTTGAGTTAGACGTGGATTCGTAGAGAGCACACCAAGACACATCGTTTGGCACAGAAATCAATCATGTGCAGCACTTCTAAACCCGTGAAAAAGAGCTCGGCGCTTTCTGTGTAGTGCAGAAACAACATATGTAAGACACTTGTGCTCTTTCGGTTGTAAATGTTTGCGAAATGTAGAGATTCGTGCTTTCTGACCTGTGTTGCCGAGAAAGAGAAACAAGAGCTTAAAAAAAATCTAGCAGCGAATCTGATGCCGAATCTCCCTTCAAAAAGGAGTGTGTGGTGAACCACGATAAGTATCAAAAGACTGTAATTAGAAATGCCAGAGTTAAAGAAATAGTTTGCAAATCATATAAAAGTAAAGAAATTCCTGAAAGGGTGAGAGATACGTACTCATGCAACTGCGCTGGAAAATGCTATGCCATCATTAATGACGGAACCAGAAATGAGATGCGGAGTTTTTTTATTCACTGGGTAGCACAAATGTGCAAGACATATATTTACAGAGCCTGAAGAGACGAGAGAGTGCATATGAACATGAAGAAAAACCACATGCATGCCCTTCAGTATCTAATCATAAAAAGAAGAATAACTTTCTTAATTACAACGTGCATGTATAAATACCTTTGTAAAACTATTCGGAAAAATGAAAGCAGAGTACTCAGGCTTTGTAAACTTCTTGTGGTTGGCAAAATTCCAAAGGATCTAGGTGGGAAAAAATGAAGCGGTAATGCTCCTTCGGGCGAAATTTGTGTAAACATTCATGATCGGAACTCAAGATTTGCTGTTAAAATACTGACTACGATGGTAACCCTAAGCAGTATTTAGATGTACGGCTAAACGGTAAAATTATGCATGAGATGTTCTCGAAAGATTTCCCGGAATACATAAACAAGGTAAAATACACATTTTATCGAAAATACTTCTTACAAAACTTTGGCTGTAGCTTTGCCAGGCCGCAGGTGAATGTGTGCGGCCAATGCGAAAGTTTTAAAGTGAAATTATTACATCTTACTGACGATGCCAAAAGGGATTTTACTGCAGAAATTGTCATACACCGGAGGCGTGCAAACAAGTTCCACACCACTTTGAAAGAAGCAATTCAAAATGAAGTGGATTATACTCTGCCATAAGCCTTCGACTATATGCAAAGCCTACCTCTGCCTATGATGGCAGTACAAGAAGTGTTTTATCTTAGCTAATTATGGGTTCAACATCTTCTGTATCCATAATTTTAAGACTAACAAAGCTAAATTCTTTGTATACCCTGAAAGTCAGGCTAATAAATCTCTTAATGGGGGTTTCCACCTTTCTGTTAAACTACACTGAGAATGACGCATATCGTAAACGCAAGAAAGTTCTGGTTTTCAGTAATGCTGCCGCAGGCCAAAACAAAAACAAAACTGTAGTAAGATTTTTAAGTTTGTGTGACGACGATAGATTTGAAACAATCAAACACATTTTCCTTGTTCGAGGACATTCTTTTCTACCTGTGATCGTGACTTTAGCAACATCAGAATTCTCCTTAGGGTGGATAGGATCTACACACCCGAACGGTACTGAGAACTCATTAAATGAGAAAGTGTACAACGTAAATTCAACATTCGGGAGATAGCACTGAAGATATTCTTTCATTCACATATTGGTGGCTCCCTTTCTACAAGAAGATCATAACCTCTGATGAATCTTTTGGTCAAGAAATGCCTAAGAAAGAAACAGAAACTTTCAAGATACCTACGTACAAGGAGTTTAGTTGCTGCAGTCAGACGAAGGGGAAGGTAGTTACCAGATGAATGGATTAGTTGTGAATAACTCCTCTTTTTGCGAAAACAGCCAAAGCCCCTTCACTTACTCACAGGAAACCATATCCACAAGGAAGACACCTCATTAAAAGGAATAAGATAGAGATCTGAAGAAACTAGAAGTGTACACTCAAGGCTCTAAATCCTCCTACAAGGAAATTTTCGGTTGGCCAACCCGTACCGAAATAAGTGATATTCTTCTCTCATTTGTAGGAGATGAGGGCTAGAATAGTTAATACCAACACTTACGATTTACGAAATGACTCGTGGTATGTAATGACTTGTAATATCTGAGACTTGCTATTTTTTGTTTTCTGGCTCTGTTTATGCTATTAGTCCAATATAAGTGCTTTTTTTGCAAGTGAAGTGCATTTTATTATTGGTAACTCCATGGACATAAAGAAAGCTAATAGAGTTCGCAAAGGTCAGTTCTTGCAGAAACAGCACGTGTGCAGTTCTGGAAACTACTATATAATCAAGAGTGGACTAACAGATAAAAATATCGGGTCATCACATTGGAAAAAATTGTCATTTAACACACATATTATGTATAGGTCTATTAAAAACAATATCAAGCATCTTTTTTTTTAACTTTTCTCAAAATGTGAAAAATGTTACAAGTGATGTTTCTGAAATGACTGATTATTGTTTTAACAATGAGAAACGCATTTTCTTAAATAGTAGCAATGTCACTACTTTATAGTGCATGGATGTGGATACTTAGTACCATCGTTAGCGCGGCTTCCTGTTGTATTCCATTCGTGTACAGAACGAGTAAAAAAGACTGTCCATATATCTCGGTACGCAGTGTAATCTATCTTATCTTATTCGGCCTCTATGTGAGATATGGGATGTAGGCCCCAGAAATGTCGCACTCTTCCTCAAGCAACCAGTTCTCTAAATATATCCAACGCAGTTTGCGAGTCCACTTTCTGGTCAGGAGCCACCCGACCCTATTGGCGAACATCAATACGTGGTATGTCCACTCTTCCTCTTTGTGAGACTTGAACACTGCTGGGGACACTTTGATTGAGGTGTATGGCGTATCTGAATGTTTATGGCGGAATGGCAGCACATTCTTCCTCCAAAGTCGAAACCAGAGAAGGTAGTCATAATGGACGCTGGGGTCTGGAGTGAAGTCAACGTTCTAACTCGTCCCAAACATTGGGTTCAGGTCCCAACTCTTGGCAGGCCCGTCCATTTCAAGAGCGTTATTGGTCACAAACCATTGCCTCGCAGATTCTGCTTTACGAAAGGGTGCATTGACATGCTAGTACAAACAGTCATCATCTCCGATCTGTTCCTCTACTGTATGCAGTACATAATGCTGTAAAATGTGTTCACATTAGCGTTTTTCTAAGTGTAATAAGGGGACCACACTCTAACCATCTAAACCATTCCCAAACTGTAATGCCATCCCTCCTGTACTTCACTATTGGTGATGAAAAGTATCCGGACACCCACAAAAACATACGTTTTTCATATTAGGTGCATTGTACTGCCACCTACGTACGCGAGATTTCCACACTCCTAAACATCCCTAGGTCCACTGTGTCCGTTGTGATAGTGAAGTACAAACGTGAAGGGACACGTACAGCACAAAAGCGTACAGGCCTACCTCGTCTGTTGACTGATAGAGACCGCCGACAATTGAAGAGAGTCCTAATGTGTAATAGGCAGACATCTATCTAGACCATCACACAGGAATTCCAAACTGCATCAGGATCCATTGCAAGTACTATGACAGTTAGATGGGAGGTGATAAAACTTGGATTTCATGGTCGAGCGCCTGCTCATAAGCCACACATCACGCCGGTAAATGTCAAACGACGCTTCGCTTGGTGTAAGGAGCGTAAACATGGGACGATTGAACAGTGGAAAAACGTTGTGTGGAGTGACGAATCACGGTACAAAATGTGGCGATCCGATGGCAGGGTGTGGGTATGGCGAATGCCCGGTGAACGCCATCTGCCAGCGTGTGTAGTGCCAACAATAAAATTCGGCGGCGCCGGCCGGTGTGACCGAGCGGTTCTACTCGCTACAGTCTGGAACCGCGCGACCGCTACGGTCGCAGGTTCGAATCCTGCCTCGGGCATGGATGTGTGTGATGTCCTTAGGTTACTTAGGTTTAAGTAGTTCTAAGTTCTAGGGGACTGATGACCTCAGAAGTTAAGTCCCATAGTGCTCAGAACCATTTGAACCATTTTTTTTAAATTCTGTGGCGGAGGTGTTATGTCGTGGTCGTGTTTTTCATGGAGGGGGCTTGCAGTCCTTGTTGTTTTGCGTGGCACTATCACATCACAGGCCTACATTGACGTTTTAAGCACCTTGCGGCTGTTGGAGAGCAATTCGGGTATGGCGATTGCATCTTTCAACACGATCGAGCACCTGTTCATAATGCGCGGTCTATGGTGGAGTGGTTACACGATAATTACATCCCTGTAATGGACTGGCTTACACAGAGTCCTGACCTAAATCCTACAGGAAACGTCTGAGATGTTTTGGAACGCCAATTTCGTGCCAGGTCTCACCGACCGACATCGATACCTCTCCTCAGTGCAGCACTTCGTGAAGAATGGGCTGCCATTCCCCAAGAAACCTTCCAGGACGCGACTGAACGTATGACTGCGAGAGTGGAAGCTGTCAAGGCTAAGGGTGGGCCAACACCATACTGAATTCCAGCATTACCGATGGAGGGCGCCGCGAGCTTGTAAGTCATTTTCAGCCCGATGTCCGGATACTTTTTAAGACATAGTGTACGACGGCAGACAACGTTCTCCAAGCATTTGCCAAACCCAAACGCCTCCTTTGGATCGCCAAGGATTCATCACTACATACCACTCGTTCGTGGCCGTGCGGTTCTAGGCGCTACAGTTTGGAACCGCGAGACCGCTGCGGTCGCAGGTTCGAATCCTGCCTCGGGCATGGATGTGTGTTGTCCTTAGGTTAGTTAGGTTGAAGTAGTTCTAAGTTCTAGGGGACTGATGACCTCAGAAGTTAAGTCCCATAGTGCTCAGAGCCATTTGAACCATTCGTTCCCAATATCCACTGTCCAATGGTGTCGGTCTTTACACCACCTCAAGCGTTGCTCAGCAATGAGTAAAGAAATGTGGTGCTTATAAGGAGCTGCTTGAACATTGTCCCCCTGTCTTTTTATCAGCCTACGCACAATGTTGTGCTAGCTGGACTCATGGCAGCACTTCGCAACTCACGAGTACTGCTCTCGCTGATCTCACTCCACTTTTTAAATCCTCCCTGCTCAATGCTCGACGGTCTCTGTCCGCCAGTATGTGAGCTCTGCCTGCATTTAGTTTAGGTTTGGGTGTTTCTTCGCGTTCCCGCTTCAGAATCACACCACCAACAGTCGATCTGGGCAGTTTTAGAAGGGTCGTTGTGTCCCTGATGGATGAGTTCCTGAGCTGACATCCAGTGACTAGTTCTCGTTGGAAGTCATTGAGCTGTCAAGACCGACCCATTCTGCTGTTACTGCATCCCTGCCGACAACACATTACTCCCTGCCCCGTTTTTTACTGATAAGTCTACCTCTCGTGAAATCTTGTTCTCAATTCCGGATTACATTATGGTGTCCGGATGATTTGGTTCACATAGCATTTCTTGTCTGCAAGTCGCCGTACGCTGGAGCGATACTCGAGAATATGCCCCACTAGCGTCTTGCGCGCTGTTTCTTTAACAGACACACTGCCCTTTCTCAGAATCCTCCTGCCAAATCCTACTACTTATTTCACATGTTCTTTCCATTTCATAATGCTTCGTGTTACTATTTTCAGTATTTAAACCACATGACTAGCCCTGAAGTGTTCTCGCTAACATTTTAATCAGATACTACTAGATTTCTTCCCTTTCTTATTGGCACCATCATGCATTTATCCAAATTTAAAGCAGACAACTTGTGAAGATAGTACAATCGTTTCTTGAACATCACGCGAAAATGTTATATAGCGCCACATGTTTTGCGGAAAAATGGGAAGACGGAAGGCAACTGATAACCTGATATGCTATTCATAACCCATCGTGTGTGAAAGAAAGCGAGCTGTTTTTCACACTGTGGGTTTCTTCTTAAGCGCGTGATGATTGTTGGCTAGAAAATTACTTTCCTGGAGGAGCTCCAGAATGTCCGTATTTAGAATATTCTCTAGAACCCAGCCACAGACGGGTGTTGGCGATAGAGGTATGTATTTCTGTGCATCTGGTCATTTAGCCTTCCAATAAATCCTTTCCAAGTAACACGGAGCTGTTTATTATACGAGATACTCTCGATCATTTTGAGCTGGGATAGCAGCATTTCCGACAGAGTATTCCACGTAAACCTACGTAGAAGTTCTTACACGTCCTTGCATCCTTGCTTGAATAAGGCGACACCATTAAAGTACTTCTAAATATCACGCAATCGGTTAAAAACTCCTCAAGCGACGGTAAAAAGGTCTATTTACTTGAGTTGCACTACCACCTAGGTTTTATGATTTGCCTAAAATACATAAAACGTCCCGCTGACGCTAGTGGTTAAGTGCCATCGGTTCGCCCACCTACTCGACTGCAAAGTTGTTCGAAGCTTTATCACGATCGCATGCTCTCCGACCTTTTTTTTTTTTTTGACCGAGGCTTCGACACATTTAATTAAGAAACTGAAAGATGTAGTAGCGCAGACGATGGACATATCAGTCAGGAAGGAAGATTAGGATTTAAGTTTTAGTCAACAACAAGGTCGTTAGAGATGGCATATTAGTCAGTTTCAATGTATTTACCACGACTGCGCTTAATAGTTTATTGGAACAACCAAATCGAATTTTTCCTACCGATATTGCATAGTTGTTTACGTACGTAAAATAAAACAGTTTTTATGAATAGGTGCGCTGCGGAGTGCTTTACGCATTGTTGGCACATTTCTTCGTGGAGAACTTCGAAAATTAGGCAGTGGAAAAGTGGATGATGCGGTTTTAATGTCATTGACGAAAATCTAATAAATGCAAACCCGAAAGTAATCAGTCACATTTTAGGAAGTGTTTTGAAGAAAGGAAATGGGTCACAAAGCACAAACACGCACACACACACACATACGAGCGCGCTCGCGCAGTGGCACATCGGGATTGTAATCGTCGTCTGCGACAGATGTGCGTGATTAAAAAACCATATGGTCCAGTCTCCTCAGTCAACCAATAAAGTAAGCTATTTTTCCGATTTTTTTGGAAAAATTAAGGAAATAATTGACGAAATAAATCTTGTTTACATTATTTTTTAAGAAATTCGGTCATTATTGAGCTTAATGATGACTGAATTTCTTAAAAAAATCTGAAAATATTGTACATGAATCAATGAATAATGTGCAAAAATATTGTTAACTACTTCATTATTATTCAAACAAATCGTAAAAATCGCTTTTATTATAAGCTGACAAGAGAATGGACCCTTAAGCGAATAGAGCGGTGAATTAATGGAATATCCAACCAGCGCATTTTAAAAAAGTCTCAGGCACGAGTAGGGCCTTAAGACCATCTTCGTGAGCTTACAGTAGCATAGAGCAGCCTGCGAAATGCATGATCCTTTTACCGTTTATGAAACAAAACTCTTGCTGTGGAGGGAAGATCTTGGAAAAAAGGCATATTACTTTACGATGCAAACACACGACGGATACGCCGAATATAAAGTCGACCACAGGTGAACGCCGACCGGAAAAAAATGTATAGGTGTAGTTGTGGGCAGGTGTACATGGGTGCTGCCAAGATAACGGGGAATGACGAAGGGGAGAAACGGATAAATCAGATGTGGCGAAACTCACTTTACAGCAATCAGGAATCCAAATGATTCAATTTGGTAAGACCCCTTCCTGCAAGCCAAGAGACTGATGACCTCCGATGTTAAGTCCCATAGTGCTTAGAGCCATTTGTAAGCCAAGAACCGGTATCGTACGATAGGTCGTAACAGAAGCAACAGACACTGCCAAACTCAAAACTAATTCCAATCTTATAGAGATATGCAATAATCTCAATGACATTTGGCCTCTGGTAATGAAGAGAGAGTGCAACAGTCTCTCATCTCGTAGTGGTAGTGTATGGTTACCAACAACACCCAGCTGCTATCGAATTAAAGAAAAAAATGCTTGTAATGCCACGCCCTGGCGTCGATGTGTCTCGCTACGAAGTTTCACTAATCAACAGTGAGCATCAGTGTGCAGTAAACCTCACATAGCGTAGCCTCTTGACATACGTTCGACATAATCGCTGGAGACGGGTGGTGGGGAAAGGCAAAAAAAATTTCATTTAGGGCTTTTACCAATGACGCTAACACCAAATTCCCACTTCATACGGGAGGCTCATTTGAGTACGGGGCTCAGTTTCACTTTTATGTTCAGCTAGCAACTCCCCCCGGTTTCGCACGTGTAGCATTAACTACAAGCTGTCTGAGGACCATTCAAACTTTCGCGTCAAGTAATTTAGGCAGTTCACGACATACATAAATCGGGATTGCCGGACGTGAATTTGAACCTCTGCCCTCTTGGTTATGAATCCAGTGTTCTCCGTGGCTTCGATTTTCTAACTTAAGGTCCCATGCCTTCATCATGCATGGTTACCAAACAGAGCGTTTTTCTAAAAGCGAAAGCTTTAGTGTCACCAGTAAAAATAACGGTCTTTTATTTTCTTCAAATCAGTCGGTCATTCGAATGGTGTAATGCTGTGTGCTACTCTTTAATCTTTACAGTCCTGTTACACCTAACCCTCTTCACCCTCTTCATAATTTTCTTTCCATATTTAATCTTCTCCTCCTGTTGCTTTATCTCCAAGTTCACTATTTCTGAATATCTTGTCACACCAACCTGTCCCGTCTTCTGATAAGGGTTTTCTAATCAATTCTTTCCCGGGCTATTCTTTCTAGTATCTCTTCATTCCTTACTTCCCTTGTAAGGGTAATTTTTGGCATCTTTCGTAGCAGCACTTTTCAAATACGTCAAATTTCTCATTTTTCGGTGTTCCATTGCCCATATTTCACTCCCATTAAATACTATGTTCCAAATGTACAGATGCATGAGCTTCTTTCCCATTTCTGCATCCACATTTGATGCCAGTAGGGCTCTTTGGCTGACAAAAGTTTTCTTTGGCTATGTCTATCAACTTTGGTTTTTTCTTCTTCTCCAATTTTGATGGATAGTACGTCGCAATTCTCCTTTCTACTACTCTTCTTCACTTTACACCTTATCCATGTTTATTCTCTCCTGAAAAAAGTCCGATACATTCACATAAGACTACCTTCAAAATTTTCAAAAATTCTACAACACATAAACGTCACAGTTCAGCTCGGCAATTCCAAACGGCAAGTTCAGTGTGGATCGAATTGCATAGAGCGTCCACCTCCCTCCGCCCCCCCCCCCTCTCCTACTTCCAACCCTCCTTAAATAACATCGGCAGTAGTGACAGATTGATGTGTTGAGCAGCTCGAGTGAAGATGATAGTTCTGTTTTGAGTAGGCGAAGCCAACGCCTTTGAATACGAGGTTTTGTTTATGGTGACGGCACGATCTGAAATGCTGCCCCAGACAGACAGACAGACAGATATACTTTTCGTTACGTATGCCCTTAGTGAGGAGATTTTCAAGGATGTAGAACATACACTCAAAGACAAGTAAAAATACGCACCATGAAGGAATTATCCGAATGGGACGGAAATTGGTAGATGTGACGTACATGTAAGGAAAAACAAATGACTACAATTTCACAAAAGCTGGATGAGTTATATAAGAGTGAGAGCTTCACGAACTGAGAAAATCAACAATGCGTTGGCCAACCTCTCGTCCTTATGAAAGCAGTTACTCGACTCGGCATTGATTGAGAGAATTGTTGGATGCCCTGTTGAGGATTATCTTGCCAAATTCTGTCCAATTGGCGCGTAAAATCGTCAAAATCCCGAGGTGGTTGGAGGGCCCTGTCCACAATGCTCCAAACGTTCTCAGTTGGGGAGAGATCCGCCGACCTCGCTGGCCAAGCACGAAGACAAGCAGTAGAAGCTCTCTCCGTGTGCGGGCGGGCATTATCTTGCTAAGCCCAGGATGGTTTGCCATGAATGGAAACAAAACGGAGCATAGAATATCGTCGACTTACTGCTGTGTCATAAGGATGCCGCGGATGACTATTAAGAAAGTCCTGCTATGAAAAGAAATGGTACCCCAGCCTGTGGCGTCTCCAGACACGTCTTCGATGGCCAATGGAACTCAGTTGGAAGCGGGGCTCGTCACTGAAGACAATTCTACTCCTGACAATGAGATTCCAAGCCAAAGGTGTGTCTGGAAACGACTGGACTGTGGTGGGATACCATTCTGATTGCCCATGCTGCTGCAAATCGTTCCAGCAAAATTCGGCGTCGCGCTGTAGTAGCACTTGCAAGAGGCGTGCTTTGGAACAGAAATTCTCTATGAATCACCTGCATTACGAGCACATTCTGAGAAAACTTCTCACGTCACGAATGTGCCGAGAGGTCAGAAAATCTGTGACTCCCCTAATTTTCTTCGGATCAGGACGAACTCTAGAGCCGTTAAAAGATGCAGCAAGATTTCATTTCTTGGGCGACGAAGAGGCACTCTTTCGGACTCAAGCGGAGGCCTGTAGCCTGGACATATTTCAACACGGTTGTCAGGTGCTACGATGTTCCTCAAATGTCTCCGAAAAAACTACAATGTCATATAGATAGAAAAGACACGTCGTCAGTTTAATGTGTCGAAGCATGTTCTCTAATGTATGCGTAAAGGTGGGTGGAGTGTTACATAGTCCAAACGGCATAACTCTAAAGTCACAGAGGCCATCAGGTGCTACGAAGGCAGTTTCCTCCCAGTCAGCCTCGTCAACCTCGATTTGCCAGTAGCCTGCCTACATGTCTGTAGTTGAGAAATCATTTGCTCCATTAAAAAAAAAAAAAAAAAAAAAGTTCAAGTGTGTGTGAATTCCTAAGGGACCAAACTGCTGAGGTCGTCGGTCCCTAGACTTACACACTACTTAAACTAACTTAAGCTAAGAACAACACACACACCCATGCCCGAGGAAGGACTCGAACCTCCGGCGGGAGGGACCGCGCAATCCGTGACATGGCGCCTCAGACCGCGAGGCCACTCCGCGCGGCCTTGTTCCTTTCAAGCAGACTACGCCGTTCTTCTTCACAAGGACCACAGTAGAGGTCGACGACTTTCTGAAGGTTCAGTAGTGTCATCTTACAGCATCTTCTCTACTTCCTCCTGAATTACGCGTCGTTCAGGCAGTGACTTCCTGTATGAGTTCTGGCTCATTGATAGATGAATCCCAGTGTTGATACAGTGTTTTACCATGGTCCGTTTGGTCTGTCTTGCCTCCACTCTGAATTTGGGATTTGATAGCATCCGCAAATTGTCCCAGAATGGCTAAGACTCACCGACGCTGTTCCTCGGTCCGACCAGACCCTATTAGCAGTTCGATAGTAGCAGCCTCCACTGCGTTTTATGTAGTGGTAGCGGAGTACAATTTTTCGTCAGGCCGCGGTTTTCCAGTCGTCTAGGGTCCAACCGGTAAGGTCACGAGGCCAAGAGAGGCGCTGCAGACGATGTCGTGCTGTTAGCAAAGGCACTCGCGTCGGTCGTCTGCTTCCATAGTCCATTAACGTCGTATTTCGCCGCATTGTCCAAGAGGATACGTTCGTCGTACGTCCCACATTGATTTCTGCTGTTATTTCACGCAGTGTTACTTGTCTGTTAGCACCGACAACTCTACCCAAACGCCGCTGCTCTCGATCGTTAAATGAAGGCTGTCGGACACTGCGTTGTCCATGGTGAGAGACAATGCCTGAAATTTGCTATTCTCGGCACACTCTTGACACTATGGATCTCGAAGTACTGAATTCCCTAACCATTTCCTAAATGGATGGTTCATGTGTCTAGATGCAACTACCATTCAGCATTCAAAGTCTGTTAATTCCCGTCGTGCGCTCGTAATCACGTCGGAAACCTCTTCACGTGAATCACCTGAGGACAAGTGACAGCTCCGGCAACGTACTGCCCTTTTATACCTTGTGTACGTGGTACTGCCTCCATCTGCATACGCACATATCGCTATCCCATTGTAAGTAGGCCATGTAGCGCTCTATATGAAAATCACTGGCTGTGCTGTGTGCAGTCTGTGGCTAGTTTGCATTGTTGTCTGCCATTGTAGTGTTGGGCAGCTGGATGTTAACAGCGCGTAACGTTGCACAGTTAGAGGTGAGCCGCCAGCAGTGGTGGATGTGGGGAGAGAAATGGCGGAGTTTTGAAATTTGTAAGACTTGATGTCATGAACTGCTATGTATATTATGATTTTTCAACACTATTAAGGTAAATACATTGTTTGTTCTCTATTAAAATCTTTCATTTGCAAACTATGCCTATCATTAGTTAGTGCCTTCCGTGGTTTGAATCTTTTATTTAGCTGGCAGTGGTGGCGCTCGCTGTATTGCAGTAGTTCGAGTAACGAAGATTTTTGTAAGGTAAGTGATTTGTGAAAGATATAGGTTAATGTTACTCAGGGCCACTCTTTTGTAGGGATTATTGAAAGTCAGATTGCGTTGCGCTAAAAATATTGTGAGTCAGTTCAAGCACAGTCTTGTATAATTGTTCAAAAGGGGACGTTTCATATGCCGAGGATACCTCACTGGAATCTTCTGATTTTTTCTTGTAGTTTGTGTAGTTAGTGTAGCTATTGTTTATTGCTAGCGCGTAATTATAAAGAGAATTTCCTTTGTAGTTGCAGTCTTTCATTGTTGTACAGTAAAACAGTTGTGGCATGCATGTAAATTTACACCAAGTATTTCGCAGCTGCACTTGCAATTAACTAGATTTTTTTTCAGTGCTATGTTAATGTGCTCTCTTATTTTTGCTCTTCAAATTGTGCTTTTCTGTGTTATCGTGTGAAATCTTGTGACAATAATGGCGTGTGAAAAACGTAACACTAGGCTCCAAAGTAAACTGAGAAATAATAGTGAGGACGAGCGTAGCTTATCAGCACCATCGTGTAATTAAATAACAGACATTCAAAGTAGTTATTTGGTAATTGTGCATAGGGAAATGGAGCAGGCGGCAAATAATGGTGTAGACAGTGAAACAATTAGTGAACAGGGAAGCATTATCGATCGATCGGTCGGCAACAGCTCGCCTCAGGATTCCGAAATGACAGGACACAATCTTGCAAATACTGTAGATTCAGGTTTTGCGTCCTCACCGTTTTCTCAAATAAATCAAGACACTTTTTCTGCTTTTCAAAATGCGAATATTGCCGGTTCAAATGCACTGCCGAATAGCACCGAGGAACATGTTTCAGACACCGGTGCATTGTTACTACAGTTAATGCAACCAATGGGACAAAAGCTACAAAAGTTAGACACAATGGAACAAAATCTTCAAAAGTTAGACACAACGCTTGAACAAAATCAGAAACAAATGGTTCAAAATCTTCAAAAGTTAGACACAATGGAATAAAATCAGAGACAAACACAGCAACAGTTAGACACAATGGAACAAAATCAGAGACAAACACAGCAACAGTTAGACACAATGGAACAAAATCAGAGACAAACACAGCAACAGTTAGACACAATGGAACAAAATCAGAGACAAACACAGCAAAAGCTTCAAAAGTTAGACATCACACTTGAACAAACACGTGAAGATTTAACTACTGAGTTACATAACATTGAATCGAAATGTCAAAGAGCCTGTAATGACGTAAAAACACAAATTTGTGAGCATTTTCAACCTATTTTTTCGCGGCATGAAAATGCATTACAGAATCACGAAGCAGCCATAAAAGAACTGCAAATTATTGTTCATGAAAATCATGAGACCTTGCAAGCTAAAATTGACTCAGTTGCATCTACCGATTCGGTTACGCAAGTTGCAAAAACTCAGGAAAACTTAAAGGACACAGTAGATACGATTTCAACACAAATGGACACTCTGAAACTTGGTTCAGAAAAACACACAGAGGAAATAATTTCACTATCGGATAAAGTAGCCGAACTTTCAGATCAGTTCACTAACTTATCTACAAAGATAGATGATGATCTGAATGACACAACACCTGTAGCTTTCACTGACACTGAAGAGTATGAACAAATTAGAAAATTCAAACAAAATCAAAATCAAATCAATACACAGTACAAAAGAGAAATCCGGGAAGTACAAGATCAGTTGGCACAAGTAATACAAGAATTACATATTTCAGAGGACACTTGCGCTCCAGTACGGGAAGAGGGACATAGAAATACGGAGCAACCACAAAATAATAACACAGGACACTTCGGAAATTATAAAAGAAATTGGCAAGGCGCATTGAATTTTGAGATGGAACCGCCGAAACGAAGTAACAATGAGCGATGTGCGACTCGCCGACACGATGATTTTGACTATAAGCTGTTCATTACTACACGTAAATTCAAAACATTTAAGAATTCTGGCAACGACATTCATCCACGAGCATGGCTTGTTTTCCTCCCAACTGGTCATTGCAGCACAGATTAGAATTTATGTGGCTACTTAGAGAATGAACCAGCTGTAAGAATGCGATCGGTCATTCACGATTGTCACAGTGAAGGAGATTAGATTTAGATTAGATTAGATTAATACTAGTTCCATGGATCATGAATACGATATTTCGTAATGATGTGGAATGAGTCGAATTTTCCAATACATGACATAATTAGGTTAATTTAACAACACACTTAAGTTAATATAACAACTTTATTTCTTTGTGTTTTTTGTTTTTCTTTATTTTTTTATTTTTATTTTTTTATTTTTTTTAATATTTTTGTTTTGTTTTTTTTTCTTTTTTTTCTTAATTTATATCTAAAAATTCCTCTATGGAGTAGAAGGAGTTGTCATTCAGAAATTCTTTTAATTTCTTCTTAAATACTTGTTGGTTATCTGTCAGACTTTTGATACTGTTTGGTAAGTGACCAAAGACTTTAGTGCCAGTATAATTCACCCCTTTCTGTGCCAAAGTTAGATTTTATCTTGAATAGTGAAGATCATCCTTTCTCCTAGTATTGTAGTTATGCACACTGCTATTACTTTTGAACTGGGTTTGGTTGTTAATAACAAATTTCATAAGAGAGTATATATACTGAGAAGCTACTGTGAATATCCCTAGATCCTTAAATAAATGTCTGCAGGATGATCTTGGGTGGACTCCAGCTATTATTCTGATTACACGCTTTTGTGCAATAAATACTTTATTCCTCAGTGATGAATTACCCCAAAATATGACGCCATATGAAAGCAATGAGTGAAAATAGGCGTAGTAAGCTAATTTACTAAGATGTTTATCACCAAAATTTGCAATGACCCTTATTGCATAAGTAGCTGAACTCAAACGTTTCAGCAGATCATCAATGTGTTTCTTCCAATTTAATCTCTCATCAATGGACACACCTAAAAATTTGGAATATTCTACCTTAGCTATATGCTTCTGATTAAGGTCTATATTTATTAATGGCGTCATACCATTCACTGTACGGAACTGTATGTACTGTGTCTTATCAAAATTCAGTGAGAGTCCGTTTACAAGGAACCACTAAGTAATTTTCTGAAAGACAGTATTGACAATTTCATCAGTTAATTCTTGTTTGTCAGGTGTGATTACTATACTTGTATCATCAGCAAAGAGAACTAACTTTACCTCTTCATGAATATAGAATGGCAAGTCATTAATATATAATAAGAACAACAAAGGACCCAAGACTGACCCTTGTGGAACCCCATTCTTGATAGTTCCCCAGTTTGAGGAATGTGCTGATCTTTGCATGTTATGAGAACTACTTATTCCAACTTTCTGCACTCTTCCAGTTAGGTACGAATTAAACCATTTGTGCACTGTCCCACTCATGCCACAATACTTGAGCTTGTCTAGCAGAATTTCATGATTTACACAATCAAAAGCCTTTGAGAGATCACAAAAAATCCAAATGGGTGGTGTTCGGTTATTCAGATCATTCAAAATTTGACTGGTGAAAGCATATATGGCATTTTCTGTTGAAAAACCTTTCTGGAAACCGAACTGACATTTTGTTAGTACTTCATTTTTACAGATATGTGAAGCTACTCTTGAATACATTACTTTCTCAAAAATTTTGGGTAAGGCTGTTAGAAGGGAGATTGGATGGTAATTGTTGACATCAGATCTATCCCCCTTTTTATGCAAAGGCATAACAATAGCATATTTCAGTCTATCAGGGAAAATGCCCTGTTCCAGAGAGCTATTACACAGGTGGCTGAGAATCTTACTTATCTGTTGAGAACAAGCTTTTAGTATTTTGCTGGAAATGCCATCAATTCCATGTGAGTTTTTGCTTTTAAGCAAGTTTATTATTTTCCTAATTTCAGAGGGAGAAGTGGGTGAGATTTCAATTGTATCAAATTGCATAGGTATGGCCTCTTCCATTAACAGCCTAGCATCTTCTAATGAACACCTGGATCCTACTATATCCATAACATTTAGAAAATGATTATTAAAAATATTTTCAAATTCTGACTTTTTGTTCGTAAAGTTTTCATTCAATTTGATGGTAATACTGTCTTCCTGTGCTCTTGGTTGACTTGTTTCTCTTTTAATAATATTCCAAGTTGTTTTAATTTTATTATCAGAGTTGCTGATTTCAGACATGATACACATACTCTTGGATTTTTTAATAACTTTTCTTAATATAACACAGTAGTTTTTATAATGTTTGATAGTTTCTGGGTCACTACTCTTTCTTGCTGTCAGATACATTTCCCTTTTCTGGTTACAAGATATTTTTATACCCTTAGTAAGCCATGGTTTGTTACAAGGTTTGTTATGAGTATATGTAACTATTTTCTTGGGGAAGCAGTTTTCAAATGCATTTACAAAAATGTCATGAAATAAATTATATTTTAAATTGGCATCAGGTTCACGGTACACCTCATCCCAGTCTAACTGCTGTAGGCTTTCCCTGAAATTTGCAATTGTTAAAGCGTTGACTGAACGTACTACTTTGGAGGACTGTTTAGTATTGCTGAATGGAGCTATGTCATATATTGTAACTAGCTGTGCACCATGATCAGAAAGACCATTCTCAACAGGCTGAGCATTTATCTGGTTAAACTTATCTTGGTCTATAAAGAAGTTATCTATCAGTGAGCTGCTATCCTTTACCACCCGAGTAGGAAAATCAATAACGGGTGTCAAATTGAAAGAACCGAGTAATACTTCAAGGTCATTTTTCCTATTACCCTCTTTCAGAGAATCTACGTTGAAGTCCCCACAAATAATAATTTGCTTTCCCCTGTCTGACAGATAGCACAACAAGGAGTCCAAATTTTTCAGAAATAGATGAAAATTTCCTGATGGGGACCTATATACAGTTACAATTATAAATGTGCCTTTATTCAATTTAAGCTCGTAGGCACATGCTTATATATGTTTCTCTACACAAAACTTTTTTGTTTCTATACTTTTTGCACAATGATAACTTTTGACATACATGGCAACTCCTCCTTTCTCCATATTTTCTCTCATTACATGTGCAGAGAGCTTATATCCACTTACATTTACCTTATCCATATCAGTAACAATGTGGTGCTCAGACAGGCATAGTATATCTATTTCATTCTCAGCTTCTAAATCTTCTAAACAAACCAGAAGCTCATCTACTTTATTCTTTAAACTCCCAATATTTTGATGAAATATACTTACATTATTTTTAATTATACTTTTATGAGAACCTTTCCTTATTCTAACATTTGCAGTACTCTCCTGTCTGAGTTTCTCATTGTGCTTAGGCCTAGTTCCTATACCAGTGGTCACATGGTGTTCAGAGAGGCAGATTATGTCAACTGGGTTGGGTGACTTTAATTCATCAATGCAATTACCTAGGACTGAGATACAACTTGGTGGAGATAAAATTTCTGGTGATTGGTGAAAATTTATAATTGACAGCTGTGATTGGTGATCCAATGTGCTAGAATTGTGCTGTTTAATTTCTTTCCCAAACTGAAGATTTGTTTCAATCCTGACCTCTCGTAGAACTTGACATCTTTCTGTCTTACCTATCCTAAAAAAGGTGCTGCTCCAACACCTGTGACCACTGGTATTTTACCATTCATGGCAGTGCCTCCCCCCCTTAAATTTCCTGCTATTACCCCAGCCAGTTTCCCCTTCCCTTTCCTGTTGAAATGTAGGCCGTGCCTGGTATAGTCCCACCTACTGAGATAATCAACAGGAACCACACCAATATGAGCCCCCGCACCCGACCCAAGCAGCCGTTCCAACTCCAAATTAACTCTCCCAACAGAAGAGTTCAAATGAGGCCAGTCATGGCGTCTCAGGACAGATACAAATTCAACATTGGTGTGTCTCGATGCCGACGCAATGTTTACCAGGTCACACTCTATACTGTACCCAGGATCTCTGTTGATGCTGTTCCCTGGCCCTCCCACAATAACCACGGTGTCTTCCCTGGTAAATCCTTTACAGAGTGAACCTAAATGCTCTGTCACGTGATCCAGACTAGCACTTGGTTTAAAAAATTTGTGACCTGGTATTCTGGTCCTAATTCCTCCTGCAGAAGTTGGCCTACACCTCTGGCATGAGAACTGCCTAACAACAAAACTTTCTTCCTTTTCGATGACTTTCCTACATTCTTTTTCAATTTCCTATTGAAAGTTTGTTGTGTCCTGTCTACACCTACCTCTGCTTGAGGCTCATCAGTTTCTAACTGAAGCAACAGGTCAAACTTATTTTTGACATTCACCACAAAACTGGCAGTCTTAGTTCTAGGCCTGTTCCTTCTGCTACCTGTTGCCACTTCCCACCTCTCTTTGCCCTTCTCCCTCCTTAACCTGTCCAGATCTTCCCTAGCCTGATCTAGCTCAGCCCGAAGGGCAGCAGTTTTCCCATCCTGTTCCACTATCTTCCTATCTCTGCTGCAAATCCTACATAACCACTGATGAGCCTGATCCACTTTCCCAACACCCACGCCACTGCAGTCCCCCCAGTGAAAAAAGCTACTGCATCCATCACACCAAACCCCGGAACTAACAATTCTACGGCAAGTCAGGCACTTCTCACTCATGGCAAAAATAATACTTTAGCTAGAATAAATCAATTAAATTACCGAAAATCAAAAAATACGTTACAAGAATTAAGCCTATTCACAAATTTTTTTATCATGCCTTCCTCTCAGCATATTGGTCTCAAGCTACACAAGACCGAGTAAAACATAGCATCATAATGATGAAACATTTCGAACAATCTGAATTCTCCAGTCTTGTGAAATATTTTGAAGACATGTTGCACAAGAATCAGTACCTGTCAAACCCATAAAGCCCCTCAGAACTCATCCGCATTTGCTTAATCAAATTACCTGAACATTTACGACATATTATTTTGGCAGGACGTTGCAAAGACGACATTGAAGCTTTTCAGGGATTGTTACAAGAACTGGAAATTGACATTGACAATCGCGGAAATCGCGGAACGCGAAAACAGGAACACAACAATTACAGGTCACATCTGTCACAATTCCGCGACGAAAGAAATAATAACTGGACACGACAAGGCTATTCTCACAACGCAAAACGTGACCAAAACAGACACCACCCATATGACAACCGTTGGCAGAATAATAGTTACAGAGAAAGATCGCTTTTCCATAGTAATGAATGTGACAGAGACAACCATAGAAACAGACAATATGGGAACCAAAATAATTATTATCAAGGGAGACAGAATAACTTCAGACACAACGGTCCATTGCGCAGTTACGATTCAGGGAGAAATTCTCCACCACGTGACCGACAAGAAAGAAACTATGGAAACTACCGACATGACGACAGACGATATGATCGTAACGACAGACCTGAATTGCATCAGAACTGGCGGGATTCAAACAGAGCAGGGCCTTCTCGTCAAGGTGAATTTGTAGAAGTTAGGTCTCCTAATCCCAATAACGACGCGCGCCAACAATGGAACAGACAATGACTCACACCGCAGGCAGCCGCGCGCGCCGGCTGGCTCAGAGAAAAATAACATAGACGCTAACCTTGAGAAAAATTTTAGCATTCCTCACCGACGTATACCGCATGATAATTCCGTTCAAGTTGAACCTCTGCGTACTAGGAAGAGTAAAGGTTTACACCACATTTCACATGTAAAACCGTTTATTGAAAGATAATCTGCTTTTTAACTTTGTCTTTGCCATATAACTTTTCACTTTACATTGCTAGTATGCTTTGTCAGACTTAGAATCTGTTAACATGCAACAATGTTTGAAGTTAAATATCCAGTCATGAACCAAGAGAACTTATTTAAACAGAAATTACGAATGCATTGTTATTGTGAACAGACGACACAGTGTTATTGTGTGTGTACATTCTTGCTTGTTAGTTGCACGATTACGTAACGTCTATAAGGCTCACATACTTAGAACATTTACCAGTATTGCTAATGAGATTTTAATGCAACATTTTGGTTTACTTGAAAATGCATTCTGGATTTAAAGTACTTTCTGTGAGATACCAGATGACACAGTGGTTAGTTTATGTGACAGCCACACGATTTTATCACGACGCTACTAATGAGTGACAATTTACAGTGTTGCTTTTTCAGTGTTTCTGTTTTATATCTGCACAGTTTTTCTGAATTATTCTGGAAAGTAAAACATGTTTTAGTAGTAACTTTTGTGGTATAGCTACAATGAGACAGCCTTTTTCGTAGCACAACAATACGTTACATTATAGTACTTTCTTCATCACGGCAATAAGCATAATAACTATGATATCTATACGCAAAGCATCTCACTTTTGTTTATGATGAGGTAAGTACATTGACTTCAGCAGAACTTTGCTTACAGAGGACGATAACTACGACACTTCCACATAATTATCTTACAACAAGACGCACATTTAGCGCTACAGGACATGCATTTGAGTGATTAATTTTGTACTTGAACCATTTATTTTTCAAGATTTTTGAATTACAAAGGTTTTCCGTGATACATTTCATTCCATTGCTGTAATCTGTAACACCTGAGGGTATAATTACATTAATCCTCAGGGGGGTACACGCTTACTTTGTGTATCACGTGTTTGGCAAGCACAAGGAGCCCTAGCTAATATGGTATTTGCTTATACAACTTTACACATCGGTACCATGTTTCTCTAACACAGAATTACACAGCTATCTGATTATCTAACCGAGAGAGACAAACATTTATAATACTACATCAGTGACAGATGTTTACGTAATTACACCGTTGGATAACTTCACACTTATGAAATTGTATTTTGTCTGTACTTTGTGAACTCTTCATATTTTTTCAGAACCATTGTGATACCATGAGAGTTTTGAATGACGTATTTGGTATGGGATCATGATTTTTAAAGTACGTTTGAGGTAGATAACACTTTTGAAATGAGCAGAGAATTTTTTTTAGGTTTTAAAATATTCAGAAAGCTACGACGATTTTGAGATGTGATTGATCTGTTATGATGTTATTATTACGACGACGATGTGTATTATGCTGTTGAGGTATGCTTATGATCAATGAGATGCTATATGAGAAATTTGATTATGCTCTGTATTTATTATGAGGAAATTTTGAAGACGTGTTGATGAATATGTATATGTGTAATAAGGTAAGGAATAATGAGTAGTGGTTAAGGACTCTGATTTGTGGAAAAGGTTGTTGGAAACCAAGAATCGTACTTTAAGAGTTTTGAAATGTATGTAAATGCATGAGTGTATTACAATGCCGACGAAAATTTTTTGGACACTGTTATATCAATAGGATTTTGTTTCTACACATTTGTAACACAAATTCTCAACCTGTGAATTTTTTTAATATAAGACTGCCACTGTAGCGGAAACTGCTGTCACAAATATTTCAGTAAGAAAGTTAAGTGACCTTCACGTAATGCGTCATGGACGCCCAGCTGTACCACCTGCCTGGAAAAAAGCCATTAGTGTGTAGCTTTCAGAGGCACAGGTAGAGAAAAAAAAGAGGCCATTATCCTCGCTATTGTCATTTCTTTGTAGAAAGCGTCACAAATACGACACGCTCAAACTTGAAAACATATGATTACACTTTGGGGCTCTTAATTTATGATATTTACTAAAATGCCTAATGAAATGATGGGAAACATTTTTACATCTATTGTCTTTCTAGTTGAAGAGTTTGCTCATTTTGTTTAATATCTAGTTTCTAGCTGCACTGCAGCATTGGTTAAAATAAAATTTTATGGATGTACTAATATAGATATTTTATGCATACAGATCCAGTAAATAATAACTTAAAAAAAACGAAGGAGCACAAAAAGACATTTCCCTTCACAGGACTTGCATACATAATTTTCTTTTCAACTACTTGGTAATATTTTTCGTAGAATAAGTTGTGGTGCACCACTTTAATTACATAGACATTAAGATGTGTATAGACATTTCCCTTATATGCATTGTTGTCTTTAGGTTACTATTCTTTCTGCTTGAGCTTTGTCATGTTTAGATATAAGTTATTGCATTTGCTGCTGCTGTTTGCCAAGCATAGTGCTACTAAATTTCACTTTGTATTACTCTGTTAAGCCAGTTTTACTACTGATTTATTTTTTTTGTTTGCTGCACATTGTATTATATTAGTTGTAATATTGCAATTGCTTTGCTAATTTCTATAATGCTGCTTGCTTTGCAAACCTGCATTTTTTTGTCATTGCTGTTTGTGTTAATTGTTTTGTGCTGCTGCATTGCCTCGTCCCTTAGTTTAGCATCTGAGCTCAGTATATTTAAGTTAGCTTAAGATGGGGTAGGCCATATAAGAGAACAAGTTGTGATAAATTGGAAGAAATGCATTGAGAAGCTATAAGAAAATGGTTTGGCCAAAAAAGTAGTGTACAGTGGAGAAAAACTATTTTTGAAAGAGGATGTGACCAGAATACAGAAAGCATGCTTGAGTAGGATTTTTTTGGTGGAAATAAATGTTGAAATAAGAGGAAAGATCTACAGAATGAAGTTTTGGGTTGGACTGCAGTACCAAATGTCACATTGAAAACAAACCCTGTCCTGTATTTTTGTGTTATTACACTATGTGAATTTGTGTTTTTCCTGTCTTAATGTGTTTAGCTAATAAGAGTTATGTTATAGAATTTTTCTGATAATATGTTAATTACTTTGTAAAGATGTTTAGACATTATTTATTCTGTTTTGTTGCTCACATGTGAAGTTGATGTTTCGAAAGTTATTCTGATCTTTTATGTATGTACTTATGTCATAATTCCTGTAACACTGATGTATCTGTTTATTTATATTCTTTGGTAAAGCCTGTACTACTATAAATTTATCTGTATTGTTATGTTCTTTAATGATGTATTTTGTACCTTTGTTATTGTATTCTTATGTTATAAAATTGTAATTGACACCAGTTCATCAAATTAAGTAACTTGTAAGTTACATTTCACCGCACACGTTTCTGTTGGTCATAGTATATGGACAATATGTGAGAAGTAGGGACTGATAGTGTTTGCACATGTGTTAATAATTCAGCAAGGGACTGGATAACAGCATTGCTGGTTCTAAGTACATTTCAAACAAATTTTTTGTGAGTGGACATGTGGTGGTTTATGGACTTGCTATATTCTCCGCAAGACTCTTCGATGGTGATTGTGCACCTGCACAGTCGCGACAGATGGCTGCTGGCCGTCTCTACAAGGACTACAGTGGGTCTGCATCTTTGATGGCTCACCAGTACCATTACTTCTACAAGGACTACAGTGGGTCTGCATCTTTGATGGCCCACCAGTACCATTATTTCTACAAGGACTACAGTGGGTCTGCACGTTTGATGGCCCACCAATCCCATACTCTCTACCAAGACTATAGTGGGTCTGCTCTGCGATAACCTACCTACCAATATTCTTCAAAACGTCGAATGACTCTGCTGTGGGTTTCCTCTGTTGTGGCCCATTACCTGTCTGCATGTCAAGAGTCAGCACTGTCTTTCCGTTGGAAGGACAACACTACTTCTTCAAGACTGCATGGAAATCCACTACTTCCGTGTGCATTTTCTTTTACTGCTCAGACTATGAGAAAAGAAACTGCAGTTTTACTGTGATGAATGATCAGGACAGTCTTTATGGACTGTGAGAAAATTTTAGCTTTTGACCAACATTGTATCAATAAGTGTGTGCATTTGATATCTTTGTTATTGTAATCATGAAAAATTTCTTCAAATTATTTTTGGCCACTTCCCAAAACAATTTGTAAAATTTTTTGTGGAGAGCGTGGGGGCTATGTAAGTAGGCTGTTTAGGTTCTTATATTGGTAACGCCATGTAGCGCTCTATATGAAAATCACTGGCTGTGCTGTGTGCAGTCTGTGGCTAGTTTGCATTGTTGTCTGCCATTGTAGTGTTGGGCAGCTGGATGTTAACAGTGCGTAGCGTTGCACAGTTGGAGGTGAGCCGCCAGCAGTGGTGGATGTGGGGAGAGAAATGGCGGAGTTTTGAAATTTGTAAGACTGGATGTCATGAACTGCTATGTATATTATGATTTTTCAACACTATTAAGGTAAATCCATTGTTTGTTCTCTATTAAAATCTTTCATTTGCCAACTAAGCCTATCAGCAGTTAGTGCCTTCCGTAGTTTGAATCTTTTATTTAGCTGGCAGTAGTAGCGCTCGCTGTATTGCAGTAGTTCGAGTAACGAAGATTTTTGTGAGGTAAGTGATTTGTGAAAGTGAAACGTCCCCTTAGAAAAATTATACAAGACTGTGCTTAAACTGACACACAATATTTTTAGCGCAACGCAATCTGACTTTCAATAATCCCTACAAAAGAATGGCCCTGACTAACATTAACCTATACCTTTCACAAATCACTTACCTCACAAAAATCTTCGTTACTCGAACTACTGCAATACAGCGGTTAACATCCAGCTGCCGCTGCCCAACACTACAATGGCAGACAACAATGCAAACTAGCCACAGACTGCACACAGCACAGCCAGTGATTTTCATACAGAGCGCTACGTAACGTTGCCAATAAGAAAACATAAACAGCCTAACAACATAGCCCCCATGCTCCTCACAATAAAATTTTACAAATTGTTTTGGGCACTGGCCAATACAGATTTGAAAAAAATTTTCATAATTACAGTAAGAAAGATATCAAATGCACACACTTCTTGATACAATGTTGGTCAAAAGCTAAAATTTTCTCACAGTCCATAAAGACTGTCCTGATCATTCATCACAGTAACATTGCAGTGTTTTTCTCAAAGTCTGAGCAGTAAAAGAAAATGCACAGGGAAGTAGTGGATTTCCATGCAGTCTTAAAGAAGTAGTGTTGTCCTTCCAACGGAAAGACAGTGCTGACTCTTGACATGCAGACAGGTATTGGTCCACAACAGAGCAAACCCACAGCAGTCAGTCGAAATTTTGAAGAGTATTGGTAGGTAGGTCATCACAGAGCAGACCCACTGTAGTCCTGGTAGAGATTACGGTATTGGTAGGCCACCAGAGGTGCAGACCCACTGCAGTCCTTGTAGAAATAATGGTACTGGTGAGTCAGCAAAGACGCAGACCCACTGTAGTCCTTGTAGAAATAATGGTATTGGTGGGTCATCAAAGGTGCAGACCCACTGTAGTCCTTGTAGAGACGGCCAGCAGCCATCTGTTGAAAATGTGCAGGTGCACAATCCCCATCGAAGAGTCTTGAGGACAATATAGCAAGTCCTTAAACCACCACTTGTTCACTCACAAAGTTTTTTAATTGTCCTTAGAACCAGCAATGCTGTTATCCAGTCCCTTGCTGAATTATTAACACACGTGCAAACACTAACAGTCCCTACTTCTCACATATTGTCCATATACTATGACCAACAGAAATGTGTGCAGTGAAATGTAACTTACAAGTTAATAATATGATGAACTGGCATCAATTACAATTTTATAACATGAGAATACAATAACAAAGGTACAAAATACATCATTAAAGAACATAACAATACAGATAACATTTGTAGTAAAACAGGCTTTACAAAAGAATAGAAATAGACATATACATCAGTGTTACAGGAATTATGACATAAGTGAATATATAAAAGATCAGAATAACTTTTGAAACATCAACTTCACACATGAGCATTAAAACAAAACAGAATAAATATTGTCTAAGCATCTTTACAAGGTAAAGAACATAGTATTTGAAAAATTCTACAACATAAATCTTATTAGCTAAACACTTAAAGACAGGAAAAAGACAAATACACAAGGGTACACAAACACATAGAGAGATGACACAAAAGGAAAGGACAGGGTTTGTTTTACTGCAGTATTTTGCATGGAGATCTCCCGTCATTCATCATTATTCCCAAAAGTCCTCTCTAAGCCTGCTTTCTGTATTCTGTTCACATCCTCTTTCAAAAATAGTTTTTCACCACTGTACACTACTTTTTTTGGCCAAACCATATTCTTATAGCTTCTCAATGCATTTCTTTACATTCATCACCACCTTTTCTCTTATATAGCCTACCCTATCTTAAGCTAACTTAAATCTACTGAGCTCAGATGCTAAACTAAGGGATGAGGCAATGCAGCAGTACAAAACAATTAACACAAACAGCAATGACAAAATATTCAAATTGGCCAAGCAAGCAGCAATATTACAACTAATATTACGCAATGAGCAGCAAACAAGAAAAATAAATCAGTAGTAAAACTGGCTTAACAGAATAATGTAAAGTGAAATTTAGTAGTACTATGCCTGGCAAACAGCAGAAGCAAATGCAATAAATTATATCTAAACATGACAGAGCTTAAGCAGAAAAATATTACAGTAAAGACAACAATGCAGATAAGGGAAATGTCTATTCACATCTTAATATCTATGTCATTAAAGTGGTGCACCACAACTTATTCTACAAAATAAATTACCAAGTTCTTGAAAAGAAAATTATGAATGCAGTTCCTGTGAAGATAAATGTCTTTTTGTGCTCCCTCATTTTTTTGGAAAAAATTATTATTTACTCGATCTGTAGACAGAAAATTTTTTTATTAGTACATCTATAAAATTTTATTTTAACCAATGCTGCAGTGCAGCTAGAAACTAGATATTAAACACAATAGGCAAAGCAAGGCGTGAAACGTCATTCACTAGCCAAATGGCATTTCATAATGCAGTAAACAATCTTTCAACTAGCAAGGCAATAGATGTGAAATGTTTCTCATCATTTCATTAGGCATTTTAGTAAACATCATAAATTAAGAGCTCCACAGTATAATCATATGTTTTCAAGTTTGAGCGTGTCGTATTTGCCATGCTTTCTACAAAGGAATGTCAATAGCGAGGATATTGGCCTCCCTTTTTTTTTCTACCTGTGCCTCTGAAAAGGCACACACTAATGGCTTTTTCTCCAGGCATCTGACACAGCTGGGTGCCCACGACACATTACGTGCAGGTGGTCACTTAACTTTCTTACGGAAATATTTACGACAGCAGTTTATGCTACAGTGGCAGTCTCATATAAAAAATTTCACAGGTCGATAATTTGCGTTGCAAATGTGTAGAAACAAAATCCTATGAATATAACAGTGTCCAAAAAATTTTCAGTGGCATTGTAATACATTCACACATGTACACACATTTCATAACTGTTAAAATACGATTCTTGGTTTCCAACAACCTTTTTCACAAACCAGAGTCCCTAACCACTACTCATTATTCCTTACCTTATTCGTCGACACTTCTTCAATATTTCATCATAACAGATACGTAGCATACTCAAATAACTCATATAGCATCAGCTTATTGATCATAAACATACCGCAACAGCATAATACACATAGTCATCGTAATAATATCATCATAAAACCTTAGTCAACTCTCAAAATCGTCGTAGCTTCCTCCAATAATTTAAAAACCTAAAAAAAATTCTCTGCTCATGTCAAAAGTTTCATCCACCTCAAACGTACTTTAAAAATCATGATCCCATACCAAATACATCATTCAAAGCTCTCATAGTATCACAATGGTTCTGAAAATTATGAAGGGTTCACACAGTACACACAAAATAAAATTTCATAAGTGTGAAGTTATCTAGCTGTGTAATTGCGTAAACATCTGTCACTGACGTAGAAAAAAAAGTTTGTCTCTCTCAATTAAATGAACAGATAGCTGTGTAATTTATGTATTAGGGAAATATGGTACCGATGTGTAAAGTTGTATAAGCAAATACCATATTAGCTAGGGCTCCTTGTGCTTGCCAAACACATGATACACAAAGTAGGCGTGTACCCCCCTGAGGATTAATGTAATTATACCCTCAGGTGTTACAGATTACAGCAATGGAATGAAATGTATCACGGAAAACTTTCATTGTAATTCAAATATCTTTAAAAATAAATGATTTAAATGCAAAATTAATCACTCAAATACGTGTCCTGTAGCGCTAAATGTGCGTCTTGTTGCAACATAATCTCTGTGGAAGTGTCGTAGTTATGGTCCTCCGAAAGCTAAGTTCTGCAGAAGTCAATGTACTTACCTCATGATAAACAAAAGTGAAATGCTTTGCGTATAGATATCTTAGTTATTACGCTTATTGTTGTGATGAAGAAAGTACTGTACTGTAACGTATTGTTGTGCTACGGAAAAGGCTGTCTCATTGTAGCTATACCACAAAAGTTACTACTAAAACATGTTTTACTTCCCAGAATAAAACAGAAAACTGTGCAGATATAAAACAGAAACACTGCAAAAGCAACATTGTAAATTGTCACTCATTAGTAGCGTCATGATATAATTGTGTAGCTGTCAAAGAAACCAAATGCTAAGTCATATTTAATCCCACAGAAATTACTTCAAATAAAGAATGTCATTTCAAGTAAACCAAAATGTTGCATGAAAATCTCATTAGCAGTGCCGGTATATGTTCTAAGTATGTGAGCCTTATAGCCGTTACGTGATCGTGCAACTAACAAGCAAGAATGTACACACACAGTAACACTGTGTCGTCTGTTCACAATAACAATGCATTCGCAATTTCTGTTTAAATAAGTTCTCTTGGTTCTTGACTGGATAGTTAACTCTAAAACATAGTTGCATGTTAACAGTTTCTAAGATTGAAAAAGAGTACTAGTAACGTGAAGTGAAAAATGTTATGGCAAAGACTAAGTTAAAAAGGCATATTATATCTCAATAAATGGTTTTACATGTGAAATGTGGGGCAATCCTTTACCCTTTCTAGTACGCAGAGTTTCAACTTAAAAGCAACTGTCATGTTTTATACGTCGGTAAGGAATGCTAAATCTTTTCTCAAGGTTAGCGTCTGTGTTATTTTTCTCTGAGCCAGCCGGCGCAGGTGGCTGCCTGTGGTGCGAATCATTGTCTGTTCCTTTATTGGCATGCATCGTTATTGGGATTAGGAGACCTAGCTTCTACAAATTCACGTTGTCGAAAGTGCACTGCTCTGTTTGAATCCCGCCAGTTCTGATGAAATTCAGGTCTGTCGTTACGATCATATCGTCTGTCGTCATGTCGGTAGATTCCATAGTTTCTTTCTTGTCGGTCACGTGGTGGAGAACTTCTCCCTGAATCGTAACTGCGCGCTGAACTGTTGCGTCTGAAGTTATTCTGTCTCCCTTGATAATAAGTGTTTTGGTTCCCAAATTGTCTGTTTCTCTGATTGTCTCTGTGATAGTCACTACCGCGGAGAGGTGATCTTTCCCTGTAATTATTACTACTCTGCCAACGGTTGTCATACGGGTGGTGTCTGTTTTGGTCAGGATATGTGTTGTGAGAATAGCCTTGTTGTGTCCAGTAATTATTTCTTTCATCGCGGAATTGTGACAGATGTGACCTGTACTTGTTGTGCTCCTGTTTTCGCGTTCCACGATTGTCATTGTCAATTTCCAGTTCTTGTAACAGTCCCTGAAAAGCTTCAATGTCGTCTTTGCAACGTCCTGCTAAAATAATATGTCATAAATGTTCCGGCAATTTGATTAAGCAAATGCGGATGAGTTCTGAGGGGCTGTATGGGTTTGAAAGATACTGATTCTTATGCAACATGTCTTCAAAATATTTGACAAGACTGGAAAATTCAGATTGTTCAAAGTGTTTCATCATCATGATGCTATGTTTTACTCGGTCTTGTGTAGCTTGAGACCAATATGCTGAGAGGAAGGCATGGTAAAATTCTCCTTCACTGTGACAATCGTGAATGAACGATCGCATTCTTACAGCTGGTTCATTCTCTAAATAGCCACACATAAATTCTAATCTGTGTTCTAACGACCAGTTGGGAGGAAAACAATGAGAGAATTGATGGAGCCATGCTTGTGGATGAATGTCGTTGCCAGAATTCTTAAATGTTTTGAATTTACGTGTAGTAATGAACAGCTTATAGTCAAAATCATCGTGTCGGCGAGTCGCACATCGCTCATTGTTACTTCGTTTCGGCGGTTCCATCTCAAAATTCAATGCGCCTTGCCAATTTCTTTCATAATTTCCGAAGTGTCCTGTGTTATTATTTTGTGGTTGCTCCGTATTTCTATGTCCCTCTTCCTGTACTGGAGCGCAAGTGTCCTCTGAAATATGTAATTCTTGTATTACTTGTGCCAACTGATCTTGCACTTCCCGGATTTCTCTTTTGTACTGTGTATTGATTTGACTTTGATTTTGTTTGAATTTTCCAATTTCTTCATACTCTTCAGTGTCAGTGAAGGCTACAGGTGTTGTGTCATTCAGATCATCATCTATCTTTGTAGATAAGTTAGTGAACTGATCTGAAAGTTCGGCTACTTTATCCGATAGTGAAATTATTTCCTCTGTGTGTTTTTCTGAACCAAGTTTCAGAGTGTCCATTTGTGTTGAAATCGTATCTACTGTGTCCTTTAAGTTTTCCTGAGTTTTTGCAAGTTGCGTAACCGTATCGGTAGATGCAACTGAGTCAATTTTAGCTTGCAAGGTCTCATGATTTTCATGAACAATAATTTGCAGTTCTTTTATGGCTGCTTCGTGATTCTGTAATGCATTTTCATGCCGCGAAAAAATAGGTTGAAAATGCTCACAAATTTGTGTTTTTACGTCATTACAGGCTTTTTGACATTTCGATTCAATGTTATGTAACTCAGTAGTTAAATCTTCACGTGTTTGTTCAAGAGTTTGTTCCAATGAGTCTAACTTTTGAAGCTGTTGCTGTGTTTGTCTCTGGTGTTGTTCCATTGTGTCTAACTTTTGAAGATTTTGTTCCATTGTGTCTAACTGTTGCTGTGTTTGTCTCTGGTGTTGTTCCATTGTGTCTAACTTTTGAAGTTTTTGCTCCATTGTGTCTAACTGTTGCTGTGTTTGTCTCTGATTTTGTTTCATTTGCTGCATTAATTGTAATAATAATGTATTAGTGTCTGGAATCTGTTCCTCTATGCTTTTCGGCAGTGCATTTGCACCGGCAACATTTACATTTTGACGAGCAGAAAATGTGTCTTGACTTATTTCAGAAAACGGTGGGGACCCAAAACCTGAGTCTACAGTATTTGCAATATTGTGTTCTGTCATTTCGGATTCCTGAGGCGAGCTGTTGCCGACCGATCGATCGAAAATGCTTCCCTGTTCACTAATTGTTCCACTGTCTACGCCATTATTTGCCGCCCGCTCCATTTCCCTATGCACAATTACCAAATTACCACTTTGAATGTCTGTTAATTCATTACACAGTGGTGCTGATAAGCTACGCTCGTCGTCACTATTATTTCTCAGTTTACTTTGTAGCCTAGTGTTACGTTTTTCACACGCCATTATTGTCACAATATTTCACACGATAACACAGAAAAGCACAATTTGAAGAGCAAAAATAAGAGAACACATTAACATAGCACTGAAAATAATATCTAGTTAATTGCAGCTGCGAAATACTTGGTGCAAATATACATGCATGCCACAACTGTTTTACTGTACAACAATGAAAAACTACAACTACAAAGGAAATTCTCTCTATGATTACGCGCTAGCAATAAACAATAGCTACACTAACTACACAAACTGCAAAAAAAAATCAGAAGATTCCAGTGAGGTATCCTCGGCTAAGGGTCGACATATGAAATGTCCCCTTAGAAAAATTATACAAGACTGTGCTTAAACTGACACACAATATTTTTTAGCGCAACGCAATCTGACTTTCAATAATCCCTACAAAAGAATGGCCCTGACTAACATTAACCTATACCTTTCACAAATCACTTACCTCACAAAAATCTTCGTTACTCGAACTACTGCAATACAGCGAGCGCCACTACTGCCAGCTAAATAAAAGATTCAAACTATGGAAGGCACTAACTAATGATAGACATAGTTAGCAAATGAAAGATTTTAATAGAGAACAAACAATGTATTTACCTTAATAGCCATAATTGACATCCAGTCTTACAAATTTCAAAACTCCGCCATCTCTCTCCCCACATCCACCACTACTGGCGGCTCACCTCCAACTGCGCAACGCTACGCGCTGTTAACATCCAGCTGCCGCTGCCCAACACTACAATGGCAGACAACAATGCAAACTAGCCACAGACTGCACACAGCACAGCCAGTGATTTTCATACAGAGCGCTACGTAACGTTGCCAATAAGAAAACATAAACAGCCTACTTACAAAAGGTATATGTTAATGTTACTCAGGGCCACTCTTTTGTAGGGATTATTGAAAGTCAGATTGCGTTGCGCTAAAAATATTGTGAGTCAGTTTAAGCACAATCTTGTATAATTGTTCAAAAGGGGACGTTCCACCATAACTTGTGTTACCTCAGTATACGTGTTCCTGTCAGCTGGGCGTATTTTCCCTTTTCGGTCTTCAGCACAAGTACTTACGTGTCACGGAACATAATTTTCTTTAGCTGGCTACGGTAAGCAGTCGACATCACAGTAGAAGAATCCCTTGGGTCGACTAGTGCCCGAACTGGTTGGGTCTCAGTGATGACGTCGATGACATCTCCTTACATCTTGATAGCTGTCATGCATGAAGGATTTTCATCTGTGGAGCCTCGCCTCCGTAGATGGTCGCCTCGCTTAGTTTTCCTGAATTCGGCAGCTAGGCGAGTGGTTGGTACCTTTCTCTGTGCGGCGATGAAGAATGGCTGCGGCTTGTTGGGGAGCGACCTCGTCCAGGGTACGTGGTGGGCCTCGTCCCATATGGTCGACTATAATCGTCTACAGTTGACTGGTGTGATGATTGACGTTTTCGGCGTAATACCGTATTTTACGGACTATAAGACGCTATGAACTATAAGACGCACCTTAATTCTTAAGCGATTTTTAAAAAAGTAACATTTTTACCATTTTTATTATTAGACTGCAAAGCCAGACTAGGAAAAAATTCTTAGTTTATAAAACCCAGCTGACCTTTAAAATCCCTGAAAATCGTCATCTGAACTTTCTTCTTCTTCGTCTTCCTCCTCTTCGTTGTCAACGTTGTCCTCTTCATGGATAATGCGGTCTTCACTGTCATCGAGATCGTCACTTATGCCGCACTTCGTAGAAGATTTAACAGTAATGTCTTCTCTCACTATAGACCACGACTATTTTATTGTGAAGTAAGGCCTCCGGAATAACAGCAAGCTCTGTATTTCCCTGTCTCAATTTCTCTTTCACAAAAACTTTCAAATGACTGCTAAACTAATCTAGCACAAGAAGAGAACTCTTCTTGAATAAAACACCTTTCTTCCCTTCCACACCCTGTTAATCCATAATTTCATACCATCCTCGTCCATCCAACCCTTGTCATGTACGTGAACATCAACACCTGGCGATATTTAAGAAGTTTTTCGCACTGTTTTGCGCTTTAAAATGATCATTGGTTTAAGTTTAATACCGTCAACATAACATGAAAGGACAATAGTGTAGTGCATCTTTTCATGTCCACTTGTTTTTATAGTTACAGTTTTAGCATCTTCCGTGGCAACAATTACGTTACTCGGCAAATAAAATGTCAGAGGAGTTTCTTCCATATTTGCTATTTGACTTAGTTCCACACTGATTTTCTTCCGATGTGAATAATAAAGCGGTGGAAAGATAATATTTTCTCTTCGTACTATTATGGCATTTTCTGAGATTTTTGCCTTTGGTTCGCATGCTAAGCCCATGATGCTTCATACACCTGTAGCACCAACCAACTCCACCCTTAAAGTATATTAAATTCCACTGTAGCGCTACCATACGAGCGTGTATTTGAACTATTTTTGTATTAATTCCAATGCCATTTTGATTGTGTCCTTGAATCCATTTCAATAAGTCGTCTTCTAGTTTTGGTCATTTTGCATTCTGTCCTCTATTCGCACATTTAGTCTTCCATATTTTTTTCAGTTCTTCTTTACTAGCCCGCTAACCGGCGATGGTTTTTTTTTTTTTGTTGGTGGAGGGCCGAAATGTCGCTCAGCTGCCCTGTTTCCATGTTCTTCAGCATATGCTATTACTTGCAATTTATAACCCGCGTCATATAAATACCTTTTATTTTTTTCCATTACGAAACTGGCTACTAACAAAAATATTGTATTGTTACCGATAACACAAATCACTTTCAATTCAAGTTCACTGGCACCGTAGACTGCAATGACGTATCATAAGTTAGACAGTGTTTTGGGTTTGTGATGGCGGCGCGGCTGGGAGACGGCGTTAGTAAGCTTGTGAATCCCCGCATCTCATGTTCGTCGCATCGGTGCACTGCTGCTGCCAGTTGAATCCAATGTTGCCAGACAGATTTCCGGCGGCATCGAATATATGGCCATTTTTAAGATTGGAGGGAATTTTAAATCAAACCCTGGACATTATTATATTAAATTAAGAAGCACCTGAATTTTGGAGGCAATTCTCCGAAGAAAAAAGTGCGTCTTATGGTCCGTAAAATACGGAAGTCGTCAAACACTCGTCCTCTTTCTCTGCAGTAGCGTACAACGCGTTCAGGATGTCTACAGTGGAAACATACTGAGGTGTTGTCCTTCGTCTTCCAAATTCCCGTTTTTAGCGGGGCGTTATACTTGCAGAGAAGTTGGCTGTATCTGCATTGATCAAATGCTGGATTGTCGTTCGACAACTGCTGCGCAAGTTCGAGTTGGCCGAGTCTATTCTTCGTGGCGCGTTCGACTGGCAGAGGTTGGTGCTTCTACAATGTTCTCTGATACGTCTCTTCTATAATACTCTCTATTACCTCCTGATGTGTAGGATGAAATACATGGCTGCTATCTCTTGACTGCTCAGTCCATCATTCTTGGTTGCTATAAAGTGCTGATCTCTTCTCTTACTATACGGCGTATGAGAGAAGCGACGTAACGGTGGACTTCCGCAAGTGTCGTAGGGACCACATTCGGGAGTCGGTCATAGCTTTTTCTGTTGCATTCCTTCGATTCGCTGGCACAACTTGATGAATTCCTCTGGTATTGCGACATATGTTACTGGAAGAGCTTGGTACATGTCTTCTGCGACCCCTTTCATCAAATGTGAGATTTTGTCGGCTTCTGTCATATTCAGAATTCACATTGTGGCGTGGGGTCAAAACATCATATTTGTAAGACTGCGTCGTTTCTCTATTCCGTTGGTCCCTGTTCTTCAATTGTTATTCCGCTAAGCGAACTTCATGCTGATTGTCATCAAAAGTTTTCTTCAGTTCGGCCTGGAATTTTTCCCAGCTGTCTAGCTTCTTTTCGTCGTTCTCGAACCGCTGCTGTGGTATGCCGTCCAAGTGAAACTACACTTTTGCCAAACGCATCATATCATACCATCTGGTGTATTTGGTGACTCGGTCGAATTACTTCAGCGATTTCGTCGGGTCCTGCCCAGCGTCTTTTGAAACATAGAAGGATGGCTAATGTGCTGCTGATTTCCTGCTGTTTCGGAATCCATTTGTCTGCTGAATATACAAACCTCAGGAATTACGAGGGCGGTTCAGAAAGTAACCTCCGATTGGTCACAGTGCGGGTTGTGGGGGGAGTAGCGACGCCATCTGTGCGTTCACGCACTCAACAGGTCAGTCGGCATCAAGCCGTGGTCGAGTGAACGTCGTACCTGCGCTAGTTTAGTTTTTGTGGCAGTTTGAAATGTGTGCTGCAATAGAAAACCCCGCCAAATGTGAAGTGCGTGCTGTCATAAGGTTTTTTACAGCCAAAGGATATTCTGCAGCAGCTATTCATCGTGAGCTTTGTGCTGTGTATGGACCAAGAGTTATGAGTGAAGGAGTTGTCCGTGAATGGGTACGTGGACGAGAAAACGTTCATGATGAAGAGAAGAGTGGTAGACCATCATTGGTGACTGACGAACTCGTTCAGACAGTTGATGCAAAAGTTCGTGAAAATCGACGTTTCTCAATGTCGGAGTTGTCTACTGGTTTTCCACAGATTTCTAAGACTCTCTTGTACGAGATAGTGACAGCAAGATTGGGTTACCGTAAGTTCTGTGCACGATGGGTGCCCAAAATTCTTACCGACCACCACAAAACTCAAAGAATGGCCTCTGCATTAGACTTTCTGTCACGTTATGAGGACGAAGGAGAACCATTGTTAAACAGAATCGTGACCGGTGACGAAACCTGGATTAAGTACGTGAACCCTGAGACAAAAGAACAATCAAAGATGTGGGCACATTCAAATTCGCCTACCAAACCAAGAAAAGCCTCGCAAGATTTTTCTGCCAGAAAACTGATGGCAACGGTGTTTTGGGATGCCAAAGGGGTGTTGTTGGTTGAATTCATGGAACGTGGTACGACCATTAATCAAGACGTGTACTGTGAAACAATAAAAAAGTTACGACGGGCTATACAGAACAAACGCCGTGGTATGCTGACTTCCGGTATCGTTTTTTTGCACGATAACGCCCGTCCTCACTCTGCTCGCAGAACAACGGCCCTTCTTGAGTCCTTCAAGTGGGACGTTATCAACCATCCACCTTACAGCCCAGACCTGGCGCCAAGTGATTATCACCTCTTCATGCATTTGAAGAAATGGCTCGGGTCACAGCGGTTTGATGACGACGAAGAGCTCAAAGATGCGGTCACAGGCTGGCTCCAGGCACAAGCGGGTGATTTTTATGCAGAAGGAATTTCAAAGCTTGTGAAGAGATACGATAAGTGCCTCAATCGCTATGGAGACTATGTAGAAAAATAGTGCAAAGATGTAGTTGTAAGATGTATATATTAAAATATTTTTATTTAACTTGGTGTATTTTTTTAAATCAACCGGAGGTTACTTTCTGAACGGCCCTCGTATGTACTGTTTATATTCTAGTTCCTGTGTGTGTAGACGACGGCTTGTCCTTTGACCGAGTGCAGCCCCGAATCTCCAAGCTGGTCGCAAGAATTGCACTGCCTGACAATAGGCTATATTCCTGTGTTAAAAATATGTTTCGGATTGTTGTTATTCTGACTGATTATAATATTTAAATAGCCTTCGCGGTCAATATTCTCACAAAATAATTGTCATTTTTATGTAATTATAGTTTAAAAATCATTAAATATCAAGACCTAGTCACGTGATCGAAAATGCTCTGTTATTGGCTGATGCTCTGATGGGGTACGACGAAGCCATACTTGTGTTACAGTGGCGTTAGCTGAAGTTATGAGGTTTTTACGTAATTTTACTCCAAATAATTCAGCTATTTAGTGATGGAAAATCAATTACAGCTTTTAAGTAACAATGGAAAGGAATTTTGTAGGCGCTGATAGTGGAAGACTTGCGAAAGTTGATCGTTTATGCTCCACCCATTTAGAGCGCCGATTTGTGCAACGACAGACATTCTTTTCCCTGCTCCCTGTAACATCATTAAACTCGCTCAAAACGAAGGAACTCCAGAATTTTTGCGAATGAGTCCGTATATTATAACTAGATTGTCGACTATCGGCCATGAGCTGCTACCCAAAACACAATAAAATCATTCTTTGCAAATCTTAGTGTTGATTTCCTGTGTAGAAGACTCTCCGAAGAGATACTGCTACTGTTGGGGGTTCCGCGGTGCAGCGGATAGCGCATGATAATGGCCACGTGTTCGAATTCCGGGAGGGTAATATATTTTATATACGTTACACATAAAACACGAAAAAAAGTTAGCAAGAACTGAATGTAGCAGTTGTTTCGATTGAGGGATGTATTATAAATAGCTTCACGTTAGTCTTAGTCTGAGAAACGGACAACAGAAGACAAATTCATTTACTTTGCGAACAAATAAATCACTTTTTTGGTGCAAAAATGGTTCAAATGGCTCTGAGCACTATGGGACTTAACATCTGTGGTCATCAGTCCCCTAGAACTTAGAACTACTTAAACCTAACTAACCTAAGGGCATCACACACATCCATGCCCGAGGCAGGATTCGAACCTGCGACCGTAGCGGTTACGCGGTTCCAGACTGAAGCGCCTAGAACCGCAAGGCCACATCGGCCGGCCACTTTTTTGGAAAGCATTGTTTGTAGTGAAGATATTGCCTTACGTCCAAAGTACAATGAGGTGTAGGACGATGAAGTTACACAGGGAGATATAAGGCGTGTGCAACATGCAGGTGACAAAAAAGTAAGGGCTGTGATGCTTGTGAGAGTAAACTAGCGTTAGCGTCTGAAGCAGACTGACTTCATCTTTATGCAAGATGATGAAACTGCAAAAGTTTAAGCTATAAGAAGCCTAGCCAGACAGTACGAAGATAAAAACATAGTTTCTAATAAATTAAACAGTGTGTGATCACATTGACTGGAACATATTTTTTTGAACGTGACGTGTGTGAATAGCGATTGCAAGTGTAAGCGCATGTAAACAGCAAGGAAAACACAATAATATTCTATTTCTGATCGTTGTGGTGAAGTTTTGTAATTGTGATTTGGTTTTCATATGAGATGACTGTCGAGTCGTTTTACAAATAAGTTAAAATCGTTCTTTCGGGTTCGATTCGAACGAGCCATTTATGGAAATCGTCTTATAAAATTCAACGGCTCATCGCTCTAACAACTGAGCTACCGAATAATTGGGTTGCAGTTAGATAAAATGACAGTTTTCACTAGAAGTTTAATTTCGTTGTAACAGTGGGAGAGCACATCTCGGAGATAAGTTAATGTTAACTTCACAGTGCAACACGGTTTTCATTAAGTTACTGAACTTGTGTGTCGACATGGTGACAATCTGCCGGTATAGCGCAACCACATTTTACGCATCTTCTCATTCTCTTGAACACTCAAAAACAACTTTTCAGGAGTTTTTGTAGATGTATTTGTACAGTATAGTACTAAACACCATTTTTAACCCATTTTCCGAGACGTAAATTCCAAAACAAGACGTCAGTGTGGATTAGCAGCACGAAATAGTATGTATGACAGTAGAGGCAGCGAGGTGGCAGTGACGTCACAGGCATCACATGACCCGAATGGAGCGTTTTAAAGGGCGTTGAAATTAATTTAATTTCATTTCCGTTTTTATTAAAGAAGACTGAAATACAAGAGGGTAAAAAGGCTGTTAGGAGCATAAAATGGCATAATTAACCATTTAAGACAATTTCGAGAAAACATTCAAATACCCTATTGTTAAGGAATCGAGATATCGTTGGACAGGAATAATCACAGGCAATGATGGACGACATGAAATACAATTCATACGTAACAGAGCAAGAGTGGTATAATGATAACGAAAAATGGTACACAATTCACCACATGTGATGAAAGCGGGATAACAGACATAAATAATGTTCATGTTTGACACAGGTCAAACTACCAGCATAAAGGTCGATATCGGACTCTCAGTAAGGAACATGCCTTCCTCGGGCTCATATACATATTTTGCATCTGTAATTACTCGTGCTGGCTACCAAACTGTTGTGGAGTCCTTGGGGGTATTGTCCCAAGACTCTCTCAAGGCGGTTCTCAGTTCTTGCTGCGTTCAGGGAAGGGCTGTGCGTTGAGAGACACGTCTGCCAAGAGCATCCCTGGCATGCTCTATAGGGTTTAGGTCGTCCATTCCATACTTTCAATGTCTTTACTTTCCAGTTTGTCCGACATTTTAGCGGTCCTGTGAGGGCGGCATTGTCGTCTGTAAACAGAAAGTCGCGCCCTACTGCACCCCTAAACAGACGGACATGATCCAGAATAGTCTCCAGGCAATACTGCTATACCTCACGCACAGATATGCAGCAGTGTTTGACCGTTTTGTATAATGGCTGCCCACACCACAAGCCCAAGGCCATACCGATGATGTCGAAGAACATCCTGTGGTGTGTAACGAGTTACCCTCTCTCTCCACACTATCTAGTGGCCACAGTCACTTGCCACAGTGAAGCGGGATTCGTCGGAGAACTCACTCTGCTGACCCTAACCAACATATTCCCTACACCAACGAAGTCTTAGGAGCGATAGCGTGGTTGAAGCGCTATGCATTTAATAGGCTTCCGAGCGTACAAGCCAGCCTTATTTAATCGTCGTGAAATGGTTCTGGCAGAGACTCGTGTACCAGAAGCGTGTGCAAATTCTGCAGCAATCTGCCTGCGAGTGAGATGTCTGTTCCTTTTCACCACTAGCGCTACGTATCGATCCTCTTGCGGTGTAGTGGTCGGTCTACGACCACTGGTGTGCTATCGCGTAGCATTTCCACCTTCAGCCGCCTTTCTTAATCGCAAGATGATACTTTTGAACACGCCCATTACTGTGTTCATGATAGTGACACTTTGACCGGCTCCGAGCCGTCCAACTGCTCGTCCACGATTGTAAGTACTCACATGATTTCTGGAGACATGTTGCCATACCACACGGTATGTCGCACTAATCGGTTCCACAACCTTGGTCGAACACCGTACTGCATGAACTATCGGATGCATACAGAACGTTCGTGCACACGCTTCGTTGCAGTGAACATGGCCTTTCACTGTCATTTGTTGGGTGTTCCGTAGCAATTGTCATTTGCTCCTTAGCAATAGGCAATTGTTCCTTAGTAACTCTCAAGCAGTGTATACACAGAAGAACAGAAAAGTAAATTGAGAATCTATAAGATGACGATCGCTTCGCCTTTAGGATAGGTAAAAGCACAGAGGGACAGTTCTACGTTCCGACTGAAAATGGAAGCAAGCCTTTTAAAAAATCAAGACACTTTCTTAGAATTTGTCGACCTAGTTGCGTTCGAAAGAAGTTCGAAATTCTCAGAAAAGTAGAAGCAAGCTATAAGGAAAGATGTGTGATGTACAATATATACAAGAAACAGATAGGATTGGAAGACCAAAAACGATGTTCTCCGATTATAAAGGGAGCAAGTAAGGGATGCATTCTCCTCCCTGCCCCTCCCACCTCTCCCCCAAATATAATGCCTGTATTAAAAATAGGTAGCCTGACTGCATGTGAATGGCCCACTGTCTGTCATCCATAAAAATTCCATCACTATTTGGGAACATGAAGTCCATGAAACAGGTGAACATAACCATTTGCAGACAGAGATCGGTTCAGTTGGACCAGAGGACCAAGTCCACTGCATGAAAACACACAGCCCACACCAATATGCAGCCACCACCAACTTGAACAGAGCCTCGTTGACAATTTGGGTCCATGGCTTCTTGGGGTTTGCGAACCACACCATCAACTCTTACCAACCGAAATCGGGACTTATCTGACCAGGCTACGGTTTTCCAGTCGTCTAGGGTCCAAACGATATGGTCACGAGCCCAGGAGAGGTGCTGCAGACAATGGCGTGCTGTTACCAAGGGTAGCCCTGTCGATCATCTGCTGCCATAGTCCATTAACGCCAAATTTCGCCGCACTGTCCGAACGGATACGTTCCTCGTACGTCCCACACTGATTTCAGAGGTTATTTCATGCAGTGTTGCTTGCCTGTTAGCACTGACAACTCTACGCAAAGGCCTCTGCTCTCGGTAGTTAAGTGAAGGTCGACAGCTATTGCGTTGTCCATGATGAAAAGTAATGCCTGAAATTTGTTATTCTCGGCACACCCTTGACACTGTGGATCTCGGAATACTGAATTGGCCCAAATTATTTCCGAAATGCAATGTTTCATGCGTCTAATGCAACTACCATTCAATGTTAATTCTCGTCGTGCATCCATAATCAAGTCGGAAACCTTTTCACATGAATCACCTGAGTACAAATAACAGCTCACCAATTAATTGTCCTTTTATACCTTCTGTACGCTTCACTATCGCCATCTGTACACGTGCATACCACTATTCCATGACTTTTGACTCCTCGGCGTATAACAAAATACAGACTTTGTAAAACACAGACATTATAAGTTTGTCTTGTCCCTTGAGATTTTACTGGTCCCTGTCTCCCCTGTACTAGACCCCGTATCTGCCACTCGTACCACTGACACGCCACTCACAGTCAACGACGGGGTAGTCGCGCGAACCGTGGCAAGGCGCCCAGACCGCACGGCTACCCGCGCGGCTGTTGTACATGAACTGTCCATGTGGGAGGATAGTACTTGTGGTACCTCTGGTACATTGCTCTCGGAATTAGCTCAAAACATCCAAGCAGCCTACCGACAGAGATGGCTCCGTGCTTACCACACGGCACTCGCGTTCGGGAGGATGATGGTTCAATTCCGCGTTCAGTCATCCAGATTCAGATTTTTCGTGATTTCCCTAAATCGCTCCAGGAAAATGCCAGGATGGTTCCTTTGAAAGAGGGCACCCGATTTCCTTCCCCTTCCTTGAAACAGTTCGAACTTGTGCTCTATCTCTAATGATCTCGAAGTTAGTTGGATGTTAAACCGTAATTTTCCTTCCATTCTTCCTTCGAAAAAGTTTCCAATCATTTGACAGCAGTCAGCGATTTCTGGTTTCTTACAGACAGCGACTAAATGATCCCGTGCCTGAGAACAGAATTTACAGGGTAGCTGCATTCAGACAGGTGCAATGTTTGTATGAACCTTAATCAAATGGCTTTAAACAGACTCGCTGATTTTATTTTAATTTCAGGATCTGTTACACGACAAGGATTACAAGTTCCCTCTGGGCTCAGAAACTACAACAAGCAGGGTAGGGATTCGTGATATAACTAGAGAGAAATCTGGGATACAGTTCACAGACTACTCGAAGACAGGGCAAGTGTTAGGTTTTTTGACCCCAGATAAGCATTCTTAGGCCCCTCTCCAATTTTTTATTTTAAACTTCGTTTTTTTGGACAAAGTAAAAAAGTGAAAAAACGTCTTTTTTAGGAAACTTCTGTAATACTCGCAATTTACATGAACTTGATACTTTACAAAATTATATTTTCTTTCTAGTTTTTTCAGATGTAAACTCTTTTACAATACCGTTGTCATCCAATGAGAAGGATAACTTTACAGCGATCGTAGCTAATCCAACAAGCCGCTTTTGTCTGACTATAGTTTTCGAGCAATTCTTAACTCTTGCAAGAACGCTGAATAACGCTCTGCTTTGACAACAGTAACAAGCACAGCGCAGAAAAACTGTAAGGCTACCATTATATTTTGAAACATCTTGTTAAGAGATCACTTATGAAGACCATAGAGAAGGCGCAGAGATTGGGAAGGGACTCAGATCCAAAAGTAGCTACATCCATCTTTTTCATTTCAATTTTTTTTTCTTTCAAATCATCCTTATTATCATGTATGCCATGCAAAGATGCTTTGTTTTGTGCGTGCTCGATAGTGTAGACCTGTTTATGCTTACGTTGTTCCACAAGAAACCAAATGTATCCATAATGTCTCCAGAACTGATCTTGGCCCTTTGGTTCTGAGTCGTATGAAGGACTGAACCAGAGACTTCGAAGGTTCTGTGACAAGCTAGGCTGCGACTTCCTGGACTTGCACCATAGGATTGAGAACTGAAAGCTCCCCCCCCCCCCCCCCCCCAAATGGGTCAGGTGTGTACTACACGTCAGAGGCTGCTCATCCAATCCAGACAACGGTACCTGTAGGAAACCCAGAAGCCGCGCGGGGTAGCTATGCGGTCTGAGGCTTGACACGGTTCGCGCCCCCCCCCCCCCCCCCCCCCGTCAGAGGTTCGAATCCTCTCTCGGGCATGGATGTGTGTGTTGTCCTCAGCGTACGTTAGTTTAAGTTAGATTAAGTAGTGCGTAAGCCTAGGGGCCGATGACATGAGCAGTTCGGTCCCATAGTCCTTACCACAAATTTCCAATTTCCAAATCCAGGAGTACCAGTGTAAGATCGAAAGAAACGTCTGCCACTGGTGAGATTATTAAAATCCTAATGATTAGCTGCCGAAGCATTCGCAACAAAGAGCCGAAGTTTGAAGTGCTCATGAAAAGCAATGACGCTCACATAATACTAGGTACAGAAAACTGGTTGGATCCTTCACTTGATAGCTGTAAGATTTTTGGGGAAAATTTAACCGTATATCGAAAGGATAGGCAAATGGGAAATGGAGGCAGTGTATTTGTTGCAGGAGACAAGAAACTCGAAATCCACTGAGATAGCAACTGAAGCTGCATGTGAGATTGTTTGGGAAAGTATAAATTATGCGTTGTCGTGTTGGAAGTCAGATTTGGAGCTGGAGAAATCTGGAGAGATTGAATAAGAGTCCCTAACCGTTCTTTCCACCAACCTGTCGTCGTCTAAAGTTGTGCCCCCAGCGCAGAAGACAGCTCGTTGGTCGTGGGATCTTCTTCGGTGGAGGCCGCTGTAGTGTCGTCTCGAACTTGAACCTGCGATTGTGCTTTTTATGGGGTGCCTCTTCCCCAGGTTAGTCTCTGTATCTACAGAGGGCAACATCTGTAGTACTGACAATGATGGTAGGCGACACCTCTCATTAATATATCCTGTTTGTATATATTTTAAATAATAACTTTTTCCACTGTCTTCTACAACGCTTGACATAGCTTTCTTAATAGTACGGTAACTTTTCAAACAACTTCCGATATAGAATATGACATGTCCGTCCGAAACAGAGACAAACGTCTGGCTCTGAAGAACGCCCGAAACAGTCTGACTAGTGCAGCCCAAGTACTTCGCCTCCCAGGCGCGCCAAAGCGACCCGAAGGTGTAAGAAGCACTGCAGTTGTAATATCATTACTCTTATGTTTCTCAAAACTAGTGAAATTTAATAAACAAAAACGGTAGACTCGTAGGGTAACCATGAGAGTTTGTCATATTGAAAACTGGGTTAAATACAACGAAAAGTATATAAATAATTAATAAGAGATGTTAGGCGTTTTGGCGCCTAACACCCGAATGTGCCGACCAATCAGAACCAAGTTCAGTACAATTGGAGGACTCTCCCACGGGAATGGCACATGCTGCATCATCTGCTGCATGTACCTCACTCCACTTTAGTACCATATGCCACAGCCAGTAATATCAAACAAGACTCAATTTCATGGGTGAGCATAAAATGATAATTGGATCCTTCTGTCACCTACCAGACTCATCTCGTGATGTAACTGAAAACTTTGGAGAAACGTCAGTTCACTTGTACGTAAGTTCCCCAATCATCGGTGAAGACTTTAATCATCCATCAGTTAACTGGAAAATTACTGTTTTGTTAATGGTAGGCGCATCCTGTGAAACATTACTAAATGCCTTCTCAGGAAACTACCTAGAACGGATGGGGTCAAATGGCTCTGAGCACTATGGGACTTAACATCTATGGTCATCAGTCCCCTAGAACTTAGAACTACTTAAACCTAACTAACCTAAGGACATCACACAACACCCAGTCATCACGAGGCAGAGAAAATCCCTGACCCCGCCGGGAATCGAACCCGGGAACCAGGGCGCGGGAAGCGAGAACGCTACCGCACGACCACGAGATGCGGACCTAGAACTGAAAGTTCGGAACCCCACACATGATAGAAATATATTGGATCTAATAGTAACAAATAGACCTGACCTCTTTGAGAATGTCCACATCGAAACTGGTATCAGCGACCATGACACAGTCGTGGCAACAATGATTACCAAAGTACACAGGACAACTAAAAGAAGCAGAAAGATATACACGTTCAGTGCACTAGATAAAAAATCTCAAGTGTCATATCTCAATGAGGAACATGAAACTTTCGGCACAGGCAGGAACATACAGAGGAACTATGGCTTAATTTTAAAAGAATATTTGACCATGCACTGGTTGGATATGTACCCAGTAGAACAATTAATAATGGGAGGGAACCTCCATGGTATATAATCACTGTATAGAGTCCGCCTGCTTAGCTGAATGGCATGAGTTCAAACCTTACAGGAGGCAACCGTTTTTGGCCGGCACGGTAGCTCAGCGTGTTCGGTCAGAGGGCTGCTCACCCTCTGTAATAAAAAAAAAAAAAAAAAAAAAAAAAAAAAAACCTGAGTAAAGGAACCAACGATCAACCTGAACGGATGTCTTGTGACGTCCGCCCAGACCAAACGCAACGAATAATACCGAAAAAAAGTGGTAACTTTCTTGCCTCACGTGCATCGGGCCCGGGTTCGATTCCCGGTCGGGTTGCAGATTTTCTCCGCTCGTTGACTGGATATTGTGTTATCCTCATCATCATTTTATTCTCGTCATCGGCACACAAGTCGCCCAATGTGGTGTCGACTGAAATAAGACTTGCACTTGGCGGCCGAACCCGAATGGGGCATCCTGGCCCACAATGCCATATGAGCATTTCATTTCACTGTACAGAAACTTCTAAAGAAACAGAGATTACTGCATAATAGGTTTAAAACGAAGAGGAGAGCTATAGATAGAGGGATGCTGAACGAAACGCGTTTGGCTGTCAAGAGAGCGATGCCTTCAGTGACTACCGTTACAGAATATTGTTAAATGATATTTCGCAAAACCCAAAGAAATTTTGGTCATACGTAAAGGCTGTTAGTGGCACCAAAGTTAGTGTCCAGTCTCTAGCGAATGAGACAGGAAATGAAATTGAGAGTTGTTGTTGTTGTGGTCTTCAGTCCTGAGACTGGTTTGACGCAGCTCTCCATGCTACTCTATCCTGTGCAAGCTTCTTCATCTCCCAGTACGTACTGCAGCCTACATCGTGCTGAATCTGCTTAGTGTATTCATCTCTTGGTCTCCCTCTACGATTTTTACCCTCCACTCTGCCCTCCAATACTAAATTGGTGATCCCTTGATGCCTCAGAACATGTCCTAACAACCGATCTCTTCTTCTAGTCAAGTTGTGCCACAAACTCCTCTTCTCCCCAATTCTATTCAATACCTCCTCATTAGTTATGTGATCTATCCATCTAATCTTCAGCATTTTCTGTAGCACCACATTTCGAAAGCTTCTACTCTCTTCTTGTCCAAACTATTTATCGTCCATGCTTCACTTCCGTACATGGCTACACTCCATACAAATACTTTCAGAAACGACTTCCTGACACTTAAATCTATACTTGATGTTAACAAATTTCTCTTCTTCAGAAACGCTTTCCTTGCCATTGCCAGTCTACATTTTATATCCTCTCTACTTCGACCATCATCAGTTATTTTGCTCCCCAAATAGCAAAACTCCTTTACTACTTTAAGTGTCTCATTTCCTAATCTAATTCCCTCAGCATCACCCGACTTAATTCGACTACATTCCATGATCCTCGTTTTGCTTTTGTTGATGTTCATCTTATATCCTTATTGAGAGTAGCAAAGCAAAAGCTGAAATGTTTAACTCCGTTTCCATGTATTTCTTTACAAAGGAAAACCCAGAAAAATTGCCCCGATTTAATACTCGTACCACTGAAAAGATAAATGAAATAAGTTCTAGTGTCAGTGGTGTTGAGAAACAGAAATTGTTAAAACTGAACAAAGCTCCAGGGCCTAAAGGAATCCCAGTCACATTTTATACTGAATTTGCGGCTGATTTAGCTCCTCTTCTAACTATAATCTATCGTCGATCCCTCGAATAAAAAACCAACGCCCAGTTCTTCAAAAAAAGCGCGGGTCACACCTGTCTACAAGAAGGGTAGTAGAAGTGATACACAAAACTATCCAGTATCCCTGTCATCGAGTTGTTGTCGAATCTTCGAACACATTCTGAGATGAAACATAATGAGGTGTCTTGCACAGAATGGCCTCTTCAGTGGCAGCCAGCATGGATTCCAAAAACATCTATCATGTAAAACCCAGCTCGTACTTTTCACACATGACATACTGAAAGCTTTGGATCAAGGCAGTCAGGCAAATGCAGTATTTCTTGATTTCCGAAAAGCATTTGACTCAGTACCACACCTACGCTTATTGTGAAAAGTACGATCATATGGCATATCAAGTGAAACTTGTGACGGGATTCAGGACTTCTTGGTAGGATGGACGCAGTGTGTTATCTTGAATGGAGCGTCATCTGCAGTTGTAGAAGTAAGTTCAGGTGTGCCCCAGGGAAGTGTGTTGGGACCCTTGCTGTTTATTTTGCATAATAATAATCTTGCAGACACTATTAATAGTAATCTCAGACTTTTTGCAGATGATACAGTTATCTGTAATGAAGGACTGTCTGAAAGAACTGCATAAATATTCAGTCAGATCTTGATAAGATTTCAAAGTGGTGCAAAGGTTGGCAACTTGCTTTAAACGTTCCGAAATGTAAAGTTGTGCACTTCAGCAAACGAAAAAAAAAAACGTCGTATCCTACGAGTCACTGTTGGAATCGACCAACTCATACAAATAACTGGGTGTAACAGTACGTAGGGATATGAAATGGAATGATCACATACGCTCAGTCACGTACAAAACAGGTGAAGACTTCGGTTTATTGGTAGAATACTAGGGAAGAGCAGTCTGTCTACAAAGGATATTGCTTACAAGTCACTCGTGCGGCCGGTTCTACAATGTTATAGTGGGGGACCGTACCAAATAGGACTAACAGGGGATATTGAACGTATAGAGTGAGAGACAGCACGAGTGTTCACACGTTTGTTTGATCCGTGAGAGAGCGTCACAGAGATATTGAAGGAACTGAAATGGAAGGCTCTTAAAGATAGACGTAACCGGCTATGAATGATGACTCCAGGAATTTACTACAATTCCCTACGTATCGCTGGCATAGTGATTTTAAGCATAAGATTAGAATAATTACTGCACGCACAGAGGCATTCAAAACATCTTTCTTGCCGCGCTGCATACGTGAATGGAGCGGGAAGAAACCATATAACTGGTACAATGGGACGTACTCTCTGCCATGCACCTCACGGTGGTTTGCAAAGTATAGATGTAAATGTTGCTTATGGCATCACATCTTTTAGTTAAATTCCCTACAACTGTGTTTAGAAAAATACTGTAAACATTTAGTTTAAAAATGTCCAGGCTCAGATTTAAGTGTTCTTCTGGTGTTTCCCATACATAGTATTTTCTATTGCTTTGCCCTTTGTCTGTGGAGCGAATCATCACATTCAAGTCGGTTGATACTCCAATATTTTTTGCTACTTAGCATTTTCTGAGTAGGTAGTATCCCAAATACTTCTTATTTATGTACTAGACTCTTAATATTGGCACTTTCAACATCTATTGTGGTTTACCTTACTGGAAGCACAATGTTACATAATGTCTATTGCAGCAAATGCTTTGCACCACATTAAAGACATCAATACATATTCAAATGATTTCAAATACTTCTGAATGACCTTTAGTTCAGTACGTGCCTCCGCAGTGAAATTTAAAAGCAAGTTCAATTACTCTTTGCAGTCCTGGCAAATCGTTAGCAAATGGACGCACAGCGTCTACCCACGCATAGCATCTGCTTTCGGTAGTCTGTGAAGAGATGATCCAATATTTTCTTTTAAAATGTTCCAATTTTGGGGACTAGAATGAAGGAAATTATACACTGACGGAAAAAAATCGCAACACAGAGAAGGAGATGTGCGACATAAGCGAATCTTGGTTAAACTGAAGTTGGTAGGCGTGTTTCTACATCTGAAAGACGACGTCTATTCAGATTTCTCATTTTCATCATCATTGACCCGCAAGTCGCCGAAGTGGCGTCAACTAAAAAGGACTTGCAATACGGCGGCATAACATCCCCGAATGGGGACTCCCGGCCAACAATGCCATACGATCATTTCCATTTTCCATTTCGCACCAGTCGCACAAGAGTAGCGCTAGTTTGCTTTTAATACACGCTGTAAAGGTCGTGAGCGTTATTTACTTTTGGGATTGGAGGTGGTGACTTGATGTTAGTCACGAATGCCTTTTAGGGCGACAAAGGCGCCGTTATCAACACCTCACTGAGTTTGATCGTGGTCGTGTAATAGGACTATGAGAAGCTGGATGCTCCTTCTGAGATATTTTAGAAAGACTTGGAAGAAATGTAGCCACTGTACACGATTGCTGACAGCGATGGTCATGAGAATGTACGGTCGCAGGAAAACCGAGCTCCGGACGGTCACGTGGCGCTACCGAGAGGGAAGACCATCGTGTCCGGCGCAGCAGTATGAGCATCAGCCGGCACCACAGTGACACAACGAACTGTTACAAATCAGTTGCTTCAAGAACAGCTCCGAGCCAGACACCCTGCAGCGTGTATTCCACCGACCCAAAAACACTGCCATTGCGACTTCAGTGGCGTCAAGCGATAGGCCATTGTAGGGCAGGGTTGAGGCTTGTTATGTTTTCTGATGAAAGCTGGTCCTGCTTCGGTGCCATTCATAGCCGTGTGTTGGTTAGAAGGTGGCCAGTCGAGAGCCTGCAACCAATCTGTCTGCGTGCTAGACACACTCGACCTGCACCTGGTCTGGGATGCAATTTCGTATGACAGCAGTAGTAGTCTCATGGTTATCCCACTCACCCGGGGTGTTTTCCAACAGGATAACTCTCGCCCACATATCGCTGTTGTAACCCAACATGTCCTACAGAGTTTCAACATGTTGCCTTCGGCTGCTCGATCACCAAATCCGTCTCCAACCGAGCACATATGGGAAATCAATCGGACGACACCTTCAGCATCATCCACAAACAGCATTAACCGTCCCTGGATTGACCGACCAAGTGCAACAGGCATGGAACCTCATCCCACAAAATGACATCCAGCACCAAAACAATGCTTGCATTCAACACTCTTGCTGTTACACCGGTTGTGGATGTACCTGCATTTCTCATTTGCAGTGTCTTACCTCGCACTTAAATTAAATTGATAATCACTTAAAAATGTCAGCTAAGCAAACTTATTCCCAAAATTTCATTATTCTATATTAATTATGTTTTGATGTTGCGACATTTTCTCGTCAGTGTATGTTTTCGAAACAATTCTGCAAAAAGTGCCTACATCCGCGTAACTCACCGCAACATGGACCCCTCAAAGATTTAATGAATGAGCACCGCAAGGAGCAAAAATGCCAACAGATTTTCTTTCAATACAGGCCCTTGAGCTACCTGATGGGTGCCATTCGTACAGGTCCCTGCGCACCACAGTATGAAATCTGTAAACCGTAACGTCTCAGCTCATCGACGGCAACGCAGCGTATTATAAAAACAATCGCTTTGTTTGGACTTCATCGGGAGTCGCGTCTACCACATCAGAAAAGTATTTCCCCCATAGTCGACATATTCGTCTCCTGAAAATCAGCAAATGTATTGATATTTAAGGTAATTCTCATTTGTTGTTCTGTCTCGGTTGCATATTTTTTTGAAAAATTAGATTACATGTTTCGATCGCTCGGGATCATATTCAGATTTAAAGCAAAGTAAAACTAAATATGTATCATTTAATAATTTACAGCGAGGAAAAAAAAGAGAATTGTACATAAATGTAGAATTTAACTAGTTGCGCCTGCAACCCGTCTTGTCTATTCAGAACCACGTATCAGAGTTCGGTGTTTTTCAACTGCGGTCAGAATTTTATATTGATATATTTTGTGGGTAGGGGAGAGGGGAGGAAGAGAATTAAGGAAACAGGTGCATTTTTTAGGATTTTTAGGAATTTTGAAGACCTCTTCCAATCGTTCACAACCCCACTCACCGGGAAGAGAAAGCTGCAGCGCATCGGTTCACACACTGTCTTGCATTTAGCAACTAGCAGCAGACTGGCTTCCGTACACACTGCAGAACTGCGCGCCTACAACGCCACCAACCAGAAGCAAATGCAGTGAACCACACCCTGTTCCCTGTAACTTTAGTTACTGCACGTAGTTTCACTATTATAATTTATTGTTTTATACTTTTTACGGTTTTACACTTTTAATGTTTTTAAAAATTTTAATATTTAGTAACACCTAGTGTCGTTCTAGGTCCTCTACGTAATTCCACTTATGTAATTTTACGAGTTGTATGACTTCCACTATTTATACATCCATTATTCTAACTCTATACTTTTAATATTTTAACGAAAAAAATTTATAGAATTTTATTTTTATCCTTTCAGAGTAAGACCTTATGGTTTTATACTTTGAAAGTTCACACTTAATGTCGTGAGATACTAATTCGTTTTTGCTACTTTATTTCCACTTTTATAATCTACTACTTTCATCTCCTGTTAAAAGTTTTACACATCCATTCTTGTATTTTAACAGAACGCTTTTTACATAATTTACATTTTGCAGTTTTAGTTAAAACCATGTCTTGTTAAGCCCATAGCATCCTCGCACTATCACTCTCTCCCGTCTCCCTTGCCTTCTTTCCCTGCCCTCAATCGCTCTCGCTCCATTTCATAATTTTACTAGTTTATGCCGTTTACATTTGACATACCCACTGTTCTACACTATTAGTATCAAATGGTTCAAATGGCTCTGAGCACTATGGGACTCAACTGCTGTGGTCATAAGTCCCCTAGAACTTAGAACTACTTAAACCTAACTAACCTAAGGACAGCACACAACACCCAGCCATCACGAGGCAGAGAAAATCCCTGACCCCGCCGGGACACTATTAGTATTTTAACGAGAACTTTTACATTATTATACCTTCTATAATTTTACCAAGACCCCACTGTTGAACTCATGAGCCGGCCGAAGTGGCCGTGCGGTTAAAGGCGCTGCAGTCTGGAGCCGCGAGACCGCTACGGTCGCAGGTTCGAATCCTGCCTCGGGCATGGATGTTTGTGATGTCCTTAGGTTAGTTAGGTTTAACTAGTTCTAAGTTCTAGGGGACTAATGACCTCAGCAGTTGAGTCCCATAGTGCTCAGAGCCATTTGAACCATTTTTTTGAACTCATGACATCCCCATCACCCCTTCCTGGTTCCTTTGCCCTCGCCCAATCATCCTCACTCCATTTCCACTTCATCTTCCCCCTCTCTTCCCAATCTCCAACGTATACCAATTTAGAACATTGACCGCAGCTGTAAAACATAGTAATCTTATATGTCGCTCTGAGTACACAAGATGCGTTTCTGTCGCAAATAATTAGGTAAATTCTATAATTACGTGCGATTCTTGTTTTTACTTATTGTAAAATACAGGATGATACACATTTAGTTTTACTTTCTTTTAAATCTGAAGATGATCCTGAGTGATTGAAATATGTAATCTAATTAAAAATGTGTAACTGAGGCTGAACAGTAAATGAGAGCTCCCTTAAAGAAACTTATTTATTATAGTTTACTTCCTTTAAAATACTTTGTAAAAAAAATCTCCAGTTATTTCAATAAACGCGTTCTATACATTCTTTTACAGATAATGAACCATGCATTTTCCTTCTAGTTGCGACACTTCAGCTTATCTTAAATGATTTTTCATAACTGGATGAAACTTCGCCCAAAACTGAAAGACGCCCCAAAAATATTCCAGTTTGACGATATCCGAACAGTTCACTATCACCGCTCAAAGCTAAACGTCTTTCCGCGAGAAAAAGAATAGCTTCGATTACGCAACACAGTACTTCAGTCCAATACTACTCTTCTCCCACAATGTTTTGGTGTGAAAGATCATCTATAGCTGAACTACTATTTAGCGCATTTTGTAACTTGCTCCATTCTGAGTGTGATGTTTTGTGATCACCGCTGCTTTCATGTTCACTGTTCATCACCCCCAACCATAACCCAGCGCCAAATCACACTGGAGATATGCAAGCGCCGCGAAAAAACCGGCAACCAAAGTGGTACAATGCTTGCTTTTCTGTGCTCCAAACAAGTCAGTCCCTACTTGAAATTTCCCCATTTTTTAAGCCGCGCACGAACACATTTGACGAGAAAGGTTGATTATTTTCTTCGATCCAGCGCCAGTCTTTTCGATGTTTGTTCAAGTCCTCGCCTAACCGCTTCTTCTACTTCTAAACTGCTGAGGCTCTTTCTTTTCCCCTCTACAGACCGATACTGAAATCTAAAAGCTTCTCATTTCCTGTCGACCTAGCGGTTAAAAGATGTCCAGTTTGTGGAACGATTTCGCCACTGTCACTGTTGCTTGCTCTAACGCTATCACTTTCACTTTTTTGTGTGCACTCCTCCTCAACGCAAACTCCACCGCTACTGTCATCTCTCTCTTGATCGACGTGGTCCCACCTCTGCAATGCCGATGCTACACATGCTTCTTGCACATCAACATCTGAAAATTTTTGAAAAATGTCACTAATTTTTGCATGAGGAAGCCGTGCTTAAGTACCTATACCACAACAATCTTAATCAGCCTGTCTAACTAATGACGTACCTTGTATATGAGAATCCTGATCCTGCTCACTATCAATTAAGGAAGCCTCAACCTCTTCCCCACGTCCATCTGACTCCCTCGGCTCTGCTGGTTTAGCGAGTGGCAGCATATTTTTTTTTCAGCAGTCTCTCTCGTTTTTTATAACCTGAAGAGCTTTGTAATACACTCAAAAACAAAAAAGAAACCACACACCACGAAGAAATAATCCGAATGGGAAGCAAATTCGTAAATATGATTTACTTTTACAGACAAACCAATTAGTACAGTTTCAAAAAAAAAAATGGATGATTTATTCAAGAGAAAGAGGTTTACACATCGAGCACGTCAATAACGCGTTGGACCACCACTGGCTCTTATGAAAGCAGTTATTTGGCTTGACATTGATTGATACACCTTTTGGATGTCCGCCTGGGGGATACCATGCCGAATTCTGTCCAACTGGCGCGTTAGATTGTCAAAATCCCGAGCACCTTGGAGTGCCCTGCCCATAATGCTCCAAATGTTCTGTATTGGGGAGATACCCGGCGACCTTGCTGGTCAAGGTAGGATCTGGGAAGTACGAAGACAATCAGAAGAAACTCTCGCCATGTGTGGGAGGGCATTATCTTGCTCAAATGTAAGCCCAGGATGGCTTGCCATAAAATGGAACAAAGTGGGGCGTAGAAAAACGTCGATGTATCGCTTGTGATGTAAAGATGCCGCGGATGACAATAAAGGGGTCCTATTACGAAAAGAAATGGCACCGCAGATCATCACTCCTGGTTATTGGGCCACATGTCGGGAACAATCATGTTGGTATCCATTACTGTCTGAGGCATTCCCAGATACATCGTCGGCCTGGAATCTCATTGACTGGAACAGAATTGTCTTCAGTGATGAGTTCCACTTCGGGCTGAGCCCCAATGACCACCGAAGATGTGTTTGGAGATGCACCAGACAGCAGTGGGATAACAACCTGACTGTCACCAGGCATATGTCCCAACAACCAGGAGTGATGGTTTGGGATACTATTTCTTTTCATAACAGGTGGTCTGGGTGTCATCCGGGCGGCACCCGTGCAGCACAGTACGTCGACCATATTCTAAGCCCCACTTTTGTCTCCCTTCGTGGCAAACCATCCTGGGCTAACATTTCAGCAAGATAGTGCCTCCTGCTTGTCCGAATGCCTGCCAAACCCTACCTTGACCAGCAAAGTTGCCGGATCTCTTCCCAACTGAACACATTCGGAGCATTATGGGCAGAGTCCTCCAAGCAGCTCGGATTCTGACGATCTAACGCGCCAGTTGGGCGTAATTTGGCACAACATCCCTGAGGAGGGCGTCCAACAACTCTGTTAATCAATGCCAAACCGAATAACTACTTGTATACGACCTAGAGGTGGACTAACGCGTTATTGACTTGCTCAATTTGTGAAGTTTTTTTTTCTAGAATAAATCATCCATTTTTTCTGAAACTGTAATCATTTCTTTGTCTGTGCATGTACAACACATCGACCGATTTTCGTTCCATTCGGATAATTCCTTGGCGGTGCGTCGCTTTTTTGTCTTAGAGTGTACTTTCCTCCACTCGGTTCTTCCTTTTCCATTATAACAAAACTCTTAAAACTGTGTGATCCAGCGATATTTAAACGTAACTTGCTACACAACCACAAAATAACTGAGACTTCACTCTGAGCTCTACTTATGAATGATGACGACCCACAATACATAACAAAATGCGCAAAAAAAAATCCTAAATGTGGAACTGACAATTCAGTTTTATTCTGGAAAAAAAAAAAAAAAAAAAAAAAAAGCTTTTGCATGTCCGCACCGGCATGAATTCGATGCTGTAATCTCGGCTTATCAAAACTTGATTTCGAATGTTGAGCCCCTGCACTAGCTGCCGGTAGGGCCTGCTTCAAGTACTTCAGTCGGCCGGCCGCCTCACCAAGTCACAAAAGTGAAAGCGTAAACTGTTTTAATATGACAGACACTTAACAGTTTGCCTACAATGTCGTCCTAAAGCTCTAACAGGCGAAAATCATTTTGAAATGACGAACAGAAGAAAGTATCAAATATAAAAGTTGTAGGTGTCGATTAATTAAATTTTTTTATGTATTTAACACTTTTATTTGAGGGTAAATTGAAAAGTATCCTACACAAAAATCGTTTTAAGACACTTAATTCTTTTACTAATGAATATGCCTTGAATACATAGATTATTTTCGTGTGAAACAAAACAAAAAAGTTTTAAACTTGTCAAAACTAACGCAGCAGCTCAGTGCTATGCGAGTGGTGTCAAGTTTGAAATTTGTTCCTGCGTTTTACGTAACATACATGTTTGATATGACTTGAAATAAACTTATTTGCTAATTAAAACATTGTCCTCGCTTGGACAAAAATTTTTTCTTATACTTCCATTAATGTCTGATATCAGCTGGTGTAAATTAGAAATAGTTAATCTATGTTACTTTGCGCGTTTGTAATAATAACAATAATAATAATAATAATAATTTCTGCTTTAGAGTGTTTGGTGTATTGTTCGTACCTTACATGGAAAATCATAGTATTTTGCATTAATTTAACTATCAGTTATACATGTATATTTCTTTTTTAAACAAACCTGCAGGTTCAAAGAGGGCCTCGAGCGCTCAGGCCTTTCGTTCAAAATCATAGGTGGAGACTTTAAAAGTTGTGTTTGATTTCTGTTTGGAAATACGAGAGTTAGTAAGAAGAAGGAGAGAGAAAGGATTGGGTGAGAAATCGTGACGGCTAGCCACACAGGTCATTGTGGTAATGCAATCGTAAAATGAGATCGTAAAATTTCCAAAGCTTTTTTTTTTTTTAAACCAGTCAACGAAAGGAAAAAAGTGGAATATTGAAAATTTGTGCTAGATCGGGACTCGAACCCGGATTTACCGCTTCTCATGGACGGTTGCTGCAACCGCCGCTTCGGCCATCCGGACACGGTCACTGACTGCCTCAAATTTCCAGCTTATCGTACGCTGCAATGCAGCAGTCGTCATCCGTTACAATCTCTACTCGCAAGCCTTTATTCCCGTAGTTCGGACGATATTTGTGCATCCGCATTGAAACCAACTTCAAGGAACGGAACCATTACCGTCTTTTTCAGAAACGTATGAAACTGAGTGGTGTCTGTTCTATCGGACATGTCCTTGGTAATTACCTCCAACCCCCCCCCCCCCCCGCCCCGCCCCCTTCGCCCTCCCTAAGGCTGGCCCTGTTTGAAAATAGCTTCCGCGTCTCGAACTTTTGTCAAAGATTTGCTTATGAACAGATTTGTGTAACAATATCAAACACAACACTAACGTCCTACAAATGTGGACAACATCGACTACTATTGAAATGGGAAACCAAGTGGAACACGGTTTGACACTTATAATACCTGCTGACACAATATTACAGCTTAGCTGTTGACTTCGTAAGAGCTGTCTACATCGCGATCGTAAAATTTCCAACTTCTTTTTTTTTTTTTTTTTTTTTTTTTTCAGAAACCGGTCAACGGGAGGAAATACGAACCATACGCCAGCGATTTGGCCACACAACTCTGAGTTGCGGAGGTGAAGCAACTTGCCGGAAATGTGGAAAGGCAGCCCATGAAAATGGCACTGATGGTCCGCCTCGACCTAAACGTGTCAATTTCTCTGGGAGCCTTCCAGTCAGAAACCGACTGCCTAGTATTCGCCAAAAAAAAAAAAAAAAAAATCGTCCATTACACTCTATGTTCGCAAATCATGATTCCCGTAGGAGCTCGGACGATATTTGTGCATCCGCACTGAAACAAACTTCTGGAACCGTTGCCCTTTTTTTCACGAATGTATAAATCTGAGTGGTGTCTGTTCTGTCGGATACGTCCGGCGTACTTACCCCCCCCCCTCCCTTCCCCCGCTGGCCCTGCTTGAAAATTAAAAGGGACAGGGAAAGGAATACGCTGTCCGTGCCGAAAGCCGTCCAAATCGCCACCGAACGTCATTCTGGCAAGACTGGCTGATGAGGAGGATTGTTCAAATGGCTCTGAGCACTATGGGACTCAACTGCTGAGGTCATTAGTCCCCTAGAACTTAGAACTAGTTAAACCTAACTAACCTAAGGACATCACACACATCCATGCCCGAGGCAGGATTCGAACCTGCGACCGTAGCGGTCTCGCGGTTCCAGACTGCAGCGCCAGAACCGCGCGGCCACTTCGGCCGGCTGATGAGGAGGACATCGTGCAGTTAGATACCTTGTCAAAACACCCAGAAAGACCGTCCTCTCCCACTCGGTCCATTAAAACCACTGTGGTAAAATATCTTCCATACTTCAGTGGAACATGAATACATACAGGACACACGTGCAGGAATTGAGACTCGTCGTACAGGACAGAACTTTCTGCCTATGTGGCCAAGAGACTTATTATGAAAATGGTGGCTCACCTGCACTTGCACGTTGTTAGCTCCACAGGAAAAGCTATCTAACCGGTGACTAGGCGAAAGGGAACGTAGCGGTGTTTGTCGAGGATACATTCCACTTCTCGCCTCTGTCTACTTGCTGACCCATGAACCCACTGATGGTGAGAACCTCAAATAGCTTATTGCTGAACTGCTCCGATCCTTTCTCCTCTTAGGAGATTTTAATGCGCACAGTGCAACACCACATGTCCTGTGGGTAGAATTCAGACTAACTGAAAATATCGTACTGACGAGCATGCGTCAAACTACTCTTTTCAGTACTGCCACAGGTTCATCTACCGCTGTAAACCTCTCCCTCGGCTCATCTGCCGTTGTAGATACCAGTCAGTTGGAGGGGAGGTTTAGAAAAGCTAACTGGACACTACAGCGAATTGGCTGTTTTCGAGCAGTGTGAATGTGTTCTACATGGGGTGGATCACACTAAAGCCATGATTCACCAAGCCGCTGATGCATCCATCCTCAAGTCATCCGGACCACTTAGGAGGCAGCCTGTGCCTTGGTGGAATGATGCGTGTCAGGGACACGACAGTGACTATACAAAGTTTCAACCAGTGACCTACGGATGAAAATCTTGCAGCCTCTCTGGTGGCGAGGGCAGAGACGAGAAGAATAATTAGAAAGAATAATAAGTCGCAGCAGAGTTCCTGAACTCCGTCAGCAGATCCACACTCGCAAGTAAAGTGTGGGAAACCACTAGAACATTTCCGGACAGCACTCACGACTGCCAATAGCACTGTACGAGAGAAGGGATGCCTCCTCACATCGCCAGGGGGCACAGCTTGGACAGTGGATGAATCATATGGAAATTATAGCCGATTTTAGCCAGGATCTGGCTTACCGTCGCTATCGGGAAACACAAAAGAGGGTTGCTTGGGATTTCCGTTCCACCAACATCGAGGACTACAACAGGCCTTTTTCTCTTTGGGAGTTGGTTCCTGCATTATCGGTAACTCTTGATATTATGCCTGGTCACCACCTGATAACGTAAAGCATGTTAAAGCTGTTGAACCATCAGTCGACCATGGAGTACTACAACAGGCCTTTTCCTCTTTGGGAGTTAGTTACTGCATTATCGGTAACTCTTGATACTATGCATGTTAAAGCTGTTGAACCATCAGTCAACCATGGAGGACTACAACAGACCTTTTCCTCTTTGGGAGTTAGTTACTGCATTATCGGTAACTCTTGATACTGTGCCTGGTCACCACCTGATAACGTAAAGCATGTTAAAGCAGTTGAACCATCAGTCGAAGGAGGCCCTTCTTCAGCTTTTTAATAAAAATTTGAGAGACAGGAGTATTTCTCATCTCATGGAAAGAAGCTGTTTCAATCCTGATTTTAAAACTGGGGAAAGGTTGTATAAGAAATACTATCCCCAATAGTTATCGCAGCGTCAGTCTCACTAGCTGCTTTGGAAAGACACTGAAGCGCATGATCAACCCGTGCCTAGTTTGAGTTCTCGAAACCAGGTCACTACTAAGTCACTCCAAGTATGGGTTCAGGTGGTAATTCCACACTAAATAATCTGAACTTGCTAGAAGCAGCAATTCAACAAATTTTCTCATGTAAGCATCACCTTGTCGGTGTATTCTTCGATACTACTTAGAGGCATAATATTTTGTCGCAGCTCTACAAGCGGGGTTTGCGTGGACGTCTCTCCAATTTCGTATAGCCCATCCTCTCAGACAAGTATTTTAGATACAGGTTCGGGAATGCCCCGTCTGACCGTTTCAAGCAGGAGAACGGCGTCCCTCAAGGGACTATTTTAAGTGTAACGGCTTTCGCCATCGCCATGAGCAGTATCACGTCCATGGTGAGGTGTCCCGTACAGTGTTCCTTCTTCGTGGACGACTTCTTCGTCTTCTGTGCGTCCTTCAACTTTGCAACGGCTACTCGATAACTGCAGTTGAAGAGATGGACAGACAGTACTGGTTTCAAATTCTCTTTGGGTAAAAATTGTTTGTGTTGATTTTAACACTTGGACACTCTTTTTAATTTATGTTCTTTATAGCTGGGGTACCATTCTCACTTTTAAGGGAAACACGACTATCTGGGCCTCAGTTTTGATGAAAGACCAGCGTGGCTGCAACATCTTAAAGACCTGCAATTGAGAGATCTCATTCTTTAACTATTCGAAAATGCGTCAGTCATAAGTCTTGGGGAGCTGAAAGTGCACGTCTGCTCCAATTTTATGAATCCTTCGTGTGGACCCACCTTGAATACGGATGACGAATTTATGTATCAACAAGGCATCCGTACTTCAAAGCGCCGGATGCTGTGCACCACGAGAGTATTAGGACGTCAACGGGGATTTATCCTTCAAGTCCAGTTTCTAGCTTCCGTGCAGGCACTGGAGAGCCGCCATTGACCGTTCAACGTCTTTTCCTCATGGCCCGTCAAGCATACAAGTCTAAGTCTGTTCCGAAATCGCCAGCATCCATCTCCGTTACACGACTGCCGCTGGACCGTCTGTTCCATAACCGTGCGCGGGCAACGAGCCCCACTTGAATCCGTGCGTGGGAGAGCCTTTGAAGTATTACAGGTGGATGGAATTAAGATCCAAAGCCAAGGGTAGAGTAGAGGATCGTCCTGGCTACTAAAGAGGCCCTGGTTACTTTTTGAATTGAATGAGTACAGGAAGAATTGTACCACAGATGATATTTTTAAAGCTAAGTTTTACGAGACTTTAAATCGCCACCAGGATTTTATTTCTGTCCATAGTGATGAGTCTAAGCACGGGAAATTTATTGGCTGTTCCGTCGGGTTCCCTTAATATGTCTTCAGGATAGAGCTCCAAGAGCAGTTTTCGGTTTACTGTACGGAATTGTTTGCTATCCTGAGGGGACTGGAGCGGATGAGACGACATAGTGGCAAGAAACTTCTCATGTGCTCTGATTCTTAAAACGCTCTTTTTGCTGTTGGTCAGATGTACCCAGTGGATAGTGTATGCAAGATGTTGCATGAGGGCTTAATTGAATGCAATGAAAATAATTTTAATTTCTGCTTTAGTATTAGTCTGTCCGATTGCGAAGTCTCGTAACGGTTGGCCCTGACTGTTATTATTACGCAATCTGACTGCTTAGAACAATAACAAAGAATGAAATGGAAATTTTCATTAACACAGTTAATTAATTAAGTCCCCAGCAACTATAAAACCAACGCAACAACAAGCACAAGAGTAACTGTTCTGTGTGTGGGAGTGTGACTCAACGTACGCATCTGGCACGGTTCTTCTTCAACAACACAAGAATTTTTAAATAACATTTATACTGAATTAATTAAAGAAAATACAAATACCATAATTACTCAAGAGATCCACAATTACACTCTAATCCAAGAACACAAGCCAGATGCTTTGTTGACTGAACCTGTAATGACACATTATTTAAAACATGGAAATAATGAAAAATAAATCAAGTTTCGTTACCTTCATATATTGACCAAAATCACTCTCATAATTACAATATAGCTCCACACCGCCTCGCTATTACCACATCTCAACAAGAACTTTTCAGTATCACATCTCAGCAAGCACTCCCTACTAGCACATCTGAACACGAACTGACTACTACGAGTCCTCGACAAGCACTGACTTCTAGCACATCTCAATAATGACTGCCCGTGGAGGCGGCGGAACAATGCTCTCTAGCGATCTCTGGCGCTGTGGCTCAGTGTAGCCACCTTTCATATGCCCTTCCTCCACGGCTAGAATTTGATGGTATTTTTGCCAGCATTGGTGGTGAAAATACCACCAAATTCGTCAAAAAAAATACAGACAAAAATAAAAGATAATATTAATACGTAAATATCATATAACTAGATAAAATTTTGGCTTTGCACTGACCTTTCAATAACCTAATATATAAAATACAGTAAGCAATACAAATTCTTTCATGCATGTGACTTTACATAACAGTTTACACAAGTATTATGTGGTTAAACAGTTCAATCAATAGCGTCAGCAATGACGAATATGTGCAGGTAAGAGTCTCATAATTTTTTACTAACAGTAATACACAAAAAATCAGTTTATACAAATATTCACATAAACGCTTTCCATAGCCCAAGAATAAGCAGTTGACAGTTCCAGCAGTAGCACCCAGCAATGGTCAACAGGTGCAAATACCAACAAGTAACATTTTTTCAATAGAAGCAGTCCATCAGTGGCACCCGCAATGTTGATCAGGTGCACACAGCAACAGGCGACTTCATTTCAGTAGAAGCAATCCATCAGTGGCACCCAGCAATGTTGAGTAGGTGCAGACACCAACAAGTAACACCATTTCGGTAGAAGCAGTCCATTAGTGGCACCAGCAATGTTGATCAGGTGCACACAGCAACAGGTGACTTCATTTCAGTAGAAGCAATCCATCAGTGGCACCCAGCAATGTTGAGCAGGTGCAGACAGCAACAAGTAACACCATTTCAGTAGAAGCAGTCCATTAGTGGCACCAGCAATGTTGATCAGGTGCACACAGCAACAAGTCACATTTCTCAGTAGAAGCAGTTCCATAAAATTCACTAGCACTGATCACACTGTTCATCAGAGTTTATAAGCAGAAATTAAACATGTCCTAGTGGCACCAATCATGTAGAAAAGGTACAAGTAACAGTCCATAATTTTTTACAATCACTGATCACACAGTTCATCAGCAGAAATTAAACATGTCCTTGTGGCACCAATCATGTAGAAAAAGTGCAAGTAACAGTCCATACTATTCACCATAACTACTGAGACAGTTCAGTCATGAACAATAGTTTGAATGCACATACAATTTCTTTAACAAATTATTATCAATGCTCTTACACTAAACATACAAATCATAATAAACACACAAATGATATCAGGTAATTGTCACATTAACTATTACAGTACACAATAACAGTTAACCTATAATATTTATGGGTGTCAGTGCAAGCCACTACCAACAAATAAAATAATATTTAGGAGATAGGTTGGGATCACTTCTCTGGGATTATAAAAGGAAAACACACAAAACACACTCACTCATCTTTCATCCACATTAGTGCTACTGTGTAATTGAATAGTGTTAACTGTGTAAATGCAATTCTGTCAAAATTTTATGTTCATCATGTGTATCAAGTAGTAGTGGCAGCAATGTATAACAGTCAATAATAGTTAAGTCAACGTCATAGTCATCATGTCAAGACCAATGTTTGCCAAGCCAGATCAAAATGTACGGTTGCTGAACAACTGTCAGTGAGCCAAGATATGCACATGCTTCCTCTCTCAAAAAAAAGTATATACTGCTTAGTGATTTAACAAGTGTGTGTATAGACAATCTTCCTTCCACTTTATTGTTCTAGTCTGCCATCTTCATCCTCCTTGTTCCATATAAACCAACAAAAACAATATGCTCCTCATTTACTTTACCTCTTATCCACCAAAACTCCAATAATCATCAACTTCACCTAAACTCAATACCTCAATAATACGTCGATACATATAAACCTCAGCACCAATATCATTTCACTTCCATAACAACTCTTTCCTCTAGTCAGTCTCCTCGAACAAGTACAGACAAAATCCTAGTGCAACTTCAATTCATCATCCCATACAATCCGAAGACACAGTGTCCACACACAACCTCTGTGTAATCCATCTGACCCAAATTTTCTACTCATTATAAATTATAAGATACATTTTGGTTCCTTGTCCATCATTAAATAAAAGAAATGCATACATGACCTCTAACAGACTTCAGTTCGATTAACTCTCAGTAATTAAGTACGATTACGGAGTGTGAATGATCATCATATTTCACAGTGTGTACACCACTTCAAGAATCATAGCAGAAGCAAACATGTGGAGTATTTTTGTGTCAAGTGTCACTTCCTATTTCAATTGCTCACGAAAAATGCAGTGTAATGACTGTCAATAGTCTATACCTAGTTTCGGTATGTCATGTCGTTAGCTTCCTTCCTAGTAACATAAATTTATACAGCTTCCCTAAAACCTCAGCTCATGTGACTTCTATGAAGTTTCTTGTACTAATGTCGTTCGTCGAATTATAGCAGTTCATTTTCCTATCTTAAAAATATAAGGCACTGAGCGTAAGCAAAACAAGCAATAGCGAGTAAATATACCAGTAGAGAACAGAATGTCAACAAGTGGATGCAGCACAATCCCTACAACGAGGCTCTGCCAAGCGAACAATCTATAATTAATACCACAGTGTAACCTAAACTCTATATTTGTACACAGTATATCAGCATTTCTATATACTAGATTGAAGAGTAGTTATGACAACAAAACAGAAATGTGTAAATATGCAATCCATACGCACAGCAGCAAACATGCCTTACACAATAAACAGGTCATTAGCATCACATCGACATAAGCAAATAAATGTTCATATGTAATCTTAATAAGTACACATGAAGGCGCAAGCAGATAAATCACAAAGTATAACTTACATATCTAACCACATCAGCACAATTAATCAGGTGACAATTATAATTTAAATAAATAAGCACAGCAGGCGCATAATAGAAAAATATGACATCAGTGAAAAAGCATAGCAGCCAAGCGATGCATAATATACACAAGTAATAACACTGTTCATTAATCAATAATTGTCAAAATCAGCAAATGTACACAAGCACGTCGCTTCACAAGTAAATTCATAGAACATGAAATTTAGCACAAAGTATGAATCACGTAATCGCAAGCAGCAAATTACGTCTAAAGTACGTACCTAAGTGGAATTATGTTACCTGAAAAATAAACTCAATCAATAGTTACCCTTTTTAGTTTATTACCTTTTCTTTTTTTTTCGAAATTACATTCCTCCTGAAATTTTCTCCATAGTAAGTCGTCTTAACGTCGGACATGCACAGAATTTACCTGAAGGTCTTAAATATTTTACACAACCGTATCCTGAAAAATACTGAACGTTAATAACATAATTTATAAACTCACCATAGCTTTATACAGAATTTAGTCGGAGAAATTAGACTGTGTATTTGTTTACGTCTGTCAGTGCATTCGCACTGAGCGCTCGATCAGCTGTAGGCGTGTGACGTAGAAAGTGATTGTTTGCGGTTAACGACTGCCTTGTGCGGCGCGCCGACTTGACTGTTGCTTTGAGTATGTGCCGCCGCCAAAACACAGCGCGGTATCCTTGTACTCTCTTCGTGTTCACATGTAGCTGTTGGTTTCTCAAAAGTATGTCATTCCACAAAAATTTTTACGTTGGATATATGATGTATTCCCTTAGAGCGCCGAGATTTAAGAGTTTCTACTTCAACAGTGTTATCATGAATAATTTTGCGAACTCTATACGGACCGTTATAAAGCAGAAAAAATTTGCGACATAAGCCTTTTCCTTTATGAGATAAACGGTGGGACTTAATTAACACCTTCTGGCCAACTGACAAGATTTTTAAACGACCAGGACGCTTAGCTGATTTCTCTCTTCTAGCAGCCGCCGATTCAATATTTTGTAGAGCCAGGTTGACAACTTCTGAATGCCGCAGTTTCCGTGAAGGCGGAAAAGGAACGATTTCAGAAATGCGATTTGTTGGTACTTTATTTTTTTAATATCAGTATAGGCGGTAAAGAAGTTGAATCATTAGGAAGTTCATTCAGAATGTTTTGAAAAATATGAAGATACTGATCCCAAGTTCTGTGATTCTGATGACAATAAAGACGGCACAATTTATTGATTTCCTTCATCCATCTCTCTGAAGCATTAGATTGAGGGTGAAAAAGTGAAATGAAAATTGGTTTAATCTTCCGACGCCGTAGAGTACGAAGCCAAATTTTAGAGCGAAACTGTGATCCATTATCTGATATAACCTTATCAACATGACCAACTTCTTTAAGAAAATGTTTGATGAAAGCGTTAGATACTGAACGAGCTGTTGCTTTGCGTAAAGGTGTAAAACACACATATTTTGATGTCAACTCCACTGCTACGAAAATGTACGCAAAACCATTAGTAGAACGAACCACTGGACCGAACAAATCGACTGCAGCCATCTCCTTTAATTTCGCTGGAATGATAGGAAACAACGGTGCTCTGTGAGAAACAGTTGGCGGCTTAGCCTTTTGACATAATTTGCATTTGGCAAGAACAGATCGAATACGTTTTTCCATATTACTGAAGTAACAATTTTCTCGTAATTTATGAAAGCATTTTCTGGGACCAAAATGCGCATAACTGAAATGTGTGTACCAAATCAATTTATTGACCCACTCATCAGGAATACAAACTAACCAAACAGAGTTGTCGACCGATTTTCGTTTGAAAAGAATGTCATTGCGAACTAAATAATGCTGTCTAATCGCTACGCTTTCCTTTCTCCTCCACTTCTCCTTAATGTCCTTCCAGATTGGATCCTTATTTTGCTCCTTAGCGATGTCCTGGAGCGAAGACGAAATAAAGTTCTCAAACGCAACACCTTGAATGTACATCAAACAATAATGGTTTTCTTTGCAGTCCTCTTCAGCACATTGTTTCAAACCCATAGGTGCACGTGATAAAGCATCAGCAACAATATTTGAAGATCCCTGTATGTAAACAATACGAAAATCAAATTCCTGTAGGTACAACGCCCATCGTGACAATCTGCCATGAGTTAATTTTGTCGACATAAGAAATTCCAGAGCTCGATGATCGGTGTAAACCTTAGTATGTCTGCCAAACAAAAATGTGCGAAATTTTGTGAAAGCCCAAACAACAGCCAAAGCTTCAAGTTCCGTAATCGAATAATTCTTTTCGGATTTAGAGAGAACACGACTTCCAAATGCAATAGTCTTCTGTACTACAACGCCGTTTTCTTCTATCTCTTGAAATAAATGTGCACCTAGGCCTTTGTATGATGAGTCCGTCGCCAAACAAAAATCTTTAGATAAATCCGGATGTGAAAGAAGTGGGGCAGCAACTAAAGCATCACGAAGTTGTTCAAATTCTGACTGAGCTTCCTCATCCCAACACCAATTAGAATTTTTTCCAGATAATTCACATAAACGAGGTGTGGCCAAATTGTCCAATCTAACAAAGCGTCTAAGAAAATTACAGACACCAAGGAAACTACGTACATCACGTTTTGTGGTAGGAACAGCATAATTACGAATAGCGTCTAATTTTTCTGGATCAGGAAGAATACCTTCTGTAGGAATAATGTGACCGAGAAATTTCACCTGAGAACGACCAAATTCAGATTTTTCCAAGTTCACTGTAATGCCAACTCTTGCAAAAATACGTAATAATGAATCCAAAATTTTGTTGTGCTCACTCCAATAACGTTTAGCAATAAGAATGTCGTCAACATATGAAGTAATATTGTCACGAATATAAACAGGTAAAATTTCATTTAAACTGCGAATAAATGCTGCAGAAAATATAGTAAGTCCAAAGGGTAATTTCCAAAGTCACTTTCGCGTAAAATCGTCATATACGGTTAATCTTTACCTACTGTCTAGATAGATGGATAGTAGAAGAACTGTTTTTATAGATGCAAAGAATAGTGAAAGAGTAGGCAGCGGTGCAGAAAACTAAAAGGGAAATAACACCACTACAGCTCGGGGCCCTATGCTCGCTACGGCACATATTCACTTAGAGTAGTGAATCCCCTGAGGACTTTAATAGCTGCACATAAATTTCATTTTGTGACTCAGTGGCAAATCTGGCGGAAGTGCGCACGTAAATCGATCCAACCATGAACATGGACGTATGTCATTCCTAGAATTGTAAAAGATCTTAAATTTCCGAACAGTCAAAAAGTGTTTATAGTCAAAGTTTTCGCCTCGTGGCGACAAAGACCTACCGCGTCTGTCCCAGTTTGAATGTCGATTATTGTCAAGTTCGCGCGCCTGGCGCTCTCTTGTTGCGTCCCGTAAATGAAACAAATTATCTTCTTCAAAGCCCTCTGCTATCTGTGATTCTAAATTTCTTCTGCTGTCTTTTCCTACGATTTCACCTTCGATTTGTTTGACTTGCTTTCGTAATGCCTCTACTTCCCTTTTAACGCGTTCATTAAACCTTCCCTGATTTTCAACATGCTTATTTATGTTCTGGTACTCTTCGGTTTCTGCAAATGGTAATGGATCTGTATCATCTGAATCTCTATCCCCATTTAAACTAAGATTTGTCAATTTATCTGAAATCTCCTCAACTCTTTCCGATAAGTCACCTATTTTTTCTTTCTGTTTATTTACGTCTTCCGTAAGTGTCGCGACTCGGTTTTCGGTATTGTCACATTTAGTAGTTAACTGTTCACACTGTTGCGTTAAGTTATTTATTCTGTCATTTGGTACGGATTCCGCGATTCTCTCAAATATTTCTTCCTTATCGTGTGCACATTGTAAATTTAACTCTGAAAATTTTTGTACTATCACGCGATCTCTTTCTTCCTGTTCTCGATCCTGTTCCCTTTGTCTAATCTCTACTGCAATTAATCTACTATTGTGAGAATTCAAAATCGGTTGTACTTCTTCTCTGATTTCTTTCTTTAATTCATCTTTCATGTTTTTGAAACATGTCCCTATTCGTGAATCTAACCGTGTTTCCATTGTTTCTATCTCTGTTTCTAGCCGTGTTGCCACTGTTTTCAGTTCAGATCCTAACTGTGATCCCAGTGAGTCTAACCGTGTTTCCATTGTTCCCATATCAGTTTTTAATTCAGATCCCAAAGTTCCCATCTCTGTTTTAATTGTTCCTATCTCTGTTTTAAATTCAGATCGAAACTGCTCCATTGTTCCCATTTGTGTTTTAAATTCAGATCGAAACTGCTCCATTGTTCCCATTTGTGTTTTAAATTCAGATCGAAAATTTAATATTGCACTCATTAACTGCTCCGTATTAAATGGTTCAAAATTCTTTTCGCCCCTAACATTTCCCGCAAAACTAACTTCCTTCTGCATAGCCATAAAGCTATCTGTGTTCGATACAATTTCAGAATCTTCTATCGTTAATCTCATATTCTGTAAATTTTCTGATTGAGAAAAATTTTGAAATGGTTCCGGACTATTTTCCCGACTTATTACATTGTTTTCCACTTCATTATTCATCACACTGTTTTCCTCTGTTGGCGAGTTCGCCATGTTAACAATTTCGTCATTCTCACTATTCATCATTTTTGCCTTTTTCATTGATCGCGTAATCATTTACAAAATATACAAAACTCGTCACTATATGAAAATTACACACAATGACACTTTATCTCCAACAATACCATTCACACGAAATGTTTCCCTCAAACACGATTAATCGAACAATTGAAATAATTGCACTAAATTGTCAAACGCGTATACAAGACAACAAAATTAAATTCTGAAAAAAAAATACCATTATAAGAATGACAATTACCAAATCTACACATGCAAAACAGACTATAATTACTAAACTACAAATTGCTGCAACAATCCTACTGTCTACTATTTCTACAATCAGAAGATTCCAAGGGACGATCCTGGCAGGGTCGCCACGTGCATGGGGGCTTAATTGAATGCAATGAAAATAATTTTAATTTCTGCTTTAGTATTAGTCTGTCCGATTGCGAAGTCTCGTAACGGTTGGCCCTGACTGTTATTATTACGCAATCTGACTGCTTAGAACAATAACAAAGAATGAAATGGAAATTTTCATTAACACAGTTAATTAATTAAGTCCCCAGCAACTATAAAACCAACGCAACAACAAGCACAAGAGTAACTGTTCTGTGTGTGGGAGTGTGACTCAACGTACGCATCTGGCACGGTTCTTCTTCAACAACACAAGAATTTTTAAATAACATTTATACTGAATTAATTAAAGAAAATACAAGTACCATAATTACTCAAGAGATCCACAATTACACTCTAATCCAAGAACACAAGCCAGATGCTTTGTTGACTGAACCTGTAATGACACATTATTTAAAACATGGAAATAATGAAAAATAAATCAAGTTTCGTTACCTTCATATATTGACCAAAATCACTCTCATAATTACAATATAGCTCCACACCGCCTCGCTATTACCACATCTCAACAAGAACTTTTCAGTATCACATCTCAGCAAGCACTCCCTACTAGCACATCTGAACACGAACTGACTACTACGAGTCCTCGACAAGCACTGACTTCTAGCACATCTCAATAATGACTGCCCGTGGAGGCGGCGGAACAATGCTCTCTAGCGATCTCTGGCGCTGTGGCTCAGTGTAGCCACCTTTCAATGTCCAAGTCGCTTTCTTTCTCTTGCAAAGCCAGGAGAAGGAAATAATTTTCTGCTGGATTCCAGGGACACAGGGATCCGGGGAAATGAGCTTGTTGATGCGACTGGCAAGGAGGCTTGCTCCCTTCAACCTCGTGCCCGCAATTCAGTCCCTGGCGGGCAGTCACCACGTACATGATCCGGAAAATCATGATTTGGTGGGAGGCTGAATGGCTAGAAGTGAGGAGAAATAAACTGCGGTCAGTGAAATCTTCAGTGCAACCATGGCTGGTCGCCTTCTGACCACGACGAGCTGAAGAAGTAGCCCTTGCAAGGCTCAAAGTGGGACAACCACTCGTCAACGACTCGTAGCATCGGCGGAGGGGGGGGGGGGGACTATTAGTATGTCAAAGATGTGGAATGCGCGTTTCGATACAGACGCAGCATATTTTAACTGAGTGTGTTTTATATAATTAACTAAGGGCAGATCTGGGTCTCCCGCAGGACCTGCCCTGTAATTTAAACGACAGTGAGACGACTGTGGTTTGCGCTAGATTTTGTGTATTACCCGCTGATAACATCGGCGTTGAGAGCCCGAACGGTCCTTGTGTGTGACAAGAGCTCCTTCTCAAAATATTGGTTGTGGTATTTTTGTGTTTTTCAGATTGGCTAGGTCATCCATCATTTCTAAGTAGTTACCCAGCAACAATAATCTGGCTCCTTTGAAATTCTTGATACAGTTTGGTTCTTTGAATTTATTTATTTTTTAAAACATCTTAACCACATACGTCTCTATTTAAGGTAAGAGGACATATGACCTCGTCATTTAGCGGCCTTAAACACAAAACACTAACTAACTATACGAATCAGTCTTGGGATAGACCTCCTCGTCTATTATTCCAGAGAACGTACGTTGCATCTCGGGTACAGAAAGTCATTCACAGAATGGTTCGTTGAGAGGTGATAGGTCTCAGTTTTCCTATCCACAAACCACTGAATATAAAACAAATGCCAACTTTGCTTGGAACGTTAAATGCTTTCTTTGGGTTGGAGAAAAGTGTAAGAGGATTTTTATGGAGTGGCGTGTCACCGCAAATGATTTTGCACTCAGCGCGTGGAGACGTGATGTGCGTGTGGAGAATTTGAGCATTTTACATTAGCAGGTATCTACTACCTATAATTTACTCCAGCGGGAGAGTATACTTTATATGAGATTGTTACACATTGTTTTGCTGTGAAGCAGGTAACGTTCTGGAACATGCTTAATACTCTCTACATTCACATTTTTAGTAACCTACTTTTTGACAGGAGGAAAAACATCGCATACTGGAGGTCCAATGGCAATGGAAGCTTTTAAAACCAAGAGCCAATTGGCATTTTCAGTTGCTAGGAAAACAGCGGCAACCGGTGAAATCATTTTGGTATTCCGCGACAAAAAGGAAGAAATATTAGTGTATACGTTCTGTCGACATCGATGTCATTAAAGACTGAGCACAGGCTCGGATTGTTTGGAGGACGAGGAAGGAAATCGGCCGTGCCCGTTCAAACGAGCCATTCCAGCATTTGCCTGGAGAGATTTAAGGAAATCATGACAAACCTAAATCTGGATGGTCGGACGTGTGTTTGAACCGCCGTCCTCCCGAATGCGTGCTAGCTGTGCTAACCTCTGCGCCACTCCGCTCGGTATTTCGTGACAAATGGTTTTGGGTACAGTTCCTAATAGCCAATATCCATGACACGTTCTGGCTTCATGAAACTGACACAGAACTGATACGTCTGTCTCTCTGGCGGTGCAGGACGCCAGCTCAGTTTCCAAAGATAATTTTTTTTTCCTAGGGTAGAAGGGGCCGGTTGGAGCAGCTGCCCCCCTCCCCCCACCCCCCTCAAATCCACTCTAACTATCGCTTGGTATGTTCTTCGTTGTGACAATAAACTTTACTGAAGGGTGTTGATGACGTGAAGCTGGCTTTTCCTTGTTTCAACACGAACAATTACTTTTGATTATTGACAAAATGAACGAAAATGTAATAAAAACATTTAACATTACTTAACATACGGCGGCAACAATCCGACGTTTTCTGTATGAACATTGTAATGCTCCTGTTCGCGAAACAAGGACTCAGGGAGTCGTGGTTTTAAGCAAATCGGCTGGATTTACAGGACAAATCTGTTCAAGGCCCCGAACTGAACCCAGATGTACATCTTTAGAACTGGAGCGCCGTCTACTTGCCCTATCGGTTCACAGAAATACCCGACTGCATGATCCACGATGAATAAGAACAAATCGCGTCTTCAGTGCAGAGAACTCAGAGTACAATTTGATTTGCAGATTAATCGCTGTACAGTAACTGAAGAAGGGTCCACACGTCATTACTTACGTGGCCGACACCTGAGGGACGAAAAACAGTGGGTGTTCGGGGACTTCTAGTCGCATTTCTCGAGATGACCAGCCGAGTTAACGATAACATTTTTCTACTTTATATTTCGACTTTTCGAAGCCCATTGGCCACGCAGGTGTTAGGTTTATTGCGTTTGTATTTGACGTTCTGTGATTACGTTGTCAGTATAGTGGCCTTCAGTGCAAAAACTGGTTTGATGCAGCTCTCCACACTCATCTATCCTGTGCAAGCCTTTTCCTTTCTGCGTAGCTCTCCGCCATCTATACCCATTTGAACCAGCTTACTGCGCTCAAGCCCTGGCCTCCCTTTACATTTTTACCGACCCCCTCCCCCTCCCCCTCCCCCACACATACACACAAACTTCGTGTTATCACCCAATCCCTTCCTTCAGCTAAGCCATAAATTTCTTTTTTCACAATTCGATTCAGTACCTCCCCATTAGTCGTTTGATCTACGAACCCAAACTTCAGCATCCTTCTGTAGCACCGCATTTCAAAAGCTTCTATTCTCTTCCACGTTTCACTTCCGTACAAGGTTACATTCCAGACAAATAAATTACGAAAAGGCCTCTAAACACTAAAATTGATATGTTAACAAATTCTTCTTTTTCAAAAATACTTTTCATGCTGTTTATTCCCAGTACGCATTTTATATCCTCTCTACTTTGGTCATCATAAGTTATAATACTGCCAAAATAGCAAAACTCATCAACCACTTTAAGTGACTCGTTTCCTAATCTAAAAAATGGTTTAAATGGCTCTGAGCACTATGGGACTTAACATCTGAGGTCATCAGTCCCATAGAACTTAGAACTACTTAAACCTAAGGACATCACACACATCCATGCCCGAGACAGGATTCGAACCTGCGACTGTAGCGGTCGCGCGGTTCCAGACTGAAGCGCCTAGAACCGCTCGGCCACACCGGCCGGCTCCTAATGTAATTCCCTTAGCATCGCCCGATTTAATTCGACTACACTGCATTACCCTTGTGTTAGTTTGGTTGACGTTAATTTCCTCTTTCAAATAACTATCCATTCCATTCAACTGTTCTTCCAAGTTCTGTTTTGTCTCTACCAGAATTACATTGTCTTCGGCAAATTTCAAAGCTTTTATTTCTTCTCCTTGATCTTTCATTATTTTTCCAAATTTTTCCTTGGTCGGCTTCTACCAGTTTTTCCATTCTTCTGTAAATAATAATGTCAGTATTTTGCAATCATGGCCTTTGAAACTTATATTTCGGTAATACTCACTCCTGCCGCACCTATCAGTTTTGGAATTGGAGGTAGTACATTCTTCTTGAAGTCTGAGGGTATTTCACGTTTCTCATATATTAGTTCTTCACGCATCTCAATATGTACGTCATATCTGCTGAACTATGTGCTGCACACAATGATATAATTTTGCAGGTACATTATGTAGTATACGTGGACACTGTCTGCAAAATGTATTTCGAATAGAGTTGGTTGGAAACAAGTAATAAATGAAGACATAATGCCGGGTGGTGAAGTTTTACTGCGTGAACAGCGAAAATGTAGCAAGTGATAAGCGTTTTTCCTGACATCATTTAGTGAGGGGTGTCAGCGAGAAAAAGTCTCGTAAAGGTTTCAAATTATGTGTAAAATTCGTTGGCAGTCGCTAAGTGCTCTCATTCTGAAATACTGGATGAATATAGTCAGTGCAATTTGCGTGCTATCAGTTACACACTTTTTAACTGTCTTACTAGTTAAACCTTTACCATAAAATTACGCCTCTTAATCGGTAGATGATTACAATATTCCAAATTTTTAAATTAGACCACTAATTACGCGAAATACTGAAAATCAAATTTTTGTTGACCCTGAAAGGTAGGCAATTTGCTTTTGGGACGGGTGACCGTGTTAGACGTCCTGACAGAGCGAGCAGCTATCTGCGACTGTCTGCTGATGACGCTGTAGTGTGCGGGGAAGTGTCGACGTTGGGAGACTGTCAGAGAACATAGGATGACTTGGACAGAATTTCTATTTGATGTGGTAAATGGCGGGGTGCACTCAGCCTCGTGATGCCAATTGAGGAACTACTCGACCGAACAGTAGCGGCATCGGTCAAGAATGCCATCATAACGCCCGGGAGAGCGGTGTGCTGACCCCGCACCCCTCCTATCCGCATCCTCCTCTGAGGATGACACGGCGGTCGGATGGTCCCGGTAGGCCACTCGTGACCTGAAGACGGAGTGAGTGTGGTAAATGGCAGCCTCCTCTAAATCTGGAAAAATTTAAGTTAAGGCCGATGAGTAGTAAAAACGATCCTGTAGTGTTCGAATACAATATTAGTGATGGGATGCTTGACACAGTCAAGTCGATTAAATATCCAGGCGTAACGTTGTAGAGTGACAGGAAATGGAACGAACACGTAAGGTCGGTTGTAGGGAAGGTAAACGGTCGACTTCGTTGTTTTGGGAGAGTTATAGCGAAGTATATCTCATTGATAAAGGCTTTTCTGCACATAGCACTTGTGCGACACAATCTGGAGATCGGCTCGAGCGGTTGGGATTCCCGACAGGCCGGATTAAAGAAAGACGACGTAGCGTTCCAGAGGCGTGCTGCTACATTTGTTACCTGTAGGTTGGATCAATGCGCAATCTTTCAGAAGCTCGAAATTTAGTGCGGACTTCAATGCAAGATACTTATAAATTGTAAATTATAGTTCAATGAACTGTGGGTGAAACCCGTACAACAGGGACTTACATGCTTTCAGCGAAAATAATAGTGCATTGAGAATGGATAACTTCTAGCTGAAATCTAGATCTTCATATTAACTTTCAAGCAAGGACGACTGATTGCTGCAATTTATAATGTACAAGTCAATACAGGGTGGTCCATTGATCGTGACAGGGCCAAATATCTCACGAAATAAGCGTCAAACGAAAAAACTACAAAGAACGAAACTTGTCTAGCTTGAAGGGGGAAACCAGATGGCGCTATGGCCGCTAGATGGCGCTGCCACAGGTCAAACGGATATCCACTGCGTTTTTTTTTTTAAATAGGAACCCCCATTTTTATTACATATTCGTGTAGTACGTAAAGAAATATGAATGTTTTAGTTGGACCACTTTTTTCGCTTTGTGATGGATGGTGCTGTAATAGTCACAAACATATGGCTCACAATTTTAGGCGAACAGTTGGTAACAGGTAGGTTTTTTAAATTAAAATACAGAACGTAGGTACGTTTGAACATTTTATTTCGGTTGTTCCAATGTGATACGTGACCCTTTTTTGAACTTATCATTTCTGAGAATGCATGCTGTTACAGCGTGATTACCTGCAAATACCACATTAATGCAATAAATGCTCAAAATGATGTCCGTCAACCTCAAGGCATTTGGCGATACGTGTAACAACATTCCTCTCAACAGCGAGTAGTTCGCCTTCCGTAATGTTCGCACATGCATTGACAATGCGCTGACGCATGTTGTCAGGCGTTTGTCGGTGGATCACGATAGCAACTATCCTTCAACTTTCCCCACAGAAAGAAATCCGGGGACGTCAGACCGGGTGAACGTGCGGGCCATGGTATGGTGCTTTGACGACGAATCCACCTGTCATGAAATATGCTATTCAGTAGCGCTTCAACCGCACGCGAGCTATGTGCCGGACATCCAACATGTTGGAAGTACATCGCCATTCTGTCATGCAGTGAAACATCTTGTAGTAACATCGGTAGAACATTACGTAGGAAATCAGCATACATTGCACCATTTAGATTGCCATCGATAAAATGGGGGCCAATTATCCTTCCTCGCTTAATGCCGCACCATACATTAACCCGCCAAGGTCGCTGATGTTCCACTTGTCGGAGCCATCGTGGATTTTCCGTTGCCCAATAGAGCATATTATGCCGGTTTACGTTACCGCTGTTGGTGAATGACGCTTCGTCGCTAAATAGAACAGGCGAAAAAAATCTGTCATCGTCCTATAATTTCTCGTGTGCCCAGTGGCAGAACTGTACACGACTTTCAAAGTGTCGCCATGCAATTCCTGGTGCATAGAAATACGGTACGGGTGCAATCGATGCTGATGTAGCATTCTCAACACCGATGTTTTTGAGATCCCGATTCTCGCGCAATTTGTCTGCTACTGATGTGCGGATTAGCCGCGACAGCAGCTAAAACACCTACTTGGGCATCATAATTTGTTGCAGGTCGTGGTTGACGTTTCACATGTGGCTGAACACTTCCTGTTTCCTTAAATAACGTAACTATCCGGCGAACGGTCCGGACACTTGGATGATGTCGTCCAGGATACAGAGCAGCATACATAGCACACGTCCGTTGGGAATTTTGATCACAACAGCCATACATCAACACGATATGGACCTTTTCCGCAATTGGTAAACGGTCCATTTTAACACGGGTAATGTATCACGAGGCAAATACGGTCCGCACTGGCGGAATGTTACGTGATACCACGTACTTATACGTTTGTGACTATTACAGCGCCATCTGTCACAAAGCGAAAAAAGTGGTCCAACTAAAACATTCACATGAGTGTTCAAAGGAATCCATGAAACTTCGGTTACACGATAAATCAGTCAAATCTAAAGGCCATAAATTCAACTAAATACCTAGGAATTACAATTACGAACAACTTAAATAGGAAAGAACACACAGAAAATGTTGTGGGGGAAGGCAAACTTTTTATTGGCAGAACACTTAGAAAATGTAACAGATCTACTAAAGAGATTGCCTACACTACGCTTGTCCGTCCTCATTTGGAGTAGCGCTACGCGGTATGGGATCCTTACCAGATAGGATTAACGGAGTCCATCGAGAAAGTTCAAAGAAGAGCAGCACGTTTTGTATGATTGCGAAATAGGGGAGAGAGTATCACTGACAGGATTTGGGGTGGATATCATTAAAACAAAGGAGTTTTTCGCTGCGGCGAAATCTTCTCACGTAATTGCAATCATCAACTTTCTCCTCCGAACGCGTAAATATTTTGTTGACGCCGACCTACATAGGGAGAAATGATCATCATAATAAAATAAGGGAAATCAGAGCTCACACCGAAAGATATAGATGTTCGTTTTTTCCGCGGTCTGTTCGAGGTTGGTATAATAGAGAATCATTGTGAAGGTTGTTCGATGAAATCTCTGCCAGGCACTTGAGTGTGATTTGCAGAGTATCCATGTAGAGGTGGATGTAGAGGTATTACGGAATAGCTCCGTTAACTCAAACGGGAATCCCTTGAGTGAAGAAGTAGCACTTTACGTCCAATACTATTGAGAAAGTATATAGAGCAGGCATTTGTGTCAGATTGCAGAACGATTCTAAAGTGCACTATGAACCGGGTTAGTTGTTACAGATTTGCACACCAGATGGAATCGTTTTGTCATGGCTAGTTCCCCAAACATCTCAATAATTCTGACAGATACGATCTCGAAAATAAGAATCGTTCTTGACAGAAATCTTCACAACCTCCCGAAAGGAACTGTTCCTGGTGACGTATCATACTATAGTTCCCAACAACCTGAATTTCTGTGTTATTTTATAGCGAGTATCCCTGGTCCAACCTTACTAGCTGCTTTGCGTTTCCGAACAACTGACTTCAGAATAATCCATTTTTTTTAAAAAAAAAAGTCTTCCCGATCGCTTCTTTTTCTTGGAATAGTGATAGCAAAGCAGCAAGCGAGTGATTTAACAAACATTTTCGGGTTACTCGTAGAAGTAGTTACAGTTATCCAATCATATAGAAATTTTCTTGTATGAAAAGAAAAAGTAAGAAGGTAAGCCAGAAGTTTCAATTTCCTGTCAACATCGAGTTCAACGGTCTCGACATTTACCTCCACTGATTATGGAAACACGTAAAAGAGTGCGGCCGGATGAGGATTTAAACCCTGCTCGTCCACAGAGCGAGCCCTGTGGGCAGTCTTAATCAGTGCGCCAATTCATTGGGTTTTCCCTGTGCCATACTTAGTTTGAAATCTGTATTAGTTTCACTCTTTCGTGGTACTGAGTGTACGGAGTGGTATAGGTCGTTTCTTATCCATTTCTCAGCGTTGCCATGTCGTGCTATGAAGATACGAGATAACGAGTGTATACAGTATTTGATTTACGGCGCGAAACTTAAATTTTTTATTCGAAAATGGACAACAGATTTTTAAAAAATAACCTCGCTGTCAAGTCACCATAGAAAAATTGCACTTTTTTATCATAATTGTCTAGTACGTCGACTTCTTACGGTCTATCGATTCGGCAATTGAGTAAGTAGTAAAGCAAAGAATTGTCTGTTTTATTTTAAAATTGTGTCAGTATTTCATATGACCAGACAGTTTATCAACAATGAATCATGACTTATCGAAACCTTGAAATGTACTGCACGATATGTTTGCTGGTGTATGATCTATAGCAGCGTGAGAGTTCTGCAATATCAGCAAAATGAAATTACTTATATTTTCTTTTCGATAAGAAAGTGTAGTGTTGCCTTCATTACTTACCGTCATAAAGTTTGGTCCCTTAAACCTCAAACAACCAACCAACCAACCAACCGTCATAAACCCAATATATAGCGGTAGATTACGTAAATTCCCCTTGGAATAATAAAAATTGTGCGGTAGACATATGGGGGAAAAGCGCGCAATAACTCATTACTACGTGTGTGGATATGCTTTTCGGACATACCGCAACTGCAGGTGAAGTCTATGTCTCCATCCTAAATACAAACGATAATCTTTTTAAGTTCAAAATATTGATGTGGGTTCTCGCTAGTTTAGGCGCACAAGTATGCACTGTACTGCATTGTAAAGTTATAATGACTGTAAAGAAATTATAGGTCCGCAAACTTTGGAAATTTAGTTTCATTCCTCAATACGCAGTTTGCAAATTAAGAGATGGGTTCTAGTCTCCTGCGTTACAAGTTGCTTACCGAACTCCAAATGAATTTTCAGCAATTTTTCATCGCACTCGGTTGCAAAGACATTCTTGGCTAACGCAATGTTGCAGTACTCATCCGTACTTGAGAGAGAGAGAGAGAGAGAGAGAGAGAGAGAGAGAGAGCGCAGCGCATTCGAGACCAGAAAGGCAGGCTGGATGGAGCGTGATATAGAGAGGTGAAAGAGAAGAGAGTGTAGAGAGGAACTGGCCGAAGAAGGGGCGGGCAAACAAGCGGGAATGGAGGGGCTGAAACGAGAGAGATAGTGGGGGAAATGTATCTGGCCTGTGATTGGCTATTCCATGGAGCGCGTTCAGTAGCCCTCCATGGAGTCTACATATCGTGTGTAGTATAAAGTCGATAGCCGTCGTTTACAAATTACATTTTGTATGTAATGATAACCATTCTGCTTTTATAACATAGGGAAACAATTATCACAGAAAAAAATGAGCGCTAAGGTGAGCTCTGCGCACTGCGTCAAGGGCAGAAATTGTAGTTTTCTGTACTTTTATTTTATCTCCGCGTTCTCTCTCAGATCAGATTAGCGCATTTTAAGTTGTGTATGCATTACGACGATAAAAAATGTGTCTGGGTTTAAGAAAAATTATATAATGCTCCGGAAATTGGCTCCATTATACCATTATTGGTGTGAAGTTAGTGTGACAATTGAAGCACCTGATGGTTGATAGAGGTGTGGAATAATCTTTGACAATTTGCAGTACACTAAAGTATTGTACGTCTCACTCGCATAAGACTGAACAATGTGTCGCAAGAACATATTACTGTGCCTGATTACTAAACCAAGTTGGCAGTAATATGAGTTGTGTTGTCTGTTTGTCTATAGGCAAACTACTTCTGTATTGAACCTTACGATAGAAGTATTTTTCATGGAAACACCCAACAATAATGTACACCTGGAACAGTCAGAATTCCCACAAGGATAATGGGAACTGCAGTACTGCTAAGTTCCATCCAGTTTCGTGTGTTTTCTGGAAATCTGTATACTATGGTTTCCTGCCTGGTAACTACCATCCAACAATGTTTTAGAAACGTATATAAGAATTCTTCAACAAAGGTGAAGCGCGATCATTTGGCGCCAAGTGATCAGCACTTGCCACCCGAACTATAACGACAAAGCTTTTAGTAGGTTTCAAAATTAGATGCAATAATACATTTTATCACGTGATGAAAAAGTCTATAGATCATTGGACAAAAGACCCTCACTTATGTCTTGCGGGTACGTCACAGTACTAGGGTCACGTGACTCGTGGTCGCCATCTTGCCAGTTTCAGGTTGTTCAGGGTTAGTGACGTCGTGTCCTAACAAAAATTTGTAGTGGTAGCTTGTCACCTTTTCGCAAAGTATGTGACGTTGAAATCGTAATGTATGGTGTAGCAGAGATAGATGCTAACTTCTGATGAGTTGTGCAGCGTGCGTATTTTAATCCACGCCGTTGTTCTTGCGTATCTTTGCTTTACTCTTTCCCTGCTGGCGGCAGATGTCTTTTTAGGCGAGGAAATGGCGGGAGGTCAGAAATGTAACGCAGGCTTAGTGCAAGTGGACTAGTGCCTGTCATTCATCCCCCTAAAGGAGTAACTTTTAAAAACGGTAAGACATTCTGTAAGGCGGTGAACTATTAAGTGTGATGTATGAGCTAGTGCCATCTATTTGAAGTTGCAATGTGTACAACGTGTTGGGTACAAAATAATAATAATAATAATAAAACAACACTGCTGTGCTCTAGCGAGTCGCGATTCGAGTGGTGTCGGGAAGCAAAATAATGTTACTGAAAGTCGCGAGGTGGTGAAATGTGATTCGAAAAACATTTTGACAAACAGTTGATTTACCTTATTGTTTAATTAGTGCTCATTAACATTAGCCCATTGACAGAAAGAAATTTCAGTCCATCGAGTTCTGAAACTGTATTTTATTTAGACGGTGAGTACAATGGTGCCTGCGTGTTGTACTGTAAGACATGGTGATACCATAGTGATATTAATTTGACGAACCGTGACAAATTGTAATGTAGAAAATAACATTGTAGGTATCCGCTAACATCATTTGACGCATTGCAAATCAGAACGTCGCATACGAACAGTTCTTGTATGAAAAAAATAGTTTCGTTCTCTCACACACACACACACACACACAAAAATAGTCATGTATACATAAGGGCACGCCATCTTGAATAATCAGTAGAATATTATACGTAAGGTGTCACCTAACCAAGTAAACTAGTATACTTTGTTTAAGGTTAAGAGATACCTGACGTCTCCATGGAGGCTGTGATGGGAGAAGCAAATGAACTTCAGCCGGAGGATAATACTACGGCGTCCCGTGATATAGGTAACTGGAAACATGTCATTTGTTGTATGAGTTGTTGTTTCGTATCTGATCATATAATTTTGTTATTTTGTGCTGATTTTGTATCATATTCCTGTATTTGTTGGTCTGCGGTGTTGTTAGGGTACTGTGCCCTAGCCGAATGAGATCGCGAAACACGGCGTGTTTCTTCCCTACGTACAGCATTTGTACTAAACTTACTCCTCTTGACGCCCTCGCAGAAGATCGTACGTACGGTGATACTACGTGTTTAAGTGATGACAAGTGAAGAATACTTTCGAGACGCCGCATTCTGTAGTTGGTCACGCCTGTGTGTGCCGATCTAGCCTTTCTTGGCATGTACCAACCATATAGACCGTTAGCATGATTACAGAGGTGGAAATAGTTTTTGTTTATCTTTTAATCGCACTAATAGATTCTAGAAATAGCTTGTCGTAGAGAAACATGTTACATACCTTTGCAATATAGGCATGCATCTCATTGCAGTTCGATGGTTGCAGAGCACAAGTAATTATTTAAGAGCAGTTGTGAACCGCTTGTACTCATAATCAGCCAATAATGTGCAAAATCCTTAACACAGGGAATAGTGAAAGATTAGGCTTACATCTGCTATTCATCGCTCGTGAACTTACTGTGTAAACATGGCCATGTTGTATTATTTTGTTTAATTTTTGCCTGTCAATGAAATAGTTAAAAGAGAAGGGACTAGATTACTTAAGAGTGGTATTATTAAGAATTATGGAAGATCTGTGACTGTGCTACACTCCGTGAAATTTGACTTGAAACTTTTGATACTCGGGTAAATACTGCGAAGAATGTGTAGGCCCTATGCTCTACCAGATTGTTATAGCACAGGAAACCCTAACATTCAACGTATATAGTTTGGCAAAACAAATTTATAGTTTTGTATTATGTGGCTAGTTGAATTTATTGTTTTTACTGTTTTGTTTTATTTTTCGGTTGTGGGTGTTCTAGAACTCTTAGCTTTTATGAATCGTGTAGTTTAACTTGTATAGATTTAGTATTCTGTGTCAACAGCACCTATAATATAGCTTCAGGAGACACAATTCATGTACCCTTTTTTTTCCCTGATGTTACAAGGATTGTCGGGAGCAGATGAAGCCAGTGCTGCTTTGTCCCCACCCGCAGATTGCCCAAATCAGGGAGAACCATCCCTGTCTACATTAATTTCAGTTAGCCTACTACACTTCGTGCATTATCTTATACGTTCTGCTTCAGGTTGACAGCGAGCTTTGGTTTCTGAGAATGAGTTTGTCTGCAGTGCCCATGCATCAAGAGGATTATTTGATACTAATCATCAGCTTGAACCAGTGGTGGCTGCTGTGTCATCACATTTTGGTGCAAATGTTCAGTTTTGTTAGTTGGCAGAATCAGTGTTTGTGGTGACAAATTGATCTGTAGCTTAGCTTTAGTTTAAAAGGTGGCAGGTTATTTGTTAGTTGAAGTTAACGAATATGAATAGAAGAACACTTGATTGTGGTGACAGATTGACTTGGTGGCTTAGCCTGTTTGGAAAAAATTATCACGTAAATAATGTTACAGTCTTCTTATTGTTTACGCCATTTGTCGCATGTTTCCTCAAAGCCACAGACTTGGATCAAATATTCCTCTGTATTATTGCTTACAGCAGTCAAGCAACTGCTCCGTCACCTATTTTACCACAGGTGAAAGCTGCCTGTAAGAAGGGTTGCAGAAGTGATGTGCAAAACAATTGTCAAATAGCTATCCTTGACATCCATTTGTTGTAGGATTTTGAAACATACTCTGAGATCAAACATAATGAGGTATCCTGAACAGAACGACCTCGTCCATGCCAACCAGCATGGATTTTGAAAACATAGATCACGTGAAACTTGTATTTTTCTCACATTACATCCTGAAACCCGTGAATCGAGGCAGTCCGGTAAGCGCAGTATTTCTTTGTTCTGAAAAGCATTTGGGTCAGTACCACGCCTAGGCCTATTATCAATAGACAATCCTATGTTTCAGACAAAGTATGTGACTTGATTGAGGATTTCTTGGTATGGAGGGCACGGCATATTTTGGATGGAGGGTCCTCGATGGGTGTAACTTACCTCAGGGAAGTGTATTGGGTCACTTGCTCTTCATATTGTATAAATGTTCTTGTGCATAATATCAATTGTAACCTCATACTTTTAACCGGCGATAAGTTATCTATAACAAGTTATAGTCTGACTGAAACTGCATAAATATTCAATCAGACTTTGACATGATTTCAAAGTGGTTCAATGATTGGCAGTTTGCAAAGGGTGTTAATTATTTGAATATTAGTCCATATAAATTATAGATGTTCTGAAAACTGCAGCTAAACTACAGCCCCGAGGAAAGAAAAGTCGTTACGGCGAGTAGCTCAACGTAGTACTGAAAAGTCTTCATCTTTCTATTGATACAGATCTAGTGAGTCATTTTCCAAGAAAAAGTATGTACACTGCAAATTAATTTGCTGCTTATGCATAGACTTAATAATTTCTGTTGACATGCAGAAAAATATGCTCGATCTTACTTCCACTTTTCTTACAACCTGAAATTCCAGTTTTGTAATGAAGTGCCTCACGCATGGTGCATTTCGTAACTAGCAATGTGTAATTTAGTTAGATGTCTTCTTAGTGTTTGTAATTTTCTTATCATCACACACTTAACTTGCATGTGTACGAAAGTGGCGGCAGACAATCAGTCTCCTGCAAATACCTGGTGGGTGCCTTGGAGGCATTAGTGAGATGTCTCACTATTGCCTTTTTTTAGCTTCCACACTTTATTGTTATAGTGATGTGCATGTAAAATGTTGGGTGGTGACATCTTGGCTTTGGGATTTTATGTTAGTGCTGATGTGGTGAGCCACTGTAGTGTTCGTTGTGGTTATTATGAGTCAATCACAAGTGTTACATTAATAATGATAGCTGTAGTTTTGTAAGTGTATTAATTTTTAAAAGAGATTTGGAAATGGAGAAGAATGTCCCTATGTATGGCATTTCCTAGTAATATCAGTTGCCTTGGGAACAACTGGAGCATGTCGTGCGGATCAGAGCTAGAGAATATGTGCTGGTTGACAATGTTACATTGTACATCCTGGCTCCATTCAAATGAAGGAAATGCATTCGAACACTCCAGTTTCAGTCCATGCGAGCGAATGTAAATGTGTGATAAATGTTAACAGTTTGATCTTGTATAACCTGATGTGTGAATTTGCACCATATTTAATGCTTTCTTCTTATTTTTAACAAATTTATTTAGAAAAAGAACTGCTAGGTGGAAACCTTTATTAGCTAATTCTAATTTCTGTCTAGTATTTTGATGTGTATTATGTAAATATATTATAGATCAACTGTGGAAAATGCAAGGGGGTTCCAACTGTCTAATTTGACAGTGTTATGCAAGTGTCGCCTCAGGCTAACACAGTGGGAACTTGGGAACATAGATCGGGATAGTGCAGTTTTTTGTGACTATATTGACGGCTGTTGCCATATGACATATGGCAGACATCAGTGACTTAGAGAGCTCCATACAAACATGTTTTGGTGTGTTAAAACCATACTCAACATATTAGGAAAAACAGATCCCCCCACCTGACCATCCAGATTTATATTTGCCATTGTTTGTCTAATTTATTCACGGAAATTACAGGGATGGTTCCTGTGAAAATGACATGACTGTACTCCATCCATAATGACCTCATCATCAATGATCTGTTAAACCCATGATTATAGATTTTGAAAAGGGCTTTTGTATGGAATGTTCTCTTTATAAATCTGAGATAATAAGGCATAACATACAGGAATTGAAAGATTATCTACAACTTGTGCAGAAATTAGTCTGCTGTTGTGTCGAAGGACATAAATGGGAAGCAGTAGTCAAGGAGAGCGTAAGATATGGTTGTAGCTAATATCTGATATTATTTAGTCTTTACATATATCCAGCAATAAAGAAACCAGAGAGGAGAAATTTGGAAAAGGAGTAGCTCAGGAAGAAGTAGTCAAGACTATAAAACTAGCTGGGGACAAGAATTCTGTCAGAAACACCAAAGTACTTGGAAGATCAGTTGACTGGAATGGTAAGTGTCTTAATAAAGCGGCTATAAAATAAAGACCATTGAAAGGGAAACAAGATTAACAGTATGTGATGCGGGTGGAAATGAGATCATCGAATGAGACTCTTCAAGTGTACTATTTCTGTTATTTTCACTACAGAATAACTGATGATAGCTGTTGGAAAGACGATATAAAGTGCTGACTGGGAACAGCCAGAAAAGTTTTCTGGAATAATAATAATAAAAAAAACTTTAACATCGATTTAACTTAGAAGATGCAACAAACTCACTAAAGAGACAGCTTACATTACACTCGTCTGTCATCTGCTGGAATATTGCTGCATGGTGTGGGATCCTTACCAGGTAGGATTGATGGAGGACATCGAAAAAGTGTAAAGAAGGGCAGCTCGTTTCATGTTATTGCGCAATAGGGGTGAGTGTCACTGACATGATACGAGAGTTGGGGTGGCAGTCACTGAAACAAAGGTGGTTTTCTTTAAGAAATTTCAATCACCAGCTTTCTCTTCTGAATGTGAAAATATTTTGTTGACACCCACCTACTTAGGAAGAAATGATCATCATAATAAAATAAGAGAAATCAGAGCTCAAACAGAAAGATTTAGGTGTTCCTTTTTCCCACATGCCATTCGAGAGGGGAAAGTTTGGGAAGTAGTATGAAAATGGTTCGATGAACCCCCTGCTAGGCAGTTAAGTGTGAATTGCAGAGTAACCATGTAGATATAGAGTATAAATTTAAGACATAGGAATTGTTTCCAATGTGCATTTGTCTGGTGTGTAGCCTTGTATGAAAATGAAATATTGGGCAGTATGTGCTACAAAATGATGCTGAAGATCAAATGGGTAAATCGGATAACTAATTGGAGGTACTGGAAATCAAACTGGAGAAACACAAATTTGTGCTACAACTTGGCTTAAAGAAATTGGTTGTTAGAACACATCTGGAGGCATCAAGTAATCATCAGTTTGGTAATGGAGGGAGGTGGGGAGAGTAAAATCATGGAGGGGGATCATTGCTTGAACATAGAATGCAGGTGCAAATTGATATAGGTAACATTAATTACACAGATAAGGTGTCTTGCACAGGATAAAACTAGAGCTGAAAGCAGCATCAGTCTGTCTTTGGACTGAATAGCACAGAACAGGTTGAAAAATGGAATGAGAGGGAAATGAAGGAAGACATTCCTTAACTCATAGAAGAATTGCTTTGACTTGCATGACACTCACTTAAAGGAAGATAGATATTTCTGTTATGAAATCTGAACCATAAGTTAACAATTCGAAATTTGCACTTACACCTTGTGAGAATAAGTAATAAGACTTTATAAGTGCAGTACTGCATACATTGTTCGTATTTGTTTTTCATCCCACTCTTCTTTCTCATTTAATTCTGTATACTTCTTGGTGAAAGTTTTATGTGATCCTCCATTTGAAATAAACATCTCCAAAAAGTGTATGATCTTATTTACTGATATTTTTTAGTTTGAAACATAAAATTATCTGTTGTTATTGTGTTCTGTTGGATAATGATTTTTTTTTTTTTTTAAAAATGGCAGGTTTGAAATGGGGAATAAAAACAAAGAACAACTTATGGGATAGTTGAGCTCATCTATCACAGTTCAGCATGAAATCAGAATCATGTGACAACTTCGAATCTGTCGTATGCTATTTACTGTGTAGTGGGTACAGTGGGAATATAGGAAAGTGAACAGAAAAAGAAGAGGACATAAGGATATCATCAGCTGTAGAGGGTATAGTATTTCTGTGGATGCCGCCGTGTTTTGGTGGAAAATTTTTATCTTTCCCTCTCCAAGGGTCTGTGGGTAAAGCAGTCGTGGAATGATAAAAGTTTTGTGTGTGGCTTGGTTTTGAGTGGCTTCTTCTGTAAGAAGTAACAGTGAGAAAGCCGATAACTGGTTTGGAAAAATTAGTTCGCTCAAATTTCACATACTGCCTCCAGCTGTCTCATAGCAACTTCTGCCCATGTCCTACACAAAGATAAAATGGGAAGACAGTTTAAGATCAATAAGGAACTGGTCGCAGAGGGGGGGAAAAATTCACAGAAACAAATGTAATGTATCTGTTTTGTTCATTGAACTCAAATTCCAGTTATCTACAGGATCGGCACTCTGCTCTTGCTCCTAGAGTGCATGCTCCCTCAAACTTCGCCGATCACGTAGATGACTGGAAATGAAATTAGAACTCTACTCTCATGCATGGGAACACACTTGCAAATTCTTTTAAGCTTACCCAATTGGGAAAGTAACCTTTTTTTGATCATGAGGGATTACCAACTTGACTTCTAAGGTGTTGACCTCTGTAAAACACATCATCCACACCATAGGGCCTATGATTTGCCACGTACACCCATCAAGGGCTACTGTCCGAGCCCTCAATTTCTCAAGCCCTGAACCACTCCATGAAATTATTTTACATACATGTCATTCTTCCAGTGCATTTCAGAATCAAGATACAGGCATTTCAGTGGACCATTGCCTGCTTCCCACTAATTGCTCTACTATGTAGAGTGCTGCTTCTGCTTCCTACCAGGACTTTCACTAGTTTCTTTCCAACATATATTGGAAAAACACCTGAAGCGCAGTGTTCTAAGTTGTTAAGTCTAAGTTAACTCATCAGGCAGTTTAATGTTCCCTACAAACATGTCTCTGTGAATCATGGTAACTGCCTCCATTGTTTGATGTTTCAAAGGAAAGAGCTCTGATTTATGTTCTGTCTCTGATCTTAAATACAGTTCTCTTTTCTGCATTAACTTATATTGACAAAAAAATATTGTTAATCATGTACACTACAAAAATCATTTCCCAAAAATACTGAGAGAGCGACAAACTCTCCTCAGAAACTCCGGCCTTCCAAAAACAAATTTGTGAGGACTTTGGTTTCTACAGCATCCCACAAAATGAATAAAATGTAGTGTGTCCAGCAGATTCAGCACTTTCACAGATTGTAGCATGTTAGGATGTTGCTGATAATGTTGTACAAGACACTTGAAATGAAACTGTGTTATAACATCCATAATTCCTTGATCAGTGTGCTGAATTTTGCTGGTTGTTTTGGAATGGAAACTAGTTGATTGTTTTGCAGTGAGACACCTTTCAGGTGTTGTTTACGAGAAGTTCCTCTCATCATTTTGCGATAAAACAATATCAGCCAATTCACTGATTGTAGTCCTATCATCCAGGCACTTTAGAGATTCTTGCACGTGTACGGTTTTGAAGTGATGTGGATTTGCAGATGGAAAGCAATTTCAGTTTCTCCTGTCTGTAAGCATTATTGGAAGCAGGTACTACACTGTCTTTGCTCAGCTTTCCATCACCAGAGCTTTCTTTATAGGGTGCAAGACTTCGTAGGCACAAGTTTGAAACAACGTGGAATTCATACCTATTAAGTATGATATGCTTTTCATACCGTGACATCAAGCCTGCTAAAACGCCATTTGTCCTGTTAGTAAAAACATCTTTGATTATGGATTTTTCAGTAAACAATTTCAGAACATTCCTCAAACCTATTGACGCAATCCATAGGCAAAACAAAATTTTCTATTCTTATCTCGCTGGAAGTTTATAGAGTCTTTGCTAGAGTTATTCATCCACTTAGAGTTATTCATAATGGGACCTCATTACTTATATGCACAGAACTAAATCCTTTTTTCAGATAATCATATATCCCAGCTTTCATTTGCTGGTACTTCGTTATCCCATCACGAGCAATTTGGGGATATGTTGGTGTAGAGATACAAGAGTAATTGCCAGTGTAGCCAAACAAGATGACTAAGTTTTATCTTTGGAAAACTAACACTACTCAGCTCACACTGAGAACAAATGATACTTGATACTCAGTGGAACTGTCTTTTACATACTCACCATTAATACAAAAATTTAAGAAACTTAACTCCCATGATCAAATCATGGCAACAATCTTTCAGAAAGTGACATATCTTGTCGCATTTTTGCCTGAGACTGTAACTGCTGATGTCTACTGTGAAATATTACAAAAGCTATGAGCTGTTAATAACAAATTGTAGAGATGTGTTATTGCTGTGAATTTGTTCACTCCATGATAATGCACACTGCATGTGGCACACAGGATCTGATGTAATTCTCTAGGTAGGTAGCTTTGGTATTTATTTCACACATCCCATATCTTGTGCTAAGTGACTCTTGGTTATTTCCAAAGTTAATAGAAATTCTTGGGTGGGAAGGTGTTGTAGATAAGTGTTACAGGGGTCAGATGCAGCATTTCTGTGGTGATGTGCTTTGTACCTTTACCTTCCAAATATACTGCATCTTTTTTCCCAGTATCCGGCAGCAGAGCTACCTTTATTATCAAGTCTGGGGCAGTAATATCACAGAGTGATAGCCCACAAAGGTCGCTCACTGCAACGTAAGTAGCCGGCCGGTGTGACCGTGCGGTTCTAGGCACTTCAGTCTGGAACCGTGTGACCGCTACTGTCGCAGGTTCGAATCCTGCCTCGGGCATGGATGTGTGTGATGTCTTAGGTTAGTTAGGTTCAAGTCGTTCTAAGTTCTAGGGGACTGATGACCACAAATGTTAAGTCCCATAGTGCTCAGAGCCATTTTGCAACGTAAGTGGACACTGATGTCTGAACTGGGAAAGTAACACTATCTGCTAAAACAGCCTAATGAGTTCCCTTTCCAGAAAACACATTTGATAACTGTGATAAATTTACAGGTAAACTGTCAGATGAAGCTAGATTTCACAAAATAGTGTTGTACAAAGTATTGAAATTTATTAGAGGAAGGAAATCTGAAGCAGAAATTATCCTGTTAAGAAATGTTAAATATATCTGTGGTTGTCACAGTTTGAAGTGTGTGCAAAATAAATGTTTGTGTCAGTGAAGGGCCCGCATGTCGTGGTCGTGCGGTAGCGTTCTCGCTTCCCACGCCCGGGTTCGATTCCCGGCGGGGTCAGGGATTTTCTCTGCCTCGTGATGGCTGGGTGTTGTGTGCTGTCCTTAGGTTAGTTAGATTTAAGTAGTTCTAAGTTCTAGGGGACTTATGACCACAGCAGTTGAGTCCCATAGTGCTCAGAGCCATTTGTCAGTGAAGGAACTGAGTTCTGATGGTCACTGATCCATCTGTACTGAGCATGGTGCCACAATGGCAAGACAATGGTTTGAGCCCCCGTCTAGCTAGCCATATTTTTGTTTTCTGTTGCTTCTCGAAAACGCTTTATAGCAAAGTTGGGATGTTAAATGAAACAACAAGTTTACTGTTACCAGTCACCGTGACGGTGGTAACAGTAAACTTGTTGTTTCATTTAAAGTCAATAACAGTCACGGCAAAGCCTAACCTAAAATGTTCGCATTTAAAGCTGGGAAGCTTGCTCCATGACTGATTTTGTTAAGTTCAAGTGTTAATATCTTGTCGGCCAAGTCTGGTATCAGCATCCGCATTAGACTGTCCATAAGATATTTTCAATATTACTGGCCTTTTATTTGCTGTTGACAGATACAGTGAGATGGAGTTGAAGAGAACCTGTGCTGAGGTACATCCTTAACACATTGAGGCACAAATATGACTGTAAGGCTGGTGCCAGTGCAAAACACTTGTCTGTAAATGAAACTCGTAGAACAAACAGTAAAAATAAATAAATTACATATGGCAAGAATAACTGGGATTGGTGGAATTCCTTGCTAACCACCAGATTGACACGCATTGGTCATAAAGAAATTCATAGTAACCTAAAATAAATAGTGCAGAGTAGCCCATGTAGTAGTAGTAGTAGTAGTAGTAGTAGTGCGTGGTGACTTCAGCCTGTCCAGTATCAGTTGGTAAAACATAGCATACATTATCTATATGAAGGCAAGCAGTCCTGTAGATTAATAGTAAACAACTGACTCTAACAACTAATCCAATAGCTCAAGTATGGAAAAACATTTTAGACAGGTTTAGTGACTATGATGTTATTATAGGAAGAACGATCACAAAAAGAAAACCATAAAGCAAGTTACGAGCACGTTTAGTGTAGATCTGGCAAACAGAACGGTTGTTGATGTTAAATTAAGTAATAAACTAAAATAAGTCATAAACTACTGTCTAGATAAATATGTACCAGACAAAGAAATAAAAAGCTGTAACAATTCACTGTAGATAAATGGCACCATTCAGAGAATGTTGTAAAAACAAACTACTACATTCTTGTTACAAAAGAGACTACAGGAAGACTGATGTGGCAAAATTAATAGCAAGTTCTGCGTCCTTAAGGACCATGTACATTAATTTTTCAGGCTATGGCAACAAGATCTGTCAGAAAATCTTCGGACATTGTGGTAGTATGTAAAGTCAGTGAACAGAAGCAAAACTTGCTTTTCAATCTCTTGTGGACCCATGTGGTGTTGAAATTGAATGTAACAGACATGAAACAGAAGTATTAAATTTTCCATTTAAAGATGTGTTTATGGATGAAGTTATTACAGTACCATTGTTTTAATGACACACAAACTCTTGAATAAGAGAAATTGATGTTTGTGCTACTCGAAATGAAGTCCCATTCTTCTTGACAGAGCATAGGGGAACAATGCAGGAGACCTTCACTGCCATACTAGGCAAGGTCCTAATGGAAGTGGTTTGCCGTTGCCTTCCTCCAACGGTAATGGGGAGGGGGGGGGGATGATGATGATGATGATGATGATGATGATGATGATGACGACAACACAGTAACACCCAGCCATTTCGGGGTATGTGAAAATCCCTGACCTCGCCGGGAATCGAACCCAGGACCCCGTGCTCGGGAAGTGAGAATGCTACCATTAGACCACGAGTTGCGGACTATTCGCATTATTAGTATTGAAAAATAATCTCTAAAGAGAGTGTGAGGTCCTGACAAAATTCCAGTTAGACTTAATGTAGAGTGCCCTCAAGAATTAGGCCCTTTCCTAGCTCATCAGCAACAGGTAGTCCCACATGACTGAAAGTTGTGTGACTTGCTCTCGTTTTAGAAGGAAAACAAAAGATGGAATACGCAGGATTACAAATTAATATTGGATGAGAGAAACAACAAGAATGATTTGACAAGGTATTGAAAGACCTAAGCCAAAACATGGCCTCTGGAGTAGATAGTATTCACTCAGAATTATTGAGAGCCCACCATCAGAATATTACTACACCTGGTTGCAAGATACGGCACAGGTGAACGACTTAAAAAAAATGTAATAATTCCAGTTCCAAAGAAAGCAGATGCTGTTAGGTTTTGAACTATAAGTTTAACCCTTTCGTGAGCAAAATTATTGAGCAATTTCTTTTTAATGAATGGACAGCAGATAGTAGTTGACAGATAGGTATATTTATCATACAGAATATCAAATTTGCTTCAACTGTGAAAGTGAGGTCACACAACAAGGTGGGAAGTATTCTTCCCACTGGCCTTCCTTGGAGTTAAATGACAAAAACAACTTTTTCAATATATGTCACATTTATTTGATAAATTTACTTCTTTTGTTACAATGATTGTTCACAATTACTTGCCATGAAATTTTCTGAAACATGGGTCTATGCAAAGTGGTATTTGACAGTATGTACAAACACAATGAGTGCGCTTTTCTGCAGCTTTGGTACTATAATGACGGCACCTTCTGTAGGTTTCTCCTAAAATGGGTTGATGCTCCCCTACAGCCACATGATGAACACCTTCAGGTACTTTATCCCTTTTTGCCAGAATGACAGGTTTTTGTCCATGCCTTTTTCAGGATGAGAAGCCAGCGATCAATTGTCTGTCTAGATGGATCCTGTATGTGAGCTGATCATGCTGTCCACTTTCTCTTTTACTTATTTTCCGCAGGATAATACTGTTCACTATAGCAACATCCACCAGGAAATAAAATATTCTGTGCCACCATTTTACAGAACGTCTGCCAATAGCATACCTTTCTCATAATTGATCAAACTTATGGACACCACCCATTATTTTGTTGTATTCTGCCACAACTTCAGGACAAGAAATCTCTGTACTAGTACCATCCTTGTTTTCCCTGTTCACTGTGGCTGTTTCTCTTGGGTCATGAATTGAGGACAGGAAAGTGACTGGACGGTTATCCATCCATTTCACTGCAGAAATGGCTCCTTTTGTTTCAAACTGGAATTCTCCTCATTCCAATTTTAGGTTTTCCGTCATAAATTTGGGTAAATATTTCCTGTTGGTCTTCACCGTTATACATCCATACACACCCCTCTTCAAAAGTGATTATGTATTTCCTTTGTTAGATCTACTACAACCCTTTGGCCCAATGTCAAGCTACTATCTGCCTTACACTTGCCTGTGTAAATGTCAAAGTTCATTTTACATCCAGTGAGTGCATCTGACAAGCACCACACTTTGTAGCCTTGTTTCACTGGCTTCATTGGCATATACCCTGTTTCATAGATGATCGTCCTTTGAAAGGAATTATCGATTCATCCACTGACATAAATGATGAGGGCTCATAATTATTCTTACAGCTCTGCAAAAGCTTTTCAATCAATGGCCGTAATTTATGCATTTTATCATATTCTGGATGATTTCTTCTTGGCTTTGCAGTTTCATTGTTATTACAGTGAATATTCTCTACAGTCTTCGTAAATCTTTTGCTTGTCATTACATTAGTAGTTGGCTCTACTTATAGTATAGGGTCTAAACTCCAGAAGTTAGAGAGAGCAGGAAGTTGGTGAATTCCCATTAGAATAAGACATCCTATATAAGCTCTCATTTCTTGAGTAGTTGTGTCCACCCAGGTTTTTGATGGACATCTACTACCAAGATTTTGTTTTGCGTACAAGTTTGTTTCATTTACAATGAGAGTGAAAACATTGTCATCAAAGAACTTGAAAAATAAGTGAGCTCCCGATCATTGGCATTACCGAGAAATTTTGGTTTTCCTTCCTTTTGTGTTTCAGAGTTGTTCTTTACATTGTCGAAGTAAGAAGAGTCGCCGTTCCATTCTTCTTCACTTTCACTGTCCAACGTATCACTATCGGCAACAGTCGGGAACACGAATCATTCACTGTCATGTTCATCACCATAAATGTCTTGTTCCACAGAAAGATGCCTTGAATCACTGGTGACTGTGTTATCTAGAACATTCAGTTCATCTGCAGCACCTTCATCTTCTTCAGTTTCTGAATCACTTTCATCAGGTATTGAAAATAATACATTGTAAATTTCGTCAACATGTTTAGGATTGCTGAGGTCTAGGGAATGAGACATCTGAAAGGAAAGCAATGCAAAGACATAGAAAACTGGAGAGTGTAAAAAATACTACGTCAGATTCAACAGAAGTAAGCACTTGGTTTGGTATGGTAAACTTGACATTCTTCATTAACATAATGATCTGTGCATTATTTCTGAAACCCACTAAGTCAAAAATGTCAAATAAATGTGGCAAAATATAGAAATATTAGTTCTAGAGACATAAAACAATGGGCTACCAAAGAGGTGATGGGAAGGATCGCAAAATCAAATACTGCAAGTAAAGTCCACAAGTAATGTAAGTAAAACACATTTTGCAACAAACAGGGAACATCAAACAAGGCACCATAGCAAAAATCAAAAGTATTTACCCTATACTATAGCTTTGAGGAAAAAAATCACAAAATGTCACACAAACAGCACTGAAAGGCCCCTCTACAGAGCAACACTCAGCCATACAATGCCTCTGCACTAAGGTACAGCAAAAATGGCAGGAACTTCCGATTGAAAGTAGTACCCTAAACTGTTCACTAGGTGGCAGCACCATACAGAGGTGGAACTGTGAATCCCACGGGGCTAGGAGCGAGTTCATTGTAGTGGGAAGTATGTTTCCCATGGCTCACGAAAGGGTTAACAAGTCATAATTGTAAGATACTGAATTGTAAGGTACTGAATTGTAAGATACTGAATTGTAAGATACTGAATTGAATTATATAGAAGACTAGCAGAAATTGACTTTGGGTTCGGGAGAAATGTAAAAACACCAAAGACAGAATTGAAACTATGATTTATCTTTAGAAAATATGGCAAAGAAAGGCAAACCAGCATTTATAGCACTTTTAGAAGTAGAGAATGCTTTTGATAATGTTGACTGGGATACATTCTTTGAAATTCTGAGAGTAGCAGGGGAAAAAATATAAGGAGTGAAATATTGTATACAGCTGTGCAGAACGAGACTGCAGTTACAAGAGTCGAAGGACATGAAAGGGAAGCAGTGGTTGAGAAGGGATGAGACAGGGTTATAGCTTATCCTTTATGTTACTTAATCTGTACATTGTGAGCAATCAGTAAAGGAAACAAGGAGAAATTTGTAAAGGGAATTAAAGTTCAGGTGCGAGAACTAAAGACTTAGAGGTTTCCCGATGACATTGCAATTCTGTCAAAAGACAGCAAAGAACTTGGAAGATTAGTGTCTTGGAAGAGGTTATAAGATGAATATCAACAAAAGTAAAACAATGATAATAGAAAGTTGTCAAATTAAATCAGGTGATGAGGAGAAAGTTAGATTAGGAAATGGTGCTCTAAAATTTTGAGCATCAGAAGAAAAGAGGAATTTTTTAACATCTAATATAATTTTGAGTGTCAGGAAGTCTCTTGTGAAGGTATTTGTCTGGAATGTAGCCTTGCACTGAAGGAAATATGGATGATAAGCAGTCAGATAAGAAGAGAACTGGGTGCTACAGGAGAATGCTGAAGATTAGTTGGGTAGATTGAGTAACTTCTGATTAAGTTGTAATGACCCAGTAAATTCGATATATTAACACAATTTAATTTGTCTTTCTTTTAGTTATTAATTCAATTAATAATTAACGCTGAAGCAATTTATTATGTGTGCCATTGTTTTTCGAAAATAACAACCAGTGTCACCTGTTAGTTGAATGTGAATTTTTTTCACATTTTATATTGTCTGTGCAGAGTGATAATATTTTTTTTTATTGCTTGACAGTGATTCACTAATAATTATTTTATCAGTGAATTAAATATGAAAATCTTAAGTCGTTTATTAAAAAAAAAGCTAACATTTGAGAGAGAGAGAGAGAGAGAGAGAGAGAGAGTTGCACTACTTAGATAAAAAATTGTTTTGTTATTGAAGAAAGATGAATGGTTAGTAGTTAGGAGTCAATGACCAGCAGGGTGCATACAAGGCCTGATTTGTGAATGGCGATGGATAGTGGCCAATACAGATATTAATTTTTGTGGAGGAAACCATTTCATACAAGGAGAGACAACATTTGTTGTTATGGGTAAGTCTGTGAGGGAGTTAAGTACATCCAGCATGAACTTTGTGGTGGACATCAACTATGCACTGAACTGCTTTACAGTTAAGCACCTAACATATTGTAAAGTCAGACCAATCTCACAGTTTTGTTTTGCCTAGAAATGAGTAATTACAACTGCTGACAACAAATTCTTTTTTAAAGAATAACTGTTCCCACATCACCATTCCTTAACATTACATTGACAAAAAATATCTTCGTTAAGATACTGTTAATGATTTTTTTCTTTCTGGATTTGTGTTTGAATGTGACTGAGATACTGCCATGTTTTCATTATGTTATGTATCATGTGCAAATGAAGTGTTGACGACCTCACTGAAAGTTGGGCTCTCATCTCTGTGAACCTTAAGTGAATCATATTTAAATGTTTTAAAACTTGTGCTAAAGTTCAGTGCTCGTACTATATGTGATCACACTAATGTTACTCGTAACGGAGGTTGGCTGTCCGATGGCCTCACATCATGAAACATGAAGGAGTTACCAGTTTGGTAAAGGAAGTGTGGTGGGACAGTGATGATAAATATTGTAGAAGGAGACCAAGGCTTCAGACTCAAATAGATGTAAGCTGCAATAGTTACCTGGAGATGTTTCCATTTACCGAAGATGATGATGATGATGATGATGACAAAAACAATGCTTTTGGCTGCCTATTCCGGGATACTAGAGCATATTAGAATATTCTCAATATGAAGTTCCTCAGGAAAATAAGCCTCTCCCAAAGAATGAACATGGATTCTGGAAAACCCACTCATTCGAAACATGGCTTCCTTTATTTATACATGACATCTCTGAAACGGTAGATTCAGGCGAACATGTAATTCCGCTTTCCTTTATTTCTGAAGAGCATTGGACACTGTACCACTTCGTTAATTACTAACCAAGATATAATCGTATGGAATATCTTACAGATAAAGGATTAACTTGATTAATATTAGACTACTAGAAACCAGTGTTATGCAGCAAATGTTCTTCAGAAATGAAAGTAACCTGCATGTGCCCCAAGGAAACATAGCAGAACATCTAATACTATCAGTATATATATAACAACATTGACAAAATTAATTAATTGGATAGATGAAAAACCTACATCTTGGGATCGTGGTCTGAACTGGTTTGAGGTAGGGTAGGTTTGCTGTTGGAAAGGTTTTGAGATTAGGTTGCAAACTGATATTTCCAATGGCTGTTACTTGTGAATGAAAGTAGGTCCTTCCAAGAATTCCTCGCATCCAGCATTGCTTCATCACCCTCCCTCAGGTCTCTACAACATGACCCTAACCTGTTCTCTGCAGAACTCCAAGCTCTATATTCCCTAAAAGCTGATGACTCCGTCATTATCCTCCCAGTAGACAGAGGATCTACCACTGTAGTACTAGACTGAAAGGAGTATGTTAATGAAGGTTTACGCCAGCTGTCTGACACCGCTACGTACAGTGTGTGCCATCAAGATCCCATCCATGTGATTCAAACTGACCTGCAGTCCCTCCTTAAAACCGCAGACCCCTCACAAGGACTAACACTACAATCCACAGAATTTCTCACCCCACCCAAACTACACACCCCCACCTTTTACCTTCTTCCTAAGACCCACAAACTCAATCATCCACCAAACGTATATCTGCCTTAGCTGATCAGCACCTGCAACCTGGAGTACAAAGACCTCTCTCCTATAACAAAGATGTCAACCATTTCCTAGATCTTCTGAAATCCCCACCCGTCCTGCTCCCACCACACACCTTGCTGATCACCATTGATGCCACCTCTGTCTATAGCAACATCCCCATGTACATGACCTGTCTGCTGCTGAACATTTCCTCAGCCAGCGCCTGCCCGATTCCAAACCTATGACATCCTTCCTACTCACCTTAATCAACTTTATACTCACCAACTACTACCTCACCTTTGAGGGGCAGACATACAAACAGATCAGGAGTATGGCCATGGGAACCAGGATGGCTCCTTCCTAAGCTAACCTTTCCATGGGCCGCTTGGAGGGGCCTTCCTGGTATCCATAAGTCTTCAGCCCCTAGTTTGGTTAGATACATTGATGACATCTTTACCATGTGGACTCAGGGTGAGGCTGACCTGCTAAAATTCTTCAAATCTCTGAATACCTCCTCCCAATTAAATTTCAAATGGTCCTATTCTGAATCCCATTCCACTTTCCTTGATCTCGTCCTCACTGAGGGCCAGCTACACTCTTCCATCCATGTTAAACTGACCAACAACATTTTGTCAGCTGCCATCCTTTCCATGTCAAATGTTCCCTCTCATACTGTGTTGGGATCCATGGCGAACATGCTTGTTCGGATGGAGACTCTTTACAACAATACACCACCATTCTCACCACAGCCCTCACTGCAAGTAATTACCCCACAAGCCTAATTAAAAAATCAGGTTTGGAGCACACCATTGGTGACTCAGTATTATCCTGGTCAGGAATGTGTTAATCAGCTACTTTGACATGGCCATGACTTCCTAAAATCATGCCCTGAAATGAGATCCATTCTGTCTCGAATTTTGCCCACCATGCCTAGAATAGCTTTCCTGCGCCCTCCCAATCTTTACAATATTCTTGTCTGACCCTATGCTCCTTCTGCACCCATCTCCCTACCCTATGGTGCTATCCCTGTGATTGTCCCCGCTGCAAGACTTGCCCTATGCACCCCCCTACCACCATCTATAATAGCCCTGTAACTGTCGAAACATATATTATCAAAGGGAGAGCCACCTGCGAAACTTCGTTCCTTTTAATGTGTGTCAGGGCGCTGATGACCTTGATGTTGAGTGCCCATAAGCCACCACACACACACACACACCTGCAAAACGACATGTCATATACCAGTTGTTACGTAAACACTGTTTGGCTTTCTACATCAGCATGACCACCGTCAAAGTATCAATTAGGATGAACGGGCATAGGCAGAGGGTGTATACTGACAACTCGCAATATCCTGTTACAGAGCATGCTTTATAACATGACATTTGTGACCTCGGCGTCGGTTTCACCAGCATTTCTTCACTGTAACTACTTTTTGCTTCACTCTGTTTTAACTAATGCATGATGTTTAAGCAGTAATCTCTGTCTGCATATTACCCTGTCTTCCACCTTTAAGCTCTCAGGCTTTCAAATCTCACCTGATGCAGTCCCCAACAATCAGTCTTTCTTTCTCATCCTGTATAGTAAATCTCCCCTGACCTAGGGTTCTGGGTGACTTTTGTAAACTGTATCCCTTTTCCTAGACTTCTCCAGTCCTTTTCCTTCACCCCTTTTCTGTCCTCTTCAATCCTTCTTTCTGACTTCTTGTAAGGGATAGAGAAGTATGTGTAAAACAATATGTCCGTACAATGATTGCCAAATTATGCTATAGTAGAGTTGGAAGGTAAAATACAGATGATGTGTGCTCAAGTGCTTGGTGTCGACATTGCCTATATCAGTCACTACTTGGCCCTGTGTACATATAGGCATTTGAAGAATTTCTCAGGCAACTACCACCATCATTTCTTCTTATTGGGGATTTCAACTTACTTAACATATTGCCCCTGTTAACACTTGCCCCAAGGGTGAGTTATAAATGCTTCCTCTTTTGTCTGTGTACAGTGGGAAAGAGACCCACCTCAGCACTGCTGCAGATTTGATACCAGGTACTAGTCATTCCTGCTCTCCTATTCTTACTGCTCAGTGGAAAGGTCATGGTGATTTGTTCTGGTGACCATATGCCAGTATGGATTCACTCTCCTGAAATTAGATCACTTTCTGAAGTGTGGCAAGATGAAATGGACACACAGCCATTGAAACAAGAAAGGATGTTGGACATAGTCGACCACAATACTGGGGTGATTCTTCAAGCATCCGTCCCAAGATCGGTAGGCCGAACAGGTGGCAGTGTATTCTATAGTGAAGTGGGCAGTGATATTCCAAAATCCAGGACAAGTGGGTGTTTTGTCTTGACAAATTGCAATCTTTAAACCCTGTCTTGGTCAGGATGTCCTGTTCCTTCTTTCTTCATGTCACTTGGTCACAATTCTCAATGTCAGGCAAATATAAAATTCAGGAGATGGAAGCTGAATATCGAAATACAATGCCCAGTCACATTAATGAGACCACCTGCCACAAACCGGAATAATCACCTTTTGCAGTGCGGGCCACTGCGAGATGTGCAGGAAGATAGCCAGCGAGGCTCTGGAAGGTATTGACAGGGATGCGGAGCTGTGCTAACACCAGCCCACGGCCAGCTGTGCTAGTTTCATGGTTGAGGATCCACGGTGCGTACAGCCTGATCGAGATGGCCCCACGGGTTCTCGAATGGGTTTAAATCCAGGAAGTTTGGTGGCCAGGGGAGTATGGTAAACTCATTTTGGTGCTCTTCGAACCACGGCTGCAAGCTGTGTTGCATTATATTGTTGGTAAATGCCACCATCTTGAGGAAAAACACATCTAGGAGACGACAAGGTCCCCAAGAATAGATGCCTACTTGTGTTGATCCATTGTGCCTTCCAGAATAACGATCACTCAGGAAAGGAAAAAAAAATTCCCCAGACCATAACACTCCCTCCTCTGCCCAGGACCCTTCCGATCATTCTTGCAGGGTGTTTGTTTTCAAATGGCTTTCTGTCCGATGGAGCATGAAATATGATTCATCCAAAAAGGCTGCCAGTTGCTACTCATGGACATCCAGTTGCGGTATTGGTGTGCCAATTCCAGTTTTTGTCGCATATGAACAGCAGTCAGCATGTGTGCACGGGCCAGGCACCTTCTGGGTAGGCCCATATGCTACAAAGTTTGCTGAATCATTGTTGAGGAGACACACTTAGTAGCCTTTGTCTCATCTGGGCGACAGGTGCTTGACATTTGCACATCTGTTCACCCATACAGTCTGCAGTTGACATTCCTCCTTATCTATGGCCTATGGAGCACCACAGTTGCCTTGGTGCCACTTTTGGATAGCTCCATTTTGCCACACATGGTATACCTCAACCATAACGGCATGTGAGCTGTTTACAAACTGTCATTTCGGAAACATACATCCTTAGCCTGAAATTCGGTGATCATGCCTTTTGAGTGTGAGATAAACTGCTCCATTTCTGCATTACGACAATGACTGTACTGTTTCCTGCATCCCTCGATGTACTTGATATAACCTCCATTGCTAGTGCTGCCATCTGTCAGTGGTTATTGCACAGTGACATTGAATGTAGACGGTGGTCACATTAATTTGTCTGGACTGTGTATAATCTGCTGGTCAGCCTTCATCATTATTGGGTTTACCACTGTGGCTTTTATCCCAAACTGCTTCTGATGTCTGTCTGCAGTTTCTGCTTTCCATAAGCATTTGTATTATTTTAATAATGAAGTGATTTCCTGTCCTGGACATGCAAAGCTGATGAATTGGTACGATCGTTGTAGGCGATACAAGGGAATGCTATCCCAACATTTGTTTGGAAGTAAAAAGGGTTTAAAATTCCCCAGACCGTTGCATTGCATTCTTTGAGATGCAGAGCAAGGCAAGCAAGAAGACACTAACAGAGATCCTTAGGAGAAATGGAATGACAAAGAAGGCTGAGTTCCCATCAGTCAGACAACAATATAAAGAACTACCACACCAAACAAGACTAGAGAAATGGGGCATATGTTAAGGACCAGTTGGTAACAGATGTTTGGCGATTTCTGTACAAACTTGCAACAAACAATTTTTGATCACCCACTATATTTTCAACCCTGATATGGTCCGATGGCGACAGACTATGGGACATCAGTGCAGTACATACACAGAGTACCATCAGCAACTTCACTCTGAATTAATTACTAGAGCAGCATATGAAAAACAGTGTCGTGATTCCATTTGCTCAGGAGGAAGTAAGGCTGACTGTAAAGAAGTTACAAAAGAAGAAAGCCCCAGGGTCTGTTAAGAATTATGGCAGAAGTGTTGCATCAGTTTGAGGATGAAATTGTACCATATATAACTGTGTTAATCAATGAATATCTTTTGTGGGGACGTGTGCCCAGAAACCAGAAAATCTCGAATATGATTATACTAAAAAAAGGGAAGACATATATCCAAAGAAGCAAAATTTTAACCGCCTGATTTTTGCCTGGTTAAAGCTCCAGCCAAGATTCTGTGTCATCATCTGAGGGACCACAAACAGGTAGGAGGCATGAGCCCCCTGCACTACAGTTTCAGGAAAGGGAAATCCACTGAGTATGCGATAGATCACGCAATGAACATTGTGAAAAACTCAGTGTTTATAGGCATATCTATCAATATAGCTGGGGCATTAGGTAATTTGTAATGGCCTGCCCTGTTCAAAAGACTGAAACAGGTGGACTGTCACAGGTGTGTCTATAACAGCCTATAAGGTTATTGCACAGAAAGGTGCAATTACAACGTCCCGGAAAGAAAATTGTGAGAAAAACATCACCAATGGCTGCCCGTAGAGCTCTGTTTGCAGTTCCGAGTTCTGAGATGTTGTCTTAGAGCCATTATTGAACCAGCTACAGAGTATAACAAACACTAGATACTGCATCGCCTACACAGGCAATCTCCTAATTATAATATCTGCCAACTCAAGGTCTAAATACGATGAAAATTGTAAGTTTGTTCTTGAGGGACTAAATAACTGCTGTGTAGGAAACAAACAGTAGCAACACACAAACCAACCTGTCTATTATTAAAAGGAACATTATCAAGGATGAGAAACCTCACAATCAGCATGCATGGCCAACATGTCAAAAGAAGGAAGTAGGTAGGAACCTGGGTATAAACACGGATGAAAAGCAAAACCTTTATTTTCTACAAGAGAGGCATTAAACTTGTGAACAAAATAGCAACAATTGGCCAAAGAAAATTTCAACTGCCGTTAAGTGCAACGAGAATGTACACAACACAATCATAATCAGTGTAGAGTGTTACGGATCAAGCACTTGGGGTCATAGTCAGAAAGGTGAGAAAATCGCAGGCTCTACAGTGAGCACAGAGAATTTTACTCCTGCGCCTGACAGGCGCATATAGAACAACACCAACTAAGGTGCTGCTGGTGATTTGCTACCTCTAAACATAACAGTAACAAAGAGAGGTGCACGATATAGCTACATCAAATAAGGAAATAAAGGAGTGAGAATATTATGAAAAGGATAAGTTGCCACTCACCAATAGTGAAAATGTTGAGTCGCAGATAGGCACAACAGGAAGAATGTGAAGCAAGTAAGCATTTGGCCAAAAGGCCTTCTACTGGAGTAGACAACAGGGTTACGCGCGCACGCGCGCACACACACACACACACACACACACACACACACACACACACACAACTACTATCTGTGGCTGCCAAGGCCAGACTCAAATAAAGGCATGTGCTGATACAGAATGGCAAGAAATCTGGAACAGAGTAAAACAGGGAGAACTTCTCAGTTCCTTCCTAACACAAAAGAAAAGTTAAGAGCGTTCATAGTTCCTTCTGACAAAGGGATCTAGACACCACTTGTTGGGACATGGCCCATATCCCAGTTACTTACTGACAATACAACAACATATTACAGACAATTTTGATTGTGGAGCAGTTAGCACCCCAGACCATATCATCTGGGAATGTGCCATTAGACATGATGTTACAGACCAGCACAGGAATGTCTTTGCTAATATGACAGTTTGTAGCATAATAAAGAATGAGGAACTGTGGCATGAGCTAAACTTGCTGACAGTTAAAACAACAGCTTATGAACTGCAAGCCTACATAGCTCAGAAACCACCAAGAAGAAGGCATACTTTATGATAATGAAACACACAATGGCAGAACATTTACCTACAATGCCAGATGTGTGCAGAGTGAGAAGCAGGCTTAAAGGTACTGGATTTGCATTCAGGAGGTGTGTGGTTCAGATCCTCACCAGGCTGTCCAGGTTTAGGTGTTGCATGGTGTGAACGTCTTATTCAGTAGGTGGAAGTGGTTGTTGTTGCCGTTGTCATTGTCTTATTCATATGTGGATCATTTTAACAAACATATTGGACATGTCATGGTATTACAATTTAAGAACAGCAAAGTAACATAATTTATATGTACAGACGTTTATACACTTGATGTTTATATACTTAACATATAGTTGGACAAGGATGGGACAGATAATTGCCCACGGCCTTATAGTAAGGACCACCCGTAAATATCCCGACATAATTTAGGAAAACCACATAAAACCTGATAGTAAGGACCACCCGTAATTATCCCGACATAATTTAGGAAAACCACATAAAACCTAAATCAGGATGTCCAAATGAAGATTGGAGCCTCTATCCTTCCAAATACATTGCCTGTTTGATTTAAACAGTGGTACCTCATTTGGTTTATTCCTAGTATACAGTACTGTCTTGGAACTAAGTTATGTGAAAGGCTTCTGATATACTGTTCATTCATTTCACACTACCAGTTAAATGATCACACTATTTCGTAATCTTAACACAACTCACTGTAAGCTGTAGGTCCAAAGTTACTTTGGTTTTCATTTGATGTACTGCAACTTTCCATTTGCTAGCCTGGCAAATAGTGTTATGCTGTAAGCAATGAGATATTGAGTGCAGAAAGAGGATAAGATATTAGCTCTATCCATTGCAGAGCTTTCGTATAACGTCTTTCAGAGAAAGGAAGGAAAAAAGTACAGTGTGAAATGACAAACATGTTTTGTTGTTGTTAATAGCCTTTGTTACATTTTTTCCCCAAGTAAGCCTTCACTTGTGTAGAATGTATTGCTTAAAAACTAATTTTTTACTGTCTTTTTAAATAAGTTTATTTCAGTAATTTCTCTTTTGCATTTTATTGTACAACTTTATTCCTTAGTAGAAAATGAGATTTTGAGTTTTACATTATTCTTTTTTGGTAATTGTAAGTTCAGTTCTGTGCTCATGGGAAGAGATTATTCATGCAGTAATCATCAATGTTATTTTTGAAGTGCTTACATATGGCATTTAAAATCCCCAGTATGTTGAAAGGATCTTTACAATGCACTCAATTACAGTTTATTATTATTGTTATGGTCCTTTTCTGTAGCTTGAAGACTGTTCATATTTTGTAAATTTGTTCTCCAGGAAAGAATTCTACAGGATGCTGAAACATCGTAGGTATGTTCATTAATTGATGTATTCATGGAATATGCTGAAAAAGTAATAGTTCCACTTTCTGCCAGAGGTAAAACTATGCTGTTGTAAGCATTCAGAATCTGCTGTGGATACAGGAAAAGGGGAGGAATGATCAAACACAGGTAACTGTTTGTTGTTCTGGAACGTTTATTAGGATATGGTCCCTGGTCACAACATGTATTCAATATGGTCTCCCAACTTGGCAACATACTGCATCCATAACATAGCATGGTCGACGTATCCAGTGTAATCATATGCTATCCTTCACATCAGGAAGATTCCAGATACATGCCCAATAGACATATCCTCACAACCAGAAGTCACATGGATTTAGGTCGGAGGATCGGGAAGGCCACACATCTCGAAATTGTCCAGTGATGCTGCGGTTGTTGCCAACGGTTTCCCAGAAGTAAGTATTTCATTTGGTAAGTGTCGTGTGCTGTCACACCAACTTGTGTGTGGACACAGTGTGGTGTGGACACAGTTGCATTCTTGCAAAACTGGAATGACGTGTCACACAAGGACCTCCTTATAACATTCAGATGTAATTGCACACTTAACTTGTACACAAGGTGTCATCTCCTTGAAGAAAAATGGACAAAGAACGAATCAGCTTGTGAAACTATGCCACACAGTCACATAAGCAGAGAGCAGTGGATGTTCCTGCACAACATTTGGCAGAGTAAAACCCCATAGGCAACAATTTCGTGCATTCATGGCACCATGCAAAATAAATGTGCCTCATCCGTCCAAAGAATATTCCCTGGGCATGTATCATCCATTTCCATTCGTGCCAAAAAATGAAGGGCAAAGTCATGATGCAGCATATCTTGGGACTTCATTTGGTGTACATTCAGAATCATGTGGAGATACCAATGTAAAATGCGCTGCTAAATCTGTTGAACTGTTGACTTGGGGGCCGAGTGGGGGTGGGGGGTAGGACTCCTGTGTGACAGCTCGAGCACTGGTTTGCAGAAGAGGCACAGTCGACTATAGCTACAGTAACTTTGTCAACTGCCATGGGAATGGACCACTTCCCTTTACCAGCTGAACCACCTAATTTGTCTGTTTCGTCAGATTTCTCAATTTTATTGTTTAGCTGATTTATTGACATGGGGCTTCTACACAGCTGTTTCTGTTGGCAGTATTCCATCAATGCAGTGCTGTTATTGCTGCTTTTCTGATAAATCAATTTTACCAGCAGTGTATGGTCTTTCTTCTCAATAGCCATTGCATTTCGTGCTGAAAACTTCAGCCTTCTCAACTGTTTACACCGTCACTTCACAGTAGGAATCAACAAATGCTGCTAACTGACAAACAGCATACTGACGACAAAACAGAAAACATTGCACATTCTGACTGCTTGGTGGCTGAAACTGGAACTGTTATTTTTTTTCGGTGCACCCTGTGAGCACACCAGATAGTGAATATACCTCTGATGTTTCACCGTCCTGCGATGTATACAGCCCACACTGTAGCACTTGGAACACTGTTTAATTGTAACCACCCGGTATGTGTGTGTGTGTGTGTGTGTGTGTGTGTGTGTGTGTGTGTGTGTGTGTGTGTGTGTGTGTGTGTGTGTGTTCCGGCTTCAAACTGAAATTCATGGCATTTGTTCTCTTTATGATCTGTGTAACTTTATTGCATATTGACCAGTTATAAACTACTTTGAGGTTTTCATTTCTTTATCTGCAAGGAGTTGTCTTAAATTTTTCTTATTAACTATAATATTTAATCCTGAAACATAATTTTGATAAGTTAATTTGGCTTTTTACCATACCATAGGTTCTTAGTGTTGTACCTTCATAATATGTTGCGTACTCATAATACGCAAAAGAAGGAATGTTCTTTTCTCTGATCCCGAAATAATACACATTTACTACAAATAATGAACGAGCAGTAAAGAAAGCCAAGGAGAAACTTCGATGTTTGCTGAAGACGTTGTGCTCTTGTTAGAGACAGCAAAGGACTTTGAAAATCAGTTGAATGGCATCGATAGTGTCTTGAAAATAGGTTATAAGGTAAATATCATCAGCAAAGTTACTAGATTGTGCTTGAAGAAATAGTTTGGTGCAGGGGGGAGGGATTATATTAGGATAAGGAATCTTACAAGTTGACAAATTTTGCTATTTGATCCACAATATAACTCTTGATGGCAGAAGTAAAGAGGATACAAAATGCTGTTGCCAAATTTAACACAATATAAGTGTAAGTGTTACGAAGTATGTTATGAAAGTATTTGTCTGGAGTGTAGACTGCTAAGGAAGTGATATGCGGATGATAAACACTACAGACAAGAAGAAAATAGAAACTTTTGAAATGAAGAATGCTGAAAATTAGATGGATTATTGGGTAATAAATGAAGGCTTGTATTGTATGTTTACTGGGGGCCTAGAAATGACGGAAAGGCTCTGTCTCCGCCGCAGCCGCAGGGGTCCATAACCCCACGACGACTACCGCAGTCCACTTCAACCCTCCCCCGCCCCACACTGAACCACTCTTTCAGGGTTATTGTGCGGTTTGGTCCCCCGGTGGAAACCACCCCCCCCCCCCCTCCTCCCTCCCAAGGGAACGTCCGTCTCACACCAGATGAGTGTTTGCTTGGTAGAGTAATGGTGGTGTACGTGTACGTGGAGAACTTGTTGGTGCAGCAAATGCCGACATAGTGTAGCTGAGGCAGAATTAGGGGAACCAGCCCGCATTCACAGAGACAGATGGAAAGCCGCCTCCACAGACTGGCCGGCTCACCGGACCTCGACACAAGTCTGCTGGGCGGGTTCGTGCCGGGGACCAGGCACTACTTCACAGTTCAGAAAGCTGTGCGCTAGACCGCACGACTAACCGGGCAGGCCAAAATGAAGACTTAGTGAGTCAAATTGGGGAGAACAGAAATTTTGCTTGCATTTTTGCTTGGGGGGAGCGGGTGAGGGAAAAAAGGAACAGTTGATAGGATATATTTTAAGCATGAAGAAATCGTCAGTTTGGTAAAGGATATGAGCTTAGGGAGTAAAAATCGTTGAAAAAGATCAAGACATAAAAATATAAAGCAGTTTCAGTTGGATATAAATTAGCAATGATGAAAAGGCTGCCACATGATAGCATTGTGTAGAGAGCTGCATCAGACCTCAACTACTACAATTACCTCTGATGTGCAGAAAAATTAAAATTTAAGTAGGTATTAGGGTTCTTCTGATAATTTACTCTTTGTATACGCAACACAGCACTCAATAAAGAGTCTGCTTTATATGATGGAATGTTTGTTATGTAAACACAAGGTTTTTTTCCTCTATGTGGGAGTTACTGGAGTTAATAAAGCAAGATTTTACTCGTAAAATTATTTTTTTGCTGTGACTTGTTATGGCATCATAATGACGTCCATTCACAATGCGCTTTTCTCTTTCTACATTATACAACACGGTTTTTCCTGTGATCTTTGAAAGATTAGCACTAAAAGACAACTATTCTGTAATAACAATGTTGTCTACCACTTTTATTACAGAATAGGGCTGAATAAGTTTCCATTATTGACCTGAACTTGTGTATTTGAACTGCAAATTTTAAATGCGGTCTGCTCTGTGCCTTAGAATTGCAAATTTTAAATGCGGTCTGCTCTGTGCCTTAGAATGCAGTCCTACCATGAATATAGCCCTGCCATTGGTACTATACTGTTTTGTTTAGGGAAATTTAATATGGTCCATTAAATTCTGTTATCTAGTTGGCGGGCATGGTTGTAATTGCAATTTTTCTCTTGTTTGCAGATGTCCATGTTAATGGAGAAATGAATGGAGTTGAAGCAATGGAAGTATGCAGTATTCATAGCCCAGAAAAGCTAATTTCAGCAAAGAAATTATCAGACATTTCTGATGACTGTATGGATGATAGTACACTGGCACCCAGTCCTGAAGAAAAAATGAACAACAGTGAAGAATGTGAACCGACGACAAAAGAAATCGACATTAAGGAGGATTCTGCATCAGAAGCTTCTTATGAGGGTAGTGGTGAAAGCCAGGAAGAAACTCAGCATGAAGAAGTTGGAGAGGACAAAAGTAATCAAAGGTCACTGTCATCTTTAGAAAATCCAATGACCACGGAGAAGAATGTGCTCAGTCACCACCCATCTGAAGATAGTTTATACTGTGGAATTGATGCAGAAAATTCTTGTGAGTCTAGAGATGTTGACAATTTCCTTAATGGAACGGAAGAAGAGGATTGTAGTGAAGGGAACTTTGATAGTGAAACACCAATGGAATTGGGTGCTACAAGTGAAAATGAGAGGGAAATAAAAACCAGTGAAATTGAGGAGGATAATATTTCAGCAATGATTTTAGACAAGTCGTGTAATTCACAGGACAGTGACATTTCAAAAGAAGATAATGAAGACAATTTTTACCATATTTCAGGTGAAAGTAAAGCAGAACAAATTGTAGAGAGTCTGAAAGAAGATTCTTGTACAGAAACTGTTAATAAAGTAAGTACAGCGAGTATCATTAGTGAAGATTCTGTGGCAGACAGTGTAGATAATAGTGTAAAAGAAATAGTTAATTCCAAAGATTCTCATCAGTCTGAGAATATTACCAGTAATTATGAAGTTCCTATGGAACATATGTCCAGCACAGAAGATGCTGAGGAGAATCAGCCTGTAAGTATTGACAAAGACAATGACAGTAGAGATAGTGTCAATGCTGCAGATTTAAATATAAATGACAGTGCAACAAGTGTGTGTGATGATCAGCAAACAGGTAACAGTGCTTTAACAAGTGTTTCTGACAAGAGAGATACTGGGGATTCTGGAGGTGTGTCAGTTGAAGGTGCACCTGTCATGTCAATCCAGGAGCAAGACAGTGGTAAGAATGATGAGAACTTTTGTGTTTCAAATGAGTGTGTCAGTGAACAAGAAAGCACTCAAAGTGATTCTAAAGCACTCAGTGAAGATGATGAGGGTGTACAGTCTAGTGAGAACAAATTTGTGCAGAACAGCAGTGAAAGTGGAAATAGTTTAGATAAAGTGAGTGATAAGGAAGATCTCGAAAGCAAAACTGATGGGGACCCATTAGGAAAAAATAAGAAGAAAACCAAACCCATCGTGGCACCTCTAACACCACGGCGTAGTTCGCGTAATTTGAATAAGCAGAAAAGTTACATAGAGAAGGAGGACGATCCAGACATTCAGGAAATAGCACCTGTAGACCCATTGGCGATTACAGATCCCTTAAGAGATGACAAAGAAAACAGCAAATATAGGAACTCCAAGAAAACTACTATTGTTGTTAATGATACAAAACGTTTGGCAGAAATTGCTGCGGGTACAAAACACATTAAGGGTAAAAAAGAACCAACTTTGGTTATCATAGACACAAATTCAATACTAGCTGGTAAGGGGCCAGTACCTTTAACTCAGGAACCACCGCCTTTGGCAGGTCCTTCATCCAATTCTACTTACTCTGTTTTACCAGTTGCTATCCCTGCTCAGGGTATGTATCCTCGAATGAGCAATCCAATTATTTCTGCACATGCACCTCGGTTAACTACGCCACTGCCTCCTCCGCAACTACCGCCACAGCCACAACCACAGCCTCAGCCCCCACCACCACCACCCCCACCACCCCCTCCTTCTACTCCACTGCTACCTACTCTGACTGATGACATGTTTGTTGTAGAGGCACCATCATTTATTGTTCCTTATGTTTATGAAAAACCCCCACTCAAACCCTTGAAACAGTTCATTGCTCAGCTGAGAAAACAATTGGAAGAAGAGAACAATAAAGAGAAAAATGATATACCTGCCTCACAGTCTAAAAGTGAAAAAGAGGCAGAAACAGCTGGTGAGAGCATAAATACTGTTGGCACAGAAAAGTTGGCAAATGAAGAAACATGTGGAACAAATGAATCAAAGACCACAAAAATAAAAGATCAAGAAAATAAAATAAAAACTGAAACTTCTGAGACAAAGCTGGGCGCTGTTGAGGAAAGGAATCCTAAAGATCCTTTGACTGTAGAATCTGCTATAAAAAATGTGGACATGGAGAAAAAAGAAGAAAAAACTGACGAGGACAAGGAAAAACCTCATAGCTTTTTTGATGAACCTACAGGAAAATTTTTTATTGACATAGGAATGAGCCTCGTTCATGAATATGTGCAAACAGAACTGTTAAGAACTCAGAAACGAAGAAGGGATCGTGAAGGTGGAAGGCCGAACACAGAGACTCAATTTGCTATAAATTCTTTACTTAAGACACTGGAAAGTAGCAAAGAAAACAATGAACCATTTCATATGGAACTTAAAAAATGCGAATACTGTAGTTTTAAGACTGAATCATCTTTAGTTATGGCACAACATTTAGAAACTCCACATATGCGTAATTATGTATATAGGTGCAATTTTTGTCCATTGGAAGTTCGAAGCCCTCATGATATATTATTTCACATGGAGGCTGATCACAATGTACGGGGTCGCCTCGAACGAGCACCAGCATTTCATCAGTGCCCTAATTGTCCTTTTGAAGATAATCAGAAAGGAAAACTTTCTAGACACTTGCTATCCTGTGCAAAGAAACACAAACCTGAACGAAACCAGGAACCACCCATAGATTGGGAACCTCCAGCAAAAATACCCAAAGTTCCAAGAAGTCGTGCTGCTCCACCACTTGGGTTAGGCGCAGCTACATATCAAGCAGTACAAGGGAAAACTTACTCCCAACATCCATTGTTGCCCAAACTTGTTCAGGGTGCACCACTACCACCACCTGTTGGAGGACTTATGCGAAGGGGTAGACCACCTCTGCATAGCAGGTTCTACACACCACAAGATCTGAGGCCTGCGCCAGTGCAGCCACCGCCACAGCCACGTCATGTTGCACCAACACAGTTAAGACAAGGTGAGCACTCCATCTAACAGCTGTTTTTTACCCAATGAAAATAAAACAATAGTGATGAAAATTTGCTTGTTATGCACAGTTCTACACATATATTAGTATGTGGTAATGTCAATGTAAGTAGTTGAAACATAAAAAGACTTGTGTGTTAATCTACACCTCTCATATGGTCTATTGAAATACAACATGAAAAATGCTACGCCCGAAATAAACTTGTTGTTGTTGTTGTGGTCTTCAGTCCTGAGACTGGTTTGATGCAGCTCTCCATGCTACTCTATCCTGTGCAAGCTTCTTCATCTCCCAGTACCTACTGCAACCTACATCCTTCTGAATCTGCTTAGTGTATTCATCTCTTGGTCTCCCTCTACGATTTTTACCCTCCACGCTGCCCTCCAATGCTAAATTTGTGATCCCTTGATGCCTCAAAACATGTCCTACCAACCGATCCCTTCTTCTAGTCAAGTTGTGCCACAAACTTCTCTTCTCCCCAATCCTATTCAATACCTCCTCATTAGTTACGTGATCTACCCACCTTATCTTCAGCATTCTTCTGTAGCACCACATTTCGAAAGCTTCTATTCTCTTCTTGTCCAAACTGGTTATCGTCCATGTTTCACTTCTATACATGGCTACACTCCATACAAATACTTTCAGAAACGACTTCCTGACACTTAAATCTATACTCGATGTTAACAAATTTCTCTTCTTCAGAAACGATTTCCTTGCCATTGCCAGTCTACATTTTATATCCTCTCTACTTCGACCATCATCAGTTATTTTACTCCCTAAATAGCAAAACTCCTTTACTACTTTAAGTGTCTCATTTCCTAATCTAATCCCCTCAGCATCACCCGATTTAATTTGACTACATTACATTATCCTCGTTTTGCTTTTGTTGATGTTCATCTTATATCCTCCTTTCAAGACACTGTCCATTCCGTTCAACTGCTCTTCCAAGTCCTTTGCTGTCTCTGACAGAATTACAATGTCATCGGCGAACCTCAAAGTTTTTACTTCTTCTCCATGAATTTTAATACCTACTCCGAATTTTTCTTTTGTTTTCTTTACTGCTTGCTCAATATACAGATTGAATAACATCGGGGAGAGGCTACAACCCTGTCTCACTCCTTTCCCAACCACTGCTTCCCTTTCGTGCCCCTTGACTCTTATAACTGCCATCTGGTTTCTGTACAAATTGTAAATAGCCTTTCGCTCCCTGTATTTTACCCCTGCTACCTTCAGAATTTGAAAGAGAGTATTCCAGTTAACGTTGTCAAAAGCTTTCTCTAAGTCTACAAATGCTAGAAACGTAGGTTTGCCTTTTCTTACTCTTTCTTCTAAGATAAGTCGTAAGGTTAGTATTGCCTCACGTGTTCCAACATTTCTACGGAATCCAAACTGATCTTCCCCGAGGTCCGCTTCTACCAGTTTTTCCATTCGTCTGTAAAGAATTCGCGTTAGTATTTTGCAGCTGTGACTTATTAAACTGATAGTTCGGTAATTTTCACATCTGTGAACACCTGCTTTCTTTGGTATTGGAATTATTATATTCTTCTTGAAGTCTGTGGGTATTTCGCCAGTCTCATACATCTTGCTCACCAGACGGTAGAGTTTTGTCATGACTGGCTCTCCCAAGGCCATCAGTAGTTCTAATGGAATGTTGTCTACTCCCGGGGCCTTGTTTCGACTCAGGTCTTTCAGTGCTCTGTCAAACTCTTCACGCAGTATCTTATCTCCCATTTCATCTTCATCTACATCCTCTTCCACTTCCATAATACTGTCCTCAAGTACATCGCCCTAAATAAACTTAGGTAATTCATTTTGACAAAATGGAGGATCACCTATCAAATTCATGACCAATACAATTAGGCACATCATTCACTGACAATCATTGTATTAATTCAATAGTGGAATCCAGTTTGAAATCACAGGATGTCTACCAGCAGTTTCTGGTGACATATCCTGCAAAGAATGTTTGTGTGTTGCCTACTATAATTACTATCACTAACTCTTGATTACCAGCACTACAGACTGCAGTGGGTGTGTTAATTGGTAGCAGATAAACTTTTATAATACTCTGCAGTTCACCATGTTAAAGCAGAAATATGTTGGTTGGTGATAGGAAGAAATATACAGTGCAGTTGGCAACTTCATATTGGTCATTTGCTGAGTTTAATTAAAAATTACATTTGATAACTTTAAGTGTGTTTTATAATATAAACGATTGAATATAATAGAGGGAAACATTCCATGTGGGAAAAATATATCTAAAAACACAGATGATGTGACTTACCGAACGAAAGTGCTGGCAGGTCGATAGACACACAAACATACACACAAAATTCAAGCTTTCGCAACAAACTGTTGCCTCATCAGGAAAGAGGGAAAGACGAAAGGATGTGGGTTTTAAGGGAGAGGGTAAGGAGTCATTCAAATCCCAGGAGCGGAAAGACTTACCTTAGGGGGAAAAAAGGAAAAAAGGACAGGTATACACTTGCGCACACACACGCATATCCATCCGCACATACAGACACAAGCAGACATTTTCATTAATGTCTGCTTGTGTCTGTGTATGTGCGGATGGATGTGTGTGTGTGTGTGTGTGTGTGCGCTCGAGTGTATACCTGTCCTTTTTTCCCCCTAGGGTAAGTCTTTCCGCTCCTGGGATTGGAATGACTCCTTACCCTCTCCCTTAAAACCCACATCCTTTCGTCTTTCCCTCTCCTTCCCTCTTTCCTGATGAGGCAACAGTTTGTTGCGAAAGCTTGAATTTTGTGTGTATGTTTGTGTTTGTTTGTGTGTCTATCGACCTGCCAGCACTTTCATTCGGTAAGTCACATCATCTGTGTTTTTAGATATATTATAATATAAACGCATAGATAAAGAATCTACTCACCAAGTGGCAACAGGGGAACATACACACAAAAAGATTTAACTTTTACAAGCTTAAGGAGCTGGTGGCTCCTTCTTCTGGCAGAAGAGTTGAAGGGGAAGGAAAGAGGGGTGAAGAAAAGGACTAGAGAGGTTTAGCAAAAGGGAGGGGTACAGCTCAAAAAAATCACCCAGGATCAGGGGAGACTTACTGGGGTTCTGGGTGACTTTTCTTAACTGCACCCATTTCCCTAAATCTCTCCAGTCCTTTTCCTTCACCGCTCTACCTTCCCCTTCAACTCTTCTGCCAAAAGAAATAGCCACTGGCTCCGAAAGCTTGTAAAAGTTAAACCCTTTTGTGTGTGTGTGTGTGTGTGTGTGTGTGTGTGTGTGAATACTTAACTTGTTCATCATTGCTATTATGAAACACATCTCTTCCGTTCAACAACTGCTCATATATTGTAAGGTATGTATTTAGAGCCCATGTTTAGCAAGCTTTTTTGCTTCAAATGATCTTTTCTGTTATATACCTGAATATTGACCATTCCTCCTCAAGACATCCTGTGTAAGTGTGGGGAAAGTTGCAGAACAGTATTTGGCCAAGTTCATTTTAACGACTGTAAAATCTGGTTGGAAGTGGTGATATAGACTGAGGTGGTTTATAGTTGCTGGCAAAATTATTGCAAGTGTGTTTAAAAACACACGATTGCCTGCCCCCACCCACTCCCCCCAAAATACACACACACACACACACACACACACACACACCTACCTTACTGATATACGATTAGATGTAAGTTTATAAAGATTTTGCTGGAATTCCGTGTTATTAACAATATTACGTAACAATTTCAATCTTGATGGCATTCGAATTTATTTTCCATTTCCCCCTGTAAACAATATAATAGATATTCTCTGATAACATGTAAAAAACAGTGGTTGGGTATGGAATATCATATAATGTGCTTGTTTACTAAAAGTTTTTGTCTGTTAATTAGTGGATGAAATGACCCAAGTAAGCAAGCGTGAGATTGCTATGAGTGTAAAAGTATATTTTCTACTGTGAGCTTTGCATGAACAAAATAATCAAATTAAAGTTGATATAATGTTTTACATTGTAGCTGGTGTCAGTCATGTATTTGTTTCACTGCTTGTATGTTTAATATCCTTGTAGGAATGCTCTACCGACAAGCAGTACCTCCGAACCAGTCTCAGGTGTTACTTCCAACTACATACCAGTTGAGTAACAGTCAGCTGTACCAGGTAAGCTACAAAACACAGTGCAAGTTTCGTACTTTCAGGATGTCTGAGAATATTTCAAATGATTTCCAGTTTTGCGTTTTAAGTATTTTGGAAAGAATGAAAAAAGCAGAATGCTGTTTTGATGGGTGTACTACATTGTATTTAATTTTTGGGTTTAACACATTTTACCTTGCAGCCTTAGCTGTGTTCCTTTTGATTTTTGTGGGAATTGTTGTATTTTAGGGTTAGATCCATTTGTGTGTTGCAGTCATGTGGAGGAGGATATCCGCAGTAGTAACTAGTTTGTGGACAAAAGCCGCCGCGTGGAGTGGCCGCTTGGTTTGAGGCGGCGTGTCACGGATTGCGCGGCCACTCCCACCGGAGGTTCGAGTCCTCCCTTGGGCGTGTGTGTGTGTGTGTGTGTGTGTGTGTGTGTGTGTGTGTGTTTTGTCCATAGTGTAAGATAGTTTAAGTAGTGTGTAAGTCTATGGACCAATGACCTCAGCAGTTTGCTCCCTTAGAAATTCCACACACATTTGAACAAAAGCCTGCATCAGTGCTGTCTTCAGGAAGTTTCTCTATGGCTATCTGCAATAATAATTACTGTGTGGTTAAAAGTTACATCACTGTTATTATTATGGTTTTTGTCTGTTTACATTATTTGTGATTTATAATACGTAAGTTTGTTTGAGTCACAGTTATTATTCATTATGGGTAGAGTGCCACTGCTAGATTGGCATGGATGCTCAGTGTCCGTGGAAAGATAGATGCAGTCTCAAGACCTGCAGGAGCTTAAGATGTTTACATGTTCCTCCTGGTTTTCCGCATAGTTGTATGTGCATCCTGATTTCATTGTACATATGTGTTCTTTTTGCTTCATTTATAGTTACAGAGGCCATTTATGCCATCAGCGATAGCTATTACAAAGCTATCCAAAAGCTCTTGTAGGATACTCCACTCATTGTAATCTTTCCTTCATGGTGTGACGACTATATGTGTATCACGTTCAATACAAACTGTGTTCTGTATGAAATCAGCCTATCAATGTTCCTCTGAACTAACAAGTACTCAGGGCAGTGGGAGTCAAAAGGAACAAAAAGTATAAAATTAACTAGGCAAGAACCAAATGGAATGAAAATGAATTTGCCCGCATCTCGTGGTCGTGCGGTAGCGTTCTCGCTTCCCACGCCCGGGTTCCCGGGTTCGATTCCCGGCGGGGTCAGGGATTTTCTCTGCCTCGTGATGGCTGGGTGTTGTGTGCTGTCCTTAGGTTAGTTAGGTTTAAGAAGTTCTAGGGGACTTATGACCACAGCAGTTGAGTCCCATGGTGCTCAGAGCCATTTGAACCATTTGAAAATGAATTTGACCATATTTTATCAAACAATAAGGAGTTTTTACATTACATGATACTGCAAACTGCTTTCAGATTGTAAGAAGCAAGGTAAGAAAAAACACAAAGAAATAGTCATCAGGTGAGAAGTCGGAAATATCATTTGTGAATGGTGAAGCATACCAAATTAAAGTAGAAAAGTTTCATACCTCAGGAAATTAAAATTGGACATAGATGAAAGGGGTAATTATTTGCATTTAACATAAGTACATAGCCAAAAGCAAAAGATATTGGCAAGTACAAACAAAAAGTAAATCTCAAAATGGAATAAATCAACTGAGAAGATGAGAATTTTGAGTTATTGATGATAGGAACGTGAAAGAATATGCTGAGCTAAACAAAACTATTCAGAAATATCCGAGAGGGTGTGAGGAAATACAACAGAAAGTTGGATAGAGAAGAGACTCAGAATAGTACAAAAAAGGCAAAAACAGAACCTTATGTTGGATTAAACACATTTGGATCTAGGCATCTTTCTTATAGTGCTTATATTGACAATGATAACACTATCCCAATGAATGTTTCTACTTAAAAGAAACAACTAAGCCTTGAAAAGTATGCACTGGATTCTGACAAAAATATTTTACATATGTGTTTGTGTCATAACTGTGAAAACTGATGAGTGAAAGTATGTGATAAGACAAAAACATTTCAGTAAACATAAGTCTGCCAACGAGCTGCTTGGGAGCTAATTGTGAATGTGTGGTTATAAATCACTGACTTCATTATGAAATGGCATCCTAATGGTGTGCTTCAGATTATATAACTGAATTATTGTTTCCATTTTATGCACAATATTTCGATGGCGGGCCCAGTTGTCTTCAAGTGCTGAGAGTTATGCTGTTATTTGTATAAATTGTACATAAAATTGGAACAGCAATTTGGTTGGGCACCTGGAAGTGCACACCATTTAATCAGTCACAGCAAGGGTGCCTGAGAGATCACAATAATGTCTACTAGTCAGTGCAGATATTGTTTGAAATGTTAACTTCTCATTTATGTCTCTGTCTAATTTTTCTTATGTTTCACCTGCGGTTAAAGGTTAGGGAATATGGTAAATGCATGATGGGGTACCAGCAGACATTGCTACTGCTGCTGTAAGACGACATCATATGCACCAAGAGGGAGTGATTGAGCAAGGCCCGTACTTTGGCCTCCCACTCCACCTTAGTCATTTAGATTTTTGTGTTTGTGGTTATTTAAAGTGTATAGCATGCCTGTTGAAACAGTTGAACTTGAGTGGCAAATTGCAACATCTTGTAAAGATTGTGAAATGATCTGTGGGTATTTCAAAGAATTTGTAACTCAATGCAGATACAAGTGCAGTATTGGATCCATATATAAGAAAATTTATAAATTTAACATGTAACTTGCTGAAGTGCTGAGCCCAATTAGACCAGGAAATTGACATTTCAAATATATTTACTAACTAGGACAATAATTCATAAGAAAATTAGTTGCAGCTTATAACCACATGTTTGTAGTTATAGCACAAACAGCTAATTGAGGACCCGTACTGATGGAAGTTTTTTGCTTCTATTATTGTACATTTTCTCTCATGTCACTTTTGGCACTCAAGCTTCTTGTGTGCGTCTTGACCAATAAATGAGGATCATTCAAAAAGACTGAGACTGGAGCTGAAGAAACTTTATTACCAAATAATCAATGAAAATAGATGTTTTCCTCTTTAATAATGTCACCATCTTCTCATCTGCATCAGCTCTCATACTTAATCAAATATCCAAAAATCTTGTCTGACCCATCCATTACAAATTGATGCTGTATCATATACGTATATCATCCAGAAACACTTTCAAAATTTAATATCCGTTGCATTGTACATTTTCACTTTGCTATTGAAAAATTATATGTGGACACTAATTATAGAGCCAGTATTCCCAAGGAGTTTGTCTAGAGAGAAACCACATTGGGGATACTGTGAATGAGGAAAATGTTGTCATTTGCCGGGAAAGCTTTGTTGAAATACGTGGAATTGTCGGAAGTGATAAAACAGTGCAATTGCTTTTTGTCTCCAGTGGCAAATGGTGTAAAAAGCACTAGAATCGTTGGAGTCTCTGTGATTGGTTAAACAAGAGACCTTTATTATATCATACAAGTCAGCTTTTTATAAATGACCATTGCGCTGTAGATTTCAGGTGATTGTTGCCAGCTACTGTTGTGTTTCAATTTGGAACTTTCGTGTTTTTGGGGCAAGTTATGCAAGAAAAAAGGGAAGTCAGAATTCCCTTTCAGCCCTTATGCATAGAAAGTCAGATGGTTGTTCAATATTCTGAAAAAAAAAATTCTCAAAGTGCTGACTTTTTTACAGTATTTGAAATGTATTTTATGGGACACTGAACAAGGAAAATTGTATTTCACACTGTCGTGTTATATCACAAATATTGTATGGAAGTGTCATAGTTCTGTAACAACAGTGCGGGATTTTAAAAGTGTCCAATATTTGTTTTGTTAATGGACAGACATATATATTCATTCACATTGAAACAAAGTTGAATGTGGAAAATGGTTTCATTTTATAAAAGTGTAATGCTAGGCATGTGCTTAGTATACAATAGTACTTTTTAATGCCATATGTAAGGTGTAAAGGAAAAACAGAAATAATTATGTGAAATTTGCTTACAGTCTTAAGATTTTCTACTTGTTTCCATTGAAGCAACTCCTTATACATGCCATGTAATTTCAGGGTTCAAAGTACCTTCTTGCCAGCTCACCAATGGTGAGTCATTTTAATGTTTATTTGCAACAAGTTGGCTCGGTCTGTCTTTCCAAAATCTCCCTATCCTGACCCTTTCTGTATCTTTCCACTTGTAGTTACGTGGTATTTCTTTTAAATATTGATGGTGTATAAGTTATATACAGTCCTTTTTCCTTTTTGTAACAACATTCTATTAGTTTTGCATAAGCATGGGAACTTTGCATGGTGGACAAAATAGCTTGGAAATTACAGACTTTAAAAGAAGCACTTCCAAAAAAAAAAAAAATTTGAAATTGAATTGTAGGATCCTGTGATTTACTATATGTATAACCAGTTTTGTTACAGTTGATAGTAGCTCTGATTTTAAAAATTGTTTGCACACAATTTGAGGCTGTCTTTCATTTTGAAAAAAGTGTTAAGTTAGCTTGAAAAAAATTTCTACTTACATGACCTGCTGAGTGTTCATGTGCAGTGGAAAACTGTGAGAAGCAGAAGAGTCAAATAGACAGTGCAAGATCACATGAACAACAAAAACAATGCTAATGATCTTGATTATTATCTTCGCTGTCCACCACTGCATTAGACAATTATTAATCCCTGACTACTTGAAATATATTAGATGTTTACATCAGTGAGATTGAATTCTATGCTGTGTTTGTTGTTTTAAGTAATAAGTTTAAAGTATTAGTGAATAAAGAATAGGTGTGTGAATATTTTGGATTGATAAGAAGTCTAGTGCTCATTTTGTGTTGTTTTAGTTGATTGAACTGTGCTGTAAAATGTGAAATTGGTGCTGCAGTATTTTAATCAGTTTCTCACATGTTGATAGACTGCAAAAACAAAAATTTCAGTATATCTCATTGTAAGTAGATTGTTCAGTGTTCAGTATTGTTTGTATTTGTGAAGAATCAAATCTTATTACGATATGCTTAGGAACAAAATTTTAATGCAAACCATTGGCGGAGGTACGGCTTGTCGCGATAGTGACGTTGTGAGAATCTGTGACAAATGTAAAAGTTGGGAAGTGTTTCTTTCGTGCATGTGAACAGTTTTACAACATTGTTTCCGCATGTTGTGTAAAAGCACTAGATTTAATTTTTTGGACCTAAAACATGCTGGAAGTTACAGGAATTTTCTTGTATCTTTGAAATTGCTACAAGTATTAATGTATGAAGCATCTTTGTTCAGATTGTGTCATTCTACATCTGCATATATACTCCGCAAACTACTGTGATGTGCGTGGCAGATTGTACTTTCCCTTGTACCACATATTTGCGTTTCTTCTTGTTACACTCACATATGGAGCCTGGGAAGAATGACAGCTTAAATGCCTCTGTACACACTGTAATTCGTGTAATCTTGTTCTTGTGGTCACCAAGGTAGAAATGCCTAAGAGGCTGCACATGTTTCCAGATTCCTCATTTGATATTGTTTCATTAAACTTTGTAAGTAGACCTCCGTGAAGTAGTAAATCAGGCAGGCAAGCCTGTGACAGTTCTTGTTGCTCTTCTTTGTATATTTGCTGTATCCCCTACTATTTATATTTGGTATTGATTATACACACTTGAGCGATACTTAGTGGTGGTTTGCATGATTATTTTGTAACCAAGCTGCTGAATTATGTGAGAAATTAATTCCTTTTAGCTCTTGCCGATAAAGGCTACAGAGGTTTTGTTGTTTGGGAAGTCAGTCTGTAGTTGCTTTCAAATTTTGGTTCTTCATGTTTGTGTCTCTGTCTGTTTCAAATATTGGAAATTCACGAGTGGAACAATATGTAAAATAAGGGAAAGACAGTCGCTCACCTGTAGCGGGCTGACGTGTGGAGCATAGAAACATTAACAGCAAAAAGTATTCTCTCTAGCTTTTGAGCTCTTGCTCTTGTTCCATTAAAAGTGTACACATTCACATGTAGGTGTGGCTGTCCGCATGAATGTTGCTATAAAAATAAAGCAAGAGCTCAAAAGCTGATGTGAATACTATTTGCTGTTATGTGTGTCTGTGTTCCACATTTCGGTTTGCTCTAGATGAGTGTTTATATCGCCCTTATTTTATGTGTTTCAAATATTGTTTGTTATTGAAGAAATAGAGAGAAAATTGATGTGGAAATTTTAGTAATGGAAATAGAGAGAAGGGCTTGTCTTTGTGTTACGAGAACAGAATAGTTAAAGGTCTGAAATTTGATGCTTATTGTTTCCAGATTTCAAAGAGCATTTAAGCACTAGTTAGTAAGTTCGTTATAAGTTCCTTAGATCTTTTGAAAGAGTTCGATCAAAATGATCAGGTACAATTCAGTTTACAGACTATGTATACATGCGTACCTTAATGAACCCATTACTTTTTAGTCACACTCATTTGTCCATGGAATAAGAGTTGTTCAGGAGAATTAATTTTAGGTTAGATTTAAAACTTTGCTGCCTGTCAGACATATTATTGGGCAAGTGGTCAAAAGTTGTTTTGTTATGTATTGAACTCCTTTCTGGGGTAACAACAGCTTTAATAACGGGTAATAAAGATCACTTTTTCCTCTAGTGTTGTAGGTGTGGACATAGCTGTTCTTCTCAAATTGTGATGGATTATTCATGACGATTTTTATATATAACATTCCACGTGGGAAAATATATCTAAAAACAAAGATGCTGTAACTTACCAAACATAAGCGTTGGTATGTTGATAGGAGACAACAAAAAACACACAAACACACACACACAAATTTCAAGTTTTCGCAACCCACGGTTGCTTCATCAGGAAAGAGGGAAGGAGTGGGAAAGACGAAAGGATGTGGGTTTTAAGGGAAAGGGTAAGGAGTCATTGCAATCTCAGGAGCGGAAAGACTTACCTTAGGGGGGAAAAGGGACATAAGCGGTGAGTTACCCCCAGAAAGTTATTTCATAACACATTATGTAGTGGAAATATGATAAATAAATAAATAAATGTCTGGAGGTTGAAGTGTTTGTTTCAAAGGCAAGCACTTACCCAGAGAGCTGAAAAAAGTCTGATAAGTATTCCTTTGTAGCAGTTCATAAGTAATTTATCACAGAATGCTGTTTAAATTGCAACTGAATTGGCTCATTACACAATTTTAATTAGAGAACTATTATCATTGCTGAGGTTTGAGAAATGTCTACATTTCTTGTTAGAATGTAAGACACTGTTTTGCCACAGTGTGGCAGTTGCAAATTACAGAGTAATGTTGTAATTCACATGAAATCCAGCAAGCCGGTATTTTTTTAAACATGCAAATTAATACAGATTGCAAATGTGTGAAAATTTGGTTGTTTGTAGAAAAAGAAATACCTAATTCTTCACTAGATCACTTAAACATGTGCAACAAGTGAATGGCTCTAACCATGAAATCACAGTGGCAACATACCTTCTTTCCTGGTACCAAAAAGGGTTTAACATTTAGTCTGACCTTTGCTTTTTTTATGAAGAAAGGTAATAATGGCATTGGTTCATTAGTATTGTAGAAATAATGTCATATATTCAGTGTAGGCAATAACATAGATAAACAGTTAAATAGAATAGAAGCTTTATTGTCACATGACATGTCACATTCAATCATTTGAATGACACATTGTTGACATGTCAGTATGTTTACATAAGTACAGCATAACCCTGTTTTTATGTTCCTGGAGTTCATAAATATATTAACTCACTGTTTTACATTTTTTAATCATTTTGTCAAACACTCTATGTGCGGAATGATGATTTCCACCAGCTTTTGTGTTATAGTGTTTCCACCATTTACATGTAATGAAAAAACATTAAATTGAGATATGATACTGGAAAAGCATAAGCTTTCGAGTAGTGCTTACAAACATTACACAATACATTTTCTTTAGCTTTCACACTTAGCAAGGTGGTGCATTGGTTAGCACATTGGACTTTTATTCGAGAGGATGATGGTTCAAACCTATGTCCGGCCCTCCTGATTTAGGTTTTCTATGATTTTCTCTAAATTGCTTCAGGCAAATGCAGGGATGGTTCGTTTGAAAGGACATGGCTGATTTCCTTCTCCATCTTTCCCTAATTTTCCTCCTCCTCCTCCTCCTCTGCTTTCAGCTCCTTAGTTCTGAATTGGTAGAAGTTTTTAAAAGTGTGAACAGTTTCCAGTGTTAGTGCTTTATCTCCTAACAGTGCCAAACTAACAGAGTTGTGTGTAGTGTTGTTCATAGTTGCATTATTGAAAGAAGTGTTGGTTTTGGTTAAAACTACAATATTAGTCTGAATATAAGAAAAGCAATAATAATAAACAAGAGCTATGGTAGCACCTCATTTAGATAATATACAAAACTGCAGTCAAACTGTCACCGATGTGGCACACCTTGCAAGAAAACTGTGAAGCAGACTGGAAGTTTTGGCATATTATTTCATTAAAAGAATTTTTATATGCACCAACTTCAATTTGCAGTGACACATTACGAATTGATGTATGCTGCACTGGTGTTCTGTTTTTTTTATGTGGTGATTTCCAAAACAGTGGTTAGTTTGGAAAATAATAGCAAGAAAGCCTAAATGATTTAAAAACAATTATAATTGTCGCTCACTTTTGGTGCTTCTTTCGGAACATGTTCCTTTTTCTGAGGTGTTGGTTAAGATGAGACCTGACTGCTGAGTTACATTTTAACTGCTAATTCCTCTCTGTATCATGTCCTACAGAATTATATTTCTTTATACTGCCACATATCTTCATACTGATGTACATTTAACTTCGTGGTGATGTTTATAAGACAGAATTCTGTCATTGGATCCACTGTCGCCAACTGTACCCAGTGAGTCACATTATTGTAAAAAAAAAAATAATTTTTTATGTACGATCAAGAATATTTGAAGTTATATGTATTTTTTCTCTATTATTCTTTCGCCACACACACACACACACACACACACACACACACACACACACAGACACACACACACACACGAAAGTGTCTGCCAACAGTAAAATGTGTCAAACGCTTTTGGATGAAAACTATTCAATACTTCACAGCAACAAACTGTTTTTAAAAAGTGTGACATCACAACTGTTTACATTAAGTTCGTTTGAGCACTTGTCAGTGGAATTGTGCACATGCACAGAGCTGAAGTCTGTATGAGTAACACCTTCTGCTCTTGGTTAATTGAAGTGTAGCTGTTAGCTGTTAGAGTAGTTGCAGCAAGCAGCCAGATGCCATCCAGAACAATTTCACTGGCATATCCAACGTGCCAGATTCGTGCATCTGCAGAGCATCAAACATTGTAGTAGAGAGGGGGCTGTTTTCACGTGACGTTTATTCTCATGATTTTTTGCTGTTTTCTCTTCGTTTACGGCTCTCATATCAAATGAAAACAATATAGGTTTCTGTGATGGGAGCTATCAAGTGAATTAAAATACATTCATATAATCATGTCACTAGTTTAAAATAAGTTATAAGATTTTTAAAAAATTCCATGTCATTGGCAATCAAGCATTCATAGTCTTGCAGAACAGTCAAGTTATTTTCGTCAGTTTGCTAAAGAAATTTGGCTTTTATTAAGCTTTACTGCATGGGCAGTCAGTTTATTTGGAACAGTGTCATTCCACACTGTTGGCTAGTTTCAACTGTTCGCTGAATTTAAAGTGTATGTTTTCATCTTCTGATACATACAGCATTACGCCATAATAAAGAACCAAGTATGAGATAAGATACTAGAACTCCAAGAAAACTGACAACACAAAAACCACACTGAAAAGCTTAATACCAGGTAGGGGCCTACTTCAGTTTGAATCCGAATATAGGAATGTGCACTTTAAGCACAATTATACATTTTAGTATGGTTTACAAGATTCTAATGCTCCTGGTGTATTGTCTGATATCCCGTTCCTTTTATAACATAATGTAAGATATCTTAATGCTCTGTATGTATGAACATATGTAAATGTTCACTTGAAGATGACTAAACAGCAGATTTGGTCAGTAGTACTGAACAAAATTTTTTGTTTCAAGTATATTGACAGCTTTAACAAAATTTTAAAAAGCTGCATTCCATGAAACACAGTGTGTCAGCATTTATGTGTTACCTATTCTAGGCATAATGTTGTTTCTTAATTTGTGTTGTTTACATCTTAAATTTACAGAACGCCAATCTTTGGTAAATAATAGACTGGTAGTACACTGTGTTTCATCATCATAACTACCCGCATGGGTTTATTACAGGAAGGAATAGAATATCGGTTGTCCTTAGTTCTGATATATAAAGACAACATGCTATGAACAGTATTGCAGAGTGCAAATGTAAAAGAAGAAAACTCATAAAGTCATCCCATATCGAAACTTTTAGGGTACTTTGAGTTGTAGAGTCCAGCTTTGAAATGACTATTACGCCAAGGACTGCTTTCTTATTTCACATTACTTATCTGGATATTATATTATAAAAAAGTTGTCCAAGTACAGAACTCCATACATCCCCTCCAAACAACATGCAGCTGTGCTGCGCGTGTTTACGTGGTCCTCCAGTGTGCACGAAATTGCAAACAGAAGTGCGACAAAAGGCATATGAGTAGAGCAAAAGCCAAATATGGGCTTCCTATGTCATCATAGTTGCACAAGCGCAGTAACGCCTGTTTCCTGGTGATTGCTCAAACAAACCTATTTCTAATAGATCAAGGGAAAATATTTTGAATGACTGTTTGAGAGGCGTCACTTTCAACATAAATCTCCTTTTACTCAAGATAAATCATGTTGCGAGTGAGTGTGTTTGACTCTCGTTCAGAACTTAACACTTTTGAGACATTGCCACTTAGAAAAAATTCCTATGCTTCAGGAGAAAGGAAAAAAACCTTGTTTCACAAAGTGCCTAGCATCCAGTGTTCGTTGGTCTATCGATTATTCATATGATTTTGAAGCGTGTCCCTGTTGATTTTTTAACATTTTTGAATGCTTGCGTAGTGTACGTGATGTCTCTGCCAGAGGAATCCCGTTCTCATCTAGAAATATACTTTCCTGCAGACAAAAGGGGACAGGGCTATACGAGCTGAGTGGGATAAAGCCGAATGGGTGAATGCCAATAGCTATTGGGGTTATGTGGTTGACTGGGTTTGCGAATGATCAGCTTTTTTATAATTACTATCGAATTCCATAGATTCAGACTACCAGAGTGGAAATAAATGACAAACAGGAATAACAGATAAGAAACATTATGTATTATCTTCTCTATGTGTTCAAGAAAATGAAATTTTGACAGAAAAGTTTTGGCCTGATTGCTACACTAGTAAGAGTCAGTTGTACAGGCCCCAGCTAGCAGCCGCTTAAGTTCAATTCTGGGAGTAGTGCAGAAAACGCGTTGTACGAACACGTAATAACGCTGAACAGGAGAATAAATGCAGGAGAACTAAGCCAGTGATTGTGGCAGGGTTCGTGAAGTTTACCGGAGAATGAGTCTTGACACTGGCAGGAATAGTTACAGAATTAGTGATGACAAGATTGTTTGTTAGACCGAGGAAGGAGAAGAATCGGTGAAATCACACAAATTATGGAAGAATATGACGATCCCAAATTTATACAAAAATTTCGTACTACTACTTTCCGATCTCATGCTTGAGAAGCTTGAGCATATGAATGAAATGTGAAACTACTTCCTAACATAAAGCTTTTTGCTTTTAGTAGGCCTAATAGGCATTTGATATTGGTACTTAGTGAATTATATTCTGTTGTGCTATAAAAATGACCATTTGTGCCAAAACAGTCTCATTTATTTGGTGTGTGTTACTGCTGCAATATTAGACAGACCTATTTCACTTCATGTAGCAGATAGTGACAAAAAGACGTAATCAGATCGAGAAATATTACCAGTCTTGGATACTATTTGTATTAACAGCTTTTTCAGTATTAGAAAACGACATTCTGATTTTTCATGTAGCAAAATGTTTGAAGAACTTTGAGGTAATAGATCCTTTTGCAGAAAGGAAAGCACGTCATGTAAAACTCTAGCAATATTACAGAGAGAAAAATGCTAGGACCTAAGGATTGAAGAAATGTGTACTGTTATCTTGTCTCTGGTCTTTATGTATCAAATATTTGATTTTATGTCACACAAAACAGCAAGTTATTAGCTAATAGGCAATAAAGAGTGCAAATTTTCTGAAGAGTTCTTATTCTCACGGTTACAAATAATCCCATCCAGTATTAATTGTGAGGGCAAACCGGCTGACTGGGAGCAGGAGAGGCACCACAGGACATTTTAATTTACACTGTCATGAATATAATTTGATGGCATCCATTACAAAATATACATGTTTGAATTCCACAGAGCGAAATACAGTGATGTGCGATAGAAGAACGTTGTGTGAAGAGGCGTGGCACTACACTTCGGCACACTTAAGACCAAATAACACGTCTTACATTTCCTCGAACATATATGTTTTATGTATTGGACCGTTCAGAAATATGTGTGCTACAAAATGAACATTTTTTGAAAAGTCATTTTTTAAATTTTTGGTGTCTTATCTCAAACGCTTGCTTGTGGGGGGGGGGGGGTATTCGGAATTATTGTTTTACTGCTCTGACTTCAAATGAAAACAAAACTGATTTCTGTGGCTGGGACCTATCAATTGAATTAAAATACATTCACGTAATTACGGATTAATTATTAGCTTCAGATCTTATTTTATTTCCACATTTCTGACAGTCAAGCATTAATCACTTTGCAAAACAATGAAGTTATTTTTGTCTGTTTGCTAAGGAAAGTTGGCTTCGATCTTTTTTGTCGAGGCAGTCAATTTATTTGAAACGAAGTGTTTAATTCCGTGCTTTTGACTTGTTTCCACTGTTCATTGCATTTCAAGTACACATTTTTATCTTCTAGCACTTATGGCATTATGCCACAATAAAGACCCAAACATGAGATAATGCAGTACTGATACTCCCAAGAAAATTTACGTCCTGAAAACCACACTGAAATGCTTGATATCAGATCGAGGCCTACTTCATTGGGAATCTGGACATGCGAATGTGCACTGTAAGCTGAATTATGCATTTTAGTATGGTTCAGGAAATTCCGATGCTCTTGGAGTATTTATGAAAATATCGTAAGATCTTTTAATGTTTTACACATTCAAACGTACGGGCTTCCTACATCATTGTAGCTGCGCAAGCCCAGTGATGCATGTTAACTGGCTGTCTCTGGCAACTGCTGGAATGGACCTATTTCTAACAGGCCTCGGGAAAATATTGCGAATGGTGGTTTGAAAAGCGTTAAGCCTAGTTTACACGATGACTTTGGGTTGCGCAACTCATTGTGTTGAATGAGTTGCATGCAAATCGTTTCATATATCACTGTAGACGAGGCGAAGGCAGCATACACTTCAGTTTAATTGTTTGGTGGGTTTCCGAGTCTTGTCTGAAATGAAAGTTTTGGCAGCTGCATGTTGCATGAGTTGTGATGGAGTTAAAGTTTGTTGCGCGGAATCGCTGCATCAGGGAAAAAAAGAAACATATTTCGATTCGTGACTGGATGAAGAAAATATGTCAGCTAAGTTGCTCAGCAATTATGCTGAAATAATTTATAATGGAAGACCCAAGAAGTTCCTTTAATTATAGTAGAATGTCACCAGAACTGTTCATGTTTCTTCTAAATATAGTTAATTATGCGATATGCGAAAGATACTGCTATGCATGAAGCTCTGAAATTTCATAGCACATTATGTGCATTACTATCTAGAACACTCGGCATGCTAAGAATTTGCAGTTTTAGTTGATGATGATGCTCGCTCATTAACACCAATAATTATCATCTTTAATACTAATAATTATTAACATTAACGGCAGTAATTATTTGAAGCAGGCCGCATGAAGAAGAGAATGGTTTGCAAACTACTGTCTTGAAGGTAGATCTGTGGTGGCGCCATTTCAAAATTCAAACATACGTGAATGGGGAGATTTGCTGAGATGTTTTAAATAGATGAATATTGAATAAAGAATGCAGCTTTTTGAGTTTTGTACCCTTCCCTCTTGTCAAAAATATTCCTTAAAAGAGTCGGCCAACTTAAACGATAGGATTTTAATCTTGTAGACGAGAGAATTTCCACTGCCAGAATTGTACTTGCTTGCATTTTTCTTAATTCAGTTGTATATGTGCTCTTAATTCAATAAATTTTGGCCTGCATCACAGATATTGTCAAACCATCTATGTTCTGTGACCGCACATTATAATCTCAGGTGCATCAATATGTTGCCTATTTTTGTAATCGACATCACTGAAATCCCACAACACCTATACAAAGCACAGGTATTCGAAAAGTGAACGTTATTCTCCGTTCCCCACTTCATAGATCAGTTTGTCCACACACTTATGAACACACGCAAACTCAAAGCTCGTGCAACTAGTGTCGCCAAAGTTTGAACACACCATAAGTGTTTAGCTGCACCAACAAGTTGGGCAAACATGTGGCGCGCATGTGCAGTGGCCAGTAGTACAGTTGCCTGCAATCTAGTGTTGTCCTGTAAACTAGGCTTAATTTCAAAGTAAATTTCCTTTTACGCAAGATGAACTATGTGCGAGAATGTATGATGAATTTCGTAAATCGCAGAGCGTTTGACTCTCATTTAAAAATCAAGCCTTTGAGGGCAAGCCATTTAGAAGAATTTCAAGCCCAGAAGATCAGACATTTTTGTTGCTATTAAAAATTTTACTGGTGCATTTGTGTGATGTATCTTAAATTGTATCACGCACAAAAAAGGTCAACATTATATGTGAAAGCTTAGCTTCTCTTGCATTTTACTAATCTGTGGGTAGTGGAGAGCGGGCGTGGTAATTACGACGATAAATAATCACTCCCGTCAATTACTATGAATACTTTTAATTCTCACAGCATATACATAATGCGTGTAGCATAGTGTGTGTACTACAGAGAACTGATCTGGTAGACACAGTTGTTCTCGCTGCGGTAGGGTAGCAATATTGTCACGTAGAAGAAGGTATAATTAGATGAATGACGAACACTGACTTCACGTAATGAAGGTTTATTCAGCACTTGTACATAGAAGAGCGTTGAGTGAACTGCCTCTGGCCAGAACACATACAGTATGTATACAACTACAGAACATTCCTGTACAATGATTCTTGACATTTGTGGATACTTCTAGAATGTACTGAAACCGAATATGGAAATTAAAATTGTACAGTCCAGGTGAGTTTTGATCTCGCAACACCCTCCATGCTTCAGTTTAGTATCATAACCACTACACCACAGTGCTACTCAGCTTCTTCTGCGACAATATTATTGGAGGGTGAGCCAGTGGTTCTACATCCACACAAATCTTGGAGATCAATATTATATGTGAATGCTTCGCTTTTCTTGTAGCAACACTATGTATATTAATTTAAACTATTAACTCGTCCTATTTGTGTGTTGCGCTACTTAACAGTGATGTTGCTGTTGGCTGACTATTTCACTTGTCCTTTACTGTAAATATCCACTGTCATTGGCTGGTGAGGTAACGTGATGAGCTGTGACTGGCTTACAAAAGCGCATTGCAATCTCGATTTCAATGCTTCTGAAAGTAACACGGCGGTGTTTGGTGGAATTCAGATTTATACTTTCGTAATACAAAAATATGCAGCGAAAATGTTGCTGCACATCAAAGATCTTTCCAAAACTGTTTTTTCCCTGAGTTACGTTTTCTAAAGTGCTGAGAAATTCTACGCCGGTATATAAAACCGTAGCCATTCAAAGGATCGATAACTTTTAGAGTTCTGAGGGAAAGTATACTGTCACTTAACATGGAAAAAGTGTATTTTCACCCAGGAAAAAATGTGTTTTTAATCGGGAAAAGTACAGGAAGTTTTTTTCCTTGACCACGTATACATCGTGCTGGAGAAAAAAATGGCGATACTTCCCACCCCCCACCCCTCCCCGCAGGGCTCTGTATATATTAATTTCAACAATTAACTGTTCCTGTTTGTTTGTTTACGCTACTTGACAGTGATGTTGCTTTTTACTGACATCATCACGTGAGCTGTGTTGGTTGACAAAAGTGCATAGCAATCAAGATTTCACTGCTTCGGAAGCTACCATGTTGTGCTTGGTGGAATTTGTCTTTATACTTTCATAGTATGAAAATATGAAAAGTACATGTTTCTGTGGATCAAGGATATTTTCAAAACACATTGTTTTTTGCAAGGTTTTGTATCATGAAGTGCCAAGAATTTCTACGCCTGTGTATAAAACCTTTACCTTTAAAAGGATTGATAAGTTTTACAGCTCCAAGGAAAAGTATACTGTCACTTAATATGGAAATGTATTTTCACCTGGGAAAAATGTATTTTTATATGGGGGAAAAGTCAAGGATATGTTTTCTTGCCCTGTATGTACCGTGTATACTGAGGCACAGAAGAAATACAAGCACAACATACTGCAGATATGACTATCAATTACCCTAACATCATGACTGTCGCTCCCCCAAACCAGGTGTCTCACTACCCTGCTCTCCCGTGGTTCCTACGTTCTTCGGGAACCACTTTCCGCACCTGGCCGGAGAAACATTGTTTTGCGACATGTACCTGTGACTGTGCTCCCACTTGGGATCGATCTTCCCAGTAACCCGCAGATTGGAGGCCCAATGTGCCAAGCAATAGCTGAAGGAGCCATGGCCTGAGCGTTCCATTGCTGCCTGCTCTTCATTTGTCCCCATACGCAATGCAAACAGCACCTTGAATGAATCTTGCCCACCAAAGGGTACCGAGGAAAAGAAGAAGAATTGGTACAATGCTCCTCTGGTGCCCATGTTTGTGGATATGATTCATCTCCACTAGTGAGCAGTGATCCTGCAGTGTGACCGCCTCTCCTGGCCCCTTCACACCTAACCTGGCCACCAATTATTCAGTGAAATTGTAATGGTTACTGCTGTTACCTGCCGGACTGCAACACTTTTCTTCTTCTTCTTCTGAAGTTTGTATTGCTCACCAAGAAATGCACTTCACTGATGACAATCCTCCAATTCTCTATAGTTATTGTGTGTTCTTTTGGAATTGCACTGGTCTGGAGGGGTCATCTGTAGGGGTCTGTACTTTCGTTTGTACAAATGACAGTGGTGAATGGAAGCTCCTTCATACCTCATTGGAGACAATAGCGGTTCTGGTGCAAATGAGTTCAGCAATTAACAATTGTAACATTTACCTACCTCCAGGTAGGCCACTTAGATATGTTGAGTTGACCACATTAATCCAACAACTTTTTCTTTGTGTTCTCAGTGAAGTTTCTTGTACCCACTTCAGTGCTGCCCATGTCACCTTTTCAGCTATCGATCTAATGATCTCTTCCCTTAATTTTGTTGCTTCACTACAGTGGTCACTGCACAGTGATCTATGTGACAGTGAACACTTTCTGGCAATCCTGTTGTTTTCTTGCAACCACCAGACAGAGTGACCCCCACGCTTGACATTTACAGAGCCAACTAGCCTTTGTACGCCTTTTCTGTTACATTCGCTGCCCCCCTCTATTGGATTGTAGTGATGGAGGTGTGTAAGGTCTCTTGTAAGCAATCATTCACGATTTTGCATTGCTGTTCCCCTTTCTACAGGAGGTACCCCGCCCCCCTCCACACACACACACACACACACACACACACACACACACACACACACACACAAACAGCAACAACATCATTAACCAGTGCAATGATGGACCAAAGACACTGCAATAGCTAGTCAAGATCGCTGACGAGCCCTACAGTGATCCAAACAATATCCTTTGCAGACAAACCTTATCACTTTATAGTGCCTACACACTAAGGCTCACTATTTAATCAAGCACAGTAAGAAAGACTGCTGGTAGCCCTATGTATCCTCTCTGGGAATGCATCTCTTCATCTCAGAAGTGGACCTAGCTCCTTGGTCTTACTGGGCTGCCAATGTTCAACAGCTGTTACAGGTCTTCTTGTACAGGATGGTCTTCGTACCGATATTCATCCATTCTTGCAGGCTCTTACCTCATCCCACGACCCAGCCAGAGGCTCAGATTCAATTCACAGTCAGATAATAAAACACATCAATGTTCTCCAGAAGGCAATATGTTCTCAGGGTTATCAGCCATCTTTGACTCCAAGGTGTCTTCGCTTCACCAAAGCGAGGTAGCGTAGTTGTCCTAGTTCTTAAGCTAGGCAGGAACTTAACGTCTCTCAATAATTATTTGGTGATTATCCTGGCCAGTGCAAGCTGTAAGCTACCAGAAAGGATAGTTGTCTGCAGATTAAGTTGGGTTCTTGAATCTCATTACTTTTCGTCTGCCTATCAGTGTGGTTTTTGGGAGGGACAATCCACTACCAGCCATCTGTTTAGATTCGAAGCAGTAATCCGACAGGCTTTTTCTAAATGCCAACAACTTGTTGCAGTCCTCCTTGTCCTGTGTAATGCATATGACATCACCGTGCATCATCACATTTTGCTCACCTTCCATGACTGGGGCTTCCAAGACCTCTCAGTTTTTATCCCACTGGATGTTTCAGGCTAGAGTTGGCAGTGTAGTCAGCTCCCTGCAGGTCCAAGAGAATGGCATCCCACGGGGCTCTGTCTTAAGTGTCACTATTTCCTTGTTGCCTTTAATGGGTTAGTGAACTGTGTTGGGCTGCTGGTCACCCATGCCTTTTATGTTAATGATTTTTGCGTTTGGTACAGCTTCCAGTAGGTATCCTCTCATGAACACAGCCTCCAGGGTGCCAGCATGGGCTCTTTCCCATAGTTTATAATTCTCTCCTCAGAAATGCAGGTCATGGATTTCTGCCATTGTACCACAGTCCATCCTGACCTGGGACTTTACTTAGGCATCTTGATCCTGGAGGATGTTAATGTATGGTCCCGTTTCTTTTGCCTCGTTTTTGACAGAAAGCTGACCTGGCTGTCCAGTATTTGTCACCCGAAGTCTAACTGCATGCAGAAGCTTAACATTCTCTGCTTCCTTGCCTCCATGTTGTGTGGTGAGGATCATGCTACTCTTATCCGTATTTACTGGGACCTGGCTTCATCTGTACTGGGCTATGGTTGCCAGGTTTATGGCATAATGGCTCCTCCAGCTTCACAACTGGTAGATCCAGTCCACCATCGTGGCATGTGTCTAGCCAGTGCTGCCTTCCGGACAGGTCTCACAGAAAACTTTCTTGGTGAAAGGGATCCCTCCTCTTCAGTGGTAGCAGCTCTTGGACTCATATGCAATCACCATTAAAAAATTCCCTTATCATCTCAAGTGTCCCATTCTCTTTACTTATGATGGGTGTCATCTTCCTGATATCTGTCCTGCATGGGCGCTGTCAGATGGGATATGCTTTCACATCTGCCGGTATGGAATGTCATTCGCTGCCAGGAACATGTAGTGTGTGTATGCCACAGTTGACACCCACAAGCAGAACCCTCCATTTTATTAAATTAATACGTACCAACTCAATGAGCAGTCTCCAGGCTATTGACCGATGCTATGCTTGCCAACCCTTTGGTTACAGCTATTTGTGATCTCACTGATCTTTGTCATGTTGTCTGCTCAGTTGTCTTTGGTAGGGTTGATTTGATGGAAGAGACCAAACAGCGAGGTCATCGGTCTCATCAGACTAGGGAAGGATGGCGAAGGAAGTCAGCCGTGCCCTTGTAAAGGAACCATCCCTGCATTTGCCTGAAGCAATTTAGGGAAATCACGGAAAACTCAGGATGGTTGGACGCAGAATTGAACTGTCGTCCTCCCAAATGAGAGTCCAGTGTGCTAACTGCTGCGCCACCTCTATCGGTCAGTTGTCTTTCTCTGCCTCCAGAGTTATGTGGGTATCCTAAGGAATGAAGTGGCAGACAGTTTGATCAGTGGAGCACTTACTTACACCCCATTGGCTTTGCTGACACTAGTGTGGATTTGTGGATGCCCACATGATCTCTGCTTGCTCGGAAATTGAACAACATCTGGTGGGTTATTGTGCTCCCCTTCCAATTCTCCCAACAGGAATCAACAGTCCTATGTCGTCCCCATATAGGTCATACCAGGTTAACCCATAGTTTTTCGTGTGTAACAAGCCACCCCCACATTGTGGTTATGGAGCATTGCAGACATTAGCTTATTTCTTGGTGGAGTGCCCCCTCCTTTTGGCTCTCTGTGCCAAGTACGGTCTTCCACACTCATTGCCTGTAATATTGGCAGATGATTCACGGTTGGATGTACTGGTTCTCAGTTTTCTCTGTGAAAGTTTTTTATTCTCAGTTAAAAGGTTTTAATCTACCTCTAGAGCATGGCCTGGGGATGGTCGAGAATGAGGCATCACGCATTATGTGCTAGGTCTCGGAGATTCCCAACCCTACTTTGTTGACTAATCCTTCATCCCTCTTGTCCTCATTAATCACTTTTAGATTCAGTTTGCCTCCATTCTACCGCACCCAAGTTTCTATTCCGGGTGTTGCAGTTCTGTTGCATAGGATACACGCTTGACTGTAACCTACATCTACATGATTACTCTGCAATTCACATTTAAGTGCTTGGCATAGGGTTCATCGAACCACAATCATACTATCTCTCTACCATTCCACTCCAGAACAGCGTGCGGGAAAAACTGAACACCTAAACCTTTCTGTTCGAGCTCTGATTTCTCTTATTTTATTTTGATGATCATCCCTACCTATGTAGGTTGGGCTCAACAAAATATTTTCGCATTCGGAAGAGAAAGTTGGTGACTGAAATTTCGTAAATAGATCTCGCCGCGACGAAAAACGTCTTTGCTTAAATGACTTCCATCCCAACTCGCGTATCATATCTGCCACACTCTCTCCCCTATTACGTGATAATACAAAACGAGCTGCCCTTTTTTGCACCCTTTCGATGTCCTCCGTCAATCCCACCTGGTAAGGATCCCACACCGCGCAGCAATATTCTAACAGAGAACGAACGAGTGTAGTGTAAGCTGTCTCTTTAGTAGACTTGTTGCATCTTCTAAGTGTCCTGCCAATGAAACACAACCTTTGGCTCGCCTTCCCCACAATATTATCTATGTGGTCTTTCCAACGGAAGTTGTTCGTAATTTTAACACCCAGGTACTTAGTCGAATTGATAGCCTTGAGAATTGTACTATTTATCGAGTAATCGAATTCCAATGGATTTATTTTGGAACTAATGTTCGTTATTTAGTGTCAACTGCCACCTGCCAGCATCAACTGCCACCTGCCAAACCATACAGCAATCTTTTCTAAATCGCTTTGCAACTGATACTGGTCTTTGGATGATCTTACTAGACGGTAAATTACAGCATCATCTGCGAACAACCTAAGAGAACTGCTCAGATTGTCACCCAGGTCATTTATATAGATCAGGAACAGCAGAGGTCCCAGGACGCTTCCCTGGGGAACACCTGATATCACTTCAGTTTTACTCGATGATTTACCGTCTATTACTATGAACTGCGACCTTCCTGACAGGAAATCCTGAATCCAGTCGCACAACTGAGATGATACGCCATAGGCCCGCAGCTTGATTAGAAGTCGCTTGTGAGGAACGGTGTCAAAAGCTTTCCGGAAATCTAGAAATACAGAATCAACTTGAGATCCCCTGTCGATAGCTGCCATTACTTTGTGCGAATACACAAGAATGATGTTTTCTGAAACCATGCTGATTATGTATCAATAAATTGTTCCCTTCGAGGTGATTCATAATGTTTGAATACAGTATATGCTCCAAAACCCTACTGCAAACCGACGTCAATGATATAGGTCTGTAGTTAGATGGATTACTCCTACTACCCTTCTTAAACACTGGTGCAACCTGCGCAATTTTCCAATCTGTAGGTACAGATCTATCGGTGAGCGAGCGGTTATATATGATTGCTAAGTAGGGAGCTATTGTATCAGCATAATCTGAAAGGAACCTAATCTGTATACAATCTGGACCTGAAGACTTGCCCGTATCAAGCGATTTGAGTTGCTTCGCAACCCCTAAGGTATCTACTTCTAAGAAACTCAGGCTAGCAGCTGTCCGTGTTTCAAATTCTGGAATATTCCGTTTGTCTTCCCTGGTGAAGGAATTTCGGAAAACTGCGTTCAATAACTCCGCTTTAGCGGCACAGTCGTTAGTAAAGTACCATCGGCACTGCGCAGCGAAGGTATTGACTGCGTCTTGCCGCTTGTGTACTTTACATACAACCAGAATTTCTTCGGATTTTCTACCAAATTTCGAGACAATGTTTCGTTGTGGAACCTATTAAAGGCATCTCGCATTGAAGTCCGTGCCAAATTTCGCGCGTCTGTAAATTTTAGCCAATCTTCGGGATTTCGCGTTCTTCTGAACATCGCATGCTTTTTCCGTTGCCTCTGCAACAGAGTTCGGACCTGTTTTGTGTACCACGGGGGATCAGTTTCATCTCTTACCAATTTATGAGGTATGAATCTCTCAATTGCTGTTGCTACTATATCTTTGAATTTGAGCCACATCTCGTTTACATTTGCATAGTCAGTTCGGAAGGAATGGAGATTGTCTCTTAGGAAGGCTTATAGTGACACTTTATCCGCTTTTTTAAATGAAATTATTTTGCGTTTGTTTCTGGTGGATTTGGAAGAAATGGTATTGAGCCTAGCTACAACGACCTTGTGATCACTAATCCCTGTATCAGTCATGATGCTCTCTATTAGCTCTGGATTGTTTGTGGCTAAGAGGTCAAGTGTGTTTTCGCAACCATTTACAATTCCCGTGGGTTCAGGACTAACTGCTCGAAATAATTTTCGGAGAAAGCATTTAAGACAATCTCTGAAGACATTTTGAACTGTTCAGCAACTGTATCATCGGAGTCTGGGGGTCGGTAGAAGGAGCCAAATATTAACTTAGTTCGGCTGTTAAGTATAACCTCCACCCATACCAATTCGCACGGAGTATCTACTTCGACTTCACTACAAGATAAACCACTACTGACAGACGCAAACACTCCACCACCAATTCTGCCTAATCTATCTTTCCTGATCACCGTCTGAGACTTCGTAAAAATTTCTGCAGAACTTATTTCAGGCTTTAGCCAGCTTTCTGTACCTACGATTTCAGCTTCTGTGCTTTCTATTAGCGCTTGAAGCTCAGGGACTTTCCCAGCACAACTACAATAATTTACAACTACAATTCCGACTGTTCCTTGATCCAAGCACGTCCTGTATTTGCCATGCACGCTTTGAGATTGCAGCCCACCCCGTACTTTCCCGAGGCCTTCTAACCTAAAAAACCGCCCAGTCCACGCCACACAGCCTCCGCTACCCTTGTAGCCGCCAGCTGAGTGTAGTGAACTCCTGACCTATTCAGCGGAACCCGAAACCCCACCAACCTATGGCGCAAGTCAAGGAATCTGCAAAACACGAGCAGGACAACTGTGAGTGGGATGTTTCCTGGCATATACAGAGGCCCGGGGATGCCCACCTCTTGACTTCTTTATATTCTTCATTTTACTTTTATTATTGACAGTACAAAAAAATGTCCATTACATTTTTACTCTCCTGCTATGAATCTCCCGACTAGATCAGAAAGTGTTCTCAGTGGACGTCTCTGCTCCCAGATGCACCACTCTTGGATTGAGGGACTGACGACCTCATTGTTTGGTCCCTTACCATCCCCACCCCCCACCCCAAATCAGCCAACCAACCAACCAACCAACAGAAATGCTGAACAAACTGCACTGGAATTCGTTGGGCCCCCATACGTATTGCTCCCATAGTGATTATGAGAACGAGATTAGATTAATCTACACTAGTGTTTTCTGTACAGAATTTGAATAGTTGTGCAGAATTTTTGGGAAGAATTGTATTTGGGAGAACATTAATAATGTAAAAAATTTGTTACCTGATTTGTGAAAAAATGATCATCACAATTCTGAATAGATCCCCAAGAGTTCTACAGAAAATCCTAATGATGCTTTTTTATGCAGATAATAGCTTATGAGGTTATTACAATAATGAGAAGCTTATTTTCACTTTATAAAATACACCCGGTCACACTAGGATGAGAGATCCACTTCTCTAACATGCAGCATTTTGATCAGAAAAGTGAGTTGATACAAATCTATGCACCTGCAACATTTAGCAACACGTATTCCTCTCCCCCCCCCCCCTCTCTCCACACACACACACACACACACACACACACACACACACAGAGAGAGAGAGAGAGAGAGAGAGAGAGAGAGAGAGAGATAGATACGAATTCATGTGTGTCTAGACAGTTCAAGTACTTTTTGTACACTGACAGTGTTGGAAGATAGGGATAACAGAGTCTCCTTTGTTCAGCGGAGGTAAAAGAATAACCAATTCATGCAGTTGATTTAATTACTTTACATCAGTTCTGAAACACAGTTAGTGGAGCACCGGTAATCAGTAGTCGGAAATAATCTGTTTTACAGGAGGGTGAGCATTGTCGTGGTTGAAATAACTTGGACCAGATTTTTGGATGTGAGCATGCCCCCCCCCCCCCCCCTACACACACACAAGTTTTGGAGACATGTTATCCAGATCTTTGCCTTTGTTTTACCAGAATTCCAGATATCCTGGAGTTGTTGTATGGTCATGATAATCTTCCATACATTAAAAATTTTACTGCTTCCAGTAGGTAAATGTAAAGAGCACCGCAGTTCTTACCAGAACATCTCCATAGTATGTCAGATTCTAGAAATTTCACTCTAAAAATTTTGCCCTCGGCTAATAAGAACACACAGTCCGACCCTCAACTGGATAGCAATCTGCACAATATTAGTTAGTGTTTTTGTTTTTTAAGTTAGCCGTTTACAGTAAAATTGTGGCAAAGGTAGATTTTGTAGCATTTTTAATGATCGTGGTAATGTACATTTAATTTGCAGTTCAAAGCCTTGTGGACTTAGAACAACAATGGAAATGCTGTAGTGAGAATTCACAGTGCTGTTTTAATCCATTGACTGGAGGCAGTGAAGACTTATTTTCATGTTCGGAAGATGAACGTGATCATACACTAGTTCCAGTATACTCATTTAAATTAAAAAAAAAAAAAAAATCATAGAGTTCTGTCAAAACAAGACAAAGATTTGGATGAAATGTCTTTGAACCTTGTTATTCACAATTGAATTAGACTAAGAAGGAAGACATGTAGCTTGTTCTAGGGTCTGACTTATGTGACTAAGAACAAGGAAGGAGCAAAAGAAAGAAAAATTATGTTTTGCTAAACTAAGTTGTGAAGAGTTGGCAGTGACACAAATGTCACATAAAGCTTTTTTAGCATTAGCAGAACGCAGCATGTCATTCTCAATGAAGAGAAGTCTTCCGAAGTAATAGTGATTTGAGGTGTGCCGCAGGAGAGAGTTGTAGGACCGTTACTATTCACAATATATATAAATGACCTTGTGGATAACATCGGAAGTTCACTGAGGCTTTTTGTGGATGATGCTGTTGTATATTGAGAGGTTGTAACAATGGAAAATTGTACTGAAGTGCAGGAGGATCAGCAACGAATTGATGCATGGTGCAGGGAATGGCAATTGAATCTCAGTGTGGACAAGTGTAATGTGCTGTGAATACATAGAAAGAAAGATCCTTTATCATTTAGCTACAATATAGCAGGTCAGCAACTGGAAGCAGTTAATTCCATAAATTATCTGGGAGTAGGCATGAGTGATTTAAAATGAAATGACCATATAAAATTAATCGTTGGTAAAGCAGATGCCAGACTGAGATTCATTGGAAGAATCCTAAGTAAATGCAGTCCGAAAACAAAGGAAGTAGGTTACAGTACACTTATTCGCCCACTGCTTGAATACTACTCACCGGTGTGGGATCCGTACCAGATAGGGTTGATAGAAGAGATAGAGAAGATCCAATAGAGAGCAGCGCGCTTCGTTACAGGATCATTTAGTAGTCGTGAAAGTGTTACGGAGATGATAAACTCCAGTGGAAGACTCTGTAAGAGAGACACTCAGTAGCTCAGTATGGGCTTTTGTTGAAGTTTCGAGAACATGCCTTCACCAAGGAGTCAATCTTGCGAAGGGACACAGAGGATAAAATCAGACAGATTAGAGCCCACACAGAGGCATACTGACAATCTTTCTTTCCACGAACAATACAAAACTAGAATAGAAGGGAGAACCGATAGAGGTACACAAGATAGCCTCCACCACACACTGTCAGGTGGCTTGTAGAGTATAGATGTAGATAAGATAAACCTTTTTCTGATGTGGAAGAAATTGTTAAACTTGCTCTCCAAATATCTGCAAGCCCTTTTAACAATAAGGCTATTTTAAAAGACAAGCTAAAAAGGAAAGGGGGGGGATGCTGTATAAGGGCAAATAGTTAAAACTAGGAACTCTCTCAGGATGTATCTCTGGAAGACCTTGTCCATGCTTGTACTTCTTTTTTCTAACTTTAGATTAATTAGCTGACGTGATGTTGCCCAGTTTGCTGCTTTTATAACGGGCATTGACGTTAATTTTAACATAATCGAAAAACTTGCTAGGCTGGAGACACTTTGTGCTAAAGCAGGAGGATGAGAAATGAAACTTCCTGGCAGATTAAAACTGTGTGCCCGACCGAGACTCGAACTCGGGACCTTTGCCTTTCGCGGGCAAGTGCTCTACCATCTGAGCTACCGAAGCACGACTCACGCCCGGTACTCACAGCTTTAGTTGTGCCAGTATCTCGTCTCCTACCTTCCAAACTTTACAGAAGCTCTCCTGCGAAACCTCGCAGAACTAACACTCCTGAAAGAAAGGATATTGCGGAGAGCTTCTGTAAAGTTTGGAAGGTAGGAGACGAGATACTGGCAGAAGTAAAGCTGTGAGTACCGGGCGTAAGTCGTGCTTCGGTAGCTCAGATGGTAGAGCACTTGCCCGCGAAAGGCAAAGGTCCCGAGTTCGAGTCTTGGTTGGGCACACAGTTTTAATCTGCCAGGAAGTTTCATATCAGCGCACACTCCGCTGCAGAGTGAAAATCTCATTCAGGATGAGAAATATTTGAGAAAGTCAAACTATGCCTACCAAAATTTAGAACTAGATGACACTTAAGTCATCAGTGTATATACTGACAGGTAAGGTGTCAATGATAGGTACAAATCAACTGCACTGCAACTTCGGTTGAAAACTTTTTAAATTGTCCTGTTCTATAACATTACTGCATTATACACTGAGACACTGTGTGGAAAAACCTTAAAATCTCAAATATACAGCATTTTATGCCATCAGTTCGGAAATATGTGAATAAAATTAGAGCTAGGGCATGAACTATACGAGAATTCTGAGGGTACTGTGAATAGTTGGATTTAAAGTTTGGTGAACTTGTGTTTTATTCGGACATGCAGCATTTCTAAAGAAAAGCTTCTGAATATATTTTGGCAATTGAAAAATGACGTTTCAACAATGTTATGAAAAGAATAGTTCGCTACTCACTGTAAAGATGACATGTTGGGTTGCAACAGGCGCAATGAAAAAACAGTTACGCACTGAGCTTTTGGCCACAGCCTTGGTCAGAAAGGAAAGGGAAATAAAAATTCACACAAGCAGGCAAACCTCATGCACACTGGACTTTTATCTCAGGACAGTCTGCTCAGAGTGGCCAGAAATATTGGTCATGTGTGTGAGGTTTACCTGCTTGCGAATGTGTATGTTTTCTTTTCTGAGGAAGACTTTGACCAAAAACTCAGTATTAAGTCTTTCCATTGTGTCTGTCCCAACACCATGTGTCATTTTTACTGTGAGTAGCAGTGTATCCTCATAATATTGTTGATATTCCAACCATGTTTTAACATTGCTTAAAAATGCTGTTTCTAGCTTTTTTTTTTTTTTAACAGAAAAATACACTACCTGAAGAAAGAGTCCTGTTATATGACAACAAGCACTTTGTTTTTGCATTTTAGTTGAAGTTAGTTGGCATCCCAGAGCCTAGTTTTAAAAAAAGAAGGCGGAAGCATCAGTTCATTTAAAATTATATTAGAACTGATCATCTCTGACTTAGATAACTAGAATTTGTGTCAATTTCTATTCCTGCAAGAACAAGGTAAATGTGCTGTGGAAGCAGCACTTTGACCAAACATACTGAAAAACCTTAATATTGCACAGAGGTCAATTAAAGTCATTTCCATAAGTTTTAAACCTGGTTTTACATAGTGAACGAAATGTAAAGTAGATCCCTGGTGACATAGAAACATGGCTGATTAGTTTAAAAACAAAACCATTATTAAGAAGGAAATTTGTAAGCTTTTTTATACAGAAATGATTGTGCAGTAATTAATTTTGGGCATTCATTATGTAGTGAACATTTCCTAGAGTGAAGGACATTTGCTTGTAGTTATTTAAACCGAAGTCTCTTTGGGACAACATACAAAGAAAGAAGAGACTTTTCAGCCGTGAAATTTATTAAAGTCGAAACGAGATCACAGATATCTGTGTCTGATTAATGTTAAACAAGGTACATGTGCTGTAATGGATATTGTTGAGTGCAATATTAGTGTGAAATGGATGAACTGGTGAAGAATATCCAGTATGATTGAAATATATTGTAGAAGATATAATTCAGCTTTCTAAATTACTGAAATGCGATCTTGTGTATTGTGAAGAGATTTTTACTTTTATGATGCTGCTGCCTTTTGCATTTTCAACTTCGTATTCAGGAATCACATGTGAATGAAATGTCTAGTTTTGATGAACAGTTTTAGACAGCAGCACAATTTGTTTTTGCTGTTTTTGTTTCTTTTGAAACATTCTCCAAACCAGTAAATTTGTTAAAAATAAATTCCAACTGAACATTTTATGCAAACAATCATCTGTAAGAACTGTGAGGCCACCACAAGACAGGACTTCATTCCAACCAGAATGTTCTATATCTGTAGGAGGAGGAGATTTTATAACACTGGATGATGTTCGCAGTTGTTGTCAGTTCTTTGTGCATTATGCAATGTAGCCAGTCAGGTTGAGAAATTATTCTGCCAAGAAGTCACACCTTCTTTAACAGCAGATTTTTCTGGTGCATGTCGAAGAGGAAAGTTAATCTCCTGCAGCTCTCTTTCACAGTGGAGAGAGTTCCTTGGACCACTACTAATTGCTTTCTTTCCTGTTCAATTCACAAATAGAATGAAGTAAGTCTGTATGAGCCCTAATTTCTTTTATATTCATGGTCCTTATGTAAAATGTACTTTGATAGCAGTAAAATTATTCTCCAGTCAGCTTTAAATGCTCGTTCTAAAAATTTTCTCAGTAGTGTTTTTTGGTTGCCCTCCAAGAATTCTCATTTTAGTTAGTGAAGAATTTCCATAACACTCTCGTCGATCAGATCCACCGGTAACAAATCTAGCAGTTCACATTGCTTCAATGCCCTTCTTTAATACGACCTGGTTGGGATCCCAAACACTTGAGCAGTGCTCAAGAATGGGCCTCACTAGTGTTCTGTGCGTGCTCTCCTTAATGCTGCATTCGGACATTATGGGATTGTTTTTCCCACTCTTCTGCATTAATTTATATTTTTGTGCATTTAGAGCAAGCTAGCTAGCATTCATCACACTAACTATAAATTCTATATCTAAAAAGAAAGATGATGAGACTTAACTATAAATTCTGTGTGTCATCTTGTATTGTCTTACAGTGATGACATCTTCCCCTATGGCCGAGCGTCATGAGCAAACAACTGTGGATTGCTGCTACCGTGTCAGTCAGATCGTTAATGTATGTAGAGAAGAAGAGCGGTCCTGTCGCATTTACTTAGGTCGCTCCTGATGATACCCTGGTTTCTGAACACTTGCCGTTGAGGAAGTGTACTGGGTTCTATTGCATCAGAAGTCCTCAAGGCCCATAGATATCTGGGAACCAAATCCATATGCTCGGACTTGAGCCTGCTGTGGGGCACCTTGTCAAACACTTTCCGGAAATCTAGGATTATGGAATCTGCCAGTTGCCCTTCATCTATGACACAGAATTTAATGTGAGGAAAAGGTGAGCTGAGTTTTGCAGGAGCAATGCTTTCTAAAATGGTACTGATTGTGGATAGGTGCTTTTCTGTCTCAAGGAAATTTGATGTATTTGAACTCATAATATGGTCAAGAATTCTGCAGCAAACCGATGTTGAGTATACAGGGCTATTACAAATGATTGAAGCGATTTCATAAATTCACTGTAGCTCCATTCATTGACATATGGTCACGACACACTACAGATACATAGAAAAACTCATAAAGTTTTGTTCGGCTGAAGCCGCACTTCAGGTTTCTGCCACCAGAGCGCTCGAGAGCGCAGTGAGACAAAATGGCGACAGGAGCCGAGAAAGCGTATGTCGTGCTTGAAATGCACTCACATCAGTCAGTCATAACAGTGCAACGACACTTCAGGACGAAGGTCAACAAAGATCCACCAAATGCTAACTCCATTCGGCGATGGTATGCGCAGTTTAAAGCTTCTGGATGCCTCTGTAAGGGGAAATAAACGGGTCGGCCTGCAGTGAGCGAAGAAACGGTTGAACGCATGCGGGCAAGTTTCACTTGTAGCCCGCGGAAGTCGACGAATAAAGCAAGCAGGGAGCTAAACGTACCACAGCCGACGGTTTGGAAAATCTTACGGAAAAGGCTAAAGCAGAAGCCCTGACACCCGACGACAAAGTCAAACGCTTTGAATTTTCGGCGCGGTTGCAACAGCTCATGGAAGAGGATGCGTTCAGTGCGAAACTTGTTTTCAGTGATGAAGCAACATTTTTTCTTAATGGTGAAGTGAACAGACACAATGTGCGAATCTGGGCGGTAGAGAATCCTCACGCATTCGTGCAGCAAATTCGCAATTCACCAAAAGTTAACGTGTTTTGTGCAATCTCACGGTTTAAAATTTACGGCCCCTTTTTCTTCTGCGAAAAAAACGTTACAGGACACGTGTATCTGGACATGCTGGAAAATTGGCTCATGCCACAACTGGAGACCGACAGCGCCGACTTCATCTTTCAACAGGATGGTGCTCCACCGCACTTCCATCATGATGTTCGGCATTTCTTAAACAGGAGATTGGAAAACCGATGGATCGGTTGTGGTGGAGATTATGATCAGCAATTCATGTCATGGCCTCCACGCTCTCCTGACTTAACCCCACGCTCTCCTGACTTAACCCCACACGATTTCTTTCTGTTGGGTTATGTGAAAGATTCAGTGTTTAAGCCTCTTCTACCAAGAAACGTGCCAGAACTGCGAGCTCGCATCAGCGATGCTTTCGAACTCATTGATGGGGACATGCTGCGCCGAGTGTGGGAGGAACTTGATTATCGGCTTGATGTCTGCCGAATCACTAAAGGGGCACATATCGAACATTTGTGAATGCCTAAAAAAACTTTTTGAGTTTTTGTATATGTGTGCAAAGCATTGTGAAAATATCTCAAATAATAAAGTTATTGTAGAGCTGTGAAATCGCTTCAATCATTTGTAATAACCCTGTATTTGCCTGTAACTTTTTGGGTCCATTCTTTACCCTTATATATGGGGGTCACCTGTGCTTTTTCCCAGATGCTAGGGACTTTATGTTAGGCGGATAATTCACGATAAATGCCACAGAGTACTCTCTGTAAAACTGAATTGGGGTTCTATCCAGACCTGGTGACGTATTTGTTTTCAATTCTTTCAGTTGCTTTACTGTGCCAAGAATGCCTGTCCACCATATAGCAGTCTGTGCAAAGGTGAAACAGCAGTATGTTTGTACAGTACTCCTGCATGGATGATTAGCTGTTGCTATACCATGCAGGTCAACAAGTGACAAGATAGAAGCCCTTGATCCACTTAGCAATTTTACACAAGACCAGAATTTTTTTTGGGTTCTTGGCAAGATATTTTGCTAAGGTAGGAGGACAATGGAAGTTGTTGTTTTGCTTTGGGCATTGATCTTTTTACAGATGCATGAATTTATATTTACCTGTCGTCATTTGTGTTTTTTCTTTTGAGGAGAGTGCAACTGTCACTGCTTCCTCAACATTTTCTGAGTTTTGTTTTTAAACTGTCCTTAAACCAGTTGCTCGGCACACTTTTTCGGAGGGTGATTTGCTATCAGTTTAAACATTGTCCAACCCTCTACATCCCTCATATTCTAGCAAAATAATGTCCATTCACTGTCTAAATTAGATTCCAAAAACTGCTTAGTTGCTGTTTCTGTTAAAAATGCTCTCCTAGCCTCATTCGGTTTATTAACATTAGCAACCATCATTGCTATGATGACCCCATGATCACTAATCCGTCTCTATACTGACACTGTCAATAAGGCAGGTTTGTTTGCAGCTATGAGCTTAGAAATTAATTCCATTGTGAGTGGACTGTCGAACTAGCTTCTCAAGAGATGTTTTCAAAAACATGTTCAAAACTACTGTACAAGACTGGTGGTGGTAGTTAGTGTTTAACGTCCCGTCGACAACGAGGTCATTAGAGACGGAGCGCAAGCTCGGGTTAGGGAAGGATTGGGAAGGAAATCGGCCGTGCCCTTTCAAAGGAACCATCCCGGCATTTGCCTGAAACGATTTAGGGAAATCACGGAAAACCTAAATCAGGATGGCCGGAGACGGGATTGAACCGTCGTCCTCCCGAATGCGAGTCCAGTGTGCTAACCACTGCGCCACCTCGTTCGGTGTACAAGACTGCCTGTCCATACCAGCTGCAATGAATTTGTCGACATTCCAGTCTATACTTGGTAGGTTGGTCACTTCCAAGTAACATTGCATAATCTGGGAATTTCTATGCTATACAGTGTAGATTACTTTTGAATGATTCTCCATCTGTCACAGTGGGATTGAGTGGATGGTAAAATCATCCAATAACTTAAATTCACATAGGCCTGTTTCTCGCATCCAGAAAACTTGCAGCTAGACTCAATTTTGACAATATTTTAGTGACTGCAATGAACACTACTCCTGTGGTGTCTATTCTGGCTTTTCAGGGTACGTTCTATTCTTCGCTAAATATTTCAGAGCTTTCTACTGCAGGTTTCCACCAGTTATAGGTTCCAAGAATAATTTGAGTGCAATAACTTCAGGTACTTTGTCAAGAGTACTTCAACAATTTACTGTGAATGTTTTGACAGTTGAACTATCTTTACTTTGTTTCTCTCCATACTGAGGATTGGGAAATTAGGAATTCGTTCCCATCTTATTGAGCCGTTTCCAAACATATCAATTTTTTTGTGCAGAGGTTGAATACTACTGCAACAACATTGTTGCCAACATTATGTATGGAGCAGGTAAATTGTGTTTACCTGTGTGTCAAAAATGTAGTGGACTGGTTGCTTTCATCTTGAAAGTAAACTGTGTACCATTAAAAATGAAATGTTATTGTTCGATCTTACAGCATAATCTTCAACAGAAATGTGTTTGTATGTAATACTATTGCCTAAATTTATTTTGTCAAATGAGAGCGCACACACACATTTTAAACTTTTGATGATACAGATGACTGGGAGCACACCAGAAAAGCATCTGAAAGGAAGTGATGTCCATATTTTCAGTGTTGATAATCCTGGAAGTGGGAAACCAACTGTGAGAACAAATAACACTTCTTAAATGCAGTACAAAGTGTAACAGCTGTGCAAATGTCTTTTTTCCCACTGCACTAGCTTCTTTCGATATTTTTGCTGTTGTTTTAATTTCTAAACACAATGTTCCGACATTAGTTTTAAGGACTTTTCACTATACATCGTGTTTGTAAACACAGCTGTCTGTGTTTTGTTCCTACATTATAATTAGTTATTAAGTTTACAAATTTGTTTACTATCAATCTCAAACTCGTCTGTAGCTGTTCTCTCTCTCTCTCTCTCTCTCTCTCTCTCTCTCTCTCTATATATATATATATATATATATATATATATATATATATATATATATAAGATGATGTGACTTACCGAACGAAAGCGCTGGCAGGTCGATAGACACACAAACACACACACAAAATTCAAGCTTTCGCAACAAACTGTTGCCTCATCAGGAAAGAGGGGAAGGAGAGGGAAAGACGAAAGGATGTGGGTTTTAAGGGAGAGGGTAAGGAGTCATTCCAATCCCGGGAGCGGAAAGACTTACCTTAGGGGGAAAGAAGGACGGGTATACACTCGCACACACACATTTTAGGTCTTTAAATATGTCTGCTTGTGTCTGTATATGTGTGGATGGATATGTGCGTGTGTGCGAGTGTATACCCGTCCTTTTTTCCCCCTAAGGTAAGTCTTTCCGCTCCTGGGATTGGAATGACTCCTTACCCTCTCCCTTAAAACCCACATCCTTTCGTCTTTCCCTCTCCTTCCCTATTTCCTGATGAGGCAACAGTTTGTTGCGAAAGCTTGAATTTTGTGTGTATATTTGTGTTTGTTTGTGTGTCTATCGACCTGCCAGCGCTTTTGTTTGGTAAGTCTCATCATCTTTCTTTATATATATATATATATATATATATATATATATTGGGGGGGGGGGGCATTAACCAAGTGCCCAATAGCATATTTCATTGTCTTCTTTGCGTGCAACCTGCCTACCCTATTTGGTGAACTGTACCATCAGCAATTGTATTACAGCTTGCACCGAGAACACTTCGTTGTATGCTTACACTTGGCACTGTGTCTGGCCCTAAGCATTTTTGTCAGCGATAGACTAAGAAGTTCTGCTTTCAAGTCACATACATAATCATCAGGCTTGAAATATAATGGACACATGGTTTGTGTCCTTACATTGAAGGAATCTTTTCGATGGCGATTCATAATCCAGACTTGCTGCGGTTGAATGTCTTTTGGGCATGAATATCTGCACCTTCTTGTATTCCTGCTGTATGAGAGGCATGCTGTTACTGTACAGCTAGACATTTTAAGACAAAACTTCTGTTGAATACCATAACACCGCCACAAACAAAACAACTCTGTTGCGTGTGTTGATAACAAATTGAAGCCGCATGCTCCTGTTACTACATAATTGCACAGCACAACAAAATGTTGAGCAATTTGTTTGCGTCATTTGGGCATGGGCTCGGGCTCCCTTGGCTAATAACTAGTTTAAAAAAATGGTGTAGGTGATATCTGCAGTTTGTAATAGTAACATTCCTGTTAAAGGTAAAAGCAGTTTGACACTTAGCAAGAAAACAAGATATGAAAGACAAAAATGGCACTATTTGCTGCGTCCTAGATATTGTTTGATGTGTTTGCAAGTACATATTTTCTCGAGCAGATAAAATTTATATGTTCTGAAATGTTTGATGACACATTTCCAGCCCTTCAACTCTCAGGAGAGTAAAGAATTTATCACACGACATTTGACAAGAATTTCTACTGTGAATTCTGCTTTGCTCATGAATAAACTCTTATCATCATTGCTTATTGCTACATTGTATTATTATATTTAAATTTTTTTCATAAAAAGAATAGTCTCTCGTAAGCTCACTTTCACAGTTCAGAAGCCAACTGTTCAGCAGACAGCTCTCACAACACTCTCACGGACGTGTAGACGAAAATGACGACTCAAAACAGACAAGACTCGCAAGGTGAGGCCCCCAGTAGTGGGACTGATCTATGAAGTGATGTATGTTAGTGTGTCAGTTATCACACCGTACAGCCACTCTCCCTGGTGAGGCTTTGCTTGCAAGTAATTGATGAACTTGGAAAAAGAGAAAAAAAAATTGCATGACGCTCTGCAGCTTTAAAAGAAGCGACGACGTTCAATGGGCTGGTTCCGCAGAGGAACGGTCAAGGTACAGGACTCTCATGGAAAAGATTTGCATCTTGCCAGATGCTCTGAATTTTTTTATTGTGAAATCTTTACCAAAATGACTGAGCATTATTGTTATGGATTAAATGTAATTTTTTTATTTCTATTGTCATGTCATTTTAATCATCGCATTAACTTTTTCAGTTACTCTCATTTTTTTTATCATTCTTCGTTCACTCTGAATCCGCATGCATGTGAATTAATTCTTTTTATTTATCTATGTTCGCTGTTAAACACTTAAAAGTGCCAATGTATTGGTTAAAAACCCAGAGTCGAAATAATATATTTGTATTGACTGTCCAGATGTGTTAAAAATGCGTTTTTTATTACAAGAGGAACATTTTTTGGATAGCAATCGTTATACAAACATTTAAAATATAAATTATTATTGCACTGTGCACAAAAAATGCAGATGAAGATCTAAAAGAAAGAAATGATTCAAACAAAACTAAATTCAAGCAAAATGAGAAACAGAGTTAATGAATGCAATTTATTTATTGTTCAGCTAATTCAATCTATACAAGAAGATGTAGGCTCTTTAAGTTATTCAATACATTTTTAAGATGTTTTTCCATGCATCTCTGTCCGCTGCTGTCTTCTGCCAGTTGAAGCCCGCAACTCTCCAGAGTTCCTTATTCCAGCGATTAGGTGGTCTCCCTGGTGGTCTTAGTTTTTCTCTGGGACTCCACTCTAAAACTGATTTTGTTCATCTTCCATCCTTCGTTTGTGCAATATGTCCTGCCCACTGCCATGTTAGAGTCTTAACCCATTGTATATCTTGTACTCCTGTTATTGCTCGAATGTCTTCACTTTTCTGTCGATATTTCTTAGTGAGACCTAACATTGGCCTTTCCATAGATCTCTAAGCAGTTCTAAGTTTCCTTTTGAAAAATTAATTTAAAGTCCAAGTTTCACAACCATACGTTAAAACCGGTAGGACACACTGATCAAAAACTGCCTTTTTTAAGTAGACTGGCATGTTGGATTTGAAAACTGTTGCATTCCTTCCATAATCCCTTCAACCCAGTTTAATTCGACAACAAATTTCAGGTTTCAAACCCCCTTTTGTGTCAATTAATTGCCCCAGATAAACGTATTCTGTAACATTTGTCCTGCAGCTGCCCACTTACTATGCATAACCTTAGTTTTAGAGTGATTCATTTTAAGTCCAACTTCCTGACAACGATCAGTTAAGTCTTTTATAGAGGACTGCATTTCCATCTAACTGTTAGCTAGGACCACTATATCGTCAGCAAATCTCAGGTTGGTGAGCCTTTTACCATTTATCCTTATCCCTCTATTGTTCCAAATAATTTTGGACATAGCCATATCGAGAACTGCTATAAATAACTTGGGGGATATAGGATCGCCCTGCTTTACTCCTTTTCCAATGGGAAATTCCCACTTGTTTTTTCCTATGTTGATAGATGCCACATAGGTGTCATAAATGTTGCACAATATGTTTATATATTTTGTTTCCACTCCTTGCTCGGCCAGTGCTTGTTTGACTGCAGTGTGGCTGACAGAACCAAAAGCTTCTTTGAACTCAGTGAAGGCTATGCATAGTGGCATTTCATACTCATTGGCTCAACTAATTACCTCACACAGTGTGTTTATATGGTCAATTGTACTGAAACCACTGCGGAATCCAGCTTGTTCTATGGGCTGTGCAGTCTTCATCTGCCATTTTAATGTGACTTATCAGGACTTTAGTGAACACTTTATATATAAACAGAAAGTAAAATAATGGGGTGGTAGTTCTTCAGATTGTGAATACTTCGTTTCTTATGTAGTAAGATTATGTTCGCTTTGTTCCAGCAGGTTGGGATGCTGCCGTTCTGTATACTTGAAGTAAAGACTTTAGCCAGATGTTTTTCTGTTTCCGTCCCTGTATGAATGCAATAACGTGAATTAAAAAAGCTTGATAAAATGGTAGAAATTAAATCTGAGATAAAACACCGATTACAACAATATGACAAGGCAATGGAAATAAAAATACTTTTTTAAACCAATAAATCAAACTAAAAATAATGACCAAGGTCATTGTGATAAAGGTCAAAAAATAAAAATTTTCAGAGCATCTGATGACACGAATCCACAACCTTTTGCATGTGGAGCCTGTATATCAACCATTATGCTGAGCAACTAGTCTGTTAAACACCCCTTTCTTAAAGCTGTAGAGCATCACAAGATTTTTTCATCTATTACTTGCAAATGATGACCCACCAGAGTGAATGGCTGCAGGGTGTTAATACCTGGGACCTTAACCCTAGGACGCCCAAGCCTTAACTTGGATGCCTGGGGGGGGGGGGGGGGGGGGTTAGCGAGCCCACAGGTATTAAATAAGTTTGCTGACGAAAAATTACAAGTTTCAAAATGGTTTGTGTATTTTAAGTAAGGCATCGGTTTATAAATGTTGTTAATTGTTATAAATATTGGATTGAGTGAATAAAATATTGACATATTACAATACAAAATAGAGATGTGTTCATATACAATAGACTACTCTGAGTCCTCAACTTCAAGGCAAGAGACACACTTCACAATTTTTTCTGAATGTGTGTTACACACATGTTTATGACACTGTCCAAAATACTGTTTTGGTTTACTTAGATTGTTGTACTTCTGCTTCTTTGTTTTGGCTTTTCTTACACAAATGTGGCACCGACCTTTCCCTGCAGGAGGCTGACGTGCTTCTGTTGTCACTTGTTTGATTTTCTTTTGTAGAATAGTCTCCATTGATTGAACAATTTGGTTAGATAACCCTCTTGCATTGGCACTTCTTTCTTCTACCTGCAATTTCAATTTCACTAGTTCCATCCCAGCTTGCAGAAGATCTCTCTCTCTCTCTCTCTCTCTCTCTCTCTCTCTCTTGGATGTTGCTGGATGAATATGGTGGTTGCATTGATAGCACAAATGTTGATGAGAGAGTAAAATACAGATAGAGGCCATCTCTTTGTTCCCCTCTTGCAGGTGTACATACGCGCCATTTGATCAGTGGTATCAATTCCACCTTTAATGGAATTATAATATGCATTTATCTCGGTTTTACTCTTCTCTCCTACAAGAGTGCCTTTATCTTGGTGCATTGTTGACAACATCAGTAAGTTTTTACTTGGTTTCGTTTTTGTTGTGTAGGACACCAAAGCTACTGGAGGCCTACATGTTGGGAACTGCACTAACTCACTGCAAGTTTACAAGATAAATAACAGCTGACTGACATCAACAATTACTTCCTCTGAAAGTAAACCGATTGTTGTGAATATCAAGAATACCAACCAACAAGAAATTAACCTGCGTTGTTGTAGAGATGAGAAATACGAAATCCTACTAAGGGAAATTTTCTATAGCTTGGAAGCCTAAGGGAGGGGGGGGGGGGGTTGTTGAACCCATAATAAGTTTATTTTTTTCTTTCAAAGCAGGAATTTTCTATAAAATATATTGACACTAACGTTTCATAAAATAGACAACAAACAATAACTTAAAGGGAATATGTAGTATGAAAGTAACTTGGGCAAAAGCAGGGGACATAAAAAAATTGTGGGTTCAACGAACCCCCCCCCCCCCCCCAGGCGTCCTAGGGTTAACTGCCTAGGTTGTTACAAAAAGTGGGTCCTGCATCTATGATCCTCTCCTTGTCAGTGCAGGAATAAAATGCCAGAGACACTTGTCTTGAGCAGTCAGTTACAACAAGAAAGGGGCTTAAATGCAGAGTCCCATCAATGCCTTCCAGGGTGTGTTGGTGCCAAAGGAGATAATTTCAAAGGATTTTCAAACGTTGATATCAAAATCTCTACCTCCAAGGTGACGACATCAAGTGAAAAGGACCTGACAACAAGTACTTAAAACATTGCTCCTGCCATGGTTTCCTGTAGAGCACACAAGTCAGAGCTCATTGTCTCTGCTGTGTGGATACTGTGAAGTGGGAGAAATGAAAGAGATTCAGTCTTCAAAGTTATTTTATATCCAAATCGTACATTTCTGGACATGCATTCCTTATAAAAACTATGTCCACTAAGTCGTCACTGCAACTGCTAGAAGCCAGAAGTAGGAATTGTGAAACACCCTGTATATATTAATAATTTCATGCAGTTGTGTAAATGCGTCAGAAACTAAGAATTTTGGGGGTAAATGTCGTCAACCGGAATATTGTTATGGACAGTTTTCAGAGTGAGCAGAGTTTAACAATATGATTGTTTGTAAAATCCTTGTTGATATTACAGAGAAATTTTTATTTTCCAAATAGGTTGTAATATGCAAATATAAAACATTTTCCTTAATTTTACAGTAAATTGATGTCAGCGATCTAGGCCTGTGTAATAAGCATCTGTTGTGCAACCTTTCTTGAAGAAGGGAATAACCTACTACTTTTTCCAATTGCATGGAACCCTTCATGGCTTGCAGAACATATGAAGTTCTTTAACAAAATTGGTATATAATCATTAAAGCTATCACACAAAGTCCAGAATCTGTGGTAAAGCTCATTATGCTTTTATGGTGTCTTTCTACCTTACCTGTTGAACCACAGTGTGCTGTTTCCATCCTTAACATTGCTTGGTAGTTATACAGGGTGAATCATCTAAAACTTGCACCACAAATTGCAGAAATGGGAAGTGTTGTGAAGTGCAGTTTACACAGAATGGATTGACAGTCAGGGGCTCATGTTATTCACCATTAAACAGATTGTAATAATACTTCGAAAGTGTATTTTTTGCACAAACATACTTTTTAAAATGGAACAATGCCTATTGACATTAACAGACTGAAAGTAGAGTAAAATACAGTGTTGGTGGTTTTTGTTGCACTGATTGCGTCCAAGTATCACAACCTCCTAACAGACTACCTTCCATGGATGCTAGATAACGTTCCTCTGCAGACTAGGAGGAGCCTGTGTTACCAGCATGATGGCTGTCCAACCGAAAGTGCATGAAGTACTACAGCATGTCTTTACAAATTGTTTCCAGATAGTTTGATTGGATGCAGAGGACCTGTATTTTTGCTGGCATATTCCCCAGATTTGATGCCTGTAGACTTTCTCTGTGCGAAAAGCTGAAAGACGCTCTCTAAAAGAACATACCAACTACACCCAATGATATGCAACAGTGTATTACTGCAGCCTGCTCAAACATCTCCATTGAAATGCTAGCACGTTTGCAGCAGTTATTCCATATCAGACTGGGAGCGTGTATTGCTGCTACCAGTGGTCATTTTGAACACAACCTGTGATTATCAGTTGCCTCTTTACTGGTCAGAATCCACATAACTAGTGTATACACTTGTTGTATTCTTTAGTTTGTGCTACCACAGGTATTGAACTGTCAGTGTGGGAACTTTTTCAAGATATGGTGTCTCGTAAACAACTCCCACAAGAATTCTGCAACAAACACCTCTGACATTCTAATTTACCCTACTTTTAGTTTGTTAATGTTGAGAGGCATTGTTCCATTTAATAAAGTGTATCTTTGCACAAAAAATGCACTTTTTCAGGATTATTACAATCTGTTGATTGGATAATAATACGAGCCCCTGACTACCAACCCATTCTGTGAAAACCACACGTCAATAGCACTTCACATTTATACAATACTTGCAGTGCAAATTTTAGGTGGTTCACCCTGTATTCCTCAAATGTCCTGTACAGTGTGATATGCTGCCTTATTTATGCCCAGAATTGAATGTTTTCTGTTCACTGTTAAAATAATATGGCGTCTGTTTTCTAGTACACTTGCATAACAGTGTCATTGACCCCATCATCTACACCTTGACTCTGCAAACCACCGTGAAGTGCATGGCAGAGGGTATGTCCCATTGTACCAGATATTATGGTTTCTTCCCGTTCCATTCATGCATAGTGTGTGGGAAGAATGATTGATTGAATGCCTCTCTCTCTCTCTCTCTCTCTCTCTCTCCCTCTCTCTCTCTCTCCCTCTCCCTCTCCCTCTCCCTCTCCCTCCCCCTCTCCCCCCCTCTCTCTTTCTCTCTCTCTCTCTGTGTGTGTGTGTGTGTGTGTGTGTTTTAATTATAGTGATCTCATCCTTACGATCCCTATATATGTGATATGTAGGGGATTGTAGTATATTCGTAGAGTCATTATTTGAAGCTGGTTCTTGAAATAGGTACAGGTCCAACGTACTTGTGTGGTATACTAGAACTGCTCACTCGAGTGTAGAACCACTCACACGAGTGATTTGTAAGCACTCTCCTTCGTAGACTGATTGCACCTCCCCAGTATTCAACCAATAACCGAAGACTACCACCTACTTTACCCACAACTTAGCCTGTGTGATCATTCCATTTCATATCGTGATAAAGTGGTACACTCATGTATTTGTATGAATTGGCCAGTTCTAGCAGTGACTCATTGTTCATATAGTCATCCAGAATCTGATTCAAAAAGTTCTGGCAGTTACTAGCAGACTGAAAACATCGTAGTGCATACAGGATATGCTGTGACAGAGAGAAAAAATGTCATTCTGCTTCATATCGGGCCACATTGAAATTTAGAGAAATCGGCAGTTTGATCTGACTGCAAGACTTGCTTACAGTTAAAATAATTTATTAAAGTATTTACTATATTTCACTGAAAGATAATGTTTGCTAGTCAGAATGATTTGTGCTAAATATTATTTTTGAGCTCTAAAAGTATTTGGTGTGGACAGTGTTTATTTACAATGAAGTAGAGAGCACAGCCCGCCTTCCTCTTCGATTTGATACTCCGTTTGACACAAAGGATTTGTTGTGGAGGACAGCAGCAAATGAGCTTGAAACATTAAACCAGTAGATGAGATGTTAGTGTTTTTCGAACTTCCGTGGTTCTATAATCTCCATTGCAATAGGTTCTGCAACTGTAATTAATTTTTTGAATGATTTCGTGATGATGCCTTGAGGAGCTGCCATTCTCTTTATTTTATGTACAGTTGTAAAATTGTGGCCTTAAGCCATTTCCAAGTACTTTATGAATGGTTCTTAAATAGTATATTTTGTGACACTAACACACAGTCATAGTAGCAATGACATACAGGGCATAGTATACCAATAAAGAATCGTCCACAAAATATTAGGTTGGTGCACAAGTTCACTGTGTTTTTGTTTTGTGTATTGGTTATTTCAGTTGCTATGGGTTTATTTGATTTATTGTCATTGTACGTCTACATGGATACTCTATTAATCACATTTAAGTGCCTGGCAGGGGGTTCATTGAACAGTCTTCACAATTCTTTTACTCCAATCTCGTATAACACACAGAAAAAAATTGACTCCTTTATCTCTCCATGTGAACTCTGATTTTCCTTATTTTATTATGATCGTTTCTCCCTATGTATGTCGGTGTCAACAAAATATTTTCGCATTTGGAGGAGAAAGTTGGTGACTGAAATTTCTTGAGAAGATTCTGCCACAATGAAAAATGCCTTTGTTTTAATTATGTCCATCCCAAATCCTGTATCATTTCAGTGACATCTCTCCCCTATTTAGCGATAATACAAAACGTGTTGCCCTTCTTTGAACTTTTTCGCTGTACTCCGTCAATCCTATCTGGTAAGGATCCCACACCGCACAGCAGTATTCTAAAAGAGGATGGACATGTGTAGTGTAGGCAGTCTCTTTATTAGATCTGTTACATTTTGTAAGTGTCTTGCCATAAAATGCTAAGTGTCTTGCCATAAAATGCAATCTTGGATAGCCTTCCACACAACATTTGCTATGTGTTCCTTCCAATTTAAGTTGTTCGTAATTCTAATTCCTAGGTATTTAGTTGAATTTACGGCCTTTAGATTTGACTGATTTATCATGTAACTGAAGTTTAACATATTCCTTTTACCACTCGTGTCAATGACCTCACACTTTCCATTATTTAGGGTCAGTTGCCAATTTTTGCACCATACAGATATCTTTTCTAAATCATATTGCAATTTGTTTTGATCGTATGATGACTTCACTAGTCGATAAATAACAGCGTTGTCTGCTAACAACCTAAAGACGGCTGCTCAGATCATCTCCCAAATTGTTTATATAGATAAGGAACAGCAGCCCATAACACTACCTTGGGGAATGCCAGAAATCACTTCTGTTTTACTCAGTGAGTTTCCGTCAATTGCTACGAACTGTGACCCCTCTGACAGGAAGTCATGAGTCCAGTCACATAACTGATTCAATATTTCATAAGCACGCAATTTCACTACAAGCCGCTTGTATGGTACAGTGTCAAAAGCCTTCCAGAAATACAGAATTAATTTGAAATTCCTTGTCAATAGCACTCAACACTTCGTGTGAGCAAAGAGCTAGTTTTTCACAAGAATGATGTTTTCTAAATCCGTGTTGACTGTGTGTCAGTAGATCGTTTTCTTCGAGGTAATCTATAATGTTCAAACACAATATGCGTTCCAAACTCAACGTTAATGATATGGGCCTGTAATTCGGTGGATTACTCCTACTACTTTTCTTGAATATTGGTATGATCTGTGCAACTTTCCAGTCTTTGGGTATAGATCTTTCATCGAACGAATGGTTGTATATTATTATTATTATTATTATTATTATTATTATGCAAGCATGGATCCTAGAGCTAATGAATAACTGTATCACAACAATGCAAATTCCTGAACTGTGGAGAAAAGCTCGGGTTATTGCGTTATTAAAACCAGGGAAAGACCCAGCTGAAGCTAAAAATTTCCGGCCTGTCTCACTGCTTTGTCGAAGACGGCTATCAGAGAGGAGATGTAACTGGGGTCGCATTCCTAGATCTCAGTGCTGCATATGGCACAGTTAACCATAAGTTGCTTACCCAGAAAGTGTATAATGTCACTAAGGACTACACCCTTTCTATGTTCGTGCAATGCATGCTACAGAACAGACGCTACTATGTAACCTTACAATCTAAAAACAGCCGATGGAGGACCAGAAAAATGGACTTGCACAGGGTAGTGTCTTGGCTCCAATATTATTTAACATCTATACCAATGATCTTCCCATCAGCCACCAGACACGAATGTTCATATATGCTGATGATGCAGCAGTAGCCACTCAGGATAAAACCTTTGAACAAGTGGAGGAGAATCTCACAGGAGCCTTAACAGAACTTGCTACCTATTACGACGGCAATAATTTCAAACCAAACCCTAGTAAATCTCAAGTATCCGCCTTCCATCTTAGGAACAAACAAGCCAAATGGAAACTCCGAGTCATGTGGCAAGGGGAAGAACTGAAACATACAAACAGTCCAAAATACCTGGGAGTAACACTGGACAGAGCACTTACTTTTAAGCAGCACTTTCACAACACTAAAAAAAGGTCTGTGCCAGGAACAACATACTGCGGAAGCTAACAGGTTCATCGTGGGGAGCAACCACATGTTTTGCGCACCACGGGTCTGGTGCTGAGTATCTCAGCATCAGAATATGCGGTGCCAGTTTGGAGGAACTCTGCTCACATTAAGCAAGTTGACGTCGCCGTAAACGAAACTGTACGTATTGCCACAGGATGCCTCAAACCAACTCCCACAGACATCATTTATCCCATCATAGGCATAGCACCACCCACTATCCGCAGACAAGTAGCCACCGCGATCGAAAGATCAAAACAAAAGAATGATCCTCGACACCCAATGCATATGCACCGAAAACAACGTGTCCGGCTGAAATCCCGCAGGAGTTTCATTGAAACTACTGAAGAGCTCGCCACCAAGCCCGTCGCAAGGCGGCTATCTCTTTGGGAAGAAATGGTGCCACACTCCACAATGGAACTACTTGAGGAGGGATCTGCAGGATTTCAACTACCTTTTACAACTTGGAGGTCGTTAAACTGGCTGCGCACTGGAGTAACTGGGTGCAAATCAAACCTATTTAAATGGGGTTACAGTGATAGTGATAGGTGTGAATGCGGAGCAATACAGGACTTGGACCACCTATTGATTTGCCCAGATATGTCTATAACATGCACTAAAGATGATATTTTGAGTCAATGACAAAGCAAACTACGTTGCTAAGTACTGGGAAGGGAAGATATCATTGGTGCATTCAGATACGGAAGAAGAATTATTATTATTATTATTATTGTTATTATTATTAAATATGAAGCTATTGTATCAGCATACTCTGAAAGGAACCTAACTGGTATACAGTCTGAAGCGGAAGACTTTCTTGACTGCTCAGAGGATATCTACTTCTACATTATTCATGTTGGCTTCTGTTCTTGATTCGAATTCTGGAATATTTACTTTGTCTCCTTTTGTGAAGGCATTTTGGAAGGCTGTGTTTAGTAACTCTGCTTTGGCAACACTGTCTTAGATAGTATCTCTATTAATATTGCACAGAGATTTTTTGTTTGTAGTTCACTGTTGCTATTTGAATTTGCTTATTGTCGTTTGGAGATAGTGAGTGGAGCTGTGAACACTAGAAAATGGTGTGCCAAATAAAGTAATTAGAACATTTCCGACACGTCTTTCTGTTATTGAGGGGGATGGAGCAGGGTGTATATGACTCCGGGAGATCCGGGAAAAACCCAGGAATTTTTTCATCCCGGAGAAAACCGGGAAAAACCCAGGAATTGATTAGAATTCCGGGAATTTTTCACTGTTTTCGTTTTCAGCTAAATTTTGTGTGATTTTGACTGGTATGAACCAATACTCTAATAAAGGATGTTACTGTACCTACTACTGCAGAATAATACTGCAGCAACGAAACATGAACAAAAATAAAACTTAAGTTGCAAAGGAAAAGCGCCGTATTCAACAACAAAACATTGCTCATACAAGCATCTGCCAAGAGCAAAGCATGTCAAAGGTTTTAGGAAGACTATGCAATGCTTCATAACAACAAATTGCCTCAAATGAGTGTGACGTGACCGTTTAAATTAGTTTCGTTTGAGCAGTTGTGGGCAGGCTCTTGCGCATGCGCAGTTGAGTCTCATATGAGTAGAACCTTCTTCGGATTACAGAAGCATAGCTGGGCACCACTACTTAATATTGCACGGTTCGGAAATGTAGTAAATCTGGGGCTGATGCACAGAGCAGTCTGAGTTGTGGTGGGGAGGTGGGTCGTCTCCACTTGAGCTGTGCTTACGTTCAGTGATGTTTTTGTTTCCTCTTCGTTTATTGCTCTTACGTTAAATGATAACAAAATGGATTTTTGTGGCCGGGAGCTATCAAATGAATTAAAATCCATTCGCATAATTACGGAAGGCTAAAATATGTTACTAGTTTCAGATTTCATTTCCATGTTTCTGAGAGTCAAGCATTAATTGCCTTGCAGATCAATGAAGTTATTTTTGCCGGTTTGCTAAAGAGATTTGGCTTTTATTAATCTCTTCTGCTGAGGCAGTCAATTTATTTGAAACGAAGTGTTTAATTTCACACTATTGGCTAGTTTCAACTCTTCGCTTCAATTAAGTGAACACATGGCATTATGCCATAATAAAGAACCAAACATGAGATAATACAGTACTGGTAATCCAAGAAAATTTCCATGCAAATTTGTGTTTTAAGCTGAATTATGCATTCTAGTATGGTTCACGAAATCCAGATGCTCTTGGAATATCCTCTGATATCTTGTTTCTTTTATGACATAATGATCTTTTAAGGTTTTACATGTACGAACATATGGGCTTCCTGCGTCATCGTAACTGCGCAAGCACGGTGACGCCTGTAATCTGGCGCTCTCTTGCAACTGCTGAAATGTACCTATTTCTAACAGGTCGCGAGAAAACATTGCGAATAGTGATTTGAAAGGAGTTACATTCAAAGCAGATTTCCTTTTACGCAAGATGAACTATGTGCAAGAATGTACAATTCTTAAATTGCAAAGTAAAAATCAACTTGTTGAGGACGACCATTTAGAAGAATTTCGAGCGCAGATCATCAGACATTTACGTCGTTATTAAAAATTTTACTAGCACATTTGTGTGTTATGTATCTTAAAGTGTAACGCGTGCAAAAAAGATCAACATTGTATGTGGAAGCTTAGATTCTCTTCCAGCTTATTAATCTTAAAAGACCAATATTATATGTGAATGCTATGTATATTAATTTAAACCATTAACTTTTCTTATTTGTATGTTTGTGCTACTTAAGAGTGATCTTGCTATTGGCTGACTACATCACGTGTCCTATACTGTCATCAGCTGGCGAGATCACGTGATATGAGCTATGACTGGCTCACAAAAGCGCATCGCAGTCTTGATTTCAATTCTTTGGAAAGTGACATTCAGTGTTTGGTGGAATTCAAATTTATACCTTCATAATGCGAAAATATGCAGCCTACATGTTGCTACACATCAAAGGTCTTTCAAAACATGTTTTTTTTTTTTCCCCTGAGTTTCCAGGGTGTATACGTGGACAAGGAAAAAAAATTCCCGGATTTCCCGGTTAAAAATACACTTTTTCCCGGGTGAAAATACACTTTTTCCGTGTTGAGTGACAATGTACTCTTCCTTGGCACTGTGAAACTCATCAATCCTTTGAATGTTTATGGTTTTATATACCGACATGAATTTCCCGGCACCTTAGAAAACAAACTCAGGGGGTGGGGAACACGTTTTGAAATACCTTTGATGTGCAGCAACATGTATGCTGCATATTTTCATATTATGAAGATATTATTACTTTTGAATACATTGTGGTGGGAGTGCACAGTGATCGATGTATTACAAATATTTACTATCAAAAACAGTCTTGATCATAATTTATTTATTATGGTGACCGGTTTTGACCACTACTGTGGTCATCTTCAGACTAATGAGTAAGAACCTCCTTCTGGTAGTGATTAGTCTGAAGATGACCACAGTAATGGTCGAAGCCAACCGATCACCGTAATAAATAAATTGTGATCAAGACTGCATGTCACTTTCCGACACATTGAAATCGAGATTGCGATGCGCTTTTGTAAGCCAGTCACAGCTCATGTCACATGATCTCGCCAGCTGATGACAGCATAGGACACGTGATATAGTCAGCCAACAGCAAGATCACTCTTAAGTAGTGTGAACACACAAATAAGAAAAGTTAATGGTTTAAATTAATAGACGTAGCATTCGCATATAATATTGGTCTTTTAAGATTAATAAGCTGGAAGAGAAGCTAAGCTCCCACATATAACGTTGATCTTTTTTGCTCGTGTTACACTTTAAGGTACATCACACAAAAGTGCCAGTAAAGTTTTTAATAAAGATGTAAATGCCTGATGATCTAGGCTCTAGATTCTTCTAAATGGTCGTCCTCAAAGAGCTGATTTTTAAGTGAGAGTCAAACGCTTTGTGATTTAAGAAGTTCATCGTACATTCTTGCACATAGTTCATCTTGCGCAAAAGGAAATCTGCTTCGAATGTAACTCTTTTCAAACCACCTTCGCAATATTTTCCCAAGACCTGTTAGAAATAGGTTCGTTTCAGCAGTTGCAAGAGAGCATCAGATAACAGGAGTCACCACGCTTGCGCAGCTGCAGGAAGCCCATATGTTCGTATGTGTAAAACATTAAAAGATCTTAACTATGTCATAAAAGAAACAAGACATCAGAGGATACTTCAAGAGTGTCAGAATTTCGTGAACCATACTGAAGTGCATAATTAGGCTTAAAATGCACATTCGTATGTAAATTTTCTTGGAGTACCAGTACTGCATTATCTCATGTTTGGTTCTTACTTATGGTATAATGCCATACATGCACTGGAAATGCAGCGAACAGTTGAAACTAGCCAATAGTGTGAAATAAAACATTTCATTTCATATAAATTGACTGCCTCAGCAGAAAAGATTAATAAAAGCCAAATCTCTTTAGCAAACCGGCAAAAATAAACTTCATTGTTCTGCAAGACGATTAATGCTCGACTGTCAGAAAGGTGGGAATGATATCTGAAACTATTAACATATTTTAGCCTTCAGTAATTATGCGAACAAATTATATTCATTTGATAACTTCCGGCCACAAAAATCCATTTTGTTATTATTTAACGTGAGAGCAGTAAACGAAGAGGAAACAACAAAATCACTGAACGTAAACACAGGTCACATGGAGACGGCCCACTTCACCACCACAACTCAGACTGCTCTTTGTATCAGCCCCAGATTTACTATATTTTCGAACCGGGCCAATATTAGGTGGTGGCGCCCAGCCACACTTCTGTAACCAGAAGCGGGAGAAGGTACTACTCATATGCGACTCAACTGCGCATGCATAAGAGCCTGCCTGCAACTGCTCAAACGAATCTAATTTAAACAGTATTCACGTCACTCTCATTGGAGACAATTTGTTGTTACGAAGCATTGCATAGTCTCCCTAAAGCCTTTGACACACTTGGCTGTTGGCAGACGCTTGTATTAGCGCTGTTTTGTTGTATTCGGTGCATTTCCTTTGCAACTTTTACTTTCGTTTTTTTTTTTTTCTCTCGTTAATCTTTTGTTGCTGCAGTATTATTCTGCAGTTGCGGGATACAGTAATATCCTTTGTTAAAGTATTGGTTCTTACCAGTCAAAATTACAAAAATTTAACTGAAAACTAAAACAATGAAAAATTCCCAGAATTCTAAACAATTCCCGTGTTTTTCCCGGTTTTCCCCCGGATGAAAAAATTCCCGGATCTCCCTGTTGTCCCGGGTCATATACACCCTGGTTTTGTTTTATAAAGTGCCGGGAAAGTCTATGTCGGTATATAAAACCATAAACATTCAAAGGATTGATGAGTTTTACAGTGCCGAGGAAGAATATACTGTCACTTAACATGGAAAAAGTGTATTTTTAACCGGGAAATAAGGGAATTTTTTTTCCCCTTGTCCACGTATACACCCTGTAGCCAGCAGCAGAGGCAGCCTGAAGTATTTGTGCAGTGTAGGGGGATAATACTATTGGACAGAGCACTAAAAGAAAATGGTTTTCCCATTTTAAGGAGGATCATTTCGACTTTAGTTACTGTCTACATTCAGGATGACCTCCAGGGTTTGATGATGATTGTTTAAACACATTAATCTGCAATGAAGTATGTCAGTGTACTCGAGACCTTACAAATGTGATGAACTGTGAACATTCCACCATCGCGTGACATTTGCATGCAATGGGGAAGGTTAAAAAATTGGGTCTATGGGATGCTCTAAGCCAAATTCACAAAAATTAGTGGGTGGTCATACATGCATCTCTGCTTGCTGGTCATCAGTTGGCTCATGAACAACACTGACCATTCTTATCTTGCGTTACTGGTGATGAGAAATGGTGTCATTATGTAACATAAGGAAAAGAAAGGATTGGTTGAGCCCAATTAAAGCAGCAACTCCTCATACAAAGATCTGTGCGCATCCACAAAAGAAAATTTTATGCATCTGGTGGAACAACGACAGTATGGTGAAATACGAATTGCTTCCCCAAGGTGTAACCATCAATGCTGACATTTATATTAACAAGAACTGAGATGTCTTGCAGGCACAATCACAGTCAAAGAACAGCGACTAAGAAGACTAGGTGAAGTGATGCTACTCCACAATAATTGGCCCGGCCCGCATTTTCCTAGACTGAAGGGGAGAGAAAAAAAAAAAAATGGGAGTTGGGTTGAGAACTCATTCCGCACCCACGTTATTCACCTGATCTTGCAGCCTGAGATTTTCACCTTTGGGTCAATCCAAATGAAGTGAAGTGTTCCAATAAAAATTAAGTTGGTTGCTTGACCATTTTTAAATATTTTCATTTTTTATATGTGATTACCCTATAATTGAGGAGTTCCAAACAGTTTTTAAAAAAATTTTCTTCCGCCTGTAGTGAATGGCAGCCATTTTCGTTTGTAAGCGTGCGACGATGTTTCAGTTTAGAGATGTTAGCAAAAATATGAATATATCTGCAATGGATTAAGTTACAACATTGCAGTTGACATGAGTGTTTTAGAAAAGTGTCCTCTACAATGTTGTCTATTACACAAAATAGCCTAAATTCAAAAATAACCAGTCAAAATGACCTCCAAAGTTTGGTATCCAAATTTTCAAAAATCCACCTTTTAGGCCCAAAAATAACAAACAGTGTGATTTATTAGAGCATTTTTTTTCCTATGTAGTAAGATATCATACACTACTAGCCTCATATAGAGCAATGTTCCCTTAATTTTTTATGAATTTTTGAAATTTGAAAATTTACTTTTTTTTTTGTAAAGTTTGGGTTAGTTATCTCAGATGGGACTGAATATAAAAATATGATTTTTGCACAGTTTGTACACCTACATGATAGCAACGTACTGTAAAAATTTCAACTTTGGTATCTGACTGTGAACAAAGATGTGAATTTTTGAAAATGATGATATAATTCACATAACTCTGCAACTGAGCTTATGGCTGTTGCCTATTCATGTGTGATATTGGCTGGATATAATCAATTATTATTGAAGTAAGGTACTAAATTATGTACAAAAAGTGGAAACATCACTGAAATTGACATTCATATTATTTTGATATACTTAAAATAAATATTTTCAATAACATCCTTTGAGATGCAACTGTTCCTAAACCTGGTGGTGAATGTTAGGAACACTTATTTCTTCAGAAAGCTTCTGTGATATAGAATAAGACCTCCCAGTTGCTGTGGTAAGTTCAAGCACTGAAAGTTTCGTTGAAACATTTTTCATTGGTATCCAAACTTTGTCACTAGTAGATTTCTTAAATGGTGGCCAGCATGGTGGTAAAAATCCACAAAAACATCATTGTTTTACAAACTTAATCTTTCACCCTCTACAAGCCACGACTGTCCATCAACTGGATGCACTGTTGCCTGGTCATTGACCCAGTGGTACTCTTGTTTTGTATCCTGAATCACAAATGTAAAATTTTCTGCAAAATCAGTGAGCACTATGCATTCAGTTTCATGAAGTTGTGCTTTTTTGTCCTTCAAAAACATACTTTGGATTTTAGAAACATAGTGGTCAGTTTTTGTAAGTTATCAGTTAAAGATTCCAAGTACTCTTCCTGAGACTTAACCACTGTTATCATTTCTACCCAGTTGTGACCCACTGTTTGAACGTAATACTGTCTGGCTCATATTTGTGAAACAATTCAGTAACGGTTTTCTTACCAGGGCATTTATTACACAAACTCATCATGCATTCATAATTGTTGGTGTCACAGACCATTAAATCTAGTAACTCTTTGCAGTTAAGATCACTGGGTTTTGGCACCCGCAATCATCAGTTTGAAATTTTGATGATACAGTGTGTGTGTCCCTGAGGATCCGGCCAAAATACATCACTGGGCGCAGAGGTCACAAAATTTTGACCTTCAAATTTTGCCTTCAGGATGAGAATTTTTGAAAGCTACATAAAGTTCATTTAAATGTGACAGTACTAGTTGTTTCTGCTTTGTTACTTTAACTCCATTTCTAACAACTCTTTTGCTATCCTTGAAACCTGGGCACATTCCACTGTTTTCACCATTTTCAAAAAACTCACTGATCTTTTTAATTGTTTCTTCACTTATACCTACTCCTTTCTTCTTTCCTGAAATTGCAAAATGCTCTTTCACTAATTTTCGGGTTAGTTTAACCAAACAATGAGAAACATTGAATTCTTGAACTATTTTTTCTCTCGACCGTGAATCAGGGAGCAGACAAAATTTTTAACTTTTGCCTCTTTACATGTCACGGAACATTTAATTTTGAATTTCTCTGTTAAGCCCAAATATTTAGTGTCAGATGATGCTGGTGGTAGGTTTTATTCTCCTTTAGAAAAAATGTTGATATGTGTATTTTTAAAGCATGATTCCAAGTCTTCTAATTTTGTCTGAAATTTGTTCTACCTTATTTTCAACAGCTGCTTTTCTTTTTCTGCTACTTAATTTTATTATTTTCGAAGCAGGAGATATGTCTAACTTAGTACAAGCAAAATCCAATATGCTAACAGCTTCCTCATTAGGAATATAAATGTCATTAACAATGTTACGTGATTCTGGTTCTGGATTCACAACAAATATTTTTGAGTAATGATTTGGGCACAGGGAATTATTACGTTTCATTTGGGAAGCTGGTTCACTCTCATATAACAAGGACAAATGTTCCAAGTTTTATTTCCCTCAAACCTTTAGTAATAGGCTTTTTAAGAACTTTAAGTGGATCACAGCACTTCCTTCCAAAAACGTGGTTGTACTTCAGAATATGTTTCTTCTCATGATACTCAAACACTGATGTTACAGAAGAACTTACTCGAAATTTTGTCTAGCTTCATCAAAGTCGTTGACATTTTTCAAGTTTTTTGAAACTGAACTGTAAACTGTTTTGTGACACACTTCACTTGCTAACTGTCCAACAGAACACTGTTCATCCATGTTATTCCATTCCAGTAAATCTCTCAAAATTAATTACAAATTACACACAGAACAAAGCACATAACACATTCTACACTCTCGAAGTATGTACATCCACTCTAACAGAGGTTTCAGAACAGACTGACTACAACAGTGCCACACCCAGCAATAATGTATTTCTTTATAAACAATAAACCTAAACGTAAATGGGCATTTAATTACCATAGAACAAAAGCAAAAGCTCCTATTGTTTAATATTGCATTATTAAAAATAAACAAACTAAATTAATATTGGGTGATAGTGTTAATTAAATATATGTCAAAAATTTTATTACAATTAAACAATAAACCACTTAAATAGGAAACAGCCATAAGATCATTTGTAGAGTAATGTGTATTATTTCCTCATTTTCAAAAAATCATATCTTTGTTCACAGTCAGATACTCTCATAAATCACTCCTTGTTTGTTATTTTTCAGCCTAAAGAGTGGATTTTTGAAAATTTGGATACCAAACTTAGGTCATTTTGATTGGTTATTTTTTAATTTAAGGTATTTTGTGTAATAGACAACATTGTAGAGGACACTTTTCTAAAAACAATCATGTCAATTGCAATGTTGAAACCTAACCCAGTGCAGAGATATTAAAATTTTCACTAATGTCTCCAGACTGAAAAATTGTCGCAAGCCCACAAATAAAAATGGCCACCATCCAGTTAAGGTGCAAGATAAATTATTTAAAAAAAAACTGTTAGAACTTCTCAAATATAGGGCAATTGCACATAAAAAAAAAATTAAAATATTTAAAAATCGTCAAGCAACCAACTTCATATGGATTGACTCCTTTCCTGCTCCCTATTGAACAACCTTCAAGGAATTTCCTTCCCAAATGAAAATTCACTCTGAATATGGCTCGACGAGTTCTACGTCTCAAAACTACGTGATTTCTACAGTCAAAGAATCAAAAAAATTATCCCAGTATTGGCATACTATTGTAAATAGTGTACAGTTGAGGACCAATATTTAACGATTCCTTTTACTACACAACTTTTGCTGTCATTTTACATTATGCTTCACACACTCTTGACTGTTACTCCATTGCATCATGTGCATGTATCACATGTAAGCACGCCCTTTAACAAGTCTGTATGACATTGTCATTGAATTTTGCCTTATTTATCACATCTTAAGCCTACTCTGTTTAAAGTAGTTTATGAGTGTAGTACTTTTAATGCCTATAAAGTTTATACAGTTGCCACCACCTGTTGCTCGTAGGTTATATATATGCAAACTACATATGCTGTGCGTTACTGTAGACAATATCCTGACTATACTTCTCACATTTATTCCCTCTTCTCCTTTTAATGCATTGTATGGCTTCTTCATTTATGATGTATATAGTTCTTTCAGGAACAGATACTACCGTCATACATATTTTATTCCCTCTCATTTACATTCAGGCTTGTTAAATTTTTTACGTATTTTTGATGCAGTTTCATTTATTCATAGGTGTTACCCAATGCTGGACTCACATTTCATTAGTTTTGTTATTTTGAGTGAAGCTGAACAAGTGAGCTATTGTGCTGCAAGAACATCAGCTGCCTTGACGTATTTCCCTGTTCAGATAAGCATAGCTCGTGGTGTGCCATGCACAATAGCTATACACTATACGAGGTGCATTCAAGTTCTAAGGCCTCCGATTTTTTTCTAATTAACTACTCACCCGAAATCGATGAAACTGGCGTTACTTCGCGACGTAATCGCCCTGCAGACGTACACATTTTTCACAACGCTGACGCCATGATTCCATGGCAGTGGCGAAGGCTTCTTAAGGAGTCTGTTTTGACCACTGGAAAATTGCTGAGGCAATAGCAGCACGGCTGGTGAATGTGCGGCCACGGAGAGTGTCTTTCATTGTTGGAAAAGGCCAAAAGTCACTAGGAGCCAGGTCAGGTGAGTAGGGAGCATGAGGAATCACTTAAAAGTTGTTATCACGAAGAAACTGTTGAGTAACATTAGCTCGATGTGCGGGTGCGTTGTCTTGGTGAAACAGCACAAGCGCAGCCCTTCCCGGACGTTTTTGTTGCAGTGCAGGAAGGAATTTGTTCTTCGAAACATTTTCGTAGGATGCACCTGTTACCGTAGTGCCCTTTGGAACGCAATGGGTAAGGATTACGCCCTCACTGTCCCAGAACATGGACACCATCATTTTTTCAGCACTGGCGGTTACCCGAAATTTTTTTGGTGGCGGTGAATCTGTGTGCTTCCATTGAGCTGACTGGTGCTTTGTTTCTGGATTGAAAAATGGCATCCACGTCTCATCCATTGTCACAACCGACGAAAAGAAAATCCCATTCATGCTGTCGTTGTGCGTCAACATTGCTTGGCAACATGCCACACGGGCAGCCATGTGGTCGTCCGTCAGCATTCGTGGCACCCACCTGGATGACACTTTTCGCATTTTCAGGTCGTCATGCAGGATTGTGTGCACAGAACCCACAGAAATGACAACTCTGGAGACAATCTGTTCAACAGTCATTCGGCGATCCCCCAAAACAATTCTCTCCACTTTCTCGATCATGTCGTCAGACCGGCTTGTGCGAGCCCGAGGTTGTTTCGGTTTGTTGTCACACGATGTTCTGCCTTGATTAAACTGTTGCACCCACGAACGCACTTTCGACACATCCATAACTTCATCACCACATGTCTCCTTCAACTGTCGATGAATTTCAATTGGTTTCACACCACGGAAATTCAGAAAACGAATGATTGCACGCTGTTCAAGTAAGGAAAACGTCGCCATTTTAAGTATTTAAAACAGTTCTCATTCTCGCCGCTAGCAGTAAAATTCCATCTGCCATACGGTGCTGCCATCTCTGGGACGTATTGAAAATGAACGCAGCCTCATTTTAAAACAATGCGCATGTTTCTATCTCTTTCCAGTCCGGAGAAAAAAAATCGGAGGCATTAGAACTTGAATGCACCTCGTACAGAATGTACATTGTGCAACAGATTTAATAATTTTTTTATCATGGTTACAAAAAAAGATACTCCATTCTCTGCTGTACCCTTTTAGGGGACAATTCTTTATTGGTGTTTTGTTTATTTATTTATTTAACTTGCTAAAGTGGCTATGTTCTTCATCAGGATTTGCGCTATCGCCATACCAAATTTTGCCAAAAACAGTTGCTTTCACACTTTAGAACTATGGATTAAACACACTGAGGGTTGTATAAGCCTTGTGTTCATTACCTTCAATTGTATTACATAGGAAATATCAAGCAATAAGAGTGTTCAAAAGTCAAAGAGTAAATAGTTTTCCAAAGAGTATATATTTTTCCGTAATTCATTCAACATTCTTCAGATCAGTAAATATCTTGTACAACACACCTTCTAAAGTAGCCTGTTCTTTCTCAGTATTCAGTCTAACCCCATATCAAATTTTATCAAAAACAGTTCAGCAGTTTTGTCGGAAAAGGTAACATAGATCAAACAATGGAAAATCCAGGATGGAATGTAACAAGGTAACACAGAGTTACCTTTGCATTTATGATGGTGGAATGGTTGTATCTTGGATATTATAAGAAACTTCCCTTCTTCTATTAGCAGTTTTTTAATGAAGTTATTTTAATTCCTACACACTGTAAATGGACGGACTAACAGCCCTATTTTGTGGCACTGTCCGTGATTCGTATTGGTTCACGTTTGGTGTATGCGCTGTCACGCCCTTCTAGCCCCTTGGCAGATCGAACTACACAGTGCCTTGATTGCCTCAGTGACGTCCTCTGCTGGGTGCTCATAGGATAAATGTTGGTTATATTTGCCTTTTATATGCCACTTGTCTTCTGGTCTTCGGCTGTTAAACTCTTGGTTTTTTCAGCTCACTACACATGAGAGTGCATGTGCTTGACTTAACATACTGACTGACCCAACCACCATGCATGTGTGATTTTTTTTAATTGAGTGAGCCAGCTTTATGCAGACTGTCATTTTTTGTAACTCTTTGTGCAGACTTTATAACTAGCCTTTCCGTCCAGTCTGTTCTTTAGTTAGCACCTGAGGATGGATCTCTAATGCTTTGAAACCAGTTGTGCAATAGAATAATAAATTCTTAGTGCAGTTAGAGCATATTCTTACTTCATGGACTGTGTGTTTGGCTTAAAAAGTAGTTGGATGCTGTAGCAATTGTGTTTTTAAGATTACAATTGGTAATCTCCCAGACATGAATTTTACTCTAGATAGGAGTGAAAGCATTTGTTACACATTATTTTAATACCAATTTTATGTACTAATGTTGTGCAGCACTAGCAGAGCCTGTATATACACTACATTAACTGGAACATCTGTAAACACAACATTCCTGGGACACATTAGTTTCTGCTCATTTAGCATCTGTCACAAAGAAGTATTTTTTTTTATTTATTTATTTATTTATTTTATTTTTCCCAGATGGTTGGAAGTCCGGGCCAGATGATGCCAATGATGCCTGCTGGCATCCCATCTGTACCACGTCTTACAATAATGCCACCAAGCACTGCAAGTGCAGTGGCTTCCGTTCCAGCCCCTGTAGCTTTGGTTCCAAACATCTCTGCTGCAAGCAATTCCATTACTATACAGGTAAAGTGTCATACAATAATACAGTATTATTGGGTAAATGTTATGATGTGGACCATGTCATAATTCAAAAGTTAATTGTCTAAAGACCGACATTGGTGGCCTTCAGATCAAAGAGAATTATATATGCATCACATATGCTTCAAATAAGACTTGCAGCTCAGTACAGAATTTGCGACATAACCTAGAGTACTTCACATTTAATAGATATAAAGGACTAACAAAGGAAATGTTTATAGCTAAAGTGTGTAATTATGTAAGAGCTGGGCACATTCGGAGCAGATAGGTTCTAATTCACAGTATGGATTGTTTTAAACTCCTATGGGTGACAGAAAACTCGTTTCTGTGATTAGCTAAGCAGGTCTTTTGCTGATATGTGATTGAAATGACGTAGTTTGAAAAGTGTTTAAATTTTATGGTAGCTTGTCATTACAGAATAATTGTAATTTAGGCTACTCATGAATTCTGTGAAGCCTTGCAAGGTGACTTTTGAGATAGTACAAGTTTTGACTTCTTCTCAACCCTGGAGTGCCATCTCTGATGAGTGTGTTAGTGAAGTATTCTAACCCGTGGTTTGTTACACAAAAACTAGCAGAGCTTGTCACTATGAATAAAATAACTGTTACTTATTGACATTAACCAGACCTCAGTTTTTTACTTCATTAAGTGTGATATCGTCCTCTCGACTGGTTGACCCTGGCTGCTCATCCCTCCTAGTCCATGGTGTTGAACACAATCACACCAGTCGCATACCAGCGGTAGCTTGCACTCAGCTCTCTTATTGATCGGCACGTGCCCCGCTATGACTCTCACCAGAGTCACCCATCAGGCCACGTGTACCAGCAGTGACTCATGCAGGAGTCGTCATATCTTGGCGTGTACCGTCGGTGGCTCACTCTGTTCAACATAAGTTAGTGAAAAAGAATAAGTGTTATTTTATTTCTTCTGAAAAATATAACTAACAAAATTTCTATAGTAAGAAAACACAATTCAGTGTCATAAAGTTAACTAAATATAATACACACATCAAAATAAGTTTTGCATCACCTCAGTTGCAAGAGTTCCGTAAACTGTACAGAAATTTGGAATAGAGATCAACATAAACACCATTTCCACCCTTTTTATTGCTCATGAAAACCACACATTGGATGTTGTACCACCATGCAGCGAGACCTTCAGAGGTGGTAGTCCAGATTGCTGGACACACCGGTACCTCTAATACTCAGTAGAACTTCCTCTTGCATTGATGCATGCCTGTATTCCTCATGGCATACTATCCTCAAGTTCATCAAGGCACCGTTGGTCCAGATGTCCCACTCCTCGGCAGTTCGGCGTGGATTCCTCAGAGTGGTTTGTGGGTCATGTCGTCCATAAACAGCCCTTTTCAGTCTATCCCAGGCATGGTCGATAGGGTTCATATCTGGAGAACATGGTGGCCGCTCTAGTCGAGCGATGTCATTATCCTGAAGGAAGTCATTCACAAGATGTGCATGGTGGGGGTGCAACTTGTCGTCAGTGAAGACTAATGCCTCACCATTATGCTGACGATATGGTTGCACTATCGGTCGGAGGATGGCATTCACATATCGTCCAGCTGCTATGGTGCCTTCCATGTACATGTACGCTGGCCCCACATAATGCCACCCAAAAACAGCAGGGAACCCCAACTGTGCTGCACTCGCTATACAGTGTATGTAAGGTGTTCAGCCTGACCGGGTTGTGTCCAAACACGTCTCTGACGATTTTCTGAGTGAAGGTGTATGCGACACTCATCAGTGAAGAGAACATGATGCCAATCCTGAGCGGTCCATTCGGCATGTTGTTGGGCCCATCTGTACCGCGTTGTATGGTTGCATGGTGTTGTGGTTGCAAAGATGGACCTCACCATGGACGACAAGAGTGAAGTTGCGCATCATGCAGTCTGTTGCGCACAGTTTGAGTCGTAACACAATGTCATTTGGCTGCACGAAAAGTATTATTCGACATGGTGGCATTGCTGTCAGGGTTCCTCCGAGGCATAATCAGTAGGTAGCAGTCATCCACTGCAGTAGTAACCCTTGGGCAGCCTGAGCGAGGCGGGTCATCATCAGTTCCTGTCTCTGTGTACCTCATCCGTGTCCGAAAAACATTGCTTTGGTTCACTCCGAGACATCTGTACGCTTCCCTTGTCGAGAGCCCTTCCTGGCACAACGTAAAAATGCGGACGCAATTGAACAGCGGTATTGACCGTCTAGGCATAGTTGAACTATAGACAACAGGAGCCGCGTACCTCCTTCCAGGTGAAATGACTGGAACTGATCGGCTGTTGGACCCCTCCGTCTAACAGGCGCTGCTCGTGAATGGCTGCTTACATCCTTGGGCGGGTTTAGTGACATCGATGAACAGTCAAAGGGACTGTGTCTGTGATACAATGTCCACAGTCAATGTCTGTCTTCAGGAGTTCTGGGAACTGGGCTGATGCAAAACCTTTTTTGATGTGTGTATTATAATAAACAGAAATGTAACTGTAAAAACATAATACTTAAAAATATTACAAACTTGGTTTTTCCATGCAATTAAAGCCATTTGTAACATTCCTTGCATTTTTTCCTTGACTTTTTGCAGGCTGTCTGTATGATTCAAGAAAATGTCACTCTTTTTTAAAGTATTTCTTTCAGTATTTATTTGTTCAATGCAGTGAACTCAAAGATGATCAATAATTTTTTCTCCAACAGGGTGTATACGACCCGGGACAAACGGGAAATCCGGGAAAAACCCGGGAATTTTTTCATCCGGGAGAAAACTGTGAAAAACCCGGGAATTTTTCATTGTTTTAGCTTTCAGTTAAATTTTTGTAATTTTGACTGCAGAATTGATTCTCTAGCAAAGGATGTTATTGTATCCTGCTACTGGAGAATGATACTGCAGCAATAAAATATAAACGAGAGGGGAAAAAAATAAAACTTCAGTGGCAAAGGAAATGTGCAATTTACAACAACAAAAAACCTTGCACGCACAAGCGTCGGAAAATAGCAAAAATATGTCAAAGGCCATAGGGCGCAGACTGTAATTCTTCGTAACAATGAACTGCTTGCTATGAGCATGACGTCACAATTGTTCACATTAGGTTCGTTTGAGCAATTGCCAGCGGTCTGTTGTGCATGCGCATTTGACTCGTTTATAAGCAGTACCTTCTCCCGCTACTTGAAGTTTGGCTGTTAGCTGTATCGGTAGTAGCAGCAAGCAGCCAGATGCAAACGAGAAAAATTTTTCTCGCGCACCCTAGCTGCCAGATTCACGCTTTCACAGAGTTGTAGTGGGGACGGGGTTAACCTCCATGTGACCCGTGTTTACGTTAAGTGATTTCGCTGCTTCTCTTTGTGTACAGCTCCCATGTCAAATGAAAACAAAACGAATTTCTGTGGCCGGGAGCTATCAAAGTGAATTAAAATACATTCACATAATTACGGAGGGCAAAAATATATTATTAATTTCAGTTTTCTGATTTTATTTTATTTCAAAGTTAGTAGCAGTCAAGCATTAATTGCCTTGCAGAACAAGGAAGTTATTTTTGCAAGTTTGCTAAAGAAATTTGGCTTTATTAATCTTTCCGCCAAGGCAATCATTTTATTTGAAACGAAGTGTTTCATTCCACAGTATTGGCTAGTTCCAACTGTTCACTGAATTTCAAGTGCACGTTATCATCTTCTGTCATATATGGCATTATGCCATAATACAGAACCAAAAATGAGATCGTAGAGTACTGGTACTCCAAGAAAATTTACATCCCAAAAACCACACTGAAAAGCTTAATATCAGATGGGACCTACTTCATTGTGAATCTGGAAAAAGCCAATTTGCACTTCAAGCCGAATTATGCATTTTAGTATGGTTTGCAAAATTCCGATGCTCTGTGGAGTATCCTCTGATGCCCTGTTTCTTTTATGGTGTAGTGTAAGCTCTCTTAGTGCTTTATACACACGAACATACGGGCTTCCTACACCACTGCAGTTGCCCATGCACAATAATGCCTGTTTTCTGACGCTCTCTGGTTACTGGTAAATCGAACCTATTTCTAACAGTCTCCGGATAGTATTGCGAACGGTGGTTAGAAAAGCGTTACTTTCAAAGTAAATTTCTTTTCACGCAAGATGAATTATGTTACGTTTGAGAAAGTGGGATGGATATCTAAATCACAGAGCGATCGAAACTGAACAGTTTGAGGACCAGCCACTTACATGAATTTAGAGCCGAGACATTAATGGCATAATTTTAAATTTACTGACACATTTGTGTGATGTGTCTTAAAGTATAACACACGCACAAAAAAAGATCAATATTAAATGTGAAAGCTTAGCTTCTGTTGTAGCGTATTAATCTTGGAGACTAATGTTATACGTGCAAGCTTAGCTTTTCTTGTACATATATGTACTGTGTACATTAATGTAAACCGTTAACTTTTCCTCTTGTGTGTTCGTGCTATGTAACTAGTGATCTTGCTGTTGGCTGACTATAACACGTGTCCTATGCTCTGAATAGCTGCTGTCATCGGCTGGCGAGATCTCTTGGCTTGAGATATGACTCGCTTACAAAAGGACATCGCAACCTCAGTTTCAAGCTCCGGAAACTAATGCGCTGTGTTTGGTGCAATTCGAACTTAGACTTTCGTAATACGAAAATATGCAGTGCATATGTTGCTGCAAATCAAAGGTCATTCCAAAACTTCTCTCTCTCCCCCCCCCCCCTTTTTTTTTAAGTCTCTCCAAAACTTCTTTGCCCTGTCTTTTCTTTTTTTCCGGGAAGTTCTACGCGATTGTATAAAACGTTAACCATTCAAAGGATTGAAAAGTTTTACAGTTCCGAGGGAAAATCTACGTAAAACCTACAGTCACTTAGCACAGAAAAAGTGTTTTTTCGCCCGGGAAGAAGCATGTTTTTTAAACGGGATATCCGGGAGAAATCCGGGAATTTTTTCCCCTTGTCCCCGTATACACCCTGTCTAAATTTTAATGCAGTTTTGTTTGTTACACAGTCTTTGATTTATACGGGGTGTTTCAAAAATTGACAGCAAAACTTCAGGAATGGATTTCTCATCTAACAAGAAGGAAAAAAAGCTAGTATACCTCTGCTCTAAAATGCACACCTTAAGAGCTATGAGCACCTCTTTGTCTTTGATGCTCTGATACAAATCTCTTGTTCTGCAAGCTCTTTGCTCTGCATACTTTTTTTTGGTGTGGGGGGGTCGGGGGTGTAGTGTGGACCAAAACAAGGAAGGAAAAAAAAAAAAAAAAACCCTCCAGTAAACGTAGGCTCTAAAATGCATACCTTAAGAGCTGTGAGCAATTTTCAGTAGTGAAGATCGAGTGTTCATACCTCTTAATGTGTGTATTTTAGAGTGCATGTCTACTGGACAGTTTTTCTTATTTTGTTTCATACCTCCTCCAAAAATATGGAAAGCAAAGAGTTTGCAGTAGAAGGGAATTTTTTTCACAGTACTGAAGATTGTGCTCATAGCTCTTAAGTATGCATTTTAGAGTCCACTTTAACTAGACGTTTTTTCATCTTGTTAGATGAGGATTCCGTTCCTGACATTTTGCTGTTGATTTTTGGAACATCCTGTATACCGTGCATTTATTAATCAATTCCCATGCATAAATTGTGTAACAGTTTTTCTATACCATTTAATGGCTGCAGTAACACTTAGTTTGTCAGATTAATTGACACTCTTTTGTGTGTGTTAATATTACAAAATAATAATAATAATAATAATAATAATCATAATCATCATCATCATCATTATGCTTCAGTTTACCTATCCCTTGGCCAATTGTACTAATGTGATTCTCGCATGTAGTTAACATACACACTAGTCTTTTGTCAGTCCATTTAAAAATTCAGCTTTCATACATCATTATTTCGCCCTGTACTTCGTTTGCCTGTGTCAGTAGAAATATTTTGTTTATTTTGACAGCACCACAAATAAATTAACAAAAAACCTTCAGTCAAAGGGACACTCATGTAATAGCTGCTTATAAATAATTTACAGCCCTTGAATAATAATCCATTTACAACATCATTTAAATGTTGTTTTCTCAGTTGTTGCATTTCCTTTGGTGTATGTGTCAATATTATAAGTGTAACCTTCAAGAAGACACAGTTTATATACTTCTGTACCATACTTACGGTGCTCACCTGGATTATTGGCAAAAACCAAGTCATCTTCTCCTTGAAACTATACTTTTGCCAATAGGTGTTTTCGCAAGATTTAATGGCATTTTTGAAAGTATCAGCAATTGCTTGTACTATATTCCAAGTTTTGTTCAATTGATCTTCAGAGTTAGCTAATTTATTGTCCAAAACCCGTATAAATTTCCATATGGATATTTTTCAATTGTGTGCCGTGGCATTTTTTATGCGTGTGTACGTATAGATGTCCTTTTTAGACCAATATAATGTGTTTTCTGGTGTGGCGCTATACCCATAATAAGCAGTATGCCAACAAAAGTATTCATTTTGCCTCTCACCACAAGCTGCTAGGCATGTTGGCTGCTGCTAGATAAACAATTTAAGCATTGCCCTGCATATTTGTTTCATCAGGTATCATTCAAAATATATGATAAGTGAAGAACAATTTGTATAAAGGAACCGTTACTGCGGTCAACATTTTCAACTAACAATTCTTCCTATAAGAATGAATCGGATTTTGAATCCTCCATCCTCCTCAGTGGTAGATTGTTCACTTCATTAACTAATTATTCATCTTCATTTCACACATGAACAAAATCCTTGCCTCAAGAGATTAGAGTATTCTTGGTCTTCTACTTTTTTTCTTCTTGTAATTACAGATTCATAATATGAATCATTTACACAAAAGAACAAAAGAAACTGGTACACTTACCAAATAATTGTGTAGGGCCCCCACGAGCACGCAGAAGTGCCGCAACACGACATGGCATTGACTCAACTAATGTCTGAAGTAGTGCTGGAGGGAATTAGACACAATGAGTCCTGCAGGGCTGTCCATAAATCCGTAAGAGTAAAAGGGGGTGGAGATGTCTTCTGAACAGCACTTTGCAAGGCATCCCAGGTATGCTCAATAATGATCATGTCTGAGGAGTTGGGTGGCCAAGGGAAGTGTTTAAACTCAGAAGAGTGTTCCTGGAGCCACTCTGTAGCAATTCTGGATGTGTGTGGTGTCACATTGTCCTGCTGTAATTGCTCAAGTCCATCAGAATGCACTAGGGACATGAATGGATGCAGGTGACCAGACAGGATGCTTATGTACGTGTCACTTGTCAGAGGCATGTCTAGATGTATCAGGAGTCCCATATGACTCCCACTGCACACGCCCCACACCATTACCGAGCATCCACCAGCTTGAACAGACCTCTTCAGACTTGCAAGGTCCAGGGGCTCATGAGGTTGTCTCCATACCCATACACGTACATCCACTCGATACAATTTGAAAAGAGACTCTTCCAAGCAGCCAACATGTTTCCAGTCATCAACAAGCCATTATCGTTGTTCACAGGCCCAGGCGAGGCGTAAAGCTTTGTGAAGTGCAGAGTCATCAAGGGTATACGAGTGAGCCTTCAGCTTTGAAAGCCTATATCAATGATGTTTTGTTGAATGGTTCTCATGCTGACACTTCTTGATAGCCCAGCATTGAAATCTGGAGCAGTTTAAGGGTTGTATTTCAGTCATGTTGAATGATTCTCTTCAGTTGTTGTTGGTCCTGTCCTGCAGTACCTTTTTCTGGCCACAGCGATTCCGGAGATCTGATGTTTTACTGGATTCCTGATATTCATGATACACTCGTAAAATGGTTTTATTTGGAGATCCCCACTTATCGCTACCTCGGAGATGATGTGTCCCATCACTTGTGCGTCAACTGTAACACCACATTCACATTCATTAAATCTTGATAACCTGCCATTTTAGGAACTGTAACCGATCTAACAACTGTCCACTAACTTGTTGGCATTTATAGGCGTTGCCGACTGCAGTGCGCTATTCTGCCTGTTTACATATCTGTATTTGAACACACATGGCTACACCAGGTTCTTTGATGCTAAATTGTATTTCCACATCCATATTATCTCCTATTGATGTGGGCAAAAATTAAAAGAAGGAAAATTCCAACCACATCTCTAGTTACGCGTACTGTAAAAATGTGTGGTCAGGGTGAACAAGCAGCATGAGTATTCCATAGCTTCCAACATGTGATGGTCCAGTATGAATCATAATGAGTATAATTAAATAAGTTACTGCAACACACTAAATGCAGTTAGTTTTGACGTCCCATCAGAATGTCTGTTCACGATCAATATCTCTGGCAACTCTTTACAGTGATCGTTCTAAACAACAGTACACTCACGCAATCGAGTACAGGCCTTATTCTGGACTATTTATTTTGAAGATGGAGTAAGTCCATAAACAAATGAGGTCACTTAATCTGTGATTAAATTAGATTAAACTTTTTCTGTCAGATAATATCTCGTGTGGGTTTTTTGTTTTTTAAATTATTATTATTATTATTATTATTATTATTAAAGAGATGGACTTAAACAACTTTGAAAGTAGTTATCAGTACAAGCATGAACATGTTAGTAAAGTCAAGAGGTAGCAACACATTTAATCTGTATTTTACTAGTCTCATGCTAGCCTTAATCTAAAGATTTGATCCTATTAAGTACTCTGTCGTCTTGTACTATACCATTTTATTGCTGCCATCAACAGACTCCCACTCCTTTCCCACAATAAATAAAAAAAAAATTAAAGCAGTGAGCTCACTGAGGGAGGGCAGGTGGCAGTGTATTGAGTTTCATCTACATTTGTTACGTTTCAGTTATTGGTATGTTTGCAGTTGAAGCTCTGGTTCCAGAACAACCTTATTGATCATAATCTTTAATCATGGTGTGAGGTATTTGCCACTCCATATGGATAAACCATGATTCCTAATATAAGGCAATTACATTTAAGGTTATGCAATCCTTTTTGTAAAAACAGAAAATTGCACTTACCAGTTAACGATGCTAGTGCCTGTCGATGTAGTACCTTGGCTAGCTACTCGCTGTTGCCAGTGTTTCTGGAGGTCTTGGAAGCAAACAGGGTAATTTTCAACTGCAGTGCTTGTAAGCTCATTTGCCACAGCTCGTTGGATGTCTGCAATTTTCTCGCAGAAACAAGGTAAAATCGCAAGGCAAGAGGTCAGGTGTATATGGGATTGCAATAAAACTTCTGGCTAGATTAACAGATAAAGCAGTATGGGGTCCTGCATTGTCTTGCAGTAAGAACCAGTCCCAAGAGTGCCGCAAGTCAGGGTGGCAACATCTATCTACATCTGCATGGATACTCTGCAAATCACATTTAAGTGCCTGGTAGAGGGTTCATCGAACCACCTTCACAATTCTCTATTATTCCAATCTCGTGTAGCGTGCGGGAAGAATGAACACTTATATCTTTCCGTACGAGCTCTGAGATCCCTTATTTGATCTTGGTGATTGTTCCTCCCTATGTAAGTCTGTCTCAACAAAATATTTTCGCATTCAGACGAGAAAGTTGGTGATTGGAATTTCGTGATAAGATACCGTCGCAACGAAAATCGCCTTTCTTTTAATGTTGTCCACCCCAAATCCTGTATCATTTCTGTGACACACTCTCCCATATTTCACGATAATATAAAACGTGCTGTCTTTCTGTGAACATACTTATCGGATATAATCGAGAGGTGAGTTTGTGAACAGAATCCTGCACCAGCAACACCTTCACAGTTATGGACATCTGTAGAGACAGTGTGGCTCAATATTTCTGCAGGGGACTTGCATGACTTGTTGAGTCCATGCCACATCAAGTTGCTGCACTGTGCCGGGCAAGAGGCGATCCGACACAATATCAGCAGGTATCCCGTGACTTTTGTCACCTCAGTGTAATAGTGTTAATTGTTCATTTTAATCTGATAGCAACGTTTGGTGTGTTTCTGGTCAGTTGGACACGACCATCCCAGCCAGATATAATAGCTCTGTAGAGCTTCTTTTTCTAATATCTTTGTGTTCCAGCACGGCTTTACTATTGAACAGGAAGGTGGTAGACATTAATACATATGGAATTGTGTTTGTATAACTGATAGTTGAGAGGATATTAATTTACTTACAAAATCTTTTCTGCTCTGTTAGGTAGTTCCTCTTTCAAAACCATACTTTTTGTGTACTAAATTAATTGCCATTTATTTGTAGCTACCGGTACTTGTGTGTTGGCTCTCTTTAATTTTAGCATTTGGGAGGAGAGTCCTTTTTCCTTGGTTGTGAGTCATTTCTTTTTCCTTTCATTGATTTCAGAGTGCTAATAGCAAGAATCCAGCAGCAAAGCTTCTTCAGCAGCCCAGTATATCAATTACTCCATTACCTCGACAGACAACTGGAGTGTCCCAAGGAAATACTCAAAATTCTAAACATCCTGGTCTGCCAGGTCATCCAGGAACGCCGGGTGCGAAACCCACATTTGTAATTTGTGAAATATGTGATGGTTATATAAAGGTATGTAAACCATGAAAAAAGTTACCGGCTTTTGAGAATTTTGTCTCATTGTTGCCTTACAAATAAAATGTTACATTTCTATTTTAGGATCTGGAGCAGCTTAGGAACCATATGCAGTGGATTCACAAAGTGAAAATTCATCCGAAGATGATATATAATCGGCCACCATTGAACTGTCAAAAATGTCAATTCAGATTTTTCACAGATCAGGGCCTGGAACGTCACTTACTCGGTTCGCATGGGCTTGTTACTTCTAGTATGCAGGACGCATCAAACAAAGGAAAAGACAGTGGCCGGTGTCCAGTCTGTGGACGGGTGAGTGATGCTATCATTTCTTATGAATATCTTATGTTAAAGTAATTAACTTCGCTGTGGTATTGACATTTGTTGATAAGTGATGTAGTCGTGCGACTTGAGCGCCATGTCACAGATCGCATGGCCCCTCCCGCTGGAGGTTCAAGTCCTCCCTCGGGCGTGGGTGTGTGTATTGTTCTTAACGTAAGTTAGTTTAAGTAGTGTAAGTCTAGGGACTGATGACCTTGGCAGTTTGGTCCCTTAGGAATTCACGCACATTTGAACATTTTTTGAGTGATGTAGTTCAACTGTTGCCTTATGACAGATTCAGGGTGAAGGAGACATCTTGAAATAATGCTACGTTTTCATGATTGAACCTTCATATAAGGTTAAAACTGTGTCGCGGACTAGAACACAGACCACTATACCATTTTCTGGTACTATTTTTCTTATCTGGCATGCCCCAAGATTTATGGGAAGTAGTCAATGATATTGTTCATTTGTTACTGTTCGACTGTTAGGTGTCCTATTGATTCCACTTTTGTTGATGCAGTTGGCATATTATGCACTACTGCCACTTAGCAGTATATAACTGTAAGACAAATAAGATTTCCCTTTGCAGCAATGAGCTTAAACTGTATCAGTTGAATGCGTCCTTTGTGTTATTGAGAATCGGTAGCTTAGGGATATAGAAATTGAACCAGCTTCATTATTTCATTTTCATCATATACTGACTTCCACACTCAACAGATATTAAAAAAATTTCGTGCACTGACATTTGGAACTGCTTTCACAGTGTCCGTAATCTTACTCAGTAGCAGAAAAGAGCCACTATTATGTTAGCACCAGACTCACTTGTTCATTTCTTTTTATCTGTTGGCTTATAGGTTTACAATCTCTTCATCCAAAACTGGAAAGAAAGAAAAAAAATAGCTTCCCCTGTCTTTATGGTCATAGTGCTTAGGTGAGAAATTGTCTCTTTCACCCAATGGAATTGTGAGAGTTCATATGTCATTGTGGAAATTACTGTGTTTCCATTAGCATGCTTTGTGTTGTGACAGGTGTCCATATAGTAGTTATTTGACAATTAGGATTGACAGTTTGTGATTGGAGGTACAATAGACATTGATTTCCTGTTCCTTGTGTATGTCTGATAATGTGTTGAATCTTCTTTGCTCAGCCAAATTTTTGTGTTTGATAAATAATTTCAACCAATGGAAAATTCAAGATGGAATATAACAATATTATGAAAAGGAAACTTGCCACTCACCATATAGTGGAGGTGCTGAATCGTCGATTGGCACAACAAAAAGGCTGTCACAAATAAGCTTCAGGCCAGCAAGGCTTTCGTCAAAAATAGACCCCCTCCCTTACACACACACACACACACACACACATACACACACACACACGACTGCAGTCTGTCAACTGAAGCCACACTGTGAGCAGCAGCACTGCGTGATAGGAGTGGTGACTGAGTAGGGTAAGGAGGAGACTGGGGTGGGCAGGTGGTGGGATGTGAAGTGCCGATGGGGGAGTGCGAGGGAATGATGTGGTGGGAGGGTTGGGCAGCTATGTGCAGTCACGAGGGAATGTCAGGCCAGAAGGATTACCTGAATGTCTGATATGTTGCAGGGAAAGTTCCCACCTGCACAATTCAGAAAAGCTGGTGTTTGTGGGAAGGATCCATATGGCACAGGCTGTGAAGCAGTCATTGAAATGAAGGATATCGTGTTGGGAAGTGTGCTCAGCAACAGGGTGGTCCACTTGCTTTTTGACTACAGTTTGTCAGTGGCCATCCATGCAGACAGACAGCTTGTTGGTTGTCATGCCCACATAGAATGCAGCACAGTGGTTGCAGCTGAGCTTGTAGATTACATGATTGGTTTCACAGGTAGCACTGCTTTGGATGGAATAGGTGATATTTGTGACTGGACTGGAGTAGATGGTGGTGGGAGGATGCATGGGATAGGTCTTGCATCTAGGTCTGTTACAGGGATATGAGCCATGAGGTAAGGGGATGGGAGCAGGAGTTCGGTAGGGATGGATGAGTATATTGTGTGGGTTCGGTGGACGGCAGAATATCACTGTGAGGGGGGTGGGAAGGGTAGTGGGCAAGATATTTCTCGTAGTCGTAACCCTGGCAGATAATGCAATTGTTACTAGAGCCCTGGTTGGCACTGATTTATGAACGGGGATGCTCCTCTGTGGCTGGATAGTGAGACTTTGGGAGGTGGTGGTAAACTGGAGAGATAACGTAATGGAAGATTTGTTTTTGTACAAGGTTATCCTCCCAACTTTGTACAAAAACAAATCACCCGTGCCTTATCTTTCCAGTCTCCCTCCATCTCCCAAAAGTTTCACTGTCCGGCCACAATGGAACATTCCCCTCGTTACTCAATACCATCCAGGACTGGAGCAACTGCATTACATTCTCCGCCAGAACTTCAACTACCTTTCATCGTACCCTGAAATGAGAAACATCTTGCCCACTATCCTTCCCACCCCTCCCACAGTGATATTCTGCCATCCACCGAACCTACATAATATACTCGTCTATCTCTACACAACCCTGCTTCCAATCCCTTACGTCATAGCTCATATCCCTTTAATAGACCTAGGTGCAAGACCAGTCCCATAAATCCTCCCACCACCACCACCACCACCACCACCACCACCACATACTCCAGTCCAGTCTCAAAGATCACCTATCCCATCAAAGGCAGGGCTACCTGTGAAACCAGTCATGTGAGCAACAGGCTGACTGACCACATGAATGGCCACCAACAAAATGTGGCCAAGAAACGAGTGGACCAACCTGTTGCTGAGAACGCTGCCACACATGACATCCTTCATTTCAGTGACTGCTTCACAGGCTGCGCCATATGGTTCCTTCCCACCAACACCAGTTTTCCTGAATTGTGCAGGTGGGAACTTTCCCTGCAATACATCCCACACTGTGTCCTCTCCCATCCAGACCCTTCCCTGTTCGTATTCCGCTACTACACAGCCCTCATTCCACCATCGCATCCAGTCCTTTTACTTCTCTCCTTCAGCCGCTACCCCCTCCACCGCTCCCCTGCCCGCCGTCTAACCTCCTGACTGCACATAGCTGCCCAACCCTCCCTCCACTTCATTCCCGCGCACTCCCCCATCAGTACTTCACGTCCCCCACCCCCTACCCTACTATCCCACCACCTGCCCGCCCCAGCCTCCTCCTTATCCCCACCCAGTCACCGCTCCCATCATGCACTGGTGCTGCTGCTGCTCACAGTGTGGCTTCAGTTGCCAGTGACTATAGTCTCACGTGTGTGTGTGTGTGTGTGTGTGTGTGTGTGTGTGTGTGTTCAATGGCAACTTTCCTTTTCATAATATTGTTAAATAATTTCATTATTTGCATATATTGTGCTAAATTTGAAGCATATAGTGCTTCCAGCAGTGTACGTCAGTAATAGTTGTGATCAAGTGATTTCTGTTGTGCATCTCTTTGCCATTAGTTCTATATATCCATGAATTGAGGTTGTAAATTATTGGTGCGTAGTACATCCTGTTTCACATCATGTGAAAATCTTAAGTTACGAATTTAAGTCTTTCCGAGTCCTATTTTTAGTGTCGTGTGTTGTGCTTTCTCTCTGTAGTTTGTATGAAATAAAATAATTTGTTTACAAGAATGCTGTATAATTACATAGGTTTCTTTCATTCCAGGTTTATCAATGGAAACTTCTTAGTCATGTTGCAAGGGATCACAATATGTCTCTAAAACCAGCACACCTGTCATACAAATGCACAGTATGCACGGCAACATTTGGAATGTATAAACAGTTCGAGAACCACGTGTATTCTGCTCACAGTGTAGTTGCAAAGAGAGGTGTCGTGGACAAGAAAACTACGCAGCCACCAAGATTGCAGTCAGGTGATACCATACTGAAGCCATTGAAAATTAATGACGAGATAACAATAATTCCACAGCCAGCAAGACCACGCCCAGGTCCTGCAAGTAGAACAGGTGCAATACCAGCAGCAATGCAGCAAAAACAGGAAAAGGTCTATTACTGTGAACAGTGTGAGGCAACATTTGATGGTCCGTCAGGTTATATTATGTATGTGGGCCACATGAAACGCCGACACCTGCGATTGTGTAATGTGAAAGTGTGTAGGTTGGAAGACTGTCCAACTTGTAGTCAGCATGTGTCACAGGAGGTACTTGACCATATAGCAGATAATAAGAGTGGTGTTGATGTTATTGAACTCTCTGATGATGAATTATTAATAGCAGGTCAGGGTCGGAATGAAATAACTATAACTAAAGTACCCTGTGCCCCAGGACCAAAGAGATTCAAGCACAAGCTTCAGCAGAGAAGTAATGTACAAGTAATAGAACTAGAAGATAGCCCAGCAAAAAACAAAACTAATGATGACACTCCATTCCGAGAAAATGGGGAAGACTCACTGCATGCAGTAAAAGAACGGTTACGAAGAAGGAAGAGCCTAGAGATAAGTCAGGTTGATTCTGAATGCTCATCTCCAATTTCTGGTGATGATATACCTTCGAAGAGACGCAAATTAGATGATGAATAGTTACTATATCTTGCTATAAGTATGGATTGCTCTTTAGTTGTCTTGCTTAATGTCTTAGCTGTTATTTCGATGGGTAGGAAAAGTATGATACTGAGTTAAAAGTAAGTAAAAATTTCTTCATGTGGAAATTACAGTAATTCTGTATAATTTATAATAGCTCATAATGGTCTGAATCAGTGGTTAGTAAGACTGTTCTCAATTCTGAAATTGTACAGACTGATTATATATATATATATATTTGTGTGTGTGTGTGTGTGTGTGTGTGTGTGTGTGTTTTAAGGAAGGAGCAGGCGGAAAACAATAGGTAGTATAAATACTTAACAGTGGAATTTGTGCAGTGTTGTATTTATTTCTGGACACATGTAATAAAGAGAAGCCATCATCTGTATAACAGGACAACAAATCTGTGTAATCTAAAGAAAGACAGCCACTTTTTTAAGTTTAACCAAAGTGGATTCTATGGTTGTGTTTGTAGAATGTGGTGAAGTTGTATGTGTAAATGTGTAAGCTGCATATTTGCTGACCATATGTGGCTTCTGTAAATCTTATAACGTTATGAACATTTAGCTGATCTGTGAAAGTGGCTGGAAATGTGTTTTTAGGAAGGAAAGTATCATACTAAAATAAACAGGCAGCCAAGTAATACCCGATAAATCAACTGAACTGAGACACACTTCAAATTTTGAATTGTATATTTCTTTTACGACTTTCAGTTGTAAGTCAATATTAGTCGCCTTTTTGTGAGTATACTGTTTCTTATGTTAACTGTTAAATGAAACAATATTCACAATGTAATTTTCCACACAATGTTGTATTTTCGTGCCACAACTATTAAAAAGTAATTTTACACGACTGCACTTCAGCGAAGCTTGTAGATCTTATTTTTGTTTACATTATATCATCAACTGCAAATGTGCTGAGGGTCAAGTATCCTGGCAAAACAGCTATTGTGTATGAAGTATGCCAAATTAGCCATGAAATTTTCAGCTTTTGATTCTGATATTTGGTGTATGTATTATGTAAACTATTGGAATTTTGTTTTGATGTGAAATAGCTACAAGCTCTTGTGTTTTTGTTATAATCAGGTACATAGAATTTCCTCTCAGGATGGTGTACAGTCTGCAAATTCTGAAATCATATTTGATTTCTAGCCTGAGAATTATGCTTAAGAAGCAACTGCTCTTTAGAATAACTGTGTACTAATCCCTTGAGTGCTTTTATAAATACTGCATATGTGAGCGAATGTAGGTTATCTATGTAAAATATTTATTAGTCTGTGCATCCTCTATTTGTGAAAACATTTTAAACAGTGAAGTGGGAGCATGACATACTGTTTCGGATAAGTGCATTCCATCAGACACAGTGTATTTGTGTGAAACTATTAAGCCAAACTTTGTTTGGGCCTTCATTAAATATTTACATATTTATTTTTTTCTTTAATGTAATGTACAGTTTTTATTCTGGAACAAGGAGTATTGAAAAATGATTGCAATGTTGCTTAAGTGATACTGACTTCCTAATAGGCATAGTTCAATTTTGTTCTTGGACAGAAGATTAACAAGGTAAGTACATAATAAAATATTAGTATAAGACACAAGAAATCTAACAGAGGTGGGTAACTAATGCTTTGTCCTAGACATGAGAGGCTGGTGTGGCAAATATGCAAAGATTTAGATTTGGATGTGCAAAGATTTAGGTTTAGATGAAAAGGGGAGGGATCCTTGACAGGTTGAAGCTTTGACTCTGTTGGTGGGGTGTGCTCATTGCTCATTTTGAGTGATAACTGTAGTTGCATTGATGTACTGGAAGGACTATAACTCCTTTTATGAATGGTAATGTTAGCCTTTCCTGATCAATAGATGTAACCAATCAGTCACCAAAGCATCACCTGATAGTGGCAGGCCTGTTGTGCAGAGATTCAGAACTATGTTGTGTGGAAGATGGCTGAACTGGTTGCTGCATTCTCATAAGTTATATGTTAGCCCTGTCTCTCACTGATAATGAAACAGAGCTCACAATGTGTTCAAACAGCAGATTCTTTCAAAGTGCAGGTAAAGACACAGAAGAAAGGATGAGTTGTTAATTGTAGGCTTTTCAGTTGCTATTATATGGAAACATTTACAATAAGTAGACGAATGTAATGTGCATGTGCATTTTCCTTGTGCAGAATAATCTCTCATAGGAAAGAGGCCATCAAAAGCAGTTACTCTCACATAATATTAAGAACTGAAATGGTTGAAAACTGGAGAAGGGTTTTGGAAAATTTTCGTAAATACATGGTACATATAGGAAGGAAACATTTAAAAGAGTTTATGAGAAGCTAAAACATATAAGTCCAGTAAGTTTACAGTTGCAAAATAGCACTGACAAAAGTAATAAACGAGTGTGGGATCAGATGTTTGTACCGGCCATGGAAATAGTAATAGTCTAATTATTTAATGGTAGCTGAGGGTCACATTAGTGTGTGTAAAATTTACTGGATAAATTACACATACCTTATCAGCAGATAGGGATGGTCTTTTGGACTAATACTGAACACGCTATAAAATAGTTGCCTTCGATAATTAGGTCAACAGCCAACAAACGAGACAAATATTTTAGCTCATCTGGCTACTAACAGACCCAGATTGTAATTGAAGACAAAAAGGTTAGAAATCATAAGGCCATTACAGCAATGATACTCGCTGAAGCAAGAAGTTTGTCAAAAGCAGAGCGTATTTGTACATGTTGGAATTGATACAAACATCTTGTTTAGAAGACAAATTAAAATACTGGTAGTTCAGCTCTTAATGAACTTAAAAGAGCAGTACTCAAACATGAAACAGTCAAGATTGATGAATGACTACCCAGTAAAATAATAAAAGATGGTCACACACACACACACACACACACAAACTTATAATGTTGATAGGAGCACTTGAGGTATTAAAAAATCTATTGAAACTACCTGAAGTAAACGAGGAACGAATCCCTGGATAGTTTTACCATAACCATATACAGAAAAAATCTGCCCAAAATAATACTAAAATATGGTCAGTACATGAGCATCATTTCTTTTACATTTGGTGTTATTGGTTTTTCCTCTTACATATGGAAGGTACTAATGTGTTTGGTAAAGTGATGTCCCGTTTGTAGTTCAGCATGAGCTAAAAACTATCTTCTGAGAACAGTTTCACAAAACTGCACAGTTAAAATTGATTTACTTAGTGCATAGCCTATACTGTATACTTCAGCATGTATGTCAGTAGTTTGCAAACCACAGTGAAGTTCAGGGCAGAGGCTACGTCCCATTGTGTCAGTCAGTAGGGCTTCCTCCTGTTCCATTCACATATGGTACACGGGAAAAGTGATGACCACTGCGTGTGCTGTAATTAATCTAATCTGGTCCTCACAATCCATATGGAAGTGATGATGTGTAGGGATTGCAGTGTATTTTTAGTCATTGTTTAAAGCTGTTTCTTGAAACTTTTTAACCAAGCTTTCTGGGATAGACACAAACTATCTTCTTAAGGTGTCCTTCAGTTCAGATTCTTCAGCATCTCTGTGACACTATCCTACATGTCTTACAGATCTGTGACCATTCGTGTTACCCTTTTCTGTATACATTTAGAATCCCATTAGTTCTACGTGTTATGGGTCCCAGACACTTAAGAAATATTCTAGGATAGGTTGCAAAAGTGATTTTTAAGCAATTTCCTTTCTTAAATGATTGCACTTCCATAGTATTCCACCAGGTCTGTCACCTGCATTACCTATGACTGAGGCTATGTGATAGTTTCATTTCATAAGTCTACAAAATGTTACACCCAAGGTATGAGTTGACTGATTCCAAATGCGAGTCATTAATACTGCAGTCTTAGGGACCTCCAAGATGAGCCACTTTTGGGATTCTCCAAAGAGAGAAAATATTTTGTGGCTGTCAGTCATAAATTTATCATTTCCTTAGTAACATTGACGACATTGCTCCATTGTGCAAATAGTTCCTTTGTTAGTAACTTGAGGATTTGTGGATTCCATTGCAGATGCAAATATAGTGCAGTAACCATAGATAGTACATTTGTTAAAAGCATAAACAACAATGTAAGATGAGTGCAGATCTGTCTAAGTAGCAGCTTTTGAGCAGGAGCTTTTTTCCAAACCACAAAGTAGAACAAAAGGACAAAATTGATTGATAATTTTAAATGGTTAATTTCACTGCTTTATTTTCTATTTCATTGTCACTATTTTTATTTGCCATTATGTAAGCCTCCTTAATGGTATGACACTTCTATTGTAACAGCTCATGGCGCCACACCCCACCCCCCCTTTCCAAAATTAAATCTTCCAGGTGCATCTCTCCCATCAAAAGGTCGATGATCTCTATAGAAAAACTTTTTGACACATTTAGACTACTGTTTTGTGAGGTATTTTGCTTGTGCTGTCTTGAAGTGATTTCTACATATATACTCTGCAGGTCATTATACAGTGCATGGTTGAGGGTAAAGTTTATCAATAGTACAGATTTTATTTTGTAACCCACTTGCACATTGAGCAAGGGAAAAAAAGATTGTCGAAGTGCCTGTGTATCTGCTCTAATCTCTTATCCTCTTGTTTCTTACGTGAGATATACAATTTACAGAACTTAATTTCAGGAAAATTATATCATCTTTGTTCTGCAGATTTAAGAGTTTGTTTCCTGGCATTTGTGCAGGCTGTCTGACATATTACAGTTCTAGCACTGTGTCTTTTTAATTTGTTCAATGTCTGTTGTCGTGAGAGGGACTCCAAAGACTGAGACAGTACTCTTCAATAGGTTTCATCTTGTATGCATTTTATTTACAGATGCACTGCACTTGAACAGAACCCTTTCAGCTAAAGTCATCAATTCATCTTCCTCAGTGCTGATTTTATGGCATCAGCCAATTCATATACTGGTTTATATTAGTCATATTCCTCAGACCAGTCACACATTTGCTAAGATATCCCATATAATCGCATATTTTGGTTAGCAGTCAACGATTTGTTGTGTCAATCATCTTTTGCAAACATAGGAAGACAAAAGTTACCTGTTCATCTGCATCTATTGTTTGCAAGGCGTACGAATAAAGCAATCTGTGTTTCACATGACTGGTTTTTCTGAAGCCATCCCGACGTTTTGAGAGAAACTTATTTTCATCTACATATCATCCTAAAACATATGGGTGTCGGTATTAATTTTCTGTAATTCTATGTATCCTATTTTGTGTCCTGTTTGCAAAATTAGTAGTGGTGACCTGCACTCTTCCTCCAGTCTCAACCTTATTCAGTGTGTTCATTCAATGTAAAACCAAACTTGAATTGTGTCACGATCTGTTGCCTCTTTCAGGTTCACCACTCTTATTTCCTTTTCGCTATTCATTACTTATGTCTGTGCAGTGGTCAAACTTTGGTACATGAATAAATCTTTAAATGAGGTGTTTAAAATGTAGGCTTCATATTGGTGAATCTAAGCACTTTGCATTTTCACCAGCACTGTTAAAGTACACTGTGATGAGTAGGGGAGAAAATGATAAAGCCTGTAGAATATATACTTCCCAAGCTAGATGTGCCCTCTGGATTGTGCTAAATGACGAGCACTTAAGGGAGACAAATCAGTAATGGCTGGAGTCAGATTTGGCGAAGATCTGATTCAAGAACTTCGATTAGCCTGTTCAATCTTTCCTATATTTTGAGAGCATCATTGAGTATGAGACTTGTAATAATAATGACCACTTCATGATGGGATCATGTTGGATGGATGGTTATCTAAGCTAAACTGTCTAGAGTGATCAACCCCCATGCTTCTGCCACACCTTATTTGTGGTGCTTTCATGTAGGAATATGTCCCATGCCTGGGCAGACTATAATTAGCTTTTTGGGGATGCAAGTATTCCAAACAAAACATTCTCCAAAAGAAGAAAAAATCACCAGCAACTTTGGCTGGCTATAAGGTTTTAACCAAAGAAAGCCATTGAAACTAGTTGTCCTGCAAAACTTTTAGAAACCATATATTTCAACAGGGTAAGAACTTATTTTGAATTTGGGCATTATTATTCAAATAAGAGGGATGCAAATTTCAGGTCTTTGAAATACATCTCGTATCTCTTTCAATTAAAGAATTGCTTTACCATTTAAAACTAAAAAATTAGACACAAATGAATCACTTCTGGCCTAAGAAAATCATTGGCTTGGAGTATAGACCTCTCGGGAGTTCCCAAATACTTAACTGACCACCTGAATTTTAGAGAATGTTATAAACTATAAGCCTATACTGAGGACACTAGTAATGCTAAAATGTTGGAAAATTAGTACCTGGAAAAATAAATGCTTGTGATGAATTGAAAGTTGTTTGAAATACCTTAGTAAAGAAACAAGAATAAAAATGAAACAAGAATAAAAATTAATGAGAAGTGCATAAATTGTTGCAAATTATCAGGAACACACAGGAGTACTTTGACTTAAGTCGCTCATTTTTGCCACTCAAAGAACCGCTTGTAACAGCAGTTTATAAAGCCCTTTCAGCCTAGCTACAAACTGGCGAAAGAGGAGGCATAGTCGTGACGAGAGTGTAGCGCCACATAGCAAAAAATTCCTGAGAACATACACGCGAAGTCTGATTACCTAAAACATGTGTATCCTTAATTATCGAGTTACTTGCATTTCATACTTTCCGAGTGACTTGCAAATGTAATTCCTTCAAAGGTGACCAACAAAGAAAAGAAAATTAAGGCAGTGTTTGACGTTACATTATAAACTAGTTCTGTCGGTTGGGACTTAAATGTATTGAAATTAAATAATAATTACAGGTACGTCGTTCCCAATAATTCGAGTTCCATACCTCAACGGCTAAATACTTATAGGATCACTTCGTTGTCTTCTGTCTGCCTATCTGTTAAAAAAAAATTTTTTTTTCCAGGAATAGGTAGACGTACAAAGTTAAATTGTCACTAAGTCAATGCAATCGAAAGATGCGGTCGTTTGTCGCCTATTTTGAGACAAGCTCATCAAAACTTACAGGGTTCTTCCTGTTGACCTAGAATATTGAAATTTGGCAAGAAACAAAGGAAAAATTGTTATTTCACAATCGCATCAAACGAGAAAAAACTTATTTCTATCAGACCCTCTTTTTTTTCATAGGATCGGGCAGTTGGATTAAGTTGAAATTTGACACATACTATGTTTCCCTGGCGGTGTAACAGACGTAAGCTTCGAGGTCAATGCAACTAAAAGATAACGGCTGTTTAGGTCACGTACGGTATTTTGATTCTCGCAAACTCGCTCATCAAAACCTATAAGGTATTAGTACTACCCACTGGTCTAGAATCATAAAATTTGGGAAGAAGTTTCACAGTACAAGTAAAGGGAAAAAAAATCATAAAATGCTAATTTGTAATGTAACACGAAAAATAATTCTTTTCTTATTTGTTATTCGATTACAAGCTTGAAATTAAGACAATTTTCGAAAGTCTAGGAATCCGTGGGAGCGATATCAGGCTAGTATCAAGGTGGGTAACCGGCAAAAATCTTAGATTCTCTATTCGCGGAATCAATTGAATTGTATACATTCATAAGTAAGTCTGCACGGAACCTCAGTGCGCGAGCCCCACTAGCATCGGGCCTTTATTTTTTAAATTAATGTACAGGGTGATTCAGAAAGAATACCACAACTTTAGGAATTTAAAACTCTGCAACGACAAAAGGCAGAGCTAAGCACTATCTGTCGACGAATTAAGGGAGCTATAAAGTTTCATTTAGTTGTACATTTGTTCGCTTGATGCGCTGTTGACTAGGCGTCAGCGTCAGTTGATGCTAAGATGGCGACCGCTCAACATAAAGCTTTTTGTGTTATTGAGTACGGCAGAAGTGAATCGACGACAGTTGTTCAGCGTACATTTCGAACGAAGTATGGTGTTAAACCTCCTGATAGGTGGTGTATTAAACGTTGGTATAAACAGTTTACAGAGAATGGGTGTTTGTGCAAAGGAAAAAGTTCTGGACGGCCGAGAACGAGTGATGAAAATGTAGCACGCATCCAGCAAGCATTTGTTCGCAGCCCAGGAAAATCGACTCTCAGAGCTAGCAGAGAGCTGCAAATTCCACAGTCAACTGTATGGAGAGTCCTACGAAAAAGGTTAGTTATGAAACCTTATCGTCTGAAATTGGTTCAAGCACTGTCTGCAGCTGATAAGATTAAAAGAATCGATTTCTGTGATTTTATCCTTGCTCAAATGGAAACAGATGAATCTTTCGTTTCAAAGATTGTGTTTAGTGATGAAGGATGTTAAGGATATGGTGTTTCGGCCACCTCTCCCAGCCACCATTGATGATTTGAAACGAGAAATAACAGCAGCTATCCAAACTGTTACGCCTGATATGCTACAGAGGGTGTGGAACGAGTTGGAGTATCGGGTTGATATTGCTCGAGTGTCTGGAGGGGGCCATATTGAACATCTCTGAACTTGTTTTTGAGTAAAAAAAACCTTTTTAAATACTCTTTGTAATGATGTATAACAGAAGGTTATATTATGTTTCTTTCATTAAATACACATTTTTTAAAGTTGTATTCTTTTTGAATCACCCTGTATATTTTATTAACAGTATAACATTTACTTGTTTATTCCCTATAGTCGACACAGAAATACGGAAGTGTCTGTTCAACAACAAAAGCAAACATTTTTCTTATACCAAGCATATCTGATAGAAGAAAATGAGTCAAAAAATGGTCCCAGCCGTTGTTCTTAGTTTTTTTTTTCTTACGTGCAAGGTATACTTCACCCAATTCATAAAATGTGGCAATGCGAAATGATAGCGTGTGATATGACTGGACTTTAAGGATCCTGTTCTTCTGATAAACCTGAAATAGCAAAGAGCTGTCGAAAATTGTACTGTAGATTTCCGGAAATATATTTCAACTGTAAAAAATGTAGAAAATTACACTTCACCATTTTTCCAGATTTTGTTTCATCGCTTACTAGATGTCTGTAGCTTAACAGCCCTCTATTTTAGGTCCTGATTTGCCTTGGGGTTTTTGAGGACAGATGTAAGTCAGCGGAAACAGAAGTTCCCTCACGCTTATCACTGGCGCTGTTGTAGACGAATGTTTCATAGGAATGATAGTGCTATTTGCATGCAGTTCTTTCACGAAACCTGGCTGATCAGCGTTATACACAGCACAGCGGGAATAATAACTTCGTCTTTGTCAGTTATGAATTTTTGTCAATGGCATCTCTACATGTTTACTTGCTGCAAACGTCGAAATTTTCGTCTTCATGACGAATTTGCATAACTAGGTCGAATAAGCCTTGACAGCAATGTTATCAGCCGAATAAACCTGTAAATCAGTAGTTTTCATCAACATATAGTTTGGAGGAGACATCGGTAATGGTGCATGGTCTCTCACGAGCAGCCTTTCAAATATGTTTTCAAAAAATGGTTCAAATGGCTCTGAGCACTATGGGACTTAACATCTGTGGTCATCAGTCCCCTAGAACTTAGAACTACTTAAACCTAACTAATCTAAGGACATCACACACATCCATGCCCGAGGCAGGATTCGAACCTGCGACCGTAGCAGTCGTGCGGTTCCGGACTGAGCGCCTAGAACTGCTAGACCACCGCGGCTGGCAAATAGGTTTTCTTTTGCACTTCTGTGAGTTTCAGTGATAGGCATCTTTCTTGCTTCATATAATTATTTATACAATTCATATTCAGATTTTACGAAACGAAACTGGCTTTGCACACTCCTGAAGTTTTTCTCCCTCCTTCGTTTAACAAAAACTATACAGCCTTTCTTTGTCAGGAGAAAGCTATTACTGCACACGTTTCCTGAGGACTGGGAAGGTATTCTTGTTCCACTCCTATTGGGACAACCATCATTGTTCGTACCACAATTCACGGAATTGTCAAGACTTCTGTTTCCACAGTTTCTAACGAAATATTGATGTCATTCAAATTAATGGCCGAGAAATTAACAAGTAACACATATGAGAGTCTTCAGGAGAAGTAGGTGATATTCGGTTGGACACCATGTTCTTTATATTTCATCTTTGCAACTTTGAGAGCACAAAATGGATTCCACATTGCTGTGAAACCCTGAAGCTTGTGTGATGACAGGTGCTATTAGCAGATGTACATGAAGAAAACACAATGAATATGGTTCTACTTTGTTTCCATTGTTAAACTGATTCCACAAAACCAACTGGCAGCTGGTAGTTAGTATAGATGTTAAATGAGTTGCAGCGAATAGGAACTGTGTCAGAAACTATCAACGGCAACTGTAATTCGCTTAACACATTATAACTTGAGTTGTCAGGGTATCTGTTTACCGATGTACCGTCAACTATGGCTATGTACCTGCTGTGTTGCACGTGCCCGATCTGCTAGAGCTCCTATAGGGGTGTGCATTCCTCCAGGCGTCTACCAGGCTACGAATTTGGCAGCTCCAACATTTTTAAAACATACTTTACAGCTAAAATTGAGATTTTCTTCCTGTGTATTCTTACTGTATAAAAAATTCCAGGGTAAGGTTCGACATGTTGGATTGGACCCATTCCTTTGTAAGATGGGGGCAATGACGACATGCCAATCACTGCCATGTGGAAGTTTGGTGTGCTCTGGAAATGGCCAACATTTTATTATTTATTTACAATAAATTATACATAATTTTCAAGTCTGAACATTTTTCTATTTTTCGATGTAATCGCCAAGTCGAGCGATGCATTTTTGTAAACACTAGCAGTTTTTGTATGCCCATGTCATACCAGTCCAGCACTATGCCATTGCAGAAGCATCATGCGACCTCATCTTTCACGCCACTGTCGTCACTGAAACGCCTTCCAGTCAAATGTTGTTTCAACTAGGGAAACAAGTGGTAGTCACTGGGCGCCAAGTCCAGACTATAAGGTGGATTGGTCCCATCCAAACTGTTACAGAAGATCCAGGATTTGAAGGGCGACTTTAGGTGGGGGGGGGGGGGGAGGAGGGCGGCGGCGAGAGGTGTTGTGGAGAAGGCTTATGCTATTGCTCAACATTTCTCTTCTTTGCTTCTGAATCTCCCAAATGGTTCAAATGGCTCTGAGCACTATGGGACTCAACTGCTGAGGTCATTAGTCCCCTAGAACTTAGAACCAGTTAAACCTAACTAACCTAAGTACATCACAAACATCCATGCCCGAGGCAGGATTCGAACCTGCGACCGTAGCGGTCTTGCGGTTCCAGACTGCAGCGCCTTTAACCGCACGGCCACTTCGGCCAGCTCTGTATCTCCCACCTGAGTTATTTTAATGCCTGACAATACCTGTCCCAAAAAACCATGAAGTCGACCAGCAATATCTCCTTTCGATCCCAAAACACAGTTTCCATGACTATACTGGCAGAAAGTGTTCTTTTAAATTTCCGCACATGACTAGCGGTTGGTGTCAGGTGTGCACTGGAAATCCCAGATTCCATCACCCATGACTATTGATTCCAAAAGGTTGTCCTATTCATCTGCATAGCGTAGAAGAAACTTGTTGGAAGTTTCACTGCATTGCTGTGTGTGGTAGTCTGTCAGCATTCTTGGGACATAGCACACCAGAAATTTCAGTCAAGGTCCACTGAATGGTGCCTCGAGAAACGTCAGGAACAACATTTCAGAGCTCATCAAGTGTGATCCAGCGATCTTGAAGCATGATTTTTCAACCTTCGAAATTGTAAATGAATGTCAATTGGTTTAACGCCTTTCGCTCTCAAAACCGAAAAACTGGGCGAACTTTGCACCTGATGTTAGTGGCTAATAGGAGCTCCATTACAACTGGCTCGCAAGCCAAGACTGGAAGCTCCAGCAGATGTGCAATGGTTTCTGTAGAGTGTGGAGGGAGCAAGGGGAAAAACAATGTAGCCAACAGCCACAAAAACAGTTTTTCTATTGGGCCAGTGCTTTGGAAACCTCACTTACGGGATCACCTTCACATAAATTTTATATGGATTAACCACATTAAAGAAATGTGACAAATTTACTGTACATATATTTTTTTGCCTTGTGTATCCATAATTCAATGATTGAAGCGTAACAGTGGAAAAAGTGATTTTTCATAGTATTTCAGAGTGAAAATGGTGCAGTCCCAATGTTATTCCACATGTCAATGTAAAATTGGGACACTGATTGAGGGCATTTATAAAAATTGCAATGTTCATAAAGTAGAATACTACTATCCATATTTGGATAGGTCAATTTTTTTGGCACTACAGATCAAATCTTAAAGTGTACCGAGTTGACAAGAACGTCTGAAACTGCCCCAAAGTTATCTTGTTTCACAGTGTGAGTGAGCACAATGACACAAAAAGTCAGCATATGGTACCGGAATTAAAGTAACAATGATAAAGTTTATTGATGGCAAACCCAAACGCTATGAAGTATCATAATGGAAATTTTAGACCAGTTCCTGTGCTTGCAGAAAATAATGATGAATGAAGGGTGAGCACACCTCTTTGCAAATACACAGTTATCGTCAATATCCAGACCTGGTTCACCAACCACCAAAACAGAGAACACACAAGATGAAAAACCACAAAAAATTGGAAAACTTGTCACAAACTGACGTGTCAACAAAGTAACACAGAGCAAGAACCATGAAAAAATGGGACCGAAGACCTCACTGTTTGGTCGCCTCCCTCTAAATCATCCAATCATCCTTGAGGAAACAAGGTACATGTGCAGCATATAGAACAAGCAACATACTGCAGAAAAGATTGAAAAATACCTACCACCACCATAGACAATTCAACAATGCAGGTACATACCAGCTATTCTGCAAAGACTATTACTCTGTATATATATATATATATGAGACAGACTTGTAGAAATTTCTGGATAAGATACCTGTAATGAAAGCAAAACAGTGAAACAAACGAAAGTCAAAAGTGCATCCAAAACCTAAATTGGACAGTGAAAACATGTGTCCAAGCCACATCAAACAAACAAGACGCAGTACTCGGAAATAATGAGAAAACGTGAGTAAATGCTGTTGAAATACGAAACATAAACCATGAATAACGAACCATACCAAAGTCGTGCAAAATAATTACCAATGCCCACAGGTCATTCCAACTTGATGCATTTAAATTCCGGTTACACAAAAACATGTTTGGAACATAAATACAAACCTGTCATAGCTCAGGACAAGCCAAATACAGCAATAGTACGGCCAGAAAGGGACGTAAGCCATGACTTTTACCGGAATGTATACTTTAAATTAGGATTGCAAACAAAAATTCGGTGCAGACGATATCCTAACAACCATTACCTTTGCAGATAATATGTTGTACAAATTGACATCTGTACCTGATTTCCATTGGCAGCCACAGGACCCACACAATGTAAAATAGAGGGTAAAATGCATATATAATTTCAATAACAACAATGGTGTAACAAATTTCCTGATCTATCTAATGTGTATGTATGTATTTCAGAAAAAGAAAAAAAAAGCCTACTGAAGATGATATAATTATAGCAAAGCTTGTTTGAGTATTAAAGGAAAACAATGTTTGTGTACTTTCAAAAAGCAAGTCCCATCCTTAATTTCTTGATCAGCTTTGTAAGGTAAAGTGCGAGTAGTGAAATAATATTTTAAAACATCGACATTTGTTTACTAGCAGACATATATACATACAAATACATCAAAATATGAGGGGATAAACAGAGCCTGTTACTGTATCCATATTTGTCTCACACACCTAATAATGTCATAAACAACCGTATATTTCTCCTTCATTAGAGCTGAATTTTTCACTTAGCATGTTATTTAATGAAAATTGCATTATCAACTTACGTCTTTAGGTGCCAGCTCCGTGCTGTTGTAATAAAACCTAAATAATTTTTCGCTTTCGATTATCTGACCTTGCTTGTGGAAGAATACTCAGTATCCAAGCCGTTGTACAGCATTTGCTATTAGCCACGAAAGCAACATAACAATAATAATTATTAATAATAAAAACATGACACAAAAGGACGCAATCCACAACTCTAGAATCAGTGTGGACAGTGAAAATAGGTTAACTTCCGGAGTTAGCAGACGACGACACTGCCGTAACTTTCTTCTCTCACGAAACCATGACGTGGCGTGACGGCCAATGTGAATTGGCCTTTGTTGTGATATAGTTCTTGATTTTTCAGCGAATTACGCTTTGGTTGCAGACTTGCTGTTTCGAAAAGGAGCTTCTTTACGTAAATTTCTAAAATGTTCCGTCAAAATTATTAATTGCTAAATGGCGCTACACCTGCAACAATCGACCGACTAAACAACTTTGTTTGCAGTCTACACACAAACAGTTGTGAAACTCCCACAGCTTTTTCCAACTGCTGCTGGAGCGTTCCAAGTTTCTGGCATTTATAAACGCACTACATAACAATGGTCTATTTTATATATGGAGTGTAGAATAACACTCAAAAGGCAAATGATGTCGTCATTTTGTGTTAATTGCGCTGCTGTAAATAAATTATAGCAGTATAAAAACCTCCAAGATTATAAAAATCTCACCTAATTTTGAATAAATTAAAATGAGTCTGAAATCTACGAAGAAACTCGTGAAGCGAACTGCAAACGACACAAATCCTCAGGAAGTACATACCAAGCATGTTGATGTAGGTCCACTCATAAACAGTTGCTATTGAACCCAAAACACATTCATTACTAGTCTTAAATTTCTTTGTCCAATATCTTTGTCCAATATCTTTGTCAAAGATATTTGATAGTGTAATAGGGACTTTGTCAAATGTCGTCCAATATTTGATCAAATCTAGGGCCTCGCTGTATATTTGATCAAAGAAACCGCTTGTCTTCTGTTCACTGCAATGTGACATGTTACCACATTGAGCGCTAGCATCGCTGCAGCGTTCTATCGTCTGTATTGTTTTTATAACCATTGCCGGTAAATACAATTGGTGTGTGCCGACAACTACAAAATTAATAGAGATGTCTGAAGCTGATGAGGCGCTTTACAACATGAGGCACTCTGAATACAAAAATAGATTAAGAAGATTGGAGACGTAACCTGACCTGACCTGACCTAACCTAACATAACCCTCTCCTGTAGCAAGGAATCGGAGTGTTATAGTGAGCCTGTCTTCTGAAGATGTAGCAGTTCTTAAGTGAATATTGTGCTTTGTGATATGAGGATACACTTCATTGAGCACATACAGAAATGTATGCTCATCCATTCTTAAGTAATTGATGTACGACTTGACGTCTTCCACTGTAAGCTCACGTAACAAGTTTTCTTGAATGCTTTTATCGTGTCGTCTCGTAAAACCCAGGGCTTCACCCAGATTAGATTAGTTTTTCGTTCCATAGATCCGTGCTGAGGAGATCCTCGTGGATGTGGAACATGTCGATTTTTTTAAAGCTGAAATAACAATACTAATAGTATGAATAAATACATCATTTGTTTCTATTAAAAATTTCGCCAGTGGAGTAGGAGTTGGCCAGTAGTAAGCCTTTCAGGCTCCTTTTAAACTGATCTTTATTTCTAACTAAATTTTTTATGTTTCCTGGCAAATTATTGAAGATGAGTGTTCCTGAGTAGTGGACCCCTTTTTGAACGAAAGTAAGTGCTTTTAAGTCCTTGTGCAGATCATTTTTGTTCCTGGTATTGTATGTATGAACTGAGTTGTTTGTTGGAAAAAGAGATATATTATTTACGGCAAATTTCATTAAGAAGTAAATATACTGAGCGGCAGTAGTTAGTATACCCAGTTCTTTGAAGAGGTTTCTGCAGGAGGTCCGTGAATTTACTCCACAAATAATACGTATTACACGCTTTTGGACCTTGAAAACTGTTGTTTGACTTCAAGATTTACCTCAAAATATTATCCCATATGACATTATGGAATGAAAGTACGCAAGCTTTTTCATTTTTATGTTGCCTATGTCTGCTAACACTCGAATTGCAAATACAGATTTGTTAAGGCTTTTCTGCAGTTCTGTGGTGTGCTCCTCCCAACTGAATTTATTATCAAGTTCTAATCCCAGGACTTTTAACACTGTCAACCTCGTATGTATGGTTCCATTTTTTCCCCCCACTTCTTTTCCACATGTGCACACAATGCAATTGGAGTACGTAGAACTGCTGCGGTTAATAAGTTGTTGTCAGCCATCTTGAACTTTGACGAAAAATTTGATGACAGTGTAATACCCCTTCTAGCGCTACGTCAAAGATCTTTGTCAAATATATTGGACGGAATATTGGATCACATCTTTGATCAAATCTTTGACAAAGAAATTTGATAGTGTAATACCGGCCTAAAGCCCGGTCCACACGCAACGATCTGTCTGCGCAGACATCGGCGCAGATGTCTGTACATGCAAAAGATCGCTGCAAATGTGGTGTGTTCACACGACACAAACCCCAATCTACTACTCGCCCGCCATCTGTCGGTGTAGAAAAGAAATATCAGTAGCAAGCGACTACGCTCCCCGTAAACGTCAAAAATTTAATTCAGTTATTTTGATCTATAGAAATGGAGGAAGTTCTGTTGTGGCCTGTGTTCGCAACTTGTGTTGCAAAAAACATCCAGACCAACCGCAGGAAACAGAGAAAGCGGTCAAAATGGTGTAGACAGTGGCTGCTAAAGCGAAAGCAGTTTTCTCACGTAAATTTACTGCGAGAGTTGCAGGGCGAGTCTAGCGACTGGCGAAATTATTTGCGGATGGATGTCGAAACTTATAATTATCTCTTAAAGCTTGTAGTCCCTCATATTATGAGAAAAAAATACTTGTATAGAGAAAGGCAAAATCTCCTCATGAACGGCTGGCGGTAACATTAAGATTCCTAGCAACAGGAAGGAGCTACAAGGATTTGGAATTTTCAACTGCAATATCGAAACAAGAGTTGAGTGAAGTAATACCCGCAATTTTCAATTAGAGCATTGTATGCTGCTGCCTTTTTGTCTCAGTCACTATATTCTTTACATTAATCTTCCACAAACATGGGTGGTTTCTATATATTTCAATGAATTCACTTACAAACTCTCGAGAACACTGACGAGTATCAGCCATTTTAATGCCCTGTGCGCACAAATACAAACACTAGACTGAACAAACAGCTGCTTCGCGCCAGATTTGCGGCGATCTCCTGTCCACACGCTCCAACTTGTCTGCGCAGATGTGGTTTGAACCCACAGATTTGAGAGGTTTCGCTCAAACCTCCAACTCCAACTTCCAGGTTTGCACACACCTCAGGTTGGTGCAAATCTTCTGTCTACACGCAACGATCTGTCTGCGCAGATGTGATGTGCGCAGACATTTGCGCAGACAGATCGTTGCGTGTGGACGGGCCTTTTCCAGTGATGCTACTGCAACTCTGCTTCTGTGAACCATATTCATATATGTTACGTTGCACCAAGATTTCACTATTATATGCCGACTATAACAGGAAACGGGATAATTACGCTTCCCATTTGGTACTGGAAAAGTCACTACCTCGTTTAGTTACTGCAAAATGTGGGAAGTCGCACCATTAAAAACAGTTTGTTCTCCATTTATAGCATTCCATGTTTCTGTTACTACACAGCTGTCTCTTGGAGACAGTTGTCAAAACTTTCAACAGCTGAAGCGGCTGGGGTGTACAAACCCGACTCGATAGCCTGCATTTTTTTTTTTTTTTTTTTTTGTTGTCCTATGAAGTTTCGTGACTGTTTGTCACAGTCTTCGCGCATCTCTCGTCTGACTTCATTTAGCGATTACAGCATCGCCTACCGCTGATTGGAAATTTTTATAGTAAGCTCATTGAGGTTATGATCAACGAGCTGCTGCTTGGTTTAACATTGAAACAAAGATTGGGATATTCTTTAGCTGTTTTAGAGGTAACAAGCCCAAGAAAAGGCGAGAGGAAGCTGTAGACAAAGAAGTGGCTATTGCAAAAAAAGAAATTCATTCACACTCTTTTACTTAGGAGGTGGGAGCCGATGATTTTCGTAATTATCTGAGAATGGAAGGAAGTTACATTTTGGAGCAGCTGAACATCATCAAACCATTATTAACAAAAACGAATAGTCATGAGAGAGGCTGAAAGCTCCAAGGAGAGAGTGTTAATTACATTATGGTTTTTAGCCACTGCCATAAGTTACAAGAATTTCAAATTCAGTGCAATTGTAGCTATTCAATTGTTATCTAAAATGCCTCCTGAAACCTGTGATGTGAACCGTAATTTGCTCTTCATAACAGAAGGTGTGGTGACAGGCTGGATTTTTTAAAAACTTCTAACATTGAAGCAAGTAAATTATAAGAATAAAAGTCTTTCAGCTGTCCATATTTCGGCTTTTAGATTTATTTTTCATTAATATCGGATATGAAATCTGGTATGTCTATATTTCGGTTTTTTTGTTTTCAAAAAATCTACACTCTACTCCAGGGGTGGCCAACTAATGTTAGAAGTGGGCCATGTTATTAACTTCTATCAGTGTAGTGGGTCAGACATAAAAGATTCAGTGAAGGCACTAAACCAATGGTAACAAAATACAATTTTTCTAGGTAGTCAGACAGTATGTGCTTATATTAGGTTACTTATTACAAATTTTAAATGAAAATGAGAATCAATGATGTGGTGTCACCGCCAGACACCACACTTGCTAGGTGGTAGCTTTTAAATCGGCCGCGGTCCATTAGTATACGTCGGACCCGCGTGTCGCCACTGTCAGTAATTGCAGACCGAGCGCCACCACACGGCAGGTCTAGAGAGACGTCCTGGCACTCGCCCCAGTTGTACAGCCGACTTTGCCTGAAATGGATTACTGACAAATACGCTCTCATTTGCCGAGACGATAGTTAGCATAGCCTTCAGCTACATTTGCTACGACCTAGCAAGGCGCCGTATTCAATTGATATTGAGATTCTATTAATGTATCATCAAGAGCGATGTTCTACAAATGTGGATTAAAGTTAAGTATTCCAGAAGCTACGTACTTTTCTTTATAGCATTCATTACGTATCCTGTTTCAGACCTCACGCCAGCCTGCGTGAGTTTAAGCGCGTGCCTTTCGGCTTCCTCTCATTGTGTCTAGGCTGTCTTGTCTAGACACAACAAATGAAAAATAAAATGAATAAAACGATAGCTTAATGAGACAAATAACTTTTTTGTGTCAAAATTCTCCTATTTCCACCCAGATAGCTGTCTGTTATCAAATATATTGTTTTAGATTTCTAAATTCTCATTCCCTCAAAAAGCTGCTTGCAAATGCATATGCTTCCGAATAAGAACCGTTGTTGAAGCGCTGACTTGGATCCTGATCAGGTTTGATGTATTTTTTTGTATACAATTCTATCAGTTCATTCTGCAGGTAACAATGGTGGGGAGTTTTAAGGCTTTCATTACTTTTAAGTTCAGTCAAATCTATCTATAGCTGTTGCATGGTGTCTTCAATCTTAACCTCAAAAGGATTTTGTATCACTTTCACATATGGCTCTTGATGTTTAAAATCGGTATGTCCTCAAATTCATTCCATATTATTTGCAGCAAAGACACGTACCTGTCAAAATCCAGTATCTCTTGATTTTGCATAAACAAGATCCCCAATGTCCCAACTGTCTTTTTCCTATCTGTTCCTAGAACAAGATAAGCTTTTTAATAAATGCTTGAATATACACTCCTGGAAATTGAAATAAGAACACCGTGAATTCATTGTCCCAGGAAGGGGAAACTTTATTGACACATTCCTGGGGTCAGATACATCACATGATCACACTGACAGAACCACAGGCACATAGACACAGGCAACAGAGCATGCACAATGTCGGCACTAGTACAGTGTATATCCACCTTTGGCAGCAATGCTGGCTGCTATTCTCCCATGGAGACGATCGTAGAGATGCTGGATGTAGTCCTGTGGAACGGCTTGCCATGCCATTTCCACCTGGCGCCTCAGTTGGACCAGCGTTCGTGCTGGACGGGCAGACCGCGTGAGACGACGCTTCATCCAGTCCCAAACATGCTCAATGGGGGACAGATCCGGAGATCTTGCTGGCCAGGGTAGTTGACTTACACCTTCTAGAGCACGTTGGGTGGCACGGGATACATGCGGACGTGCATTGTCCTGTTGGAACAGCAAGTTCCCTTGCCGGTCTAGGAATGGTAGAACGATGGGTTCGATGACGGTTTTGATGTACCGTGCACTATTTAGTGTCCCCTCGACGATCACCAGTGGTGTACGGCCAGTGTAGGAGATCGCTCCCCACACCATGATGCCGGGTGTTGGCCCTGTGTGCCTCAGTCGTATGCAGTCCTGATTGTGGCGCTCACCTGCACGGCGCCAAACACGCATACGACCATCATTGGCGCCAAGGCAGAAGCGACTCTCATCGCTGAAGACGACACGTCTCCATTCGTCCCTCCATTCACGCCTGTCGCGACACCACTGGAGGCGGGCTGCACGATGTTGGGGCGTGAGCGGAAGACGGCCTAACGGTGTGCGGGACCGTAGCCCAGCTTCATGGAGACGGTTGCGAATGGTCCTCGCCGATACCCCAGGAGCAACAGTGTCCCTAATTTGCTGGGAAGTGGCGGTGCGGTCCCCTACGGCACTGCGTAGGATTCTACGGTCTTGGCGGGCATCCGTGCGTCGCTGCGGTCCGGTCCCAGGTCGACGGGCACGTGCACCTTCCGCCGACCACTGGCGACAACATCGATGTACTGTGGAGACCTCACGCCCCACGTGTTGAGCAATTCGGCGGTACGTCCACCCGGCCTCCCGCATGCCCACTATACGCCCTCGCTCAAAGTCCGCCAACTGCACATACGGTTCACGTCCACGCTGTCGCGGCATGCTACCAGTGTTAAAGACTGCGATGGAGCTCCGTATGCCACGGCAAACTGGCTGACACTGACGGCGGCGGTGCACAAATGCTGCGCAGCTAGCGCCATTCGACGGCCAACACCGCGGTTCCTGGTGTGTCCGCTGTGCCGTGCGTGTGATCATTGCTTGTACAGCCCTCTCGCAGTGTCCGGAGCAAGTATGGTGGGTCTGACACACTGGTGTCAATGTGTTCTTTTTTCCATTTCCAGGAGTGTATTTAGTTATGTCAACTAAGAAAAGCATGGCCATGTTGCCATACACACACCATCAGAAAAATGATGCTCATGTATCACCTCATTACAAGCAGACATGCACATGGCTACACGTACAGCCACCCACAATGTGTCAGACACCTGTGTCGCTTTTCGAACTACTGTAGTATGTCGACTAACTAAACTTTGTTCCTGAATTCAAACAAATTATATATATTTAACCCAGATGACTCTATGATTCCTCCAGAAGAATTGTATGCATAGAAGTACAACAATTAAAATAACTCACATTGTTGGAGTTGTGGAACATTTTTCAAACAATAAAACGTAAATTTTAATTCCATTGTTGACGGAGTGTAGCCAACAGTGATATACTGGTGCCACAGTCGTTTGTATAGAGCTTTGAAAATCACTCTTCTGCAGCAATGGATGAACTGACTGACATAATTTTGCGTGGGTGAGTAAACATTATTATGAATATTTATTATTTATATTATTTTTATGTTAATAACTCTTTAAATGTTTAATCTTATGTACAGTGGTAAAAATGATATCTAGAAATAGTTTCATAGGTAGTATTTGCGCCTTATTTCTAAACATCCTTCCAGAAGGATGGTAGGAATATGTGATATCTTTCAGATTTACTTGCAGAATAAGGCTTACACTAAATGACCAATACGAAATTCTGTACAGCAATGATAATTTACCAAATAATCGTGTAGATGTGGCCCTAACTCTTCCTCTGAATGCCACAGGTGACATTACTGACAAAGAGGTGCTGAGAATAATCCTTGAATAGAGAACTTACCTGCAAGTCAGCTAAATGCAAAAGTTTTGATTACTGATCCACATAGTCAGACATTGACTCTAGATTCACCAATGGAAACAAATTCTTTTCAGAAAGAACAAATACCTGGTACATCTTCAATGTGTAGCAACAACAGAAATAATAGAGGAAGTTAGCATCAGATATCTCAGTCAGCTATTCCTCCTCTATCAAAAAAATGTAAATGGTATTCTTTTTCAAAACGCAATTCTAGGAAAGAAGAAAGTTGTAACTGGACAAAAGACAGCATTCCTGAATCAACTGTAGAATGACCTGTAATGAATACTGTATCTAACAAAAAAGGTAGGAGTGCTTAAGAATAAAATGATTTTTTTTTTTATGAAGAGGTTATTAGCCTGATGGTTACATATAATAATCAGCATGCTGCAAAAAAAAAAAGAAAAAAAATTGCATAATGCACTGAAAACAAATTGCGGGTTTTTATAGCTGTTCTTCTCCTTAGTGGGTATGTTGTGATCCCGAGGAGGAAGATGTACTGGCAAGGAGAAACTGACAGCCATAATGAACTTGTCTTCAGTGCCATATCAAGTGTAATAGCATAACCGGAGCGAGTGATATGGTCGGGGTTGTAAGGCGTGGCTGGGTAGAAGAAGGTGGCTGTTTTTAGCAATCTTCCTCTTTATTGTTGGTTCTCCCAATACATTTTCCGGTAAGTCAGCCCCACCACTCGTGTCGTGGTGGAGACGAGCTGATGCACGCAGTCCGGGGAACGCGACGCCGCGCTCGGTCAGCGGCTGCGCACGCGGTAGGAGGTTAGCGGCCCGAGGCCCGGCCCAGCTCGCCTCCTTCAGACGCAGCGGCTCGTGATGACGCCGGGAGTCGCCGGTGCAGCAGTGGGCAACGCCCCCCGCCGGCCAGTCCTCAGGGACAGCGTCACTGATGATGACGACGTGACAGCGACCGAACGCCCAATCGGTCGAACCGCATCCCGACGCCCACCTCTGATGCCCTTAAATAGTGCAGACCGCTGCTGAATCCGCCAGTTACGCGGCGGTGCGTTTATTAGAATGTTCTCGATGAGTTGGCTAACACAACCGCACCACACGCGGCCCGCGCCTGCATAATTCTGCTAATGCTGCGTTCTGATGGCTGCCGCGCACGTACACACACCTGCATAACGCGCTGGTCAGCCTTCGCCCGCAGTTTGCCGTGAGGCTGGCGTATCGCACAGTGAAACACACTAAATCACAATTTCGCACCATATTTCATAGCAATTACCCCTTGTCCTCTACAATTCCTCTCTTTTACGAAAAGAGATGTCGTTCCTGAATTCAACCAAAAAGTCAAAACAAGTACAGTTCACTTCACAAACACTGCAAAATGCGATTGATTCACTATTTACACTGTGTTCTTTCACTTCCATCCTCAGTATAATCTTTGTCCATAAACATTACTCTGTGTTCTGCTGCAGTGCATCACAACTGTTCAGTGATTTTGTCTGGACCCTTAGGTTGAAGGTTGGAAGGGGCGAGATTTGGGCTACCTTCCTCTTGAGCCGATAGTATACTAATCCTACAACAAAGATAAAAATACAGGTGGCGGTGGTTGATGATCCAATAACTAGTAAGCGTTGGTTATGCTCATTACGGTACTCAGGCACTTGTTGAAAAAGATGTTCCATAGTTATACGTCCATCCTCAGCTGCTAGCACCCGGTCCAAAGAGGCGAGCAAAGTCGGGTCTAATGTGCTATTCAAAAGAGTGACATTTTCTTTCGTGGAGAATACCACCGGTTGGTCGGGAACGTAGATCAATGTGCGTGTTATGTTCATGATTGTAGCTCCAGTAATCACGGCTGGTAAACGGAAAGTTGGCCCTGAAATGTCACACTGTGTGCCGTTAATTAACAGTCCCTGCCCCTGCAATTCTATTCTTTGTGTACTCCCTTGCTTACCCTGCTCGTAACAAACGCAAATAACGACTGTGTTTTCCATTACTGAAAATACCCAATGTGGACCCACTTGCTGAAAGAACTGCACCGTGCGTGCTATAATTTCCTTAGGGCACTCTGCAACTGGTTCTTGAGAGCGGAATAGAGAACACTCACAGGATTTGGGGACAGTGTGTAACAATTTCGTGGGGCAGATGGTAACTGGACCTGTTCGACAACGCAGCAAGTGTTGTGTAGTGAGGAACGCATGAGCTTGTCTGTTACGTGCCACTAACAGTATTTCCCGTACGGTTGATTGTACGAATTTTTGGAAAATTTGCAACTTCACTGGATACGTATGCAAGGCATAATATACAAATTTATAATCCTTACATGTTAATGGTATTATCATATGAATTCTCAGCAGGGTACCCGTCCGCGTATTGGTAACAGTGGCCATTTTGTAGTACAGAGATAAGTGTTCGTCTGTTAATGTCATCAGTAGTTCCAGGGATGCAGGCAGTTCTGATTGAACTTTCCGTAATCCTTCCCGATGTCGTTCCGAAGGTAACAGTACCGGGATTGGGTGCCCGCACATTGCGTGCAACAAAGCCTCCTGTAGTTCCGTGGCTTCTATGAGTGCTTCCGTAATACTATCAGCAAGAAAACGGAGCAGCTTAGCGATTATCAGCTGTGAATCGATGTTATCCAACCGGTACTTGATTATACCTAAGTCGTGATTGGTTGTGTCGGCTGTGGCCTTAATGTGGGACATCAAGGTCGCGGCCAAAGCTCGCAATTGGCGCGTATTATTAACTACATCTTTCTCCAAACTCTCTAATTGGGTTGTGTGTGTGTAATGTCCTTATGTTAGTTAGGTTTAAGTAGTTCTAAGTTCTAGGGGACTGATGACCTTAGATGTTAAGTCCCATAGCGCTCAGAGCCATTTGAACCATTTTGGGTTGTGTGAAGATCTAGCATTCCCTGGTTGCTATTCACATTATCCTGTACCTGCTGTAGCGTTTCATTAATACTTTTAATATCTTCCGCGTCAGCGGTCCCAAAAACAGTTTTTAGGATACGGCCACCTGCGTCTAACCATCCTCTTTTTCTAAGGACGTGCGGGATTAACCCTGCAGTTTGCCGCAACTGAGCTTGTAAGCGTGCAAAAGCTGATCGTAGTAGCTGATATTCCCCCTGTGTGTCATAAAACGTTGACTGATTAGCCACCATGGAATGAAGTTCATTCAATGTAACCTCTAATTTACAGATTTCGTCTTCAACCGCCCACATATTACAGTCCACCCTTAAGGTTCATTGATGTCCAGACATAATTACGTCCGCTTGTCGCGAGAACAACACACCACTTCATATAGGACGTACCTTCAAGGTTTCAGCTAAGTTGCAACAGCAAAACAGAATAACTATGCTGAGAGATAGTGCACACCTTCCCTCTTCCCTCTTCAGCGCAACCCATGACGCTGGAACTGCTGGTCTTACCAGAACGTCACGCCTTCTGAGGAACAAAAGAAAAACAACTCACATTAGCTCTTCCTTTTTACGCGTGGCCTAAGAGCATAATAGCATATCTGATCGCTTCCACAATTAACTTGGTTCTCTTGTTTATCTACTCCTTTCTTAGATTCATCTTTCTCTCCACTAGAAGTTACTGCAGACAAAGAAATAAGTTCCTCAAAATTCCCCTTGAAAGGCTCACATGCACAACAGTAGGGCGAGTTGGAAGCTGTAATTTTACATTCACCGGCGATGTCATCTCGATCACCTAGAAAGGACCTTGATAACGGAATACAAATTTTTTCGTTTTGCCTTTTGGCACATACGGATTAGTCATCATCACTCATTGTCCTACATGATGTTTGTGTAAGGCTGTATTTCTATTGTGAACTTTATCCTGTCTCTCTAACGCTTTAGTGTTCATTTTTTTCAACTTTGTGGATAAATCCTTAACAGCCGAAGTATCGGTTCCTGGTGGGGTCTTGAGCAATTCAAAAGGAGATGGCTTCTTCCGACCGAACAGTACTTCATACAGAGACAATCCTGTACTTTCATGCACTTTTGAGTTATACGCCGCGGTTATAAACGCCAATAGGGGAATCCCAATTGTTGTGTTGCGAATTTACATAATAACTTAACATCTTAGCTATTGTACGATGAACTCTCTCGGTCCGACCATTAGCCTGCGGGTGTAACGCTCTCGTTCTCAATTTCTTTATATGCAACAACTTGCATCACTGTTTCATCAAATCGGACATAAAGTTTGACCCTTGATCTGTAATTACAGTGTCAATTGTTCCGAATTTCAATATCCATTGATGTACCATCAGCTGTCAAGGACACATAGCGCGAAAAATGATCTATTATTGTTAAAATATAGCGATTACCCGCTGGTGTTTGTACAAACGGTCCTAAGACGTCTATCCACTTCCGGTAGTCGTTGCAACCCAATTTTCTGATGACTCAATTCCACCCATTGAGCACACAGAATGCAATTCTTCACGTACTGATCGTCGTCTTGCCTACGTGTTGACCACCAGTAACTCTGTGCTACCCTCCTTTCCGTTGCTCTTCGACCCAAATGACCAGAAAACATTGAATCATGTGCTTGCCTTCGCAATTTGTCTGGTACGACTATGCATGGACCATTCCTAGTTTTACAGTACAATATCCCATCTTCCACGACGAACTGTTGCTGCGAGGTAAATCGCTGACAATCTGTGTCGGCGGTGCCTCTACTCATTCGTTCTGATTTATTCCTGTGCATTCCATGGCGCCTACTTTACGACTCAGACCATCCGCGTTTCTGTGCGATTCACCCGGTCGATGAATCACTTCAAAATCGTACTCACTAAGACACAAAGCCCACTTAGTTAATCTACTAATTGAGTCTTTAAGCCCTAACAACCACTTAAGTGCTGCATGGTCAGTAATCACCTTGAAACGTCGTCCATACAAATAACACCGGAAATAGGTTATTCCGAAAATTAATGTCAATAACTCCTTCTCGGTTGTTGAGTAATTTTTTTCTGCATTGTTTAGCTGTCTGTAAGCATATGCTATCGAGTGTTCCTGCCCATCTATTTCCTGAGATAATACAATACTCAAAGCGAAATTTCTAGAGTCACAAGATAATATAAACTGTTTACTAAAATCTGGAAAAGCCAAAACCGGACTAGATGTTAACAAATTTTTTAACTTTTGAAAAGCCTCTTCGCATTCTGCTGACCAGTGAAATTTTGCTCCCTTTTTCAACAACTGCGTGAGGGGCCTTGCAATTTCCGCAAATTTTCGAATATACCTCCTGTAAAAATTGGCGAGACCTAAATAAGACTGCAACTCTTTTACTTTTGTAGGTGTCGGAAAATTCATTACCGCCTCTACAAGTTTTGGATCCGTGCGGTCACCCTCCTGCCCTATAATATGACCTACATAACGGACTTCTTGCAACAAAAAATGACATTTTTCAATTTGAAGAGTTAACCGTGCTGCTTTCACACGATCGAAAACTTCGCGCTAACGGCGCACATGTTCTTGCACGTCCTTTGAGAAAACAATTATGTCGTCCAAATATATCATACACTGATTAGGTTTCAGCCCTCGTAACACGCTATCTAGTAACCGTTGGAAGGTTGCCGGAGCATTTTTGAGTCCGAAAGGCATTCGCCGATACTGAAAATGACCTGTAGGTGTTGAAAAAGCTGTCTTCGGTTGGTCTGCCAGGCAGACCTCCAACTGGTGGTAACCGCTTCGAAGATCCAAGGTCGTGAAGTACCGACATTGACCCAAATTATCCAGAGTTTCAGTGATATTAGGCATTGGGTATGCAGCCGATACAGTTTTTTGATTCAGGAAACGATAATCACAACGAAAACGATATGCCTTGCCCCCATCAGGTGATTTTTTACCCACTATTACGACAGGAGCGGACCAGGGACTACTACTGGTTTCTATTATCCCATCCATAAGATGTTGATTAATAAATTCTTCCATGATAAGCTGTAAACTTTTTGGAACACGATGTGGACGTTTATACGCAGGTGCTTCATTCCCAGTGGGGATGTAATGCTGAACTAACAGTGTGGCGGGCAGTGGGCCATGAGAATTAAATAACTCTTTATATTCCGTCAAAAGGTTCTCCATAACATCTCAGTGTTGCCCTGCTAAATGTACTACTTTACCCCTCAGTGTGGACCAGCTGAAAGACTCTCCCTCATTGTGTAATCTACTGCGAAATCCTTACCTAGTTCATCTTCCCCTATTATCTCTAGATTCGCTATTACGGTACCTCATGCTAACTGCACCCCTTCAAGGCCAAAATTATCAATACTGAGAGGCACAACCTTTTTTCCTTCTATCTCTCGCACGTAGGACACGTTACGGCGTGTAAAACACTTCATTTTATGCAGCAGCTCATTCTCAGACAAAGGTTCAACGACATACATCGAATTTACCGGTACAATAGATCCAACATCTGCCCAGATTACTTTCCCTGTACCCTTCGGTATAGTATCCCGCGAGTTAACCCTAAGGGACCTTGTACGCAGTTTAATTGGCCCACCCGACGTCTGAGCGATTCCTTGCAACAGTAATGGTTTTTCGGCCGCAGAACCTAGGCGAAATTGTATTCCGTCCAGTTCTACTGTACGCCGTTCCAGGTTAACTTTTGCGTGATGCGCAACCAGGAAATCCAATCCGAGTATGACATCATAGCTGCTGCCAGCAACTGGAAGAACTTGTACCTTCACCTGGAAGTTCCTCATTTCCACTCGGAAGTTTAACACCGCTGATCCGAGTGACTTCACCTGTCCCCCACCCACGCCCAGCGTGGTGGTTTTAATTCTACTTTACCGAGTACATGTCTACTCGCCACGGATTCCTGAGACCCGGCAATAAAAATTTACACAGTCTGCCCCTCACCAAGCTGGTCAGAAAAAAGTCTGCCACTGATTCTGCACTAGCATTAATCCTCACAGGGGGTGTTGCACAGTGGACACACCACCCCCTGCCCTGTTTAACGGAGGGGAGTGAGGCGCACCTTGCGGTTTCCTGTCATGTTTCTGCCAGGACCCATTGCAATTACGCTCCATATGACCCCAACGTCTGCATTTTCTGCATTTCACTTCCTTGCAATCGCGTCTAATGTGTCCCATCCGACCGCATCTGAAACATTTTATTTCTGCATTAAATACTGCTTTCCTGTCCTGCGTCTTTGTTACTGCTTCAAATTCCTCTAACGCCACAGCAATTCCGACTGCCTCATTGAGAGTCTTAGGGAATTCCACCCTAATATTGCGGGAGGTTTCAGGTTGTATTTCCCGCAAAAATGCGTCTAGTGCCCTCTGCTCAGCTTCCTGCAGAATGGCTTCATTGACCCTATCGGAATCCGTTGGCTCATAGGTATTAACATTAATTTTTGAAATTCGATCTACAAAAGCTTCTATTCATTCCCCATTCCTTTGAAACATTCCTTTCAATTGTTCCTGATAATATGTAGACGTATTTTTCCTCTGATGCCTTTCCAGCAACTCTTTTTTTGAATACTTCAAATGTCCGAGCATCCTTTAATTCTTCATGGCATGTAACGTACGCTCTGGCATCCCCAGTTACGTTCAACTTAGCCACATGCAAAAGTGTTTCTGCACCCCAATTTCCCAATATAGCAGCCGTGCTAAGGTTCTCAAAAAAAATCATAACATCCTCCCCAGCTTTTCCCCAGAAAGGGGTGACCAAAGACGAAGCGTTAGAGTCAAGAATTACTGCATTAACAGGAAACCGTTCCTTGCTCGCTTCTTTAGACCGAGCAAGTTCTATCTCTGATTCCAAAACTCGCTCAAGTAGGTGCTGAATAGCCACCTCGGCTGACACAGATTGCTCCATGACTACCAGCTATCGAATCAAGACTAGAGTAAGCCCAGAAAGAAGAACAGGAAGGGAAGACGGACTATGCTACAGGTTCAGATAAACCACCAAACGAAAAGTTGACACTTACTTGTCATGTTGCAGGAGTTGCTGATCCATTTTTGCCCTTCTCAGGTGCCACATATCCTCGTCGATTACCAGCCACAGTTTCCTCCAAATTCAGGGAAAAGACCTTTACTGTCACCAATTGTAACAGGAGTGTGTGATGCGCAGGTTGCCTGACTGACACCACTTGCAATAGGATGACCGGAGTGGGTGACATGGTCGGCGTTGTAAGGTGTGACTGGTTAGAAGAAGGTGGCTGTTTTTAGCAATCTTCCTCCTTATTGTTGGTTCTCCCAATACATTTTCCGGTAAGTCAGCCCCACCACTCGTGTCGTGGTGGAGACGAGCTGATGCACGCAGTCCGGGGAACGCGACGCTGCGCTTGGTCAGCGGCTGTGCAGGCGGTAGGAGGTTAGCGGCCCGAGGCCCGGCCCAGCTCGCCTCCTTCAGACGCGGCGGCTCGTGATGACGCCGGGAGTCGCCGGTGCAGCAGCGGGCAACGCCCCCCGCCGGCCAGTCCTCAGGGACAGCGTCACTGATGACGACGACGTGACAGTGACCGAACGCCGAATCGGTCGAACCGCACGCCGATGCCCACCTCTGATGCCCTTAAATAGTGCAGACCGCTGCTGAATCCGCCGGTTACGCGGCGGCGTGTTTATTAGAAGGTTCTCGATGAGTTGGCTAACGCAACCACGCCACACGGGCCAGCGCCTGAATATTCTGCTAATGCTGCGTTCTGATGGCTGCCGTGCACGTACACTCATACCGACGCTCGTTGCAAAACTGTGTCACCTGCATAATGCGCCGGCCAGCCTTCGTCCGCCGTTTGCCGTGAGGCTGGCGCATCGCGCACTGAAACACACTAAATCACCATTTCGCACCATATTTCCTAACAATTACCCCTTGTCCTCTACATAAGGGATCAATTCGATTTTATTATGAACAATCTTCATGTTTGTAACAATGATGAGCTAGATCCAAATGATAGATTTGCAAAATTCAGAAGATTGTTATCCATGCTCACTGAGAGATTTATAACATTGGCACCACATGAGCGCCATCATTCAGTTGATAAGTAGATGGTGCCATATTTTGGACGACATGGGTGTAAACAAGTCGCTGAAGGTAAATAACTGATTTTAAAAAATTGCATTATGTCCAAATAATTTCAAGTGTTTTCATAATGGTATATGTTTCAGGAAAACCAGTTCAATACAGATATAAGTTCTGATATGGAGGTACCAGTGATGGACATCTAATGTAGCTGGAACCTTATCAGGGGGCTCGAACTAGCGGCGAAAAGCATGAGGGCGAGGGTCTGGGGTATGGAGTTATATGTACGTATGTTGATCAGCTGCTGCAAAATATCCCATACCGATTTTTCTTTGACAACCTGTTTACCAGCGATCAGCTTCTGCAAGATCTCAAAAAAAGAGGCATTGAAGGTACTGGGGCAATCCGCCGGAATATAATACCTAAAAACTGCATTTTGTCTCCACCAGAAAAATTCAAGGAGGAGAAAAGAGGAACACACAAGTCCTGTTTCTGGTAAAAGTCTGAACATATACGTTAAAATGTTATGCTCTGATATAAATGAACATGTTAATTAACTTACTTTTGTTTCAGGAATATCATTTGTCATGTGGAATGATAACAGTGTTGTTACTTTGGCTACCAATTACGACCAGGTTCTGCTACTGAGACAGGTAGGCCAATTCTCCAGGGAGAAGAAACAGAATGTTTCAATGCCTCAACGTAGATTGTTCCAAGCATATAACAATCATATAAGTGGAGTAGATCACGCAGATCAAAATATATCCTTATATAGAACATCCATAAGAGGCAAAAACTGGTATTTTCCTGTAATAGCACATCTAATCGACGTTGCTGAACAAAATGCTTGGAATCTGTACAGGTCAATTGACCATCTTACATTTAGGCGCCGTATTGCCATTGCCATACTTAACAGAAATAAGAGGATTATCGAAAGTAGAGGGCGACATTCCAGCCTAAATAAAGCGAATGACGTTATGATGGAAAAGAACATTATGTTGATGATTTGGCAGTAGATGGCAAAACAAACAAGAAAATACAACTGCAATGCAGAATGTGCAAGAAGAAGACCACCACTAAGTCTCTCATGTGTGATTTGGCTCTCCATGTTTCATGTTTTCTGTCTTTCCATACAAAATTGTAGTTGATGTAAAATTGTTGAAAATGTAGTCATATTAGCCTGCCATCCTTCTAGAAGGAAGACCTATTGTGACTAGACATAAATGAAATTGTTATCAAATCTGTTTTCTGTGTATGTAATAACAAATGCTAATAAAATATCAGAATATAAACAAAAAATTTTTAAAATTTTATTACTCGACTGTATGGGTTAAATAACATAAACACCTGCATGTGAGTGACAGGAAATATGCGACCTTGGGAGCTGACTATTAAGCAACGTCCAGCCATTGCAACAGTGCAGAGTGAGTCTGACTGATTAACTGACCCGAAACAAAGAACCGTGTGATTGCAGGTCGGGTCGCCACTGGGCATGGCACGGTGGCCAACTTAGCACATGCTTGATTCAGATGTGGGGAAACATGTGGCAGGTAGTAGGTAAAGAAGAGGACAGCCAGTAGGTAAGCAACTGGGCAACAACTCCTTGCCTCACATATATATTTGTTTGTGTCAACATGCAATTGAAAAAGCAGATTAATTTTAAAACATTGTCCTCACTTACTACTTTGTCTGAAAACACAGCTACTTCATCGAGCTATGGTGGACCAGATTCTTTGTGACCATGTGCCATGTTTGGTCTGTGGGCCATATACTGGACAGCCCTGCTCTAATCTGCATCTATTTTGGCTTATAGATTTTAATCCCAAAAAGCACTGGAAATCAAACATACAAACGGAAATATAGAAGGTTGACGGAATTTTGCTCATAAAATATATGTCTTTTACTGTTTCTGTGCACAACATGAAACCACTATGGGTTCCCATTATGGACTTGTTAAAAAATGAGAAAAGTGCTACTCGTCTTGCATCCTTATTGTTATACTAGTCGCACAAACTGTCATACAAACATTTGCTATCTTTAAATTTCTCCAGGAGCTCACCTGCTCACACTGTCATGTTGGACATATTTGAACAGTGTTTAATCACATGTGAAGTGACAAAAGAGATGCCAGCACTGCCTGGCACAGTGTGTGCAGAGACTAGCCCTAGGACTCACTCTGCTAAAATTTCCCTAGTACTCCATCTGGTGTCATACATGACCCCAATCAATATATAATTGACTGTGTGTACTAATCATTCAGAGAACAACGTACTGTCGTTTAATACTGTTTGTTTACATTTTATTTATTATTTAGACACATTTCACAGCTTTTTTAACAGGTATGTACATAGTAGAATTAAATTACATATGGCAGAGTAATTACATATCAGAAGTTACAATATTACTCTAAGTCATAATTTGTTTCACTCATAAATGTTTCACAATGGCTTCAAATTTACAGAAAATGTGATGAACAACTCAACAGGAAACATAATTCTAACCGGAATCCGTACCATAGTCATCTGCACATATGCAAGTAGTACCTATTTCAGAATGTTCCTTGCAAACAAATTTGTTACACTTTTTGCATGTTGAACAGTATTTTGTGTCCTTTGATCGGGGGCAAATGGAGCATCTGCCTCGCTTTCTCTTCTGATTGTCGGGTATTACGTCTGGATGTCCATTGTCTAACAGATCATCAAATCCACACCGTTTGATACTGCTAATAATATCCTTGTTCCTTGCTTGTGGTAAACTCAAACGACGTTCCACTTGGGGCTTTGCCATTTCTTTGGCCAACTTCATTAGAAAAAAACGTCTCTCTGTTTTTTCAACAGCAGCACAGAAGAGTCGGTAGGCATTGAGTGCAGCTAGATCGACAAGATCATAAAATACTGCTAATGGCCAACGTTTTGTACCCTTTTTCACAGAATAGTAAGAGCTCATTTGATCTAGCGTATCAACACCTGATTTTGTTGAGTTGTAATACAACACTACTTCTGGTTTTCGTTTCAAGTTGTTTTCTTTGGGCACTTCAAATGGTTGATGTTGTGTTGACAGGAGTAGCACAGCCTTATTTCTTTTTGGAACATACGAAACTAATAGGGTTTTACCACTGTATGCAAATCTGGTAGTGCATTCTTCCCTAGTTTTCGAAGGCAAAAACTCTTTTGGGTCTTCTTTTCTTGTAGAACGTAGAGTACCTACAAGTGTGAACTTCATTTTCAACAATTCTTGGCTCGTGAAAAAATTGTCAGTGGTAATATTCCTACCACTGCCAACCAGATGACGCACTAAATCTAAGACCACTCTCTTGCCTTGATTCACTTCTCTCACATCACCACTCCTTCCAGTGTACATTTGAAGATTTGTCAGATAACCATGTTCACAGTCTACTGCGCACCATATCTTGATGCCATACTTTCCTGGCTTTGAAGGAATGTAGACCTTGAAACTGCACCGACCTCTGTATACGCAAAGATGTTCATCAACAGTAACGTTGCTGGAAGGTATAAATGATGTTTGACATTGCACGGCAAACAAATCAAATATTTCCTGTACAGCTTCAGCCTTATTTCCAGTCCTCTCTTTCCTTTCAAGTCTTGTGATGCGGTCGTCAAAACGAAGTGAACGCAGAATGCCCTGATATCGCCTCCTCGACATAGTAGCACGGAATAGAGGAGTGCCATATTCAGAGTCCCAAAATTCGTCAATAGGTTTCCCCCGGCTCTTCTGTACGCCATACAGAATCAGCAAGCCTAAAAATGAAAGAAGCTCGCATCTGTCTGTATCACGCCAGTCAACTAATTTTCCAGACACTTTCAATTCATTTCCTCGTTGATTTGTGAAATGAAGTATTATATCCAGCAATTCATTAGTAATAAACTGCCTGAAACAGTCAACAGCTGAGCTAACACTAACTGTACTAGGAATACCTGCTGAAAATCGTTGTATGTTGCGGATTGGAAATCTACGAATTGATGGTTCTTTTGTACTCCATGCAATATCCCGACCCCTGCTTACCAGTACTGCATTTTCATCTTCTCCACTGTCATCATTTTCAGCAAGAATATCATTTTCTTCTAATTCATGTAAACAAATTTCATCACTTTGGTCTACCTGTGTCTCTGTTCCATCATCTTTGGCGTCACTACCTTCTGAATCACTACTGCTACGAAATAAGTCTTCCATAGCTTGTTCTACACTATAGTCAGGAGCAAAACGTATTCCATCCATGCTGATATTACACTGCAACAACAAACGTATAACAAACGTACAAACGAACTTCCAGTTTGAGGTTAGTTCTGAGTAACACCTGAATAACACCTGAATTCAGTGTTACCATCTCAAAATGCCTAAGAAAGAGATTGATAGTTGATAATCTATACATTCTATGAATGTTACATATAATCTATCTGGGGTCATAATTGACCCCAACAGTAGTTTTTGTTAATTATTGATTTAAATGTTGCGTCAAGCGCTCTAAAAATTTTTATGAGAGAACTACAATACTGTGTGGTAAAAGTCATAAAATTCTGGATTTTTACAAGAAATAGAAATATTATTTTATCCATAGTAAAGATGATTGGGGTCACCTATGACCCCAGAGTGAGTCCTAGGGCTAGATGGTGGCTCGACATGACTGCCTGGCACGGTATCAGGAGGTTGTGGGGGAGAGATAGGGGGTGATGGGGAGCAGAAAAGGAGAGCGTCAGAAATGGGGACAGCCTGATGGTTTTGGCAGACAGCAGAGCACAGCGAGGGTGATGTATGTGAATTGGGAAGAGATGATAGGACAAAGGGGGTGGAAATTTTTGATTGGAGGGCGTAGGGACATAGGTTTCTTAGGTTGAGGCTGAGATGATTTTGGGAGTAGAGAATGTGCTGTAAGGATATCTACCACCTGCAAAGTTCAGAGAAGCTGGTGGTGGAGGGAAATATAAATATGCCCCAGGTTGTGAAACAGTCATTGAAATCAAGTGTGTTATGTTCTGTGGCATGTTGTGCCACAAGGTGGTCCACTTTGATTTTGGCCACAGTTTGGTGGTGCCCATCCATCTACATATACATACGTGCTCTGCAAGCCACTGTATGTTGCATGGCGAAGGGTATCCTGTACCATTACTAGTCATTTTCTCTGCTGTTCCCCTCGCAAATAAAGCTAGCTACCATTCATCACACTAGCTAGAAATTTTTCCCATGTCATCTTGTATCCTCCTACAGTCACTCAACGATGTGCCTTCCCATACTCCACAGCCTCACGAGCAAACAGCCACAGACTACTGCTTAAACTGTCCGCCAGATCGTCGAAGTATACAGAAAATAACAACGATCCTATCACACTTCTGTGGGGCACTCCTGACGATACCGTCACCTCTGACGAACACTCACTATCGAGGACAACATACTGGGTACTGTTGCTTAAGGAGTAACAGTGGGTTACGGACGGAAAAGACCCACCGTGGTTTAACAGCGCAATTCGGAGAATGCTCAGGAAGCAAAGACAGTTACACTCGCGATACAAGGAAGATCGGGAGAATTTAGACAGGCAAAAGTTAGTAGAGATTCGTGCTGCTGTAAAAAGAGCGATGCGCGAAGCGTACAATCACTACCACCGTCATACCTTAGCAAAAGATCTTGCTGAAAACCCAAAGAAATTCTGGTCTTACGTAAAATCGGTAAGCGGGTCGAAGGCTTCCATCCAGTCGCTCACTGATCAGTCTGGCCTGGCAACGGAAGACAGCAAAACGAAAGCTGAAATTTGAAATTTAGCGTTTGAGAAATCTATCACGCAGGAGGATCGTACAAACATATCGCCGTTTGAGTCTCGTACAGATTCCCGTATGGAGGACACAGTGATAGACATCCCTGGGGTTGTGAAGCAGCTGAATGGGTTGAAAATAAATAAATCGCCAGGTCCTGATGGGATTCCAATTCGGTTTTACAGAGAGTACTCTACTGCTGTGGCTCCTTACTTAGCTCGCGAATCTCTTGCCCAACGTAAAGTCCCGAGCGACTGGAACAAAGCGCAGGTGGCGCCTGTATGTAAGAAGGGTAGAAGGACGGATCCTCAAAATTACAGACCAATATCCTTAACATCGGTTTGTTGCAGGATTCTCGAACATATTCTCAGTTCGAATATAATGAATTTCCTTGAGACAGAGAGGTTGCTGTCCGTGCATCAGCACGGCTTTAGAAAGCATCGCTCCTGCGAAGCGCAACTCGCCCTTTTTTCACATGATATCTTGCGAACCACGGATGAAGGGTATCAGACGGATGCCATATTCCTTGACTTCCGTGAGACCGAGCGAGGTGGCGCAGTGGTTAGACACTGGACTTGCATTCGGGAGGACGACGGTTCAATCCCGCGTCCGGCCATCCTGATTTATGTTTTCCGTGATTTCCCTAAATAGCTCCAGGCAAATGCCGGGATGGTTCCTTTCAATGGGCATGGCTGACTTCCTTCCCCGTCCTTCCCTAATCCGATGAGGCCAATGACTTCGCTGTCTGGTCTCCTTCCCCAAAACCAGCCAACCAACCTTGACTTCCGGAAAGCGTTTGACTCGGTGCCCCACTGCAGTCTCCTAACTACGGTACGAGCATGTGGGATTGGTTCCCAAATATGTGAGTGGCTCGAAGACTTCTTAAGTAATAGTACCCAGTACGTTGTCCTCGATGGTGAGTGTTCATTGGGGGTGAGGGTATCATCTGGAGCGCCCCACGGAAGTGTGGTAGGAACGCTGTTGTTTTCTATCTACATAAATGATCTTTTGGATAGGGTGGATAGCAATGTGCGGCTGTTTGCTGATGATGCTGTGGTGTACGGGAAGGTGTCGTCGTTGAGTGACTGTAGGAGGATACAAGATGACTTGGACAGGATTTGTGATTGGTGTAAAGAATGGCAGCTAACTATAAATATAGATCAATGTAAATTAATGCAGATGAATAGGAAAAAGAATCCCGTAATGTTTGAATACTCCATTAGTAGTGTAGCGCTGGAAACAGTCACGTCGATTAAATATTTGGGCGGAACATTGCAGAGCGACATGAAGTGGGATATTTCGCGGAAAGACCACAAAGATAAGATAAGATACGTAAGAGAGATTAGGGCTCGTACAGAGGCATATAGGCAGTTGTGGGGAAGGCGGATAGTCGTCTTCAGTTCATTGGTAGAATTTTGGGAAGATGTGGTTCATCTGTAAAGGAGACCGCTTATAAAACACTAATACGACCTATTCTTGAGTACTGCTCGAGCGTTTGGGATTGAGGAAGGACATAGAAGCAATTCAGAGGCGGGCTGCTAGATTTGTTACTGGTAAGTTTGATCATCACACGAGGGTTACGGAAATTCTTCAGGAACTCGGGTGGGAGTCTCTGGAGGAAAAGAGGCGTTCTTTTCGTGAATCGCTACTGAGGAAATTTAGAGAACCAGCATTTGAGGCTGACTGCAGTACAATTTTACTGCCGCCAACTTATATTTCGCGGAAAGACCACAAAGATAAGATAAGATAAGAGAGATTAGGGCTCGTACAGAGGCATATAGGCAGTCATTTTTCCCTCGTTCTGTTTGGGAGTGGAACAGGGAGAGAAGATGCAAGTTTTGGTACGAGGTACCCACCACCACGCACCGTATGGTGGATTGCGGAGTATGTATGTAGATGTAGAGTCTTCGAGTCACTCACACACCTGGAAACGTAATCTGTATCCTTGTACCTTCGTTAACAGTCAGCATTGTGGCAGTGTGTCCAATGCTTTACAGAAATATAGGAATATGCAATCTGCCTGTTACTTTTCACCCATGGTTCGCAGGATCTCATGTGAGAAGAAGGTAAGCTGAGAATCACACGGGCGATGCTTTCTAAAACCGTGTTGATTTGTGGACAGGTTTTCCCCCTCAAGGAAATGTATTATATTCGTAGTGAGAATATGTTCAAGGATTCTGCAGCAAATCGATGTTAAAGATACTGGTCTGTAATACCGCAGGTCTACTCTGTTTCACTTATTATATACTGAGGTCACCTGCGGTTTTCTTTTCCAACCGCTTGGGACTTTGCGGTCGGCAAGAGATTAGCGATAAATGGGAGCTAAGTAAGGGGCCTATGCTGTAGAGCACTATCTGTAAAACCGAAATGGGATTCCATGAGGCCCTGGCGACTTCTTTGCTTTCTACTCTTTCTACTCTGTTTCTCTAAACTAGTGATGCTTATTTCAATGTCCTCCATACAGGAGTTTGTGCGATGGACAAACGATGATATGTTTGTACGATTCTCCTGCGTGAACGATTACTTAAATGCGTAATTTAAAAATTTTACTTACTTTTGCCATCTTCTACTGCCACATCAGACTGGTCAACAAGTGACTGGGTAGAAACCTTAGACACACTCAGCGATTTTACGTAGGATCAGAATTTTCACAGATTCTCGGCAAGATCTGTTCTAAGGTATGACGGTGGTAATTGTGGTAAGTTTGCTCATCGATCTCTTTACAAATGTACGATTTTCTATTAACTTTTGCCTGTCGTCATCTGCCCGTTCTTTTTTGAACCAAGAGTGCAACAGCTTTTGCTTCCTCAGCATTTTTCGAATTTCGTTGTTAAACAATGATTGGTCTTTCCCATCCTTAATCCATTTACTTGGTACATTCTTCCCCAGAGTATGATTTACAATCCGTTTAAACTCTGCCTATAATTCCTCCATGTTCACTGTACTGGAACTAAATAATGTCAGTTCATTGTCTAAGTGGGATGCTAACAACTGTCTATCAACTCTTTCTAGCAGAAATAATCTCCTAGCCTTCTTGACTGATTTATTAATTTTAGTAACCAAAGTCGCTATGATAACATCATGCTCGCTAATCCCTGTCGCTAAACTGACACCGTCAGTAAGTCGGGCCTGTTTGTAGCTGTTGTTGTTGTTGTTGTTGTTGTTGTTGTGGTCTTCAGTCCTGAGACTGGTTTGATGCAGCTCTCCACGCTACTCTATCCTGTGCAAGCTTCTTCATCTCCCAGTACCTACTGCAACCTACATCCTTCTGAATCTGGTTGGTGTATTCATCTCTTGGTCTCCCTCTACGATTTTTACCCCCCACGCTGCCCTCCAATACTAAATTGGTGATCCCTTGATGCCTCAGAACATGTCATACCAATCGATCCCTTCTTTTAGTCAAGTTGTGCCACAAACTTCTCTTCTCCCCAATCCTATTCAATAATTCCTCATTAGTTATGTGATCTACCCACCTTACCTTCAGCATTCTTCTGTAGCACCACATTTCGAAAGCTTCTATTCTCTTCTTGTCCAAACTGGTTATCGTCCATGTTTCACTTCCATACATGGCTACACTCCATACAAATACTTTCAGAAATGACTTCCTGACACTTAAATCTATACTCGATGTTAACAAATTTCTCTTCTTCAGAAACGCTTTCCTTGCCATTGCCAGTCTACGTTTAATATCCTCTCTACTTCGAACATCATCAGTTATTTTGCTCCCCAAGTAGCAAAACTCCTTTACTACTTTAAGTGTCTCATTTCCTAATCTAATTCCCTCACCATCACCCGACTTAGTTCAACTACATTCCATTATCCTCGTTTTGCTTTTGTTGATGTTCATCTTATATACTCCTTTCAAGACGCTATCCATTCCGTTCAACTGCTCTTCCAAGTCGTTTGCTGTCTCTGACAGAATTACAATGTCATCGGCGATCCTCAAGGTTTTTATTTCTTCTCCATGGATTTTAATACCTACTCCAAATTTTTCTTTTGTTCCCTTTACTGCTTGCTCAATATACAGATTGAATAACATCGGGGAGAGGCTACAACCCTGTCTCACTCCCTTCCCAACCACTGCTTCCCTTTCATGCCCCTCAACTCTAATAACTGCCATTTGGTTTCTGTACAAATTGTAAATAGCCTTTCGCTCCCTATATTTTACCCCTGCCACCTTCAGAATCTGAAAGAGAGTATTGCAGTTAACAGTGTCAAAAGCTTTCTCTAAGTCTACAAATGCTAGAAACGTAGGTTTGCTTTTCTTTAATCTAGCTTCCAAGATAAGTCGTAAGGTCAGCAAGGCCTCACGTGTTCCAATATTTCTACGGAATCCAAATTGATCTTCCCCGAGGTCGGCTTCTACTAGTTTTTTCATTCGTCTGTAAAGAATTCGCGTTAGTATTTTGCAGTCGTGACTTATTAAACCGATAGTTCGGTAATTTTCACATCTGTCCACACCTGCTTTCTTTGGGATTGGAATTATTATATTCTTCTTGAAGTCTGAGGGTATTTCGCCTGTCTTATACATCTTGCTCACCAGATGTTAGAGCTTTGTCAGGACTGGCTCTCCCAAGGCTGTCAGTAGTTCTAATGGAATGTTGTCTACTCCCGGGGCCTTGTTTCGACTCAGGTCTTTCAGTGCTCTGTCAAACTCTTCACGCAGTATCATATCTCCCATTTCATCTTCATCTACATCCTCTTCCATTCCATAATATTGTCCTCAAGTACATCGCCCTTGTATAGACCCTCTATATGCTCCTTCCACCTTTCTACTTTCCCCTCTTTGCTTAGAACTGGATTTCCATCTGAGCTCTTGATATTCATGCAAGTGGTTCTCTTTTCTCCAAAGGTCTCTTTAATTTTCCTGTAGGCAGTAACTATCTTACCCCTAGTGAGATAAGCCTCTACATCCTTACATTTGTCCTCTAGCCATCCCTGCTTAGCCATTTTGCACTTCCTGTCGATCTCATTTTTGAGACGTTTGTATTCCTTTTTGCCTGCTTCATTTACTGCATTTTTATATTTTCTCCTTTCATCAATCAAATTCAATATTTCTTCTGTTACCCAAGGATTTCTACTAGCCCTCGTCTTTTTACCTACTTGATCCTCTGCTGCCTTCACTACTTCATTCCTCAGAGCTACCCATTCTTCTTCTACTGTATTTCTTTCCCCTATTCCTGTCAATTGTTCCCTTATGCTCTCCTTGAAACTCTGTACAACCTCTGGTTTAGTAGCTACGAAGTCTAAAATATTTCAGTTGCTTGTGGGCTGTGGAACTAGCTACTCAAGATAGTTTTCAGAAAACGTGTTCAGAAGTATCCAGAATGAGATTTTCACTCTGCAGCGGAGTGTGCGCTGATATGAAACTTCCTGGCATATTAAAACTGTGTACCCGACCGAGACTCGAACTCGGGACCTTTGCCTTTCGCGGGCAAGAGCTCTACCATCTGAGCTACCGAAGCACGACTCACGCCCGGTACTCACAGCTTGCAGGTTCGCAGGAGAGCTTCTGTAAAGTTTGGAAGGCAGGAGACGAGATACTGGCAGAAGCAAAGCTGTGAGTACCGGGCGTGAGTCGTGCTTCGGTAGCTCAGATGGTAGAGCACTTGCTTGCGAAAAGCAAAGGTCCCGAGTTCGAGTCTCGGTCGGGCACACAGTTTTAATCTGCCAGGAAGTTTCGTGTTCAGAAGTACTTTGCAAGACTATCTGTCTGAACCCCCTGAAATGAATCCATAGCTTTCCAAGTCTATACTCGGTAGGTTAATGTCGCCTCCAACTAATATTGCACGATCTCGGTACTTCTGCACTAATGACTGTATACTTTCTGTCAGTGACTCTAAAATCATCACAGAGGAATCGAGTGGTCACTAAAAATTCAACAATTAATTTAATTTCACCAAGACCTGCCATCGTGTTCATAGCAGTAGACAGCTGGTTGGTAATCATATCAACGCAAAACGCTGTGCAGTGATTGCAGCAGAGTTGCTTTCACAGCTGGCTCTGCCACTGATGGAGTAGGATAACCCTGTGACAGGACTGGAGTGGGAAGTGCTGAGTGGGTGGATTGGGCAGTTCTTGCAAATGTGTTTTCCACAGGGGTATCATTCCTGTGGCAAGGGCTTCAGGTTGAGATGTGGATAGATAATCAAGGCCCTGACAAAGGATGTGGTTTAGTTGTTCCAGTGTGGGGCGGTGGTGGGTGATGGAAGGGGCACTCCCTTGTCGTTGGTTCTTGGGGCGATTGGAGGATCGGAGGTGTGTGGGATATGGCATGGGAAATCTGTTTGCGGATTAGGTCTGGGCAATAGTGCCTGACAGTGAAGGCCTTCATGAGATATTCAGCTTACTGGCAAGGGAGTTCCTTTTACTGAAGATATACCTTCCCCAGGTGGCCAGGCTGTATGAGAAGGATTTTTTGGTGTGTAAATGATGGCAGGTGTCGAAATGCAGGTACTGTTGGTGGTTGATGGGTTTAATGTGGACAGAGGTGAAGATGGAGGTGTCAGAGAGGAGGAGGTAAATATCCAAGAAGGTGGCACACAGGGTTGAGAAGGACCATGTGAAGTGGATGGGAGGTAATGTGTTGAGATTATGAAGGAATGAGGATATGTTGGACTTTTGCCTGAGTTCAGATCATGAATATATCGTCAATGAACCTGGACCAGACCAGGGTTTGGGGATTTAGTAGGCTAGGAAGGTGTCCCTTAGGTGGCTGGTAAACAGGTTGGCACAGCTACTTATGACTGTGCTGCAGATTTGTTTCTATACTTTCCCTTCAAAGTTGTAGAAGTTGTGTGTTAGTTAATATAATGAAGTAGTTAAGAAAATGAAGTAGTGGGTTTGTAGTCTGAAGGACTTTATAAGATCCCCCACCCCACTATGTTTTCTGAGAAATAAAGTAAAATAATCCTTAAAACTTGAACCATACAGGTAAAATTAATTAACAACTGCTCATCGTTTTAAAGACACTTGAGTAACCAATTTTTAAAAAAGAGGACAAATCATTCAAATCACGAAGTGCCAGGACCACAACACAGAAGCCTTAATTTTAACAAATTACACTCTTTGTTACAAAGTTATAATATAGTTAATAATCAGCCCACATTCACATGTATGTAAGAATTAAATTTCAAATTCATATATTTCTTTTCTTACCAATGGGCGAAACGTGCCGCGGTGCCAAGATGACACCAACAGTGGCCACCCTCAGGCAAATAAAATTGAAAACACTAAGCAGCTGGCTATGTAAAATAGAATAAACAGAGATTCAGCATCCTAACAATTATAAAACACTTATGTGAAACCCATGCTATACATGTGTTAACTTTACAACATATTTAAAAAGAAATAAACTTCAAAATCTTAATAAATCTTAAGTAACACCAGTAGGACAGCTGGTAGATCAATCAAGTCAATGAATGACTCATGTTTATGACTGTGTAATAGAAATCAAATTTATACAGTACACAAACTGCAGATTAGAGTTAGATAACAGTAATTCACTTTAGAACTGCAAAGGCCCAACAAACTTACACACTGGAAGCTTAGTTAAATCAATTCATGTCTCATATTTATAATCATACAAGAGAAATCAAATTTACACAGTAGCACAAAGTGGAGACTAGATTAAATAGCACGTATCCACTAAACAACTGCAAAGGCCCACCAAGTTTAAACACTCTGAGCTTAAAATTGAATAACATTTAAAAGCTTTAAAACATCCAAATTAACACCTTTAGGATCACTTAATATGACTACTCAAACAGGAGCCACCAAAATATTCCCGGCGCCAAGAAACCCGACATTTGCATTATATTGTAAGGATAGGTGCTCACCATGATCAATCACACAGTGAAGTACAACTCAAATAACTCAACTGTCACTCTCCACCCATTCTGAAGCGAAAGTGAACGTCTGCAGACTCGTACCTTTCCTGCAGCACAGCTGCAAGACTGCCCCAATTAAGCAGATTGTGATGTTTGCTGCCCTACAAATGCATGGACTTCAGTCAGGGCCAGACCAACAGCTGTGGTTGCTTGTCATTAGAAGCAGCACACTAGCACTGAAAATCACATATCCCGTTCCAAGTAACGTTGCCAACGGCATGTAGCACCATGCTGGAGTACACTGCCAGAAAAACTGCCTTTAGGCTCACTTGACAGTGTGGAAACACACCACGTTGAGACAGTCTGTGAGCGCTCTTTATACCTATGTGGCCCCACCCTGTGCCCCATCGGTGAGGAAAACCTCATGCTTAAGGAAAGTATCACTGCCATCGACCACAGACTCTCTCTAAGGGAGACGGTGTAGTGTTCAATAGCAGCAAGACCATGGGCATGACAGATGTTGGTGAATAGGGAAGTGGTAGTATTGGGACTAAGCCTATTCTGGGACACACTGCATTGTTACCACATGTATCCAAGATGGCTGTGATGACGTCATCAAAGATAGCGGGGAGTACTCTTGGCAACAGCTCATGACATCATCCTAGATGGTAGCTGTGACGTCATTCAAGATGGCGATTTTGGTGGGAAGTTTGAATTTTGACGGGAAAGTGCCACACCCCCCCCTCTCCCCCAGAAAAATGACGGGAAGTTCAAATTCCAACAGGATAATGCATCACACCACAGTTATCTCTACTAAGCAAAGAAAATAGTGGGAAGATAGCTCACTTGGCCTACCTCCACTAACCTGTCACCCGACTGCCATGTCCTAAGAACTGGTGCCAAGTTTGAATTTTGGTGCTAAACAAAGCTCACTTGGCGCTTCTCTACTAAGCTAAGAAAATCACAGGAATGTAGGTCACTTGGCCTACTTCCACAAACTTAACTCACCCGACCGCCACTTCTTCCTACGAACTGGCACCAAGTTTGAATTTTGGCAGTAAACAAAGGTCACTTGGGGTTTCCATACCAACCAAAGAAAATCGCCAAAAGATATGTCACTTGGGCTACCTCCACTAACCTAAGTCACCTGACCACCACTTCCACCTATGAACAGGCGCCAAGTTTGTATTTTGGTGGTAAACATAGTTCACTTGGGGTTTCTCTACTAATCTAAGAAATTTTCTCGAAAGAAACGACACTTGGACTAATCTCATTCACCCGACCTCCACCTCCTCCTAAGGATTCGTGGGAAAAGGACTTGGATGTATTCTCTATTTAAACAATTTCAAGCAGTACGGCCATCCTGGGTGTTCACCATGAGTTCCACTCCAACTGACTTAGTACACTTCGCCACCACCAAAGGGCGCTCTCATCTGTGATGTAATCCTAGATTGTGGCAAACGCTGTGTTCACCAAGAGCTCCAGACTCCAACTGACTTAGTACACAGTACCGGCACCTGAGGGTGCTGTTGTGATGTCCAGTGATGACGCAGGTACCGTTATCCAAGATGGCGGCATATAATGTGTTCACCAGAGGCCTGGTACATATTGACACCACCAGGGTGCACTACCGTGGACTTCAAATCAATTTTCGCAAATGTCACACCCACCTGTTCTTGGAATGAAATAGTTAAAGTCTCCAGCACGAACCTCAACCAACTGCCACATCCCCCTACCAGCCCATGTTGTCAGGCTAATGTGCACGAACGTCTACTAATGTGTACTAATGTGCATAGTGCATGATGTAATCCAGAAGGTGGGGGGAAATGGCGGGAAAAGGACCCTGTCTATTATGGACACAAGTTTTTATTTTGTAAGCAGTGGCTCCACCACGAGATCTAGACTCCAACTGACATAGTACACATTACTGCCACCAAAGTGTACTGTCATCCCTCCTGTGACATAATCCAAGATGGTGGTCTGTAGGGCGAAAATGGGGCGAAAATGACTCAGACTTCGCTGGGCTGGTGGATAGAGTAAGGATGGAGTGTACTCTATTTATTTTCGAACATTTTATTGAGGGATGGAGTACATTTATCAAACTCATAAAAAACACACGCTCTCACATGCTTGAGGCCATCTCACACAGCCCACAGACATGCAAACTACTTCTAAATAACGCTCTCCAGATACCCAAAGAACTCCTGAATTAACTAAATAATTTCACTACACACTTGCTGACTACTCATAAATAATGCAGCACAGTGATGTGTAGACATGGTCAGTACTCGTAAACTGTCCAAATTACTCATAGCACAACCTACAGACCTGCTTGCAAAATAATGCAACGGACACGAGGAAGCAGCCTCCGCCACTCTCGGTCCCCCCGCGAAGCGACGCACCCGTCAGCTGTCAAACCATGCAAAGCTGACTTCAAGCATGAGGTGGCGACATCCCTTTCGTACTTGGTACCTCAGAAATTTCTCTCTAACTACGTGATCACCTAGACGCCGTTGATGACGCGATCGGACGGGAGTGAAGACTTATTTACAGAGCGCAGACGCTCCAAGCAGTGCAGCGTGGTCCAGCGAAGAGCTGGTTGCTGAGCGATGCTGCAGAAATCAGTTCCAGAATACCACAAGCAGCTTTCTCGCAAGCGTTTGTAACGGACCGTGCGTGACGTGTTCAGCTGTGCCAGCACACCCAGCGTCACTGACATCTTGCCGCAAAACGTCCGCATGGAGACTCGCCAGCGGAGCGGCGCGATGGGGAAAGGCCAGTGTCCCGGACTCGAACAACAGAATCCAGCTTGCCAGTCTTCGGCTGTCGGATCTTCATCACCAGCTCACAGGTGACTACTGATGTAAGGCCGTCTGCTTCCCATCCTCACGAGTCACCCGGGTGCATAAAAATCAGTCTTCAAATACCTTCTAACTTCTGTCTTCTGGCGACGAGGCAGCTGCTTGCTATTCCATTACAGAGGCGGACTTGGTGCTTCTTTGTATGATGTAGTCTCTTCCTGCATAACGGTCTTCAGCACCGACTGAACTGTACTGGAACTGAACTCGAACCAAAACTGAACTGAAAGCTACTGTCGGGCCCACTGCGTCTCGCATATTTATTTACTTATGTTCACTGGAGGTGAACTACTTCACGGTCATTGCCTCTTCTGTCACATTGAAAAGCTTCTCGAAGAATCTTCTTAACGTCGGCCATTGGCTCTTGGAATGTAGGGAAGGGCCTTTGATCACATGTGACAATTGAGGAACACGTGAGCCAGTCGGGCGATGCCCTGACGGCTGAATCGACAGCTCCGCTTTTGTGGGGAGGGCGATGGCTTCTCCTGATCGTGCTGACTTGCAAGCGCCGGCCGTTGCCACAGCTGCACTGCCCGCTGTTTGCCAGTGTGTAACTCTTCTAAACTAAACTAAGTTTCTAATTTATTTTCTAATTTCTACTTCACTTCACATTGATTTCACTAATTTATTTACCTATCTTAAGTACCACTCAACAGTACATTACTTTCTCAAAGATTTTTGAAAATGCTGTAAGCAAGGATAGTGGCCAGTAGTTATTGACACCTGTGGTTTCCCCCTTTTTGTAGAGAGGCCTGATAATGTCATATTTTAACCTGTCTGGAAAAATACCCTGTCACTGATGCATTACATATGTGACTCAACACGTCAGCTGTAATTGCTCCACATTGTTTTAATGGAGTATGCGTGACATGTTCAGGAGTGCCAGCACACCCAGCATCACTGACATCTCGCTGCGAAACGTCGATGTGGCGACTCGCCATCTAAAACATTCTCAATTTTATTCTTATGTCACATGGCTTTGTAAAAAATAAGTCGACCTCTCGGGAATTGTATTGTGTCCCAGAACTAGTTAACGCTCGCTTTCTTGATGTCTCAGTTGTATGCACGGCAGTTCTTGCCCTAACAGAACCTGTTTACGAAAATAACACCAAATGCAGTCTTCCTCACGGACCTAACGTGATAGCCTCCCTGCTGTCAACATACGCAAATAATCTCACCACTGTGTAGAGGCTCCTATATCACAGCACAAAGGATGTGAATGAATCGAGCAATATGATTGACTCTTATCGAGTTTACCCGCCAAATTACTGACGCCACCAGTATCAAAGCACAATCCGCTTTTTCTTTCTCTCTGCAGACGGGACTTTCAGCGGTAAAATTATTTTGCACACTTTACTAAAGTGCATTGACAGTTAAGACTGCAAAGTTGTCTACAGATCATCAAATACATACGAGACTCACAAGAATATTGGAAACCAGGAAGATATTTACCAGTGTAAAAACAATTAAATGTTACCATTGCTGCTACAGTCTGACACCAATCGACGTACAGGTAATGTCTCCTCTTGACGACTGTGCTTCTGGAATGAAACTTAGTATCTATAGCGCACATAATTTTCCACGTAACAAAAGTTGCTCATACCCTCACGGTTAATTATGTGCTAAATCTATACGTCCCTCACGATAAGGTACACAGTCATCGTCTCTAGTCACGCCATAACATAAACCGTAGTAACTTTACAATGAATTATATACACATTTTACACGACGTAAGCCACAATAACTTTACAATACAATATATACGCATTTTACACAAATGGTGCAGTTAACTCTTATATCTGTACAGCACCCGAAAAAATTGTGGTATGCCTACACTCACACTGGCTATATGTCACGATGCTCCTTAGTCCTAGGGAATCACCGTCAGCCTTTTCTGTAATGTGTACTACCGTGCACTCATTTCCCCTCGCCACAAACGCGTTACTGTTTCTGCTCCTTGCCTGCTCGCTTTTCTACGCACATCTCCAGACTCGGGGATTACAAGAACATACGTATTTTCGCCATAATATTATACCATTTTCGCGGTACTTCTCGATATAAAGCATTAGGCGGCATCCTATCGATCGCTAGCGCCAACATAGTTCCCAAGATATAGACTGGAAATTATTTTTCTACAAATTCCAAACTTAAGCGAGGTGCAGTGTGCTGTAAACCACTGAGTAACTAGACACAAATAGAGGAAACTGATATTTCCACTCTCGAATACCGAAGTAAGAGAAGTAACATATTCCAAATCATCCCTATAATTTACAAGCCAACTAAGGTCTTTCCGATGTCTAGAGACCAGGCAAACATGTCTTCCACACACCACAATCGAACTTCCATCAACTAAATAAAGGCACGAAATGTGCAGAAGCAGTCAACTGAACAATTTACATGGGAGCGAATAACGGCCATCGCAAACGCACCTCCATACACAATCTTCTCAAATTTCCACTTGATCACGAAAGCCGCCTTACACATACTAATTAATAGACCGCTATTCAGTCGTCTAGACGAGGGGAAAGTTAACTCAGATAGATTTCTACACTCCAACAGGCCTCTGCATTTGGACAGCTGCTGCCGTTAACAGGAAACGTGAATCATCAGCACCACAGAACATGTATACACGGAATCAAAAAATGGTTCAAATGGCTCTGACAAGGGAACCTCCCCATCGCACCCCCCTCAGATTTTGTTATTAGTTGGCACAGTGGATAGACCTTGAAAATCTGAACACAGATCAATCGAGAAAACAGGAAGAAGTTGCGTGGATCTATGAAAAAATAAGCAAAATATACAAACTGAGTAGACCATGCGCAACATAGGCAACATCAAGGACCGATGGAACTCAGGAGCGCCGTGGTCCCGTGGTTAGCGTGAGCAGCTGCGGAACTAGTGGTCCTTGGTTCAAGTCTTTCTTCGAGCAAAAAGTTTAATTTTTTATTTTCAGACAATTATCAAAGTTCAGGCACTCACACATAATCAACTTCGCTCTCCAAAATTCCAGGACATGTTCAGATTTGCTTGGACATATGCATGATTTGACGCTCTACACACGGAAAAATTTGAAAACGTAAAAAACATATGTTTTGACAGAGCACAGGGAAAAGTGTGCGAGTGTGAGACTTTTGGATTCATTTGTTGCAGTTTATGTGACAAATTCTTATGTATTCATCACTTTTTTGGGAGTAATTATCACATCCACAAGAAAACCTAAATCGGGCAACGTAGATGAATCTTTTTACCCATTCGCCAAGTGTACAAGTTAGGTGGGTCGACAACATATTCCTGTCATGTGACGCACATGCCGTCACCAGTGTCGTACAGAATATATCAGACGTGTTTTCCTGTGGAGGAATCGGTTGACCTATGACCTTGCGACCAAACGTTTTCACCGGCCGCGGTGGTCTCGCGGTTCTAGGCGCTCAGTCCGGAACCGCGTGACTGCTACGGTCGCAGGTTCGAATCCTGCCTCGGGCATGGATGTGTGTGATGTCCTTAGGTTAGTTAGGTTTAAGTAGTTCTAAGTTCTAGGGGACTGATGACCTAAGATGTTAAGTCCCATAGTGCTCAGAGCCATTTGAACCATTTTTTTTTCAAACGTTTTCGGTTCCCACTGGAGAGGCACGTCCTTTCGTCTACTAACCGCTCGGTTTTGCGGTGCGGGCGCAAAACACAGACCCCAAACTTATTACAGTGAACAGAGACGTCAATGAACGAATGGATAGATCATAACTTTGCTAAAATAAAGAAAAACTTTTCGCTTGAGAGGAGACTTGAACCAAGGACCTCTCGTTCCGCAGTTGCTCACGCTAACCACGGGACCACGGTGTTCCTTAAATCGTAATGTCCATGATGTTGCCTATATTCGCGTGGACTAATCAGTTTGTATATTTTACTAATTTTTTTATAGTTCCACACAACTTCTTCCTGTTTTCTCGATTGATCTGTGTTCGGTTTTTCAAGGCCTATCCACTGTGCCAACTTATAACTAAATCTGAGGGGGGTGCGATGGGGAGGTTCCCTTGTAAGTATAATACTTCGTCAATAACAGATTGCCTATGATACGAAATAACACTGACCGAAAATGAGCGATGGGTGGACATGACTCATAAGTTTTATTCTTGCGAGTCCTATCACCGTGTCCTAGAAAGAAAGCCGTATCGACCAGATTTTAAAAATCTCGATCGCAATAACTACAGCATGTTACTGTCACAAAATGTTTGGGTTCTACAGGTGCACACAAGTATCCATGTTCAAAGATATACCCAGTTTACGAATCGAGGTACGACATTAACTCTGAATGAGTTTTTTTTTTCTGGACAAATACTGTGCAACCTCACTGTAAAACCACTGAACTTTGAAAGTGATTTGGCTAAGGAACATGGTATGTAAGCGGTATTTGCGACTCCATGACACTGGCCTAGCTAGATAATTTTTATTGTATTTGTTGCACATGCTGTCTCCAGACCATATCAGAGGTTCCGCGATATATCCACTGAAATATAGGCGATGAGTGACTGAGAAGGAGCACAAACAGTATTACTAGATGATGTGCTAATTGAGGTCGTGAGAAAATGTACACTAGCTTCTCAGATCTCTAGTGTTATGGTATCCGCTAGAAATGATGTCCATTATTTTGAATCTGGTGTTTCCACATACATGCGTTGGATCCTATTGACAATTACTTTAAAGATTACAACCAGTACTCAATCATATTTCTGGTACCCCCATATCTCGAAACCAGTCACCTTTCCCGAACCTAGCTGCTACAGTAAAATTCCAGTGTGGTTTTAGTCGCCCCCTACGCATCTTGCAAGTGCTCCCATTTCTACAGCTTTCCGCATGTAATTGTTCCAATTTAAGTCGGAACTGAGTAGAAGTCGGAGAAAGATATATCCGCCACCCGTGTAGAAACAGAATGACTTGTTTTGATTATTCGGCGGAAATGCGCGCAATGTGGTACATTCTCAAACTAGATACAAGTACTACAGATCCGCGTCCATTCAAATGAATCAGCCCAACATGTTATCATCGTTATTCTCTACCCCCCCCCCCACCTCCAACATACAAAAATTACGAACTATAAAAGATCATCCGATTTACAAGTCACCTACGCGTCAATGCTAGCGATTAGCTATGGTGCAGTCCAGTGCGGAGAAAGACATTTCGCAATTCTTCCCCAGAATAGCGCAGCACGCAGCCATCCAATAACTCCTAACAGTATGCCCAGTCCACCTCCGAATTTACACCTCAAACTGCTGCTTTCTCTGACTTCTGCTCGGTTCCGACTTAAATTGGAACAATCACATGCGGAAAGCTGTAGAAATGGGAGCAGTTGCAAGATGCGTAGGGGGTGACTAAAACCACATTGGAATTTTACTGTAGCAGCTAGGTTCGGGAAAGGTGACTGGTTTCGAGATATGGGGGTACCAGAAATATGATTAAGTACTGGTGGTAATCTTTAAAGTAATTGTCAATAGGATCCAACGGATGTATGTGGAAACACCAGATTCAAAATCATGGACATCATTTCTAGCGGATATCATAACACTAGAGATCTGAGAAGCTAGTGTACATTTTCTCACGACCTCAATTAGCACATCATCTAGTAATACTGTTTGTGCTCCTTCTCAGTCACTCATCGCCTATAATTCAGTGGATATATCGCGGAACCTCCGATATGGTCTGGAGACAGGATGTGCAACAAATACTATCAAAATTATCTAGCTGGGCCAGTGTCACGGAGTCGCAAATACTGCTTACATACCACGTTCCTTAGCCAAATCACTTTCAAAGTTCAGTGGTTTTACAGTGAGGTTGCATCGTGGGCTGATAATACACACTCCTACGTTCACCGTCACGGTATTTATCTGGAAAAAATAATCACCCCATTCAGAGGTAATGTCGTACCTCGATTTGTAAACTGGCTATAGCTTTGAACATGGATACTTGTGTGCACCTGTAGAACCAAGGCCTTTTGTGACAGTAACATGCAGTAGTTGTTGCGATCGAGATTTTTAACATCTGGTCGATTACGTCTCTCTTTCTAGGTCACGGTGGTAGGACTCGCAAGAATAAAACTTATGTGACATGTCCACCCATCGCTCATTTTCGGTCAGTGTTATTTCGTATCATAGACAACTTGTTATTGACGAAGTATTATACTTAGTAGTAGTAGTGGGCGCGTGATATGTTCGCATTTGAGCATCAGGTTTATAAAGTATGTGTTTGTGGAAAGGAAATCACTATGTCCAGTCGTAAGGAGAGTATGGATTTGATTTGGAGTACTGTGATAGCAAAGGGAAGAGTATGTCCTGTCGTAAGGAGGGTGCAGATACTTCCATTTCCAGAGTCACAGCCTTCAGCAGGGTTTATTTCTGATGCTTTGCTCATTGTCGAATGCCATTCAATTGAGCCCATGATCGTAACGTTTAATTGTAAGTATAACGATAAAACATATATGTGACCGGTTTTCCACAATGATTCCGTGTATACATGGTCTGTGGTGCTGATGATTCACGTTTCCTGTCAACGGCAGCAGCTGTCCGAATGCAGAGGCCTGTTGGAGTGTAGGAATCTATCTGAGTTAACTTTGCCATCGTCTAGACGACTGAATAGCAAACTAATACTTAGTATGTGTTTGGCAGCTTTCGTGATCAAGTGGAAATTTGAGAAGATTGTGTATGGAGGTGCGTTTGCGATGGCCGTTATTCGCTCCCATGTAAATTGTTCAGTTGACTGCTTCTGCACATTTCGTGCCTTTATTTAGTTGATGGAAGTTCGATTGTGGTGTGTGGAAGACATGTTTGCCTGGTCTCTAGACATCGGAAAGACCTTAGTTGGCTTGTAAATTATAGGGATGATTTGGAATAAGTTACTTCTCTTACTTCGGTATTCGAGAGTGGAAATATCAGTTTCCTCTATTTGTGTCTAGTTACTCAGTGGTTTACAGCACACTGCACCTCGCTTAAGTTTGGAATTTGTAGAAAAATAATTTCCAGTCTATATCTTGGGAACTATGTTGGCGCTAGCGATCGATAGGATGCCGCCTAATGCTTTATATCGAGAAGTACCGCGAAAATGGTATAATATTATGGCGAAAATACGTATGTTCTTGTAATCCCCGAGTCTGGAGATGTGCGTAGAAAAGCGAGCAGGCAAGGAGCAGAAACAGTAACGCGTTTGTGGCGAGGGGAAATGAGTGCACGGTAGTACACATTACAGAAAAGGCTGACGGTGATTCCCTAGGACTAAGGAGCATCGTGACATATAGCCAGTGTGAGTGTAGGCATACCACAATTTTTTCGGGTGCTGTACAGATATAAGAGTTAACTGCACCATTTGTGTAAAATGCGTATATATTGTATTGTAAAGTTATTATGGCTTACGTCGTGTAAAATGTGTATATAATTCATTGTAAAGTTACTACGGTTTATGTTATGGCGTGACTAGAGACGATGACTGTGTACCTTATCGTGAGGGACGTATAGATTTAGCACATAATTAACCGTGAGGGTATGAGCAACTTTTGTTACGTGGAAAATTATGTGCGCTATAGATACTAAGTTTCATTCCAGAAGCACAGTCGTCAAGAGGAGACATTACCTGTACGTCGATTGGTGTCAGACTGTAGCAGCAATGGTAACATTTAATTGTTTTTACACTGGTAAATATCTTCCTGGTTTCCAATATTCTTGTGAGTCTCGTATGTATTTGATGATCTGTAGACAACTTTGCAGTCTTAACTGTCAATGCACTTTAGTAAAGTGTGCAAAATAATTTTACCGCTGAAAGTCCCGTCTGCAGAGAGAAAGAAAAAGCGGATTGTGCTTTGATACTGGTGGCGTCAGTAATTTGGCGGGTAAACTCGATAAGAGTCAATCATATTGCTCGATTCATTCACATCCTTTGTGCTGTGATATAGGAGCCTCTACACAGTGGTGAGATTATTTGCGTATGTTGACAGCAGGGAGGCTATCACGTTAGGTCCGTGAGGAAGACTGCATTTGGTGTTATTTTCGTAAACAGGTTCTGTTAGGGCAAGAACTGCCGTGCATACAACTGAGACATCAAGAAAGCGAGCGTTAACTAGTTCTGGGACACAATACAATTCCCGAGAGGTCGACTTATTTTTTACAAAGCCATGTGACATAAGAATAAAATTGAGAATGTTTTAGATGGCGAGTCGCCACATCGACGTTTCGCAGCGAGATGTCAGTGATGCTGGGTGTGCTGGCACTCCTGAACATGTCACGCATGCTCCATTAAAACAATGTGGAGGAATTACAGCTGACGTGTTGAGTCACATATGTAATGCATCAGTGACAGGGTATTTTTCCAGACAGGTTAAAATATGACATTATCAGGCCTCTCTACAAAAAGGGGGAAACCACAGGAGTCAATAACTACTGGCCACTATCCTTGCTTACAGCATTTTCAAAAAGCTTTGAGAAAGTAATGTACTGTTGAGTGGTACTTAAGATAGGTAAATAAATTAGTGAAACCAATGTGAAGTGAAGTAGAAATTAGAAAATAAATTAGAAACTTAGTTTAGTTTAGAAGAGTTACACACTGGCAAACAGCGGGCAGTGCAGCAGTGGCAACGGCCGGCGCTTGCAAGTCAGCACGATCAGGAGAAGCCATCGCCCTCCCCACATAAGCGGAGCTGTTGATTCAACAGTCAGGGCATCACCCGACCGGCTCACGTGTTTCTCAGTTGTCACATGTGATCAAAGGCCCTCGCCTACATTCCAAGAGCCAATGACCGACGTTAAGAAGATTCTTCGAGAAGCTTTTCAACGTGACAGAAGAGGCAATGACCGTGAAGTCGTTCACCTCCAGTGCACTCAAGTAAATAAATTTGCGAGACGCAGTGGGCCCGACAGTAGCTTTCAGTTCAGTTTTGGTTCGAGTTCAGTTCCAGTACAGTTCAGTCGGTGCTGAAGACCGTTATGCAGGAAGAGACTACATCATACAAAGAAGCACCAAGTCCGCCTCTGTAATGGAATAGCAAGCAGCTGCCTAGTCGCCAGAAGACAGAAGTTAGAAGGTATTTGAAGACTGATTTTTATGCACCCGGGCGACTCGTGAGGACGGGAAGGAGACGGCCTTACATCAGTAGTCACCTGTGAGCTGGTGTTGAAGATCTGACAGCCGAAGACTGGCAAGCTGGATTCTGTTGTTCGAGTCTGGGACAGTGGCCTTTCCCCGTCACGCCGCACTGCTGGCTGACGCACTACACTGACACGTGCGGCTGCACAGAGAAGAGAAACACTAGGACGCCACATCCAAGGTATCACCATCCGATTCATGACTTCGTTCTCAATAATAAAACGGGCCACCTCACGATGCACGTCTTCAGTCAACTGGGCGAAAGAGCAACACGAGATACACACCACCAGGCGTAATCAGACGCCGCCGCTCACGCAGCAGAAGGTTTCGCAAACGACACAGCTGCCACTCTCCCAGCCAGAACAATCCAGTAAGGAAACCATTGTACAAATCTTTCAATAAAAATTATCTTATGTAAAAATGCTTTTTCACTCTATCTCATATCCAAGCCAAGGAAGAACCCACCCTGCCCACATGTTGTTAAGAGAGAAAAAGTAATTTATTTAGTGTTTTTCGCCCTGACATAATGCTTTAGATTCAAATGCCCTTTGCAGTAATGCTCATCCTGACAATTGACTGGCATCAAAAGAGGTTACCCAGTTACATTTGGTGTCAGAGAAAAAACCCTTGGCTCAATATGAGGTGTGAATGACAGTCACTAAAGGTCCACAGTTAGTATTGTTCAATGTGTGAAAGGATAGAGGTTTGCATAGCAGTCATAATATTTTCTTTATTTAGAAGTGTGTTTTCTCTCATAATTTTAAGAGTTTGTCGAAAATATTTAAACATCTTCTTAATTCAATGTAGTAAGATTGTGTAACTAATAGTTTGTAAAATTGATGACACGAAATCGTACAAAGTCAGAGTCAGCACCACAAGCGGTTTCTACTGAGGAAGATATGCAGAGCTTAGTTAATCAAATAGCACAGCTTAAAAATGATAATAATGCATTATTTAAACAGTTGTGTGAGGTTAGGCAAACCGGTTCAATCCCTCCCACCCTAGATTCCTCAGCAGCAGTTGCAAAATTCTGGAAGGGCAAGCCTAGCGAGACAGAACTAATTGGAATTAAATCACCAATTCCATTCAATGATCGACTATGAGGAAGCAGTATAAGACATGATTTGTGACTCCTGCAGCAGGCAGTTCTGTGGATAATACAGAACACACCGCTGGAGAAACTTTGAACTTTGTACGTTTTGAAGACATTAGAGACATATTACTGGAAGAGACTGATGACAAACAAAGCTCTGTAGTACATCCAAAAGTCCTTGACTCTGGTAGCCCTATTTATGGACAGTGACACCGCATTTCACAAAGTGTGACGACAGATTGTCCGACTTTACCTATACGTAAGATTAAAATAAAAAGTGCAATTTCTGGAAAAAACATTGCCATGGAGCATTAAACCTGTTTAGATTTTTGTATCTATTACAAAATTTCTATGGTGCGCAAATTTTATCTTCTGTAGACCTCCGCACAGGTTTCTGGCAAATAGTTGCACCCAGATTGTAGAATATATATTGTTTTCTTATCTTTGGGTGTACACTACCAGTTTAGTAAATTACCTTTTGGCCTCAACACCTCGTCAGCTGTCTTTATGAGGTTTGAACAATATTTTACCCGACTACTTGGAAAGATACATACACTATGTGTTAATAATGTCTTGGACACCTGGCTGAAAATGACTTTCAAGTTCGTGGTGCCCTCTACTGGTGATGCTGGAATTCAGTATGGTGCTGGCCCACACTTAGCCTTGATGACAGTATTGGAGCAAGGCCAATTCTGCGCCAATGTACCATTACCCAAGATGGCGGCGATGACGTTACCCAACTACAAGGGGGATTCTGGCGCAACCTACCATTATCCAAGATGGCAGCGATGACATCATCAACTGACATCAGTTGATAAGGTCATCTATGATGGTGGAAGTGACATCACCCAACCCCAAGGCGGTTTCTGGCCCAAAATACCGATATCCAAGATGCCAAAAAAGTGCAATACACCCCTGCAACACCCCCTTGTCATGCCCACCGAGGCGGAAAGTTCAAATTCCATCAGGACAATGTAACCTCCACTAACCTACGAAACTGGTGGGAAAGAAAGTTCACTTGGGTTACCTCCACAAACCTAAGTCATTCGACCGCCACCTCATTCTAGGAACTGGCACCAAGTTTGAATTTTGGCGGGAAGATAGGTCAATTCACGTATCTCTACTAAGCTAAGAAAAGGGCACAAAAGAAAGGACACTTGGGCTACCTCCACTAACCTAAGTCACCCAACTGCCACCACATCCTATGAACTGGCGCCAAGTTTAAATTTTGGCATTAAAGAAAGGTCTCTTTGGCTATCTCTACAAACCTAAGAAAATTGCGGGAAACAAAGCTCACATTCACTAACCTCAGTCTCCTGACCGCCACTTCCTCCTACGGATTCGTGGGAAAAAGACTCAGTCTGCACTGGGCTGCTGGAGAGAGGAAGGAGTGTACTTTATTTACTTTGGAACAATTTATTTAGGGATGGAGTATATTTATCACAATGATACAGAACACACACTCTGACATGTCACACAGCATACAGACCTGCAAACTACTCCTAAATAACTCACGTATAATGCTCTACACACACACTTGCTAATTGTAAACTGTCAAAATAACGCATTGCACAGCCTACAGACATGCAAACCACTCATAAATAATGCAGTACATTTACGTCCAGAGACCCAAACAAGTCGTACATTATCGAAATAATAATCGATCTAAAAGTCTCTGCAAATGTGCTTGGTAATTGTCAACTGTTGAAATCATGCACCAGTCTTTATTTAAACAATTAGAGACAGCACCACCATCCAGTGTGTTCGCCAGAAGGTCTGCACTCCAACTGACCTAGTACACAGTACCACCACCAGAGGGCACTGATGTCTGATCTGTGACATAATCCAAGATGATAGCCATGACATCAGCTGATGACGCAACTACTGTTATCCAAGTTGGCGTCAAGCAGTGTGTTCACTATGAGGTCTGGACCTAGAACACAGTACCACCACGAGAGAGTGCTGTCGTCTGTTTCATGATGTAATCCAAGATGGTCAGGGAAAATGGCGAGAAAACGGTTCTGCCCATGCTGGATATAAGTTTTTTATTTTGCAGGCAATGTCTCCACTATGAGATCTTGCCTCCAACTGACCTAGTACACAGTACTGCCACCAGAGGGTGCTGTGATCCCTCCTGTCACGTAATCCAAGATGGTGGTGTGGAGAGGCAAAATGGCGCGAAAATGACTGAGCCTGCACTGGGATGCTGGAAAGATTAGGAAGGAGTGTACTTTATTTATTTTGGAACAATTTATTCAGGGATGCAGGGATGCAAATCACATGCTTCAGGTCACGCCACACAGCCCACAGACCCGTAAACTACTGCTAAATAACGCTCTGCAGACATGCAAACAACTCCTAATTTGGTTCAAATGGCTCTGAGCACTATGGGACTCAACTGCTGTGGTCATCAGTCCCCTAGAACTTAGAACTACTTAAACCTAACTAACCTAAGGACATCACACACACCCATGCCCGAGGCAGGATTCGAACCTGCGACCGTAGCACAACTCCTAATTTACCGAAATAATTTCAGTACAGACATGCAGACTCCTCCTAAATAATACAGTATAGAGGGTGCAGACATGAAATTAACTAATAAACTGCCCAAATAATGCGTAGTGCAGGCTACAGACATGCTCTCAAAATAATGGAACAGACACGCAAACAACATATGCAGACATCCCTTTCATACTTGATACCTGAGAAATTCCTCTTGAAATACGTGTTCACCTAGGCACCGTTGCTGACGCAACTGGGCAGGAGCACAGGTGCTCAAGAGTTGCGCTGTCACAGTCACAAGCCACCAACGGACACGGGTGAAAGTTGCCTCTATTTTCGGGGATACAGCCAGCAATATACTGACATCACAGAACTCCAAGGCACGCTCATGCCGGTCTCATACGCGAGATGCTTTCATTCAGTACGTGTCTTTACCATTGATAACAGAGTACTACAGGGCGCATTGTTCCTAGCGCAACATGAGAGATGCGTCTAACCATGCTTAACTGCAAATAGCACAGAATAACATCGAATGCACTCTTCCCAGTGGTCCTAACGTGATACCCCAGTCCATCACGTGTTACCTTTCCCTCCTTCAACACACACAAACGTTCCCGCCGCTATTTGGAGGCTTCTATATCCCAGCGCAAAGGATGTGAAAAAATCGAGCATTATGATTGGCTCTTATCGAATTTACCCACCGAATTACTGATGCCGTCGGTATCGAAGCACAATCCGCCTTTTCTTTCTTTCTGCAGACGGGACTTTCAGGGGTAAAATTATTTTGCACAGATCGCTAAATTGCATTGACAGTTAAACCCGCAAAGTTCTCTACAGATCATCAAATACATGCGAGACTCACAAGAATATTGGAAGCCAGGAACATATTCACCAGTGTAACTACAATGAAATGTTACCATTGCTGCTACAGTCTGATACCAATCGATGTACAGGTAATGTCTCCTCTTGACGACTATGCTTCTGGAACGAATCTCAGTATCTATAGCGCACATAATTTCCACATAAAAAATGTCGCTCATACCCTCACAGTTATTGATGTGCTGAATCTATACGTCCCTCGTCCCTCATGATAGGACACACAGTCATCCTCTCTAGTCATGCCACAACATAAACCACAGTAACTTTACAATAAAAGATATACACATTTTACACAACATAAGCCACAATTATTTTACAATGCAATATATACACAGTTTACCCAAACAGTGCAGTTATCTTTTATATCTGTACAGCACCGAAAAAATTATGGAATGCCTACGCTCACACTGGCTATATGTCATGATGCTCCTCAGTCCTAGGGAAGCACCATCCACATTTTCTTTCTTTCTACAGACATGACATTCAGCAGCAATAAACTATTTTTCACTGATCGCCATATTGCACCAACACTAAACCTTGCAATATGCCAACATATCATCAAATACAGAAATACTCTTACTCAATTACACTGCTCTCCCACTGAGGACAGGAGCTTGAATATTAGAGCGTGAAACCGATCTCCAACCGAACAATATATCACCATGTACCCTGTCGATGTATTAAACATACAATTCATATCCTCCGCCATACAAAATCATCCATTTTACAACAGAAGCTGATATTGGATCGAAGTTACTCTCAGAACTGTTGTGCAAAGACTGACTCATTTCCCCCTCGGTACAAACGTGTTAGTGTTTCTTGTCTGGACATGCCTGATTGCTCAAGTTTCTACACTCATCTCCAGACTCTGGGATTACAAGATCATATCTAATTTCACATTGTTTGTGCACAGCAGTATCCTACCGATCGCTCACGCAACATAATTCCCAAGGTATAGACTGGGAATTATTTCTATACAAACCCAAAACTTTAGTTAGGTGGAGCGTGCTCTAGACCACTGAGTAACTAGAAACAAACAGACGAAAAATGATATTTCCACCCCTGTTTACCGATCTCGGTAATGTAACAGATTAGAAATCATCCATATAATTTACAAGGCCAACTAAGGTGTCTAGAGAACCGGCATACGTGTCTTACACCTGCTAGGTGCACACCCCACAATCGATCTTCTCTCAACTAAATAAAGGCGTGAAATATGCAGAAGCAGTCAACTGCAAATTTACAAATAATTCATCCTAAGAAATCGGTCACATATATATTTCACCCCTGTACTTACAACTAAATGCTACGATCGCAGTCTCAGGTGAATGACATTCGACAATGAGCAAAGTATCGGAAATACACCCTGTTGACGGGTATGGCTCTGGAAATAGAAATATCAGTGCCATTATTATGACTTGACATACTCTTCCCTTTGCTATCACAGTACTAGACGTCAAATCCACACCTTCCTTATGAATGGACATAGTCATTTCCTTTGTATATGTTGGAAAACAAATACATACTTTATAAGCCTGATGCTCAAGGTGAACTTATCATGCACTCCCTACTACTAAGTATAATACTTCATGAATAACTGATTACCTACGATACAAAATAATACTGAAAGAAAATCAGCGATGGGTGGACATGTCTCACAAGTTTTTCTTGTGTGTGGTACCAGTTTGTCTTAGAAAGAGAGCCAAAATCGATTCATATGTTAAAAGAACCGATCACAACAACTACTGTATGATACTTTCACAAGCGGTCTTGGTTCTAGAGATGCATACAAGTATCAATGCTAAAAGCTATACCCGCTTTACAAAAAGAGGTATGACATTACCTATGAACAAGGTGCTTTTTTGCCCAGACAAATAACATGATGGTGATCGCAGGAGCATGTAGTATCAGACCAACACGTCGCCAATGGTGCAATCTCGTAATAAAATTACTCAATTTAGAAAGTGATTCGGCTAAGGAACATGGTAAGAAACCGGTATTTGTGAATCCCTCACGCCACTGCAGCTAGATATTTCTACAGTATTTGTAGCGGATTCTGTCTCGATCCCTTGTCTACAGGGGGTGGCGGACGGTGTCTTCGTACGTTGTTTGCGTGTCTGTTGCATTATTTTGTGAGCAGGTGTGTAGGCTTCGCTATGCTTTATTTGGGCAGTTTACGAGTTGATTTCGCGTCTGCACATCTGGGTACTGCATTATTTAGGAGGGTTCTGCATGTTTGAACTGAAATCATTTCGGTAAATTAGGAGTTGTTTGCGTGTCTGCAGAGCGTTATTTAGGAGTAGTTTACACGTCTGTGGGCTGTGTGGCGAGACCCCAAGCATGTGTTTTATAACAGTGAGATAAATATACTCCACCCCTAAATAAATTGTTCCAAAATAAATAAATTACACTCCTTCCTTACTCTCTGCAGCAGCCCAGTGCAGGCTGAGTCCTTTTCCCACGAATCCCTAGGAGGAGGTGGCGGTCAGGTGACTGAGGTTAATGGAGGTAAGCTTTGTTTTCCGCAATTTTCTTAGGTTGGTAGAGATAGCCCAAGTGACCTTTCTTTACCGCCAAAATTCAAACTTGGGGCTAGTTCATAGGATGAGATCGCGGTCAGGTGACTTAGGTTAGTGGAGGTAGCCCAAGTGACCTTTCTTTCACACCATTTTCTTAGCTTAGTAGAGATACGCGAATTGACCAGTTGATGACGTCATCGCCACCATCTTGGATAACGGTACTTTATGCGAGAATCCTCCTTGTGGTTGGGTGACATCATCGCCACCATCTTGGATAACAGTACTTTGGTGCAGAATCAGCCTTGCCCCAATACTGATGACAGCTTCCACTCTCGCAGGCATATGTTCAATCACGAGCTGGAAGGTTTCTTGGGGAATGGCAGCCCATTCTTCTCGGAGTGCTGCACTGATTAGAGGTATTGATGTCGGTTAGTGAGGCCTGGCATGAAGTCGGCGTTGCAAAACATCCCAAACGTTTTCTGTACGATTCAGATCAGGACTCTGTGCAGGCCAGTCCATTACAGGGTTGTTATTGTCGTTTAACCACTCCGCCACACGGCATGCATTATGAACAGGTCCTTGATCATGTTGAAAGATGCAATCGCCATCCCCGTATTGCTCTTCAACAGTGGGAAGGAAAAAGGTACTATGATAGTGCCATGCAAAACAACAGGTGTAAGCCCCTCCATGAAAAACACAATCACACCATAACACCACTGTGGCACTAAACAAGCTGGCAGATGACATCCACTGGGCATTTGCGATACCTACACTGTGCCATTGGATCGCCACATTGTGTACCGTGATTCGTCATTCCACGCAACGTTTTTCCACTGTTCAATCGTCCAATGTTTACGTTCCTTACTCCAAGCGAGGCGTCGTTTGGCATTTGCTGACGTGACGTTTGGATTATGAGCAACCACTTGACCACGAAATCCAAGTTTTCTCACCTCCCACCTAACTGTCATAGTACTTTCAGTGGATCCTGATGCAGTTTGGAATTCTTGTGTGATGGTCTGGCTTGATGTCTGCTTATTACACATTATGACGCTATTCAACTGTTGGTGGTCTCTGCCAGTCAACAGACTAGGTCGGCCTGTACGCTTTTGTGGTGTAAGTGTCTCTTCACGTTTCCACTTGATTATCACATCGAAAACAGTGCACCTATGGATGTTTAGGAGTGTGGTAATCTCGCGTACAGACGTATTACACAAACCTAATCGCAGGGTAGCCGAGTGGTCTAGGGCGCCTTGTCAGGGTCTGCGTAGCTCCCCCCCCCCCCCCCCGGTCGGAGTTTCGAGTCCTCCCTCGGGCATGAGATTGTCTTGTCCGTAGCGTAAGTTACTTCAAGTTAGATTAAACATGGACCTTGCCGTTGGTGGGGAGGCTTGCGTGCCTCAGCGATACAGATGGCCGTACCGTAGGTACAACCACAACGGAGGGGTATCTGTTGAGAGGCCAGACAAACATGTGGTTCCTGAAGAGGGGCAGCAGCCTTTTCAGTAGTTGCAAGGGCAACAGTCTGGAAGATTGACTGCTCTGGCCTTGTAACATTAACCAAAATGGCCTTGCTGTGCTGGTACTGCGAACGGCTGAAAGCAAGGGGAAACTACAGCCGTAATTTTTCCCGAGGACATGCAGCTTTACTGTATGATTAAATGATGATGGCGTCCTCTTGGGTAAAATATTCCGGAGGTAAAATAGTCCCCCATTCGGATCTCCGGAAGGGGACTACTCAAAAGGACGTCGTTATCAGGAGAAAGAAAACTGGCGTTCTACGGATCGGAGCATGGAATGTCAGATTCCTTAATCGGGCGGGTAGGTTAGAAAATTTAAAAAGGGAACTGGATAGGTTAAAGTTATATATAGTGGGAATTAGTGAAGTTCGGTGGCAGGAGGAACAAGACTTTTGGTCAGGTGATTACAGGGTTATAAATACAAAATCAAATAGAGGTAATGCAGGAGTAGGTTTAATAATGAATAAAAGAAATAGGAGTGCGGGTTAGCTACTACAAACAGCATAGTGAACGCATTATTGTGGCCAAGATAGACACAAAGCCCATGCCTACTACAGTAGTACAAGTTTATATGCCAACTAGCTCTGCAGATGATGAAGAAATTGATGAAATGTATGACGAGATAAAAGAAATTATTCAGGTAGTGAAGGGAGACGAAAATTTAATAGTCATGGGTGACTGGAATTCGTCAGTAGGAAAAGGGAGAGAAGGAAACATAGTAGGTGAATATGGATTGGGGGGAAGAAATGAAAGAGGAAGCCGCCTTGTAGAATTTTGCACAGAGCATAACTTAATCATAGCTAACACTTGGTTCAAGAATCATAAAAGAAGGTTGTATACATGGAAGAATCCTGGAGATACTAAAAGGTATCAGACAGATTATATAATGGTAGGACAGAGATTTAGAAACCAGGTTTTAAATTGTAAGACTTTTCCAGGGGCAGATATGGATTCTGACCACAATCTCTTGGTTATGAACTGCAGAACGGAAGAAACTGCAAAAAGGTGGGAATTTAAGGAGATGGGACCTGGATAAACTGAAAGAACCAGAGGTTGTACAGAGTTTCAGGGAGAGCATAAGGGAACAATTGACAGGAATGGGGGAAAGAAATACAGTAGAAGAAGAGTGGGTAGCTCTGAGGGATGAAGTAGTGAAAGCAGCAGGCGATCAAGTAGGTAAAAAGACGAGAACTAATAGAAATCCTTGGGTAACAGAAGAAATATTGAATTTAATTGATGAAAGGAGAAAATATAAACATGCAGTAAATGAAGCAGGCAAAAAGGAATACAAACGTCTCAAAAATGAGATCGACAGGAAGTGCAAAATTGCTAAGCAGGGATGGCTAGAGGACAAATGTAAGGATGTAGAGGCTTGTCTCACTAGGGTAAGATAGATACTGCCTACAGGAAAATTAAAGAGACCTTTGGAGAGAAGAGAACCACTTGTATGAATATCAAGAGCTCAGATGGCAACCCAGTTCTAAGCAAAGAAGGGATGGCAGAAAGGTGGAAGGTGTATATAGAGGGTCTATACAAGGGCAATGTACTTGAGGACAATATTATGGAAATGGAAGAGGATGTAGATGAAGATGAAATGGGAGATACGATACTGCGGGAAGAGTTTGACATAGCACTGAAAGACCTGAGTCGAAACAAGGCCCCGGGAGTAGACAACATTCCATTGGAACTACTGACGGCCTTGGGAGAGCCAGTCCTGACAAAACTCTACCATCTGGTGAGCAAGATGTATGAGACAGGAGAAATACCCTCAGACTTCAAGAAGAATATAATAATTCCAATCCCAAAGAAAGCAGGTGTTGACAGATGTGAAAATTACCGAACTATCAGTTTAATAAGTCACAGCTGCAAAATACTAACGCGAATTCTTTACAGACGAATGGAAAAACTGGTAGAAGCGGACCTCGGGGAAGATCAGTTTGGATTCCGTAGAAATGTTGGAACATGTGAGGCAATACTAACCTTACGACTTATCTTAGAAGAAAGATTAAGAAAAGGCAAACCTACGTTTCTAGCATTTGTAGACTTAGAGAAAGCTTTTGACAATGTTGACTGGAATACTCTCTTTCACATTCTGAAGGTGGCAGGGGTAATATACAGGGAGCGAAAGGCTATTTACAATTTGTACAGAAACCAGATGGCAGTTATAAGAGTCGAGGGACATGAAAGGGAAGCAGTGGTTGGGAAGGGAGTAAGACAGGGTTGTAGCCTCTCCCCGATGTTATTCAATCTGTATATTGAGCAAGCAGTAAAGGAAACAAAAGAAAAATTAGGAGTAGGTATTAAAATTCATGGAGAAGAAGTAAAAACTTTGAGGTTCGCCGATGACATTGTAATTCTGTCAGAGACAGCAAAGGACTTGGAAGAGCAGTTGAACGGAATGGACAGTGTCTTGAAAGGAGGATATAAGATGAACATCAACAAAAGCAAAACGAGGATAATGGAATGTAGTCATATTAAATCGAGTGATGCTGAGGGAATTAGATTAGGAAATGAGACACTTAAAGTAGTAAAGGAGTTTTGCTATTTGGGGAGTAAAATAACTGATGATGGTCGAAGTAGAGAGGATATAAAATGTAGATTGGCAATGGCAAGGAAATCGTTTCTCAAGAAGAGAAATTTGTTAACATCGAGTATAGATTTAAGTGTCAGGAAGTCGTTTCTGAAAGTATTTGTATGGAGTGTAGCCATGTATGGAAGTGAAACATGGACGATAACTAGTTTGGACAAGAAGAGAATAGAAGCTTTCGAAATGTGGTGCTACAGAAGAATGCTGAAGGTAATGTGGGTAGATCACGTAACTAATGAAGAGGTATTGAATAGGATTGGGGAGAAGAGAAGTTTGTGGCACAACTTGACTAGAAGAAGGGATCGGTTGGTAGGACATGTGAAAGGTGGCTACACTGAGCCACAGCGCCAGAGATCGCTAGAGAGCATTGTTCCGCCGCCTCCACGGGCTGTCATTATTGAGATGTGCTAGAAGTCAGTGCTTGTCCAGGACTCGTAGTAGTCAGTTGGTGTTCAGATGTGCTAGTAGGGAGTGCTTGCTGAGATGTGATACTGAAAGGTTCTTGTTCAGATGTGGTAATAGCGAGGCGGTGTGGAGATATATTGTAATTATGAGAGTGATTTTGGTCAATATATGAAGGTAACGAAACTTGATTTATTTTTCATTATTTCCATGTTTTAAATAATGTGTCATTACAGGTTCAGTCAACAAAGCATCTGGCTTGTGTTCTTGGATTAGAGTGTAATTGTGGTTCTCTTGAGTAATTATGGTATTTGTATTTTCTTTAATTAATTCAGTATAATGTTATTTAAAAATTGTTGTGTTGTTGAAGAAGAACCGTGCCAGATGCGTACGTTGAGTCACACTCCCACACACAGAACAGTTACTCTTGTGCTTGTTGTTGCGTTGGTTTTATAGTTGCTGGGGGCTTAATTAATTAACTGTGTTAATGAAAATTTCCATTTCATTCTTTGTTATTGTTCTAAGCAGTCAGATTGCGTAATAATAATAGTCAGGGCCAACCGTTACGAGACTTCGTAATCGGACAGACAGCTACTAAAGCAAAAAAAATTAAAATTATTTGCATTAATATTTTTATTAAGCCCCCATGCACGTGGCAATCCTGCCAGGATCGTCCCTTGGAATTCTTCTGATTGTAGAAATAGTAGACAGTAGGATTGTTGTAGTAATTTGTAGTTTAGTAATTGTAGTCTATATTGCATGTGTAGATTTGGTAATTGTCATTCTTCTAATGGTATTTATTTTGCAAAATTTCATTTCTGTTGTCTTGTCTACGGGTTTGACAATTAGTGCAATTATTTCAATTGTTCGTTAATCGTGTTTTTTGGGAAACATTTCGAGTGAATGGTATTGTTGATTATAAAGAGTCATTGTGTGTAATTTTCGTACTGTGACGAGTTTTGTATGTTTTGTAAATGATTACGCGATCGATGAAAAAGGCAAAAATGATGGATAGTCAGAATGACGAAATTGTTGACATGGCGAACTCGCCAACACAGGACAACAGTACGATAAATAATGAAGTTGAAAACAATTTAATAAGCAGGGAAAATAGTCCAGAACCCTTTCAAAATTTTTCTCAATCAGAAAATTTAGAGAATACGAGATTAACGATAGAAGATTCTGGAATAGTATCGAACACAGATAGCTTTACAGCTATGACGAAGGAAACTGGTTTTGCGGGAAATGTTAGGGGCGAAAAGAATTTCGAACCGGCTATTATGGAGCAGTTGTTGGGTGCAATATTAAATTTGGGATCACAGTTACGATCTGAATTGAAAACAGATAGGGAAACAATGGGATCACAGTTACGATCTGAATTGAAAACAGATAGGGAAACAATGGGATCACAGTTACGATCTGAATTAAAAACAGAGATTGGAACTTTGGCAACACGGTTAGACTCACAAATAGGAACAATTAAAACTGAGATAGGAACAATGGAAACACGATTAGATTCACGAATAGGAACATGTTTCAGAAACATGAAAGATGAATTAAAGAAAGAAATTAGAGAGGAAGTACAACCGATTTTGAATTCTCACAATAATAGATTAATTGCAGTAGAGATTAGACAAAGGGAACAGGATAGAGAACAGGAAGAAAGAGATCGCGTGATAGTACAAAAATTTTCAGAGCTAAATTTACAATGTGCACACGATAAGGAAGAGATATTTGAGAGAATCGAGGAATCCGTACCAAATGACAGAATAAATAATCTAACACAACAATATGAACAGTTAACTACCAAATGTGTCAACACTGAAACCCGAGTCGCGACACTTACGGAAGACGTAAATAAACAGAAAGAACAATTAGGTGACTTATCGGAAAGAGTTGAGGAGATTTCAGATAAATTGACAAATCTTAGTTTAAATGGGGATAGAGATTCAGATGATACAGCTCCATTGCCATTTGCGGAAACTGAAGAGTACCAGAACATAAACAAGCATGTTGAAAATCCGGGAAAATTTAATGAACGCGTTAAAAGGGAAGTAGAGGCATTACAAAAGCAAGACAAATATATTGAAAGCGAAATCGTAGGAAAAGACAGCAGACGAATTTTAGTATCACAGATAGCAGAGGGCTTTGAAGAAAGTAATTTGTTTCATTTACGGGATGTAACAAGAGAGCGCCAGGCGCGGGAACTTGACAATAATCGACATTTGGACTGGGACAGACGCGGTAGGTCTTTGTCGCCGCGAGGCGGAAGCTTGGACTGTAAACACTTCTTGACTGTTCGGAAATTTAAGATCTTTTGCAATTCTAGGAATGACATACGTCCATGTTCATGGTTGGATCGATTTACGTGCGCACTTCCGCCAAATGTGCCACTAAGTCACAAACTGAAATTAATGTGCAGCTATTAAAGTCCTCAGGGGATTCACTATACTAAGTGAATATGTGCCGTAGCGATCATAGGGCCCCGAGCTGTAGTGGTGCTATTTCCCTTTTAGTTTTCTGCACCGCTGCCTACTCTTTCACTATTCTTTGCATCTATAAAAACAACTCTTCTACTATCAATCTATCTAGACAGTAGGTAAAGAATAACCAGATTTGACTGTTTTACCCGAAAGTGACTTTGGAAATTACCGTTTGGACTTACTATATTTTCTGCAGCATTCATTCGTAGTTTAAACAAAATTTTTACTGTTTATCTTCGTGACAATATTACTTCATATGTTGACGATATTCTTATTGCTAAACGTTCTTGGAGTGAGCATAACATTTCGGAAATCACTGTTTGGACTTACTATATCTTCTGCAGCATTCATTCGTAGCTTAAATGAAATTTTACCTGTTTATCTTCGTGACAATATTACTTCTTATGTTGACGACATTCTTATTGCTAAACGTTCTTGGAGTGAGCACAACAAAATTTTGGATTACTTATTACGTATTTTTGCAAGAGTTGGTATTACAGTGAACTTAAAAAAAATCTGAATTTGGTCGTTCTCAGGTGAAATTTCTCGGTCACATTTCTACAGAAGGTATTCTTCCTGATCCAGAGAAACTAGACGCTATTCGTAATTATGCTGTTCCTTCCACAAAACGTGCTGTTCGTAGTTTCCTTGGTGTCTGTAATTTTCTTAGGCGCTTTGTTAGATTGGATGATTTGGCCACACCTCGTTTACACATTTCAGTTATGCGCACTTTGGTCCCAGAAAATGCTTTCATAAATTACGAGAAAATTGCTACTTCAGTAATATGGAAAAACGTATTCGATCTGTTCTTGCCAAATGCAAATTATGTCAAAAGGCTAAGCCGCCAACAGTTTCTCACAGAGCACCGTTGTTTCCTATCATTCCAGCGAAATTAAAGGAGATGGCTGCAGTCGATTTGTTCGGTCCAGTGGTTCGTTCTACTAATGGTTTTGCGTACATTTTCGTAGCAGTGGAACTGACATCAAAATATGTGTGTTTTACACCGTTACGCAAAGCAACAGCTCGTTCAGTATCTAACGCTTTCATCAAACATTTTCTTAAAGAAGTTGGTCATGTTGATAAGGTTATATCAGATAATGGATCACAGTTTCGCTCTAAAATTTGGCTTCGTACTCTACGGCGTCGTAAGATTAAACCAATTTTCATTTCACTTTTTCACCCTCAATCTAATGCTTCAGAGAGATGGATGAAGGAAATCAATAAATTGTGCCGTCTTTATTGTCATCAGAATCACAGAACTTGGGATCAGTATCTTCATATTTTTCAAAACATTCTGAATGAACTTCCTAATGACTCAACTTCTTTACCGCCTCTATTGATATTAAAAAATAAAGTACCAACAAATCGCATTTCTGAAATCGTTCCTTTTCCGCTTTCACGGAAACTGCGGCATTCTGAAGTTGTCAACCTGGCTCTACGAAATATTGCGTCTGCGGCTGCTAGAAGAGAGAAATCAGCGAAACGTCCTGGTCGTTTAAAAACTTTGTCAGTTGGTCAAAAGGTATTAATTAAGTCTCACCGTTTGTCTCACAAAGGAAAAGGCTTGTGTCGCAAATTTTTTCTGCTTTATAACGGTCCGTATAGAGTTCGCAAAATTATTCATGATAACACTGTTGAAGTAGAAACTCTTAAATCTCGACGCTCTAAGGGAATACATCACATATCTAACGTTAAAATTTTTGTGGAATGACATACTTGTGAGAAACCAACATTTTACGTAAACATGGAGAGAGTACAAGGATACCGCGCTGTGTTTGGCGGCGGCACATACTCAAAGCAACAGTCAGTCTGCGCGCCGCACAAGGCAGTCGTTGACCGCAAACAATTACCTTCCTACGTCACGCGCCTACAGCTGATCGAGCGCTCAGTGCGAATGCACTGACAGACGTAAACAAATACACAGTCTAATTTCTCCGACTAAATTCTGTATAAAGCTATAAGGACTTCATAAATTATGTTATTAACGTTCAGTATTTTTCAGGATACGGTTGTCTAAAGTATTTAAGACCTTCAGGTAAATTCGGTGCGTGTCCGACGTTAAGACGACTTGCTATCGAGAAAATTTCAGGAAGAATGGAATTTCGAAAAAAAAAAAGTAATAAATTAAAAAGGGTAACTATTAATTGAGTTTATTTTTCAGGTAACATAATTCCACTTAGGTACGTACTTTAGACGTAATTTGCTGCTTGCGATTACGTGACTCATACTTTGTGCTAATTTCATGTTCTATGAATTTACTTGTGAAGCGACGTGCTTGCGCACATTAACTGATTTTGACAATGATTGACTAATGAACAGGGTTGTTATTTGTATATATTAGGCATCGCTTGGCTGCTATGCTTTTTCACTGATGTCATATTTTTTTATTATGTGCCTGCTGTGCTTATTTATTTAAATTATAATTGTCACCTGATTAATTGTGCTAATGTGGTTAGATATGTAAGTTATACTTTGTGATTTATCTGCTTGCGCCTTCATGGGTACTTATTAAGATTACATATGAGCATTTATTTGCTTATGTCGATGTGATGCTAATGACCTGTTTATTGTGTAAGGCATGTTTGCTGCTGTGCGTATGGATTGCATATTTACACATTTCTGTTTTGTTGTCATAACTACTCTTCAATTTAGAATATAGAAATGCTGATATACTGTGTACGTACATGGAGTTTAGGTCACACTATTGTATTAATTATAGATTGTTCGCTTGGCAGAGCCTCGTTGTAAGAATTGTGCTGCATCCACTTGTTGACATTCTGTTCTCTACTGGTATATTTACTCGCTATTGCTTGTTTTGCTTACGCTCAGTGCCTTATATTTTTAAGATAAGAAAATGAACTGCAGTAATTCGACGAACGACATTAGTACAAGAAAGTCATAGAAGTCACATGAGCTGAGGTTTTATGGAAGCTGTATAAATTTATGCTAATAGGAAGGAAGCTAACGACATGACATACCAAAACTAGGTTTAGACCATTGACAGTATTACACTGCATTTTTCGTGAGCAATTGAAATAGGAAGTGACACTTGACACAAAAAATACTCCACATGTTTGCTTCTGCTTTGATTCTTGAAGTGGTGTACACACTGTGAAATATTATGATCATTCACACTCCGTAATCGTACTTAATTACTGAGAGTTATTCGAACTAAAGTCTGTTAGAGGTCATGTATGCATTTCTTTTATTTAATGATGGACAAGGAACCAAAATGTATCTTATAATTTATAATGAGTAGAAAATTTGGGTCAGATGGATTACACAGAGGTTGTGTGTGGACACTGTGTCTTCGGATTGTATGGGATGATGCATTGAAGTTGCACTAGGATTTTGTCTGTACTTGTTCGAGGAGACTGACTAGAGGAAAGAGTTGTTATGGAAGTGAAATGATATTGGTGCTGAGGTTTATATGTATCGACGTATTATTGAGGTATTGAGTTTTGGTGAAGTTGATGATTATTGGAGTTTTGGTGGATAAGAGGTAAAGTAAATGAGGAGAATATTGTTTTTGTTGGTTTATATGGAACAACGAGGATGAAGATGGCAGACTAGAACACTAAAGTGGAAGGAAGATTGTCTATACACACACTTGTTACATCACTAAGCAGTATATACTTTTTTTTGAGAGAGGAAGCATGTGCATATCTTGGCTCACTGACAGTTGTTCAGCAACCGTACATTTTGATCTGGCTTGGCAAACATTGGTCTTGACATGATGACTATGACGTTGACTTAACTATTATTGACTGTTATACATTGCTGCCACTACTACTTGATACACATGATGAACATAAAATTTTGACAGAATTGCATTTACACAGTTAACACTATTCAATTACACAGTAGCACTTAATGTGGATGAAAGATGAGTGGATGTGTTTTGTGTGTTTTCCTTTTCTAATCCTACCCACCTATCTCCTAAATATTATTTTATTTGTTGGTAGTGGCTTGCACTGACACCCATAAATGTTATAGGTTTACTGGTATTTGTGTATTGTAATAGTTAATAGGACAATTATCAGATATCATTTGTGTGTTTGTTATGATTTGTATGTTTAATGTAAAAGCATTGTATGTGTATTCAAACTATTGTTCATGCCTGAACTGTCTGGTTAGTGATGGTGCTGCATTTTTCAACATGATGTGTGACATTTAGGCATGTTTAATTTCTGCTGATGAACTGTGTGATCAGTGATTGTAAAAAAAAATTATGGACTGTTACTTGTACCTTCTCTACATGATTGGTGCCACTAGGACATGTTTAATTTCTGCTTATAAACTCTGATGAACAGTGTGATCAGTGATACTAGATTTTATGGAACTGCTTCTGCTGAGAAATGTTACTTGTTGCTGTGTGTACCTGCTCAACATTGCTGGGTGCCACTGATGGACTCTTTCTACTGAAAAGATGTCACCTGTTGCTGTGTGTACCTGCTCAACATTGCTGGGTACCACTGATGGACTGTTTCTACTGAAAAGATGTCACCTGTTGCTGTGTGTACCTACTCAACATTGCTGGGTACCACTGATGGACTGTTTCTACTGAAAAGATGTCACCTGTTGCTGTGTGTACCTGCTCAACATTGCTGGGTGCCACTGATGGACTGTACCTACTGAAAAGATGTCACCTGTTGATGTCTGCACCTACTCAACATTGCTGGGTGCCACTGATGGATTGCTTCTACTGAAATGAAGTCACCTGTTGCTGTGTGCACCTGATCAACATTGCTGGTGCCACTAATGGACTGATTCTACTGAAATGGTGTTACTTGTTGGTGTCTGCACCTGCTCAACATTACTGGGTGCCACTGATGGACTGCTTCTACTAAGATGATGTCACTTGTTGGTGTCAGCACCTGTTGACCATTGCTGGGTGCTACTGCTGGAACTGTCAACTGCTTATTCTTGGGCTATGGAAAGCGTTTATGTGAATATTTGTATAAACTGATTTTTTGTGTATTACTGTTTGTGAAAAGTTATGAGACTCTTACCTGCACATATTCGTCATTGCTGACGCTATTGATTGAACTGTTTAACCATATAATACTTGTGTAAACTGTTATGTAAAGTCACATGTATGAAAGAATTTGTATTGCTTACTGTATTTTATATATTAGGTTATTGAAAGGTCAGTGCAAAGCCAAAATTTTATCTAGTTATATGATATTTACGTATTAATATTATCTTTTATTTTTGTCTGTATTTTTTTGTCGAATTTGGTGGTATTTTCACCACCAATGCTGGCAAAAATACCATCAAATTCTAGCCGTGGAGGAAGGGCATATGAAAGGTGGCTACACTGAGCCACAGCGCCAGAGATCGCTAGAGAGCATTGTTCCGCCGCCTCCACGGGCTGTCATTATTGAGATGTGCTAGAAGTCAGTGCTTGTCCAGGACTCGTAGTAGTCAGTTGGTGTTCAGATGTGCTAGTAGGGAGTGCTTGCTGAGATGTGATACTGAAAGGTTCTTGTTCAGATGTGGTAATAGCGAGGCGGTGTGGAGATATATTGTAATTATGAGAGTGATTTTGGTCAATATATGAAGGTAACGAAACTTGATTTATTTTTCATTATTTCCATGTTTTAAATAATGTGTCATTACAGGTTCAGTCAACAAAGCATCTGGCTTGTGTTCTTGGATTAGAGTGTAATTGTGGTTCTCTTGAGTAATTATGGTATTTGTATTTTCTTTAATTAATTCAGTATAATGTTATTTAAAAATTGTTGTGTTGTTGAAGAAGAACCGTGCCAGATGCGTACGTTGAGTCACACTCCCACACACAGAACAGTTACTCTTGTGCTTGTTGTTGCGTTGGTTTTATAGTTGCTGGGGGCTTAATTAATTAACTGTGTTAATGAAAATTTCCATTTCATTCTTTGTTATTGTTCTAAGCAGTCAGATTGCGTAATAATAATAGTCAGGGCCAACCGTTACGAGACTTCGTAATCGGACAGAGTAGCTACTAAAGCAAAAAAAATTAAAATTATTTGCATTAATATTTTTATTAAGCCCCCATGCACATGTTTTGAGGCATCAAGGGATCACAAATTTAGCATTGGAGGGCATCGTGGAGGGTAAAAATCGTAGAGGGAGACCAAGAGATGAATACACTAAGCAGATTCAGAAGGATGTAGGTTGCAGTAGGTACTGGGAGATGAAGAAGCTTGCACAGGATAGAGTAGCATGGAGAGCTGCATCAAACCAGTCTCAGGACTGAAGACCACAACAACAACAACAAGGTTAGTTTAGTCCCATAAGACCTTACCACATTCACTAACACTAACACTGATACCCAATCACTTGAGCAAGTTCGAAGTCCATGACTTCCGCGGAGCGCCCCATTCTGCTCTCTCACGATGTCTCTGAGGTCGCTGAGATGGAGTACCTGGCAGTAGGTGGCAGAACAATGCACGTAATATGCAAAACGTATGTTTTTGGGGGTGTCCAGATACTTTTGATCACATAGTGTAAACCCTAAGTTGACGATATACTTAAGCAGAAAAATCTTGGTCACAACAAAACCGTATTTTGAGAAGCTTATTGTGCATTTTTCAAGATCCAGGAATCACTCTCAATGTAGAAAAAAGAAAGTTTGGAAAAACAAGAGTAAAATATCTTGGTCACATAATTTCATCAGGAGGTTTGGACCAGACCCCGAGAAACTTGAAGCAATTAGGGCAATTCCTCCTCCTTGCTTTAGCTAATTTTTATCGCCGTTTTTTACGCGTGAAAACTCTTGACACTCCTAAATTATTTTCACTTACTGGAAAAACACCATGTGGCACTGAGATGAACAAGCACAGTTAGAATTTCAGAGTTGGAAAGATGCGCTTCTTACTGGTCCAGTACTTGCTCATCCTGACTTATCACGAGGCTTTTGCTTATCAAAGGACTCGTCAGAAATTGTGCTTGACGCTCATCTGTTCCGAGAATAGCTTTTTCCAGTCATGTCTTGCCTAAATGTAAAAGAAATTATTCTTTAACCGACTTCAAAGCAGTGGCTATTGTCTCGGCATTTTCTTAATCTCCGTTCTTATTTGGAAATACACTAAGATGTACACTCACCATCAAGCACGCCAGTTTTTAATGTCATCTAAACTAAATCATGGTGGTTTAAACGATGGGCCTCGTATTTACATGAGTTTAATCTCACTGTTAGCCGGCCAGTGTGGCCGAGCGGTTCTAGGCTCTTTAGTCTGAAAGAGCGCGACCGCTACGGTCGCAGGTTCGAATCCTGCCTTGGGCATGGATGTGTGTGATGTCCTTAGGCTAGTTAGGTTTAAGTAGTTCTAAGTTCTAGGGGGCTGATGACCTCAGACGTTAAGTCCCATAGTGCTCAGAGCCATTTGAACCATTTGAACCATCAAAGGAACAAAATCATATCATAAAACCTGTAATAAATGGACTATCAGATCATGACATGCAGCTCATTGTTTTAGATGTAAATTCAAAGCAGATTATCAAGATGGCTAAATCTGAGTACAAGAGAGTAGTCAATCAACCAAAAATTGAGTGTTTTAGAAAACTGCTCAAAGATATCAATTAGAAGGATGTTTATAGTGCTCATGACATGAATGAAAAATAGAAAACATTCATGAACAATGTCAGTACCATGTTTGAAAACTGTTTTCTTCTAAAAGTTACTCAAATTAAACAGAAGTCTATAATAAAACCACAGATTACACAAGGGATAAAGATTTCCTGTAAGACAAAAAGGAAAATGTATCTGTCGACCAAGAATAGCTCCAATGCTGACGATTTAGCTAAATACAAGGATTACTGTAAAATATTAAAAAAAAAGTACTTCAGACATCTAAACAAATGCACTTTGAGAAGAAGATAGGAATGTCAGGGAACAAAATAAAAACAATATGGGATATAGTGAAAGAGGAGCCTGGTAGAACCAGAAAGGAACAGGAGCAAATAGCGCTAAGGGTAGATGACACATTAGTAACTGATGGGCATAGTGTGGCAAATCTATTTAACAAGTACTTTATATCCGTTACTGATAGAATGGGATTGTCAGGATCAGTAAATAATGCCATGTCTGAAATTAGCCTTTACAAATAGCTTCAGGTACATGAATATGTCACTCACTTCACTAAAAGAAATAACTTCCATAATAAAATCTTTAGAAACAAAGCATTCTAGTGGTTATGATGAAATATCAACAAAGTTAATTAAGGCATGTTCTTGTGAGTTTAGTACAATTCTAAGTTACTTGTGTAACCAGGCAATTATAACTGAGACATTTCCTGACTGGCTAAAATATGCAGATGTTAAGCCTCAACTCAAGAAAGGGGATAAAGAGATACCATCAAACTACAGACTGATTTCACTTTTGCCAGCATTCTCAAAAATTTTAGAAAAAGTAATGTACAGGCAGCTTCTCAACCATCTGACCACAAATAACATATTATCAAGAACACAGTTTGGATTTCTGAAGGGTTCTGATATCGAGAAGGCTATTTACACCTACAGTGAAAATGTACTTAATTCATTAAATAACAAGTTACAAGCAGCAGGTATTTTCTATGATTTGTCAAAGGCCTTTGACTGTGTGAACCACAACATCGTTTTAAATAAATTAGAATTGTGTGGTGTGACGGGCAGTGCTGCAAAATGGTTCAAGTCATACCTCACTAACAGGAAACAAAGGCTGTCAGTGCAAGGGACTAGTGAATTAAGTCATCAGTCATCAACAGAATGGGAAGAAATTACATGTGGTGTCCCACAAGGATCCATCTTATGGCCATTGCTTTTTCTCATCAGTTACACTGCCAGAAGCAGAGTTCGTTTTGTTTGCAGATGACACAAGTATTGCAATAAATAGTATGTCGAGTGTAGCTCTAGAAAGATCTGCTAACGATATTTTCATGGATATTAATAAATGGTTTAAAGCCAACTCACTGACATTAAACTTCGAAAAGACTCACTATATGCAATTCAGAACCTGTAAGAGATTTCCACCCAGCATATGCATAAAGTATGAATAAGAGCAGATAGAAGAGGTTGACAGTCTTAAATTCCTGGGATTACAACTTGATAATAAATTCAGTTGGGAGGAGCACACCACAGAACTGCAGAAATGCCTTAACAAATCTGTACTTGTAATTCGAGTGTTAGCAGACATAGGCGACATAAAAATGAAAAAGCTTGCATACTTTGCCTACTTTCATTCCATAATGTCATATGGTATAATATTTTGGGGTAACTCTTCAAGTCAAACAAAAGTTTTCAGAGTCCAAAAGCATGTAATATGTATTATTTGTGGAGTAAATTCATGGACATCCTGTAGAAACCTCTTCAAAGAACTGGGTACACTAACTACTGCGTTTCAGTATATTTACTCCTTAATGAAATTTGTCCTAAATAATATATCTCTTTTGCCAACAAACAGCTCAGTTCATACATACAATACCAGGAACAAAAATGATCTGCACAAGGACTTAAAAGCACTTACTTTAGTTCAAAAAGGGGTCCACTACTCAGGAACACTCATCTTTAATAATTTGCCAGCAAACATAAAAAATTTAGTTACAAATAAAGGTCAGTTTAAAAGGAGCCTGAAAGACTTACTAGTGGCCAACTCCTTCTACTCCATTGACGAATTTTTTAATAGAAACAAATGATGTATTGTATATATTCATACTATTAGTATTGTTATTTCAGCTTAAAAAAATATTGACATGTTCCACATCCACGAGGATCTCCTCAGCATGGATCTATGGAACGAAAAACTAATCTAATCTAGTCTAATCTTGAACTTCACTGTTGTTAACATTCCTGATAATCAAAATGTTGTAGCGGATACTTTATCACGTGCTCCTATTTGTTTTGCAAGAACACTTCTTAAAATGATTTGGAGAAAAATTTCAGTTTGTTGTATATACGAAAGACAGCCTATGAAAACTTTATCTCCTCTTCTTTACGAGAGACAGCACACGAACAAGATAAGGATCCTCTGGAAAGATGTAAAATGTAAATGGCAAGACAAAACTAACACTGCAATAAGACAATTTTATTTGATATATAACAACAGCGTTTAAAAAGCTGTAGAGTCAGTGGCTCTCTTTGGTTTGTGTGCATACCCGATTATTCTGTAAATAGCTTATTTGGTATACACAACTCAGCTATGCTTGGTACGAGAAAATGCTTTTGCAAACAGAAAGTTTTAGCAAAATGTAAATTGTGCCAGAAAGCCAAACTATCAACTAGTACACATCGAGCACTATTATTTCCTATAATTCCTTCTAAACTAAAAGAGTTGGCTGCAGTGGACCTGTCAGGATCTCTAGGGCCTCCCGTCAGGCGAACGGTCTACCCGACGGGAGGCTCTAGTCACACGACTCAGTGGATTCTCATACATTTTTGTTGCTGCTGAATTGACTTCAAAATTCGTTTCATTCACTCCTTTACGAAAAGCTACTGCCAAAACAGTACCCAAAGCCTTTGTCAATAATTTTCTACCAGAAGTTGGTCACATTGATAAAGTCATTTCCGACAACAGTCCACAGTTTCGGTCAAATATTTGGTTACGCACTTACGACGTCACAAAATTAGACCTGCTTTTATTTCACTCTATTGGCCTCAGTCTAGTCCTTCAGAACGCATTATGTGAGAAGTTAACAAGCTTTGCAGAATATATTGCCATCGCCAACACCAGACTTGGGACAGACTTTCTCACATTCTAAGAGATTCTCAGTGAATTACCATACGATTCTACAACGTTGTGTCCGTTACTTGTACTCAAAAATCAACAACCACCAGATCGTAATATCGTGTCAGGGAGTTAATATCATTTCCAGCTTCAAAAAATTACCACATAAGGAAGCAGTAGATAAACGACGTCAAAAAGGCTGCAGGAAGAAGAAAGAAATGTCAGTAAGAATAAGTAAACACGAAAAAGTTACATACAGGTTGGACAGAAAATTCTTGATAAATATCACCCTTTATCTTGTAAAAGTAAGCATTTTAGTCACAAATTCTTTCTTATATATATATGGGACCTTATAGGATTCATGGAATTGTACACGACAATGTTTCACATATCAAACCATACATACACTCCTGGAAATTGAAATAAGAACACCGTGAATTCATTGTCCCAGGAAGGGGAAACTTTATTGACACATTCCTGGGGTCAGATACATCACATGATCACACTGACAGAACCACAGGCACATAGACACAGGCAACAGAGCATGCACAATGTCGGCACTAGTACAGTGTATATCCACCTTTCGCAGCAATGCAGGCTGCTATTCTCCCATGGAGACGATCGTCAAGATGCTGGATGTAGTCCTGTGGAACGGCTTGCCATGCCATTTCCACCTGGCGCCTCAGTTGGACCAGCGTTCGTGCTGGACGTGCAGACCGCGTGAGACGACGCTTCATCCAGTCCCAAACATGCTCAATGGGGGACAGATCCGGAGATCTTGCTGGCCAGGGTAGTTGACTTACACCTTCTAGAGCACGTTGGGTGGCACGGGATACATGCGGACGTGCATTGTCCTGTTGGAACAGCAAGTTCCCTTGCCGGTCTAGGAATGGTAGAACGATGGGTTCGGTGACAGTTTGGATGTACCGTGCACTATTCAGTGTCCCCTCGACGATCACCAGTGGTGTACGGCCAGTGTAGGAGATCGCTCCCCACACCATGATGCCGGGTGTTGGCCCTGTGTGCCTCGGTCGTATGCAGTCCTGATTGTGGCGCTCACCTGCACGGCGCCAAACACGCATACGACCATCATTGGCACGAAGGCAGAAGCGACTCTCATCGCTGAAGACGACACGTCTCCATTCGTCCCTCCATTCACGCCTGTCGCGACACCACTGGAGGCGGGCTGCACGATGTTGGGGCGTGAGCGGAAGACGGCCTAACGGTGTGCGGGACCGTAGCCCAGCTTCATGGAGACGGTTGCGAATGGTCCTCGCCGATACCCCAGGAGCAACAGTGTCCCTAATTTTCTGGGAAGTGGCGGTGCGGTCCCCTACGGCACTGCGTAGGATCCTACGGTCTTGGCGTGCATCCGTGCGTCGCTGCGGTCCGGTCCCAGGTCGACGGGCACGTGCACCTTCCGCCGACCACTGGCGACAACATCGATGTACTGTGGAGACCTCACGCCCCACGTGTTGAGCAATTCGGCGGTACGTCCACCCGGCCTCCCGCATGCCCACTATACGCCCTCGCTCAAAGTCCGTCAACTGCACATACGGTTCACGTCCACGCTGTCGCGGCATGCTACCAGTGTTAAAGACTGTGATGGAGCTCCGTATGCCACGGCAAACTGGCTGACACTGACGGCGGCGGTGCACAAATGCTGCGCAGCTAGCGCCATTCGACGGCCAACACCGCGGTTCCTGGTGTGTCCGCTGTGCCGTGCGTGTGATCATTGCTTGTACAGCCCTCTCGCAGTGTCCGGAGCAAGTATGGTGGGTCTGACACACCGGTGTCACTGTGTTCTTTTTTCCATTTCCAGGAGTGTAGAATAATCTTGTATACTAAAGTTGTATCCAGATGAAAGAGCTACATGTCACCTGTTTCGAAAATATTTCCTGCGTTACAGCGCACAGCAACAATTAGCGATAAACAATATTATTGGACCGCATGCCAGAGCGACTCCCGTCACGCGGCAGGCAACTTTGGACAAAAATGGGCGACTGTCGTCGAGCAACAAACTTCGTTTATCGCGCAACAACTCGAGCGATTTGCTGCCACGACGCGTACGCTAAAGAAACTGGTGCGAACTTCGAAATTTCATCTGGAAAACGAATAAGATAAGTAATTTCTAATAAAATTAACAGTTCTGAATATTTTTTTAAAAACCAGTTCTGAGAGGAGACACAGGTATCAGCAATGTGTTGTTCACTAGAGACATATTTTTGACTGTACACAGTGATGATGATACAGAGAGATATAACATTTTTTGCCACTTATGATAAGATATGCAGGCTGTTAAGTTGTGGTAATTGTGTTGTCTGGAAAGAGGAGTGAGATGTATTTTTACACACTGCAATAGTTCGAGAAGCGCATATTTTTTGTCTCCATTTATGCATGAAAAATGTTTTGCAAAGATTTGGCTCAGCATTGATTCCTACTCTGTACTGTGATACACTCTTTAATATATGGTACCTCATTGAACTTTTTGCGATTTGTCTTTGTGGTAGTATCTATTTTATTGTTTATAATGATGAATGACATTGCTTTTTTCTGATTTGTATGTAGCTACACGTTCTAAAAAATTTAACTTCTACTGAATTCTGTAGAACTAATCTGTCTTTTCTTTGTACTGTAGATCAACTTTGTATATGTATGGAACGTTGTCACAACAGTCTAGGTGTTACGGAAATTTTAAATTCTGGGGAAGTGAAGATGCAACTCATCACTCACGAGGTGTGACATGGATAAGCAATACACTTCATAAGAGAAAGGAGATACAGGAAGTACAGGGTGTCCAGAAAAGGACTCCCTGATTTCGAAATTAAATATCTCGAAAACAAAGATCGATAGAGGAATGCAGTAAACGGCATGTTTATTGTGAAAGCTCTAAGAAGTTTATACAGCAGTTTGAAATAATAGTTACAAAAGCTGCTAACAGATGGCGCTGTACGCTGTACAGCTCATATCAGCATACATAAGAGAAATAATCGTATGAAAACAATCTTTACAAACAATCACATCACAATGTTTTCAAAATGTTCACGATTGGCACTACAGAGGTGGCGCAAACGAGGAATGAAATTCACTATCACATTTCGTAGTGTCTCAACCGAAATGGATTCACATGCCACAGAGATCGCCGATTCAAGCTCGTCCAGCGTGGCGGGATGCTTCGGGTAGACCATGTCTTTCACTGTGCCCCACAAAAAAAAGTCACAGGGAGTCAAATCCGGCGAATATGGAGGCCAATCCATGCCTGCACCAGTAAACTTGGGATATTCCAAAGCAATGACTCGATTCCCGAAGTATTCCTCAAGAAAGCGAAACACTTGCTCGGTCCGATGTGGTCGGGCTCCATCTTGCATAAACCATTCACCAGCGGCCGCCAACACCACAACCGAGCCACAGGCCGACACGCACAACACCAACACAACACTTGAGGGCTTATTGGAAACAATATTCCCCCATCACACGACCACCCAGATGTTTAACAAGATCGCGGTGGCCGTCGCCACACCCGTCACACGGTTCATGACTGCTCAACCTGGGCAGTACTGGGCCGCCACACAAACAGCGCTCACCACACTGTTCACACCCATACATGGATAACACGCCACACCCGGCCCCATCGCAAATAACCAGACACTGACACAGATCCTGTTCTGGAATGCAGACGGGACAAACAACAAAAGGGCGGAATTTGCCGCGCTCATCGAGCGTAAGGGTATCCTTATCGCACTACTGAGCGAGACTAAGCTCAAACCACGCAACCAACTAAACTTCACCGGCTACTGCGTCTATCGTACCGACCGACCGGACGGCTCCGGTCATGGCGGAACAGCCATCATCATACACAAAGACATAGAACACACAAACATAGTGCTCCCTGAACTTGAAAAACTAGAGGCAACCGCCGTCAGGGTCATGTTCAACGGAGCCTACACTACACTGGTGTCAGCATACAACAGCCCTAAAAACATCAAAACACGCGACATCAGCACAATACTCAACATATCACCGCGCGTAATCGCCGCTGGAGATCTTAACGCAAAACACCCGGACTGGAACTCACGAATACGAAACTCCAACGGCAAGAAACTATACGAACACGCACTAGGACGAAACTACATCACACTAGCGCCGACCGAGCCGACGCACGTTCCCTACCGGAGGGGACACAGGCCAGACGTGTTAGACATGGCCCTCATCAAGGGCATAACAACGACACTCAACGTTGCCGTTGAAAACGATCTGCCCTCAAATCACCAACCCGTTATACTGTACATTGAAGAAACACTGCAGCACATGGAAAAACGCAAGATGTTAGATTACAGGCGCGCGAATTGGACCCAGTTCAAGAAAACGCTTGACAGTCGCATCCCACCCACCCACGCGATAAACGAGACAGCCCAAATCGATGAGGCAGTCGAAACCTTCACCGGCGCCGTCCAGGACGCAATAGCCGACACCATACCAATCCGCACACCACAACAACACAATGCTGCCCTGCCCCAGGACATCCTGGGCCTAATCCCAATGAGGAACCGCCTCAGGAGACATTGTCAGCGTACCAGGCGTCAGCACTTCAAACAGCACATTAACAGGCTCTAGGGTATAATCCGGGAAAAAATACAAACATTTAAGACACAACAGTGGGACCAGAAACTCGAAGGGCTGGACACCACGTGACCTGGCGTGTGGCAGCTGGCCCGACACTTCACCAGGGAGAAACTGTACACCCCCACGTTACAAGGGCCCGACGGACCAGCATATTCTGCGGAAGAAAAAGCGGAACTGATGGCCCTCACACTCACAGCGTCATTCACACCGAACCTGGATCCCTCAGACCCAGCTTTCACAGTTGCTACAGACCAGGAGGTCACACGCATCTTGGCCCAACCAGCGCGCAACATCATCTGACAAACTAGTACAGCTGAATTCAAATGGGCCATCATGCATACCACCGCTAGGAAGGCCCCTGGTCACGATGGCATTCAAAACCGTGTCCTCCAGCGGTTCACGGATAAAGCTGTAGACTACCTAACACACATCACGAATGGCATACTCAAGCACCAACACTTCCCCGCCTTTTGGAAGACGGCCAAGGTCCTGATGTTCAGGAAGCCGGGGAAAGACCACTCCCTCCCACAAAATTACCGACCCATCAGTCTGCTGAGCGCGCTCAGCAAGATCGTTGAGAAGGTAATATTAGAACGACTCACCAGGCACTGTATCACAAACGACACCCTGAGACCGGAGCAATTCGGTTTCAGGAATCACCACTCAACAACACAACAACTCCTCCGCGTCGTTGAATACATAACACACGGATACAACACAAACAAAGCAACTGGGGCGGTGTTCCTGGACATCGAAAAGGCTTTCGATCGTCTATGGCACAACGGCCTAACACGCAAACTTAGCGACGCAGGGGTCCCCGACGGGCTCGTACGTCTCATACGCTCATATCTCACGGACAGGAGTTTCAACACCGACGTGCAGGGCAAACAATCGACACGACATGGTATCCAGGCAGGAGTACCCCAAGGAAGCATCCTAGGGCCCTTACTGTTTAACCTCTACATTAACGACCTCCCAGCTACACACAACACGACGGTAGCAATCTACGCGGATGACACCGCCATCCTTGCGCAAGATTGGAAGCCGTCTAACATTAATTCACGACCACAGACTGCACTCAGAACGGCGGAGCCTTGGCTGGTGAAATGGCGTGTTAGAGTCAACGTCGACAAGTGCGAGGCCGGTCTGTTCATAGAAGACCGAAGCAACTGCGCAAACATCAGCACTGCAACCCAGTAAAACTACACACACGCCCAATACGTTTCCGCGAGAAGGTCAAATACCTAGGTGTCTGGTTGGACAGGAAACTACTCTGGGGGGACCACATTCAATACGTGACCAACAAAGTTAACGCGAGGCTCAAACAACTCTACCCTATGCTTAACAGGCGTAGCACACTGAACAGGAGGGTGTCTAGGTCCATGTACATGACACTTATTCGACCCCTGATGACGTACGCAGCCCCTGTCTATGGATACGCTGCGCCAACTCGCCTGCGCCGTCTGCAGCTCATACAGAACAAAGTACTCAAAATCATAAGCAACTCACCGCGCTACACACGCATCGCGGACCTTCACCGGGAATACCGGCTAGATACTATCTTGCAGGTATTCCAAAAAACTCTCCACACGACTGTACAATAACACGAGACACTCGCGCAACCCGTTTATCCTTTCTCTGGGACCACAACCATAGATGGAAGCATAACAGACCAAAAACACTACTGGCTAGGAACTAAACATCTATGGTCCATAGAACGCTAACACGACAGTACTGGCGAGCCCCTGCAACACAGTTATTACTGGAAACCCCAGATGTTCGACCAGCCGAAAAACAGGCAACCGCAGGGAAACCGTGCTGTACACAGCACGCAAACCAGCCACACACACCCCCTACACCGTCTGTGAGCCGATCTATGACCGATCGCCCACTAATCTACAACGACCTTGAACTGTTGCAGGGACACAGCAACTGCAAGAAGCGCCGCAACGAGCTTCAACAACGACAAAGGTAACGATGCACGATACCTCGAACTAACACAACCACACCTTGCATGCACTGTCGCAGATAGCAAGCCGCTACTGCCCTTACTACCCGTCCTACTGTCGCAGAGGTTTTTTTCCCTTGGCGCTTGCCTTGGCACTTTTTATCCTCTGCCCTTACAACCGCTACCCTTCGATCGCTTTCGTCCACTTTCTATCTCCTGATGGACCATGTTAATGAGTAATCTTACCCAGACGCACGGACAACATCACAGCCCAGCATCCTGTGATCCACTTACTAGATAACTAACATGTTTACGGAGGTGACAGTAGAACTTTTGGTTTGGTCACCACGTTGGTGTGGGCGTGGAGGGGCCCATCCTATTTAAAAAAGCAGTCGCCCTCATTCCGTCGTCAACCACCGTGGTGTGAGGTCGATTGTCCTGCTCTCGCTCGTGCGCGTCAGTTTGCTCCTATTTTGCGTACGTTTTACCAGTTCAGGTGAAAAAATGAAACGTTCAGCTGCATCAAGCACCGTTAGTAGTGCTAGTGGTGGTAAATGGCAGGGGCCGTTTCAGTGGGTTGGGGCATCACTTAAGTATAGATTCAAATCGGTAACTGTAACTTTTCTCTTCCACTAAGTATTTCATAGTATTGAATACATTCCTTTTTATTGTTTCAGCGCATATCCACGAATACTTAAGTGTGGATGAAATGAATGCTGTGGCGCAACAGCAGAGACAATAGCAGCGGCTGCTGCATCGACAGCATTGTAAGTATATATTCCATCTATGTAATACTGGTGTGACCAGAGGGTCTCTAGATGATTTCGAGACATCTAAATCGATGCCTGTAACTTTTTTCACTAAGAATTTCATATTGAATACATGTCTTATTATTTTAGCATATACCCAGTGGGTAATTGAAGAGGCTGATAGGCAACAGCAACAGCAGTGGCAGCAACAAGAGTGGTTGAGCTGCACCAGCACCAGCAACAGCAGTGACTGCAGCTGCAGCAGCAGCAGTGGCAGAAACTGCAGCAGCAGCAGTAATGTCATCGTACGTAGCCTATCTTTCATTGTATATGTAATGCATTGTGACCATCGGGTCTGATGTTGTTGTAGATGATTCAGAGGGACCAAAATCGATAAATGTTACCTTTCTACTAAGAATTTCGTATTGTATCAATATATACAGGGAATCACTAACTATTGCAACCAAGAATAACTCCGAAAGTATGATAGCAGCTGAAAAGTTTGTGGGACAAATGTTGCATGGGACAACGGGGGCCATAATATGACGTTGGTTTTTTGTTGCTGGATGGGGTCGCGTCAGAGATATGAAGGTCAACTTTTTTTTTAATGGGATGCTATAGTTTGGTACTTATTTTCTGACAGCGGCTATGGAGACGAATCCAATGATGTTTAACAGCAAGGTCTTTGAAGGTCAACGAAGGACACATAGGTGGTATGAACGTCCATTTACAGAAGGTGTTCGAAGTGATGACAGTTGGTATCAATCATCATGGATTGAGTGGTATTCCTTATCACGTTGGCACTTATCGAAGCACATGCTCTGACAATGCTTTCACGAATATCGTGCAAATAGTACACACTCGCCGAATACTGCGTATCCATCTGACGTGCCATTGACATGTAAACAACATTCGACGGTTTCGTAATACAACAGTAATAGCAACGGTAAGTCTAGTATCGTCGAATAAAGCGAATGTGAATGATGCATTCCTTTGAAGAACAAGTCGATATGCTTCTCATTTACGGAGAGTGCCAACGAAATTCAGTGAGAGTTAGAGACTTATACGCTGAAAGATATCCTCAACATACTCACCCTACACGTCCTACATTTAAATATGTATATGATAAATTGAGAACAACTGGATCTTTAACGCATCGGAAACTTATCCAGCCAAGGAAAGTTACTAACGAGGGAACGGAAATTGGTACTCTTGCCACTGTGGTTCGAGATCCTTGTGTTAGTTCGCGTCAAATCAAATCGCAAGGGAATCAGCCATGAGCCAGAGTAGTGTTGTTCGTGTTCTGCATCGCCATAAATATCACCCTTAGGATGTCAGTCTCCACCAAGAATTAAGTGCTACTGATTGAATTCTGCTGATGGGCTCAACTTCAGATTCAGAGAGATGACGCATTTATTATTTTGATTTTATTTACTGACGAGGCTACATTCATGAACCATGGAAATGTTAATTTGCATTAACATGCATTATTGAGCAACTGGTATTCCATGTTGGCTGTGGCAAGTTGCACACCAAAAACCGTGGTCGGTGGATGTATGGTGTCGGATTCTGGAGGACAGAATTATAAGCCCCTATTTCATTGAAGGAAATCTTAATGGTAGGAAGTACACCACATTCCTGCAAGAAACATTAGGTTTGTTATTGGAAGAAATACCTTTAGGAACAAGGAACAGAATGAGGTATCAACACGATGGGTATCCGGCACATTTTTCGCTGATGGCTAGAAATGAGTTGTAGAGACAATTCCCAAATCGTTGGATTGGACGTGGAGGAGATGTGTCATGACCGGCTCGTTCGCCAGACTTGACGCCTTGGATTTTTTCTTATGGGGATTCGTAAAAGACATTGTTTATAAAGACGTTCCAACTATACCTTAAGATATGAGAGAGAGAATTGTCAGAGCAAGTGCTTCGATAAGTGCCAAAGTGATAAGGAATACCACTCAATCCATGATAAGAAGATTGCAGCACTGCATCGATACCAATGGTCATCACTTCGAACACCTTCTGTAAATGGACTTTCATGTCACCTTTGTGACCTTCATTGACCTTCAAAGACTTTACTGTTACACATCATTGGATTTGTCTCGATAGCCGCTATCAGAAAATAAGTACCACACTGTTGCATCTCATTTAAAGAAGCAAAGTTGACCTTCATATCTCTGAAGCGACCCCCTCTATGGCCGAGCGGTTCTAGGAGCTACAGTCTGGAACCGCGTGACCGCTACGGTCGCAGGTTCGAACCCTGCCTCGGGCATGGTTGTGTGTGTTGTCCTTAGGTTAGTTAGGTTTAAGTCGTTCTGTGTTCTAGGGGACTGATGACTTCAGAAGTTAAGTCCCATAGTGCTCAGAGCCATTTGAACCATTTTTGACCCCACCTAGCAACAAAAAACCAAGGTCATATTATGGCCCCCGTTGTCCCATGCAACTTTTGTCCCATAAACTTTTCAGCTCCTATCATATTTTCGGAGTTATTCTTGATGTCAATAGTTAGTGACTCACCCTGTATATCCATTAATCTTTTTTTCATCTCCATAGTACTGTGTATACATAATTAAATTTCATCACATATGTAATATGATGCATATTCTTTGTTGTTGCAGATGATTTCCTTTCAGACGAAGAAAGGGGGCAGGGAGGGGTATGTGGTGGAGATATGCAGGAACCATCGCAAATTTCATGTAAGTGTAATTCTAAAAAAAACATATTTGTTACTCATAGTTTCTGTGTGTGTGTGTTTTGTTATTATTAGACCATTATGTTGTATGCGATATAGGGGAGATGAATCGACGGATATTCCCAAATTCAGGTGACGACAAAATGCCACAGTGGGTGGCGGAGGTGGATGAAGACCTTTGTCATCGTGAGGAGATGAGGGAGACGCCAAGGAGCTAGTCTGAAATAGTTAATACATCCTGACATCGCTTACAAATGATCAGTGTTCTTTCTTTCCTTGCAGCAGCAGCAGGCGATGTATATAATGTTGTACTTAACCTTTTTTCGTTATTCTACAGTAGCTGCGTCAGGGGAACAATTCACGCATTATGTCGTGGCTCGGGTACCGGGGGCGGTAGAGCCTAACATCGAAACGAAGTATTGTGCAGCGTGCTTCGCCAGCAAGGGCACGGCTAGTCGCCACGCTGGAAGCTGCCGCAGCTTCCGCCCCCGCCACCCCGCCACAATCGCCGCCGCCGCCATGACCACAGCACTACTCTGGCGTCCATAGACCGCTCTCCCTCAGGCTAGTGGGTCAAGGTTGCAGCAACCAGACTGCTCACAGTGGCCCGATTCTGCAGCGTCTTCTCCTCCCCCTCTGCCAGCACGTCCTCACTGATCTCATGAGAAGGACATGCCTTCCTGTCGTGGAAAAGGAGCTCCTCAAGGTAGTCGATGATCCGCGGTATCCTGCCATTAAATGCAGTGTGTTGCTCTGCATCCAACTGTCCCCCCCCCCCCCCCCCCCCGACCAAAATTGACTCCGGCATTGAAGAGACAAGTCTTTATTATCTTTGTGGGGAAAATGGCTTGGTAACGCGGAGCAAATTAATCGCCGGGTAGTTTCGTAAATCCACCTTGAGTGTTATACTGGCCCACTATTCTGAGATGGAAGTGAGAAGGTCAGCTAAAGCACTCAGCTGAATACTACACCTCGACACCCATACACATGTCTACGATCTGGTAAATGGACGGTGGACGGTCTAGCTATATAGAGCCACCTAAAGATATAGCTAATAAGCACACATGCATTAATGTCGCAAACAGAAAGGATCAGGCTTGTTTTGCATGGTCAATCCTGGATTTCGAGAGAAATTACATCGTAGGGATCATCCTGAGGGTCTCGGTACATACCACGTACGTAAAGATACTATCCCTGGAGGATATAGTTTTGATGGTATCGAGTTCTATGTCAAGATCCAGGACATATCTAAATTTGAGGCACAGAATATGGGAATATCGGTTCATGTTTATGGCCTGGAGAGGAAAAGATGAGCAGGACAAGTATATTGTCGTTGGCCTCACCTTTCCTAAAAATTTGCCAGCGAGCATAAGATGCATGTAAACATGCATTACGTTTGGACCAAAGACATGTCCCGATTCCTTTCCGCCCAACTATCAATCAACCATCGTTTAAAGCAAAATGGTTCAAATGGCTCTCAGCATTATGCGACTTAACTTCTGAGGTCATCAGTCGCCAAGAACTTAGAACTAATTAAACCTAACTAACCTAAGGACATCACACACATCCATGCCCGAGGCAGGATTCGAACCTGCGACCATAGCGGTCGCTCGGCTCCACACTGTAGCGCCTAGAACCGCACGGCCAATCCGGCCGGCCGTTTAAAGCATATTTGCTTAAGGTGCTTGAATTATTTTTCCTCAGACAAGTTACACTGAAGCGCCAAAGAAACTTGTAGAGGCATGCAAATTCAAATACAGAGATATCCGAAGAGGCAGAATACGGCGTTGCGGTCGGCAACGCCTATACAAGACAAGTATCTGGCGCAGTTGATAGATCAGTTACTGCTGCTACAATGACAGGTTATCAAGATTTAAGTGAGTTGAACGTGGTGTTATAGTCGGCGCACGAGCAATGGAACACAGTATCTCCGAGGTAGCGATGAAGTGGGGATTTTCCCATACGACCATTTCAGGGATGTACCTTGTATATCAGGAACCCAACAAAACATCACATCTCTGACACCGTTGTGACCAGAGAAAGATACTGCAAGAACGGGACCAACGACGACTGAAGAGAATCTTTCAACGTGACAGAAGTGCAACACTACCGCAAATTGCTGCAGATTTCAGTGCCGGGCCATCAACAAGTGTCAGCATCTGAACCTTTCAATGAAACATCATCGATGCGGGTTTTCGGAGCCAAAGGTCCATTCGTGTGCCCTTGATGACTGCAGACACAAAGCTTTATGCCTCTCCTGGGCTTGTCAACACCGACATTGGACTGTTGATGACTGGAAACATGTTGCCTGGTTGGACAAGTCTCTTTTCAGATTGTATCAAGTGGATGGATGTGTACAGGTACGGAGGCAACCTCATGAAACCATGTTCCCTGCATGTCAGCAGGGGACTGTTCAAGTTGGTGGAGGCTCTGTAATGGTGTGGCCATGTGCAGCTGGAGTGATGTGGGACCCCCGATACGACTCTGACAGATGACGTATATGTAGGCATCGTGTCTGATCACTTGCATCCATTCATGTCCATTACACATTCTGATGGACTTGGGCAATTCCAGTAGGACAATGCGACACCCCACATGTCCAGAATTGCTACAGAGTGGCTCCAGGAACAATCTTCTGAGTATTTTTTTTAATCCTATGGAACTCAACTGCTAAGGTCATCAATCCCTAAGCTTACACACTACTTAACCTAAATTATCCTAAGGACAAACACACACACCCATGCCCGAGGGAAGACTCGAACCTTCTGAGTATTAACACTTCAGTTGTCCACCAAACTCCCCAGACATGAACATTATTGAGCATATCTGGGATGCCTTGCAACGTGCTGTTCAGAAGAGCTCTCCACCTCCTCGTATTCTTGCGGATTTATGGACAGCCCTGCAGGATTCACGGTGTCAGTTCCGCCCAGCACTACTTCAGACATAGTTGAGTCCATGCCACGTTGTGTTGCGACACTTCTGCATGCTAGCGGCGGCCCTAGGCAGGTGTATTAGTTTGTTTGGCTCTTCAGTGTATTAACGGCACATCTAGTAGATTGCACTTCCAAGGACCCAGTACATGTTATTATGGCTATTGAGGAAAACCAATTCATAAAGTTTAAAAATGCCTACCACCAGGAGCGATACCTGTTTGTAGTAAATGCTGTCTTTGAATGCCTCCTGGCTCCTGGGACTCACTGTGAAGGTGACCCCACGGCCTTACATATCACCTTTACAGAAAAACACGTACCATATGCGGCAACATACCAAATTGTATGTTCCTATAATTCGAGTCTTAACCACTACAAATTTTATGTTGGGAATAATCACCGAGCTGGAAATACTATCATGGGAGGCTGATAAGCTTTACAGTGACAACGTTCCCATGACGAAACTGAAGGAGAATGAAGATTTGAACAATAACTTGGTTGAATGTCATATTTGTGGGCTGTCGTTAGAAAGAAAAACGGAAACTCCTCGTAGGGACCACTGTCATCTTACAGGGATGTTCCGTGGTGCAGATCACAAAACGTGCAGTTTGAAGTATCAGTTACCAAGGCACATACCCTTTTCTTCCATAATTTACGCGAGTAATTATGCAGGCACCACTCCAGAAACTCGTTGAACCTCTGCCTTGGAAGGTCATACACATCACTCAAACTGCAATTCCCAACGAGGAAAAGTTTCAACTTGTATCTAGGATAGTATGTGGATAGTATGGCGAAACTCAAAGAAACCAGGCTACCCGACATAACTGAATTTTCCAGAAACCTTATGTTGTTGTTGTTGTGGTCTTCAGTCCTGAGACTGGTTTGATGCAGCTCTCCATGCTACTCTATCCTGTGCAAGCTTCTTCATCTCCCAGTACCTACTGCAACCTACATCCTTCTGAATCTACTTAGTGAATTCATCTCTTGGTCTGCCCCTACGATTTTTACCCTCCACGATGCCCTCCAATACTAAATTGGTGATCCCTTGATGCCGCAGAACATGTCCTACCAAACGATCCCTTCTTCTGGTCAAGTTGTGCCACAAACTCCTCTTCTCCCCAATCCTATTCAGTACCTCCTCATTAGTTATGTGATCTACCCATCTAATCTTCAGCATTCTTCTGTAGCACCACATTTCGAAAGCTTCTATTCTCTTCTTGTCCAAACTAGTTATCGTCCATGTTTCACTTCCATACATGGCTACACTCCATACAAATACTTTCAGAAATGACTTCCTGACACTTAAATCTATACTCGATGTTAACAAATTTCTCTTCTTCAGAAACGCTTTCCTTGCCATTGCCAGTCTACATTTTATATCCTCTCTACTTCGACCATCATCGGTTATTTTGCTCCACAAATAGCAAAACTCCTTTACTACTTTAAGTGTCTCATTTCCTAATCTAATACCCTCAACATCACCCGACTTAATTCGACTACATTCCATTATCCTCGTTTTGCTTTTGTTGATGTTCATCTTATATCCTCCCTTCAAGACACCATCCATTCCGTTCAACTGCTCTTCCAAGTCCTTTGCTGTCTCTGACAGAATTACAATGTCATCGGCGAACCTCAAACTTTTTATTTCTTCTCCATGGATTTTAATACCTACTCCGAATTTTTCTTTTGTTTCCTTTACTGCTTGCTCAATATACAGGTTGAATAACGTCGGGGAGAGGCTACAACCCTGTCTTACTCCCTTCCCAATCGCTGCTTCCCTTTCATGTCCCTCGACTCTTATAACTGCCATCTGGTTTCTGTACAAATTGTAAATAGCCTTTCGCTCCCTGTATTTTACCCCTGCCACCTTTAGAATTTTAAAGAGAGTATTCCAGTCAACATTGTCAAAAGCTTTCTCTAAGTCTACAAATGCTAGAAACGTAGGTTTGCCTTTCCTTAATCTTTCTTCTAAGGTAAGTCGTAAGGTCAGTATTGCCTCACGTGTTCCAGTATTTCTACGGAATCCAAACTGATCTTCCCCGAGGCCGGCTTCTACTAGTTTTTCCATTCGTCTGTAAATAATTCGTGTTAGTATTTTGCAGCTGTGGCTTATTAAACTGATTGTCCGGTAATTTTCACATCTGTCAACACCTGCTTTCTTTGGGATTGGAATTATTATATTCTTCTTGAAGTCTGAGGGTATTTCATCTGTTTCATACATCTTGCTCACCAGATGGTAGAGTTTTGTCAGGACTGGCTCTCCCAAGGCCGTCAGTAGTTCCAATGGAATGTTGTTTACTCTGGGGGCCTTGTTTCGACTCAGGTCTTTCAGTGCTCTGTCAAACTCTTCACGCAGTATCGTATCTCCCATTTCATCTTCATCTACATCCTCTTCCATTTCCATAATATTGTCCTCAAGTACATCGCCCTTGTATAGACCCTCTATATACTCCTTCCACCTTTCTGCTTTCCCTTCTTTGCTTAGGACTGGGTTTCCATCTGAGCTCTTGATGTTCATACAAGTGGTTCTCTTATCTCCAAAGGTCTCTTTAATTTTCCTGTAGGCAGTATCTATCTTACCCCTAGTGAGAAAAGCCTCTACATCCTTACATTTGTCCTCTAGCCATCCCTGCTTGGCCATTTTGCACTTCCTGTCGATCTCATTTTTGAGACGTTTGTATTCCTTTTTGCCTGCTTCAATTACTGCATTTTTATATTTTCTCCTTTCATCAATTAAATTCAATATTTCTTCTGTTACCCAAGGATTTCTACTAGCCCTCGTCTTTTTACCTATTTGATCCTCTGCTGCCGTCACTACTTCATCCCTCAAAGCTACCCATTCCTCTTCTACTGTATTTCTTTCCCCCATTCCTGTCAATTGTTCCATTATGCTCTCCCTGAAACTCTGTACAACCTCTGGTTCTTTCAGTTTATCCAGGTCCCATCTCCTTAAATTCCCACCTTTTTGCAGTTTCTTCAGTTTTAACCTACAGGTCATAACCAATAGATTGTGGTCAGAGTCCACATCTGCCCCTGGAAATGTCTTACAATTTAAAACCTGGTTCCTAAATCTCTGTCTTACCATTATATAATATATCTGATACCTTTTAGTATCTCCAGGGTTCTTCCATGTATACAACCTTCTATCATGATTCTCAAACCAAGTGTTAGCTATGATTAAGTTGTGCTCTGTGCAAAATTCTACCAGACGGCTTCCTCTTTCATTTCTTAGCCCCAATCCATATTCAACTACTACGTTTCCTTCTCTCCCTTTTCCTACACTCGAATTCCAGTCACCCATGACTATTAAATTTTCGTCTCCCTTCACTATCTGAATAATTTCTTTTATTTCATCATACATTTCTTCAATTTCTTCGTCATCTGCAGAGCTAGCTGGCATATAAACTTGTACTACTGTAGTAGGTGTGGGCTTCGTATCTATCTTGGCCACAATAATGCGTTCACTATGCTGTTTGTAGTAGCTTACCCGCATTCCTATTTTCCTATTCATTATTAAACCTACTCCTGCATTACCCCTATTTGACTTTGTGTTTATAACCCTGTAGTCACCTGACCAGAAGTCTTGTTCCTCCTGCCACCGAACTTCACTAATTCCCACTATATCTAACTTTAACCTATCCATTTCCCTTTTTAAATTTTCTAACCTACCTGCGCGATTAAGGGATCTGACATTCCACGCTCCGATCCGTAGAATGCCAGTTTTCTTTCTCCTGATAACGACATCCTCTTGAGTAGCCCCCTCCCGGAGATCCGAATGGGGGACTATTTTACCTCCGGAATATTTTACCCAAGAGGACGCCATCATCATTTAATCATACAGTAAAGCTGCATGCCCTCGGGAAAAATTACGGCCGTAGTTTCCCCTTGCTTTCAGCCGTTCGCAGTACCAGCACAGCAAGGCCGTTTTGGTTATTGTTACAAGGCCAGATCAGTCAATCATCCAGACTGTTGCCCTTGCAACTACTGAAAAGGCTGCTGCCCCTCTTCAGGAACCACACGTTTGTCTGGCCTCTCAACAGATACCCCTCCGTTGTGGTTGTACCTATGGTACGGCTATCTGTATCGCTGAGGCACGCAAGCCTCCCCACCAACGGCAAGGTCCATGGTTCAATGGGGGGGAGAAGCTTTATAGGCAATGCCAAAACGGATGCAGAGTATGAGCATGCCATGAATGCCTGGCTGGAAATCAACATCTCCACTTTAGGAGAGTGTGCATGGCTTTACATGGACACAGACGTGCTCTTCCTTGCGGACGTTTTCGAGAAATTACTGAGTCTATGCAAGACTATACATTCTCTGAATCCCGCCTTTTATTACACGGCTCCCGGGATGTCTTGGGACACAATGCTCAAGATAATGAAGTGCAGCATCGAATTATTCGCCAATGCTGACATGCTTCTTTTCTTTGAGCGAGGAATCTGTGGGGGACTTTGCCACTGTGTCCAAGGGCATGGGAAGGCAAATAATCCACGGATGGGAGACAGGTTCAATGCATCCATTGATTCAAGTTACATAATGTACCTGGATGTACATAACTTATATGGGCATGCCATGCAACAATCACTCCCGCTTGGTGAGTTTCAGTGGGTGTCCAAAGGCGAATACAAGGGATTAGGTGGAAAAATCATTGGGGTATGGTAGCTGGTTATGATGTGGGGTATGTGGTGGATGCAGAACTCACCTACTCTACTAGTTTGCATGATGCACAAGCCGATTTGCGGCTGCGCCAAGAGTAACTAGTTTGGAGAGGAGGCTCTACCCCAAAACTGATGACAACACTGGGGAATAAGTGGAGATATGTTATTCATTATCGTAATCTCCAACAGTGCCTCAGCTTGGGGATGAAGCTACTTAGAATGACCCAGGCTGTCTCCTTCAAGCAGTCCCCCCTGATTGAAGGAGTATATTGATTTAAAAACGAGACAGATCTTCTGCGATGTGTGACTTTGAGAAAGATTTTTACAAATTAATGAATAATTCAATTTGCGGTAAAACAATGGAGAATTTGAAGGAACGACGTGAAATTTTGATTAGAACGAATGGGATGGGCGTCATGGCGTAAGAAAATGTATTGCCAGACCAAATTTTAAGTTGGTCACCATACTGAATAAGAAATTTGTTGCCGTGCAGATGGCGAAAACTGCAGTAGTGTTTACGAAACCTATTTATTTGGGAATGTGCGTACTAGACCTTTCCAAACTCCACGTGTACCGCTTTCATTATGCGTTTACAGAAACTAATTTCGCAGATCCTAAATTACTTTATGTGGATACAGATAGCTTCATCTATTGGGTGAAGAACAGTGATCCAAATGAAGTAATTATGTGTTATGATAGTGAAATCGATGCATCCTCGTACACAGCCGATAATACTTATGGTATTGTTCCACAGAATAAGAAGGTTATTGGCTTTATGAAGGAAGAGGAAAATGGATTGGCATTATGGAGTTTGTAGGTCTGTGATCAAAAATGTATGCGTATCGCACATTGGAAGGTAGCACTCAGAGGTGGGCTAAGGGTGTGCATCGTGAGTCCTCTCTATCGAAGACTATATGCGGTGCCTGTACAGTGGTTTCGCGGTGCTGCATCGCAGCCGCCGCATGTGGTACGGCAAACTAGTATTCGATAGAGAGGACATGAGGTGTACACTGTGCTGCAGTCTAAATTCGGCCTGTCCCCTCATGATGATAAAAGGGTCATTTGTGATGTGGGACTGAAACTCTTCATTCCTCACACTACTCACTTGTAGCAAGAGAAGGAGTGGGAGACTGGTTGAGTGAGTGAGTGAGAGAGAGAGAGAGAGAGAGAGAGAGGGAGAGAGAGAGAGAGGGGGGGGGGGGAGGGAGGGAGGGAGACAGTGTGTCTGCAGAGTAGTAATATGATTCTTTATCATGGTGTAAGTGCTTGTGTGTGTGTGTGTGTGTGTATCATGTAAATATTAAGTGTACAATGTACATGTGTATATACACATGCATAGACCATATGTGGAAAAAAGATAAAAAAAGTGTATATGTATACGTATACACGAACACCATGTTTATGAAAGGGGAAAAAAGTTTAAAAAGCATAAACAAAATTATATTAAAGAAGCACAAACAGAAAAAATATTTTTATATTTATTTATACATATGTGACGGCCATAAATATATATTTGAGCAGCATGTGCGTCTTGTAAATAGAATATTTTTTTAAAATTTTTCATCTCCCGCTAGCCATCCAAGTCAGACTAGTTTTTAAGTGTAAGTAATGGTACAAGTTGTGTAGGGAACATTAATCAAAAGCTTTCATGTGGCGACGACCCATAATCAGTTCCATATAAATATCCGAGAGCACATTACAGGTAGCGTTCTCGCTTCCCACGCCCGGGTTCCCGGGCTCGATTCCCGGCGGGGTCAGGGATTTTCTCTGCCTCGTGATGGCTGGGTGTTGTGTGATGTCCTTAGGTTAGTTAGGTTTAAATAGTTCTAAGTTCTAGGGGACTGATGACCATAGCTGTTAAGTCCCATAGTGCTCAGAGCCATTTGAACCATTTTGAAGCACATTACACACATTTCTTGATTCGCCCGCGCAAACACATAGTAAGCAATAACATTCTCTTTTCCCAGCTGGCCGTGCGGTTAAAGGCGCTGCAGTCTGGAACCGCAAGACCGCTACGGTCGCAGGTTCGAATCCTGCCTCGGGCATGGATGTTTGTGATGTCCTTAGGTTAGTTAGGTTTAACTAGTTCTAAGTTCTAGGGGACTAATGACCTCAGCTGTTGAGTCCCATAGTGCTCAGAGCCATTTTTCCCAGCGAATCCGTAGTCCTCTGGCTACTTGTCGTACGATATTGAGGAAGTAACAGCTCTAGAATATTTTTTCTAATGTATGGCTGCAGCTCTGTTCTTGAATAAGCAGAGTTGTGCAGTCGCCATACCCAGTGCTGTATTTCTGGGGAAACGCTGGGGGATGCGTGCCCCTAAACTTTTTCGTCGACAAAGTAATTTTTTTACGATATTGAGAACTTGGAAGAGTGTCAAAGATTTATTTCACAGACGTAAATTTTTTATTTCATCTTGGCGTGTTGGTAATTGCAATACGAACGATACCAGTGCAGTTATTGATGGGAAAAGCGATGTCATTGACTGTTTCAAGCATTTCGAAGCTGCGGCAACTGAATCGCTGGCAGCCAGTTCGACAAGCATGTAGTGCCCTTGCCCGCAAATAGAGGGCGATGGTAGTGTTAAACGGATATTCATACGCTCAAACTCCGAGCTACCGATAGATGTCTCTACGGTCCGGCTACCATGATGATGTCATGGCTAAAAGCAGACGGGTGGTATCCCATGCTTCAGTTATAAGTAATTTTCGTTGCATAATGTCCAATGTCGGAGTACCCTCAAACTTTTTTTTTTTTTTAGAAATAAAGCACTGGATATACCCATTTAATAGTTATAATTAAAGCATGACCATACTTTGCACAATACACTCACCATAACTCCTCAAATTCACCATCCGAATTACGGCATTACCTTATTCACAGACATCCTGCACACACCTGAAACTGTATAACAGAATGACGATGAATTCATAGTGATTATTCAGCTACATACAGTTGGTGTGATGAAAGGGACAAACAGAAGTCAATTGTACGCCTGTAATAAAGCCTTCTTTGCATTCGAGCCTATAGGTGGTTTCTACATAACATGGTAATCCTTTGGGAAAATTCAGTTTCCACACACACATTATAGGATCCAAACAGGTCTGTATCACTACGTCACTGTTACTCACACATGTAGCAAACTAACGCTGTAATGGGCTCTTTTGTTATTTCGGAACAAACTCAATTTTTCCAGTTGCAACAACAGATCCACCTCGCGATTATCCTCCTCCTGCTACAAGCTGTTCAACAGGTGCGGTGCTTAACAACAGGAACTTAATAAATGTGTTTAAACTGCAACAGTTTTGCCGTTTCTCACCTGCCTGCTTGGCAGAGATGATAGATTCATTTTGTAAACAGCTGCACAATATAGCAATGCAAGGGTTCAGCTGGACCTGCTACAGTGTACAAACGGGATGGTAAATATGACTGCAAAAATAGATACACAGAATGTCCCCTCATCGGCACTCCTAAGTGTACGTATCCTTGGGTTTTCCTTTTTGCACTATCGACAGTGATGTTGATTACAGTACATCAACCCACATTGGTTATGTCTTCCCAATTCTTTCGTCCGTGGGAGCGTTGTTGATTATCACGTAGTGCCAGACGCTTGTGCTTTGTAACGTTTGTTTGAGAGAGTCCGGGCAGGATGCAACACTTTCCAGAAGTGCTGACAGGAAAACTTAAACGTTAAATATTGTCCTAGAACTGAAGAGAATCGTGACACGTAGCTCGTGTGAGTGTGGGCATACCACAATTTTTTCAGGTGTTGTACACATATAAACAATAACTGCACCACTTGTCTGAAATGTATCTTGCAGTGTAAAGTTACTGTTGTTTATGTTCCGGAATGTCCAGAGAAAATGACTGTGTATCCTTTCGTGAGGCAGGTATAGATTCAGCACATTGATACCCGTAAGTAAATGGGAGAGATTTTATGTGAAAAATAATGTGCGCTATAGATATTGAGATTCGTTCCAGAATCACTCGGTGTCAGACCGCACCAGCAATCATAATATTTAATTGTAGTTACACTGACAAATATGTGCCTGTTTCCCAATATTCTTGAGAGTCTGGAGATGGCCGTAGAAACCATGACAGCAAGCAAGCAGGTTACGGTTTGGAAACAACATCTCAGTGGACGCCTTTTTCCGGGTTGGGGTTTACCCATCCTTTGTTGAAATGGCTCTGAGCACTATGGGACTTAACATCTGAAGTCATCAGTCCCCTAGACTTAGAACTACTTAAACCTAGCTAACCTAAGAACATCATACGCATCGATGTCAAAGTTAGCGTAAGGAGGGCTATGTGTGAAGCGTTCAGTGAATTCGAAAGTAAAATTCTATGTACCGACTTGACAGAAAATCCTAGGGAGTTCTGGTCTTACGTTAAATCAGTAAGTGGCTCGAAACAGCATATCCAGACACTCCGGGATGATGATGGCATTGAAACAGAGGATGACTCGCGTAAAGCTGAAATACTAAACACCTTTTTCCAAAGCTGTTTCACCGAGGAAGACCGCACTGCAGTTCCTTCTCTAAATCCTCGCACAAACGAAAAAATGGCTGACATCAAAATAAGTGTCCTAGGAATAGAAAAGCAACTGGAATCACTCAACAGTGGAAAGTACACTGGACCTGACGGGATACCAATTCGATTCTATACAGAGTACGCGAAAGAACTTGCCCCCCTTCTAACAGCCGTGTACCGCATGTCTCTAGAGGAACGGATGGTTCCAAATGATTGGAAAAGACCACAGGTAGTCCCAGTCTTCAAGAAGGGTCGTCGAGCAGATGCGCAAAACTATACACCTATATCTCTGACGTCGATCTGTTGTAGAATTTTAGAACATGTTTTTTGCTCGAGTATCATGTCGTTTTTGGAAACCCAGAATCTACTCTGTAGGAATCAACATGGATACCGGAAACAGCGATCGTGTGAGACCCAACTCGCTTTATTTGTTCATGAGACCCAGAAAATATTAGATACAGGCTCCCAGGTAGATGCCATTTTCCTTGACTTCTGGAAGGCGTTCGATACAGTTCCGCACTGTCGCCTGATAAACAAAGTAAGAGCCTACGGAATATCAGACCAGCTGTGTGGCTGGATCGAAGAGTTTTTAGCAAACAGAACACAGCATGTTGTTCTCAATGGAGAGACGTCTACAGACGTTAAAGTAACCTCTGGCGTACCACAGGGGAGTGTTATGGGACCATTGCTTTTCGCCATATATATAAATGACCTAGTAGATAGTGTCGGAAGTTCCATGCGGCTTTTCGCGGATGATGCTGTAGTATACAGAGAAGTTACAGCATTAGAAAATTGTAGCGAAATGCAGGAAGATCTGCAGCGGATAGGCACTTGGTGCAGGGAGTGGCAACTGACCCTTAACATAGACGAATGTAATGTATTGCGAATACATAGAAAGAAGGATTCTTTATTGTATGATTATATGATAGCGGAACAAACACTGGTAGCAGTTACTTCTGTAAAATATCTGGGAGTATGCGTGCGGAACGATTTGGTTCAAATGGCTCTGAGCACTATGGGACTCAACTGCTGAGGTCATTAGTCCCCTAGAACTTAGAACTAGTTAAACCTAACTAACCTAAGGACATCACAAACATCCATGCCCGAGGCAGGATTCGAACCTGCGACCGTAGCGGTCTTGCGGTTCCAGACTGCAGCGCCTTTAACCGCACGGCCACTTCGGCCGGCCGGAACGATTTGAAGTGGAATGATCATATAAAGTTAATTGTTGATAAGGCGGGTGCCAGGTTGAGATTCATTGGGAGACTCCTTAGAAAATGTAGTCCGTCAACAAAGGAGGTGGCTTACAAAACACTCGTTCGATCTGTACTTGAGTATTGCTCATCAGTGTGGGATCCGTACCAGGTCGGGTTGACAGAGGAGATAGAGAAGATCCAAAGAGCGGCGCGTTTCGTCACAGGGATTTTGGTAACCGTGATAGCGTTACGGAGATGTTTAGCAAACTCAAGTGGCAGACTCTGCAAGAGAGGCGCTCTCCATCGCGGTGTAGCTTGCTGTCCAGGTATCGAGAGGGTGCGTTTCTGGATGAGGTATCGAATATATTGCTTCCCCCTTCTTATACCTCCCGAGGAGATCACGAATGTAAAATTAGAGAGATTCGAGTGCGCATGGAGGCTTTCAGACAGTCGTTCTTCCCGCGAACCATACGCGACTGGAACAGAAATGGCAGGTTATGACAGTGGCACGTAAAGTGCCCTCCGCCACACACCGTTGGGTGACTTGCGGAGTATAAATGTAGATGTAGATGCACGAGGCAGGATTGGAACCTGCGACCGTAGCAGCAGCGCGGTTCCGGACTGAAGCGCCTAGAACCGCTCGCCCACAACGGCCGGCCTTATTCTTTGTACACCAGCGCAGTTTCCGGCTTGGGGTGATTTGGCTCTCGGCTCCCCCTGGATGGGTGAATAGTGAACTAAAACCCACTTTTCGTTGAGTTGCCTTCGTGACCGCGCGTTTCGCGTGTATAGTCTGTGGAAACTTGATAAGATTCAGTACGACGAGTGTTTGCACTTGGAATTATTGATAGCGTTTGAATTCCTACAACTCAGGTCCTCCTGCGGTGGGGCCCATCTACGGCGGCAGGCCTCTCTCTGGCTGACACGCGCTTCTGCACCTGTGGTCATGGGCCACGTTTACGACCGCTCTCTGAGCATGGTGCGTGTGGGTGTCCGGAAGGTGGGTACATGGAATCTGTGTTTTCAAAGGTCTCAGTCATCTAGCCACGAAGGGATCGTGTTTCTGAATACATCGCGGCAGCATTTGTTGTTGTTATTGTTGTTGTCATTGCTATCCTATCACGCAGTACACCCTTTCCTCCCTCCTTCTTCGTCCTGGTGTAGTGGAGAGAACCAGCCAACTTTGGAATTCTATAGTACTTTTGAAAAAGAAAAAAAATGGTTCAAATGGCTCTGAGCACTATGGGACTTAACATCTGAGGCCATCAGTCCCCTAGAACTTAGAACTACTTAAATCTAACTAATCTAAGGACATCACACACATCCATGCCCGAACCTGCGACCGTAGCGGTCGCGCTGTTCCAGACTGAAGCGCCTAGAACCGCTCGGCTACGAGTAATAAAATACACTTAGCAGACCCATAGTGGTCGGTAATTCTATAACTGTGATGGTATAAATTCACGTTGAAATTTGAGATTCCAACTATCATTTCATACATCACTGATTCCAATTGTGACGTCAAATAATAATAGGTTTGGATTATTTAATGACTTTCCGCATCAAAAACGTAACACTGTTGTTTACACACGCAAGCTACTGAGTCAGTCTTTTTTTTCTTTATTTCGAGTAGTTTTAAACTGTGTGAAACAAATTGTTTGAACACTATATTAATGATTTAATTAATATTTCTCGTGGCATGTCTTCTGAAGCACCATTTGTGATATTTTCAAGATGTGATATTCTGCACCACATTTAATACATCCTGAAGCAGTTCGTGAAGTGTACCTCAAGAAAAGTGCACAGGAAGGCTGGGGTAGTTTAGAGTCCATGCCGGAATGAATTATCTCATGGCAGTTTCTATGTCATCTGCAAAACAAACAAGAGCTCTCCCCCCCCTCCCACCCCACCCCCCCTTCTCTCTCTCTCTCTGTGCATGTAACGTTTATTTATTTATTTATTTATTTTTGAAAAGTGTATTTCCAGTCACGAGCTATTAGTTTTGTGACATCGTCAATTTGTGTGTTTAAGATACTACAATGTTGGCTTTCTATCCCTTACAGCATGATCACGTGACCGGAAATTAATTATTTACTAACTTCAGCAGTATTCCTGGACCGATTATCGGTCAAGCATTTTCAGTGGAAGGAGTTCTCGCGTGAATCGGTATTCTGCAGTTGTTTGCAGTGCAAATGCTGCTTTGTTGTTTCGGTTCGGTCCGACCTCTACCGACGGTGTGTGCATGACTGGTAGTGACGCGTTACACGAGGAGAAATAGAGAGAGAGCACGTGTTTCGACAGGAATTTCTCGGGTGCTTTTGTTCGGGGATTAGCGTGACATCCTCCGCTTCTCAGGCTCTCGCCGATGTGGCGCGGCCTGACAGTCAGGTGTGCACGGCTGGGACAGCTTGCATGGGTGGCAAAAAGTGAGAATGTTTTTCAGATATAGTTACGCGACCTGTGACGGTGTAATTATGTGTGATAGGTGTTTCATGATGGTATTCCCTGTTCGATCGGGTTAAAATTGAGCAAGAGAGATCGAACCCCAGAATGGAATGTCAACAACGTAGAAAAAGACAGATGCTACTTACCCTAAGGAAGACGTTTCAAGTTAAGGACAGCCACAGTTAAAAGTCTCTTGCATAAAACTTTCAGCCACAGCCTTCATAAGAAAAAGAGGAAACACGCACCATTCATACACACAAGCAAGCAGAAGTCACGCAGAAATGACCGCCAGCTCCAGCATCTCTGCCCAGATGCTGGAGTTTTCCGTTATGTGTGCGTGAGGTGTGCTTGTGTGTATGAATGGTCTGCCTGTCTGCAACTTATCGTGTCTTCTTTACGGAAACTAGCAATCTGTCTTTTTCTACATTGTTGAGATCTAGGTGTATGATTACTGACACTATCATTGAGTTTATGATGGAAAATATAAATAGCGTCAGCTTCAATGTTGTTTAAAATATCGTTGTCATATGAAGAAATGATTAAGAGTACCCATTATGCCTACTTCTTTCCCACCTTACGAGGTGCATTCAAGTTGTAAGGCTTCTGATTTTTTTCCTCCGGACTGGAAAGAGATAGAAACATGCGCATTGTTTTAAAATGAGGCCGCGTTCATTGTCAATACGTCCCAGAGATGGCAGCACCGTATGGCAGATGGAATTTTACCGCCAGCGGCGAAAATGAGAACTGTTTTAAATACTTAAAATGGCGACGTTTTCCTTACTTGAACAGCGTGCAATCATTCGTTTTCTGAATTTCTGTGGTGTGAAACCAATTCAAATTCATCGACAGTTGAAGGAGACATGTGGTGATGGAGTTATGGATGTGTCGAAAGTGCGTTCGTGGGTGCAACAGTTTAATGAAGGCAAAACATTGTGTGACAACAAACCGAAACAACCTCGGGCTCGCACAAGCCGGTCTGACAACATGATCGAGAAAGTGGAGAGTTGTTTTGGGGGATCGCCGAATGACTGTTGAACAGATCGCCTCCAGAGTTGTCATTTCTGTGGGTCCTGTGCACATAATCCTGCATGACGACCTGAAAATGCGAAAAGTGCCATCCAGGTGGGTGCCACGAATGCTGACGGACGACCACATGGCTGCCCGTGTGGCATGTTGCCAAGCAATGTTGACGCGCAACGACAGCATGAATGGGACTTTCTTTTCGTCGGTTGTGACACTGGATAAGATGTGGATGCCATTTTTCAATCCAGAAACAAAGCGCCAGTCAGCTCAATGGAAGCACACAGATTCACCGCCACCAAAAAAATTTCGGGTAACCGCCAGTGCTGAAAAAATGATGGTGTCCATGTTCTGGGACAGCGAGGGCGTAATCCTTACCCATTGCGTTCCAAAGGGCACTACGGTAACAGGTGCATCCTACGAAAATGTTTTGAAGAACAAATTTCTTCCTGCACTGCAACAAAAACGTCCGGGAAGGGCTGCGCGTGTGCTGTTTCACCAAGACAACGCACCCGCACATCGAGCTAATGTTACTCAACAGTTTCTTTGTGATAACAACTTTGAAGTGATTCCTCATGCTCCCTACTCACCTGACCTGGCTCCTAGTGACTTTTGGCTTTTTCCAACAATGAAAGACACTCTCCGTGGCCGCACATTCACCAGCCGTGCTGCTATTGCCTCAGCGATTTTCCAGTGGTCAAAACAGACTCCTAAAGAAGCCTTCGCCGCTGCCATGGAATCATGGCGTCAGCGTTGTGAAAAATGTGTACGTCTGCAGGGCGATTACGTCGAGAAGTAACGCCAGTTTCATCGATTTCGGGTGAGTAGTTAATTAGAAAAAAATCGGAGGCCTTAGAACCTGAGTGCACCTCGTATTTTGGCTGAGGCACCCAGCTGCCATCGACGTGTGTGTATGCATGATGCCCAGAAATACCGACAGAGGGAGCGTGGCCGAGCGGTAACGCAATGCCACTGCTTCTGCCAGCGTCGTCCACGGCCTAGGTAGCTAAGTTGGCGGCGGCCGATTGCTGACACTGTGGCAGCGACCTACTGCAGAAGCGCTGCGACTGGCGTGGTAGGTCTTAAGGCTCGTCTGACCCCACGGCGGCAGAGCCACTGCGTCTCAGCACTCCCTCTATCTATGGATTGTGATGATATGAACTTACTACCTTCTCCATTAGAAGAATGGCATCAGGTGTCAAAAACACAAATTCAAATCTCATAAAAGAAGAATTGAGAAAATAAAAGACGAAAGTCTGAATGAACAGTTACTTGAAATAGAAGAACATTAAAACATTCTAAAGTGCAATTTCTGACGAGCCTGCGTGCTAAACTACTGGGTGATCTAATGGAACAGCAAGAAGCGGTTCTGCAGTGGGTCGCAGTCTGGAAACCCAGAATCTACTCTGTAGGAATCAACATGGATTCCGGAAACAGCGATCGTGTGAGACCCAACTCGCTTTATTTGTTCATGAGACCCAGAAAATATTAGATACAGGCTCCCAGGTAGATGCCATTTTCCTTGACTTCTGGAAGGCGTTCGATACTGTTCCGCACTGTCGCCTGATAAACAAAGTAAGAGCCTACGTAATATCAGACCAGCTGTGTGGCTGGATTGAAGAGTTTTTAGCAAACAGAACAAAGCATGTTGTTCTCAATGGAGAGACGTCTACAGACGTTAAAATAACCTCTGGCGTGCCACAGGGGAGTGTTATGGGACCATTGCTTTTCACAACATGTATAAATGACCTAGTAGATAGTGTCGGAAGTTCCATGCGGCTTTTCGCGGATGATGCTGTAGTATACAGAGAAGTTGCAGCATTAGAAAACTGCAGCGAAATGCAGGAAGATCTGTAGCGGATAGACACTTGGTGCAGGGTGCGGCAACTGACCCTTAACATAGAGAAATGTAATGTATTGCGAATACATAGAAAGAAGGATCCTTTATTGTATGTTTATATGATAGCGGAACAAACACTGGTAGCAGTTATTTCTGTAAAATATCTGGCAGTATGCGTACGGAACGATTTGAAGTGGAATGATCATATAAAGTTAATTGTTGATAAGGCGGGTGCCAGGTTGAGATTCATTGGGAGACTCCTTAGAAAATGTAGTCCGTCAACAAAGGAGGTGGCTTACAAAACACTCGTTCGATCTGTACTTGAGTATTGCTCATCAGTGTGGGATCCGTACCAGGTCGGGTTGACAGAGGAGATAGAGAAGATCCAAAGAGCGGCGCGTTTCGTCCCAGGGTTATTTGGTAAGCGTGATAGCGTTACGGAGATGTTTAGCAAACTCAAGTGGCAGACTCTGCAAGAGAGGCGCTCTGCATCGCGGTGTAGCTTGCTGTCCAGGTTTCGAGAGGTTGCGGTTCTGGATGAGGTATCGAATATATTGCTTCCCCCTACTTCTACCTCCCGAGGAGATCACGAATGTAAAATTAGAGAGATTCGAGTGCGCACGGAGGCTTTCCGGCAGTCGTTCTTCCCGCGAACCAGACGCGACTGGAACAGGAAAGGGAGGTAATGACAGTGGCACGTAAAGTGCCCTCCGCCACATACCGTTGGGTGGCTTGCGGAGTATAAATGTAGATGTAGATGAGGCTGCTTCTACTTATGCATCATGAGTCAGTCTCGAAACCCTATTGTCTAGTTTATCTAACAACACACTAATGCACATATACGAGGTGGAACCCAAAATTTTCGGGACTGGTGCTGCCATCTGGAAAGTAGGAGTATTAGATCTTTGCACCGCTAGGTGGCGAGAGCTGCATATCTGATGAGTCAGTGTCCGGAGTGGCGGTCAGCTGGGAGGACCTGTTGCGTGTCCACAGTGATTTCTGTAATACTCTGTGTTTGGTGTGTGGCGATTTTACGATGGATACGCGAACAGCGCGCGTGGAAGTGTGTACAGACCTTCGCCAGACCGCATCTGATGATACAACCTTCTTGTCATGGGTTATCACCAGCGACGAGAGCTGGATTTACGGTTATGACCCACAGACAAAGCAATAATCGTCCCAGTGGAAGAGCCCAGGCTCTCCAAGACCCAAAAAAGCGAAACAGGTGAAGAGCAAAGTGAAGAGCATGATCATCGTTTTCTTTGATGCTAAGGGAATTGTGCACAAAGAATTCGTCCCACCCAAACAAACAGTGTATTCCGCGTACTACTGTGACGTTTTGCGACGGCTCCGTGAAAACGTGCGGCGACGACGGCCCGAACTTTGGCGTCGAGGGAACTGGCTCCTGCATCACGACAACGCGCCCTGTCTCACGTCCTTGCTCACAAGGACCTTCTTGGCAAAAAACAACATGGCGGTTGTATCCCACCCACCGTACTCGCCAGATTTGGCACCTTGCGGCATCGCGATATTCCCAAAACTGAAACTAAATTGAAAGGCCGTCGGTTCGACACTCTAGAGAGGATTCAAGAAGCATCGCTAACGGTGATTTCCAGAAAACGTTTGACGAGTGTCAGAAGCTGGGACCGGTGTGTACGTGCGGATGGGAACTACTTCGAGGGTGATGGTGACTATTAGTTCAAAGGTAAGGTTTTCAACAGATGGCAGCACCAGTCCCGAAAATTTACGATAGCACCTCGTACATGTGGTTCAGCCTGAAGAGGACGTTATAGATCGTTATTTGAATGATGTTCCTGAAGGACCCTCTGCTGCTGCATACATTGGAACTTTTATGCACATAATATATTTTCATTTTCAAAACACAAAATATTGCTGTTTACATATTCGAAAGTCCTTAGTATGAATACGAGGTGCATTCAATTTCTAAGGCCTCCGATTGTTTTTCTAATTAACTACTCACCCGAAATCGATGAAACTGGCGTTACTTCTCGACGTAATCGCCCTGCAGACGTACACATTTTTCACAACGCTGGCGCCATGATTCCATGGCAGCGACGAAGGCTTCTTTAGGAGTCTGTTTTGACCACTGGAAAATCGCTGAGGCAATAGCAGCACGGCTGGTGAATGTGCGGCCACGGAGAGTGTCTTTCATTGTTGGAAAAAGCCAAAAGGCACTAGGAGCCAGGTCAGGTGAGTAGGGAGCATGAGGAATCACTTCAAAGTTGTTATCACAAAGAAACTGTTGAGTAACATTAGCTCGATGTGCGGGTGCGTTGTCTTGGTGAAACAGCACAAGCGCAGCCCTTCCCGGACGTTTTTGTTGCAGTGCAGGAAGGAATTTGTTCTTCAAAACATTTTCGTAGGATGCACCTGTTACCGTAGTGCCCTTTGGAACGCAATGGGTAAGGATTATGCCCTCGCTGTTCCAGAACATGGACACCATCATTTTTTCAGCACTGGCGGTTACTCGAAATTTTTTTGGTGGTGGTGAATCTGTGTGCTTCCATTGAGCTGACTGGCGCTTTGTTTCTGGATTGAAAAATGGCATCCACGTCTCATCCATTGTCACAATCGACGAAAAGAAAGTCCCATTCATGCTGTCGTTGCGCGTCAACATTGCTTGGCAACATGCCACACGGGCAGCCATGTGGTCGTCCGTCAGCATTCGTGGCACCCACCTGGATGGCACTTTTCGCATTTTCAGGTCTTCATGCAGGATTATGTGCACAGTACCCACTCTGGAGGCGATCTGTTCAGCAGTCATTCGGCGATCCCCCAAAACAATTCTCTCCACTTTCTCGATCATGTCGTCAGACCGGCTTGTGCGAGCCCGAGGTTGTTTCGGTTTGTTGTCACACGATGTTCTGCCTTCATTAAACTGTTGCACCCACGAACGCACTTTCGACACATCCGTAACTCCATCACCACACGTCTCCTTCAACTGTCGATGAATTTCAGTTGGTTTCACACCACGCAAATTCAGAAAACGAATGATTGCACGCTGTTCAAGTAAGGAAAACGTCGCCATTTTAAGTATTTAAAACAGTTCTCATTCTCGCCGCTGGCGGTAAAATTCCATCTGACATACGGTGCTGCCACATCTGGGACGTATTGACAATGAATGCCGCCTCATTTTAAAACAATGCGCATGTTTCTATCTCTTTCCAGTCCGGAGAAAAAAAATCGGAGGCCTTAGAACTTGAATGCACCTCGTACTGCTGATTGTAATGAATCACAGCAGAGATCTGTAATAGAGGAATTTGAAAAGCACAAAACTCTTTGTCTCCGGAATCCTTCACTGATTTCAGAACACTGACATCGCCTTTTAGACCAACATCTGAACCTATAGTCTACAGTGTGGTGACTCAAGAAAATTTAATTTTTGTTGAGTTTTTTAGCTGTGGAAAAGAAGCTTGACTGCTGTGCTTTTTGTAAGATGGATTTTGTTACAAGTAAAGAATAAATAGTTCTGTTGCACTTCAGAGGTAATGTGCGTCATGAATAGCTAGTATCTGGTAAATGTATGTAGCGCAATTTAGAAAGTCATTCAGCACAGTGCACAGAATCAGTATCTGTGTTATGTTTCACCTGTAAACACTATGGGCACATGGCTAGGCAGTGCCAAAAATAAAAATGGTTGATGATGAGACATAAGAACTAGGTAATTATATTATATTTTGAGTGTCTCGTGATTATTGGTGTTTCAGTGTGAGTATTGGGAAGGACACGTATTCTGCAGAGTGAGAGACACAAGATGTGTCAGAACCGGAGGCAGTTTGCAAATTTTGTGCAGGTCAGTACTGTTGACAGCAGTTAACAAGGAATTACATGGTCTAGTGGAGTTGCAAATACCACAGCGAGGTATAGATTTGTCAGCCACAAATTTAGTTGCTCCTTCCTCTGGTAAATAAATTGAGGACGTACAAGCATTTGTGGAAGATCTTCAGGATTTGTCAGGGATGGGAAGGAGATCTGAAAAGGAACTTTGAAGCGTAGCAAAGTTAAGATAAACAGGAGAAGGAAAAACTTATGTGGGGTATGTGGAGGCTCCCAAGGGAGCTAGACCGTTTGAGAAATTTAAGAAAGGGTTAGTCCAGAGATTTACAAGCAGAATAGTGCCAGGAATTTTAAGGATCATTTGGGCATGGTAATAAGGATGTGGAGTCGGTGGAAGACTTAACAGACATAATAAGAAATATCGATGGATGTAATTATGAGCTGGGACAGAATGCTATGGTGAATGAGATGATTTTATGAGAGGCTGAGCAGAAGGCTCTTGACACATTTTTAAGTGGATTACCTTCAAAGATGTCAAGAAGAGTATGGACAGGGGATCCAAATGATTTGTGCACTGCTATTATATTAGCAATAGAATGTGACGAAATAGACGTGTCAACTGGAGTGCAGGTTACACGGATAGTGTTTTCAACCCATGTAAGGTGTTACAGGGGTGGCAAATGGAGCATGTGGGAAGGCAATGTCGCCAGCCTCGGGAAAATGGGTGTAGGGGCAGAGGTCACAGTGTTTTCGGAGGTAGGAGACCGCGAAAGAGCGAGACTTGAAACGTCAAAGGTATTCTGCGGTCCACCTATGGCCATTCCAAACAAATTACATTCTACAAAGACGTATGCAGAGGTGGCTTGTGCTTTCAGACGAATAGTAGGAAAGTTGATTGAAGGATATATTTGGACACAGGGGCAAATGTGTTGGTTGCCAGTGGGTATGTGGTGGAACATAAGCAAAGGAACCCACCACAGTATAGATTACGTGGAGTGAGGGATAAACATGTCATGCTGTTGGGATCGGTGGACATTGATTTTTGTCTAGGTACGGTTGAGTCCAAACAATATGTAGGCGAAGGTCGGACGCAGTGCAATGGAAAAGTTATTTTCTTAAATTAAAAAAAAAAATTGTTCTCAAGACGCCGTTCTTTTCATATATCTTTATTAAAGGATCATTTAATAATCATTTGAAGCTCACAGACTCAAAGTAGCTTTGAAATTGGTGTATTTATGGAAATATTATATTTGAAAGTAAACTGGTACCATGTGCCCCAGTGCAGTGTGGGGCAGACACCTTCAGAATACAGGCTACATGCGAATGTCAGACAAAATAGATATTTAGCATGCTTGAAAATGATTTCAATTTTTTACAGTAGTCATCAAAGATTAACTTTTTTCGATTGATATCAAATTTAAGGCATTTGTGCTGTCATTTGGTTTTTCCCAGTGAAATCGTTACCACACTTTTTTCTGACGTATTTGATGTATTGGCTATATGGGGACATAAAATGGGTTTGGAGTTTTGGCCCCTCTATGGACAAAAGTTACTTTATAGTCATTATCATCATCATCTTCATCATCCTTAGTGTTGCTCATTTTACTAATGAAGTGAACTGGGTTTTTGCCATGAAATTCTGCTAAAACATCTTGAAACATCTGTCATTGTACTCGCATGAGTCATTCTACCGATACACAGGCCATAGACAGGAGCAACATAAGGTGCTACGCTTCATATGGTTTCCGTAATGTTCGGCAAAGGGTAGGTATCCGTTGTAGTCTTAGCATTCAGATGTCGATAATCGCAACAAAACCTATACTTCCGTGATCCGTCTGATGACTTCTTGGGGACGACGACAGTTCGTGCCCCCGTGGGCCATTATTCCTCTCAATAACCCCATTCTTCGGCTGTTGATCGATAAACTCCTCCAGAATTGGCTGCAAAAATCTTGGAATTCTCAAACTGCTGAAGTCATTGGTTCCTACACTTACACACTAATTAAACCAACTTATTCGAAGAACAACACACACGCCCATACCCGAAGGAGGACTCGAACCTCCGGCGTGAGTAGGCGAGCAGTCCGTGCCACGGCGCCTCTAACCACGCGGCTCCCTTTAGGTGCTTTACCTTCCCTCATAATGTAGTTTCAGTGGCGTTTGGCGATTGTCCATAGCTGACACACCCCGTGCCCCACTCTTCCTCCTCTAGGATATCCATATTAGCGATCAATAACCTCTTTGTTAACCGTAAATCCTCGGCGCTGAAATTATCCACAGATACGGGTACCATTTGCTAACCCTTTATTTCTCTTCAGTAAGATGCCTACCAGATCCAGTATTTTATTTACTTCCAATGGTTCCACAACACAAAAAATTCAAACCGGTAATCCAGACTTAACATTATCCTAAAGTGATATCCATCTTGAACTGCTGGCCAGTTTTCTTCTTCTTTGTCCTCAGTTTCTCCTTTGGTATCTCCATTGTCACAGTAATCTAAAGGGTCACACATTTTGCCTTCAGCTGTTCAAGGTAAGTCGAATTCTTTTAAAAACAGACTGCTCTTGTGTGACTTACATTTATTTTCCCGTTTTTTCTTCCTCGGTCTTGAACTTTCTTCAGACATTCTTTTATCTTGGGTATCTGTTCCAGTGCAACTCATTTCCCTTTTCTTAGTTTTTCTGTTGGTTATTCTTTCATCAGCTTTATGAAAACCTCTGAAAATATCAGGACGAAGTAAACTCTGACATAATAGATCTTCCTTGAAAGGTACATTAGAAGAGTGTTTCTGTGACTCACATTGACCCCCAGTGGCTCCTACAGCACACTGTCTGTCACAGGAACAGCAACTAAAGTTCGATTTGAAAAGAATTCAGGAGAATTGTCATTTAGAGCATTATTTATTCCTTCAGCAGCAAATACTTTTCTTGGAACCTGTACTGCTCAGGTACCAGTCTCATCCAAATTGAAAATCCTTGTTCCGTCACCAAATCCTGAGCTAAAATTAAAAATATTCTTAAGGATATTCTGAAGAATATTCCAACATTAGCTTCATTGGATGAGATGGCCCTCGATAAATTGCAAGCTTCTGGACATTGGAGGCTAAGCCTTGGATGACTTTCTCTAAAAGTAAAGACGCAATCTATTCCAGCTAGGTTCTTATTTTGCAAGTTTCTTGGGATTTCTTGCTTGTTACCTTAGAGATTGGAATGCCAAATGCCTTACTTCTACACTGTCAGGGCCATAGCACATTTGAGCACATTTCCCCAACTAGCATACCAAAGAGCGTTCTTGTGCATCAGAGAAAATTCGCCGGCCATCTTATCTCAGACACGTGTGAATATCTGGTTTTCCTATCTCCTAACTCTTCTTAACACACCTGGTGTCTAATTCAAAATTATTTGCTATTTTTCACAAGGTGCTCGTTTTGTTAAAGCAAATGCTGAAAGGAGGTTTCACCTGGAAAGCTTTACATAACTGACATTTTAACAGCAGCTGACTTGTGATGATTAGTTCCAGACAGCACCAATTCAACAGCAACCTTCATGCTGTTCTCAGTAAAGTGAGCAATCATGGTTTCTCGTGTTCTTTTACGAACCAAGTTGACAATCTGTTACTTAATGTCCACTTTAAGATCGCTAGTTTATACTCTGTTCTCATTTGTTTTCATATAGATCATTTTAGAGGCAAATACCTATTTTTTTATCAGCATACAACGTATTGAGGTACACTGAAACGGTGTTACAGTGTGCCCCACAGTAGACTGTTACTCTGTGCCACATAGGAAAACTTTACATTGTTTTGTATGCTTTGAAAAAGGGCAAGACTACGAATTTTTCGAAATGCAGTATGGTATACAGCTATATGACTAAGTGAATCATTCTCAGAATTACAGCAGTTCGTTGTTATTATAAAAACTAGAAAGAAAGTTATATAACAATAAAACTTTACTTTACTTGCCTCAAAACACGTTTTCGTCACTTAACACCAAAGCTGAATTCTATCTGCTTCAGAAGTACCTCGGCAGAAGTGGTCACAGAAGACGACTGTAAACAGGTAAAAATAGAAGTCTGCCAACATTAAATTCAACACAAATTCAAATGTTACACTGTGTCTTGTTTACAGTGCACCACACCTTCCCCTGTAGATTATGCCATACGCGGCTGAGGGCTATTGCATGATTATGGAATTGGATTCCTTGCGCCAGCGTTGTGCCACAATCGAACTTCGGCAGCACATGGTGAAGCTTGTCGGGAAAACGTTTCAGGTGGGTGAAACCTCTGCCACTGTAGCGATGTCGCAAGGTCAGTCTATCGCGAAAGACATACCATTTAAACTGCGAAAATTCAAATTAAGTCTCGATACACACAACTGTTTACCTAAGGGCACCAGGATATACTTTAGGTTAATGTTAAGTCTGGCTTAACGGTAGGAATTTTTTGTGTTCTGGAACCACTGGAAGTAAATGAAATATTGGATCTGGTAGGCAGCTTACTGAAGAGAGATAAAGGGTTAGAAAATGGTACCTGCATCTGTGGATAATTTCAGCGCCGAGGATTTACGGTTAACAAAGAGGTTATTGATCGCTAATATGGATATCCTAGAGGAGGAAGAGTGGGGCACGGGGTGTGTCAGCTATGGACAATCGCCAAACGCCACTGAAACTACATTATGAGGGAAGGTAAAGCACCTAAAGGGAGCCGCGTGGTTAGAGGCGCCGTGGCACGGACTGCTCGCCTACTCACGCCGGAGGTTCGAGTCCTCCTTCGGGTATGGGCGTGTGTGTTGTTCTTCGAATAAGTTGGTTTAATTAGTGTGTAAGTGTAGGAACCAATGACTTCAGCAGTTTGAGAATTCCAAGATTTTTGCAGCCAATTCTGGAGGAGTTTATCGATCAACAGCCGAAGAATGGGGTTATTGAGAGGAATAATGGCCCACGGGGGCACGAACTGTCGTCGTCCCCAAGAAGTCAGCAGACGGATCACGGAAGTATAGGTTTTGTTGCGATTATCGACATCTGAATGCTAAGGCTACAACGGATACCTACCCTTTGCCGAACATTACAGAAACCATATGAAGCGTGGCGCCTTATATCGCTCCTGTCTAGAGGCTGTGTATCGAGAGAATGAGAATGACTCATGCGATTACAGTGACAGATGGTCTGAATCGGATTCAGTCGAGTACATCCACCAGAGTCCAGTAGTGCACAGAGACATTCGAGAAACAGGTCAAGAGAATGTTTTTCTGAATTGTTTTGTTAATTGCTTGAAGACTTTTTTGTTTGTTTAAGCTTATACTGTTTTGTATATGCTTTTAGTAGTGTGAATGATTCGCGAATGTGGTCTAAAGTAAATATGTAGATCATTGTTCTACCGATAAACGCTGTACGAACTAGCGTGAGAAATTTTTAAGACAGTGTAAATGCAGACGACTGGGAATTTTGTATCACAATACACTACTGGCCATTAAAATTGCTACACCAAGAAGAATTGCAGATGATAAATGGGTATTCATTGGACAAATATATTATACTAGAACTAGCATGCGATTACATTTTCACGCAATTTGGGTGCATAGATCCTGAGAAATCAGTACCCAGAACAACCACCTCTGGCCGTAATAACGGCCTTGATACGCCTCAGCATTGAGTCAGAGCTTGGATGGCGTCTACAGGTACAGCTGCCCATGCAGCTTCAACACGATACCACAGTTCACCAAGAGTAGTGACTGGCGTATTGTGACGAGCCAGTTGCTCGGCCACCATTCACCAGATGTTTTAAATTGGTAAAGGATCTGCAGAATGTGCTGGCCAGGGCAGCAGTCGAATATTTTCTGTATCCGAAAAGGCCCGTACAGGACCTGCAACATGCGGTCGTGCATTATCCTGCTGAAATGTAGGGTTTCGCAGGGATCGAACGAGGGGTAGAGCCACTGGTCGTAACACAGCTGAAATGTAACGTCCACTGTTCGAAGTGCCGTCAATGCGAACAAGAGGTGACCGAGACGTGTAACCATCACGCCGGGTGATACGCCAGTATGGCGATGACGAATACACGCTTCCAATGTCCGTTCACCGCGATGTCGCCAAACACGGGTGCGACCGATGCTGTAAACAGAAACTGCATTCATCCGAAAAAATGACGTTATGCCATTCGTGCACCCAGGTTCGTCATTGAGTACACCATCGCAGACGCTCCTGTCTGTGATGCAGCGTCAAGGGTAACCGCAGCCATGGTCTCCGAGTTGATAGTCCATGCTGCTGCAAACGTCGTCGAACTGTTCGTGCAGATGGTTGTTGTATTGCAAACGTCCCCATCTGTTGACTCAGGGATCGCGACGTGGCTGCACGATAAGATGCCTGTCATCTCGACTGCTAGTGATACGAGGCCGTTGGGATCCAGCACGGCGTTCCGTATTACCCTCCTGAACCCACCGATTCCATATTCTGCAAACAGTCATTGGATCTCGACCAACGCGAGCAGCAATGTCGCGATACAATAAACTGCAATCGCGATAGGCTACAATCTGACCTTTATCAAAGTCGGAAACGTGATGGTACGCATTTCTCCTCCTTACACGAGGCATCACAACAACGTTTCACCAGGCAACGCCGGTCAACTGCTGTTTGTGTATGAGAAATCGGTTGGAAACTTTCCTCATGTCAGCACGTTGTATGTGTCGCCACCGGCGCCAACCTTGTGTAAATGCTCTGAAAAGCTAATCATTTGCATATCACAGCATCTTCTTCCTGTCGGTTAAATTTCACGTCTGTAGCACGTCATCTTCGTGGTGTAGAAATTTTAATGGCGAGTAGTGTATGTTAAGTAAGTTTGTGGTATAAGGAGAGCTAATTCGAGTGCAAATGAAAATAGTTATTAATGTAAAGTATAAAAAAAATCAGAATGTTAAATATTTATTTCAGGGAAAAGTACAGTTTGGTGTGTCGTATTTGTTGATTGGTCAGTCATGAAAAGCGCGGACTAACGCGGGAGAAAAATGTTTTTCTATTGGCCTTAAAGAAAACTGACCAATTAGAACGTAATATTCTTTGTGGGTCTTTTCTCTTGGAGACATAGAATGCTTACTGCAGCCTAGGTAGTCGGAGCCCAACCTTTCAATGGTACGGTTGTGGGTAGTATGAGCCCCGAAGGAAATTATAATTTGCCGGTTTTAGTTGTGCTACATGTTTCAAAAGTGTTTTAAAGTGAAGGCATATTCATTCCAGTGGTTTTTTTTTTTTTAGAAAGTTGGAATTTTTTAAGTAATTTTGTGTATGACAAAAGGCAGTAATTCCGCGTGACGTATTGAGCTGATCGGTAGCTAAAAACTTGAGTGCATTATGCATTAGACACCGATAAACTGAATAGTATGTCAAGCATTTTCATTTAAGAACAGTCCGTGCTTAGTAGCTGTTCAGATTTCGGGAACTAAGTTACCCTAAAGTTGCTGTGGTGAACGGAAGGGTTTGTGCATGACTGCATTAAGATTAACACGGGCTTGGCAGTTACCGTGTACTTCCCAAGGTTCAGAATATACCGAAGTTCTGCCAGTATTTCCACCTTTCATTAAAAATTAAGACCTTTTTCCGATTCTTGGAATAGTTACGTTGTATGCAGCCTGGTGCGAATTGTAATACGGTAGGTTTCTGTTCGGCTTTCCTACCGGCGATCTGCTGCAACGTGCTCACAGTTACGTGCAGGTAAAGGACCAAAGGAACCGCGCCGCCGCAAATAGACTGTTTGGGCCAGTGGAACTAGTTTTCAACGATGGACTTAAGGAATGGTTACCATCGGCTAAAAGATCTACAAAAAACAGCATTTGCTTCACCGTGGGGTCTTTATCATTTTATGAGGATACCTTTCGTGTTAAAGAATGCACTTGCGATGTTTGTTAGATGAAGTTCTCTGAGGACTGAAATCATGTCAATGCTTTATGTATTCTGATAATAAAATCTTCTATGCGAATGATACAGAACAACAAATACAGCACTTCATCGAAGTTCTTCTGAGATGAGGGTAGCGAATTTAACGTTGAGTACAAAAAAGTGTAATTTTTGTGTTGGAAAAGATGGCATACGTTGGTCACATAATTAGTAGGGATGGGGTTAAGGCTCATCAGAGATAGATTAAAACTACATGTGAATTTTCTGTGCCTGAGTCAGCGAAGGAACTACAATCATTCCTTGGAGTCACAAATTATTACCGAATATTCATAAAGGGATTTGCGGATGTTGCCAGACCATTGACTCAGTTACTGAAGAAAGTCAAAATTTGTCTGGTCAGTGGACTGTCAATGTCTTTTTGAAAAACTGAAAGAAGCTTTGACATCAAATCCGATCTCATTGTTTACAGATTTCAGTAAGGAATTCATTTTGTCATGTGATGCGTCCAGTCATGCACTTAGCTGTGTGTTGTCTCAAGAAATAGAGGGTGTAGAGCACCCAGTAGCCTATGCATCAAGGCAAACGAACTTAGCAACTCAGCAGAAAGCAATTACTCCACGACGGTAAAAGATATATTGAGCCTTATCAATGGAATCATCTACTTCAAGTATTATCTCTACACGAAGAAGCTTGGAGTGATAACGGATCATGCAGCACTGAGATGGTTGCTGGGGTTGAAGGATCCGTCTAGTAGGTTGGCACAATGGGCGATACAATTGAGATATTTTTGGAAAATGATTGCCAACAGCCGTTAAGTAATGTATAAAATGTATATTTGAATCATCGGCTGTTTTTTATTTTGAACCCAAGTTCTACTGGTTTCGGTACTGGGCCATCTTCACGGATGAAGGGTTAAAATGGTTTAAGCCGCCATATTGCCTTAAAATGTGTAGAGCGTTTCATGTAAATAAATATATGACACAGGACTTTAAAAGCAAACATCCAAATACAAATTGTATACAGAGCAGTACAAAATTTGGGTGAGTAATACTGGAAGTCATGATCTCATCTTCAGTAGTTCGAATACGCACTTTATACAGTTGAGAGAGTTTGATTTTAAGGTCAAGTATAAACCTGGTAAGAGAAATGGGAACGCAAATTGCTTAAGCAGGAAAGTAGCAGTGTTGGAAGTAGGTGGTAATGAGCTTAAGGAGCGTCAGATAGCGCACAAGCTAGATGACGAGTATAAGCGGTGTAGTAAAAGTTTTTTATGCAAGCTGGTTAGCTGTGCAGAGGAACCAAGTTAGGACAGTGAGTATTAGCACCAGTGAAACTGAAGAATAGAAAGCTGCAGGAGACACAGGAAAACGTTTTAGCAGATCACGAAGAATGTAGAGCTATCAAGGGGAGAATAGCGGAGAAGTATTAGTGGAAGAATAGGGAGACAGACATGTACCAGTATGTGTGGAATTGCATATGGTGTCCACAGAGAGCGGATTTGTGTCAAACGAGAGTACAATTGCAGATATTACCTGAAGCAAGAGCACCGACTGAATTTTTCTGGATTGACGTTTTAGATCCTTTCAACAAAACATCTGCAGGAAACAAATAGGTACTCACGATTGTAGATCATTTTTCGAGATACGTACAAGTAGTCGCAATGCCAAACCAATAGACAGCAACCGTGGCGCGAGCGCTAATAAACAATTAGATACTGAAGTTTGGGGTACCTGAAACGATAATAACGGATTAGGGAACCGGCTTCATGTCGGATTTGTTCAAGGAAAGGTGTAAGCTGTTGTGTGTGAAGAAACTGAGGATGAGTCCTCTGCATCCTCAAACTAATTAGAGAACCGAAAATGTGCATAGAACTACAGGGTAGATGCTAGGACAATGTGTGAACGCACACCATACCAATTAGAATACCTGTTAAAGATATGTGGCCCCAGTGTACAACTCAAAGCAGCACAAGATTACAGGGTTGTCGCCATATGAGATAGTGTTTGGTCGTCAATTGCCGTCGCCGTTCGACATGTTGGAATCCATGAAGCAGAAAACAAACAATCGGTTAACGAGTTTGGAAATTTGTGATAAGTTCCTATAGGTCCAAACTGCTAAGGTCATCGGTCCCTAGTCTTACACACTAATTAATCTAACTTAAACTAACTTACGCTAAGGACAACACATTCAACCATGCCCAAGGGAGGACTCGAAGCTGTAACGGGGGGAGCCGCGTGAATCGTGGCAAGGCGCCTTAAACCACACGACTACCCAGCACGGCTAAGGAGTTTGCAAGATTGATAAGAGAAATAGGGAACAGTGTGCGAGAGCGAATACACGGACACTGGAAAAGCAAGAGGAAGCAGTGAGCGACCCACAAGAATACCATAATACATTATTGGCCAATGGGAAATGCTATCAAGTTCTTACACTCCAAAGGGAGGACGAAGGTATCGGGGACCATATCGAATTGTGGAAACTACATCACCAGTATATGTCGAAATCTAATTGCCAACGAGAAAGACAATTGCACACGTAGGACATATGACACCTATTCGGGAGTCCAGAGGTAATCCCAGAAACTGGAGGGCTAGACTGAAAAGGGAAAGTGGAAAAGAAGGTGTGGAGGAGCAAGAGAGATGTGTGCAAAGCAGTGACTGGAAGGCCGTTTGGGTTAAGACTTAGGAGATAAGAATTGATTTTATGGTTTCTATATGTTAGATGTCTCTTTCGGAGCTGAATTTTTTTGGAGGAAGGAAAATTTTTCTTTATGATTAACGCTCTTAGAAGTTTTTTTTAATGACGTTATGTGCAATATTTATATAAAAATATGTATCCATTTTCAAAATATACTTTGTACAAATGGCTTCTTTCTATAGATTAAAACAAATATTCACTATTGTAATAAACAAACTGATCATTACACAATTACCATGCAAAATAACAATAATAATAGTATTCATTTATGCATTGGAATATACACTACTGGCCATTAAAATTGCTACACCACGAAGATGACGTGCTACAGACGCGAAATTTAACCAGCAGGAAGAAGAAGCTGTGATATGCAAATGATTAGCTTTTCAGAGCATTCACACAAGGTTGGCGCCGGTGGCGACACGTACAACGTGCTGACATGAGGAACGTTTCCAACCGATTTCTCATACACAAACAGCAGTTGACCGGCGTTGCCTGGTGAAACATTGTCGTGATGCCTCGTGTAAGGAGGAGAAATGCGAACCATCACGTTTCCGACTTTGATAAAGGTCGGATTGTAGCCTATCGCGATTGCGGTTTATCGTATCGCGACATTGCTGCTCGCGTTGGTCAAGATCCAGTGACTGTTAGCAGAATATGGAATCGGTGCGTTCAGGAGGGTAATACGGAACGCCGCGCTGGATCCCAACGGCCTCGTATCACTAGCAGTCGGGATGACAGGCATCTTATCCGCATGGCTGTAACGGATAGTGCAGCCAAATCTCGATCCCTGAGTCAACAGATGGGGACGTTTGCAAGACAACAACCATCTGCACGAACAGTTCGACGGCGTTTGCAGTAGCATGGACTATCAGCTCGGAGACCATGGCTGCGGTTACCCTTGACGCTGCATCACAGACAGGAGGGCCTGCGATGGTGTACTCAAGGACGAACCTGGGTGCACGAATGGCAAAAAGTCATTATTTCGGATGAATCCAAGTTGTGTTTACGGCATCATGATGGTCGCATCCGTGTTTGGCTACATCGCGGTAAACGCTCATTGGAAGCGTGTATTCGTTATCGCCATACTGACGTATCACCCGGCGTGATGGTATGGGGTGCCATTGGTCACCTCTTGTTCGCATTGACGCACTTTGAACAGTGGACGTTCCATTTCAGCTGTGTTACGACCCGTGGCTCTACCCTTCATTCGATCCCTGCGAAACCCTACATTTCAGTGGGATAATGCACGACCGCTTGTTGCAGGTCCTGTACGGGCCTTTCTGGATACAGAAAATGTTCGACTGCTGCCCTGGCCAGCACATTCTCCAGATCCTTCACCAATTGAAAAGGTCTGGCCAATGGTGGCCGAGCAACTGGCTCGTCACAATACGCCAGGCACTACTCTTGAACTGTGGTATCGTGTTGAAGCTGCATGGGCAGCTGTACTTGTACACGCCATCCAAGCTCTGTTTGACTCAATGCCCAGACGTATCAAGGCCGTTATTACGGCCAGAGGTGGTTGTTCTGGGTACTGATTTCCCAGCCTCTAAGCAACCAAATTGAGTGTAAATGTAATCACATGTCAGTTCTAGTATAATATATTTGTCCAATGAATACCCGTTTATCATCTGCATTTCTTCTTGGTGTAGCAATTTTAATGGCCAGTAGTGTAACTAACCAGCCATTTCCGTATAGCCTGGCGGTCACAAGCTGGGATACACTGCTACCTTGGGTCTTTGATATTTTATAGTGCAGCCCAACAGCTGGCAGCACTTGTACACACTAATAAAATTGAACGTTCACAAATACACTCCTGGAAATTGAAATAAGAACACCGTGAATTCATTGTCCCAGGAAGGGGAAACTTTATTGACACATTCCTGGGGTCAGATACATCACATGATCACACTGACAGAACCACAGGCACATAGACACAGGCAACAGAGCATGCACAATGTCGGCACTAGTACAGTGTATATCCACCTTTCGCAGCAATGCAGGCTGCTACTCTCCCATGGAGACGATCGTAGAGATGCTGGATGTAGTCCTGTGGAACGGCTTGCCATGCCATTTCCACCTGGCGCCTCAGTTGGACCAGCGTTCGTGCTGGAGGTGCAGACCGCGTGAGACGACGCTTCATCCAGTCCCAAACATGCTCAATGGGGGACAGATCCGGAGATCTTGCTGGCCAGGGTAGTTGACTTACACCTTCTAGAGCACGTTGGGTGGCTCGGGATACATGCGGACGTGCATTGTCCTGTTGGAACAGCAAGTTCCCTTGCCGGTCTAGGAATGGTAGAACGATGGGTTCGATGACGGTTTGGATGTACCGTGCACTATTCAGTGTCTCCTCGACGATCACCAGTGGTGTACGGCCAGTGTAGGAGATCGCTCCCCACACCATGATGCCGGGTGTTGGCCCTGTGTGCCTCGGTCGTATGCAGTCCTGATTGTGGCGCTCACCTGCACGGCGCCAAACACGCATACGACCATCATTGGCACCAAGGCAGAAGCAACTCTCATCGCTGAAGACGACACGTCTCCATCGTCCCTCCATTCGCGCCTGTCGCGACACCACTGGAGGCGGGCTGCACGATGTTGGGGCGTGAGCGGAAGACGGCCTAACGGTGTGCGGGACCGTAGCCCAGCTTCATGGAGACGGTTGCGAATGGTCCTCGCCGATACCCCAGGAGCAACAGTGTCCCTAATTTGCTGGGAAGTGGCGGTGCGGTCCCCTACGGCACTGCGTAGGATCCTACGGTCTTGGCGTGCTTCCGTGCGTCGCTGCGGTCCGGTCCCAGGTCGACGGGCACGTGCACCTTCCGCCGACCACTGGCGACAACATCGATGTACTGTGGAGACCTCACGCCCCACGTGTTGAGCAATTCGGCGGTACGTCCACCCGGCCTCCCGCATGCCCACTATACGCCCTCGCTCAAAGTCCGTCAACTGCACATACGGTTCACGTCCACGCTGTCGCGGCATGCTACCAGTGTTAAAGACTGCGATGGAGCTCCGTATGCCACGGCAAACTGGCTGACACTGACGGCGGCGGTGCACAAATGCTGCGCAGCTAGCGCCATTCGACGGCCAACACCGCGGTTCCTGGTGTGTCCGCTGTGCCGTGCGTGTGATCATTGCTTGTACAGCCCTCTCGGAGTGTCCGGAGCAAGTATGGTGGGTCTGACACACCGGTGTCAATGTGTTCTTTTTTCCATTTCCAGGAGTGTATGTACATGAGGTTTCCATTGGGGAAAAATATTTATGTTGCAACTAAGAGACAGTAAAATTTAATGTACACAATTGTAGCCAGTGGTTCTGAAAGGGTTAAAGGCGTACCATAATGTTCATAGCCCACGTCACATAGGATGGTGCTTCCACGCATATAATTGGAGCGCTAGGGAAGCATGGGGAGGACGATGTCTGCGCGTGTGTGGCGGTAGAAAGTTGGTAAACAAAGTCCACACTGCCGAATTGTGTTGTTGCGAACAACATTTAGTTTCATCTGGCTACGATACGTCGTATTATATGTTCAAATCTATCGAGGAAATAATAAATTATAAAACCGACTTTGATCAATTGTCATGAGAGGAATCTTACTTCACGTCTTGACGACTTGGGTCCGTTGCTCCACTATTTCGGTCTGCGTAACGTCAGAAGACGAGAAAAGCTGATACAGCTTTGTGAAGACGTCAAGTAAATTTTTTTCTCAAAATAACAACTGTCTTACAAAAAGGTCATTCAAACTGCTTGCAAGAATTGTCACTTACTGTAATTTGGAATGCATTATATATAAAAATGTAATACAAAACAGTATTAACTTCTAACACAAACCGACATCATTATATTTGCTTGGGAACTGCTTCTGTTCAATAGTATTTTTAAAAATGTGTATAACGAGTGTGTGTCAGTGTGTTAGACTGTAGTTAAGTGTCATCACTGTGCGTAAAAACTTCTGGTACCGAAGAATAATGCAAAAGACCATCGTAAAAATGAGCTGCATGTTCTCATATTTTTCGCTGCAACGTGCATCATGAGTGTAAACTGACTCTCGTTCGACATCACAGTGAGAGACCGCATTTATTATCCATTGAAAAAGCAAACAGTAAACCATCTTCTGCGAATAATGCGAAAGAATGCTCACCGATAACGTGGAAAACATGACCGATAACGTGGAAAATCACCGATATCTCGAGAGGAAACCCTCCTTGTCATTTTAAGGCATTTTCCAATTCGTGTCTTGAAAATTAGAGGCGTTTACCTGCGGAAATATCGGAGAATCTGACGAATTTATCCGGCAGCATCCTCGCGAGTTATTAGAGCATACAAAATGCTGGGAAAAAGCTTCCAACCTCTCCTTGGGCAATACAGTAAATATTATAGTCTTCATACGTCATAGTATACAAATTCCTAATCAACGAAGGCTAAGAAGTTCTCTTACTATGTACGCAACAGACTCGTTCAGAAACACATTTTTTAAACCATGAGTCTTTAAAACCAAGACATATTATTGCTTTACTTTGTTCCAAAGTCTGCATCATAATACCATCGTTTCTACTGTCTGAGTCTGTGTACGAACCATCTGACTGTAAATTTACGATGCTAGGTTCAAAGCTCATATCCATCTTCACCTCCCTATCAAAGTCTTCTTCCTGAAGCTTTTCAGCATTCTGCACAGACTGTGCCCACGCTGAAGGGGGGGGGGGGGGGGGGGCGATGTTGTCTATACCGCAGAGACAGGCTGGACAGTGAAGGTGGAGGCGTGTTTATAGCGATAAAAAGTGCAATAGCATCGAAGGAAATTGACGGAGATCAGAAATGTGGAATAATCTGGGTATAGGTCACGGTTAAAGCAGAATCAAACATGGTAATTGGATGTCTCTATAGGCCCCCTGGCTCAGCAGCTGTTGTGGCAGAACACCTGAAGGAAAATTTGGAAAATATTTCGAGTAGATTTCCCGACCATATTATAGTTTTGGGTGGAGATTTTAATTTACCAGATATAGACAGGCTCAAACGTTTATAACGGGTGACAGGGACAACGAATCCAGTGAAATTTTTTTAAGTGCATTATCTGAAAACTACCTTGAGCAGTTAAACAGAGAACCGACTCGTGGCGATAACATATTAAACCTTCTGGTGACAAACATACCCGAACTATTTGCAACAGTTAACGCAGAGCCGGCCGGGGTGGCCGAGCGGTTCTAGGCGCTACAGTCTGGAACCGCGCGACCGCTACGGTCGCAGGTTCGAATCTTGCCTCGGGCATGGATATGTGTGACGTCCTTAGGTTAGTTAGGTTTAAGTAGTTCTAAGTTCTCGGGGACTGATGACCATAGCAGTTAAGTCCCATAGTGCTCAGAGCCATTTGAACCAAGTTAACGCAGAACAGGGAATCAGCGAACATAAAGCGGTTACAGCATCGGTGATTTCAGCCGTAAATAGAAATATTAAAAAAGGTAGGAAGATTTTTCTGTTTAGCAAAAGTGACAAAAAGCAGATTTCAGAGTACTTGACGGCTCAACACAAAAGTTTTATCTCAAGTACAGATAGTGTTGAGGATCAGTGGACAAAGTTCAAAACCATCGTACAATATGCATTATATGAGTATGTAGCAAATAAGATCGTAAGAGATGGAAAAAAGCCACCGTGGTACAACAACCGAATTAGGAAACTGCTACGGAAGCAAAGGGAATTCACAGCAAACATAAACATAGCCAAAGCCCTGCAGACAAACAAAAATTACACGAAGCGAAATGTAGTGTGAGGAGGGCTATGCGAGAGGCGTTCAACGAATTCAAAATACAGTTCTGTGTACTGACTTGGTAGAAAATCCTAAGAAATGTTGGTCTTAAGTCAAAGCGGTAGGTGGATCAAAACAAAATGTCTAGGCACTCTATGACCAAAATGGTACTGAAACAGAGGATGACAGACTAAAGGCCGAAATACTAAATGTCTTTTTCCAAAGCTGTTTCACAGACGAAGACTGCACTGTAGTTCCTTCTCTAGATTGTCGCACAGATCACTAAATGGTAGATATCGAAATAGATGACAGAGAGATAGAGAAACAATTAAAATCGCTCAAAAGAGGAAAGGCCGCTGGACCTGATGGGATCCCAGTTAGATTTTACACAGAGTACGCGAAGGAACTTGCCCCCTTCTTGCAGTGGTGTACCGTAGGTCTCTAGAAGAGCGTAGCGTTCCAAAAGATTGGAAAAGGGCACAGGTCATCCCCGATTTCAAGAAGGAGTGTCGGACAGATGTGCAAAACTATAGACCTATATCTCTAAAGTCGATCACTTGTAGAATTTTAGAACACGTATTATGTTCGAGTATAATGACTTTTCTGGAGACTAGAAATCTACTCTGTAGGAATCAGCATGGGTTTCGAAAAAGACGATCGTGTGAAACCCATCTCGCGCTATTCGTCCACGAGACTCAGAGAGCCATAGACACGGGTTCACAGGTAGATGCCGTGTTTCTTGACTTCCGCAAGGCGTTTGATACAGTTCCCCACAGTCGTTTAATGAACAAAGTAAGAGCATATAGACTATCAGACCAATTGTGTGATAGAATTGAAGAGTTCCTAGATAACAGAATCCAGCATGTCATTCTCAATGGAGTGAAGTTTTCCTAAGTACGAGTGATTTCAGGTGTGCCGCAGGGGAGTGTCGTAGGACCATTGCTATTCACAATATATATAAATGACCTTGTGGATAACATCGGAAGTACACTGAGGCTTTTTGCAGATGATGCTGTAGTATATCGAGAGGTTCACAGCAAACATAAACATAGCCAAAGCCTTGCAGACAAACAAAAATTACACGAAGCGAAATGTAGTATGAGGAGGGCTATGCGAGAGACGTTCAAGGAATTCGAAAGTAAAGTTCTATGTACTGACTTGGAAGAAAATCCTAAGAAATTTGGAAAAGGAAAATTGTACTGAAATGCAGGAGGATCTGCAACGAATTGACGCATGGCAATTGAATCTCAATTTAGACAAGTTAAATGTGCTGCGAATACATAGAAAGAAAGATCCTTTATCATTTAGCTACAATATATCAGGTCAGCAACTGGAAGCAGTTAATTCTATAAATTATCTGTGAGTAGTAGGCATTAGGAATGATTTAAAATGGAATGACGATATAAAATTAATCGTCGGTAAAGCAGATGCCAGACTGAGATTCATTGGAAGAATCCTAAGTAAATGCAGCCCAAAAACAAAGGAAGTAAGTTAAAGTACACTTGTTCGCCCACTGCTTGAATACTGCTCACCGGTGTGGGATCCGTACCAGATAGGGTTGATAGAAGAGGTAGAGAAGATCCAACGGAGAGCAGCGCGCTTCGTTACAGGATCATTTAGTAATCGCGAAATCGTTACGGAGATGTTAGGTAAACTCCAGTGGAAAACTCTGCAAGAGAGACGCTCAGAAGCTCGGTACGGGCTTTTGTTAAAGTTTCGAGAACATACCTTCACCGAGGAGTCAAGCAGTATATTGCTCCCTCCTACGTATATCTCGCGAAGAGACCATCAGAGAGATTAGAACCCACACAGAGGCATACCGATAATCTTCCTTTCCACGAACAATACGAGACTGGAATAGAAGGGAGAACCGATAGAGGTACTCAAGGTACCCTCCACCTCACACCGTCAGGTGGCTTGCAGAGTGTTGATGTAGATGTAGATATTGCTTCATGTACGAGTGTTTCAATATCTGTTATCTTGAATGTTTTTTTTTTCTCCCCCTTTGTCCAAATTAATTCCATGGGACTATACTGACAGTGTTATATGGGTAAACGCAAAACGATGTGACCACATTCAAGTGCAAGAAATTCAAGTTCTTGTACGTTCTGTAGCGGAACTTGTATAAATTTTAAGCCAGGGCACAATATCCACTTTCGTGGTGTTTGTACTCGGTGTTTTCTCTGTAGCAGCTTAATGATGGTATGGTACATCACAATAACCAACATCGAAGCATGTTATGACAAGAATTGTTAAGTGAACTACTTCATGAAACTGGCAGCGTTCATTTCTGAATAGTAGTCACTGCTGTTTTTCTCACATCTAAATACAAGTTAACTCTCAGGAACAAAACCAGAAGAAGAGCCAGCGTGCAGAATAATTATCCGAGAACCTATTCCTATGGAAGTTTAAAACAGCCAGTACCCTGTCTCATTTTCCAGCAGGTATTCCTGACATGATCCTGGTTCGCTCCCGTTCCATCAAGGTTTCTTAAGCATAAATGTGACAAGTTTTTCTGAAGTCGGGTATTCACCATTCGCACGGAGCGCTTTAAAATGTCGTTGTCAAAAACATCGATTTGTGTTATAGTTTTCTTGCGATTTCGATGCTTTCCAAGCGACACAAAATTAACGTTTCCTAAGGTTTCTGCAGCTTTGACATTTTCGGTTACTATTTTCTCTACACTTTTATTGCCGCCACCACATCCTTCTGCAGTCTGTTCTTGTGTCTTCAGATGCCAAAAGTAGGATTTCTGCTTGAAATTCCCGTTTGAAAAATGTATAAATGCGGTAATTAATCCCCCTAGCGTGCTTGTCTTCACGGTTATTGCTGTCATCTGACATTTTTTTCTCTAATCACACTAGAACATTTACAGATACACACAATTACAGCTATATTGCTGCAAGAAAAAGAATAAAAAAAACACCGAAAGCTGAGTGAATAATTTGGTTGTCGCGACATACGGCAACAGTACAGCGTGCAGGAAAGAGATTCTCGCCATCTAGGTGTAACTTGCGGCCAGCCGCTCGGAAAGAGAAATATATCTTCTGCCAGGAATGGTTAATGCAGGGTGATGCGCAGAACGGCTCAAAACTGGGCCGCCTTCCTACATGATGCGGACTTTAGTATAGTCGAAATGAACTGTTGCGGGGTAACAGGGGACTTTAAGCGTAGGAAAGGATAAAAGATATCCCTGTCCTCAGGTTAGACACGACAGACATGAGATGATGAGGGTCACAACTCGGCTACTGGCCGTTATCGGACACGGTGGAAACGAGGAATTAGCTGAGACGGGGGCAGAGAACCAGGGAGTGCTCAAAGGAGCTACTGAGGTATGTGGGAGAATACATGGGATTTATGAGAAGGTGAGGGATGAGATGATGCAGGTTCTGGGGATTGTATCGTAAATAAACGAGGAGGAGAAGAGGTCGGATCGATGCCGGAGGCCGACATCTGGAAACTGTGTCGGGACAGCGGACAAGGAGGACATCAGAAAGGTGAATGACGCAGTGGAAGTAATGAAACAATGGATGACAGAAAGCAAGGCAGCAAGTGAGTGCCACACCATGTAAATCCCGAGTTTGGATAAAAATGTGTTGAACAACACACGGTTACTACACCAGCTGACAGCGGAACTGATGAGCTACGCAAAGACTGAATAAGAACCAGTGAACTGAAACATTAAGAGGTTGCACACTGAAGCAGAAATATTGGACGAGGAACAGTAGTAACAAAGTGGTTACATTCCTTACAGAACAGTGTTGGAAGCACGAAGAGAGGTAGAATAGTAATGCGAAGCTATGAAGCACGCTGTGCAAGGGCAGGTAGGAGTGAAACTGTTGAGCCGGCCGCGGTGGTCTAGCGGTTCTAGGCGCTCAGTCCGGAGCCGCGCGACCGCTACGGTCGCAGGTTCGAATCCTGCCTCGGGCATGGATGTGTGTGATGTCCTTAGGTTAGTTAGGTTTAAGTAGTTCTAAGTTCTAGGAGACTAATGACTACAGATGTTAAGTCCCATAGTGCTCAGAGCCATTTGAACCATTTGAGTGAACCTGTTGTTATCGAAATAATACCTGGAGTGCTATGGAAAGTGCAAAAAAGGCTACCACCAGAATTAGGGTTGGAATCTAATCATAAAAATTTACCATTTTATCTTAACCTAGCCACAGTGGAAGGAAGGACCTGTAGAGCAAAAGAGTACATTTCAGTTTCCTTTCCAGTAGCAGGGAAGCAGACACGGTACCAATGTTGTGTAACCTACGCATGTGCTGCTAAGTGGGCGACGCTGAAGAAGTGTCTCAGAGGCAACGCTACAACAGCTGTTATTGGTTGCGGGAGTAAAGGGCAGAAATGGAAGAAGCGGAGTTACAGAAGTGTTGCAGGGGTGAGATTACAGTTTGTACAAACAGGGTACTGAGAGAATTCCTCCACAGTGAAGTTACTACCGGGTCAGAAAACGGAGAAGGATTACAACAAGGAGTTGATTAGGCCTGAGTTGTACTTCCAGTAAGTTGGGGCACATTGGTTGTACTCTACATTCGATAAAGTAATAGTAGTAGCCAGTTGTTCCGAGCAACGGACAGCAAAATGGTTAGAGTTAAATGGGAGTGGATTATTAATAAAGAGGACATCATGTGAACTAAAGGGAACTACTTTCCATCTATCTGCCACAACTTCAGGGATAACCCATCTAAGCACTTCGCAGTGTGGATTGTACTGGCCAGAGGAGCCCATGGAGTGTGATTATGTTAAAGTAAACTTTGGGACCCAAGTTAATACAGTTCATATGCAAACTCATCAGCGAGTAGGAGAATCGGATCGGTGGAGACACTGATGTGGTTTGTAAGACAGTACAGGGAGAACCAGCACTGAAGGGAAACAACTTTGACTATTGTCATACCAACTACTTCAGTGACGCTTACTCTGTTGAGCGTAGTTCTTGTTTACACATATAAACAGTGGAATACAAAACAAAGTTCAGATCCAGTCATTGTTCAAATTCCGGTAGACTAGAGTCCAAACGATATTAGAGAAGTATTATGTAAGTGAGATGCTCTAAAATATGGATACAGTTTTCCTTTATTTTGGCATAAAACGCATTCTTTGGTTAACCTTCACCACAACATTTTCTATGTGTTCCTTCCAATTTAAGTTGTTCGTAATTGTAATTCCTAGGTATTTAGTTGAATTTATGGCCTTTAGGTTTGACTGATTCACCGTGTAACCGAAGTTTAATGTATTCCTTTTAGCACTCATTTGGATGACCTCACACTTTTCGTTATTTAGGGTAAATTGCCAGTTTTCGCACCACACATATATCTTTTCTAAATCGTTCTGCAACTGGTTAAAAAAACTTGCTGGTTAGGTTAATTTCTGAGGGAACTTCCATTGATGCTTTTGTTTGACAGCCAAGACACTGCTAGTTTCCATCACTTTGCACCCACAATGATTTGTTTCCACAAAGTAAACTAATAAACCATTCAGTATCCATTGCACACAACAGGCAGGTCGTATGACAGTAGGGCAGCAAGGAGAAAATGAACAATAAATTTCGCTGAGATCAGCATCAGCATTCCTGGAATCGCTGACATCAGCATAAGCTTTTCCCAGAGTTGACAATGTCAGCATCCAGTACTGGGGCAGTGACATTATTCCCAGGATTCTCACCGAGCGAGGTGGCGCAGTGGCTAGCACACTGGACTCACATTCGGGAGGACGACGGTTCAATCCCACGTCCAGCCATCCTGATTTAGGTTTTCCGAGATTTCCCTAAATCGCTGCTGGCAAATGCCGGGACGGTTCCTTTGAAAGGGCACAGCCGACTTCCTTCCCCTTCCTTCCCTAATCCGATGAGACCGATGACCTCGCTGTCTGGTCTCCTCCCCCAAACAACCCAACCCAGGATTCTCGTCTCCCCTTTCCCTCTGGAGCCAATGGCTTAACACGTTTTCCAAATAAATGGAGTGGCCACTGGCATGCAAGCTCATATCCCCACCCTTCAAGCAATTTTAATTTTTATAGTTAAACTGTGCAACTGCTGTCATTAACGTTTGTATGTCCATCTAACATCAAGTGCAGCCAACAATAGCAATCAGCTGGGAAGGAGAAGCCTATCACTAAGTATTTGTTAATTCTTTTTGCTATAACAATTTGGTTATTTTGTGTGCACGTATCACAGTGCTCCAGCGTTATACTACTTCCTTGCATATGTAGTTTGCAGACACTCCATTATAAATTAATAATGCTTATATTTAGGTTTTTTGTTGTTATTATTACATACAAGGGCACATAGAAGTTCCTGCCTGACCCAGAAGTATTCACACGATCTGATGGTATTGTGTTGACATCGCATTGGTGTTCTGTTGGTGTCGCACTGGCATCGTGGTGGTGCCGCATCACACTGGTGTCACATTGGTATTGCATCGGTGGCTGGCGTCACGCTGGCGTCGTGACAGTGTCATGGTGGCTCCACACTGGCGCTACATCAGCGTCACTCTGGCGTCGCGTTAGTATCTGGCATTACAGTGACGTTATCAGATGGAAAGACTCTAAATGGTAAAGGAAGACTTACAGACAAAAACATTGATGAACTCCAGCATTATTATGGAATGGCAATAAGAAACAATACACATGACCTACAAGGGATGAAACGAGCAGTGTGGGCTACATTCTTCCACAAATCTTCCACACACCTATACAAGGTCTTTGTCCACCTGGTGTTGATTCACGGTACAAGTACCGCAAAGCTCAGGCAGTGGGTAGCGAGGAACAATTTAGGCACAAAAATAGCATACCAGCTGCAGCGATGGAAGCTATGAAACCAATATGTAGAGAATTAGCTCATCCTGACCTTCTTTCCAAATGTCTCCATTGTCGAACACAAAACCCGAATGAGTCTTTCAATAATGTAATTTGGACCCGCATACCAAAAAAGTCTTTGTAGGAAGGAAAACTCTATGCTTCGGTGTTTGTGATGCTGTGATACCGTTTAATGATGGTGTAAAGGCAAGAATTGGGGTACTAGAGGAACTTGGTATCACTTCAGGTGCCAACACACTGCAAGCCTTTCAGCGAATGGATCGACTTAGGATCATGAAAGCCCAGCGTGCAGCAGAGGAAATGACTAAAGAAGCAAGAGGCAGGAAAAGAAGGAAGCTTCTAGGTTTGCAGGATAGTCAAGAACAGGATCCAGATAATGCTGATTATGGGCCTGGCTGTTTCTAGAAGCTGGCATGCCTCCATGTGTAAGTTAATATCAAATAAAATGTTTGAGCTTGATTTTCTGGAAATGACATTTTTAAAATTATTTGACCCATTATCTCAGGAACTATTACAGATACATATCTCTAATTGTACACTATGTTACCACTTAGTATACTGCAGCTACTGAACCTCCCAAAGCCGACCATTGTGGCCGAGCGGTTCTAAGCGCTTCAATCTGGAACCGCGCGACCGCTACAGTCACAGGTTCGAATCCTGCCTTGGGCATGGATGTGTGTGATGTCCTTAGGTTAGTTAGGTTTAAGTAGTTCTACGTTCTAGGGGACTGATGACCACAGATGTTAAGTCCCATAGTGCTCAGAGCCATTTGAACCATTTGAACCTCCCAAAACATCTCTACCTCTAACAGTTTTTTACTTACGGAAGAAAAGGTGGACTTTTAAAAGAAAATATTGAACAACATTTAAAAAAAATCATAACTAGCTAATTATTTCTCTGTACATTTTGATTCTGGTTCAGTAATCAGAACAGGAGTGATACTATACATCCCAAAAATTTCAGATCTCTATCTGTCACAGGTTCTGAGATAATGGGTGATCAATATTGCAAATTTAACACTGTGGGTATAGGACGTACGTACTCCCCTTAAATACATGCTCTAATTGTTGTGAGCATTAATTACCTTTGAGGCTGGACATGGTGAGTTGATGTTAGTCAAGAATGCCTCTAAGGCGACAAAGACGCCATTACCAACACTTCTCTGAGTTTGAACAAGGTCTTATGATAGGGTTATGAGAAGCTGGATGTTCCTTCTACGATACTGCAGAAAGACATGGCAAGAATATAACCACTGTACATGAATGCTGGCAACGGTGGTCATAAGTATGTACGAGGGCCGTTCAGAAAGTAACCTCCGGTTGATTTAAAAAAATACACCAAGTTAAATAAAAATATTTTAATACACTCCTGGAAATTGAAATAAGAACACCATGAATTCATTGTCCCAGGAAGGGGAAACTTTATTGACACATTCCTGGGGTCAGATACATCACATGATCACACTGACAGAACCACAGGCACATAGACACAGGCAACAGAGCATGCATAATGTCGGCACTAGTACAGTGTATATCCACCTTTCGCAGCAATGCAGGCTGCTATTCTCCCATGGAGACGATCGTAGAGATGCTGGATGTAGTCCTGTGGAACGGCTTGCCATGCCATTTCCACCTGGCGCCTCAGTTGGACCAGCGTTCGTGCTGGACGTGCAGACCGCGTGAGACGACGCTTCATCCATTCCCAAACATGCTCAATGGGGGACAGATCCGGAGATCTTGCTGGCCAGGGTAGTTGACTTACACCTTCTAGAGCACGTTGGGTGGCACGGGATACATGCGGACGTGCATTGTCCTGTTGGAACAGCAAGTTCCCTTGCCGGTCTAGGAATGGTAGAACGATGGGTTCGATGACGGTTTGGATGTACCGTGCACTATTCAGTGTCCCCTCGACGATCACCACTGGTGTATGGCCAGTGTAGGAGATCGCTCCCCACACCATGATGCCGGGTGTTGGCCCTGTGTGCCTCGGTCGTATGCAGTCCTGATTGTGGTGCTCACCTGCACGGCGCCAAACACGCATACGACCATCATTGGCACCAAGGCAGAAGCGACTCTCATCGCTGAAGACGACATGTCTCCATTCGTCCCTCCATTCACGCCTGTCGCGACACCACTGGAGGCGGGCTGCACGATGTTGGGGCGTGAGCGGAAGACGGCCTAACGGTGTGCGGGACCGTAGGCCAGCTTCATGGAGACGGTTGCAAATGGTCCTCGCCGATACCCCGGGAGCAACAGTGTCCCTAATTTGCTGGGAAGTGGCGGTGCGGTCCCCTAAGGCACTGCGTAGGATCCTACGGTCTTGGCGTGCATCCGTGCATCGCTGCGGTCCGGTCCCAGGTCGATGGGCACGTGCACCTTCCGCCGACCACTGGCGACAACATCGATGTACTGTGGAGACCTCACGCCCCACGTGTTGAGCAATTCGGCGGTACGTCCACCCGGCCTCCCGCATGCCCACTATACGCCCTCGCTCAAAGTCCGTCAACTGCACATACGGTTCACGTCCACGTTGTCGCGGCATGCTACCAGTGTTAAAGACTGCGATGGAGCTCCGTATGCCACGGCAAACTGGCTGACACTGACGGCGGCGGTGCACAAATGCTGCGCAGCTAGCGCCATTCGACGGCCAACACCGCGGTTCCTGGTGTGTCCGCTGTGCCGTGCGTGTGATCATTGCTTGTACAGCCCTCTCGCAGTGTCCGGAGCAAGTATGGTGGGTCTGACACACCGGTGTCAATGTGTTCTTTTTTCCATTTCCAGGAGTGTATATACATCTTACAACTACATCTTTGCACTATTTTTCTACATAGTCTCCATAGCGATTGAGGCACTTATCGTATCTCTTCACAAGCTTTGAAATTCCTTCTGCATAAAAATCACCCGCTTGTGCCTGGAGCCAGCCTGTGACCGCATCTTTAAGCTCTTCGTCGTCATCAAACCGCTGTGACCCGAGCCATTTCTTCAAATGCATGAAGAGGTGATAATCACTTGGCGCCAGGTCTGGGCTGTAAGGTGGATGGTTGATAACGTCCCACTTGAAGGACTCAAGAAGGGCCGTTGTTCTGCGAGCAGAGTGAGGACGGGCGTTATCGTGCAAAAAAACGATACCGGAAGTCAGCATACCACGGCGTTTGTTCTGTATAGCCCGTCGTAACTTTTTTATTGTTTCACAGTACACGTCTTGATTAATGGTCGTACCACGTTCCATGAATTCAACCAACAACACCCCTTTGGCATCCCAAAACACCGTTGCCATCAGTTTTCTGGCAGAAAAATCTTGCGAGGCTTTTCTTGGTTTGGTAGGCGAATTTGAATGTGCCCACATCTTTGATTGTTCTTTTGTCTCAGGGTTCACGTACTTAATCCAGGTTTCGTCACCGGTCACGATTCTGTTTAACAATGGTTCTCCTTCGTCCTCATAACGTGACAGAAAGTCTAATGCAGAGGCCATTCTTTGAGTTTTGTGGTGGTCGGTAAGAATTTTGGGCACCCATCGTGCACAGAACTTACGGTAACCCAATCTTGCTGTCACTATCTCGTACAAGAGAGTCTTAGAAATCTGTGGAAAACCAGTAGACAACTCCGACATTGAGAAACGTCGATTTTCACGAACTTTTGCATCAACTGTCTGAACGAGTTCGTCAGTCACCAATGATGGTCTACCACTCCTCTCTTCATCATGAACGTTTTCTCGTCCACTTTTAAATAAACGTACCCATTCACGGACAACTCCTTCACTCATAACTCTTGGTCCGTACACGGCACAAAGCTCACGATGAATAGCTGCTGCAGAATATCCTTTGGCTGTAAAAAACCTTATGACAGCACGCACTTCACATTTGGCGGGGTTTTCTATTGCAGCACACATTTCAAACTGCCACAAAAACTAAACTAGCGCAGGTACGACGTTCACTCGACCACAGCTTGATGCCGACTGACCTGTTGAGTGCGTGAACGCACAGATGACGTCGCTACTCCCCCCACAACCCGCACTGTGACCAATCGGAGGTTACTTTCTGAACTGCCCTCGTACAATCACAAGAAGATTGGGCTCCTACGGCCACACGGCACTACCCAGAGGGAAGACTGTCGTGTTCGGCATATACCTCTGCTGCATCGTACTGCACCTGCAGCAGCAGTGTAAGCAGTATTTGACACTACAGTGATACAAGGAACTGTTACAAATCGGTTACTTCAAGGACAGCTCCTAGCCAGATGCCCCGCAGCGTGTGTTCCACTGACCCCACACAATCGCCATCTGCGGCTTCAATGATGTCAAGCGAGAATTCATTGGAGGGCAAGGTGGAGGTCTGTTCTGTTTTCTGATGAAAGCTGGTTCCACCTCGGTGTTGGTGACAGCTGTGTGTTGGTTAGAAGGAGGCCAGTTGAGGGCCTGTAACCAACCTGTCTGTGTCCTAGATACACTGGACGTACACCTGGAGTTATGGTCTGGGGTGCCGTTTCGTAAGACAGAAGGAGCATTCTCGTGGTTATACCACTCACCCTGACTCGCAAATTTGTATGTCAGTCTGGTGATCGACGTTTGTTCTGCCATTAATGAACAGCATTCCAGGGGGTATTTTCCAACAGAATAACGCCCTTCCACATACCGCTGTTGCAACCCAACATTCTCTTGAGTGTCGACATGTTGCCTTAGCCTGTTCTGCCGCCAAATCTGTCTCCGATCGAGTACATATGAGACATCATCCGACAACTCCAGCATCATCCACAAACAGCATTAACCATCCCAGTATAGACCGACTAAGTGCAACAGCCACAGAGCTCTGTCCCACAAACTAACACCCATCACCTGTCCAACACAATGCATCCATGTTAGCATAAATGATAATGCTGTTCAGTCAAGCCTACAGTTTAAACACGAGTGTCTGTAAGTGTATCAGTGTCAATACTATACGAAGTCAGGAATTCTATCTGGGAGTGGTATTTGAAGCCCTCGATTTAGTGTCATCAGAGTTATATTATCCGTGGATGAATGGTGTCAACTATGTGATGTGTCAGTGCAGACTTGTTCCGACAGTGATTCTGGGAGATCATACAATCTTTGCAGGGGCTTCCCGCAAACAGTTAAAATATTTAAAAACAGACATTGCATACATCTACAGGAGCAGACCGCTAAGAATATAATCTATACCAGCTCCACAATACAGCATGAGCTAGAGTGTCGACTAAGGTGGCAGTCATATGTCCACAGGCTCTATCAGACATTGCGCAGAAATCTGCTGCAGTTAGCTTGCCAAACTCCCCACTCATCGAAAGAAACCATAGATCAACTGTTGTGTACATAGTTCCGCGTAGTCAGCGCGTACACAACTTTCCCACTAGAGCGCGCCCCGCTAAGCACAACAGCGCAGGCGCAGCGCTCGTCCGTCTCCGCACTACGAGATGGCGCTGTCTTAAAGACGGACCAAATTCTGCTTCCGCCGATCCGCGTATTAATATGTAAGCCAATGAGATTGCTGCTAACGTAGAACCTTTTCTCCTCGCGGATCACACTCGCGCAGTGATACCTGAACGCGCGAGGTATTATAACGAGTGTACAGACCTCCGATTAGTCAGTCTGCATTAGTCTGTACCAGTCTGCATTCAAGTTTCAGTCTGCGCCTAATAAGATTATCATATTCTTGTACATAGCCATGAAGATAAATGAATAGACACTTTTTCAAGTATCAGAGATATGTGAGAATAAGATTAACGTACCAAGGCCAAAGGAACTTCAGATTTTCAATTGTAAATAGCATCCAGAACCAAGTTAAGTTATTTTTATGCTCGTTATTATTTTAATAAATGTGTGTGAAAATTAATCAAGTTCTGTTTAAAATTGGTCACCGTCAATCTGCTGCTCTAAGCGTGCAAGTGGCATTTCTATCGTCTGACCTAACGGCAGAAGATAAACACGCCACAATAAGACACTCGCCTACTTCATTAGAGCGACAAGTCAAATAATCTGATGGTGTGTGTACCGAAGGTCTTACAGTACGCACACCACATCAGCTCTACGATTCAAGCTGAACATCGAAGGTGGAAATGGGTGAATCAATTTTTTCAGGTGTAGGCATAAAACTATGGACTTATTTATGTTTGTTTATATACCCATACATAAGTAACTGTTTATAATTTTTAAAAAGTTAAAAGCTATGTGTGTGTTATTTAATTATCTACAAAATCCTTATATACCAAAGTAAATGAACAGTTGCCACCATAATGAAGTGAACAAAACAAACTCTTCACTAGGCTTTTGTGGTAATCAATTGGTCGTGCAATGTTACAGGGAATCAGGAGGAGAAGAAGAAGAAGAGGAATGGTTCACTAGTGCACATCCTTAGTACCTGAGGCCATCTGATTGTGGAAAGACTAATCTTATTCTTTCAATGTTACCACATCCTAGAGGGATTCGCTTTGAGAATGTGTATATATTTCCAGACAGCCTATTTCAACCTAAATTTCAACTATTAAAGGAAATTTTGTATGTCATTGATAGAGTAGCTTACCAGACACTCAGCGAAAGCAGTGATATTCCACGACCTGAGAAAATAAAATCTAACAGTGTATTCATATTTGACGATGTCATAGTGGAAAACCAGTCCCTAACATGCAAACTTTTTGTTTGAGTCGTCATATGAAAGATGATGTATTTTATTTGACCCATACATATTCAAGGATACCAAAGCACTTGGTGGGGCATAACGAAAACCTTATTATCACATTACAACTGGACAATATAGATTTAAAACATACTTACCAAGCACATGCAGGAGTCGATACGGTATTGAAAGAATTTGTTAGCATATGTGCTGATGGCTGGAATCACATGCCATATGGTTTTCTGGTTATTGATAAAGCAAATAAATTGAGCGGTAGTCGATATAAATTAAATTTCCAGGAGTTTTTGCATAAAAGGTAGTGCACCGTTACGCAACTACATCATACAGTATACAATATGGAAATATCTCCAGGTGTGCCATACACGCCTTCTGGGGGTTTGGAGCATCTGTATCTACCCATTGACTGAAAAATGAGACAATTAGTGCAAAATTATCGTAACTGGAAGGTCTTCTTGAGGCAGTAGCTATAAAAGGCAAGACGATGGTGCAGTTGAATACTAGGAACAAAATTGTGAACTATAATATGTTAGTGAGAAGATTGAAGAGGTCAACACAACACTAACAGATATGCACGCATATATCAAGGCAATAGCTAACACTCTCGACTCCCATCACTACCAGTAGTCTCAGGTTGTATATAAGTTGTATACCAGCAGAAAAGTGACTTGTTTACAACAGCACGTCGGTGACGATGAGTAAATTTATTGAAGAGTGGAAAGCTGTTTGACGGAAATTACGGGTAATATAATTAGGATATCTGCAGTGAGAGCAGTCTCTCTCAGAAACGTTTAAACCAGCAACAGAAAGTCTGGAAAGGCTCTCGAAAACTATGGTTGGAGGTAGAAGAGCAGAAGAGGAAAAAGAGGAAGAGGACGCAAACACTATTACCGATTACATTAATGAACACCATGACAGAAAGTTAGACAACATATTTGGGATTAGGATGAACCATTATATCCTAGGTAGTCACCCTTTGTATTTAACCAAGGATGCAGTACAGGTTAGAAACACAAAATTTCAGATAACACATGGCTTATTAGACTTAAAGTTGTTCAAAACTTCATGCCCCGGCAAATATTTATCGAAAGAGAAGCAAACATATGTCAAAATACTATATGTGGCTAATGCACGTAGGCAAGGTAACAGCCCAAAAAGGCGAATAAAAGGCCAAAAAGTAAGAAACACTGTAATTATTAAACACACTTTAAACAATATATATGGTACATTGCACTGAAAGCATTGACATTCAGCGTAAAAGACTGAACACTCTACCTCTGGAGTATATATACACTACTGGCCATTAAAATTACAACACCAAGAAGAAATTCAGATGAAAAATGGGTATTCATTGGACAAATATATTATACTAGAACTGACATGTGATTACATTTTCATGCAATTTGGGTGCATAGATCCTGAGATATCAGTACCCAGAATAGCCACCTCTGGCTGTAATATCGGCCTTGATACGCCTGGGCATTGAGTCAAACAGAGCTTGGATGGCGTGTACAGGTACAGCTGCCCTTGCAGCTTCAACACGATACCACAGTTCATCAAGTATAGTGACTGGCGTATTGTGACGAGCCAGTTGCTCGGCCACCACTGACCAGACTTTTTCAATTGGTTAAGAATCTGGAGAATGTACTGGCCAGGGCAGCAGTCGAACATTTTCTGTATCCAGAAAGGCCCGTACAGGACCTGCAACATGCGGTCGTGAATTATCATGCTGATAACATCACGCTGGGTGATACGCCAGTATGGCGATGACGAATACACGCTTCCAATGTAAGTTTACCGCGATGTTGCCAAACACGGATGCGACCATCATGATGCCGTAAACAGAACATGGATTCATCCGAAAAAATGGCATTTTGCCATTCGTGCACCCAGGTTCGTCCTTGAGTACACCATCGCAGGCCCTCCTGTCTGTGATGCAGCGCCAAGGGTAACTGCATCCATGGTCTCCGAGCTATAGTCCATGCTACTGAAACGTCGTCCAACTTTTCGTGCAGATTGGTTGTTGTCTTGCAAAAGTCCCCATCTGTTGACTCAGGGATCGAAACGTGGCTGCACGATCCGTTACAGCCATGTGGATAAGATGCCTCTCATCTCGACTGCTAGTGATACGAGGCCGTTGGGATCCAGCGCGGCGTTCCGTATTACCCTCCTGAACCCACCGATTCCATATTCCGCTAACAGTCATTGGGTCTCGACCAACGCGAGCAGCAATGTCGCGATACGATAAACCGCAATCGCGATAGGCTACAATCCGACCTTTATCAAAGTCGGAAACGTGATGGTACGAATTTCTCCTCCTTACACGAGGCATCACAACAACGTTTCGACAGGCAACGCCGGTCAACTGCTGTTTGTGTATGAGAAATCGGTTGGAAACTTTCCTCACGTCAGCACGTTGTGGGTGTCGCCACCGGCGCCAACCTTGTGTGAATGCTCTGAATAGCTAATCGTTTGCATATATAAGCATTTTCTTCCTGTCGGTTAACACGTCATCTTCGTGGTGTACCAATTTTAGTGGCCAATAGTGTACTACGATGATCTGAACAAGACCATAAAACAGCTATAACTACTCACAGCATCAGCCACATCAGGGAAAGCAGTTTATGTGAATGAAATCGTGTCGATCATTTCCAAGCTTTGAGAAAGACGTATCATCACGTAAGTATGGAGACGGTCATTTAGCTACTCACAGCATCAGCCACAGCAGGGAATGCAGCTTACGTGAAAGAAATCATATCAATCATTTCCAAGCTTCAGAAAAGACTTATCGTGAGTAATTATGGAGAAAATCATTCATGAGCTTGACCAACCTGAATACAAAGTCACCCATGTAGGCATGTCATATGAGACTGAGATGATTTGTAGCAGATCAGGATCATAGGTAGGTATGTGTCAATAGTCGTGTTCAAATAAAGGCTTCAAATATGTTTTAATGGTCATAGATTCATTTATCTGCGCTCTGTCAGTGCAGGCAACGACAGGGAAGGAAGCAGCGATGGTGAATGCGCAATTGCTGCAGATGGGGGCAAATCGATGTGCAGGCAATCTTCAAGTCGAGCATGGAGGTGAATTTGAAAACAGGCATTTCAAGTCAGTAATGGGACGACACAGAATAAACCACTACTCGACATCCCCTCACAAGAAGGCAAATGTTGTGCAATATTTGAACAGTGGCTAGAAATTCTCCAAGTAACTGAGCGTTATGATCTAACTATGTATACTATGGAGACTGTAATACAATGGAGATTGTAATACAACAATGTCACAGTAGAGTAATTGTCACAAGAAAGAGCAAGTAAAATTTTGTGTAGTGGCAACACGTTCTGAACTGTAGACAAAAGGAAGAGAGAAGTGTACTATGCTTCTAACTTCCACCTGTGTGAAACGTAAGTCATATTAGAGTAAGCAACCACCATCTGGCGGCAGCTGGGTACACGAAACCATACAGCGGCAAAACGCCTGCTGAGTAATGCCAACTAGTGCCTAAATATTGAAGCTAATAAATTATTTCATATGTCATTTGCGCATAAACAGATACTTGTAATAATATTTTAAAATGTGGAAAAAGTACCAGTAATTATTATTAAACCAACTGTATCATTAAATGTATTCAGTGAACTTGGCTTAAAGTAAAGCTAATGTATTATATGGGGAACTCCCATCAGTGAGAGAACTTGAGAGTTGTGACATTGGCGCGCAGTATTCTGGCGTGTTGTATCAAATTATAATGTGAGTTTATCAGAGAAGGAGTAGGGAAAGGTGCTGCGTGTTTTGGTTGCTAACAAGTGAACTGTTGTGAGCTAAAACTCTGGCGCCCGTGGCAACGTGTTCATCATTACTACTGGTAATGGATTACAACTTAGGAAAGCTGTGCCTCGACAATAACTAATATTGAGTCATATCCAACCAGTGGTGGGGTTTCTGCACTTTTGCACGACTTGGAAGACTCATGGTTTCTTTGTAAGCATTGCTGTTGGGGCAGCTTCAACTGCTTGCTATTACAGCAGTTAATATATGTGGACCTAAACAGTATCACAGATTGGGAAGAGTGTAGTAATCTTCAATGAAATGCACAGCAAAGCTCACTATGATAGTAACAGACTAAAGTATTCTTTTCATTTGTGATTATTTCAGTAACAGACCCTAATAAGTCGTCATTACGTGCAGTATTATTTGTGCTAGTATTTCTTAAAATTGAGCAGCCAAGTTTTCTTCAGTTTGCATGTTCTATATATTACTGAGTAATAATTTCGTTTTAAAAGTTGAATTAACGCCTTGTATTCTCATTCAGACGAAGTAATTCAATATAGTGTGCATGTTTTATGATGTGCTAACCCACACCCAATTTTCAGTGCTTCCTATGTCACTGGATGGTATAGCAAGTAGCAACATATGCCAAGTACAAAGTGCACACATATTCTGAGTTTTATATTTAGCTATGTCCTCGAGACCGTTTTTGAGTGAAGGTAATTACAGTAGATTGAAGACACAACTTATACTATTTATAATTGGCACACTAGCTTTGTAGTTCATTTCAAAAGTAAAACAGTATGTGATAACAGTGCAACAAGTATTTAGTGATCGTAATTGCAACTGTTAAAACCAGTTGCACAAGTAAGCTAAATGTTGTTTGCTAATCAGATAGTTTGCAGCTTCTACAGTGCGCATTGTATCTTGAACACAATGCAACCTAAGTAGTACATTCTTAATCAATTTTCATTGCATTAAAAGCCTTCATCTCTTGCAGAATCCCTTGTTATCTTTTGTTTTGAAAAGTGCATTAAACAGCAAGGAATTCGTTCCTTTAGCACATTCCTAAACAAAGACTAATATAATCTTATAAATCTTACTACATTTAATCGTTCTTCATGCAGTATTGTTCTACATATTATGAAATGTCATGTGTTGAGGTTTATCTTAAGAACTGAATTCCTGAATCTATTTCAGTGTTGAAAATGCTGAGGTTCCTCTCCTTGTACCTCAAATTATTAACTCTTTCCCAAGTTTTCCCATGTTATAGCTGAGCGAAAGTAATAAAACTATTCAGCTATTATAGACATATGCAACTATCGTGAAGTCTGGTGTCACATGGTCAAGTTTAACTGCAGTTATTTCAGGGAGCGGCATTGCAAGATATTGACAGTTTCCAAAGTAGAATGAATAAACCAAGAACTTACATCATAAAAGCAGTGGTGCAGAAATCGCTGGAAGCTTTTACACTGAGGAATTACAGAAAAGCTCTGAACCACATATGTTTCATGTAGCACATTATACGACATCAAGAAACAAGGCTTAGTGGCTAGGCTTCCATCAAACAATTGCTGGTTGAATATTCATGATTTGGTATATAAACAGGACGGATAAACCTCAAACCACACAGTAGAGTGACATGAGTGTTAGGAAGCACATCAGAGATGGCAGCGGTATTCTCCATGAATTACCACTTGACTTGCATTTACCAGGATACAACTACTGTCGACCTGGAACAAAGCTGAAAAAGCATCTAGCTCATGGTAATAGGGGAATTAATACCCAAACTTAAATCGGGTGCTAGAACAAATTTCAAACAAATCATGAGTGCAGCTCACTACACACTAAAAATAAGGAAAAACCTGTAGCGTGTTTAAAAAACTTTCATGCAGTCAGCTGTGGCAGTAGTTAAAGTGTTTCGAAGCAGAAAGAAGAGGGAAAAAGAAGTCTAGTTAAAACGCCTAGTGGTCCACTGATACCTAAAACATCTGACAAAATGATTCCATTTCTAACTGAAGCGCTCATAGGGCTATCAGCAGTTGGTTCTTTGGCTGCTGCTGACATATCCCGAACAGGGAACAAAGCACAAAACGCAGAGGAGCAACTACAGGAAGGTGAAAGACATAATAGGGCAATTCATGCCATTGCTACTGGTAAAGGATTACATTTAAAAACATACAAGAAAGCATTTGGACTGTTTATTTAAAAAACCTTTAAAATACTATCTGGCAGACTGCCTACCAACACATATTTGCTTAAATTTGTCAAGAAGCTCAATATAACAAAATTTCATGGAGTGTTTATGCAGAATTTTTTACCAAAGATGTTGTAGAAATACAAGGAATATGGGATTGTCACAATAGATACTGCAGGCTGATGTGGCACTCAGTGGGTTGCACATTTTAAGAAAAACCGAAATATCATCTACTACTTTGACTCACATTATGATTTGAGACCACCTGAAGAATTGTGTCGATACTTTACTGACAAGAAAAAGGTTTTCTACAATCTTAGACGCTACCACGACTTCAGTCATTTCTGCTTAACGATTATCCTGATGAATGCATAAAAACAAGCAGTATTTACATCATTACATCAGTTGAGCTCTACATGTGATGTCATACACTCTTATTTTAAAGGATCACTCATCAGTATTAAGGTCAAACTACTTTCCCCCAATAGATCAAAGCAAGGGGGAGTAGAGCATTGCATTGATTGGTCTGGAACCATATAACAGCGTACGTAATATCACCGAGGTGAATAATAAACTACATCTAGGAAGGGGTGATGTTATGTAATACCTCCTGGCTCATGTGATTTTAACAGTTTGAACGCATATATAAAGTTTAGGGATGGTTGTAGAATCTTGCTATAAATCCAGGAATAGCTAACCGAGGAAGAGGCTAACCATGGGTTAACTTGGAGCGCGCTGTGTGTCGCCATTTTATTCCTCAGTTAGTTATTCCCTGAATAGCGTTCATGTCCAGTTAAGTTAGCAACAGCTGAAGAGCAATCTGGGTATTTTTGTGTACGTATTTTCATATTTACTTAGTCGTCATGTACACAAATAGCGTGCCAAATATGCGTGATAAGCGTTCCGAATCGCAAAAGAATTTGCTTGAGGATACTTTGAGGTTGGTTGATACTATAAATGAGTTCAAGAGTGTAGCAAGAAACACGAAAACTGCTACAGTCTCATTTAATGAAAATATTAGTGCAAAACATTTAACTAAATTTGTAGGGTACATATTTGCATGACGATCTATCTTTAAGATAGTTACATGATCTGGTATTTTTTATTTTACTAGTAAGAGATTTTTCTAGATTATCGAATAAAGTATAGGAAAAAATATGCAACAGTTACCGTTCACAAACAACTTCACATAGATCGACAGAACAGCTACAACAAACATACGATTATTATTCTTTTAAAGAAAGAAACACCTAAGTATTATGCACAGAGAAGGTAGTAGAGGTTACAGATTCGTGGCGCCCCACATGTGTAATGTAATTGTGTACAATGAAATACATGATTTGATAAAGGAATCAACAGAAGCACGCCACAGTCAATTCGATTCAGATGCAACATTTCTACACGAAAATGTTCCATCAAATGTAACTCTATGGCAGATGGTGAATCATAAGTAGGCACATAAATAGAAGAAACTGTGAAATGCGAGCTGATTTATGAAATACTTGGTCCTTTCAATCTTTCGAACAAACTGTAACAACATAGATATCATGGGGATTGATTTTACTGAAAATTCTGAGAGGAGTTACTGGCTAGCTTGCTATTGTATTTTCGTCTTAGAATGATTAATTCATTACAGCAGCAATGAGTGTTATACAAAAAATACCCTTGATGGGTTATTCTACTCTATTTGTGCATCCACTTTTGCAGTTCTTGGGCATGTATAAATTCTGTTTCATCATGTGGTAATTATTAATATTATTGAGTCTATATGAAGAATAAGGTGCCAACATTTACAATAAACAACCATTATTTTTTTATAATCCTGGGTCAGAAATGTATACCTATGGCACATATCAATCTGCAAGCTGTAGTATCTCACACTTAATATTTGAGGAACAGTAACTATTTCATACATAATTTTGGCTTGTGCAATCATCTCTAGCAGCTATATATAATCTGGGAGGGGAAGTAACGGGAAGTGTGACACCTTAACTGTGTTCAGCCTTCTTTTCTTGTCATCTCAGTTTAGAACTGTCAATTTTCAAATGCAGAATTGCAGATGGAGTTGCTTCAAAAGCAGCTTGACTAGAACCAGAGAAGGGAGAAAAATTGTGAGAGGTTCCATGCCTTCTTTTGCGTGTCGCCTCTCATTTTCATCAATTTTATTAATGTTTCATATCATTTCACGGTGGGAACGCGCCGAATAAGGTTATTCTGATGAGAGTATTTGTACTGACAGCTCAGATTACTTTTAACTTTATTGCTATGCATGTTGGGAACTGTATGTGGCCTTGTTTTTAGTTTTCTCTGTTACTTCCCTGTGAGGCTTTTTGCAAGGCGAGCACCGTAGGACGCGACACACTACGTTTTCGTTGGAGTCTGCACTTCTGCGAATACGGAGAGGGTCGTACATCAATTGGCTTCAGCGCCTGGCGAGACGACTGACCTCGGTCGACCTGCAAGCTGTCTGAGAGTCGCCACAGTTTATGTGTCTACCGTTCCAGTGCATCTGGAATGAACATTGCTGGCACCGACTGACTGTATTGTCCTCATGATTCTGAGAGTACTTGTGGACCATGCTCTGCTGGGTGCAACTGTCTGGCGCTGGATGTCTGGTGGTCTTAGCATTCTGTTTTCCTTGCCGGTCAAACGGCAAGTTCAGTGCCCCCAGCTAAATAGCAGAGGCACGATTGGTCAACTTAAACTGAAGACAGTTGGCGTCATAAAGTCCTGCACGAAATTGGAGGGAACAGTCGCTATTGGCGCAAATGATGTTCTGAGATAGTGTGGGGGAATTTTGGAAACAGAGTTGAAGGCTTTTCGAGGGTAGTTGGGAGCTAAATAACGTTGGCTGATCTTTTGTCGGAATCGGATGATCTTGAGACTTTGTCGCACTTTTTCAGAATCGTCGTGAACTGCAGTCATACTCCCGTTTCATTCTGCGACTTAAGACCTTGATTCTTTACTCTGCGTTTACGCACCTTTACCGAGAGGGCGAGTAACAGTTGCAGCACAGCAGAAGTCGGCGCTTACATCATCAGAATGCTGCTTACCGACAACGTGCTGCATTTTTCAGGACTGATGAAGTATTTTGCGGCGCCGGCATTGTAGAACCTATCATTTTTATACTGAAGTCCTTAGCAGCACTCGCGCTCGCTTTGCTACAAGTCCACCTTGTTTGTTTCTCCATGTGTTTCCATTTGAGCTCTCACTACTAATCGCGATACTGCATTATAGTCGGGGGAGTAATATTTGATTCATTAGGACCTCCAGTCATTATCATCATTCTATTGCATCACAGAGAATAGGAGCCCCTTGTTCTTGAGTCAACTCTTATTCTCATAATAGTTCAGTATACCCTATTCATTAACCTACTGTTTGTATCAACAATCAAGTACCTTTGTGTTCTGAAACATAATAACTCTCATTTAATGTTTAATCCGCATATCATTTCGTAGATATATGCAGATTCCCATTTCCTGTCGTTTATTATGATAAAATTTCCCTTTTTTACTGAGTAGATTACGATTTTTATGAAATTATTGTGAGTGTGCACTCCTTATTTTACCAACTTGTAGGGTCCACTATCAATTCCTTTCGTTACCGTTGTGCACATAATTAATTAGGTGGTAGGTTGCATGTCTAGTTCTCATGCAAAATTGGCCAAAATTAAAAAGGTACAAATTCTTCTCCACCACGGCACCTTGCAAACAGTATAGGTTAAAAAAGTTTCGTAACACTCAAAATTAGGAACAGAAAATAAAAATTAAAACAAACAATGCAACGTTTTGCAACACTAAAAATCGATGTTTCACCAAACAGAGAAATAGTACAAATAACTGGTGTGGTTTTTCGGTTTGGTTATGTCTTTCACGGCACTGAAACCGAATGCATGTCACTACAAATAAACACTACATAAGAAAACAGGGAAATAGTCGCAACTGTCCGTCATATGCTCCAATTTCTCATGTACAAGACTGACAAGACGAAGTACGGCTTTCTTTGATAAGCAAAATCTGGATATAATCGGCGTCGTCTCTTTTTCTTTCCCTTCTGCATTCTCATGAACAGTTCAGCCAAGTGTCACCATAACTGTCTGCATCTGTCACTATTCCTGTTGTGGGGTGGCGGGTGGAATAATAGAATAAATGTTTTGTATTTCTGCTGTTTGCCGTTCTCAACACTGGCTCTCTAACTACAATATTGGCAACCAGAAAGTGATTAGCAAAACGTGAAGCCTGTAATTAGAATTCCTAGTGCCCACTTCATCTGAGAAATACATTTATAGCTACAGCTTATAGCTCTGAGGAATTAGGAGATTGTCTGGGATTCGAAATCAAAAACTATTCCCTCTAAAATGTTCACTATATTCTGAAAGTCACAGACCAAAAAGACTCCACACAATCCAACTACCAAGGCAGTTCAGAGTCTAATGCGCTGATGGCACTATAACTGTTCAAATTAAATGTTTAAGTGAATGCTCGCCATAATTTGATGATAATGTTCATCAAACGCCATGCTAATAATGGTAGAATGTCTGTCCTGCGGCGGCACGTGAAAATACGACATACGCAAACTAAAGATAGATCATTAACGTCATCCCAAAATTAACACTCCACTCGAAAACGATTTCATGGTTACGTGTATCCCGAGTAACGTATTACTGCATCCGAGGCTGTTTATACCAACGATACCGACGCGACGCGACTCCCGGCACAGGTGGTGCGCTAATCAGCGTCTGGAGAGAACTAGGGCCTTCTTCTTTTTTTCGCGCAGCGTTCTTACATATAAAGCCGCGGTGCGGACGGCTAAGGGAACGCCTGATCAAATCTGCTCTCCCAACTAGCCGCTGGGCTGGTAATGCACCACTTTAAGTTATCGAATAAATCATTGCTTCCTTTGCTGATGGCCAATGAAGCTTTCAATTTAATTGTGCAATCAGCACACAAGTAAGTAATCATAATAAAAGTCTGACGTGGCTAAGTCAAATATTTTGGGCGAGAGAATTAATTTAATTACACTACACACAGTAGACGAGCTCTGAACTTGCTCTTTGGAGATACGCTATAGCTATAGTTTTATAGTTATTCTGTTGAAACTTCTCACATTTTTATGATTATAGCGGATCTCCCTTCTACTTAAATTTAAACATCCTAGCTTTATTTATTCGCCTACTTAATCTATCTTGCTTCCTTAATTTCTAAGACAAAAACCAGAAAATCATGAATTTCAACTAAAATTTTAATTTGTGAGATCCAGAATACTGTTTCTACTAAACTATTATGCAAAAGGAATCTAAATATAAATTTTTAAGTTTCTAGCTCTTTTCTGTTGCGCCAATGATTTTTACAGATAAACATCCAAATTTCGAAAATGGTTAAAGTTATTGAACTGATATCCAACACATATTGATTTTGTATTACTCCTGACATGCTAGAAACGTTTTAGGTTATTTACTTCATTTTAAAGTATTGCGCAATATTTATGACGTCAGAGCTAGTTACAGTGGACTAGGCTGGCACACAATGGAAAGACTGATGTGAATTTTATAAGGCGTGAGTATGCTGCTTCCCTACACTGTCATCTTGAAAAGATATTTCCCAGTTAAGCTCGCTAACCGGCCAGAAATCGCCGGTTAAGTTATCAAGAGTCTATTCTCCGGTTAGGTGTTATTTCGGGTTCATACACGCTTGTAGCGCTATTCCGAGAATAAAGCTTAACCTCCTGTTAATGGGAGATTGTACCACCGGTTCTAATTGTAGAAAGCATTAAATTACATGCAAACGTTAATAAACTTAAAACAGAGATAAAATAGCAGAACGGGCAGTAGCTTTCAGCCCCAAAGGATCAATAAGATCACTACTAGGTTTCTCCAGGAATGTTGATGGTGAGCAATGATGAGATTCATAAGTCCAAATCAAAAAATTGATATTCTACCTGTTAGCACAATCTGTGTTGAGTGTTAACATGCTACAAATTGATACCTTAATGATAGATTAATTCACACAATCTACAGATTTTTTTCCCACAGTGGGTCCAGAATATAAAATTGTGGAGATTCCTGGCAGTCCAATATATCTCCCTGTAACTGTTCAGACATTAGACCATCTTGAGTTGAATTATCATCGATCAGAAGAGGAATCTCGTAGATTTTCACAGTGAGGAAATTATAGTACGTCTTCATTTGAAGTAGTATCATGGGCTTAAAGTATAAATACAGCACACACAGCCATCAGAAGACCACTTTGCAGCAGAAACAGAATGCATAACGCGTTGGAATTATGAATTACTTAAATCAATAAGGCTGAAGTCTCGCAATGACAGCATGCCATATAACAACTCCCTTTCAGTATGACGATTGGATTATCTGTCATGAATATTCCTCCCACAAACCATTTCCATCAATAACCTTCAACAACAATGATATGATACGAATTCTTATTCAACATCAAGATGAGTTAACACTTCCAAGCAACAGCATCTTATTTTTGTACAGAAGATTTATGGCCATGAAGAGAGATAGAAGCACTCAGCTAACAGCAACATTACAACTTAAGCATAACGCATTTGCCTTTCTGTTTAAGAAAGTAAGATATGAACTCAATTGTTTGCACTTTACCGCACAAGAAATGTTGGAATCACATCAACTATCAAAACACACAGCCCTGCATCGACTGCAGACCTGAATGCATCAGAATATTCAGGATGGTTCATAGATGGATCGATAGATGCCTGCTCCAGTGCCTGTATCCCGCTCAAATTTTAATGGTTTTCTTGAGGACAATAAATGAATCATAACACTAAACAGGAGCTGATTTTATTTCGAAGTGCAATGGATAACAGCTCATACATTCATGAAGCAATGGAAGAATTGTGATGGATAAATGGGTTTGCAATGTACCCCCTTTATCAGTATCAGATGAAGAGCGTCTCAAACTTTTGCACGTTGCATGCAGATGTCCAGCTACTATTAACTTTCTTTCATGGGAACTTTATGAGTATCCGTTCCTTCCAGCGGCTTCTAAACAATAATGGAAAATAAAGACGTATTTTCAATTAGAAACACCTCAATTTATTATTCTAGCACCGCAAACAGACAGGACTGGTGATCAGAAAATGGATTCAAACATATCTGACAACTGTAAAGTGTATCAAAATTCAGAGTATTTTCCATACGATAACTTACAGGTTGGTTGAAAGAATTAAAAAGCTGGCCTACTGTATGATATGTATCCAAGACTTCAGTCTTCTTACTATTAAGGTGAAGAATTTGGATGCTTGCTCTGTCCTAAGAAACTTAAAGAATAAACACCTATAGTTATGATTGATGGCTCCAAGCAAAATGATGCCATTAAAAGTGGAGTTGTAAATGTCCATATTGAATCAACACAAAACTTCCTTAAAAGTACTACAGCATATGCCTTACTGCATCGCTGTATTGTTAATTACTCACCTCTTACAGGAATCAGATATGTTGTACAAATGTTAAGGAATTCCACCAGATCCATCATATCTCTCAACGATGTCTCAGAGTGCAAATATAGTTGTCAATGTAGAGGGTTTCACGATGAGCGTGGGCAATTTGTACTTAAAGAGGTTGCATCTGCAGAGTTCTCAAACGCTGGACAAGTATTCCACAATTGTTGACTCAACCAAACCGTTTAGTGCAGTGCAGTGTGCTAAGGCGATTTGAGCAATTGCGTGGCTTACTCACTACCACCACAGAAAATCGTGGGACAAGGAGGAAGCGCCATATTAAAATATGGTGACATGGCTTCAAACCAGCAACTATAGAGACAGCATAGTTTACATCAGAGGCCATCAAAAAGTATTGTAGGAGCATGATATCTTCAAAAGTGCAGAGATATGTGATCTCAAGGAGTTGAGCAGTCCATCAGTTTGAAGAATCAGCAGTTATATGTGTGCTTCAGAAAATGTACAAATAGTTTTAAGTTGCATTATCAATAAATAATTTGCGTTCTCAAGAGTTTTGTATTTATGCATCCACTTCATATTTTTTCCTACTTCCTCACTTTCAGGCTTCAGGTACATATTTAACATTTGCTTCCCATGCTACTCTTGAAGAATTGGGAAAGTAAGCTTTAGAGACCTTGTCTATATATGCTGAAATCTGAGATGGTTCATGGCAGCCTACTGTCACGTTCCAATGTGGGCCTTACTGCAGATGGTACAAAGCCAATCGTCCAATACATGAATCGATGTACACACTTCATGTCGAAAATGAACCCTTTCCTCTGTGCACTGCACTGACTGGCTGGACTGCACGTATGAGTGTCATGTGTTTGGCACAGTTGCCTCGTTTCACTAAGTCGCTTGCATGGGTGCATGCGCAGTGTCTGCCTAGCGTGACTGCCGATGGATAACTGCAATGGTGGTTGCCTTGCCACGATAAATTTCTTGTGTCCTGCAATCGCATTTTCAAGTCCAGGTGCCGTGCTGCAGTTAACTTCCCACAACTGCACGTAAGCACACAGCTAGCAATACAGCATGCAGTACCCAGAAGTCGACTGGCAAAGAACACTGGTGGTGTGATTTGAGTTCTTGAAATTGTGCGTTTGCTGGGTGACCATGAAAAAATCGTGCAGTCACGCAGTCGCATTTTTCCTCCTTTCTAGAATGCCTCGATATATTGAAATATGCAGTATGCTGCCCAGTTGTTCCTCAGGGTCTGTGGTGAACGCATTATGCGGAGCATATCCGCATAAGACCGCTGTTAAAAACACTCCACAACTATAGACAAGTGGGCGATAGTTTGCATTTGATATACTGGTTCCTTTTTTTCTGAAGACCTGTAAATAACATTGCTTGACGGTGCTATGGCAAAAAATGCTTCTCCTGCTACCTCGACACAATGCATGTCCCTTAATGCAATAAACGACCTCGATTGCGACAGTTTTCGGTCAGGTCTCCAGCATATGGTAATTTGTGGTTAATATGGCTCGCGAAGGCACTACCTTCCCTGTGGTTTTCTTTTCTAGTGATAAGAATAAGGGCAAAATCTAGAAAGAGCCACGATGGTACTTTGCTAATAAATATGTTTCTCCTACTGCTTTAATATAAAATTTGAGTAGAGAAATAGGGTTGCCTTGTACATTCAACATCCGATTCGACCAGTAGATGGAACGTTCGTTCTGACAAACTTGAGCTTGCAGATATACCAAGCCAATACTTTTAGTTTTTTTCATATGCGTTACACAGTAAATGCGTGTCAGGGACTTATTACTCCAGTAGTCAAACTGCAGAACGCCATGCACAGATTGTCATTTTACCGTATACAGAAAGGTTCTCCATTGGGATACGACAAAAGACTGCTGGGGGCATTCTTGTTGCTTTAGAATATATTTACGAATCTTTGACATCTCCAGTTGAACTATATTCCATGTTATTAACATGTGCAAATGAATGACACCGTTGCCCAACTTACTGGGGTTAGATACTTATCACATTCACGATTTAACAAAGACTGTATAGCATGTTTTGTCTGAGGTGATACTCTTTACAATTATCTGCTTTAGAAAATAGTACTGCAGCTCTGTTCCACCATGAGATTGGTTCAAATGGCTCTGAGCACTATGGGACAGGTCATCAGTCCCCTAGAACTTAGAACTACTTAAACCTAACTAACCTAAGGACATCACACACATCCATGCCCGACGCAGGATTCGAACCTGCGACCGTAGCGGTCGCGCGGTTCCAGACTGTAGCGCCTAGGACCGCTCGGCCACCCAGCCGGCCCACCATGAGATTCATGGTGCTGTAGACAATGGCGTTCAGACTGATGCCATGTTTTTTGACTTCAGAAAGGCATTTGACACTGTCCCACACTGACACTCTCAATGAAAAAATTACGAGCTTATTGAGTATTTGACCAGGTTTGCTAATGGATACAAGATTTCCTTACCGATAGAACTCAACACACTGCTCTTAATGGAACAAAATCAATACATATAAATGTAATTGCCCGCATCTCGTGGTCGTGCGGTAGCGTTCTCGCTTCCCACTCCCGGGTTCCGGGGTTCGATTCCCGGCGGGGTCAGGGATTTTCTCTGCCTCGTGAGGGCTAGGTGTTGTGTGCTGTCCTTAGGTTAGTTAGGTTTAAGTAGTTCTAAGTTCTAGGGGACTTATGACCACAGCAGTTGAGTCCCATAGTGCTCAGAGCCATTTGAACCATAAATGTAATTTCCAGAGTATCTGAAGGAAGTCTTACAGGACTGTTTACAATGTATGTTTATGATCCACAGAGTGGTGCACGAAAAATCAGCCATAGTACAGACTGCTCATCAATTACACACAAACTGTTTCCCACAATGAGCAGATACAATAACAAATAGATAAACATGTAATAACTAGATAATAAAGAAATAACTAATAAACTGATGCAAATGTCTGTATCTACTTGATTGATACTGTACAAACTGTCGGGTGACAATGAGATGTCTAGTACTGAGGGGTTCATTCTGTGTGCACCATCGTATAGTAGAAAGAATTGGAAGCTCTTTAAGACTATTTGAAGATGATACAGTTGTCTGTAGCAACGTGGGATGATGATATCGATTTGCAGAATGACATGCAGGGGATTGACGAATGGTGCAGGCTCTGGCAGTTGATCCTGAATATAAATAAATGTAACATGTTGTGCACACATAAAAAGATCAACTGCTGTACTAATACACTATGGTACTGATGAAAAATTGCTGGAAACAGTAACTGCTATAAAATATCTAGGAGTAACTGTCCAGAACGAACTTAAGTGGAATGACCATATAAAAGCAATAGCAGAAAAAGCAGATGCCAGACTGAGATTCATAGGAAGAATGTCAACTAAATACAGTCAGCCAGAAAAATATATACACCCTTTGTCAGGCTCTATCGAGATGTCGATATTATCGTTCGATTTGATTTACGAATGTGTTGTAGTATGGTCTTTGGCTCAACAGATGTTAGAACTACCATCTCGGTATTGACTATTAAGAAAACGAGATGGCTGGAGCACGCTTGACATCTGAGCAACGAAAATGCATTGTAAAGTGGTTGTTCAAGTTTGATAATGACACTGAAGTGCAACGTCAGTCAAGGCGGGAGTTTGAAACAGAACCGCCAACCCGCTAACAATTAAACGCGCCATTGAGAAGTTTGAATTGTATGGAACGATTTGACATATTCGTAAAGGGAGATCAGGAAGACAGTGTACAGCTACAAGTCCTGCTTCGTCGGCTAGCATACTGGAAACGTTTGTTAATTCTCCACAGAAGTCTGCTACACAATGTGCACATAAAGTGGGGGCTGGCAGTAAAAGCGTACAAAGAATTCTGAAAGCTACAAAGTGGAAAGTTTACATTCCACGATTACTGCACACGATTATTAATGACAATCCTGATCGTCGAATACAATTTTGCGAATTGTATCAGCAAATGGTAACTGATGACATAATTGTTGATGAAGGTAGTGTGGAGTGACAAGGCACAATTTAAACTTAATGGGACCGTGAATCGGCATAACAGTGTGTACTGGGCACCGGAAAATCAGCACGTTTATGTGGATAAAGCAGTCAATCACCTAGGGACTAAGTAGGACCCTTCGTCTTTGATGCTACTGTCACTAGAGAAGTGTACCTGGAAACGTTACGCCCATCAATTTTGCGAGGTATAAGTGCGCTTTATGGAACTGATGAAGAGGTCTTCTACCAACAGAACATAGTGCCACCACACTACCACCTAGCCGTATAAGCTTCTGGATGACAATTTTCCAGGGTACTGGATTGGACGAAGAGGGCCCATTGAGTTCTCTCCACGGTCGCCAGATCTGTCTCCTACGGACTTTTACTTGTGGGAACTGTGAAAGATAACATCTATCGGTGTAAGCAATGCACGCTGGAGGAACTTCGCCAGGAAATTACAGCGACATGTGCAGCGATCTTTACTGGAACATTGACTGACGTAGTTGTGGCGACCGCTCGTCGTTCTGTTATGTGTATAGCCACCAACGGTGAACATTTTGAACATTTAAAGTGCCCATGTGCCAAACTGAAGGTTGTAAAACATGTTTGATCAAATATTAAATGTAAAATAAACACATAAGTGAATCTTTTCGTTCCTTAAAGTCTGTGTACATTTTGCTGGCAGACTCTGTATAACTCGTCCACAAGGGAAGTGGCTTACAAGATGCTTACTCGACTGAATCTTGAGTATTATTCACCAATCTGAGAGCCTTACCACGTAGGACTGATAGATAAATAGAGAAGATCCAGTGAAGCGCATCATTAGGTATGATGTGAAAACATTGCAGAGATGTTCCACAAACTCCAGTGGCAGAGGCTACAAGAGAGGCATTGTGCATCATGGAGAAATTTGCTAATGAAATTCCGAGAGAGCACTTTCTGGGAAGAGTCGGACAATATATTACTCCCTCCCATACATACCGTGCAAAATGACCACAACGAGAAAATTCGACAAATTAGAGATAGTACAGAGGCTTGCCGAACATTATTCTTTCCATGTGTCATTAACGAGGGAACAGGGAAGTAGGCATTAGTTAGCGATAGCAGAAATACCCTCCTCCACACATGGTTAGGCGGCTTGTGCAGTATGATGTAGATGTAGTTCACCATGTATTTTATATGAGGAATCACTTAAGATTGTAGTACTGGACTGCTTTATACTGCTTTGAATATGTGTCGGGAGGCTCTCTTTGCTTTACTGTTCTTTACTGTCATGCAGGATTCATAGGGACACAACATACAATTTCCAGTCAGTCATCAGGACAGGGTGAAGCACGACAAAGATAACATTTGGAGGAAAACTCCATATCAGATTAAAAATACCTTAAGGCTTACACTTATCACATACAGTTAGTCTAATTTGCTTATTCACTGCTGTATCTGAGCTGTGTGGAGGATACTCAAACGATTTTTTTTTGCAGCAATATGTGGACTCAAAATAACAAGTAACAAGCAGTTTGTATTTGATTTTGTAGCTCACCCAATAATTTGAATCAATAGAGCACCCTTCCTCTTCCAGGAGTTAGTGAGCACATGCTTTTTTGAGGTAAATGTCTAGCGAAGTTTCACACCAAAGACTGCTGATTTCTTCGTGAGGTTCAAATATGGAATTCACATCTGCGACAATGCAAGTGGTGTAGAGATTATCACAATGTACTCACAGTTCAGAAGGATGATGCTTCAATAGTGTTCTTTAGAGAGGTGAATAAATTCCAATATGTCTTAGAGTCTATGTTAAACAACAAATGGCTGTTGAATAGACATGTGAAGTTTTCAAAATAGGTCTGCATCGTTAAAGAACGCTTTAGTCACCAGACAAAATTGCGTGATGCAGTTTGTTCTACTGCCTACCTCTTCATTCAATGTGTAATGTGAGCTTTCTGTCGTCAGAAAAAGAAAAGAAACACTACTTGCGGCAGCAGCTCTTCAAACCACATTCTGATTATGTGTCGTTTTCTTCAAGGTATTTTGTAACGTTCGAACATGGAATGTGTTTCGAATTCTTACTACAAATTTGATTAGTGATGTTTTCATGTACACTGAACAACTTCCCAGTCTTTAGCTAGTGGGCAAATGACTGTAAATGATTATTAAATATGAATTTATTTCGTGTAACTTGAAAGAAACATTAGTGGTATGCGATCTGGACCACAAAACTTGTCACAAACACTGTCAGTGTATGGATATACGGTGAAAGACTGACTACTAACAGTGTATAGGGCACTGCATGAAATTCATGCTAGCCGAGCTTGTGGGCTGCACTGTTGCGAATGGTAGCTGATCAATATATTGCAAGAGTAGACATGTTTCAAGAGGCTGGTTCACACATCAGGAGATGTGTAGCAATATAGTTTATTGGCCCTCCAGTTTCGATATTTGCGATGCGCTTACAGAAAAATCCCGAATGCTCGTCTTTGCTGCTAGTTACGAAAGCAATTAATTCTAAGAATATTACCAACCATTTTTAAACAGTCACACAAACTTCACCGAGAGCAGTGGGTAGACTAGCATTGAAATTATATATGCAGGGATCTGGACTCATTTAACTGAGGCTAGGAGCGCAATTGGTTGGTTCGCATACACCAGTAGATGGAATATTTGTCCTGACAAGCTGAGGCTTGAATAGAAACGCTTATCGACTGAGACAGCAAAAAATGCGACTACCTGATCAAAATAAGTGTCAAACAAATACTCACAGCACCCAACTATTTAATGTAAATGCGTTATAATGTATCATTTGTTAATTGCTAACAAAAATCTCCAATACTTTGCTGCTAGACACAAAAGGCGTTAATTATGCCAATATGGGCTACCATTTTTTAGGTTTATGCAAACATACAATGCGCCTAGAGGACTAACATTCCTTGTAGAATTCACACACGCTGTAAGGTCAAATTATCTTACATTAATATTGCATGTTGCACCACCATACAGCGAGACATTCAGAGGTGGTGGTCCAGATTGTTGTACACATCGGTACCTCTAACACCCAGTAGCATGTCCTCTCGCATCGACACATGCCTGTATTCATCATGGCATATTATCCACAAGTTCATCAAGGCACTGTTGGTCCAGATCGTCCCACTCCTCACTGGCGATTTGGTGTAGATCCCTCAGAGTGGTTGGTGGGTTACATAGCCCATAAACACCCATTTTCAATCTATCCCAGGGTTCATGTCTGGAGAATACGCCAGCCCAAAACATCAGGGAACCTCCTCCTTGCTGCACTCCCTGGACAGTGTGTCTAAGGCGTTCACCCTGACCAGGTTGCCTCTAAACACATCTCCAACGATTGTCTGGTTGAAAGCATATGCGACACTCATCAGCGAAGAGAACATGATGCCAGTCCTGAGCGGTCCATTTGGCATGTTGTTGGGTCCATCTGTACCATGCAGCATTGTGTCGTGGTTGCATAGATGGACCTCGCCGTGGACGTCAGGAGTGAAGTTGCGCATCGTGCAGCCTATTGCCCACAGTTTGAGTCATAACACGACGTCCTGTGGCTGTGCGAAAAGCATTATTCAACATGGTGGCGTTGCTGTCAATGTTCCTCCGAACCATAATCTGTAGGTAGCGGTCATGCACTGCAGTACTAGCCCTTGGGCGGCTTGAGCGAGGCATGTCATCGACAGTTCCTGTCTCTGTATATATCCATGTCTCTGTATATCTCCATGTCCAAACAACATCGCTTTGGTTCACTCTGAGACACCTGGACACTTCCCTTGTTGAGAGCCCTTCCTGGCACAAAGTAACAATGCGGACGCGATCGAACTGTGGTATTGACTGTCTAGGCGTGGTTGAACTACAACATGAGCCGTGTACATCCTTCCTGATGGAATGACTGGAACTGATCGGCTGTTGGACCCCCTCCGTCTAACAGGCGCCGCTCATACGCGGTCAGGGGCACCGACTTAAAAGAAATATTGGAGAGGCCCATACTGGAGGTCTTCCCCCAGGAAATTTTCTAAATTTTAGATGAAAAATAGTGAGTTTTAAAGTTTTTTGAGCATTTTAGGGCATTTAATCAGCATAAGAACCCCGAAAACTGGACTCTCGATAACTCGACACTCCGGGAAACTCGACAAGCCTGACACAGTTTTTGGCTTTGAAAAAAGAAACAAAGCATAAACACGTATGGTATTTTCTTAAAGAGCTTATTTAATTTACAGTAATAATCATACTTATAGACTATTACATAGCAGTGAATATATAACTGCGAAAAGACTGAAATTATATTTAAATAAATCCTAAACTTTCATTAAATGAATAAAATATAAAATATTGCTGTCACACAGTAATAGCACTTTGATTAATTAGTGAAATAGCTCATTTAAGCTTACTTTGAGTAAGGCTCAGGGTTCATTAAATAAAAACAATATCTCATCGTTAATGCTTTAATACAGTTAATAAAGTTAATACAGTATGCCTAATACTTTCAGTCAAAAAAGCTTTTAAATAGTGGGTTTTAATTGGGTCTTACACCCTAAAAATATTTGAGCATTTGAAGATAACTAATACAGTACCATAGTAATATACAGTACTAAATAGTACTAATATTTCGAAACTGAAAATTTAACATAGTCTATGTATTTAATTCTGAATTTTATATAGATTTTTAATATTGCTCTAAATGCCATTATTAGGGCTAGAGTGTCTTTAGAAAGGTGCAAATATTGACTGTCTGACTGGATTACGGAATATGAAGTCATTGATGACTGGTCAGATATCCAATTCATCCAAAATATCTTGGTGGGCATGAAGAATAGCCAAGTTGTTCAATCGCTTCTGTCCCATTGTTGATCACAGATTTGACTTGAGACATCTATGGACGCTAAATGACCCTCATATATTTTTTCCAGATCAGCAACACTTAGATGAAGGCACTGAAATTTTTCATTGATGTCTTCTACTGGGTTCATTGCATGGCAATAAAGACGTAAAAAGAAATATGTCTTGAACTGTAACATTGAGTCAAGGTAGCCTGCACATTTGTAACCTGCCTCTGTTTTGTCCTCTGGAGAAAATGTTTCAAAAACTCTAGAAGTTCTTCAAAGTTTTTCAATATTCTCGCATAGTCCATCAAGTCAGGCAAAGGGGTCACAGACCAGCTTGGTTGTCGGCGCTCTCACAGTGTATGCTTCTGAAAAATCCCATCATTTTGTTGGATACCCTTACAGTGTTTATTATGTCCTTGGCTAAAGCCACAGTATCCCTCATAGATGTAAGATGGCGGAGACTGTCTACAATTGCCAAGTCTAAACTGTGAGCAGTGCAGTGCACATAACATGTTTTGGTTGTATATCCAAAACTAACTTTCTTAGTCCTTTAAACTTACCTCTCATATTCGAGGCACCATCATAGCACTGTCCTCTTAAGTTATCCATTGACATATCAAGTCGAGCAAAAACGTCTTTTAAAATACTAAAAAGAGTTTGTGATTCAGTTTTGGGGTCTTGTATAAGCCAATAAAGTCTTCGTTGATGACTGAGGAATCATCGACAGTATGAATACAAAATGACACTCGTTCGTGAATTGAAGAATCACTTGTTTCGTCAACCATAATAGAAAAATGTTCATTCTTCTTGATTGAATCCAATACGTTTCTCAACACAGACTTTCCTAGTAGATCAATGATCTCTTTTTGAATATTGTGGGACGTCTACTTATATCCCAATGCGCTAACGAATCTTTAAACTCAGGTATATCATTCTTTCGGAGTTCCAACAATTGAAAAAAAATTGAGTTTACATCTTCATACGCTCTAATTGCTAGTCCTTGTCAGTATAGAAATTACACAGTAGTAAAAATTGTCTCAAGAGCTAAATGGCCTTTCTTGATATCACTATCTAACTGTTCATTCAATTGGGAGGCCACATTTTGGTTACTGATTTAGATTCAGAACACCTTCTTTATGCGTAAATGTATTTTCATAAAGACAGAATTTTTCCAAAGCCTTTTTCCAGTTAGAAAACTCTACAGAAGTAAATGCATCTTATTTTTTTGAAGAAAATTATAATAGATTTTTAGCATCTGCCTCTTTGCAGGTTTTACAAAAAACTTTTTCGGTAGATGCATCATATTCTAGCCATGTATATTTGATCAACCAAGACTTCTGAAATGATCTTCCTTTGCCAGATTGTCCAGGTTTTGGCTGTGAATGGTTCTCGCCTGAAGACGATGAAGCAGTTGACGACACAGTAATTGTTGGAGATTGACTTGCAATATCATCACCTTCCAAGCGTGCCTTTTTGGTAACAAATTTATCCATTGCAAACTTAATTCACAATACACTAACAGACTAAGGTAAACAAATAAAATATAGTCATATAAAATAGTCCAATAGACACTAAAGTCGGAACACTAAACACGTCTGCAGTGTGTACTGAACGAAACTACCCACACTGAATGACTGCGACAGCAGGGTGGTCTTTATATAGCCGTGGCGTCGTGATATTTTGAAGCGTCAAGGCGACGTGAGGCAGAGGGTTCCAGGCACTTCTGTTCCAGTCCTTTTGATGTCGCCACAGCTGCAGTGCTGGCCTGCCGGCGCCAGACTTAACCCGAAGTTTGGCGCACCAGGACAAATTCTAAGTATGCCCGCAGCAGCGTAACATTATCATGATTCACACCACTCGTTTTCAGTTAACCTGCTTACTACCATAATAATTATTTGTTTTAACTCATTACTGAATGTATTTTAAAAGGTAACTATCGTCAAACAAGGAAAATAAAAAATTCCGACATAATTTTGTGATTTTACAAAGCATAATATAACTAATAATTTTCTTAAATTATTGGGAGGGCTCCGCCCCCACAAACGAATTTTTGAGGGGGCTCTGGCCCCCTCAGGCCCTATGGAGTCGGAGCCTGTGTGCATGATGGTTTATATCTTTGAGTGGATTTAGTGACGTCTCTGAACAATCAAAGGGACTATGTCTGTGATGCAACATCCACAGTCAACATCTATCTTCAGGAGTTATGGGAACCGGGCCGATGCAAAACTTTTTTTCATATGTGTATATGCCTTGAATTCAGCCTCAATTGTATTCAGATCTATATATGTAATTACATACATATGCATTCCTTCAGTAAATTCAGTCATCACACATTTCCTGCTTATAGAGCTTCCAAATCTATATCTTGGTGTTGAATGCATATAGTCATTTATACAGCATTCTAACTGATTTACATTTACATTGTGTAGACATGAATAGTCAATAAAGTCGCAAAATGCAGCTCTAATATAGGGATGTCTATAACTCAGTCTGTCTTCCACAATCAGTAAATGTTGTACACGTTGTTTTCATTCACCACACTTGAATGTTTAACGTGTAGGACTACGCTTTCAGATTTCTATTCAAGCATTGTGTCTCCATACATGTCGGTAATTGATGCCTCATACTTCAACACGCTACTGTCAATAGGAGAACATGATGGGCTGTATTCCACCATGTTTCTCTCTATGATTTCAATCATACTATACAGATAGTCCTATCCATGTCACAAATACTGAACTCTAGAACCAAGAAGTTGAATGTTCTCTATCTCAGTCACCACATCAAAGTGACTGTGAAGCACTAGCGCTAACTTTGCATCCTTAAGTCCACTTGCAGTCAAGTTGTACATATTAGTAAATAACAGTATTCCACTAGCACTTAGTTGTTGTGGCAACTGTTGTGGTTGCGTTGCTATATAACCAAACGAGACTGAGTTCCAAAGGTTGTGATGAAGACATCCTGTGGACAGTAACTGCTGCAGCAGCTGCTGCTGTGGTTCAGGCAGGAACCTCTGTCTCCTCATCTGTAACAATAACAACAAAAAACCTTAATTAAACGTTGTTACTTTATGTCGGTGAGTCTGTAAAATACACATGCATGGAAGCAGTATAATGTTGGAATGCTGTGATGTGCATATGCAAAATAGCAAAATTGTTATAGCAAAAAGACATGACAAATACTTACTGATAAGTTTGTTCTTCCCAGTTGATTGCTATCTGCTGACAGCACTTTATGCTGTATAGATGTGCAAATGGTAAATGATGATGCTTGTCCAATTGAACTACACAAATTAAAATTGCTTGAAGTGTGGGGGGCTGAGGTTACACATTGTTGTCACTCCACCTATTCACAAAACAAGTGATGCCGTTGGCTTATATGGGTAGGGAAAGAGGCAGATTCTGGGAATAATATCACTGCCCCAGCAGAGGTTGCCAAAGTTAGCAATTACGGGAAAAGTTGATTCTGATGTCAACAATTTCGGGAATGTAGACACTGATGTCAGCAAATCTACATCTAAATCTACATATATACTCTTCAAATCACTGTGAGGTGCATGACAGAGGGTACAACCTATTGTACCAGATAGAATTTCATCCTATCCCATTCCAAATGGAGTGCGGGAAGAATTATTGATGAATGCCTCTGTATGTGCAGTAATTATTCTTATCTTATCCTCACAGTCCCTATATGAGTAATACATATGGGGCTGTAGCATGTTCCAAGAGCAAACATTAAAGCCAGTTCTTGAAACTTCTTGGCATAGTTTACAATTATCGTCAAGAGTCTTCCTGTTCAGTTCATCCAGAATCTCTGTGACGCTCTCCCATGGATTAAACAAATGTGTGTCCGTTCATGCTGCCCTTCTCTATATATGTTCAATAGTGATTTGTGATTTGTAAGCAGTCTCCTTTGTAGAATGATTGCACTTCCCCAGTATCGTACCAATAAACTAAAGTTTACCACCTGCTTTGTCTATGACTGAATCTATGTTATCATTTCATTTCATATCCCTATAAAGTATTTCATCCAGGGATCTGTATGAGTTGGCCGATTCCAGTAATGACACATTGATATTATAATCATAGGATACTAAGTTTTTTAGTTTTGTGAAGGGCATAATTTTACATTTCTGAACATTTAGAGCAAGTTCCCAAGCTCTGCATCACATCAAAATCTCACCAAGATCTGCCTGAATATTTATGCAGCTTCCTTCAAATAGTACTTCATTAAAGATAACTTCATCAACTGCCAAAATCCTGGTTTTATTATTTATATTGTCTGCAAGGTCATTAATATACAACATAAAAAGCAAGGGCAGTCTCGTGAACTGAACAGCTGGGAGAGTGGCATGCTGACCAAATGCCCCTCCACATCGGCATCCAATGACACTTGTGGGCTGAGAATGACACAATGGCCATTTGGTATGGTTGGACCTTCATGGTCTGTTCGGGTAGAGTTTAGTTTTAGTTTTATGAAAAGCAAGGGTCCAAACACATTTCCCTGGGGCACACCCGAAGTTACTTCTACATCTGATGATTACTCTCTATCGAAGATAACATGCTGTGTCCTCCATACGAAAAAGTTCTCAATTCAGTCACAAATTTCTCTTGATACCCCATGTGATCATAGTTCTGACAATAAGTGTAGGTGCAGTACTGAATCGAATGCTTTTCGGAAATCAAGAAATACTGCATCTACCTGGTTGTCTTGATCCAAAGCTTTCAGTAAAGCACATGAGAAAAGTGCGAGTTGGGTTTCACATGATCCGTGTTTTCGAAATCCATGCCGGCTGGCATCGAGGAGATCATTCTGTTCAAGATACCTCATTATCTTTGAGCTCAGAATATGTTCTAAGATTCTACAGCAAATCGATTTCAAGGTTGTTGGACAGCAGTTTTGTCGATCACTTCTACTACCCTTCTTGTAGATAGATGTGACCTGTGCCTTTTTCCAAGAACTGTGTACAGACAATTTTGTGTTCGAGGGATCTGCAATAGATTATAGTCCGAAGAGAGGATAACTCAACCGCAAATTCAGTATAGAATCATACAGGGATTCCATCATGGTCAGGAACTTTGTTCCATTCTAACTACTTCAGCTGTTTCTCAACACCACTGACATTAACAATTACTTCATTCATTCTTTCAGTTTTATGAAGATTAAATTGGGGTAGTTTTCCTGGGTTTTCCTTTGTAAAGGAACATTTGAAAATGGCGTTAAGCATTTCTGGTTTTCCTTTGCTACTCTCAGTTTCAGTTCCTGCCTCATTTGCTAGGGCCTTGACTCTAACTTTGGTGCCACTAACAGCCTTTTCATAGGACCAGAATTTCTTTGGGTTCTGTGAAAGTTCACTTGACAATATTCTGTTACGATAGTCATTTAAGGCATCACACATTGCTCTCTTGACAGCCATACGTGTTTCATTCAACATCTCTCAACCTATAGCCCAATGCTTTGTTGTACACGTATTGTGCAGTAAAATCTGTTTCTTTAGAAGTTTCTTTACAGTAACTATATATCACAGAGGTTCCCTTCATTATGAACTGTTGTACTAGGTACATATCTGTCGAGTGCATAGTCACTATCTGAGGCATAGTTCCTCTACATACTCCTGCCCTGTGCCGAAAATTTCAAGCTCCTCGTCATGATCTGACACTACTGATTTTTTATCTAGTTTACTGAACATATATATCTTTTTTCTTGTTTTAGTTGTCCTTTGTACTTTGGTAATCATTGTTGCAACAACCACATCATGGTCACTGATACTACTTTCGATGTAGTCATCCTCAAAGAGGTCAGGTCTATTTCTTGCCATTAGATCCAATACATTCCCATCATGAGTGAGTTCCTAACTATCATTTCTGGGTAGTTTTCACAACAGGCATTTAGTAAAGTTTCACAAGATTTCTTATCATGCTCATCACTAACAAAACCGTAATATTCTCAATTAATTGTTGGACGATGAAACTCTCCACCAATGGTTACGGTATGATTGGAGAACTTACGTACAAGTGAACTGAGATTTTCTTTAAAGCTTCCTGTCACATCAGAAGATGAGTCTGGTGGGCAATAGGAGGATCAATTATTATTTTATGCCTGTCTTTGATACAAAGTCTTTCCCAAACAATATGACATGCAGCTTCAGTTTCTGTCTCGGTGGACTTAAGTTGCTTGTCTACTGTGATAAATATGCACCTCCATTTCCCTATCCTATCAATATACACCTAAATTTTCCCGCAAAATCTCCTTGCTATCAGTTTCAGGATTCAACTAGCTCTCTGTATCTATTATTATCTGAGCTTCACATCTTTTCATGAGCACTTCAAACTCTGGCACTTTGTTGCTAATCGTTTAGCAGTTTACCATTAGGGTTTTAATGCTCTCGCCTGCGGGAGGCATTTCTTTCTATCTTTCACTAATACTTCTTGGTTTCCTACAATCATCGTCATCTGGATTGGATGGAGAGTTACCTAATCTAAAAGACCCTTGTGTACTCTCCACACATAGTAAGCTACCTGAGTAGCAGCCTCTGATGTGTAGTGAACACCTGACCTATTTGGGGGGATCCTACACTTCTCAACCTTGTGGCGCAAGTCGAGGAAGTTACAGCCTAGCTTGTCACAGAACCTTCGAAGTCTCTGGTTAGTCCTTCCATTCAACTCAGAACTGAAGGGCCACGATCAGTTCTGGGGACAATGTTGCAAAATTGTGTGTTTCATTGAAACCCCACACACAATGCTGGTCTTCTCAACCTTCTCCATCAGTCGCTGGAATGACCCAAGAGTGACCTTGGAGCCCAGACGACAGGCATCATTTATTCCGACGTATGCCACAATCTGCAGTTTGTTGCACCCTGTCCCCTCAATGGCTGTTGGAATAGCCTCTGCACCATGTCGGATGACGCCTCAATGCATACACACTGAGTGCACTTTGTGTGCTTTCCTGTCCCTTGCGGCCATTGTTGCATGTGGAAACAGGGGTTCGAAGGGAAACTGATTATTTAGGAAGCAAGTGTAGTTAAAACAACGAAGTCCTTCTTTAGAAACTCCGTATTTCCGAGTTAAGTCTGTTAGGAAAGAGAAAAATGGGGTTGAATTCCTAAACAAGCTATGAAGACCCTTGGCGAGACAAGCGCTTTCGCATGAACTGCAAACACGTTGGTTTATTAACATTTACTGCACGTATAAGATGAGAGAAGCCCCTGCAAAGTAATGGTACGGTAGTGTACGTGTAGCTTCTTCAAAAGTGACGAGCATAGCAGATATTCCTGCTGGAACGGGCATGTATCTTTCGGTTCTTGATTGCCTTCTTTCAAAGATTACATTGTTTTCAGGAGGTAAATAATGCTATCAAAACAGTGGCGGCGGGTGACGTTTGGGGTGAAAGGTTATAAGTGTTAATATCTTGAATCATTGCGCAGAAGTTACAGTTTTTGCAGCTTGTAACACCGCTGTACAAATTTTAGCGTGGCGTTTTATGAGTTAACGGGTTTGCATATTTCACGGTATAGAATACATATTCAGTAATTACTTTTTTATACCTGCTTAGTCATGTTTCTAGCGCAGACTGTGTTTTACGCTTAATATGCCAGTATTAAGACGATTGCAGAGATTACGAAATGCTAATACGTACTATAGTCACTGTTAATGACAGTTACAACTGAGCTCTATATTCACAAGTTGATAGCATCCACAACCTGTGTTTATTATTATTTATATTCATTTTTATCTTTGCAGGGGAAAATGGCTCTGTCGAAACCAATATATAGTCTGATGGAGAAATACTTTGAACAACTCTACACACATCCCATAAGGACAAAATCTATTAACAGGTATTCAAAGGTCGTTACCAGTGGACGTTGATTCTAAGAGTATAATTCGGTTTTGTACAAAGTGAAGACAGTAAGAAGACTGTTCTTTTGTTATTAATCCTTTGTGTCATAGAAAAAGTTCCCATTTCGTAATGAGGTTTTAGTTTGACCAATTATTTCCCTTTGTTGTCCCATCAATATTAAGTGCATTTATTCATGGTTAGGCAATGTACGAAATTACAGCTAAAATTGTGTACGGTACAGTTCACCCAAAGACACTCAAAACTTAGAGCTTCATAATTGTAAGGCCTATGGTGAATTAAAGAGCACTGGATAAATATGAAACTGTGTTAGATGATGCGCTCGGGTTGGTTGCTGTAACAGCCTCCCTGAAATCTTCGTCATAACTACTGACTTGAGGTGTAGCTGAACCTATGATGTAGCTTGTTTTGGAAGGTGCCTATTTTGTTTTTAATTAACGAAAATGAATTTTTGTTCCATAACATAGCGCAATGGCTGTTTTCAGTTCATATCTAATGCACTTTTTGTTACAACAACTAAACTGTGATATTAATTCCAAAGTGCTGTGTTACATAATATTATTTTGGTGCTTGCTGTTTTGTTGGAAACAGACAAACCATGGCTCTGTTCAAAATTCAAGTTGATTCTTGCAAAGAAGAAAAAACAGTAATAGCCACTGTTAATAATACTCACACAAATATCACTGCTACTGGTTTTGAACTGACATTCATGTCTGATTAAAAAAAAAAAGAAAACACACTTTGAGAAGTTCTGGCAGAATGTAAATAATTTAGGAATGACTGAGACCACTCATTGAATAGTGGAAGGCTGGAGTCATTGACAGTCATAATGAAAACACAATGAAAATCTGGAAGGTTTTGAAGTGCCTGGGTGTGCGCACTCACTCACTCACACACACACACACACACACACACACACACACACACACCAAGTAAAAAACTTTGAGCTAGAATTGCGACACAGTGGAAATGTTTTTGTATTTCCACTAATTTCAAAAAGTGATGTGCGTGCGCAAACTTTTGTGTGTGTGTGTGTGTGTGTGTGTGTGTGTGTGTGTGTCAGGTGGTCATCTTTCGAAATAATTGAAAATACAAATATTTTTCACCGTGTCAGTGTTCTTGCAGTTTTAGCTCATTGTGTTCTATCTCAGTAGGATCCAACTTTCAGAACTGACAATGCTCAAATTGCTTCAGGTAAGTAACAAGAAAGTGTCCAAATAAGCTTTTGTGTGGCGATAAGTAAACTACCACATTCAGAACAAGTCACCATAACCACAACAGTGTTGTTTACATGTTGTGAGTGATATTCCATGCTGATTTGTGGTAATTAATGAAAGGTGTTCTGTTTGCTTCATATCAGTGATAAGATAAGTACTACACAAATTGATGTATTATTTAACAGTATGATACCATGTCAGTAGACTGATGTCATTAACATATTGAAGATGCAAACCTCAAGAAACTGCCAGGTGCTAATTGTACTAACAGCACAAAAACATTAGTGAAATAAAGTTTGACAAGTCACATCTAAGAGGATAGTGTATTTGGGCCAGGACTGTTCCTGTTATCACCACCTTCAAGCATTTTAAAAACTTGAAAATATCAGACCATAGTGGGAAGGTCGATGTTTTGATCATATAACTGTAGTATTCACAATTTGTGTAAAACATGAGATTGTAGTGACACATTCATTGGCTTTGCCAATTGTCAACCAAACTATCATCTTCAAAACTAACTAAGAGCTTGGGCTACCTTCACAATTTCATAAATAAAAAACATTTTGGGCCTAGTATACAACACACTCCAAAACAACTTCCCTGTCACTATCTCCTCTAGATATATATAGGTCCGATAAAAAACATGATCTAACCCACAGTCAACAAAAAACTAACAAGTTACTATTAGCAAAACATACGGCAGTCATCTACCACTGCAAGTTACAAAAAAAAAACATCCCAGATGCTATTTGTGTAGGATATTATGTCACTAAACCCAAGAATCATATCCTTTGAATAAATAACAGGACATTATACTGTGTTTTATTAACAGTATCTAATTGTTAGCCTAAAATGTAACAAAATTTTGAATTGACTTAGACAGAAATAAAGTTACATATTAAACCAGCATATATACCAAACTCCAGTCCATATTCTCAGTTGTATCTGTCCTATGTTAATCATCATCTTGTAGGATTTATTTGATTGCCAATATCATTCTTTGATTTGAGTTTAGTTTTCAGTATTCTGTAGTTCATTTGGTAAAAATGGACCATTATAGTGTCACTTGGTTGTCCGTCCGTCTGTCAAATTCCAATAAAATTCTTGAGCTCTCGACTGCTAGCTCTGCCATCATCAGCAGGAGAAGAACTACTGACTGCTGGGGTGGACACTATTTCCTGCTTATATGCCTATGATTACACCTACTGTCACCCATCAAAGGGGGCCAAAACGACACGTGCACAGAAGATGAGTTGGGCAACTTATAGCAGTTGGAATTGATGCAGCTTGAAAACCAAGAAGACTTTATTAAATCATCTCACTCTACATATACACACTGAAGTCCCCTGCTCTCTTATTTTCCTACGCCCGGTTTAGTTACAGGAGCTACTGTAAAGATTGTGATACATATATTTAAATAGTTTTATCTTGCCAATATCAATAATGGGCAAAACTCATTGCGATTTTCAATTCCCAGAAATATCTATATACATAATTAAGTGGGAGTCCTACTCGCACTTGGCCATTCGTCCCCCACCACCACCACCACCACCACCACCATGACTCCTGTCTTACAGGGTGATAAGTGAAAGTCGTAAAGAGATTGGACTTATGTTCAGGAGAAGTGGTGGTCAAATCTTGACCACTTAGATTTAGATTTGGTGGACTCCTTAAATTAAGAGGCGAATTTCAGGGTATTTTAGAAGAAAGACCGCACTTTTGCATTTCCCATCCTCCCACAAATTGGAATTTGTGTTTCAATTATAATGACCAGAAAAGTGCCAAAATACTATACCCTTAACTTTTATTTTTGTGTAACAACTGCTCAGACTCCGTTGCACGTATTGGAAAATAAATTAGTGTAATGGTGTAGAGGGAACACAGCAGAGGTTGGGCACATGAGAATAGTGATTGTTGTAGCTCATCTTCAAGCTTCTTTTCTGTGAGAGATCACAACACAAAAACACTCTCTTTGACAGAACCCTAGTTATGTTTGAAAGTACCTCTTAGCAGAAAGTTTACACTATACAATATCATTAGAAAAGAGAGTTAATAATTGAAACACGTACAGGGCTGTGGATCATCAGGGCATAAGAGTGCGTGCATAAATAACAAGTAAAGAAAGTTGGAATACAGTAGAGAGCTGCGAGAAGTTCTGCAGAGTGGTAGAATATTTGAAGTACTACAGTGACCTAGAGACTGAATTGTATGTGAAAGTTGCTGCAAGCAATAAAGACATTGAGTGACTCTTTCTAAAATAGAAAAATGTGTGTTCTGGCAAGCTTGCAACAGACTGAGACTGAATGATGGCACGGCTGTACAAGTAAGATAATGTAATTTATTAACAAATGAGAGCACCACAGAAACATTTCCATTGAACATAACAGAGACAGAATTTATGACGACACAGCCTACATAAAATGTTTCACAAGATTATTAACAGTTGGGTCTCAGTGCTTGGAGGTAGCCGATGGGACTGAATGCCCCTATACGTGATGAGTAGCTGTCTGTCCTAATTCATATTGTTGTTGTTGTTGTTATTCCATTCCAGATTTTCAATTATTAGATTGCTCAAAATTGGATAATAAGACCATAAATTATATAACTACAAAATATTGAGAGTCCAGTGACAAGATAAGATTATGGCAGCCATACGTGGTTGTTTCACAGACCTTTCAGAACTGCATGTCACGTGTGGAATCTTCTTACTGAGTAGCCATTCGACAATGTACATTTGCCCTGAAAGGAGATTATATCAGAAAAGAAGTACATTATTTTTTTAAAAAATGGTTTGCTGCCAGTATGAGTTCTCTCTTTGCTCTTGTATAAGCGCATGGTGTTGAAAAGGTAATTTACACTCTGTCAGCAATGAGAATGGTGAAGAGTCCATATCTTGCTCAAATCTGGACCAGTGTGCTGCTAACAAATAAGCCTAATTTGTTTTTCTTCAGGGAGTTGTATACGTTAGTAAAGTTTCTGTATCAAAATGTAGGTCTTTGGAGTACATTCTACAGTCTGTCCTTCGCAGTCCCCACATAATTTTATTTTTTCCGTGAATTTAGAAAACGTTACTTTTCTTTCTTGTGTTTTTTAATTCAAATATAATATTTTTGGTAATGACTATGATAAATGTTCCTCCTATTATAGGATTGAATCATTATTAGTTCTATATTAAAACATACATGCACCCACAGTATGATCATTGATATTGATAAGACAAACAACAGGTGACACTCAACAGACTAGGAACAAATACTGCAAATAATGCAAACATACCATTCAGTGTCAGTTCTCTCTGAGCTTGATTGGACTGACAGTCTCTGTGAACAGAATGGGCATGATATTTGCAGGCAAGTTTGAGTCTTGAGCCCTTATCCTTTAATAATTTTTCAACCGCTATGGAATTTAAAGTTTTCCCCAACAGAATAACATACGAGAGTGGAGGTAGCCTATATATGCCCTGCTTCTGTGATAAGGAACTCACAAGTTTTGATCACCTCTAAGATCTCGTAATTGATGTCTATCAGTCTCTTAAATTGGAGGTGCTGCAACATTCCAGGCTTTCCAAACTGTATTTCACAGTTATGTCCTGACCACAGAGATTATTTTGAGCAGATGCTTCACTAGACATTGCAGCAAAGGAACTGTATTTCTTAAACTTGGATCATAGCATTGTCATCATAGCTCATTCCACCTCCATAGCCCTCTTCTGGATCACGTAAACAACACTTGTTAGAAATGAATATACAATTTTGCCTGTCTAAGGCAGCGAAACAGTACATGGGCCTTAAACGACCTAAACCTCAAGCTCTGTCCACTACTGTATCTTCAACTATGCACCTGAAAATTTAGCTATTGTGAAGACTGACTTCCAAAGGTCAGCTCTTGTTTAACACCTTATCTCTGTCTAGTCTTTTTGAGTGCTTTCTATTGTAATGTACGTCTTCCTCATATTTATGATCCTTCTGTAAGTTTTTCTTTCCATTTTCATGAATGAAAAGTAGTGCTGATAATTTTAGGTGTCTTCCGGCTCATAAACCTAGTCAACTTGTTATATTACTTTCATCTGTATAGAAGGGCTGATGTTTGTAGTACACTTATGAACATGAGTTGCCAATTAAAAAAAAAAAAGAAAAAAAAAATACAGGAAGGAAGAGAGACAGGGGGGCTGCAGTACACTAAATAACAGCACCTGGAAGAAGGTGAATTTCTATGAATGCTATAAAATAGAAACACATTAAGGGCAGACAAAATTTCAGATGATAAATGCTACAAATCACCATGAAAGAATATAGAAAAGAACTTTTCTGACAGGAAATATTTATTAAAGGGAAGTAGCAAGGATTTTTCTCATATGTACAAGCAGAAATTGAAGTGAAATAAGACATAAGAGCTGCTAGGTAATTTACTTATTTAGATGAAAAATTAAAGCCTAATTCCAAAAGGGGCGAGACTGTACAGAAAATTAATGGATGTTACCAGTTGTCAGAAACAGTGTTTCCTTATTTACGACACCTGTGACAGGAATTTTCACGTTCTCCGTTCTACTATAGAAATATACTTGAGGTTGGAATATCAACAATATTATGAAAAGGATATATTGCTGCTGACTATGAAGTGTTTTTTTCTTCAACTTCGTAAAATTTAAATGTTCTGTTCTATCACTGTGATGTCTACACTACTTGCCCACTAGTAATGAAGTTACAAATTAATGCTTGGTGGTGGAGACAGTTTCTTACAAATAGTCAACACAACATTAAAACAAAACAAATACATCTTGTTCAAAAATTCAGTGTCCAACAAAAAGGGATGATAAAGGAGACAAAAATAAATATATTTGCGTCTAATGTTGTTACACCAAATGTCCGTGTGAGATACATTCTATGTTGTGATGTCATGCTCTTTGACACTGAGTCAATAAACAGCGGGTGGCACTTGTGCGTAGATGACAGGTGCTGTGTCTATATGGAGTGATGTACATGGGGAGAACATTGGCCTGCAAGATCCCCAGACTTCAGCCCATTAGACTTCTTTCTCTTGGGCCACATGAAAGCCTATGTGTATTCTACCCCTGTTTCTCGGAGGTGGAATTGGTTGCAAGAATTCTTGCAGCGGTCACACAAATACAGAACACACAATGCATTTGCCAGTGAACACTGGATTGCCTCCTATGTTGATATTGGCTCTGTGCTAAAGTTACCTGTGCACATTTTTAATATTTATTGTAATGTAATAGTGATTAGAACAATAAAGCAAAGGAAAATATTTAACACCATTTTTTTTCTCAGTCACACACAATAACCTCTTACATCCTCAGTACTCCAACAATATGAGTTCCTGATATATGGTTGTTTTATGAAATATATTTGTTTTTATCTGCTGTATCATTCCTGTTACTTTGGACACTGAATTTTTGAACACCCCATAAAGCACATTGGGAAAAAAAAACAAGGGTCAAATGCTACGAATGGGATATAGATATAACATTATTACAAGTTGACAGTGTCTGATCTGATAATTCATTTATTTTTCCACACATAGATTCAATAATCAAGGTGAAGAAAACCCTGTAGTCCTTTCTGACTTCGATATCCTGATATTTGGAGGTGGTTCCTTTGGAAAATGTTACGGTTGGATGTCCTCGGGAAAGTTTGGAAGATCCTTTTCTGATTCCCTTGTTTCCTGCAAAAGAGAGGTTTAAATCTATTCACAGACACATTTATGTGTTTGAATTGCCTCTCAACGATGAAACATTATTTGTGCCTTGCTGTGACAGGGAAAGGAACATCATATGTAGGCTCTAGTGTTTTCTAACCCTATTGTACCTCAGGAAGACAGGGAACATGTCTGTATGTCTCTTGGTATAAATACTAATTTTTGATGTAATATGTAGGTTGACTAGTCTTATAGTCTTTCCATATAACATCTGGGCAATGGAATGGTTTGTTTCTCGTGTACTGCAGTTTGCAACCCCCAGTAGAACGGTAGGTATACAGTTTCGTTACAGGTAGAAGTGTTATGGGTGTTGATTGCAGACTTCAAGGTCCTAAGTAGTCATTCAGCCTTGCCATTCCATTGAGGATGACACATTGTTGTGTGTTGAAGTTTCATTCCGCATGCGGTTGCTGGTAGAAGGCCTTTGCTACTTATTCAGCTGTATTCGAATGGTATGACTTCCATATAGGATGTGAAATGATCAATACAAATCGAGCAGAAAGTAATGCCATTAGAAGGAGCCAAACATCCAGTCATGTCAATGTGGTCAACACTGAAAAGTTCATCAGTTTCTACAAATTTTTTGAATTGCAATTTTATATTGTGAATTAACACAGGATTTCATCCATTGTTGCATATCACTTTTTATTTTTGACTAAATAATTCTACTAGTTAGCAGTTTCACTGTAGTGTTTATGCCAGAATGAGCTAAACCATGAATATGGAGAGGTACTTGATAAAAATGTGTGAGGAATGTAAGTTCTGCTATTTCTAGTTGACGTGTCACACCACAGTGTTTTTCCTGTTGGAAGTAGATATGACTTGAAGTTTAAGGAGTTGTTCCCTATTTTGAGTTGCTGCAGTTATTGACCTTGCATTTGGCTCTTGGTGATTTCATCACAGTCCATCATTTTTACTTCAACTATAGATAGGACACTTGCAACAATATTGTCACCATTGTCGTGATCTATATTAACGACATAGTAGACAATCTGAGTAGCCCTCTTAGACTGTTTGCTGATGATGCTGTCATTTATCATCTTGTAAAGTCATCAGATGACCAAAACGACTTGCAAAATGATTTAGATAAGATATCTGTGGGGGTGCGAAAAGTGTCAGTTGACCCTGAAAAAAGAAAAGTGTGAAGTTATTCACATGGATACTAAAAGAAATTCTCTAAATTTTGATTATTTGATAAGTCACACAAACCTGAAGGCTGTAAATTCAACTAAATACTCAGGGATTACAATTACAAAAAACATAAATTGGAACAATCGCATTGGTAATGTTGTGAATAGAACAAACCAAAGACTGTGATTCTTTGGCAGAACACTTAAAAGGTGCAATAGGTCCATTGAAGGAACTGCTTACACCACACTTGTCCACACTATTCTGGAGTACTGCTGTGTTGTGTGGGATCTGCATCAGGTGAGACTGACGGATGACATCGAAAAAGTTCAAATAAGGGCAGCTCGTTTTGTATTATTGTGAAATAGGGAAGGTAGTGCCACAGACATGATACATAAATGGGAGAGGCAATCATCAAAACTAAGGTGTTTTTCGTTGCGATGGGATCTTCTCATGAAATTTCTATCACCAGTTTTCTCCTCCGATTGCGAAAACATTCTGTTGGCACCCACCTACATAGGGAGAAATGATCATCATGATAAAATAAGAGAAATCAGAGCTCGCACGGAAAAATTTAAGTGCTCATTTTTCCCATGAGCCGCTCGAGAGTGGAATGGTAGAGAGACAGCTTGAAGGTGGTTTGTTGAACCCTCTGCCATGCACTTTATTGTGAATAGCAGAGTAATGACGTAGACATAGACGTCACTGACATGACAAATATCAGTCGAAAATTGTGAAATATACTGCAGCTGTCTCATCTGTTGAGGAGATGCCTTATCATTGCTTTGTTTAAAAACAAATGTGGGTGGTTTATGGTCAGTGAAGATTTACAGACAGGTAAATTCCCAGTAACTCTTGATCATAGATACTGTAAACCTTCCAGGATGACTCAGATTCTGTGAAAAGAATACAACTGGTTTCCAGTTTCTCTTTTCCAGTTTTTGGTGTATGGAACCAACAGCAACATCTGATGTGTCTGTGGATAGAGCTAGGGGTAACTCTGAGTTAGGTAAAGCCAATAATGCAACATTTGCAATATTATGTTTACATGTCTCAAACATTTGCTTCACTTTCTGTCTGTCATCATTCCTTTTTCCTCCCTTAAGATGGGCACGTAATACAGCATGAGTTTGTGCCATTTCTTCAAGAAAGTGATGATAGTAGTTGACAGTGCCAAGAAATGTATGGGGCTCATGGAGTTTGTCAGGTAACTTGTACTCCAAAAATTACTTGCACTTTCTCAGGTAGCAGACAGGATCCCTCTGGTGCCACCCAGTACTCGAAGGATGTTGTTTCATTTACTCGCAAGATTGATTTGGACATGTTGTTTCGAAGTCTGTATTTAGAATATCACTCTAGGACTAGTTTGACGTGTGCTTGGTGTTCTTCAATACTGGATGAGGCCATTAAAATGTTGTTGAGACAAGGAAACAAAATCCAATCAAAAAATAACTTCATTAATGAATTCCTATAATGTTGAAGTTGCATTCTGCAGGCTGAAATTCATTGCATTAAATTCGTACAGCCCAGGCTGGCATGATTGTAGCTGTCTTGTGCTTATCTTCTTCAGAAATGGGTATTTGATAATAAGCCTTAAACGATTCAGTTTTAGAAAATATGTTTTTGGCTTGCAGAATACAAGGGGAATCCTCTATTGGAGGTGCAGGATAATGGTCAGGATCTGTTCTTTCATTTAATCATGTATAATCCCGACACAGATGTATCGAGCCATCCTTCTTGGGTACCATGTGAAGATGATGATAATGACGTTTGGTTTGTGGGGCGCTCAACTGCTCGGTTATCAGCACCCATACGAATTCCCAACCTTTGCTCAGTCCAAGCTCGCCACTTTCAGGAATGATGATGAAATTATGAGGACAACACAAACACTCAGTCATCTCAAGGCAGGTGAAAATCCCTGACCTCGCCGGGAATCGAACCCGGGACCCCGTGCTCGGGAAGCGAGAACGCGGCCGCGAGACCGTGTGGAGAGGACTAGCCCATGTAGAGTTAGATGACCTAATGATGCCATTGTCTGACATGAATTTAAATTCTTGTTTTGCCACTCCCACGCATTCTGGATCTGACTGTCTTGCCCTAGGAAAAACAGATGGTCCTTCAGTGGTAATGTTGTGTTTGACACCATGTTTAATTTCGGTGAGTACCAAGTCAGGTGTAGCTAAATTTGGATACTGCAACAATAGGTCTGTAAATTTTGTATTTTGACTCATGGTACTCGCAGCATTTTCCTCTGAGATAGACATAACTTTATCCTCAGAAGAGAGCTTGCCTTCATCATCTATTAATCTCTTATTATGGATGTCTACTAATTATTGGAAGGTATTTAAAAAAATCTGCCCTCAATATAGTTTGATTGATTTTCACAATGATAAACAGTCGTTGAAATTGACGTCGCAGTCCCAAATCAGTATTACGTAGTTCAATCCAGAATGTAGGAATTGAATGGTGATTCAAATTAACCTTTGATTTTGTTGGAATTATGGATATGTCAGCCCCACTTTCAAATAAAAGTTGCAGTTCCCTCCCCCCCCCCCCCCATCCCCCCCACCTTTTTTTTGGTTACAAATAGAGGGTTTCGTGGCAATAGCCTTGGGCAGCAGAACTTGTCAGTAATTTGGCTGCTGGGCCACATTTCCCTGTTTGGACAAGTTATGTGGAGGTGTGCATTTTCCAGGTTTGCAGTGCTGTCCAAAGCAAAAGTGGTAATAATGGTACTTCCTGTGGGGTTGTCGAGATTTATTGTGGCTATTATTACAGTCAAAGTTTCTGTGATGAGACCTGCCCTTATAACCAGTTGACAGTGCAGTTGTTTGTTGCTCTAGCCCTGAAACTCTTCTCATTATGTCACTTATCTTTACCAGGACATCCTGTTGATTACAAGCATCACTTTTCATGACAAACAATCCGGGATTCATTCCTATTATTCTGTCAGCCAATTCATTCCTATTATTCTGTCAGCCAATTCATTCCTATTATTCTGTCAGCCATCATAGCCACTTTTTTGGGTCCCTTTTCACTGACAATGAAAATGTTCCTTATAGAAACTGGAAGTTTTTCTAGCTATAGTGTGTTAAGCATCTTTTCCGGCATATCTACTCCTGCTGAGGCTTGCATCCTGTGTAATGACTTTTCGTCTCCCAGATCAACTCCACTGACTAGTTTCTTAATATGCTTATTTTTACTTTCTTTGAATAGACTGTGTAGATGTTCCGTAGGCAACAAATACTGTCTCAAATATTCTCACAGTATTTTGGCTTTAATTTTGGCAGTAGATAGTTAAATTTAGTCTCTTCTATAACAGTTTTGTAAATGCCGAACTGTCTCTTCTTGATATTTTGTACTCGTCACTCCAGAAGGCAGAATTTTGATGCTAACCTTCTTTGCTTCCTGTTGATCCATGAGCATGCTTCTGCTTGTCACCATGTCTTCTTATCATCATGTTGGGATCATGAGCTATAACTGCTGTAATGTGTTTCATTTACTGGAACTCAAACATGTTGCTTAGCACTACTTATTAACAGTTTCCAATCAACATCCCTAATCACATGATGCTATCTGCTCTCTCTCTCTCTCTCTCTCTCTCTGTCTCTCTCTCTCTCTCTCTCTCTCTCATGTCTTTCTAAGTTCATGAAACATAAATGTTCTGTTCTGATTTCTAACACTGCGATCTCTACAGAGGCTTTGGCTAAAAGCTCAATGTCTTTTCATTGCGTCTGTTTGCAACTCAACATGTCATCTTTACAATGAGTAAGATCTATCCTTTTCGTACTATTGTTGAAATACACTTCAGATAGATTTCAATCATTCCGTAACTCAAAGAATAACATAATTTTTCATTTAGTATTATATGTATCAGTTATATAATAAGAAAACTGTTTGCTTCACGTAAATAACAGACATCATTCTTTTTTCAGCTGTGTAATTGCAGTGCTAGGAAATCTGGCATTCCAGTACCTCTCCGGAAATAAAGTCTTAAACCAAGATAGTTTAATTGCATATGGATTATATGGGTAAGAATATTATTTTACTTGCTATGTAACTTATTGTGTTTGGAATAGCTGTGATATTCATAAACATTCTCGAATAAAAATGTGAATTCATAATGAACTTTGTGTAGTCTGTAGTTATTTAGCAGAGGATTCTCTAATAGAATGTACTGCTCTACGCACAGGATGGGTGTTGTTGTGGTACCTCATAATTTAATGTCAGTGTATTAGCCTTATTTAAAATGATTGGTATTTCATATTTTTATAGGGTTTGTATAACATTAAGCATGTAAGAGAAATTTGCCATCTTGTTACTGAATAGATGTAGGTAAATAGTTCCTGTAAAATGAGTGTTAATGTCTTAGATGTATCTTGAAGAACCAGTTGACCCAATCCATCTCATACTGACACAGTTCAGCCTGCTTTTACCATGAAATATGGTACCCAACTGAAGTATATAATCAGTTCTTCTATAGACTGAATGATATTGTAGTGAAAGCTGATAAGAGTGTGTTTGTGAAAGACAGCTTCCTGTATCAGGAGAGAGTTACCTGCAGTACAGAAGCAGTAATCTACATCTTTGGGAATACTTCAATGAAGTAAAAGTTTTTTATCAAATGTACAAGTATGTAACCTGGCAACTGTAATTATGTAAGGGCATCCTCTTTCGTGAAGTGTCCTCGAGATAAATCAGTCTTTAATCAACCTCACAGGGAGAGACTGTTAAACATAGAATGCGAAGAGCTAGTTACATGTGTGTGTGTGTGTGTGTGTGTGTGTGTGTGTGTGTGAAGCTTCTTCATTCTGATTTGCAGGGAAACTGAGAAGTGTTAAATCCTTAGCTCGCCATTGAGCACAATGGTGTTAAAATGAATAGCAGAAAATAGAGAGATCTACAGCTGTATCATTTGCTGACTGGATGTAAAAAATAAATAAAAGTGGCAACGTTTGGAAATTCCAGGATGAGACAATAAATATAATCGAGGAAAAGTAATGACAGACTTATAAATTATTGAAATGTGGCACATAGACACATGTACCTATTCAGAAATTTAACTAACTTTTCAGCAAGCACTCTTTTTTTTTTCTTGTGCAGGGTGGGAGGGAAGAAGGTTGTACTCCTTTCAACAACTGAGGAACTATTCATAAACAATCATTGTTGACATTGGGGGGTTCATTTGGGTATTAGTGTGATTGTGTGTGTTAGGCAGTATACTTGCTCTAGAAAATGAGCAATAGCTCAAAAATCAGTTAAATCAGTGCTATTAACACGCTAGACATCTATCAACTAGAGGATGCATTTCCTTATTTTTATTTATTGAGTCTTAATCTCACATAACCCTGATATTGACATTGTTAAATCCTAATCTGTCATTCATTCATTCCTTCTATTGATTAAATGATGTATGTGTCCACAGAGTTGTTCGATTTCAAGAAAAGATGTTGTGTATAGCAAAATGTGTTTAAATTGTATAAGTAGTAAATGTAACAATGCACCAAATAGAAGAGGCATTGAATCATTGAAAAGCCCACCGACAAGACTGAAAATTTGGGTAGCTTTCGGACAAATCCTGTAAAGTGGGACGTGCCCATGTTCATACACACACACACACACACACAGACACACAACCCCCCACTACGTTGCGGTTTTAGTAGTCAGCGTGCTACAGTGAAGCTGTATTGCTCAAAAATATTTGTCCAAAAGCTAGCAAAGTTTTCAGTCTTTTTTTCTCTTCCTTGGGACAGTTCAGTGCCATTACTATTTGATAAGTTGTTACTTTTTAATCCTGGATCTATTTACTTTCCACTAGGACTTTCCATTACAATACAGTATCTGTTTAAGAACTCTACGACAATTCGTTGTGAATTCTGTAGTTCAGTAGAGCTAAGTATCTGCCCTGTGACATTTCTTAGTCAGCTGATCACTCCCATGCTCTTGCAACTTTCAGTCAATAAATTAGAGAGAGAGACCCAGAATAGTTTGCAGTGGTGCCAATGTTCTCTTTTTTTTCTCTGTTCCACTACGTGCTCCATCTATTTGCTTACCTAACATTTGGCAGTGGTGAAATATGTTCATCATGGGGAACAGTTTCTGCTTCTAATTCTCTCCTAAAAAAATTTATATCCAGAAAAAGATCACTGTTGCTTGTTAATGGAATATTTATCGTGTTGTCTTCGAGGCATCCACATTAAACACGTCATTAGCAAAGTAGCAGACATCATATGTACAACATGAAAGTCTACTCAAATTTTTCAATATGCAACCTGAGATATACACTATTGATAGTTCAGCAAATGATGCTATTTTTTGAAATGTCATATAGTCCATTGACTTTTGCGACTGGGCGTTACCACATTACCAGCTTTATGTTCATAACACTCTATAAGAGGGACTAGACCTGTTACATAGTGAAAGCAGAACGTAGTTGATAAACTATAAGCCTTAATGGCTCACTATTTTCAAATTACTTAAATTGAATGTGACTTTCACATTTTATATGCCAATTTTGCATCTGTGCATTATTAAAGTAGAGAGTCTGATCTGAGATCTCATCATGTAAGCCATAGTGTGTGTGTGCCTACCTGGTTTTTGCACCAGGACTGCAGGAAGTGTTGAGTGCTATTGAAAAGGGATTTCAGATCGATTCTGTCTTTCCCGGAAGGCTTTTGACACTGTACCACAGAAGTGGCTTGTAGTGAAATTGCGTGCTTATGGAATATCGTCTCAGATATGTGACTGGATTTGTGACTTCCTGTCAGAAAGGTCACAGCTCATAGTAATTGATGGAAAGTCATCGAGTAAAACAGAATTGATTTCTGTCATTCCACAAGGTAGTGTTATAGGCCCTTTGCTGTTCCTTATCTATATAAATGATTTGGGAGACAATCTAAGGAGCCGTCTTAGGTTGTTTGCAGATGACGCTGTTGTTTATCAACTAACAAAGTCATCAGAAGATCAAAACAAATTGAAAAAGATTTAGAAAAGATATCTGAATGGTGCGAAAATTGGCAGTTGCCATAAATAATGAAGAGTGTGAGGTCATCCACATAAGTGCTAAAAGGAATTCGTTAAACTCCTGTTCCACGATAATGGGCCGTAAATTCAACTAAATACCTAGGAATTACAATTATGAACAACTTAAATTGGAAGGAACACACAGAAAATGTTGTGGGGAAGGCTAATCAAAGACTGCATTTTATTGGTAGGACACATAGAAAATGTAACTGATCCGCCTACACTATGCTTGTCCATCCACTTTTAGAATACTGCTGCACAGTGTGGGATCTTTACCAGATAGGACTGACAGAGAACATCGAAAAAGTTCAAACAAGGACAGCATGTTTTGTATTATTGCAAAATCTGGGAGAGAGTGTCACTGAAATGATACAGGATTTGGGCTGGTTATCATTAAAAGAAAGGCATTTTTCGCTGCGACAGAATCTTCTCATGAAATTCCAATCACCAACTTGTTCCTCCAAATGCGAAAATATTTTGTTGACACTGACGTTCATAGGGAGAAATGATCACCACAATAAAATAAGGGAAATCAGAGCTCGTACGGAAAGATATAGGTGTTCGTTCTTTCCATGTGCTACACGAGATTGGAATAATAGACAATTGGGAAGGTGGTTCGATGAACCCTCTGCCAGGCACTTAAATGTGATTTGCAGAGTATCCATGTAGATTTAGATGTAGAATATTCCCTGCAATATATAGTTTGTACAAGAATGGATAGTGATATCTTATTAACAATAAAAACCAAATTCGTTATAGAACACATTGAGAACATGTTTGGAGAGGTGGCAGCACTGGAAAATATGTAGAGTGGCGCCCTCTTGTGATTAAGGCAACAGGTGTTGCGAACCTTTCTTTCCAGTTCCTCTCTTGGTTTTATTCCAGTTACTACTCCTGCCTCCCCCTCTCCTCCCCCCTCCACACATAGACAAAAGGTTTAACATGACTTTGGGTATAATACTTACCATGACTTGATTCTACATTGAACAGGGAATTATGTACAGCCTTTGACATGAAATATAGCCACCACAAAGAGTAATTCCAAATTGTTTACTTGAAGTGACAAGAAAACTTAGAATTCTTAGTATGGCCCATCTGCATAGTCTGGCAACATCATAGGGTGTGTAAGTATCTGGAAGAAGTATTGTTTTCCACTACAGTTGCAGTGCTATATCGTCTCATGGTCTAACGGTAAATGTTGCCCATAGTAGACACAAAGTGGAAAGTTCCAGACTTTATGGTTCTACTTCAACTACCGCTTTTCGCTACAGTACTGCTTGAGTATGACACAGGACAGTACACAGGTATAGACTATTTCAAAGTCTGAATTTCATAATGTCACATCTTAAAAATTTCTGGTGTTTAGACATGCTTGAAAATAGAATTTTGCTCTAAGATTATCATGTCAAATTGTTATTCATTTGTATTATTGCAGTACTTGTTTTTATTGCAGTGTTCCATTAGTTTATTGAATGTTAATGGCAAGCAAAAAAGAAAAATTAAAGCATACAAAATATATTATCTCAAATTATGTAAAACAGTCTGTCAGTGCTCAGGTAGTTTGGAGATTTGACATTTTTGGAAATCTACTGGTTAAGAGTTAACAATGTTGTCAAGCCAGGTTCAAAGTGTATTTTCATCTGGAAAGGCATTTCCTCGATAGCTTCTTTTGTTAAATCAGAAGAGTGCAAGGAGGTGTCGTTGTACAGTAGCAACACTCGGTGCAGTTATCGTGACTGTTTTACTTACACTGTGGCTGAAAGGTGGTTCACTTATTGGCAACAAATGCCAGTTGCTATGGACATGCCCTTCAGGAACAGTTCTTAGTAGCCGACAAGCTTTTTGTGCCACCAGATTCAAAATATTATCTGTTGACACTGCCATTTGCTCGATGAGATGTCTTCTGTTAGGTCTCAGCTGTTAATTTCTTCTTAAGAAGTTGAAGTACTGAGATTATAATGTGTCATTAGAAATAATATTGCATAGGAATCTCAGTGAGTGAAGTGAGGTAGTTACAGAAAAATGCAAATTTAGTCATCAATTGGATTTTTGTTGCTTTGAATTAGAGTGTACAGTACACCTGCACGTGTGCTTTGAACCTACCATATTGAATGAAAATGTCAAACGAAGGTTAAATGGTAGCTGCTCATCGCATTTACCAATTATTGGGGCTTCCTGAATGTGGAAAATTATCCATGCAGTCACGATCGTTGTTGAATCAAGGAAGACATTTTCTGATGTGATTTGTCTGATGGCATTTGTCCCACATACACCACAAATGTTTCTTTTATAAGATTCATGTGTGGCACATGTGTAATTGAAACACTATTCACACTAACTTGTTAGCTCTTACTCTTTTTCTAGCAAAAGTACACTCATTCATACACATAACCACCCAAACACACTCTTCTGCAGTTGTGACGAGACTAATTATTGATTATCGAGTATTGATTGCATTTGCCTGGGCAGGAGGTGGATAGGGACACATGAAGCAAGAAGAGGTTAATGGGATAGTGAGTGGCAGGTCTTTCAGGAGAGGGAGAAGTGAGGGACACATGAGGCAAGGAGGACTGGAGCAACTGAAACACATTCTCTGCCAGGTTTGAACTACATCTCATCGTGCCCTGAAATGGGTATGTCCTATCCATTATCCATCGCATCCCTCCCACAATGGTATTCTGCCACCCACCAAACCCACACAATGTCCTTGTCTCTCCCTACTCGACTCTGTCCCTCATGGCTCATATCCCTGCAATAGGTATACATGCAAGACGTATCCCATACATCCTCCCACCACCATCTACACCATTCGGGTCACAGGCATCTCCTATCCCATCAAAGGCAGAATTACCTGTGGAAGCAGTCACGTGATCTACAAACCAAGCTGCAACACCATGCTGCTTTCTATATGGGCATGGCAGCTGACAAGCTGTTTGTCCACATGAATGGTCACTGACAAAATGTGGCCAAGAGACAGCTGCACCACTCAGTTGCTGAACTTGGTACCTACCACAGTGTGACTTAATTCAGTGATTGGTTCACATGCTACACAATCTGATCCTACCAATACCAGCATATCTGAAATGCGCAGGTGGGAACTCGCCCTGTAAAACAAAATATCCTATGTTCCCATACACCTCTCCCCCCTCCCCTGGCCTCAACCTTTGCTAGACCATGTCCTTCACTGTCCAGCTGCCACCCATTCCATACCAAAAAGTCCATTCCATACACCTAGCCATCCTTGGTCACCATATCTGCAGTGAAGAGCATTCCCTCTCCAAATATACCAAGCATCTCACGGAGGTCTCTGAGGAGCCAAATTACCATCCTTGCTCCCATTCCAGCACTACGTAGCCATTTATTTCACTAGCAATCCCACAATTCTTTTTCCCCTTCTCTTCTTCTATCCTTTTCTGCTCCCCTTTCACCATCCATCCCCCTCAAGCTTCCCACGTGCACTTAGGAGCCCCATCCTGACCCACCATGATCTTGCACATACCAGAAGCAGCACTACACCTTTTACCACACCTACCCTGCTGTCCCTCCCCTGTCCGCCCCATGCCGCCTCCTTACCCCCACCACTCACACCAGATTGCTTCTCTGTTACCTCCCGGAGTTCGCTTTCGGCTCTTGTTCTGGCAGCTTAACTTCACGCTACCTGTAACTTTCCCAGTGGGTGTGAACCCTTCACCATCTTGGCTTTGTCTCGCTCTATCGCCTTCATTTTCACAACCTTCACGTGGAACTTCGCGATAGTACCTTTGTGTATGCTGGTGGCTCTAGGACTGACCGTGGTGTCAGGTGTGCCTTCGTCATTGGTGCCGCCATTTATTGGTATCGGCTTCCGGCACACTACTCGGTATTTACAGCATAGCTCTTTGCCCTGTATCAGGACACGGAGTACATCTGGTGACAAAGCTTTTCACCTCTGCTCAGACTCTCGCCTCTTTGCGCTGTACACTGCTCGTCCTTAGTGCATTGGGTCCAGGAAAACTGTCATTTGCTCACTCTTGATGGAGCCACTGTGATGTTTCTGTGGGTTCCTGATCATGTCAGCCTACCAGGAAACGAGGCTGCTGACACTGCTGCCAAGGCTGCTTGTTCCTCAGCCCATTAGTGCTTATATTCCTTCCGATGATCTCTGTGTTGCTGTCTGTCCAGAGGTGATGTCACTTTGGCATTGCCACTGGTCCTCCCTTCATGGGACTAAGTTCCAGGTTATTAAACCTCTCCCAGTGGCTTGGTTGACCTCCTCTCGGCCCTTCCGCTGCGAGGAGGTAATTTTAACTAGGTTGCTTATTGGGCCCTGCCTTTTTAGCCGCCACCATTTGTTACGTGGCGCTCCCCCTCCACTTTGTGCACATTGCGCCAAAGTTTTAACGGTCCATCATTTTTTGACGGAATGCCCATTTTTTAAACACTTACGTTCCCACTTGGATTTGCCGTCTGATTTATTGGCCATTTTAGCAAACGATGCACAGGCTGTCAGCCGCATTTTACATTTTATCCGTCATAGCAATATGGCGAAGGCCATTTATATTTTAGTTCTGGATCTCCATTTCTCTATGGTGTATTTTATAGACCTTTTCCATGTCCCTGTTTTTAGCTGTCTTCTCTTACATCAATTGGGGTAGACGTGTAGTCTTTTTTAACTCTGCTCTGTCTTTGTGTTCTGTAGTTTTGACATGAGTGTGTATGATCCTAGCTATTTTTGCACCCTAAAATAAAACAAACACACACACCAGATTGCTTCTCCCATCAGGCACCTTTGCAGCCCCTAGTCCAGCCACAGTGGCCAGAGACTTTGGTGATGTGTGTGTGAGAGTTGTGGTTGTGTAAATATGTGTGTGGTTTTTACTTCAGAAGAAGGCCTTCTTGCCGGAAGCTTCATTGTATAGCAGTTTTCTCGTTGTGCCTGTCTGCAACTCTGTGTGTCCTTTGTGTGGTAAGTAGCAATATATTCATAATATATTCATAATATTCATAATATAATATATTCATAATATTCATAATATTGGTATTCTATCCTGGACTTTCCATTGTTTCGTAGTTGTTGTTTGTAAGATTCAAATTCGCAAAATTCAATATGTAACTGCGAGACAAATATTAGAACTTCAAGTAAAAAATGACAACTGATAAATACGCTCATTGTAACCGACTTACCAACACGCCAGGCATAAATGTTTCGATCTTATCCATCAACCTAATTTTGTTTTAGGTAACTTTTCACTGTGATGTTAGTTTACATGCTTCAGTATTCCTCATGTCACGTGCTGTGTGAGCAGTAGCTATACCATTGTGTTACTATATAGTGTTCTTGCCATTTATCAAAGTTATTTCACATGAAAAATCTAACTACAGTAATATACAATTTTGTGTTTGCATTTATGAGAGCAGAAATATGTCCAAGGGCACACGGCATTGCGACCACCTGAGTGGATGCCAGCTGGTGTGAGGTGCCTTGTTGCCAGTGCCAAATGGCTACTGCAGGGCAAGAAAACTATCAAGGATAAGTTGTTCTGATCTTGACACAACCAAGGGCTCTTTTGTGGAAATGTTTCCTGAAGTTTCACCATTACTGTTGGATTAGAAAGTGAAGCAAATGATCTTTGAGTTTCTGTTGAATGTATACTTTTAACAGTTGCATACCAATGGGGGGGGGGGGGGTGGTCAGTAACTGACCCCAATGAAGTTTTTAGGCTAAAACTCCTGTCCTGTTCAGTAGTTTATTTAATAAATACATGACATTTATCGTAATTATAATTGCTACAATCGACAATAAGAACGGCTTTTGGTTTACACTCATTGTTGAGTTATAGTGATTATTATAACTGAAGGTGTAGTAGGTCAACAATCACCACTCGCAGTCAACCGGTAAACAGTGTGGTGAGTGGAAGGTAATATCTTTGTGGCATTTGACAGAATGTACAAGAAGATGAAATGGACAGATGACGAAATTAGAAATTTGCTTGAGAGTTCAGACAATGAATTTAGTGGTGAACTATCCGAAAGCTCAAGCAGTGAAACTGAAGATGTAGTCATTGAAATTCCAGATCAAGTAGTTTCTGACGGCAGCAAGTTGGATGAAAGTGAACAGGGTAAGTATTGATTTTTATTACTTTTTGCAGCTACACTCCTGGAAATTGAAATAAGAACACCGTGAATTGTCCCAGGAAAGGGAAACTTTAGTGACACATTCCTGGGGTCAGATACATCACATGATCACACTGACAGAACCACAGGCACATAGACACAGGCAACAGAGCATGCACAATGTCGGCACTAGTACAGTGTATATCCACCTTTCACAGCAATGCAGGCTGCTATTCTCCCATGGAGACGATCGTAGAGATGCTGGATGTAGTCCTGTGGAACGGCTTGCCATGCCATTTCCACCTGGCGCCTCAGTTGGACCAGCGTTCGTGCTGGACGTGCAGACCGCGTGAGACGACGCTTCATCCAGTCCCAAACATGCTCAATGGGGGACAGATCCGGAGATCTTGCTGGCCAGGGTAGTTGACTTACACCTTCTAGAGCACGTTGGGTGGCACGGGATACATGCGGACGTGCATTGTCCTGTTGGAACAGCAAGTTCTCTTGCCGGTCTAGGAATGGTAGAACGATGGGTTCGATGACGGTTTGGATGTACCGTGCACTATTCAGTGTCCCCTCGACGATCACCAGTGGTGTACGGCCAGTGTAGGAGATCGCTCCCCACACCATGATGCCGGGTGTTGGCCCTGTGTGCCTCGGTCGTATGCAGTCCTGATTGTGGCGCTCACCTGCACGGCGCCAAACACGCATACGACCATCATTGGCACCAAGGCAGAAGCGACTCTCATCGCTGAAGACGACACGTCTCCATTCGTCCCTCCATTCACGCCTGTCGCGACACCACTGGAGGCGGGCTGCACGATGTTGGGGCGTGAGCGGAAGACGGCCTAACGGTGTGCGGGACCGTAGCCCAGCTTCATGGAGACGGTTGCGAATGGTCCTCGCCGATACCCCAGGAGCAACAGTGTCCCTAATGTGCTGGGAAGTGGCGGTGCGGTCCCCTACGGCACTGCGTAGGATCCTACGGTCTTGGTGTGCATCCGTGCGTCGCTGCGGTCCGGTCCCAGGTCGATGGGCACGTGCACCTTCCGCCGACCACTGGCGACAACATCGATGTACTGTGGAGACCTCACGCCCCACGTGTTGAGCAATTCGGTGGTACGTCCACCCGGCCTCCCGCATGCCCACTATACGCCCTCGCTCAAAGTCCGTCAACTGCACATACGGTTCACGTCCACGCTGTCGCGGCATGCTACCAGTGTTAAAGACTGCGATGGAGCTCCGTATGCCACGGCAAACTGGCTGACACTGACGGCGGCGGTGCACAAATGCTGCGCAGCTAGCGCCATTCGACGGCCAACACCGCGGTTCCTGGTGTGTCCGCTGTGCCGTGTGTGTGATCATTGCTTGTACAGCCCTCTCGCAGTGTCCGGAGCAAGTATGGTGGGTCTGACACACCGGTGTCAATGTGTTCTTTTTTCCATTTCCAGGAGTGTATTTTGGAGTATATTAGGATGTGTGTCTTGGTAGAGTGCTTAGTTTGCTAGTGTTCGGTTCTGTTTTCATATTTTTATAGATATTCAACCAACAAGAAGACAACCCAGACCGAAAGCACAAATTGATCAACTTGAAAAAAGACATGGTGGCCCCATCAAGTATGATATGGAAGAGAAGCCCTTACGTAAATCAAAGGAGGAGGTCTGTTGCTGACGTAATGAGAACCCCGAAAGAAACTAAGCCAGGATAAAACCTGATACACCAGGTAAAGCTTTTCTCAGGTACTTCGATGATAACATCCTGGATAACATTTTGATGTGTACCAATCAAAAGCTTGGAAATCTTAGGGAATCATCTGAAGATATTTTCATAAAAAATTTGAAAGCATTTCAAAGGGAAGAAATTGTGTCAGCAATTGGAATTCTATTGAACTGTGGAGTCCATAGACAGAACAAGTACAGTTTACGTGATATATTTAGTAAAGAAAACTTTCCGATGTACTGAGCTTCATTTTCGGAGCATAGACTGAGGCTCTTACTGAAGTGGTTGTGTTTTGATGATGCTCTAACTCGAGCAGCTAGAAAACAGACCAACAAATTTGCTCCTATCAGGGATATATGGAACATGATAGTTAGTAAATTTCCTGAGTTTTATAATCCTAGTGAGTCAGTCACAATGGATGAAGAACTTGTGGCCTTCCATGGGCGATTCCCATTCAGGCTATATATTCCAACAAAACCAGGAAAATATGGAATAGAGGTGAACCTGTTATGTGATTCAGATACAAAATACTGCTTCGCTGCAGATCCTTACGATGGAAAGCACGCTAATGAGAAGAACCATAACAGTGATCCTGAAATAGTTAGAAGATTGATTGAAATGTCTAACTTGAAACAATCTGGAAGAAATGTTACTGTGGACAGAAAGTTCACTACCGTTCTACTCGCATCTGATCTTTTGAAAGAGAAAATAACTACAGTTGGTACTATTCGAAGTGACAAACGCAATGTTCCTACAGAACTCCGTCGTGTTTGTCTAAAAAAAGCTACACCGGGAACAATCAGATTTGCCTTTAGTGATGATGCACTTTAGTCAGTTACGTGCCTAAGAAAGGAAAGGTTGTTACAGTATTGTCAACCCAACATCATGATATGAATGTGACGGAAGAGAAGCCAGACATCATCCTAATCTACAATTGTACAAAGTCAGGAATGGATACATACGATAAGTGTGTAAGAACGTACAGCTGCCGTCGAGCAACGTGTCGATGGCCAATGGCGGTGTTTTTCAACTTGATTGACATTGCAGCATACAATTCGTATGTTGTATTTCAAGATACACACAAGGAATGGACAAAGAATTACCCGACAAAGAGTTCTGGAAGAAAGAAGGACCTGAAAGATCTTGCTCGTGAACTTTGTGACCTCAACATGAAAAGACGCGCTCAAAATGCTGTAGGCCTACACTCAAAATACACTACAGTGTTATCAACTTTCAGGTATGAGTGTAATCAAAATCAAGGTGCTGTGAGCAGAGGAAACAACGTTACGGAGCCACGATGGAAAGTAACACGTGCAGCTGTGCATAATCTACCAAAGAAAGTACGCTGTTACAAATGCGCCGGAAGCAAAGACCGTAAGTACATGAAGACTTGCACTTCTTGCAGGAAGTATATCTGCCCTGCACGCACCAAGAAAGAAGTAGTAGTTCGTATTGTAAAGCGTTCTGAATGTGAATCTGAGTAATCCTTGTAATTGTGAAATTAATACAAATAAATGTAAAAAAACTATTTATTTTTTACTAAAAATGTCCCAGAAACCCTTTCCCAGTAATAATAATCAGCATTTTAATCTTCTAATCTGCCAAAATTATGGAAATACATAAGTAATATGATTTATCCTAGATAGAGAATGTGTGATGGTTGTGGGGTCAGTCGCTGACCCCTCCCATTGGCGTTGGCCAGTGCAACATACAGCATTGGTATGCAACTGTTAAGAGACAAACTAAATGAGGTTTAAAAAAAAAAAATCAAAGGAAGGAGTGAACATGAATTTATGACTTTGGTTTACAGTGTGCAACTTACCACTTGAAAACGAGTAGATACAGGTCTACAACATGTCTATCAGAGGACAAAAACTTTCTTTTGAAACATTCACATTCTATAATGTTGCCAGATTGTGCAGGTGGCCAGACTTCGAATTCAGTTAGTTTTATTGGCATATTAAATGAATGACTCAGAATTAATCTCTGTAGTTGCCAACTGGCAGCCAAGTTTTACATCAAAAGCTGTACCAGTCTGGAACAATAGGAGGTACAGTTTGTCTACCAGGTCCAAAAGACAACCAATTAGACACAGCGGCATACATTGTAGCATTTGAAGTGACTTCTCTTCTGGAAAAAAGTAATGACTATGGACTACCATTGTGATTTTGAACCTGTTGTGCCACCACCCATGCAGCATTTTAAGTGCCTTGATTTTGGCCAGACCACATCCCCGTGTCCTTGCAGGCTCACATGTGGCAACTGTGCCACCCACAGCATGTTGGAACACTTCTAAACATCTTCCAAACTTTAACTGCCAGAATCAACACCCCAGATGCTCACCAGTGTGCCCTGCTCACAAAAGGAAGTGGAATATATACTCTTGATTGATTGTCACACTTCAGTGCTAGTAAGAAATATGAATGCCTTCATCCTGTCAACATTTTGAGTATTTTTGCAACAACTGTTGAATAATCTTTGCCTGCACAGATAATATCAAATGCTCCCCTCTTGGGAGCCCTCCTCCCAGAATCGTGCAGGTTCACAACTCTACACATGCCAGTGGCTGAAGGAGCCACAGGCTGCAGGTTGCATTGCTGTCAATTCTTAATCTGTACATGATCTTGAAACAAATAAACACCCACAAAAGTTGAAACCTTAAAAAGACACGAAGGAAAAGAAGAAGCAATATTTCCCCCTACCCTCTCCCCCCCCCCCCCCCCCTACCGCTACCATTCTAAACTCCTCTTCATGGATATCGTACCCTCCTAAATGGTGGTTAATCATGATTGTAGGCATGACTTTCTGCCACTGGTCCCTTCACACCCTCTCTTCCTGCACATAACACTCAGAGTGTGACCATTCAGTGGAACTGTAACTGATACAGTGGTGTGCAAAACTTAAGAACAGAAGTAACTTTCGCCTGGTGTGTCACTGCCAAGTAACATAGCTCAATGAAACTTGGGTCATACATAGAAAGAACTGCTGCAGTATAGTACAAAAGGTCAGTGAGTGAAAGAAATATGCAATGAGACGAACAGAAATTACACTTTTGTTCAGAGACAATAGTGATACTGAAGTGACCACAATTTATGAGGGTTTCCTGAATGTTACAGAAGGTGGGACATTGTTCTTAATAACATGTGTGATCACCATGGTTGGCAGTGTATGGTCTGCAGAGTGCTCCAATGATGGCCACAGTGTTAGTAAAGAGTTGTTGTGGTAGGGCATTACATTCCTCCACCAGCATGGTTGACAACTGCTGGATAATTGTTGGTGCATGTGGACGTGCCGCATTCTCTCTCTTCAAAGCATCCCACATGTTCTCAATGGGATTCGAACCTAAGAACAGGCAGGCCAGCCCATTTGCGAAGTATTCTCTTGTTGCAAGAGCTGCTCCATCTACACTGTTTAATGCAGTCGCATATTGTCATCCGTACAAATGAAGTCAGGGTTGAATGGACCCCTGAAAATAAGCACATGGGAATGGAGTATAATGTCACAATAATGTTGACTGGTGAATATACCATGTTCAAGAATTTGGATTTTGGTACGCCCATGTAACTTAATGCTTCCCCACACCATAACATCTAGACCACCAAAATGATCGTGTTCAACAATGTTTCTGAGTTCATTACGTACTCCCATGTGGTAAGATCTGGAAACATGTAGTGCACTCAAGAACACACGTGATTGTTTTAGTGTTACAGATGTTATGGTTTGTGGAAGCATAATGATATCTGATCCTTTTGCTTCTAGTTATGTACCCCACTGATAAATTTAATCATAAATTATGAGCACAGACCGGCAGTCTGTGCCAGTGAAAAATTGATGGTTGGAGCAAGTGAGGAAATGTGTGTACTGGCTTCCAAATCAGTGAACACGGTATACTCACTGCTCGACATTATTATGGCTCTGTACTCTTTCTCCATATGTGTCTTTTTAGGCACCCTTTTTGGCCAGACTTCATTTTTATGGGTGACACTTTGTGACTGCATTGAACTGCTAAGGTGGAGGAGCTCTTCAAATGTGGAGGATATTTGGCAAATGGACTGGCCAACCCATTCCCTCGATTTAAACCCATCGGGCAGGTGTGGAGTGCATTTGGAAACATTGCTGTACAACCATGCACCAACGACCATCAACCTATTGTTAACTGTGCTGGTGGAGAAATGGAAAGCCCTACCACGGGAAATCATTACCAACAGTGTGGTCAGCATGGGAGCACTCTGGAGAGCATGCATTGCCGACAGTGGTGATCACACACCCTATTAAGGACAATGTCCCACCTTTTGTAATACCCGGGCGACAATCATAAATTGTGGTGACTTTAGTGTAGTTATTATCTTCGAATAAAATTATCATTTCTGTTTATCTCATGGCCTGTTTCATTCAGTTGCCTACTGTGCTTTACTGTTGCAATTCTTTCTATGTATGGTCCAAGTTTCATTGAGCTATATTACTTAAGTTTTGCACACAAATGTATTACAGCATCTCTCTGAACTTTTAAAATGTGACAAGCATTTTGCATGCCAGTTTCATCAAAAATTAGAATATATTTATCCTTCTGAGTCTGACAATAGTCAAAATCGATATGAAAATGTTATTGATATTAAAAACTTGGTGACTGGCAGTAGGATACCATGTGTGTTTTTTTTAACTCTATTAACTCAGTGACAGTTTAAAGGATTATGAATGTTTCTGGGGCACGTGCAGATGTGCAGCTTGTTGAACTTGAGACAGAGTAACAGGAAATGCCTCAGGCATGCAGGTCAGTGACTGGTGGATGGGGCGGAGGTATGAGTGGCACAAGATTCCTGGAAGGTCGGCCCGGAACCCAGAGGAGGTGGCAGCCACAACACTACTGCTTGTGGCTTACATCCAGCCAGAGGGCAGTACAGCACTTGTGCGGGATTTAGGGGTGCCTTTCCGTGTTTTATGACTTCTTTTGAAGGTAGCATCTGCTACTTGTAGAAAGGACAGCCACAGGAAACACTGTCCAGCCTTCCAGTGGTCTTCTCTAAATTTTGTGAACCCCATTGCAAGGCTGTGGACATTGGCGGGAGAATGTGTGGTTGGTGTAAAGATGTGTGATGTCAGATCAAAGTGCTAAAATCAATGCTTTTTGGTAGTAGAGAGAGTTTCATGTTGTCATCGGAAGCTGAAAAAGACACACTATTTTTGGCAGGGTTCTCCCTTGGAGGAAATCTTTGTGATTGGACTGCCGTGGTTCATAATTTTGTGATGGCAGCTTTTGGTGGCAAGGAATGGGCAGGGTGTGAGTGAGTGCCATGAGGGAGGCAGATCAGGATAGGTTGCATGTATTCACATCAAATTCATGTTGGGATGTCTTGGTGTCCTGATTGACTTGGCATAGCAGCACAGTAGAGGCTGCTGCACCTTGGAGTACTGCTAAGATGCTGATGACTCCACCTTTGCGATGAGGCCAGCACGGCTGCAGCGCAAGCTCGGCACAGCACAGTCACACTTAACAGTAAGCATACATAAATCACTGCATGGTAGAGTAGTCAACACTTGAGAAATCCAACATGATTGCCTGTCTCATCTCCTTTTGCACTGCTTGTAAGTGTGTGGACTTCTGGGTTTTAGTTACTGTTCCGATCGAGAATTACAGGATTAAACAGTTATCGCTGAACTTTGGGAGCGAGTAAATTCTGAAGAGGCCAAGAAGTAACTAACTGATATGGGAGAGACACTGCTTTTCATTTAATCTTCATGCAAATTTGAATATATATGATTGTCAAAGGTTTTTGAATATTCACGTTATATGTTGATCCCATAAATGTGTTTGTGAATAAATGTGAGTACTGAATTTAATCATTGTTTCTGTTCGATCCCTTCAGTTACTTTAAGTTGTAGCTTTTAATCTATATCCAGGGAGATATTAGCAGTCATTTGAAAACCATAACCAACTTACTACTCCAGTCAGATAGCGTTAGTCAAAGTAAAATTTTGTGCAAATTCCCCAATTTAAGAACTATGTGTAGGGCCTTAATTTTCATGTTATTTATTTAACTTTGTGCATAAAAATTTAGGGATTTGTTCTTAAGGGGGTGGCCTACCCACAATTAGTTTTGGAAGATTAAGGGGAATTCTACACCATGGGATTTTGCATTTTGACAGTGTCATCCTACTTAGTAGTCTGTTCAGCCCTGCAAGAAGCACAGTTCTCTGGCAGTTACTACCTTGTCCTCAGACATCCCTGCCAGGGGACTCACAACACTTTTGTAAGTATGTGTTAGGCCAACATAGGCCCTCAGCCCTTGCAGCACTACTTCCCTTTCTGTGCTGCAAGCCCATCCTTCTACTATTCTTTTCTGCCTTTGCCTTTCCATTTGATGGTTTTCTTGGTGCCAACCACACTTGGATTTGGTTTCTGATTTTGGACATTCATTTTTCGCTCCTCCCTGCACCCCATTTATCTCTTCCAGCCCTGTATACACCTTTTCATCCTAAACTGCATGGTCCCTACTGTTGGTTTTGAGATATCACACCTCTTCCAAATTTTACAGAAGTGGGATCATGCAAGGAAGGTTGCCCAACGTGGTGTATATTTCACCTTTGTGCATTTCTGTCTTTGCATCCTTCGTATCTGGCAGCGGTAGCATGCCCAAAACTGAACATGGGTGGGGTGGGGGTCATCAAGTACCTGCATGCTGATAACCCCATGACCAAGCACTGTATATGCTATTGGTGTCTGAGCTGGAACCACTGCACAGAATCCAAAAAGGAGCATGTGTCCATTATGGCTGGGGTACATGATCTCCAGGCAACTGATTACTGGCTAGGCAACCATTGCTGTGGAATGAGTAGAGGGCCTGTCAGAGTTGGTGGATGACTTGTGTATGAAGCAGATTAAGCGTTCTTCCACTGGTGGCCGCATGGCTCCAGCAGTCTCTTCTGAAAGAAAAGATTCTTTCAATGCAGGGAGATAGGACCCCAAAATGCTACCTTCTTTGACTACCCCTTGGGAGGAATGCAAGTCTGAGAGATAAGGGGAGAAATACTTCCCCCAAATACTTAGTTTGCTCTAAGACTGATGGGGATACTGTTTTGGCCATAAAAACATTATTCTTTGTTGAACACCTTGAAGAAAGGTTTGAGGAAGTAGCAGCGATTACAGAAATGAAGAGTGGCTCAGTCCTGATTAAAATGGCATCCCTTGCCCAGTCATGAGTGCTGCTTGTCTGTAACAAGCTGGGTTGCATTTCTGTAACTACCACCTCCTATAACTATCTTAATGTGGTACAGGGTGATCTTTCACTGCAACCTTCTTTTACAGACCGAGGACAAGTTACATGCCAGTTTGAAGCAATGGGGCACACATTATGTCTGTTGTGTCCAACGGGGACCAAAGGTCATTAGTGTTGCTAATGGGGCCTTCATCTTGACCTTTGAAGGCCCGAAAAGGTCAAGGTGATGGTTATCAATGTAGTGTGAAACTGTAAGTACCCCAACCCACGTGGTGTTTCAAATGCATGAGATTCAGGCACATCTTCTCATTGTAATGCCTGTCCTTTCTGTAGGGATTGCAGATATCAGTTGCACACAAACGTTTCATATGCCCTCCCTCGTCTGTGTCAGTTCTGGAGAGCACATTCTCCCTGTTCAGTGGAAAGCAACATTCCCCCTGTTCACTGGACTGCACCATCTTCCAACAAGAAAAGAAAATACAAGATCCTTGACCAACTGACATATCAAGAGGCCAAGAAGAAATAAGATCATTTGCATCTTCCATCTTTGGAGATGAGGGTACCAGAACCAGACCAGTAGCCGCTGTCAATTGTTGGAAGCTTGAAACACAGAATAGTGTATCCTGGTTTCTCTGAACAAACTGTGGGCAGTAAAGTGAACCACAACCATGTCGCAATCTTCCCTTCGTGCTTCTCGCAGGGAATCCACCATTCTGTTAGCTTCGCATTGACCACAATTGGCTGACAAATGGCCACATTCTGTAGTGTGAAAATCCACACCGTTGTCAGTAAGGTGTCTTCTGATGGTGGCCAACATTCTGCTGGACTACTCCAACTTGGCCACATTATGGTGAAATCTTAAACTTACTGGCATGATGCCTCTGATGCTATCAGACAATGTCAAAGTGGCTGATCTGGTTTTATGTTTTACTTGTGAAGGTGGTTTCTACTCCTTTCTGTGAGGTAGGATATCTTGGCCTCACTGACAGCTTGAGGGACTGCTCTGACCCAGAGGACCCGCAACTGCCCTTGCTTGGTGGTCCAACCTGTCTCATGCCTTTCCCACGTATTTGTTGTTCTTGTTCTTTTACATTTGTCATTTTTAGCATCTTGTTGTTGTTCTTCTTCTCTGTCCCGAATTTTATCAACTTGTCCATACTGCCGGTTTTCTTGTAGTAACAGAGGCTGAAGAAACACTTGTCAGATGCAAAGGGTGTTTCTCGCACGGCCTAACATGTTCCAGGTGTCTCCAGGTGCTTTGTGGGCTGAGTAACACACTCCTCTCTCATTTCTACCTGCTTTTTTCTTGGTTGCAGTTGGGTAGTCTGCATTTGTCTTCTGTGTCCTTTCTCTCCGAGAACTATTCCCAGCGTAGTGCATATAGGACAGAGAGGCTGATGACCTTGTAGTTTGGTCCCTTTAACCCCATCATTCCAATTCAATACCTCAAGCATTATCTGCATATTGTAGAAACTGTGCTAGTCCTGAGATGGTAGCAGGAAGGGTCTTGTTTACTCAGGAGTTCATAGCTTATGGATGCCCCATGATACGGAGTTAGAGGTGGTAGCTGTGCAGATTTTGATAGCTACTGATATCAGCTTCTGTAGTACTTTCTTACCTCCAGACAGGGAAATAGTGCATTCTGAGATGATCTAATTGATGCAGCAACTCACTCCTCCCCCCTTCTTACCTCCTGTGCATAATCCCCTGTGAGGAAGTGTCGTATAGTCCGGAATGCGTCTCCTGATTTCTGTTTTGGAATAGTTATCTCACAGATGGATACTCTCATCTTTCAGGCATTCAGACATGCAAATGGTAGGTCGAAGAGTCACATAATTAACATTTTAATCAACCCTAGACTCATCATACAACTTGACTCCAGTCTCAAATTCAATTGACAGTCATAAGATTCAACATGTGATTATGAACTGCAAATACTACATGTTCCTGGTTTTCATTCTTATCTGGCTTACTGGTGAACTAGCCTCACAGCAGTGACATAGTAGCATCAACCCAACTTCTAAACCAGCTAAAAAGCCAAATTTCAAAAAACCAACTTCCATTGACAGCCGCAGACCAGTCAGTCTAACTTACTATGGAGATTGATCAAGAGCAACTATGCTGAATGCTTGAGACGTGTGACATTTAATCCACCCATCAGTCTGGTTTCTGGGACCGTTAGTCCACAACTTAGTCTGACTGGAAACACCAACGTGGCAGACTTTCACCAAGCACCAGTACCTGATCACCACCTTCCTAGACTTGCAGCATAAAGCATTCAGTACCGCTTGGCATCACAATATCTTGATCATGCTCCATGGTTGGATTTTTTGGTGTGCTTTATCAATTTTTCCCAGGAACTTTTTGTCACCACAATTTTTCGAATTAGCATCAGTATGTGTCTCGGCTCTCTGCAGGTCTAGGGTAACAGCATGTCTCATGTTTCAGTGTTGTTGTCCTTTTCATTAAAGTCATTGATGGGCTCCATGGCTTGTGCTTATTTCTGCTCTTTATGTTGGCAACTTTTGCATTTGGTACAGCTCTCAGCCTGTGTCCTTACCTGCACTTCAACTTCTGGCAGCCATGCCTGGGCCTTTCGCCACGGCTTGCAGTTTTCATCTACGAAAATGTGGGTTGTGAATTTTGGTTGCTACACGATGGTCCATCGGAGATCATCTGGGGAACCAATGCCTCAAAGTAGCTGCAGTGTCCAATTTTTTGGTCTCCTGTTTGATAGTAAACTGGTGTTTACCTTACACTCTTTAGTTGCAAGACAAAGCTTAGTGCTCTGCTCTTCCTTAGCTATACCTCTTAGGGTATGGATTCCACCACTCCCCTGCACTTCAGTAGGGTACTGGTCTCGTCACACCTAGACTACAGATGCCAGATATGTGGTTGCCAGACATGTGGTTCAGCAGCACCATCAGCTTTGCAACTGTTAGCTTCAGTTCATCATTGTGGGATAAAGCTAGCCATCAGCTCCTATCGTATGAGTCCTGTTGACAGTCTTCCGATGGAAGCCAGGACCGTACCTCTGCTCTACATCAAAAACTGCTAAACAGTTACACAACTACCAGCCACCAAGTCCCTAGCCATCCAAACTATGTCTTTTTTGTAGTTCATAGTGTCAACCCTGGCAGTCAACCCAGGCAGCTTTCAAATTTGAATGCATTTGCATAGGGACATCTAGTCCCCTCCTTGCGTGGGTGACCCCATATGCTTCCCCCTTATCTGTATCCAGGCCACAGATCCAGATAGACCTGTTCCAAGGGCCTTAAATGTCTATTGCACTTGTTATTTTCCATGACTGCCAGCCCTCCTTGAATACCAAGATGCTGAAATAATTTTACTGATGGCTCCAAAAATGCACAAAAGACAGGATATACTTTCACAAATGCTGAAGACCAGGAAAAATATTCTTTAACAGAATCCTGTAGTGTCTCGACCACAGAACTGGTGGCTGTGGCTAAACCGCTGTGTTTCATCAAGAAGAAAACTTGTAATTGATTTTTCGTGTGCAGTTATTATGAGCAGTCTAAAGGTTATTGATTGATGCTGGCCTCACAAACCAGCACTGTATGCTATCCATGATCTTTTTTATAATCTCAACCACACTGCATGCCCAGTCATTTTCCTCTGGATCTTGAATTATATTTTAATATCAGGGAAAGAGCTAACTGATTAGTTAAGCAGGGAAGTGATCACACAGTCAACATTGGGTATGAGGATACCAGGCATTGGTTTGCAGGTGCTCATGGAACTTACAATCCATCGCTGATGAAGGAAAATGGTAGGTTGCTGCTTCCTCCCAACAAACTGTGTGTCGTGAAGGAGACCACTGCTATGTGGTGTTTCTTTTTCTATTTGTCTTTTGCTTGCTTCACACTGGCCTTACCCATCTGACTCCCCATTTTTATCCAGTGCCAATATTCCCTCTCCAATGTAACTAGTGCTTCAGTCTCACTGCATGCCCTCCTCAAACTCCTTTGATGATCGCAGGGTCTTATGCACCCCTCATCCTCATAGGCTGACAATTAAAGGACAGATTTTATGTTTTTCCCAAGAGAGTGGGTTTCTCCCCAGCTTTAATGTTTCAACCGTACTTGCACCCAGCTTATTAACCTGGTTGTTCACCTTTTCCTTTTAATGTTTTAACCGTACTTGCACCCAGCTTATTAACCTGGTTGTTCACCTTTTCCTTACTGTTTGTTAGCTTTCACATCCTGTTCTGATATTTGCTATGTTTTTAACTCTTACCCACTTATACTCACTTTGACCTCCCCTTCATCTACTTAGAAGTTATTTTTTATTGCATCACTATTGTACACACATCTTGTGTCAGCTAAGGCTCCGATGGAGAGGAGGCTCAACTTTTCGCGGCAGATTAGCCTGAGGGTCCCCCATCTGCCTCTGACATACACACTGGCCCAATCTAGCCACCCTTTATATATTTCCTGTAATTGCTTTTAACTATGAGTGTAGTGTTCCAGCCTATCATCTTCCATATCCCATAGTAATTCACTTTGTCAGCTTTTATATACAGTTAGCAAACATGTCCCCTGTGGTTTTGTTCTGCGATCGAGGTGTTGTACACATCATCGTTTTGTCCCTTAATTCTTCATACAACAACCAACCAACATTTGCACCTCTTTACCTGAATTTTTCCTGCTAGCTAGACAAGTAATTAGCTGTACATTTCTTTATACATTTGCTGAACAAAAATACTTTTTTCCTTTCATTATATTTAATTCAACTTGTGTAATCATTGAAGCTATAGTTGCCATGTGATTACTTATTTCTTCTTTTACACTACTTGTTTCAGAGTTCAGGTTTGTTTATTGTTAAAAATGTAGGGATATTACCATGTTAATTAATTTCTCTAACTGTTTGAAATAACTTTAGTGCATCATTTTTACTTCAAGGGTTATCCAGGAGGTAACCATATTCATGTAGAATGGAAAGATGGACAGCTGGGATGACGAGAAAGTGGCACTGCTTCTTTTTGACCTACAGAGCCCACAAAATGTTTAAAAGTGAATTGACAGATATTCAGGATTATGACAGAAATGGCTCTTCAATGAACTAGTACAGATAATTAATGAAAAAATTGCGAAAAATGCATTTCTTGTTATGGCAATTGTCAGATAACTTTCCACATATTTCTTGGAGTTTTGCGCACGAGGTTCTGTAAAAAATTAGGGTACCACACATTTGGTGCTTGTTTGTCTCCAAAACTCCTTTCTGAGAAACTCAAAACTCAGCTTTGGACTTGTTTTTCATTATGTTATGGAAGGAGAGGGACTACTGAGCAGAATGGGACATGGTATTCCTGTCCAAATTTTCTTTGAGGGATTCTAGTACTTTGATAGTTGGCATGTGTCGTCATTGAAAACAACAGTAACAATTTGTCCATTACCTTTCATAGTTGCACTCCCTGTTGTTAATGTACATTCTGAGTTGATCTGGCAGAGTTTCATGACAGGAGTACATACAAACACTTTATCCATTGGCCCTAGTGTCTCTCTTTCAATGTGCGTTCCATTTAGAACTGAAGTTTTTACTAGTACATGTTTTTTAAACAGCTACCACTTCCAGGTCTGGAAAAATATATACAATTTTATGTGCAATATACAGTCTGTTTTAGTATCTAGTTAATGATTAAAATGTGTAAATCAGAAATAAATAATTCTCAATAACCTGCTGCATGGGTAGTACCACTGTTAAGAAGTCTGAAATCTTATAACATCCATCCTGGTAGTTGAGTGATACTAGATTCCACTTTTCTCTATCTGACCTATAACGGCATTTTTTACCTATTCCCCTTACTAAGCTATGCAAAATAAAAACAGTAACTCAGTGAATACACAGCAAACTTTCTTTAAAGACCTTTTGGTGAAATATTCGTTTTGATTTCCATGTAACTGGAAGTGTTGAACATTTATTTACTGTCTTTATTTATTTATTAATTTTAATGTCTTTTATTATTTTATATGCCTTATTTACTTAATATTGTTGGATCATTGTAACGAAATACATTTTTATGTTATTTCAAGAAATAAACTTAATTTTTCTCAATATTTGTAGCTTTTTAAATAATTTATTAAAGTTAAAAATGCGTATAAAAATATGCTGTGTAAGTGCTGCTGAAATTTATTCAGTTTTCTAAATTAATAAAATACATAATTCTTTTTAGTTTGCTGTTTGGTGGATCAATACCCCATTTTTTCTATAAAGGACTGGATGGATTTATACCATATGGAACATCACATCGTTCACTTAAGCAGCTTGCAGTGGAGCGTTTCATATTTATGCCTCTGTACCAAGCCTTTTCCTTGTACATGCTTGCAAGGCTAGAGGTATATCATTTCTCTCATTTTGTAAATTTAAATGGAAAGAATTTTATTTGTCAGTACTATAACTTTTTTTATGTATTGTATAAGTGTTCAAGCAATAAATTGTCTGTAGTGACTTGCTCTAGGTTAGTATTGAAGGTAATTAATAAGTAAAAGCCATTAGCTGGGATGTCAAGGCAAAAGATTGAATATTTTGTCTTGCGGGGTTTACGAGCCAGTTCTTTCTGCAGGGATTAAAAAAAAAAAAAAAAAAAAAAACTGAGGACAGGACAATGAATGAGCAAAGAATTACTTTCAAGTTCTGTTTTAAGGTTGGCAAGATACCAAAAGAAATGCCTGCAATGCTGGTACGTGTTTATTGGGACCAAGTACTGTCCATGAAGGGTACAGTGGTTCACCAGTTTTCGAGGCGGCCGGGAAATTGTTTCTGACAATCCCTGTAGCGGGCGACCGGCGACCACTGTCAGGTGACAAAAGCATTGTGAAAGTGAGGACGTTAATCATGAATGACAGTCAGTTAACTGTGCGCATGATAGCAGATGAACTGCAGATGAACCGTGAATCCGTGTGAGAAATCCTTACCCAGGAGTTAGGGAAGAGGAAAAATGTATTGTCATCTTGTGTCACATCAGTTGACTGACGATCTGAAGCAGGCACGTTTAGAGGCTTCACAGGATTTTGTCGAAACGGTGGATGCAACACCCAGTTTCTTGAACCGTATTGTCACTGAGGATGAAACCTGGTGTCTCTGGTACGACCCTGAAGTGAAATGGCAAAGCATGGAGCTTCTCCGACATCACCTCATCGGAAAAAGATCAAAGCCAAAAAATCACACATCAAAACGATGCACATCATCTTTTTTGATAGTCAAGGCATTATCCACGAGGAATTCCAACCTGAGGGAATGGCGTTGAGGGTATGACCGCAGTATGCACAACAAAGTCTCTGGCAAAAAAAAGGGGTGGTGGAACTTAAACATCCACCATACTTACTGCATCTCAATCCTCCAGTCTTCTTCCTATTCCCTCGACTCAAACTCGCTTTGAAAGGAAAGAGATTTGACGACATTCCTGACATAAAACAAAACATGTTGGAGCTTTTGAACACCATCCCAAAGGAAGACTTTGTGCAAAGTTTCCAGGACATGTATCACAGAGCTCAGCGGTGCGTAGTTATGGGAGGTGACTATCTCGAAGGATAGTAAGGTAACTGTAGTTCATAGTTCATCTACATAACTTTATTGTCAGAGGTTGTATTTAGTTATGGCATCCAGATACATGAGACACTGAAAATCGGTAACAAAGTAAAGTTCTTTTTTCTTCTGGTGGCAGTGTGTTGAACAGTTTTACTCCGAGGTATGTATAGATATTGTGAGTCTTACTTAATCTTGCATACGCTTGGATTATCTTTTCTTTGAGTTGTGTATTGTGACAATGAAATGATTGCCTTCATTTGTAGCTCTTTTGATTTTCTTTCGTGTAGACTAGGCAAATGTCATGATGCCCAGTTTCTTGATAAACGGCCTGCAAAATATATTGCTTTTGAAAATACCTGCTACACATATGATAGCCTTTTTCTGCCATGTAAAAACTATTTTCACCCCAGTGGAGCTGCCTCAAAGCAGTATGCAGCATGTTATGTAGCTATGAAAAAATTCATAACAGGGCTGAGCATAATGTTTTCACTTGCACAAGCTCTAAATTTATGTAACAGCTATACAACTCTAGATAATTTACTGCACATAGAATCTGTGAAGAGGTTCAAAGGTAATTTGGAATCCAAGTATACCAGAGGTTAACATAGATACATTGTTGTTGGTGTTGCATAAACTAAAAATTATGTTTTCAGTTTTCTTCTGGTTTAAAGTTAGTCACTGTCTTTAAACCAGATACTAGAAATTCTTAGGTTGGCTTAAATTTTTTTCTTTAGGTCCTGTATCTCGTTTCCAGTCGCAATGAAAGTGGTATCATTAGCATATAGAACAGAATTTCATCACATGGGACTAGATAGGTCATTGAAATAGATTACAAACAATAAGGATCCCAGTATCCTGTATCTTGAATGCCATAGCACCTTTATCTATTAGAATCGAATGACTCACAGAGGCAGATGCCTTGCTCAGGTCAATCAGTAAGGCATCAGCAGATGATTATGGTTCAAAGGCACTGAATATTATTGAAAAAACATTTTCAACAGCTTTCAGTATAAATAATTTTCCTTGAAGCCATACTGAGGGTTTGCAGGTGAAATGTTTGTAAATTTGTTGGTACATGCAATGTTCTGCTATGTACATTTGAAAGTATTGGTACAAGAGAAATAGGATGATAGTTATCAACACATGACTTGGTTTCCTTTCTTATCCAGAGGGACAACTTATTTTACCTTTGAGAAAGATGCAAAAGAACAACTCATGGAAATCCAGTTCATTAGCACACAATGTGGCTGTAGTATATTGTCCACCATCCTTTTAATAACAAAATTTGACATGCTATAAAAGTCTTCTGATTTTGAGTTGCTCAGTTTTTCTATAGCTACTGCAAGGTCAGTGACAGCAATTTGTGCCCATTTGAATGAAGGTGTGTTGTGTGATAGGAATAACTTTTTTTCCCCCCCTAGATGTTTGTTAATACCTGATTTATAGTTGCCATTTGTTGAGCTGGGTGTCCTTTGTAACCAGATTTAATGAAGAAGTTACTCATTTCATTGGGTGTGATATTGGTATTATCAATATTAGTATTGTAACAAGTTGTTCTATTTGTATTACCCAGTTCTGATTTGATACCTCTCCAAGCAGCCTTGCATTTGTTTTGTGATTGCTGAATGTAGTTATCATTTTTCTGTTTTATAATTTCTGATCTCAACCTCTTCTTGGGTTAAAGATACTGAAGTCTATCTTCTTCACTGTTTTTTGATCTGTTATTGAGATTGATGACCTGTGTTCTTAATTTTTTGATCTGAGGTGTGAACCATTGGTGTAAACTTGTATGATTACTTTTGCTTGGTTTCCCCTGATGTCTTTTTAATATTTTAGGACAGCATTGGTTAAACTATTACTCATGTATTATTCAGATACCATAAACATCATTCACATACAGTCATTTTTCCTACTATTTTTGTTTAAGTACATCTCTCCTACTAATGTTTTTGTTGAAGTATCTCTTATTTCATCAATTTTTTATATCTATGGGGCAGTCAAATGAAAACAATACAATGGAAAAAATAAGTAAACTATTTATTATTTCAAAAGTAATCACCATAATTGGTAATAAATTAATCCCACTGTGAGACCAGATAGTTAATGCCTTAATGGGAAAATGCTTGTGGTTACCTGTGGAACCATGATCATACCAAAGCATGTCCTCTTCATCCAGAACAAATCAATGGCCGAGAGTGTCTTTCTTCAGGGCTCTAAAAATATGGAAATCACATGGGGAGACATCAGAACTCTATGGAGGGTATGTAAGGGCTTCCCAGTGAAACTTCTGCAGCGTAGTCGAAATGTGGGTGAGCCCACATATTGCCAAGATTGTTTTGACTACACTACAGAAGTTTCACTGGAAAGCCCTTACACATCCTCCATATAGTTCTGATCTTTACCCAAGCAATTTCCATACTTTTCGAAACCTGAAGAAAGACATTTGTGGTGTACAGTTTGCTATGGATGAAGAGGTGCTTGCCTGGGCAAAATTAGGGTTGCGACTCATCCGATTTTCAGTGAGATTGTCCTAGAATTTAAAGTACTGTCCAGGATCCCAGGTAAGGGGACTTAGGACACACTTTTATCCCATCTTGTGCCAAATTGCAAAGGACGAGAGAGAATGATGTGTCAATTTTCTCCGCCAGTATCTGTATGTGATTCAGTACATACATTTGCCTTTTAAATGAGGGATTATTGGGTAGTTAAGTTGCCAGCACATTTCACATCCAATTTGAGTGTTTTAGAATCAGAAAGATTTGGTGTTTGGAAAAGATGTTTTGTCCTTCCTGTAATAATGAACACAGTTCCAAGTTTGTCTGTTCCTAAGAAGGAAGTTATAAGGTATATGGCTTTCAACAGAGACTGGTTAGGAAAAAAAAAGTATTTTTCCACATGGTTGGCAAAAGAAAATGATGTCACAGCAAAGTGTGTAGTTTGCCCCGCCTTGTTTTCAGTAAAATTTGAAGGAAGAAAAGCTGTAGTGGACCATCAGAAGACAAAATACACATACTGGTGCAACAGCAGTGTTGTAAAAATAAAACAATTACAACATTCTTTGTGAAGAAACATATGTTTGAAGAAGACACCGTGTATATGGTGTAGTTGCATTTGTTCATCACAGTGTAAAACTTGGCCTAGATACAAGTCATTGGATTGCCAAAAGATATTGCTTCATTCCTTATTTCCAGGCACTAATATTGCATCTAAAATTTCATGTGGAAAAACCAAGGCAGTGACTATCTCAGTCAAGATGTTGCCACAAGAGATTTTCATAAAGTTTTTTGTTTTTCTGTCTCCTCAGATGCTTAACACTGAGGAAATATAAAAATTTTTCCTTGTGCAGTCCATTACTTTGATGTTAATCATGGTATACATCAGAGACTGCTAGATTTTTATGAGTACTCCAAAGAAACCCACAAAGACATTCCCTATGCAGTAAAGAACTTTAAAGACTCTAATAGCTTTAATCTGAATCAAGGAAGTACACACAGTGCTGACAATGCCCCAGTGAATTATTGCAAAAAAATGTGGATTTTGTCTTGCTGAAAAACTAAACGCTATCCAGTTTGAGTGCCAATTGCAACGGCTATGTCATAAATAATACTGTAAAGCATGATCTTAAAACATTTCATTATGATGTAGAGGAATTAGTTCTCAAAACCTACCATGAACTTATTTTCTTTCACTTACTGAGAGAATTTCCAGAGTTTGTGGAGAAAGTTTAAGGAAATATTGAGACACGTCCATACAAGGTGACTCTCAATACTTCCCACAATTGAAGAATTGTTTACTGCAGGCCTGCCATCAAGTCATATTTTATTTCAGAGGGTGAGAAAAATTGTTCAAGGTTGAATTGGCCGTTTAAGACATGATGCTGAAGAAACTGAACATTCACTTCATGAATGCTATCTACATTTTATGCAGAATATTTTGCCAGTTTTAAACTGCTCTTAGAAAACTGGAAAACAGCTCAGTTACTTCTGTTGTGTTGCACAGAATACTAAGGGACCATAAAAGTAAACTAAAAATCAGGGGAAAAGATACATTCTTAGGAAAGAAAGTTTATGAAATCCTAGAGGAAATACCAGAATCACATCAGCTAAGTTTTGAAAATGATGCACAATCTTTATTGTCTCATTGCATTGATTATTTGTCCCAGAACTATGACTTTTCTGAGAACAGTGTGCTCTGTCTCACAATTTTTTCCCTTAAAAAACAAGATTTTCATCTGCAGTGATAGTATATTTTGAAGACAACCAACAAACTGAATCTCAGACTGGGTGAAGATCAGTTATACAATGATTTGTGGAATGCATATGCTGGACGTGACAAATGTAAAGTAGAAGACCAGATTTTGGTAGATTTCTTCAAGCAGCAGACCACAGTTGACATTTCCTTTTAACAATTGCTTAGGCTTATATCATACATATTTTCAGTTCCTGCCAGTCACTCATTTGCTGAAAGAATCTTGAGTACGATGAAAAACCAGTGGTCAGAAGAAAGAAAATCAGATATCCATGCCCACAGTGAAAAGAGAACTTCAAATAAAAGTGAACTACTCTCAAATTTAAAAGTGACCTTATCTGAAAGTTGTCATGAATTCTTGAACTTTCTGAAAAGGAGGGGGTTGGGGGATGGTGAAGAACTGCTGAAAGCAGTAAAGAACAATGAAAAATATGCATTCAAAAATAAAAAACAGTGATCGTGTTACTGCTGGTCATTTCTCAAAATTTTTTCCTCGGTCTTTTTCATCTGAACTTTGAATTGAACTTATTATATTGCATGTGAATGTTCTTTTGAAAATTCATTTCATGCTTAAATGGCAAATCTATATATCGTGAACAAGAATGAAAAGGAGGAATAGCTTTTTTTTTTTTTTTAAAAATTTTAGTGTTAACACAATTTTAAAAATAAATTTTCACATGTTTAGAAATTACAGGTACAACAAATTGGATATATTACTCATGATATTTGTTGTAAACTATTAGCATATGCTTCATTCTGTATGTTTGAGATGTTGTCCAGCTCAGGGTTTTTTGGAAGGTGGCATCCCTAGGTACAGTCATGGTTCTGTAGGCAACCACAAACTTTTTCCATGAAGGCACTGACCATCTAATCTCATAGGTGATAATTGTATTAAAAGTTATGGTAAACACTTAATTTTTTCCAATATGTCTCATTTTCATTTGATGTCCACTATGCTTCTTAATTCAGACTTCAAGAAAAATATAATGATTCCAATTCCAAAGAAAGCAAGTGCTGACAGGTGTGAAAATTACTACACTATCAGTTTAATAAGTCATGGTTGCAAAATACTAACACAAATTCTTTACAAACAAATGGAAAAACTGGTAGAAGCCAACCTCGGGGAAGATCAGTTTGGATTCCATAGAAATGTCGGAGCACGCGAGGCAATATTGACCCTACGACTTATCTTAGAAGATAGGTTAAGGAAAGGCAAACTTACAATGTTGACTGGAATTCTGAAGGTGGCAGGTGTAAAATACAGGGAGCAAAAGGCTATTTACAACTTGTACAGAAACCAGATTGCAGTTACAAGAGTCAAGGGGCACGAAGGGGAAGCGTTGTTTGAGAAGGGATTGAGATACGGTTGTAGCCTATCCCCAATGTTATTCAGTCTTTATATTGAGCAAGCAGTAAAGCAAACAAAAGAAAAATTTGGAGTAGGAATTGAAATCCATGGAGAAGAAATAAAAACTTCGAAGTTTGCCGATGACATTGTGATTCTATCAGAGACAGCAAAGGACCTGGAAGAGCAGCTGAATGGAGTGGACAGTGTCTTGGAAGGACGATATAAGATAAACATCAACAAAAGCAAAATGATGATAATGGAATGTAGTCAAATTAAATCGGTTGGTGCTGTGGGAATTAGATTAGGAAATGAGACACCTAAAGTAGGAGATGAGCTCTGCTGTTTGGGGGAGCAAAGTAAATGATGATAATCAAAGTAGAGAGGATATAAAATGTAGACTGGCTATGGCAAGGAAAGCGTTTCTGAAGAAGAGAAATTTGTTAACATCAGGTATAGATTTAAGTGACAGGAAGCCTTTTTTGAAAGTATTTGTATGGAAGTGAAACATGGACAATAAACAGTGACAAGAAGAGAATAGAAGCTTTTGAAATGTGGTGCTACAGAAGAATTCTGAAGATCAGATCGGTTGATCATGTAACTAATGAGGAGGTACTGAATGAAATTGGAGAGAAGAGGAATTTGTGGCACAGCTTGACTAGAAGAAGGGATTGGTTGGTAGGATACATTCTGAGGCATGAAGGATCACCAATTTAGTATTTGAGGGAAGCGTGGAGGGTACAAATTGTAGAGGGAGACCAAGAGATGAATACACTAAGCAGATTCAGAAGGATGTAGGTTGCAGTCGTTATTTGGAGATGATGAGGCTTGTACAGGATAGAGTAGCCTCTGGACTGAAGACCACAACCACAACAACATACTTCCTAATAATCTTGAATACCGATTGATTTTTCATTCCAATTATCCTTTAGTTTGGATGATTGTTGTCCTATATCTTACTTTGAGCAAAATATAACAGCTGCAGAATGCTGAATTCATAGGCAGGATAACTAAACTCAGTTTGTGGCTTGCCATCTTGACTTTTGTTTCCTGTTTCCTGCAGGTAATTGTCTGGACATCCTATAGCACATTACCATAGTACATTTAGGCCTGTGTAAATATGGTGTTCTATTATTATACCACCATTAATGTTTGTCTTTTGCAATTTATATTGTATGTAGTCATGTATTTGTTTATTCCATTTGTTACATTTTTAATTATTTATTCACTTCATTTTTGCTTTATCGTAAAATGTTGAAGTTTGTTTACGTGTATTTTTGTTTTCATTTTAATCAATTTTTATACCCATAATTTCTATGGTACAGTCTGTCTGCAGCCTTATCTGGTAGCTCTCAGTCTGTTGTATTTCTTTGGAAGTATTGAATAAAGTGATACAGCCTATCAGCAGCTTTGACCCCTGATGCTGTCAAACAGTATGGGCATCCATAAGCCAACTGCCCTGTCCTTTTGCACCTGCCCCTCATCTGCCCTATAATGAGTGGTTAACCATCAATTCTCTGCAATGTAATAAGTTTTTTGTATCACCTATAAAATTATGACTTGACATGCCTCAAAACTGACCAACTCCTTCTTTATTTAAATGGCAATTTTTAGAGTCTTTCTTCTTTCTGGAAAAGTTTCCGCAGACTCCCCATGTGGGAACTGTATCATACTGTTGTTTATATTTTAGATTCTGAAGTACCTGAATGGCATGGGAAGATGGAGGTTTTCAGCATGAATGTGCTTTTTATTAACACCTTCAAAAACTTGAAAATATCAGACCACAGTGGGAAAATAAGGATTTTCAGTGAGAACATAAATATAGCTACAGAACCCACTTAACTCACAACCAGACTGGCATCTTTCAGACCCACTTAACTCACAACCAGACTGGCACCTTTCAGCCCAACCTAGATCTTGAGCTATGCTACTGATCAGTCTGTCAGCATAACCTTCATTTATTTTGCAACTTTCAGAGACTAAATTTTGAATTTTCAGAACTTAAGATTTAGCATGCAGCTTCCTATAGTTCTTTTCTCCCAAATATAATTCCTATTCTTCACTAGTAATGTATTATTATGTGTTTTTACTTTGTATTTCATTTCTATTTCCTAGGGAAAATCACACAATGAAGCCATGGGGCAGCTACTACGCATCTATGGACCTACCGTCAGAGCCAATTGGATTTGGTTAACAGTAGTGCAGTATCTGAATCTAAGATTAGTACCACCAATGGTAATTCATAAAAACTTATCTCTTTATACAACTAAGTGACAAAATCAATTACAGATAAATACAGTAATGTGATCACATATTGGAATAATACTTCTCCCAAATAACTATAGTTCCCCTCAGATTGAAGCTCTTTCAAATGTTAAAAATTCCCACATATCATTACCTGAAACTGAACAACATTTCTACAGTTTGAATGAAGTAATTTTGTTATTGGTTAATGTTTGTGATGGGAGTGGTGTTGCCAGCTAGAACACAGCATGCAGCATGCTCATGCAGTCGATCTAAATCACTCTGTGTTTGGTTCTCCCATCCATCCTGTCTAACCAGGTCTGTATAGATCTCCACATGTACCTGTAAAACAGGCAACACAGTGAACACAAGGTTCCTCATAAGGAATTGTGGATGGCTGACATACAGCCTCTACCACTCGACACACTTAAATATCAATCACAAAGTTTTTTATTTGAAGTATTGTGCTATTGTAGGTCTATAAGTAGGTCATCTGCAGAGCTATTTGACTAAATAGGTAGCTACCTACATTGACATACAGGGTATCAAAGTGGCATAAAAATGAGACTTGTGCTATGGTATGTGTCCTGAGATGTTTACAATGTTTTAAGTGCATGTGAATACTGAATATCATGTCTTAAAATTTATGCTACAGTGAAAGATTCATTGTGTTAAGATTATTTGTGGTCTGTTCTTGTTCCATGCCAGAGTACACGAAGAGATGTATGGCATGAAAAAACTGTTATAAATGATTCTGTTTAGTCTTTGGTGATGATTTAATGCTGTACTGGCCATTGTTGTGTGTCCCATATTCTTCACTCAGTGATGTTCAGACATTTTACCTGTGCCAGTGGTCAGAATTTTCAGTGAATTGCCACTCTCCAAAACTGTGAAGGTGGAAGATCATTTAATTACAAAATTGATGACCAGTCACAATGATCAAGTACCCTGAAATGTCCACCCAGTTTAAAATGAAATGGCCACATACATATAGCCATGTGAAAAATGGATGCTAGTCTTGAGGCTTAATGGAAGAATTCTGAAGAAATTTAATTTATTCATAAACAAGGTCACTTAGAACACCTTGTTCAATGAATTCTTAAGTATTACCAAGTTTCACTAATAGAAGTTGTAGATATGATTCAAAGAGTGCCTGCCATTTCATCATGGGTTGTTTAGTCCACACATAGTGTCACTGAAATCTCACAAACTACAATGAACACAAATCAATTTTTGACGTATAATGTAATTGGATAGATAAAAGAATCTACTCGCCAAGTGGTGGCAGAACACGAGCATAAAAGGAGGTTATAATTTGCATAATTATAACCTTGTTTTATGTGCCTGTTTTGGCACCACTGGTGAGTAGATTTTTATCTACCCAAGTTCACAAACTCCAGTGGAAGACTACATGGGAAATCCCTGTGCATCATACAGACGTTAAAAATTCTGAAAGCCCACATTCCAACACAAATTAAGAAGTATTACTTTAGCTAACTTTTATTTTACTTAAAAATCATGACTGTAAAATGAAATCTTTTACTCCCATACACCATCTGCAAATGGGATAGGAGGAATGGATGTGGGGGGGGGGGGGGGGAGGAAATGATGATTCCAGTACATTATTACCCTTCACTTGCAGAGGAAATATCAGGAGAATGGAATAGACATTATAATCATATATGTACACACACCAAAAAAGGTTTTGCATCACCCCAGTTCCCACAACTGCTGAAGATAGACGTTGACTGTAGATATTGTATCACAGACACAGTCCCTTTGACTGTTCAGAGATGTCACTAAACCCACCCAGAGATATAAACAACCATACGTGAGCAGCGCCTATTAGATGGAGGGGGTCCAACAGCCAATCAGTTCCAGTCATTTCACTAGGAATTAGGTACACGGCTCATGTTGTCTGTAGTTCAACCATGCCTAGATGGTCAATACCACAGTTTGATTATGACTGCATTGTTACTTTGTGCCAGGAAGGGCTCTCAACAAGCAAAGTGTCCAGGCGTCTAGGAGTGAACCAAAGTGATGTTGTTCGGATGTGGAGGAGATACAGAGAGACAGGAACCGTCAATGACATGCCTCACTCAGGCCGTCCAAGGGCTGCTACTGCAGTGGATGGCCGCTACCTAGGATTATGGTTTGGAGGAACCCTGACAGCAACGCCACCATCTTGAATAATGCTTTTTGTGCAGCCATAGGACGTCGTGCTATGACTCAAATTATGCGCAATAGGCTGCATGATGTGCAACTTCACTCCCGATGTCCATGGCGAGGTCCATCTTTGCAACCACGACACCATGCAGCGCAGTACAGATGGACCCAACAATATGCCGAATGGACCACTCAGGATTGGCATCACGTTCTTTTCACCAGTGAGTGTTGCTATGCCTTCAACCAGACAATCGTCAGAGACGTGTTTGGAGGCAACCTGGTCAGGCTGAACGCCTTAGACACACTGTCCAGTGAGTGCAACAAGGTGGAGGTTCACTGCTGTTTGGGGGTGGCATTATGTTGGGCCAACCTACACTGCTGGTGGTCATGGAAGGCACCATCATGGCTGTACAATACACGACTGCCATCCTCCAACTGATAGTGCAACCGTATCGGCAGCATATTGGCAAAGCATTTGTCTTTATGGATGACAATTTGCGCCCCCATTGCTCACATCTTGTGAATGACTTCCTTCAGGGTAACGACATCACTCGACTAGAGTGGCCAGCATGTTCCCCAGACATGAACCCTATTGAACATGCCTGGGGTAGATTGAAAAGGGCTGTTTATGGACGACGTGACCCACTAACCACTCTGAGGCATCTGCATCAAATCGCCATTGAGGAGTGGGAGAATCTGGACCAACAGTGCCTTGATGAACTTGTGGATAGTATGCCAAGATGAATACAGGCATGCATCTGTGCAACAGGATGTGCTACTGGGTATTAGAAGCACTGGTGTAATAGCAGTCTGGACCACCACCTCTGAAGGTCTCACTGTATGGTGCCACAAAATGCAATGTGTGGTTTTCATGAGCAATAAAAAGGGCAGAAATGATGTTTATGTTGATCTTTATTCCAATTTTCTGTACAGGTTCCAGAACTGTCAGAACTGAGGTGATGCAAAACTTGTTTTTGATGTGTGTATAATGGCTCAGGTGTCGAAAAATATATTCTGGCAATACTGATTTGAATGTCTGTGAATGTGTGATGGTTGGTTGATATAAGTGAGAGTTGTGGTTTCCCTTGTTAGTAGTTGGTTACCCATGGAGATAATTAGTAATAGGTGATGATGGAACTGGATAGGTTAATACTGAATTACACTAACATTTGTAAGTTCAGCGTGATATAATTCATGAGTAGAGGTGATTGATGCGACAGCATGCATATGTTCCAAAACGCCACGAATAAAAACTAGATTTTCCAGTGCTCATAGTTCAGGTGATAAAAAGGTAGGGTCAAATTTTTTGGATAGCCCTTGGGCTTGGGAGTATTTATATACCCAACGGAAGGGTTGTTTTAATATCATTATCGTACAGTGCAGGGTCAAAATATGAATATTACACACTTTTCTTTTTATGTGGTTTATAGTGGGCATGGTGGGACTTATGGAAGCACCATTAGTTCATGGGCAGTTCCTCAGAAAACCCACAAAAAGGGTCTTTTTTACCATGCTTTCACTGTCACCAAAACCCAGCTGAGGATTCCAAGATGGCTATATACAGCAAATGGCTGAAATTTTCATGATATATTCCTAAGGTCCGATCCTGAATGACTTGAAAATTTTCTTGATATCTTTATCTGTTTCCAAGCTATAGGGGTTTAAAGTACTCTACTTCTACCCATAAAATCTGGTACAAGGCAAAATCTTGATAATAAACAACCAAAGCAAATTGCTCAAATTTTAACTGTGTGTTATCTAGGCATTTATCTGGAAGAGACATGTCCCTGTTTTCAAAAATCTTTATTCATTAGTGAGAAATACCCCAAAAACTTGTTTTTTGGGTACCAAAACCCAGCCACATATTCCGAGGCTGCTATGCACAGTAAATGGCTGTATTTTTACTATGTATTCCTAAGATCTTGAGCTCAAACAACCGCGAAAATTTTCTTCGTAGTTGTCTACTTTCGAGATATGGAGGCTGAAAGTTACACCACTTGTATACGTAAAATCTGATGTGAGCCGAGAACATAGTTTATAAAGTGACATAGCACAGAGAAATATGCTGTAAAGTGTCTCCATTATCATCAGGGAACCCCATTTTGTAATACAGAAGCACATGCAAATTTTTTTTTTTTGCACATGAAATGTGGTTTGAGCTACAAAATTAGTTTTGTGTTTTTTTTCATTTGCATATAAGTACACAATCTAAATTTTACTGGCGAATACATTTCTTTTCATAGGAGTTAAATGCTCTACTGCAGCAGGGAAAAGAAGAGAACCAGTGAAAAAATGTTCCTGTTGGAGCACAAAAATTTGAATATGTTCCTGTTTGTTTAAAAGATTCCGACTGAAAAGTGGGGTACCAGTTGCCTCATTCTGCCTTCCCAAAAATTGGTCATGTGAAGATATTCATGCTTTTTTTATGCTGAGAGAGAAGAAGACAGTGGCTGTGGCAAAGAGATGGAAAAGTTATAAATACTGGAAGATAGTAGACAATGTAGAGCGAAAGAGACAAAGGCAGTGTGAGAAGAAGAGGAGACAGACTTAGTGACAGAGCTGTGTTAGACAAAGAGTGAAGGAGACAGTGCCAAGGGGGAGGAATGAAGAGAAAGTGAATTTGGTGAGAGCCATTGATAATGAGAGACAGAGTATGTGACAACAACAATGAGGAAGAGAGAGACAGAGACAGTGGGAAGAGACAGCAAGGAGGGAAGGTGTGAGATATTAGCAGTAAGAGATAGCAAGATGGAGACAGTGACAGCGAGAAGAGACTGTAATAGTGGGTCAGGACCAAGGGGACTGTGGCTTTGGCACAGAAGACAGTGACTGACAGACACAAAGAGATAATGATAGTGAGTTAGGAATATAGAATAAGGCAGCTGCACACCACTTTTAAATCAGTCAAAAAGAAGAAGTTATTAATCTGTGGTGATTTCATTGTTAACTTTCTAAGCAATTCTGATAAGAAAAGTGAACTAGAGGTGGTGTTAACAACGTATAACTTGGAATCAGTGATCAATTTCCCTACACGAATAGCTCAGGAAAGTAGTACTCTAATAGATAATGTATTTGTTCAGCAAGAGGATGTAGAACAAACACATGCTTTCCCTGTGGTAAATGTATGATCTGACCATGATGCACAACTGCTTAACTTACAAAACCTAACGGGGCATACACTTCAGAAACCATTAAATAAAAGTGTGAGGGCACTCAACTCGGTACCTATAGATCACTTCAGGGAAAGTTTAGGAAATGTAAACTGGGAAGATGTGTATAATGAGCATTTACAAAAGATTTTGAGAAAGTAATGTACTCAAGAGTATTTAGCCATTTCAACAGTAATGGGATACTTAAAATCACAGTTCGGATTTCATAAATGCTGTTACACTGAGACAGCAATATACAAAAAGCATTTGATTCTGTGAACCATGACATTATGTTAGAGAAATTGCAATTCTATGGTATAAATGGAACAGCATATGAGTGGTTTAAGTCATATCCACAGAACAGGAAGCAAAAAGTCTCTTTATATGCTTCAAGTGATTCAGAGGAGTTTCCCACTTCATCTTACTGGGGTGACATTATATTAGGTTCCCCAAGGTTTGATCATGGGTCCCCTCCTGTTCTTGATATATGTGAATGACCTCCCTTCTTATGTGAAACAAGATGCTGAACTGACACTGTTTGCTGATGATACAAGCATAATTATTAATCCAGTAAAAGAAAGTCCGATAGAAAATTATACAAATAAGGTCTTTGGAAAAGTCATTAATTGGTTCTGGGTAGTGCATACTAAGTTTTTGGGTGTACATATAGATGAGAATCTTAATTGGAAAAGTCATATTTTGGATCTCCTAAAGCGACTAGGTTCAGCAACTTTTGCAATCAGAATAATTGCAAATTTTGAGGATGTAGAAATTAGTAAGCTAACATACTTTGCATACTTCCACTCTCTGATTTCATATGGAATAATATTCTGGGGCAACTCAACACCTAGGCAAAAGGTATTCACTGCTCAAAAGAAAGTAGGTAGAGTAATGTGTGGGTTTCATAGTCGCACATCTTGTAGGCATCTGTTTAAAAGGTTAGGAATTCTTACAACTGCTTCACAGTACATTTACTCAGTAATGAAATTTTTTCTCAACAACATGGACCAGTTTAAAATCAACAGTGACATTCATGTAACTCTTCAGGCTTTCCCGGCGATCTAATGACATCTTGGGTTGTCGGGTGTTCTGCCGGATATCAGCGTCGTATTGCACGATATTTCAGTCACGTAGCTCGTAACCTTCATCAGGTGCGACCTGAGACTGCTCCTCGAGTGGACCTGGTCCAGTATTTATGCCTATGGCCTTCCCCCTCCACCAACGGCTGCAGGCGCTTCCTCTGTGGTCCGCGCCCATTCCCTGCGACCTGCTGGAGCGTTGCTGCTCCGTTTTCCGTCCGCTGCGGTTCTAGGTGTTCCCTCTGCGGTCCGCACCCACCAACCCCGCTCCTGGGGGTTTCATCTACGGTCTGGGGTACCAAGCGTTCCCCCTGTGGTCCGCGCCCGCTCATCACGACCTGTTGGAGCGTTGCCGCTCCATTTTTCGTCCACTGCGGCTCTGGATGTTCCCTCTGCGGTCCGCGCCCACCAGTCCCACTTCTGGGTGTTCCATCTTCGGTCTGGTGCTCCTGGCAGTCCGTCAGGGGCTCGTTTTCCATCTCCATGCCTCTGGTTCTTCTGTTTGTGCAGTGTTGCAGCTGGCCCCGTTGCTCCTTTAACAATTCCAGATCCGGCAGTGACATTCATGATTACAATACCAGAAAAAAGAAAGACCTACACTATCCTTTACTTAACCTATCTTTGTCACAGAAAGGGGTAAAATATGCTGCTATAAAACTTTTTGATAAATTATCAGATGAAATAAAATGTCTGACAAACAGCAGTAATAGTTTCAAAAACAAATTGAAATCCTACCTCCTTGACAACTCCTATACCATAGATGAATTCTTGAATATGAGTAAATAAATCTGGAGATATAATATATGCATTTTGTGCCATTTAAGGGAATGGGATAGATAATAGAAATATTTAGGTATAAGGAGAAAAAAAACTTGTTTCCTGTGTGCATTTCTTGTGAATTTGACACGTTCCACATCATAATGGTTTTTCCATGCTATTGATCAATGGAACACATAACTAACTAACTAAACAGAAGCATATATGTCTTTTTCTGCTCCAGTAGTAGCATTTTTGTGCTCGTTTACAACATGTCTGCGAACTTATCATTTTTTATACAAGAATTCATATGAATAGCTGAGTAATTGGAATAACATGTTGCTGGACAATGTTTTGCAGATATGGCAGTGGAAAGTATAAATGGTTTCTAGTGACACTGTGTGGATTCTTTAGATTGATAGTAGTACTTAGAGATGGATGCAGGGGTAAATGGCTTAAACATAATTTTTTCATTGTTGTTGCCACCATAGCACTTGCAATCTCGGCACCAGAGCACTGATACTCAAATTCAGGAACCATGGCTCAGCAACCATTTAAACAAGATTTGATTGTAGACTTGTAGCCATACATGATGAGTTATGATAGTCTAAGGTTATTGTGTACGGTTATGCCCACTTTGAGCCTGTTAACATGCCAATTTTCTTTTACATTTTCATCGGCTTTGAGAGCAGATTATGTACCAAATTAATTTGCCTTAACATGACATGTGTAACCTATTCATGAACCATTTATTGTGACAGTCACAGTCACTGTCCTTCATCTGCTTCCAAATGTGCTGGTGGACAGTAGTTTCATTTATTTATATACTTATTCTTTTAAACAATATAAATGAATAAAAAAGTGGCAAAGCATTTTCATCCTCATGCAAAATCAGCACAGCTAACTCTATCTAGCAGTAGATAATAGCTTTACCCGATTTAAATACACCCATTTGGAACCATTAAAGGAAGGACTTGGTATCATAAAACATGTAACCTCCACAATTCTGTCATAAGTCTGAATCCCCTGGCATTTCCACTTTTTTTCCAAATTACTTCTGCTAGGAAGTTGCATTTTGCCCTCAAAAATACACAGTTTTGCAATAACAACCACCCTCTATAAATAATTACTGTTTAAAAAGATGATAAACTAAACAGCAGTATATATCTGGTATTTAATGTTGTGCTTAGTACCTTTCACTGATAGAAATTATCAATTGAAGCTGATTGAGATTCTTTTCTTTGCAGTTGAGAGTGCTTTTCGCAAATTTGATAGGATTTTTCTGGATCATATATCTGGCAAAGAGGAGGCAAGCAAGAGAAAGGAAAGGAAATAAGCAATGAGAGGACCGTCTTCAGTGCAGCAAACTATTGCACGGAGAAAGTGAAAGTAACGATAATGAAGTACTGTTGTAACATTAAAACCTGTTACATTCGTGTTTAGTGAATTGTGAATTTCCTCACATTCCTTGTACAGGGAGTCCTGAAATTGTTATTTTGTTATGTTTTCACAGTATTTTTTTTAAGACAAATATGTTATATCTTATTTTTATAACTGCTTAACTTGGAGGGTAAAAATAAAATTTTGTTTGCTGTATCTAATTTTGTCAAATTATACAATTATTACTCTTTTTCTGTTGGGCATAATAGACCTGCAGTATTCAACAAATAATTATACACCGTAGAATTACTACTTTGGAACAAAAAATAAAGTAAGCTTAATAAGTTCACAGCAAAATTTTGTTGTGTTAAATGGGATTCACAGTAAGGAAGTATTCCAAGCATCTACTTCTACTGCAAACATACGATGAATTAGTATCCATTTATTTCTCATGAGTGTACATTACTTTCAACTTAAGTTGTAAGTGTAGCAAGTGATTTATTTATTTATTTATTCACTTTACTATGGGAAGATGGTAAATACAACAGAATAAATGCACTGATGAAGAGGGCAAAAAGTTCATAAATTTCCTCAGCAGTCACTGGGTTTGTAACTTGAGAGGGACCATTTTTAGATCCAGTCCAGCTGTGCTGTTTGCCTGAATGAATTAGGACGAATGCCAAAACGGTGCCTTTAGTAAGATGCTACTGAAGTTATTCCCCGACATATCTAGAAACTAAAGACAGTGATTTGTGGTGACTTGAATAGGTAATGTAAGTGAAATACTAGGGAAGAAAGATAAAGAAAATACTTTTAAAAGCTCTTTTTAGCTCACACTGTGAGCTTATCAACGTTTCCAGTAATGTTTTTTTTTTTTTTTTTTTTTTTTTTTTTTTTTTTTTTTTTTTTTTTTTTTTTGGGGGGGGGGGGCCTTAACATCCATGGTCATCAGTCCAGTAATGAATTTTCATGCTCACACATGTACTCCAGCCAACAGTATGACAATGATACACACCACGTTCTTTCCACAAGTCATTAGCAAAGTAATTTTTTACTTGTGATATGTTGCATCATCATATGTTCGCTAGGCAGCAGTGTTTTGATTGAGAACTAGGGAGCAGAGGCACAAAGGAAAGGCCACAGAGGAGTTTAATCTTATGTGCCAAGAGTGGCTCTCAATAGGGCTTTTACAGATCACGCATCATTCTATGCTGCCAACCATAGACTGAGTATTTTACTGTTAACAGTAAAGTAATATGACCAACTGATGTTCTAAGATGTTAGGGATGCAATCCACTGTTGCATTTTAACTGTTACCTTTGTAAGTCAGATGAATTCACAGTTGTGAATAATGACCACCATCAGCTGTAGAATGGAATGAAGACAGTGAAAATTTATGTCGGACTGGGACTGGAACATGGATTTCCTGCTTATCACGAGCGGTCACCTTACCATTTGGCTATCCCTATGCTCCTTCCGCACCTATCTACTTTCCCTATGGCTCCTACCCTTGTGACCATCCCCGCTGCAAGACTTGCTGTGTCCAGTCTCCTACCACCACCTATACCAGTCGTCTAACTGGTAATACATACACTATCAAAGGGAGAGCCACTTGTGAAATCACACACGTCATATACCAACTGCTATGTTAACACTGTTTGGCCTTTTACATTGGCATAACTACCACCAAATTATCAGTTAGGATGAATGGGTATAGGCAGAGGGTGTATACTGCCAACACGGAATATGCTGTTACAGAGCGTGCTCTACGATATGACAATCATGACCTCGGTGCCTGTTTCACCACACGTGCCATCGGAATTTTTCCCACATACACCAGTTTCTCAGAACTCAGCAGGTGGGAACTAGTGTTACAACATGTCTTTGGTTCTCACCACCCACCTAGCCATAATTTATGTGTAATTTCTTCTGCCTCAGCATTTCTTCACATAAACTACTGCTTCCTTCACTCTGTTCTAGTTTTCTACATCTTTCATTTTCTTACCTGTCTTATTTTTCACTGCCCCCCACCCTCCTCTGTTACATACAATGCACTTAGGTTTTCACTCTTATCAATTTGTGCACAATGTTTAAACAGGAATCTCTGTCTTGCATATTACCCTGTCTTCCACCTTTAAGCTCTCAGGTTTTCAAATCTCTTTTGGTGCAGTCCCCAACAATCCATCTTTCCTTCTCATCCCATCCACTAAGTCTCCCCGGAGCCGCGGTTCTGGCTGACTTTCCCAAAATCTCTTTTCCTAGACGTCTCCAGTCCTGTTCCTTCACCCATCTTCCTTCCTCTTCCTCACTTCTGACTGAAGAAGGAGCCACTGGCTCCTAAAGCTTGCCAAATTATAATCTTTTGTGCATGTGTGTTTTGCCACTGCTTGGTGAGTAGATTTTTTTATTTATCCAGTTACCTTATTTTGACATAATGTAATGTGTAATGCATAGTTGGCAAGAGCTGCTCCATACTCTGAAATAGTTGCAGTGATTCATATTTTCATTATTTGTAAATAACATCACAATAACAATGGGTTGATTCTTTTAACAAGGCCACAATCAATTCATTTCTCGTGTCTGTATTAAGCCCAAGATTGCAGAATATGTACAGTGAACTCCTCATTGACAGGACGGGAAATTGTAACAAAAGAGCAAAAATACATGGTTAAGACACACGACTTGTGGTCTGCAGCAGTAGGACTCAAATCCTCATCTGCTCATTTTGAAACAGGATTCCTCTGGCTTATCCAAATCAGAGTGGCTCCTCCAAGAGGGTCATGGTCAGTTTTCTTGTTCATTCTTGTCTGGATAAGCTTAATGATAATTATATCCTAATCTCTAACATTGCTTTATAGTGTGTGTCACTCCAAAAGAAATGCACACTATTTTTTAAAAAAATCTATCTTATATTCTACATGTTTGAAAGTTTTACAGTGTGTAGATACATCCTTTAGGAACAATATTTTCATTTCTCCACATAATTTCCATCCCTCTCAACTGCCTTACACCATCTTGGAACCAGCGCCTGTATACCCGCGCATGGTAAAATTCTGGACCAACCTGTTGGAGCCACTGTTTGGCAGCGTGCACAAGGGAGTCATCATTTTCATACCTTGTTCCACGAAGAGAGTCTTTCAGTTTCCCAAAGAGATGATAGTCACATGGAGCCAGGTCAGGACTGTAAGGCGGGTGTTTCAGTATTGTCCATCTGAGTTTTGTGATCGCTTCCATGGTTTTTTTGACTGACATGTGGCCGTGCATTGTCATGCAACAGCAAAACATCCTGCTTTTGCCGATGTGGTCAAACATGACTCAGTTGAGCTTGAAGTTTCTTCAGTGTCGTCACATATGCATCAGAATTTATGGTGTTTCCACTTGGCATGATGTCCGCAAGCAAGAGTCCTTCAGAATCGAAAAACGCCGTGGTCATAACTTTTCCAACAGAAGGCGTGGTTTTGAATTATTATTTTTTTTTTTGGGTGAATTTGCATGATGCCACTCCATTGATTGCCTCTTCGTCTCTGGTGAAAAATAATGGAGCCATGTTTCATCACCTGTCACAATTCTTCCAAGAAATTCATCTCCAGCATTCTCATACTATTCCAAAAGTTCGCTGCATACCATTTTTCTTGTTTCTTTGTGAGCCACTGTCAACATCCTGGGAACCCACCTGGCACAAACCTTTTTTAATGCCAACACTTTCAGTATTCTGCAAACACTTCCTTCCCCTATCCCAACGTAGCATGACAATTCATTCACTGTGATGCGTCTGTCAGCAGTCACCAATTTGTTAACACTCTGCACATTGTCTGGAGTGTGTGCAGTATGAGGCCTGCTGCTGCGAGGACAATCCTCAATATTGCCGTGCCTGCTTTCATCACATAACTTGCTTGCCCACCAACTAACTGTACTGTCATCGACAGCAGCATCTCCGTACACCTTTTTCAACCTCTTGTGGATGTTTCCCACTGTCTTGTTTTCACAGCACAGGAATTCTATGACAGCACGTTGCTTCTGATGAATGTCAAGTATAGCAGTCATCTTGAAGACATGCTGTGACGGTGCTACTCACGGGAACAGGTTGAACTAAGTTTGAAAACAAGTGGGAAGGATGTATCTACACACTGTAAAACTTTCACACATGCAGAATGAAAACAGTATTTTTCCAAAAATAGTTTGCATTTCATTTGGAGTGACCCTCGTACTATGATGACAGTGGACCATTGGGCACTGTTTCAAAAAGGATTGAACAGAGGTACAGAATTCTGCCAGTTTGTGTCTTTATCATCAATCATTTATTTAAAATGGGTCCTCAGAAGTGTCATATTTCCTTTAGTGGAAATGGCTTTTGACATGAATTCTTATATTTTAGTTTTGTTCAGCGTATTTTTGCATGAACAATTTATCTGAAACTGAAAGGATTGCACACTTGTGAATTGACTGCGGTTGTACATATGTGATCAGAAAAATATAAGCCAGTTTATTTTAATCATACTATTTTATTAACCAACATAACACATGAGTATTATTTCCAGCTAATAAATAGCACACATAAAATTCTACATTGTGACAGTAATTTTTCACAAGTTCTCAAACAATAAACACAACAGAAAAGTCATTGTAGCTGATTAACAATTTCCTGAAAACAACACAAATACACAGTACATCAACAAGAAAGATCCCTTTACCTAAATGCTACAGAAACACGCAAGTGATGTGAAGTTAAGAAAAGTTGACTGGTGTGCCTGTGGGCTAATCAAAATCCGTGTGCATTGACTAGCAACAGTGTGGTGGTTCCTTACAAATAATTCCAACATAACACTAGAATGCCAATCTTTATATTATGTACTGAAACTATTAAAACAGCATTTCATCTTTCCATTGAAGAGCAGTGATAACAGTTACAAAGGACAGATTTAAATAATAAACAGCCAGAAAGCTCTGTCATAGTTGCAAAAAGTACTTTTCTGTCCAAGAACTCCAGGTACTTATAATGACTGGTAATAATGAAAGGCATTGCTGTTAAAGTAATGACATATCCAAACCAGTCATATTATTTAATAAGGCAAGAAAATAAATGTAGGACGGAGTAGAAAAAAAAGCATGAATAAATTATTCAATTAAAATGCCAGGAGATTGCTTTGGATTATTCTGCCTTCATTTCAAGAACAACAATGTGAATTGCAGAGTCTGAATACATTTGATTTATAATATTTTCTTTTAGTTTGCAGTTTTGCTGATTGCATTTCATTAGCTATGAGATCATAAACTGGCAAAGGTAGCATGTATTTTAGAAGAATATTTGAAATTATTAGAGACTGCAAGTAAATGAAACCTACTACTGAATACATAAAGTTAAGTGCAGATTCTTATATTTTTGCTTGCTCTGTTATTTACATTTAAAAGCATTTTGTTACATATAGGTCAAGATATTTTATTTGCCAATGTAGAAAGTTTTAATTATGGTGCTGACAACTGGAAAATTTTACAGCCTAGACCCTCAGAATCAAATAATCATTCTTCAGTAACTATGAAACAATAGGAAATCACGGAAAGTAGGAAAATTTGCACTGTTACCCAAATGAAAATGCAATAAGCCGGAACTATGTTGTCAGTCACCTTTAAAATACTTATTCCAAATTTTTAATCATCCTCTTATCACAATCTTAAAGAAAAGATCACTTAGTACAAACTTCAGAATACACTTGTATCAATTAACTATCATACCCATAACATTTTACAGATGTGAAGCATTAATTTTAGAAAGAAATTTGAAGAAAAACTAAATATTCAAAACAAAAATACTGTGGGGAAGTTTTTGGTCCTGTATATGATGAAAATGAGAAGGAATGGAGGACAAGAAAAACTGAAGAATTGAGATAGGTGTACAAACATTGTAACATCATTGAACCATGAACTGGAAGGCCATACAGCTAGAATAAGAGAGACTAGAATACCTAGAATAGCATTCTGCAGAACAATGGAGCGAACCAGAGGAAGCAGAAGACCCAGACTTTGGTGACGAGTTAACACAATCACATCTAGGATGAACATGAGTGCACTAGTGCACACAAAAGAAAAAAATGGAAGAGGCTTGTGGAGCAGGTGTATGGTCAATAAGGATCCTGTCACATGTAAATTAAAGACCACTGGGTGACTCTAGATGTGTGATGATCCTTCAGTAAAGGCAGTGTGGTGAGGATTATTCAACAACAGGGATACCCAAAAGTTTGTGCAACATGGGTAACAAGAAGAACACTTACCTCCAAAGTCATGCAGTGTTTCCATTTGGAGGGAGAGGAGCTGCTGGAAAAAATTGTGACTGGATATAAAACACGGCTTCATTTTTTGCACCAGAATAGGAGAGGCAGTTAATGGAATAGCCTCTTGGAAACTCACCAAATAAGAAGTTCAAAACTGTGTGATTGGCAGGGAAAGTTATGATGCAGTACTCAGGGACACACACTAAATTCTGTCCACTAAGTCACAACCCTCAAACAGCTTACAGCACATCTGTGAGTTCACTCAACAAAAGTGGATATTGTTCATTTACATGACAGTGCAAGACCAAACACCAGTTGTCACACCACGGAAGAGACTGTGAAAACTAGATGGGAAGTCTTGTCCCATACAGCCTTCACCTGGCACTGTCAGATTTTCATCTGTTTGGGCCACTAAAAGCAGCTCATTTTAGGATTCACTTAGAAGATTAGGAAGCCATGAAAACATCCATGCATTAGTGGCTTGGGAAGCAGGACTGTGCTTTTACCTCACTGTAATACATGCCCTTGTTAAAAGACGAGCCAAAAACTGTGGAAATGGACAGAGATTATATTAAAAAAACATAAATTAATCATCAATGTTGGGGTTTTAAACGTAATAAGTTACTCTTGAAATTCTTGAGAAAAAAAGAAAAAGATAGATAGATGAATGGAGAGAGAGAGAGAGAGAGAGAGAGAGAGAGAGAGAGAGAGAGAGAGGAGGCATTACTTTTTTACTTACCCCTGACCCTCGTATGTTCTACAACTTCATGACATTAATCAACTTTAGCTACCTTGATCACTGTTTCATATTTAATTTGTGAGTGTCCTTTTAATATTATAAACACTGAACATACTATTTTTAGTTATGATATTATATAACATAATTGCTGCTGTTGACAAAGATAAATTTATATTAAATACTATTTGTGTAATCCAAGCTGACACTCAGCCCAGTGGCTGATGGTGACTGCAAAGGCATTTCTCATTTACAGTCGCTCCCATCGACCACCACTCCCAGTCTCAGCTTGGGCTGCATGAATAATATATAACTTCATGGTGACAGGATTCTTAAGGCTTTTATCACAATTTAGTGCAAAAATAACAGTTTTCTGTTGTAACAGTGGGCAGCAGAAGACTATGCTATACTTTTGTAAGTAATATACATCTAGAAATATTTTACTGAGCCAAAAGGTTGTGAACTTGGTTAATGTAAGAAAGGAACTCTTTTATATATATATATATATATATATATATATATATATATATATATAGCAAAGTGTGATTATTACAAGCATTAAAATGATATTTCATTTCATGAACTGTGCGTAACCTGATATACATATTGAATGAAAGTTCCAAGAAAATGTGCCCATAGCCTGTTTGCTCTACTGAACAAATGAATATATACAATACGGAACTTTGAATCTCGAAAAATGTGTATATTGTTGCTATTGGTTGGAAGTGTAAAAAAAATTTTAACAGGATTTAACACATTTTGAGGAATAGTTTTCCATGTATTCATAAAAAAAAAATTTAAAAAAAAATAAAAAAAGAGAGGATTCCTTGAAGATTATTTTGTTCCATTGCGACAGAAAAATACAGTTGTTGAAGGACTGTCATCAATTGCATAAACATGGAGCTGCAAATTGTGAAAAGTTCATAACTAGCAATCAGCTTAAGAAATAATAGAGGTTACTATCTCATCTTCTGATATGGAACTGCTCAGTTTAAAAGCTGCAGAAGGCCTTGGCCAAATACACTTTACTTCAGAGGTTATAAATATGAATAAGTGAACAGAATGAATATTACAACCTTGATTTGCAGAGAGTTGTGGTTGTTACAAAATGTCCTAGCTCTTCAAATGAAATAAACAGAATGCTGTTCCATTTAATGGCATTCAAAGATTTAATGTGGATAATGATAACCACACTGCTTATAGTTGGCATGAAGTTTCACACAAAAATATGTGTGTTAAGCAACTAGCATTATGACTGCGAGCATTACAAATTTTAGTGGAAAGTAAATAAAATTTTTTTTTGCTTCTGTCTATTATATTAACTGGCAACTTTGTTGCAGACATCTTTTTATCAAATAGGAAATTCACAGCACAATAATCTCTCATATTAATAATTATAGAGCAGGAAATGTTACAAAATACTTGGGCACAGTTATTGATTATTTTTATCACAAATGGTACTTTCAGTAGTTAAATAATACTATAGAGATCATCAGCGAATAGTTTTTTCACACTATAGAGTTACACACAATCGACTCTCCCAGGCAAGAATGTAACATCTATAGAAATTTTCAGTATTGAGGAACTACACCACTTATCACCAAAATAATAAAAAGTATGCTATATGAAAGAAACACATGCAAACAAACATTTAAATTGCTGATTTCCTGTGGAATTCATAGCATTTATTGACATTTTGAAATAAACATTCCTTTGCCATCATGTGAGGAATGATTAATCTTGCATGAATATTACCAGTAATATTCATGCAGGATTAAGTCTGGTAATATATAAGCAATGGCAACAAAACACTTTTTATTCAGTTTAATCTGTACCTTTGATGATCACAGTGGAAAATAAAACTTCATATTTTTACTGATTATTTAACCCTTGGACCATATAAGCTCAAATATTTCAAAGGTCAATAAAATTTTTGACTAGTTATCTATTGATGACTATCTACTCAATTAAAATAAATGACTAGAGTTTTTTAACACACAATAATTACATAAAAATTACTTGAAGCGTATCTTTGGAATGGTGCATACACAGGAAACTTTACGGCTACGAACACACGTCAATTAAGACTTTACTTACAATTGCACAATCACAACACTTTACTCTGAAAATAAGGAAACAGGAAACAAAATATAAAAGGGTACAGTGTGAGCAATTTTAATGCACTTCTATTGCCTGTTTCAACATTTGGAATGTTTTTTTCTTGACTAGAACCACACTTTCCATGTCATAGCAAGGAAATTATGCCATCACTTAAGAACATGTATCATAGAAAATGTCATTTTTAAATATTCTTCAATAATAATATGTACTTCACCTCCAAAAGTGTAGTTATACATTCAAAGTGTTAGTAACTTTTACTCTACATCACATGTATCTTTGAAATTGGTTTAATACAATACTTGAAAGACCACGTACTGTGTACAGTTGCTGTCATTAAATTACCACTGTTGCCCAAATATTACAAATTATTTCAAAATACATTTTAACATAAACAGGAACTTTATTTTAAATGACATTGGCGTGATAAATATTTTACATTGCTGTTCTACTTCATTTCTGAGGTTCATTTAAGTATGTTCAGTGTGATTTGAGTCATGCTGTGCTATAATGAGAGGAATGAATGAGTATTTTCTAATCTCCATGATAACCATCACTTTAGAGCAATGCAGAGCTTGTTTCTCTAAATCAATATCAGGATTACACTTATTATGAGAATTGTGGTTGCAGATAAGTGATTACAATGTATTTTAAATGCTAATAAATAAATAAGTAAATAATTTAAATTAAATATTTACAGATTACATATGTAATATTTATATATTGCACAGTCTTGGTCTTACGTGTGTAAGATTTAAAAAAAAAATCAATTTTACTATCAAATTTCTCAAATAATTAGAAAAAAATCTAGATAAAAAATGAGAAAATGGCAAGTTAAAGGAAGATAAGTGCAATGATGTTAATGTGCACAGATGGCTCCACTCAGAATAATACGAGATTCCTTTTTGCTGAAGATAATCTGTATCAATAAAAATTCTTTTAGTAGCACATCATTATGACATACAATAAAATGCAACTTATTCTCATTTACTTTTATCAAGAATCATGCAGGAAAAATCAACAAAAAACATCAAAAATAAGCGATGACTAAACAACTCAGAAAAAAGAAATGAGGAGGATGAATCTAATGCAAATGGAGCTACATTATAATTCAGTCAATGCAAACATTCTACACAGTAATCTGCACTCATATGTAATCAGCCAGTACAATAAATATACAAAACGTCATTGGTGACTTGGGAAGTACAAACATTAAAATGAGCTCTCCTTATAACACTGCAGCTCTGTTAATATTTGTTTATATCTGGTGGCTTGGTGACGTGTTTTGTTAATAGACAGCTAATGTCAGCTGAGCTAAAAGATTTTAGGACTTTTGGGCACAACAATTATAATTGCATTAATTAAAAAATGTTACTTAAAAGTTGACCACATTATGTGGTGGCAGAGTTACTTGCGGAGCTGTCTCAAACAATGTTTCCATATTTATTCCACATAGCAGGCATACCATTAAGCTTAAATATGGAAATGAACAGATAAATGTGAAGTAAAAAGCATGGCTTGCTGAAATGCACTTCAGTTTTCGACACAGTTGTACAAAAGAAAATGAATAAAGGAATGCAACTGGCAAATTACACATAATGAAACTGCTGTCTGAACATTATTTTGTATTTTAATTCCATATCAGCTGCCGTGTACTGCACATTGTATTTAGTGCTGTCATACATGATAAAATATATATAAAAGCTAACACTATTCATTAAAGAAATGTTTAATATTTTTTATAATAATTCAGTAAAGTTGTAAGCTCTGGCTGTAAATATGAGCAAACAAAGGGTTTCTCTGTTTTGTTTTTACAAAATGATTAGAGTGTTATAGCCATTGTTACAGTCGATACAGACCAGCTGAGAAGTAGAAAACACCAGACTACTGTGGTTCATAAGATGTGCAGCTTCTGTGATCTTAGGTAAACAAGAGTTATCGTCAGACAATTTCCTTGTCTCATTGTTTTCCATAATAATGCCATCACCTGTAAATGTGAAAGTCATTTGAAGCAAAATTCTAATTGCAGCACTTTGTGTTTCCTATCTCGGAACTGAAGAGCCAAAGAGGCAAAATACCAATCTAATCTAGACAATTCTGCAGCATGTAAGATGAAGCAACTTGTACCTTTCTACAAAACCTTTAATAGTTATCATCTGAAATGTGCAATGAACAGCTTCAGAATTATTTACAATAGATGTCTTTTCATTATTATCGACATGGATCTCATAATAATCTGTGTCTTCAGTTAACTTCTTCTTTCATTTTGCTAATTTCAGTATTTACATACAAGGAAGTGTTTGGATCATTCAGTTAATAGAACATGTAACACAGCTCTTTTCCTACAAAGTGAATGACTAGGCACAGACAAGTAACTATGTATGTTTTATTGGTGGTTTTGTGAATGGTGTATACAAGAAAGGGATCACTGTGATCAAATTAAATAGGCAGAATTGGTCACAGAGTTGCTCACCATCCAGGTGTCATCAGCCTATCGACTATAGGGTGATGGGCTTCGACTGGGTGAGTTGGCAGGAGATCTGCTGCCTCTCGACCAGCTACTGCAAGGAGAGACACTGCAGCTGCTCCAGCTACGACGGCTGCTCACTGACGATGGGGTGGGAGGGGTGGGGCGGTGATAAGGTATTGGGCGCTTTCGAGCACTGAAACAAATACACCAGCATCTGTAAATGAGCACCGTACTAAAATGAGATGTATTTTGCATATGCTCTACAAAAATTATTGACACTGGACAGTAATGAAAATGAAAAAAAAGAAAAGGGAAAAGACAGTAACTTTGTTGAAATTGTAATAATTTCAAGCTATTCAGCTACCACCAAATGTAACTTTCTATTATCCAACCCCATCATATCATCAGATTATGAACACTTTGAAAGATGATGACTTACTTCACATCCCATTGACAGCGAGATCATTACAGACTGATGTGTATGTTTCAACAGTTTCCCATTGTCAGTAGGATTAATAAGGTAGCCACATTGAATACAAGAATAAACAACTAACACCAACTGCTTCTCCTGTAGTCCTAGTAGAAGAAAGATGAATTTCATGAAACTAAACTTTGTCTATGAACCACGCTGCCTAATATCTACAAGTATTTTTATTGAAATAGTTTTGATCGCAGAAATAAATAACCATGTTATTAATATTTGTGATCATGGCAATTTCAATAAAAACATTTGAGAAAGATGAGTGTTCTGCAGTTATGTGGATTTTACAAAGAGAAAAAGGAAGAAAAGTAAATGAAGAAACAATGATGCTTAAAGGAAAGTAGGAAACAGAATAACAAGGAATAGAAGACAAGCTTTTGGATGGTAGCAGATAACACAGTAAAAAGGTAGTATTCCTCATTTCCTATAAGCCACTTAATTCCTTATTATGGGCCAGCTTAAACTGCTGCTTTACAAGTCATGTACCAATAAGATTACAGGAAATGTTGAGAGGAAACTATTAGTGAAATGGCAGTAATAAAACTCGTAAGAAAATCCTGAAATACTATCGGGTGTACTCATATATTGTTTCTTATGTCAACATAACAAAAAAAAGTTTATTCATATTCAAACAATGGAAAAGACTGATTGCTACTCAGATAGTGGAGGCATTGAGTAGCAGACAGGAACAATGGAAAGAATACTAAAAATATGTTGACGAGGAAAAGATTGCAACTCCAAGGAGGAGTTGTGTGACACAAGCACAATGGAAAGAATACTAGAAATATGTTCACAGGAAAAAAATTGCAACATCAAAAAGGAGTTGTGCGACATGAACAAAAGTTGGTAAGCATGTTTCTACATCTAAAAGATGATGTCTATTCCAATTTAGCCAGTAGCTTAAGAGTGGTGCCTTTACTGCCACTATGATGATGCAAATCTGCTCTGCTTTAAATATATACTGTTATGGTAATGAGCATTAGTTACCTTTGAGATTGGATGTGGTGAGTTGATGTTAGTCAAGAATGCCTTTAAGGTGACAAAGAAGCCATTATCAACACCTCACTGAATTTAAACAAGGTCATGTAACAGAGCCAAGAGAAGCTGGATGTTCTGCAATATTGTAGAAAGACTTGGCAGGAATGTGGCCACTATACATGATTGCTGGCAGTGATGGTTACAAAAATGTATGGTTACAAGACAACTGGGCTTCAGATGGCCACATGTCACTACCAAGAGCGAAGTCCATTGTGTTCAGTGTATGGCTCTGGTGCACCGTACTGTATCTGCAGCAGCAATTTGAGCAGCAGTAGGCACCACAGTGACACAATGAACTATTGCAAATCAGTTACCTCAAGGATAGCTTCGAGCCAGACGTCATGTAGCGTGCATTCCACTGCCCCCAGACCACTGCCATTTGCAACTTCAGTGGTGTCAAGTGAGACTCATTGGAGGGCAGTGTTTTCCGATGAAAGCTGGCTCTGCTTCTGTGCCGGTGATGACCATGTGTTTGGTTAGGAGGAGACCAGTTGATGGCATGCAACCAACCTGTCTGTATGCGATACACACTGGACCTACAGCTGGAGTTACGGCCTGGGGTGCAATTTCGTATGATAGCAGGAGCACTCTCTTGATCATCACCCTGACTGCAAATTTGTATGTCAGTCTGGTGATTTGAACTGTTGTGCTGCCATTCATGAACAGGATTTCGGGGGGAGGGGGTTTCCAGGAGGATAATGCTCACTCGCATACTGCTGTTGTAACCCCACATGCTATGGGATGTCATCGGACAACAACTCCAGTGTCATCTAGAAACATCATTAACCATCCCTGTATTGGCTGACTAAGTCCAACAGGCATGGAACTCCATTGCACAAACTGGCATCCAGCACCTGAACAGCACAATGCATACACATTTGCATGCTTGCATTCAGCATTCTGGCAGTTACACTAGTTATTAATGTACCAGTATTTCACATTTGCAATGGATTATCTTGCACTTACATCAGCCTGTGATCTTGCAATGTTAATCACTTGAATATGTTACTTAGACCAATGTATTCCTGAAATTTCATTACTCTACATTAATTATTTTTTGGTGCTGCCCATCAGTGTATGAGGGGATACCCAAAAGAAACTGAATTAATTGTTTAGTAGGAAGAGCTTTTGAATTACCGAGCTTTGCCACTAGGAACGCATTCCAGAGGCAGTAAGCTGAGTGCTGTCACTGCAGGAGGTCAGCACTAGTTTCAGTAGGGATTATAGTGACAACTATTTTGTGTGATTGTCATATTTGCAATGGCTGCTTTCTGTGAACAGCATATAGGGTGAAATTCTGCTGTTTGATCAGGAAAAGTGGAGCACAAACTCTTGAAATGTTAAAAACAGTGTACACAGATGATATGGGGAAAACATGAGTGTTAGAGTGGTTTTCCCATTTCATGTGAAAATGTTTGAAACATTTGTGCAATCACTGACTGAGATTGACACTGGGTGACTGAAAAACTTGTCGAGCTGTTGGAGTGACTCCAAATTCAGTACAGAAAATTGTGATAGAAGATTTTGGAATGGATATGTTGGCTTGCCAAATTCGTGCCATGACTCCTGACTGCTGAACAAAAACAAGCTTGTGTGGAAGCATGCTGTGCTTTGAAAGAAGAGTCCCAAAAATGATCCGAACTTCTTCCAAAAATCATCAGAGGTTACAAAACTTGGTGCTACGTTTATCATCCTGAATCAAAGCAACAGTCAAACCAGTGGATGATTTCAAGTTCATCTCACCCTTGTGAGAGGAGTTGTCCATTCAGAGTTGTTTCACGGGGTCAGACAGTTAAACATGCTTTCTGCTTGGAAGTTTTGGAAAGATTACGCAACAGCATGTGGAGGAAGGGGACTGATTTGTGGCAGTTAGGTGACCGGTTTTTTCATCGTGACAATCCACCTGCTTACACAGCCTTGTCTGTACAACAATTCTTGACCAAAAATGGTATGTCACCTGTTCTCCGACCCCCATACTCTAGTGACCTGGCCATGGGTGATTTATTTTTGTTGCCTAGAATTAAGAGAGACATGAAAGGAAGGTATTTTGTAAGTTGTGTGAATTGTGAATTTGTGAGAGTTCTGCTTCTGAGGAAGGACTTTGTCCAAAAGTTTATGTATTTTAGTATTCTTTTCATTCTGCCTGTCTGTGACTGAATGCCTCCTTTAATCATAATTAGAATACTGGTTCATTTTTACTCTGTGTTCGTACCTCAACCTCAATGTGCAACACTTTTTACATTGTTGTCCTTGTGAGCCAAAAACAAGTTAACAAGGTAAATTAATGCTGTAAACATACACAACAGTGTGCTTTTCATTCATAACCATTTATTTCCACTGCACCACAGGAGGTGAGCTGAACTGATATGAGGAGGATTCGTGAGTGGCACCCTCAATCATAGTCCAGATTCCAGTCAACAGTTCTCATTTGTCTTAGATTACCTTTGGATACAACACTGCTTGTGATCTGTGCAGAGTTTGGCATGTGAACAGCAATAGCAGCTTGTCCAGTGCAGTGGTCCATATGAGAATCTGTATTAAGCTCCTATCCAGAACCATGACAACTGTTTTTCAGAGGTCACAGGTCCAAATCATATTTATGTTAGGCACTTCACTTTTCATGAACTAACAAAAGGAAATTATGCAATCACTGATAAAGATTTGTTCAGGAAAATGAAGTGTGTAATGTAAATATGATTTGGCAAACCAGTCTGTGGCAACTGAAAGTGTCACGGTTGCCACGAAAACTGTGCACACAAAACATCAATGCTACATTAACTTCCAATAAATTAATGAAATGATTAAGGTGAAATCCTGGAAAAAGGTTACCAGAGAGACAAATAAAAATGACTATAGTTGAGTTGGCATAACAAAATTCCTGACATTTGCAGTGGACTCTTGCCAAACACATAAACAGACGGCTATTGTTTTCACCTACAGCCATCTGCATTTTGCAGTTGAAAGCAGGCAACAGCACTTCTAGCTGTGAGGGATATCCTTACACTGACTCTACTCTAGTTACAGTTATTTGTGTATTTCAATTGATTTTATGTGCTGATACAGACATGACCAGTACCTGTATGCCCCCTTTCTTTCTTGTGTCTATTAAACAATTTCCAATGATACCATTTTGGTTTTTGTATGCACAGCTTTGTGAGGCATTCTTTGTGCAATAGTACATTTTCATTCTAACCCATGTGGATGATTAGAGTGTTTGGTGTGTAATGCTATATCGCTGATGCATCTCAGAATAGTAGGTGTCACAGACTTTGAAATGTACATAAACCTGATATTTTGCATCAAAGACCTTTCAGTAGGAGATATGGAGAAAGAAAACAGTAAAGAAACAAGAAGACCATTAAGAGAGAGTAACTTAATTGGAGTCCCTTTAAACATGAAATATAATGTACAAAAGACACAAATACGAAATTATTTAATCCCCTATATCTGTCTGTGGCTGATGCTATGGTGCTTTGCCTTCATTTGTTAGAAACTTCCACAAAAGATATTTTGGTTCTTAAAACTCCATTTATGTTTATACCCTCACCTACTAGAGTTATCCAGATAATTTCAACACACAGCGATATGACACATAATACTAAAAACAACAACAACAACAACAACAAAAACTCCTTTGTTATTCACTGGAGTAAGTAGTTGTCTGTTAAAAATATGTCACATTTCAGTTAGATGATTAATAAGAAACCAAATGTTGATAATTATTAATACAACAAATTATTATCTATGTTAACTAAAATCTATACTACCTGTCTAAGATAAATATTTTACAGTCACACTATGTTCTATCCACACCAGCAAGTTAATCACTCTTGAAACATCATGTTTAACATATCAAACAATGGAAAATGCAGGATGGACTGTAACAATAATGTGGAAAGGAAAATTGCCATTCATCATATAGCGGAGATGCCGAGTCGCAATAGGCACAACGAAAAGACTCACAAATGTAGCTTTTAGCCAGTAAGCCCTTCATCAAAATTAGACTACACACACACACACACACACACACACACACACACACACACACAAACTGCTGTCACGTGCGTGTGAGTTGCGTTTACACGAATGTGTATGTGTGTGTTTGTCGTCTAATTTTGACGAAGGTCTTACTAGCAGAGAGCGATATTTGTGGCAGTCTTTTTGTTGTGCCTATGTGCGACTCAGCTTCTCCACTACATGGTGAGTGGCAACTTTCCTTTCACAATATTGTCACATGTTTAATATATTATTTACCCATTTCTATTCTCTCTCTCTCTCCCTCATAATGCTTTGGCTTATCAGTGTATATAAAACGCATGCGCGTATGCGCCCACACACACACACACACACACACACACAGAAGAGCCAAAACATTATGACCACCTGCTTAATAGCTGTCCATCTTTGGAATGATAAAAATCACTAATTCTGCATATCAGGGATCCAACAGTTTGTTGGTAGATTTGTGGAAAATATATGGCATTAGACATCTATGCACAGGTCATTTAATCTGAGCAAATAATGGAGCGCTGATCTGCGTATGTGGTGATGATGCCCAATTGTGGCCCAGATAAGTTCCATAGAATTTACATCAGGCGAATTTGGTGACTGAAGTGGCAATGTGAGTTCACTATAATGCTCCTCAAACCACTGTAGCACTGTTCTGGCTCAAAGATATTGACCTTTATACTGCTGAAAGATGACATTGCTATTGGGGAAGACATCAAGCATGAAGGGATGCAGGTGGTTCACAGCTGTCAGCATGTCTTTGAATATTACCATAGGTCCCATCCAAGCACACGAGAATGTCTCCCATAGCATAAAACTGCTCATACCAGCCTGCACCCATGGCGTGCTGCATGTTTTGAGCTGCTGTTTGCCTTGGTGGTGGTGTTTGTGGCGATGACCATCAACCTAGTGTAGCAAATATGTGATTCATCTGAAGAGTCAACACGTTTCCATTGATCGACAGTCAAATCACGGTGTTCTCCTGCCCACTGCAATTGTAACTGATGATGTCGTTGGATCAAAATGTGAACAGGTAAGGAACTGCTGCAGAGCTCCATATTCAGCAATGTGCAATAAACGATGTGCTCCAAAACACTTGTGTGTGCACCAGCATTGTGCTCTTTTGGCAGGGATGCCACAGATCGCCATCTATCCTACTTTACATAGCAGACAAGCCTCCGAACCCTGTGTTCTGTAAAGAGTCGTGGATGTCCATCTATTTAGCTGCTAGTGGTAGTCTCTTTCCATAGGTGCTCATGAGAGTTACATGTGAACACTTGACCAGCTTCATTATTTTGAAGGTACTCATTCACAGGCTCTCCGTAATAATAATCTGCCACTTGCCAACGTCACTTATTTCAATGGATTTCTCCATTTGTAGCCCATATCTTCGGTGGGGGTGATCCCCATCTGTCTCTGCTCTGCTTATATACTTTTGCTATCACATCAAGTGCTGCAACACCATCAGATGGCATCCAATGTCGCGGTGAGCAGTGGTCATGTTTTGGCTTATAAAACGCACGCACATGCGCGCGCACACACCAACCCACCCACCCACACACACACACACACACACACACACACACACACTTCACTGATGACAATTTGGAGCATGCACAAAGACCTTCCAGAAAGAGAAGAGTATAATTCATAGTTATTCTGTGTGTTAGCATCACCAGATATTTATCCAGGGGTGAAGTAAGCAGCAGTGAGCTTCAGTGAAAGTTGCATTCTAAGAAGCTGTTACAATGGTTCAGTCACTGTGAGTTCTTTCTCTGTCACTTCATTCCAAAAGATCAACAGAACAACAAACAGATTAACGTTGTGTTAAAAAAATAAAGTTATGCACACATTATAAAAAAGGAGACCAGTACATTATGACTCACTTAACTGGAATGTAGGTAATTCTTATCAAACCAGTTTCATGTAAGAAAATGGGGAATAGGATAAACTTTGTGAGAAAGAACAGAGCAAAGCTATCAGTGCACAGTACAGAATGTGATGACATGAGTCTCCCTGTCAGATCAAAACAGAGACACTTGTATATAACCCTTGGGCTGTTACACAGTATTAATCTATGACTCTTCAAGCTTCCCCAGGGGATACGTTGTAAATAGTTTGCGGCTGGACAACATGCAAATTCCACAACATTTCCTCGGAGCAACTGTCCGTCATCTTCAGGTAGTTTAACCTCACTAGTGGTCTAAAGGCGGGAGAAGGGACCAAACTACGAGGTCATCGGTCTCTTGTTCCTAATAAAACAATGTCACAATGGTGAGAATAAAACGGACGAAACATATAACACAAAACGGAAAGAAAGGAAAAGCCACAAGAACGAAGGGAAGGCAACAAATACTAAAAGGAACAAAAGAGGACAAGAAAACAACAGAAGGGAGTAAAACATGAAAGCAGATTACAGTGGCTGGCCAACCACGAGAATAAAAAGGGAAAGTCAGTCACTCTGCAGCACATTGAAACCTCCACCCTAAAAGCACTAGGGTGGAGGACACAGAGGGACAAAGGACATGCGCTAAAACCTACATAGAAGTATAAAACCCACTCTCACGGATAAAACATAAAACTAAAGCTGCTGTGGAGGCATTGTCGCCCAACACCGAAGGCAGGGTGCTGGGAAAGTTAGAAGTCTGCCACAGAGTGGCTAAAAGGGGGCAATCCAGCAAGAGGTGAACAACTGTCATTTGGGAGCCACAGCGACACTGAGGAGGGTCCTCGTAACGGAGTAGGTAACCATGCGTTAGCCACGTATAGCCAATGCGGAGCCGGCAGAGGACAACTGATTCACTGCGAGAGGTCTGCATGGAAGACTTCCACGCATCTGTTTGGCCAGCCTGTCGGCAAGTTCATTGCCGGGGATTCCGACGTGTCCTGGGGCCCACACAAACACCACGGAACAGCGGGACTGTTCCAGAGCATACATGGACTCCTGAATAGACGCTACCAGAGTGTGGTGAGGGTAGCACTGGTCAATAGCTTGTAGGCTGCTCAATGAGTCAGTACACAGGAGAAATTACTTGCCAGGGCATGAGCGGATGTACTCAAGAGCACGAGATATGGTCGCCAGCTCTGCAGTGAAAACACTGCAGCCAACTGGCAAGCAGAGCTGCTCAATATGCTGCTCCATGGACATACGTGAAGCCTACATGACCATCAGCCATTGAGCCGTCGGTGTAAACCAGTTCAGAGCCCTGGAACACGTCAAGAATCGAAAGGAAGTGACAGCAGAAAGCAGCGGGGTTAACGGAGTCCTTAGGGTCATGCAAAAGGTCCAGACAAAGCTGCGGCCAAGGCGTACACCATGGAGGCGTACCTGAACGGACCGCAAGTAGAGGCGGTAAAGAGAAGGACTCCAGTTCGGAGAGAAGGGACTGCACACGAACTGCAATCATTAGCCCTGATCTGGGCTGCCGATGCAGGGAGATGAACTGCCACAGGTGGGAAAAGGAGATGGTAATTCGGATGCTCAGGGGAACTATGAATGTGTGCTGCGTAACTGGCGAGCAGTTGCACATGTCTGATCTGCAGTGGATGGACACCAGCCTCCACCTGTACGCTGGTCACCGGACTCGTCCTAAAAGCTCCTGTCACTAATCGAACCCCACAGTGGTGCACAGAGTCAAGTAAATGCAATGCTGAAGGCACTGCCGAACCATAAACCACACTCCCATAGTCAATTCGGGATTGGACAAGGGCTCTGTAGAGCTGCAGCAGCGAACAGCAATCTGCACCCCAATTGGTGTTGAACAAGCAATGGAGGGCATTGAGGTGCTGCCAGCACTTCTGCTTAAGCTGACGAAGATGAGGGAGCCAAGTCAATCGAGCATCGAAAACCAGTCCTAGGAATTGATATGTCTCCACTACAGTGAGTGGATCATCATTAAGATAAAGTGTGGGTTCCGGATGAACGGTACGATGCCGACAGAAGTGCATGACACACAACTATGCGGCTGAAAACTGGAAGCTGTGGGCTAGAGCTCATGACTGCACCTTGTGGATGGCTCCTTGGAGGAGCTGCTCAGCAATAACAGAACTGGAGCAGCAGTACGAAATGCAGAAGTCGTTTGCATACAGAGAAGGTGAGACGGAGGGCCTGACTGCTGCTGCTATACCGTTAATGGACATAAAAAACAGAGAGACACTCAATACAGAGCCCTGCGGGACTCCATTCTCCTGGATATGGATGGAACTGTGGGAGTCACCAACTTGACACGGAAAGTACGGAGCGAGAGGAAGTTTTGGATAAAAATCGGGAGTGGTCCCCAGAGATCCCACTCATACAATGTGGCAAGGATATGACAACGCCAAGTCATGTCGTACACTTTACATAAGTCAAAAAAACAGCAATCACGTGGTGCCGTCTGGAAAAGGCTGTTCGGATGGCAGACTCGATGGACACAAGATTATCAGTGGTAGAGCGACCCTGGCGGAAGCCACTCTGACATAGAGCCAGCAAGCCACGTGACTCCAGGACCCAACCCAACTGCCGACATACCAGCAGGTTACAAAGAACATTGGTGAGGCTGATGGACTGATAGCTATCCACATCAAGCGGGTTTTTACTGGGTTTGAGCACCAGAATGATGGTGCTCCCCAGCCATTCTGATGAAAGATGCCATCGCACCAGATCTGGTTGAAGATGATGAGAAGATGTCGTTCGTAGTCAGATGAGAGATGTTTAATCATCTGGCTGTCGATGCAACCAGGCCCAGGAGCTGTGTCGGGGCAATGTGCAAAGGAACTGAGGAGCTCCCACTCTGTAAATGGGGCGTTATAGGATTCACTGCAGCATGTAGTGAATGAGAGGACATTCCCTTCCAGCCACCGTTTGAGTGTGCGAAAGGCTGGGAGGTAATTCTCTGATGCAGAGGCCTGAGCAAAGTGCTCGGCAATTGCGTTTGCGTCAGTACATAACTCGTCATTTATGGTAACACCGGGGACACCTGTCGGGGCCTGGTACCTGAAAAGACGTTTGATCTTTGCCCAGACTTGGGAAGATGATGTGTGGCACCCAATAATGGAGACATATCTCTCCCAACACTCCTCCTTCCGTTGTTTGATAAGGTAGCGAACACGGGCACAGAGCCGTTTGAAGGCTATGAGGTGCTCCAGGGAAGGGTGCCGCTTATGCCACTGTAGAGTTCGCTGACGCTCCTTAATTGCTTCAGCGACTTCTGGCGACCACAAAGGGACTGCCTTAAGCCTCGGGCATGCTAAAGAGCGAGGGATCGCATTTTCTGCCGCAGAAACAGTTGTGCTAGCCACCTACTCAACCATCACATCGATGTTACCATGTGGGGGAGATTCAGCGGTCACAGCAGAGGTGAAAGTTCCCCAGTCCGCCTTGTTCAAATCCCATCTGGGGAGGCATCCGTGTGTCTGATGCTGGGGCAGTGACAGGAAGATGGGGAAGTGGTCACTAACACACAGGTTGTCATGCACTCTCCAGTGGATAAATGGACTGCATATTGATCAATCAATGGCCAAGTAACTACCATGGGCCACTCTGAAATGTGTGGCGGCCCCAGTTTTAAAGAGGCAGAGGTCGAATTGCGACAGAAAAGTTTCGATATCTCTGCCTCGGCCAGTAAGCATGGTGCCACCCCACAAGGGGTTATGGGAATTAAAATCTCCCAGAAGTAGGAAAGGTTTAGGGAGTTGACCAATCAGTGCAGCTAATACATTCAGGGGTACTGCACCATCTGGAGGAAGATATATATTGCAGACAGTTATTTCCTATGTCGTCCTTATTCTGACAGCCACAGCTTCAAGAGGGGTTTGAAGGGGCACAGTCCACATCAGACTGAGTTTAGGACATAAACACAAACTCCACCTGACACTCGGTTATAGTCGCTATGGTTCCCGTAATATCCCTTATAGCTGCAGAGGGCAGGGGTCTGCATTGCTGGGAACCAGGTTTCCTGGAGGGCAATGTAGATAGCAGGTGTAAATCTTAACAGTTGCTGTAGCTCAGCCAGGTGGTGGAAAAAACCGCTGCAATTCCACTGGAGGATCACATCGTGAGACTGGGTGGTTTGGGTGCCCCCGCAATTTCCTTGGTCTTAGGGGTTTTCTTTTTGGATTTCTCTCACTGTTCCTTGGGGTTTCCTGGCTGGGAGGACTTCACTGGCTCAGTCTACGGGACTGAGGATGAGCATGAAGTCATATGACCAGCTGCTTTTGGGCTTTTCAGCCATTGATGGGTGTCGTCTTTCCCACTAGAAGAAACCTGGGAAGGGAGCGGCCCAAGGGACCCCTTCCTAGCGAGAGAAGCCGAAGAAGACTTTCGCTTCTCCGGCTTAAAAGTGGGGACGGATGTCCCCAATGGTTGGGGGGCTGTTGCTCCAGAAGTAGGTGGTGCAGGAGCAACAGGGAGGGAAATGTCCCCCACCATCAAGGGGGTAGGTGGAGTCTTCCAGCTCTGAGAGGTGACCTGGGTTGGCGGAGCTGATGGTGCCAGAACTGTTGTAGCTGCGGCGTAAGACACTGTCATACGCACAGGATGCAGGCGATCAAATTTTCTCTTAGCCTCAGTGTAGGTCAGTCTGTCCAGGGTCTTGTACTCCATGATCTTCCTTTCTTTCTGGAGAATCCTGCAGTCAGGCAAGTAAGGCGAATGGTGCTATCCACAGTTGACACATATGGGAGGCAGGGCACATGGAGTATTGGGATGTGATGGGTGTCCGCAATCTCGGCATGTGACGCTGGAAGTACAGCAGGAATACATATGACCGAACTTCCAGCACTTAAAGCACAGCATCGGGGGAGGGATGCAGGGCTTTACATCACACCGGTAGACCATCACCTTGACCTTCTCGGGCAATGAATCACTCTCAAAGGCCAAGATGAAGGCACCGGTGGCAACCTGATTATCCTTCGGACCCCAGTGGACACGCCGGACGAAATGTACACCTCGCCGCTCTAAATTAGTGCAAAGCTCATCGTCGGACTGCAAAAGAAAGTCTCTGTGAAATATGATACTCTGTACCATATTTAAGCTCTTGCAGGGTGTGATGGTTACAGAAACATCCTCCAGCTTGTCACAAGCGAGTAACTCCTGTGACTGGGCAGAGGATGCTGTTTTGATCAAGACTGACCCAGGTCTCATTTTGGACAAGCCCTCCACCTCCCCAAACTTGTCCTCTAAATTGTCACCAAAAAACTGAGTCTTCATTGTCATGAAAGATTACCCATCAGCTCTCGAACATACAAGGTACTAGGTGAATAAGATATATTGCCATCCTTAGCCTGAAGTTCCTCCCATGGTGTGGCCAGGGAGGGGAACGATTTGGGGTCATACTTCTGTGCGTTGAATTGGGCTCGTGATCGCTTAGAGACTACTGGTGTTTCACCACTAGCAAGAGATGATGGACTACGCTTCATCACATGTCATCCACCCTGATGCCACCCACTCCGACATGGGGCCCTCCCCATGGGTGCCACCCAGCCACAGCAAAGGCCACCTGGCAGGATGGTCATTGCCAGGAATCCCGATGCCCCAGGGGGATGGGCATCTATCCCATGGCATACATGGGGAGTTAACGGAGCAGGCATCAGCAAAGTGATCCCTGTGTGGTCAGGGGGCTACAACCAACAGGGTACATGGTGGTCCCACCACGATGGACTGGCTATCGTGCTGGATATCAAGGGCAAAGAAGTCCATGGTTATCAGCGACGCAGAAATCAACACTGCATAGTGCATGGTGGAAAACATACCCAGGAAGGTGTCCTCACCCAAGAGATGGAGAATGGGCCGGACTGCAATGCGACGACGAGAAAGTGGGCTAAAGATCTCAATGCATGATGGACACGATGCACCTTTACAAGGTGCGCCCTTCCCCAATTGGCTCGCTCTTCGGGAAAATTTTGAAGAATGGAGGTCAAATCCTACAGGGGACCATCACATAAAAGCCGAAACGTGTGAAACTCCCTTTAGTCGCCTCTTACGACAGGCAGGAATATGCTGGGCATATTCTAGGCCCCGGACCCGCAGGGGACCATTAGGTATCTGTCTCTCAGAATAACTGTTTTGTCACAACACTGTCTTCAAATGTTGTATCTCACTCGACAGTCTTTCAGGATCAGACACCACACATGCTCTGTGAACTAATGTACATAATGCATTAACGCATTGTGCAGTGCGATGGCAGCTTGTGGCCTGCAAATATAGATCTGTATGTGTCGGCTTGCAGTAGACGCTGTATCCCAAGGTTACATCTGCTTTCCTTCGTATCAAAACATCAGGAAATGGAAAAGTACTATCTTTTTCCACTTCCACTGTGTGGTTTATATTTGGATGGAGCAAATTTAAATGCTGAAGAAACGTAGGTAGAGTATCAAACCCATGTGGCCACACCACAGACTTATCATCCACATACCACAGAAAACAAGAGGGTTTGAGTGTGGCTGACTAGTGGTTTTTCTTCAGAATTGGCCACTACAGGAGACAGACGGCTTCCCATGGCAACACCATCCGCTTGTTTAAAATATTGGTCATGAAATAAGAAGTACGTTGAAGTGAGCATATATGTTCACATAATGCCACCACGTCCTCCTCAAACTTGTTGCTAATGACCTCTAAAGAGTCCTGCTAGGGCACCTTTGTACATAAAGACACAACATCAAAACTTACAAAGAGATCTGACAATTACAATCTAAAACTTTTCAGGTGGCCTATGAAATCCTCGGTATTTCAAATATGGTAGTCACACTTGCCTACAAGAGGTCCCAATAGTGATGTCAGATATTTAGCAACAAAATAAGTAGGTACTCCTATGTTACTTACAATAGCACAGAGAGGCACCCCATTCTTACGGATCTTGGGTAGGCCATAGAGTCTAGGAGGAATTGCAGACCGTTGACGCAAACTCTTAGTGACTTTTGCTATAATCGAGTTCTTCCCGATGAGTGTGGTATCTGATCCTGAAAGTCTGTCAAGTGAGATACAACATTTGAAGACAATGTTCTGACAAAATGGTTATTCTGAGAGACAGGTACATCATGCATTCAGGCCCAAGTGAATTTAATCCATGGAACAGAATGAAGAAATGAAGACACCCACCACTTTGGCCTTCTTGCTATATTTTGGTGCCATTTCATCTTGAATCAGAAGAGTCTTCAGAAGGTATTATATAAGTGTGTTTCTCGACCATCTGCAAAACTGAGGAAACTGTTGAGTTTGGTTAAGGACAATCGTGGTCTGACGTGTGTGTGCATAAGATTCCTTGTCAGTGTGGGGCGGTATACATAGGCCAGACTTGTTGCACAGTACAAGAATGCTGCGACGAATGTCAGAGTCATACACACCTATGCCAACTGGAGAAGTCAGCAATTGCAGAACACTGTCTGAATACAGGACGTCATATGATTTCTGAAAAGATAGAAGTTTTATCTATGGCATCGTCTATCTGGGATTGCATCATTAAGGAAGCAATAAATACCATACAGCTGAAAATCTCATCAACAGCGTCGCGGGATTTCAATGGAGCAATGCGACGAATGTCAGAGTCATACACACCTATGCCAACTGGAGAAGTCAGCAATAGCAGAACACTGTCTGAATACAGGACGTCACATGATTTCTGAAAAGATAGAAGTTTTATCTATGGCATCGTCTATCTGGGATTGCATCATTAAGGAAGCAATTAATACCATACAGCTGAAAATCTCATCAACAGCGTTGCGGGATTTCAATGGAGCAAAGACTGGAAACCTGCATTGGCTGCTATTACATCACAAAGAGAAAAATTAAGATTTTTTGATAACAGACCCATCGTAACATTGGTCCAGTATGGTTTTTTAGTGAGTAACGTCTGACCACACTGTTAGTAAATACAGTGTACAGCGCATGTGCAGGAGGGCTGCTCAGCGATTTTCGGCAGAGAGTATTTGATTATAGCGCCATCTATCTGCAAATCATTGCACTTGCGTGATTTCCACACCTGCGCATTCTTTGCGTATGTTCTATATACAGGGGCATCGATGTGCAGATACTTTCAGTTGACAGCCATGAGCAAGGTTCAACCACCTGAAGATCTCAGACAGTTGCTCCAAGGAAATATTGTGGAATTTGCACAATTTCATCCAGCAGCAAACTCACGAAGACTATTTACTGCAGTGTTAATCTGTCCAGTAGGTTCAGAGGCAGAGCAGCTGTCATTATCAACCAAGAAAATCCATCTGAATAGCTGAATTGAATTCAGGAAAGAAAGTGGCAAAATAAAACGAAATCTTCACTATAATGGAACACTTATGACAACAAATAATTATCTACATGGGTACTCCCAGATCGACATTGTTCATTCCAGTGCAAATCACTAGTACCTATCCATAAAATACACTCTAGCATTAACAAAGTAACACTGAATAAAAAAAAAAAAAACTGTGGACTTGAAACGACACAGTGTAAACTGAATATATGACCTGTTTACATAGGTTCTACACATTTCGATGTTCATATCGCTCCAACCCACCTCCACAACCCAACAAACATTTTAATGTAAAAGCAAAACATTCTTAATTTGTTTACAGATTGACATCTAACACAATAAAAAAAAGGAAGAGGAAGAAATGATGTACAACTATTGAAATCAAAATGTACATGCTCAAAGCCACATACAAACCCATGCAGGCATACAAGACCAGCAGTGTATGAAAACATGCTTCTTTACTATATTATTCAACAACATCAAAAGCATCCATTCACAACAAAATTATTTATTCAAGCAAACAACTCAAACTATCAGATGACTGAACTCACCTTTAGAGAGATGATAAAAATATTCTGCAGGAGAATCATGACTACTACAGCTTCTGTGGATGATTACTTCCTGTGAATCTTGATGTCATTTGAAACAATACAACAGTACAACCTCTTATCTGAGTGCAAACTACTGAAAAATTTAAATAATAACAATATCAAATAAAATTTTTAACAATTCTAAAACAATAAACATCATATGAAACGGCAAACTGATTTCTGTACAGCCTACATTTGTAAACCAACCATTAACAATAAACCTACCTATCTGGCAGCTGAGGGCGCAAGAGACTAACTAAATCTTCAACATGAATATATATATTTAGATGTGCTGCTTAACTTAAGCTCATTAACATAACATACTAACACTGAAATACTTTTTATTACAGAAAAGCATGTTGAAATAAACACATGGAAATTAATAAAGAAAACAACGGTATTTTCAGATTCAAAAAAGCTTATAGCACTCTCAAAAATGCTCACAAGCAATACAAGAAGCACATGTTGCAACAACCCACAACTAAAAACAACTGCACAATCCAGAACATAACAAACAGAATTAACCAACAAGATGAGAATTTGAAAATGAGGACACTTTTCATGTCAACATTAGATTATGAATGCTATCATAAGCTTAGTGAATGTAATATTATTGTATTAGTCCTTATTTACTCTTCTTTATCGTATTAAGGGTATTTTCAAATGGGGAACAGCTCAAGTAATGAAATGAAGAAATTTGGTTCAGATCATGTAATTTGGTTCAGAGCTGTACTGATCACCAAAAATATGCATGCATTTACATTTTAACTGAAAAGTAATGTTACATATACAGATAACTAAAATATAAAAAATAAGTTAATAAGTATACCTAAGCATTACATCAGATGTAGCTTTACTTCACGATATTTCAAATGTTTGTGTACATTCATTACGTTTTTATTGAGTCACATATAAGTTATTGCATGTGTGTGTTTCACTTCCATAACCACAAGAAAACAAAGGCAGAGAATGAAAACACTGAAAACTGCAAACTATCAAAAGCGAAAAAAGTTTTCTAAATATGGGAAGTTTTGGCAGAATGTAAGTTATTTAGGAGGAAAGGAGACAACTTACCGAGTAAAATAAGCATTGAGTCATTGACAGGCACACAGGAAAGATTGAAAGCTTCACTAGCTTTCAGACGAGTCCTTTACACACACACACACAGGTGTAGAAAAACTATGCCAACTGAAAACATAACGCTGGGACTGTAGTTCGCCAGCTAGACTAGGGTGAGGGGCTGTGGTGTGTGGGACACGTAGAGGGATAAAACAGGGGGCAAGCAGCAGAAGGGAGGGTTGGAGAAGGGTACATAATGGCTCAGAGAGAGGCAGAAGGTGTGTGGGATAGGTAAGTAAGGTGCACGAGTACTGTAATGTGGAGTAGTGGACTGGGAGGAGGTACAGGACAGAGGAAAGACACACTGTTTGGCAGAAGTACAGATAATGGGTTAGCAGAGACTGAGGCCAGGAGGTTCACAAGAATGAAGGGCAAGCTGCAAGAATAACTCCCATCTACATAGTTCAGAGGAGCTGGTGTTGGGGCAGAAGGATCCATATAGCATGCGCTGTGAAGCAGTCATTGAGCTCAAACTTGTGTTCAGCAACAGGTCCTGTCACAGAGTGGTCAACTTTGGCCACTGTTTGGTGGTTGTTAGCTGGTTGGTGGTTATGTTCATATAAAACGCTGAGCAGAAATTGCTGCGGAGCTGGTACATGACCTGACTGCTTTCATAGGTGGCCCTGCTTTTGATTGGATAGCATAAGCCTGTGACAGGACTAGAGTGGGATGTGCTGGGTAGGTGACTGTGCATGTCTTGCACTTGGGTAGGTCTTCGGCAGGGTTATGACCACCGGGAAGGGGCGAGGGTTGGGAATGACACAGGGATGGACTAGCATATTGTATAATTTGGCTGGGGAGCAGAATATGATTTTAAGAGGGCTGGAAAGGACTGTGGGTAGCGTGTGCCTCATTGCACCGTAAGATAATAGTCAACACCCTGGCAAAGGGCCTGGTTGAACTCATGGTTGAACTGCCCATCTGGCATGATATTGGATGTAATTGGGGTGTTCCTTTACAGTCTGTTCTTAGGAGGCAATGGGAGGATTAGGGGTGTGTGAGGATATGGCACAGGAAATCTGTTTGTGGTGAGGTTTGGGGGATATTGCCTATCTGCGAGGTCCTTTGTACAACATTCAGCATTCTGGGCATGGAAACTTTCATCATTACAGATATGCTAGCCATGGGTAGGCATGCTAAATGGGAGTGTTAGTTTGGTGTGGAAGAAATGGCAGTTGTCAAAATGCTGTTACTCTTGCTGGTTCGTGGGCTTCATATGGGCAGAGGTAAGGATGGAGTCATCGATGACGTGGAGGTCAACACCGAGGCAGGTGGCATGATGAGCTGAGGAGGAACATTTGAAGTGAATGGGATAGAGTGTGTTGAGGATGAGGAGGAACGAATCGGTGTTTTGGCTCTGGGTCCAGACCATGAAGGTATAATCAGTAAACCTGAACTAGACATGGAGTTTGTGGTTTTGGGAGGCTAGGAATGTTTCATCTAGATGACCCATAAACAGATTGCCTTAGGTGGGTATCATGTGGGTGCTAATGACCATGTCACAGATGTTTTTATATTGATATATAAAAAGATCTGTGACATGGTCATGAGCACCCACATGATACCTCAAAGGAGAAATTGTTATGTGAGACGATTTAACTGGTTAGATGGGAGGGTATTGGAAGAGGCAGTGTTCGAAAGCAGCAAGGCCATGGGCAATTAGTATATTGATGTACACGCGGGTGGTATCAACAGTGAGGAGTAGTTATCCACGCAGTAATAGGTTGGAGGTGGTTGCCAGTCAGTGAAGGAAGTGGTTTGCACGTTTAATATGAGAGGCTACACTATGAACAATTGGTTGGAGGTTTTGGTCAATGAAGGTGGACATTCTCTCAGTGGGAGCACAGTAACCAGATAGAATGGAGCATCTAAGATGTTAGGTTCATGGATTTTGGGAAGCATGTAAAAGATGGGCGTGCAGGGGTCACTGGGATAAGGAGGGAAATGGATTCAGGGGAAAGATTTTGGGATGGGCTTAAGCATTTGAGTAGGGAAGTCTGGGATGGGATCACTACGGTAGAGTTTGTAGGTGGAAGATCACAACAGTTGAAGGATGTCATCTGTCAGGTATTCACTGCAATTCATCATGACAGTGGTGCAGTCTTTGCCAGCAAGGAAGATGATTGAGTAAGTGTCTGTTTTGAGTCTGCAGATGGCTGGTCTTTCTTCTGTTGGGAATTCTTCTTGGGAAGGGACCTGCAAAGAATATAAGGCTAAATTGGAGGTAAGGAATTCCTGGAAGGTAACCAAGGTGTGGTTGGGTGGGAGAGGGGTGTGTTTCACAGCTGGATGGTGGTATGAGCTGGAAGAGGCAATGTTCAGTATTGGAAGTTCAGTTGGTTTTGATTGGAGGGATTGGTAGCAATGAAATATTTCCACTGTAAGGATCAGGAGAAGAACAGTAAGTCTTTAAAGAGTCCAGTATAGCTGAACTAAGGTGTAGGGCTGAAGGTGAAGCCTTTGGAAAGGACTGAAACTTCTGTAGTATTGAGATTCTTGGTGTACAGGTTGACAGTAGTTCTTTGGGCTTGTTTAGGCTCTTGGTTTTCATAAAATGTTGGTAGGCATTTTGGAGAAAGTGGCAGATTGGAAAGGTCAGCAAGGCAGGGCCTGGGTGCTATGAGGAGTTGGTGAGGGGTTCACTACAAGTAGAATAGATGTTGATGGTGGGTTGTGGTGCCCTGAAACTGGAGAAGAGGGTGAAGACATTGGATAATTTTTAGAGGTGGTGTCTGCAGTGCTCTTCCAGGTGTTTAGGCAAGGATTTCAATTTGGGAGATAAGACGTAGGTAGTTGGAACTGCAATGTTGACAGTATATTTTAGAAGGGACAGAGTTGGTTCTGAAATGCCTGCACCATCAATATCTGTTTAGGTGGTATCATGTTTTTGAAGGGTAGGGACTGATGATATCTCAAAATTTGAAGTTCATCATGAAAGAAAGGGTGGGATCCAGAGACAGCGATTTTTATGGTTGGCCATTGAGGGGTTGGTGGGGAGTTCATAGTTTAGGCAGAAATGAAGAACAGGATATGGGACTAGATTTTAGCTAAGGATAGAGATACTTTTCAGAACTGGTGCAGGTGAATAAAATAGTGGTCCTTTTGGGATGGGATGTTGGCAGTGGGAAAGAAAAGCATAATGGAAATGTGTAACAGATGTGGCAAATGGACGAATGAATGTGTTAGATGGTTATAAATGGAACTACAGATAACAAGGCACAGGTCTGAGAAATGAAAACCAGAAGAAATTGTGCTGGAGATGCAGAATAGTCCTGTCACCTGTGGATATTTTGTTCACACATTATCGTTGGACTGGGGAAAAAAGGGGACATATGTAAGATGATGACGGGATCAGTATGTGAGGAGGGGTGACTGATTTGGACATGAAATGAGGTAATTTGTTGCTTGGATAATATTTAACTGTGACTTGGCTGATGGGTGGCTTGGAGGATAGCACAGCCTACAGTCCAAGCAGCCATGAACGGTGCAATAGGATGCTGAAAAGTGTCATGCAACCATTCTGGTTGGGGCCGGTGACATACGTATACAAAGAAAGTGTGAAGGAAACATAGCAAAAGATATCATCTCTCTGATAGCTCCATCCTTACCTCTGTTCATATGAAGCTGACTATCAACAGTACCTGCAATTTAACAGCTGCCAACCCTTCCACACCAAAAAATTGTTCCCGTACAGCCTGGATATCTATGGTTGGCATATCTGCAGTGACTAGAATTCCCCTCCTCAGTATGCCGAGTCTCAGAAAAGCCTCCACAGGCATGTACTATCCCCAAAACTTTGTCTGCAAACAGATTTCCCATGTCATATCCTCACACACACCCAATCCTCCAACTACCACCAAGAACCAACTGCAAAGGATTGCCACCCATCATCACTCAGTATCTTCCCAGACTGGAGCAACTGAACCATGTCATTCACCAGGGCTGTGACTATCTATCATATTACCCTGACATGAAAAACATCCTACCCACAATGCTCTTCTTCCCTCCTACTCCGCCACCTGCTGAAACTACACAATATGCTTATCTATCCCTACTCCCAAACTCTTGCCACAGAGGTTGTATCCCTGTGGAAGACTCGGGTGCAAGACTTGCCTGATCACACACTCAGTTCATCTCACTCTAGTCATGTCACAGGCTTATTCTATCCCATCAAAGGGAGGGCCAATGTGAAAACGGCCATGTCGTATACCAGCACTGCTGAAATTTCTGCAAAACATCTTATATGCACGTAATCAACAACCAGCTGTCTGCCACAATGAATGGCCATGCTGCTGAACACAACATGCTGTGCCATCTGGATCCTTCCCCCAGCACCAACTTCCCTAAACTAAATAGATGGGAGTTATCTTTACAACACATCCTTCATACCCATATTTCTCCTGGGCTCAGTCTATGCTAACCCATACCCTCTACCCAATAGCCTCTCCTCTCAGTTCACTACTTCACGTCATAATCATCCTCTGCTGCATAAACTCACTGACTAGAGTGCCCATGTGACATTCCTATCCCTTGCACTTGCTGCCTCTCCTTCCCACATTCATATCCTGCACATTTGCTGCCTCCTTCCTCACCATCAGCGACCTATCCTCAACACTCCCTCCTGCTTCCCACCTATTTTATCCCTCTACCCACCCCACACCAAAGCCTACCTGTCCAACTGCCATCCCAACACTGTTCAGCCAACACAATGTAGTTGCACAGATTTGTGTGTGTGTGTGTACTTCTGTACGCGCGCACCCACACACACACACACACACACATACTATAGGTGGTTAAATGATTCGTCTGAAAGCTGCCAAAGTCATTCTTTTTTGTGTGCCTGTCAGTGACTCAATGCTTCTACTCTTCAGAGAGAAGATATTCTAAATTATATGGGGTGATCAAAAAGTTTCCATTTGAGGGCATCGCAGCAGCTTATATGCAATGTGGTATGGCTCCAAAGTGGGTATAAAAACACCGACATTGAAGCATGGGATTAGTGTGGCATTCATGTAATTCCGAAGTGCTTGTGGTAAATGTGGAAACGTGAACTACAGCAAAGTTGTTACTATATGCATCCAAACACGACTACTGTTTTATTATTCTTTTCTTGGCTGCCAAAAGACAAAAGCAGACAGACATCAATTGGAGAATGAAGAATGCATATGGGGCAGAATATCTGTCAAAAACCACCACTGTGGAATGGTGTGTCAAGTTCCGTGCTGGTTGTGATTTGGCACAGGATGCCGGTCGATCTGGTGGTAGACATTTAAGCAGCTGCCCTTCTATAATTCTGATCTTTTTCAATGTGATTATCATGCCTTTGGTCCCTTAAAAAAGGCCTTAAAGAGTCAACAGTTCCTGTCAGACAAAGATATGCAGCAGGCAGTTACGGGTTTCTTCATGCAGTAGGTCACTGTGTTTTACTAGATGGGTATCTTCAACCTGGTGCATCAGTGGTATGATTGTCTCAAAGCTCACACCAACTTTGCCTTATTGGGATACCAATTTTAGAGTGTATGGCTTTTGACTGGAAACTTTTTGATTGACCTTACATATTTAAGATCCATGTGTAAAAATTATGACTGATTATTGTATTGTCATTCTTAGGGCATTGTTTTTTTAGACCAATTATGTTATTTAATCAATTTCTTTTTAAAATAAGCAGTTTGAAAACTCACTGATAGCATTTAGAGGCAGTACTAGAACAGCCACAAAAATTTGAGACACTGACATTAATCAACAATTTCAAAGAAAGAAGGGATAAAATCAAGGAACAAAAACAACAAAAAATACCAAAATCAAGGGGAAGAAACAAAAATAGAAAGAAAACACAAATACGCATTTAATCATCAGACAATGATCTGCACTTTTAATGCATGGATCCCTCACAATTTTAAATTATATTACCATAAGAACATAACAAATCCATGAATGTCAGATTCCAATTTGTTTGGTACTATATCTCAACATAATGTTGCCTAAAATTTGTTTGTGAGAAACAACACTAGATTCCATCAAAGTGAAGTATTATCTGGCTGGCAGTTTCTCCACTTGTTAGGCCTCGCAGGCCAACAACATAGGTAAACTGGATTTAAGTAAACAGAAAATACATCATCATTATGGAGTATTTCCTTACTCTAACCAGTTACGTAAATTTAAAAATGACAATTCCTGCAGGTAACCTCTGTTACACATTTTACTTAATCTCATAAACTGCTTTCAACTAGTTGACCCAGACAAATTGATAGGTCTGGACATTAACTATTTGAGAAAAGTGTCTGATATTGGTATCAACATAGATCAACAGCACACATTATAGAACATCACATGAAAAATTAAACTGAATTACAACTGGCTGTTACTAGAAATATACATAAGAAGCTTTGGCAGCATACAGTGAAATACAGAAAATGCAAACAAAGACAGATTAAGGATGCATTGACTATAACCAATCATAATATCAACAAAGCAAGGTGTGATAATGAATTTAACAACACACACACACAGAGAGACAGAGACAGAGAGAGAGTGTGCACTAAATATAATCAACAAATATGAGATGGTGTCCAACATACTTGAAGAAACAAAACAAGCAGTGGTACGATTTGGATACAGAGTACAAGAGTAAATTATCAGCTACAGCAACCTCATGAAAGAATAATTACAAAAGATGTGAAGAGCAAGAGGAGAAAATCACTGCAATTCAAGAATAGGCTCCTGATGATGAAAAACAACATTTAACAACAGTTTGCAACAAACTAGTAATTCTGTGAATATTCGTTAGTTAGTGATTGTAATGTATTTAAATTAAACTTTGGAAAAAACGAGTTTAGAGCTGTACTGTTCATCAAGTTAAATAGTTGTCAATATAGATGGCAACAAACTTTGTAACACATAACTTATTTGAAAGATTCATAAAAACAAAGATTATTTATCTTCAGGGGAAGTTAAACAATAAAAACAAAATTCAGAGCACAAATATGCAACAAATTCTTTTGCTGAAAGAAGAAGGAACAGGGTGTCTATATCAATAATGAGTAACAGTGCAAATTTCAGAAGACATCCCCACAGAAAGCATAACTGAGAAACAGGAATGCATAAAAACTATACAGACACAGAATCAAAAACAGAGCAACTAGGCACGCAAGTATCGCAGAACAAAGAAGGTGTAGAGCTACATCTACACTTACCACTCAATATCCTTCTCTTTGTTAATGCCTGAGCCCTACTAACTTCCTTTGAATGTTGTATGCACATAAGCAACTTAATTATGAGAGCCATACTCAATACCTTGTTGTACCATCTAATGCCCTTAAGATGGTAGGGATGCATTTTGGCATGGACTCCATGAGATACCAAAAGCATTGGTAAGCCATCCTGATATGTGAGGCTCAACATCTACCCACAACTCAGATTCATTGGAGCTGGATTTAAGGTGTGCAAATTTCACTTGATAAGTGTCCCAAGTGTATTCAACAGGACTGAATTCAAGTAACCTGTGGGGGACTGCAGAAGCATGGAATGATGCACATATAATTGTGGCCTAAATAAAAACAGTAACAGGTTGATGCATTTCTTGTTGTAGATACAGGTCACCTATAGGATGAACAAACATGCAATTATATGGCACTTTCCTGTATCATTTCCTGGTGAGAGATGATGGCAGATGTATCATGTGACACATTTCAATCACATGTAAACATCCCTCACATACCTGTATGCCTATCAGCTGCTTCTACACTAACCTGTTGCAAGTGAGTTTTTTTTTATAACATACTCATGCCCTTCCATGGCACGAACCAATTGTGCCATGACTTATTACTTCAGGTAATGGTACAACTGCTCATCTAATATTGTTATCCAGCACTGAATTGACTAGTACTGTGTCAAACTGTGGGCTTTCCATCTGTTGTCATATGATATGATAACTGAGGATCATCTCTGGGACCAACTCTTTGTTGGTCATGACTGTTGAATAAGATGCCAGCAGTTTCATTGAGATTAAAATATTCTCAGTACATCCTTCACATGGGAGACATCACCTTGAAGATAGAATGTCAAATGCATTTGGCACCTATAATATTACAGTGAGAAAATGCACTGGCATTGCACATTTCACCCATCATACACTCAAGTCAACATAAGATCTCATAACATCCCAGTCATTCTTCCAATGCAGTAACTATCTCATATTCAAATCATGAGTGTATAAGGCGCTGTTGACCTATTCATTAACTCATTTAGAGCTACAATTATGAAACAATGAAAATGTTAGGTGTTTTCTGGAAAAGTTGAAAGCTATGAGTGTGCTGCAGAACAAATAACAATTTTTTATTACCTGTGATATGATGCATTTACCACAAGGAACAATTGAAAACAAATAGGTAACTTTTGGGGAATGTGCTGATCATGTTATATGACAACACGATAGGAAAAATGCTGAGCCACATGGAGTAGTTGTTATTATTATTAAACTGTGTAAAGGTATGGGGCTACCCAAATTTTTTTTACTGTGGTAGAGAAACACTGATGAGAGACAATAAAGAACAAATGCAACATTCAGATAATTGAAATGAAAATCAGAGTTAAGGAATTCATGAAATTATTCAGCACAAGAAATGGCAAGAAGAGAAAATTTGAAGATCTTTGCAGTGGATGATAAAAAAGAAGACTATAGATCACAATGGATCATAATAGAAGGCCACTGTTTACCAAAGTGGCAAGGCAAGAATTGTATGGTGATATGGGAAGGGTGACATGACTGACCAGAAGAAACAAGAGTGCCCAATCCATGGGTGTGGTGATGAAATTAAACACAATCAACAACAACAACAACAACCCAAATAAAGAATAAACCAAGTAATGGATGTACAGCTCCAAAGCTCTCTAGATTAGACTTCATTCCTATGCAAATGGAAATATTTTCGAATTTGAACCAAATATCACACAGAAGCAAATATAACTTGGGTTCATTTTTTCTTGCTTCATTTCTTCAATGTAGACTTCATGAAAGATATCTACATTACTCAAACATGCATTTTAATTACGTATAGTAATTTCATCTGTCTGTGTCATATGGTGCTTAAGTTCAAATGAACAAATGTGTTAGCCAGTGATACAAATATGATTTCTCAGAGTGAAATGATCAAATTGGTAGGTTTGTAATGAAAACTTTTTCCTTGGGAATATATAAGAAATGGAAGACAAATAAAAGTAATGGTCAGAGACATCAAGCTTCCAGAACATTTCATGAAGTTAGTGCAATTGTACATCCTCACAGAATGGAAATAAAGTGTTTTGGGACTGGAAACTACTGAAACTACAATACCAAAAAAGTTACGAATAATGTTACCACAGAAAAAGCTTATTATAAGGAAGTAACGCTGGTAGCAGCTCTACCATTATTGTTGCAGCACATAAATCTAGCTGTGGGGAAGGAGGACGCCAAATTGAGATTCGTTGGAAGATTCCTAAGGAAGTGTAATTCACTAATGGAAGATGCAACTTACAAAATCCTTGTTCAGCAAAATTTTGTCAAGTTTGTTGCTGTGTCTATTTGCAGTGAGTTCACAACATTTCAGAAGACATATGCTCTCTTTCCATCTTCTAATGAAGTGCCATTCAAAATGTTGAGGACTTACTGCAAACTGACATGGCAAGAAACCTAGAAGATTTTATTGCATTGACGCACCACAAAAATCTTTATTTGCATATAAATCTTGAGTAGTGGTCAATAGTCTGCGACCCTTATGAAGCTGAATTAATGGAAAAAAGGAAAGCACGCACACGCGCAGAGAGAGAGAGAGAGAGAGAGAGAGAGAGAGAGAGAGAGAGAGAGAGGGGGGGGGGGGGGGGGAGTAAAGGGTGATAAGAGTTCCACAGCAATGTTCAATAAATTGGAGTGGAAGTTGGTAGAAGAAGATCTAGGTCATTGTGAAGAACCTTATTCACAAAATCAGAGTCAGCATCCCAAAACCAATAAAATTATTTCCTCCAACATAAATCGCACATAATTACTACCACAGAAAAATTATAGTAATTCATGTTTATACAGAGGGGTACCAGCATTCTTTCTTCAGCTACAAACCATGGACTCATGAGGGGAGAAATGAATAAAGAATGATGTGCAGCCTCCGTCAAACATCAGACGGTGGCTTGGGATGTACAGATGTTGACTATATGATGAGCTGAAACGCTGTGACCACTTGCTTAATAGTGTGTTGGTTCACTTTTGTAAAACAATATAGCAGCAATTCTGTGTAGCATGGATACAGAAAGTCGTGTGTGGGTTTCCGATGGTACACGGCACCAGAAGTCTAAGCACAGGTTGCGTAGTTCCTGGAAATTGCAGGCCAGTGGTTTGTGTGCATGGAGCTGGCACCCTATGGTGTCACACAATTGTTCCATTACATTCAGATGAGGTGAATTTGGGCCCAGACATCAACATGAGTTCACTATAATGATCCACAAACAACTGTAGCACAATTCTGTATTGTCACAAGGGCAGTTACCATGCTGGAAGATTCCTTCGCCATAGGGGAAGATACGACGGTTGGAACTTAAATAGTGGCAACTATTTATTCACAACCGATACAAAAGAGTTACATGTTTGCACCTGTTACTGTCCTTCAAAGTAATCACTATCGTTGTGTAGAACTCGTTTCCAGCAATGTGGAAGACATAGTGTACTGTCAGCAGAGCCTGGTCTGTTGATGGTGCGAATGGAGCGGTCTACTGCCTGTCGAATCTCTGGAACAGTTCTGAAGCGAATGCCATGAAGTAGTTCCTTCATCTTCGGAATCAAATCAAAGTCACAAGGACTTAAGTCCGGGTAGTATGGTGGATGGTACGGTACAGTACTTCCCAGAACCATCAACCTAATAGAGCAGACACAGCTTGCACTGTATGCACCCGCGCATTGTCGCTGCTTCTTTCACAAAGCTGGTCGCAGGTGATGCTCCAAAAATGAACAGTAATACTGTGCATTGAGGGTTTGCCGTGGAGGAACGTAATGCGTTAGGATAACACCATCACAGTCATACACGAGAATCACCATAACTTTCAGCATACTGGAACTCTGGCGCTCTTTCAACTTTCGCGGCGACCCATAATTACGCCATTTGCTGAATTGGCATTTCAATTTTGGCTCGTATGGTGTGGCCCATGTCTCATTCAGTGTTACAATACGGCCTAAGAAAGCCTCTCCTTCGCGCTTGTAGCACTCCAAGTGCATCTGAGCAGTGTCGTAACACATCTATTTCTGCATTTCCGTCAATTCATGTGGAACCCATCATGATCCAATTTTTCGCATGCCCAGGCATTCCTTCAGGATGCGAAGCACAGTCGTAAGCACTAATGGTTTCATGAGCGAGCTCACAAATCATATGACATCGATCGCTGTCCACTGATGTGGCAACAGCATCCACTTCTTCTTCAGAGATGCTAGGATGACCTGCCCGATGCATGTCTGCCACTGTTTGCCAACTTCGCTGAAGGCTTTCACCCAACGTGCCACTGTTCTGTAAGGCAATGCTGATTCCCCGCATGCCTCTTGAAGACCTTAATGACACAGTCATGCTGTAGGACCTCTGGCACACTCAATCTTGATTCATCTCTGTTGTTCCTGTTTCGAAAACATAGTGACACTGTTACATTAGACTGCTCGCTCACAAGTGACTGCGTTTCCTTCGATTGTGTGCACGCTGGTAACATGGGAAGGCCGAGTTCATTTGTTCGGAGGTAAGGTAGGTATGTCAACAATGTGTGCTACCAGCGACAATAGTAGATCCCATTGCATAGTGTCTCGACAGCAGTGTTGCCACTATTTAAGTTCCAATCTACGTATCAAGCATGAAAGGCTGCAGGTGGTACAAAATAGTCCACAAGCCAATTTCTATGATCCCATGCCCACTGCATACGTTACTGACAATATTGTTTGATCAACATTAAGAACACATATGGGTTGTCCATTGTGGAGCCACATATTCAACAATGTGTGCTGTCTGCTGCAGATGTGTATGTTCACCAATGTGTCTTAACAGTATGCTCCAAAACACTTGTGTCTGTAACAGCATGTACTCTGTTGTTATACAGGGTGTTACAAAAAGGTACGGCCAAACTTTCAGGAAACATTCCTCACACACAAATAAAGAAAATATGTTATGTGGACATGTGTCCGGAAACACTTACTTTCCATGTTAGAGCTCATTTTATTACTTCTCTTCAAATCACATTAATCATGGAATGGAAACACACAGCAATAGAACTTACCAGCGTAACTTCAAACACTTTGTTACAGGAAATGTCCTCCGTTAGCAAGGATACATGCATCCACCCTCCGTCGCATAGAATCCCTGATGCGCTGATATAATCCTGGAGAATGGCATATTGTATCACAGCCGTCCACAATACAAGCACGAAGAGTCTCTACATTTGGTACCCGGGTTGCGTAGACAAGAGCTTTCAAATGCCCCCATAAATGAAAGTCAAGAGGGTTGAGGTCAGGAGAGCGTGGAGGCCATGGAATTGGTCCGCCTCTACCAATCCATTGGTCACCGAATCTGTTGTTGAGAAGTGTATGAACACTTCGACTGAAATGTGCAGGAGCTCCATCGTGCATGAACCACATGTTGTGTCGTACTTTTAAAGGCACATGTTCTAGCAGCACAGGTAGAGTATCCCGTATGAAATCATAATAACGTGCTCCATTGAGCGTAGGTGGAAGAACGAAACTCAAATGAGCTCTAACACGGAAATTAAGCGTTTCCGGACACATGTCCACATAACATCTTTTCTTTATTTGTGCGTGAGGAATGTTTCCTGAAAGTTTGGCCGTACCTTTTTGTAACACCCTGTATATGCATCGATATATTGCTTGACAGAGCAGGCAAGCCTCCAATCTCCACATACAAACCAAGCCTTGTCTGGACAATATTACAAACATAATATTGGTACACTTCCAGTCAAAAAAACCTCTATCAATTCAGTAATGCATATACAAGATACACAATGATCTGCTGTGCATGCACTTGAAACAGAAAGGTAGAACTGTATGACGATCACTCATTTTGTAAGCTTCCATTTGCAAGCTCATCAACAAAACTGAAATAGCATTTGAACAGAAATAACCGTAATTTTGTTTTGAAATTCCCTGTTTCTTAAGCATTATTATGTGGGAGTAAGTTGAAAATTTTGCCATCAATATCAACTATCACCACCTTGCACTAATTGCATATTTTTTAATTAAGTGGGTACCATCCTTGTGGATATTTAAATTGCTTTCACAGAGAAACAGTTTGCCCTAAACAAGTTATAGGCCTATTCTGGACAATCTAGGTTATACCCCCGCACAGCTGAGTTTGCACGCCGACCAGAGTGGCCGAGCGGTTCTAGGCGCTACAGTCTGGAACCGCGCGACCGCTATGGTCGCAGGTTCGAATCCTGCCTCGGGCATGGATGTGTGTGATGTCCTTAGGTTAGTTAGGTTTAAGTAGTTCTAAGTTCAAGGGGACTGATGACCTCAGAAGTTAAGTCCCATAGTGCTCAGAGCCATTTGAACCATTTGAGTTTGCACCCCAGGTTGGGTTATCAACAAATACTGTAGTTTTTGAAAAGTCTTTAAATCATTAGATCACTTATAGGAGCAGGTAACTTGAAATTTATTTAAAAGCAGTCTTGATCGCAGCCGATGTTAACTTCTGACTGGTTTCAGCCTTTTCATTACAGGCCACCACCAGCGTTTGCACCATCTGGATGGCATCCAGATGGTGCAAATTCTGGTGGTGGCCTGTAGCTAAAAAGGCTGAAACCAGTCAGAAGTTAACATCGGCTGCAATCAAGACTGCTTTTAAATAATTATACCACAACAAGATCGCTGTTTTCCGACAATGTTATATAAAATTATGCAGGTAACTTTCATTAAAATGAATTCTATATTCTGTATGTTTTTCTCCCATATCTTTGATAGTATGTTTAATATACTAACTATTTATATGATCCACAGGCTTCTTAGAAAGAAGCAGTTTTACACAGAACCCACATTGCAGACGTATCTTTTACATTAATACAATACTAGAAAACAATGGATGAAATACAAACAACAGAAAGAATACTCACTGTACTATATTAAAGGTCTTGGCAGTAAATGAGCCAGATGAACAAGGTTGCATTCACACAGATGTGATCTGTACTTACGTGGAATGAGATTCAACACAGAATACTATGCTAATTGACAACCTACATGTGCTTGTTCTTCGTGACATATAGTTCAAGATGGAAATAAAATCATATAATGATAGCATGTTTCCAGGACATGGGACAGTGTGTTCTCACTGCCTTCTAGATATGTGAAACGAAGACTTAAGACATAAAAACCATTACTAATTGCTTTAAGAAATACAGCAACCAGCTACTTTTTATGTATATGTGTTTTGGGCTCTCGCCAATCTTCCATTGGCGTATTATGTACCTCAACCTTCAGTTAGTATATCTTTAAAAACATTGACTGCAATTTGAATACTGCAGCTAGTTTTCCACTCTTCTTTTTAGTATGTGCTAACTGATGATTAAGATACGAAATATGCCAATTGCAGATGAGTGCAAGCCTGAAACACACATTGGCATAAATAAAAAAACATATAAAAGTGGCTGGCTGCTGTATTTCTTAATGTAATAAATGAATACTAATTGATCAAGACTGGGTCATATATAATGTGTTGGACAGGTCTCTATCTCTATGAAAAAGATATGTCTGGTTTCTGAGACCCTCATTGGCAATAGTTTGTGGCTTCCCATACCCGCTGCTTCCAACATAATGTAAGGGTCACATCTATGTAATTTACATGTTGCATGAATCAACAGAAGTACTGAAACAAATTTCTTCAAGACCTACAACACAGTCCCTCCAGGTTCTAGTACTGGCTGCCCACATCTGTCTAGTGCATTACCCCATTTATACTGCTTCTGTGGTGGATGCTCGAGTACCAGTAACACATTCACCTCAAGTTCACCAATTCATGGCTGGTCAGACTTAATGTAGTGTGTATCTTCTGGTCACATAAAAGCATCACCACATGTGGTGATAAGCTCATGAGAATGACTTTCAGTGGACACGTGCATCCTCTGCCCCCCTCCAATTCTAGTGTTTCAAATCATTATCAGTATATATTTTTTGATGATCATCATCCTTCTGGTTTTGGTGGTAACTATGCAGCAAAATTATAATGAATCTATGTTATTCAATTAAGTAAGCCATCAGTTTGCACCAAATGTAATTCTTTTTCAGATGACTGCCCATATAAAACACAAGAATATTAACAGTGTGTATGTCTGAACCAATATAGACATTTTCCACATGCCTTGCACAAAAACTGGTATAGTGCATCAAGAAGTAAACTAATAACCACAAATTACCATACAAAAGAAACTGTTTCCCCAACTTTCATCTTGGATCATATAAAATACAATTTTATGTATATAATCTCAAGACAGCTTGAGGAAAGAGATTTTTGGAATTGTCTTGTTCAGCAAATTGAAGTATTGTGAAGTTTTCTTTATGAGATTATATGATGATATGTGCAATTATTATCTCAAACAAGAGAAATAAAATCCAAAACTGGTCATTTTGGTGTGGTTATGTTTGGATAAATTCTTTTGAGTAGTCTCCTTCACCCCTAAGTTATTTTCTTTCTGCTGGAACTTTCCTAAACATCAAAATAAGTTAATTTGTATAAAGAACCTACTGAAACAAATAACTTTTCAGGAAAAGAGGATATTATAAATCTTGTCCTGACCTTACACATTTTAAGCTGCTGAAGTAAATTATGTACATGTATTGCACAGACTGTGGTACATCACGATGCTCCATATTCAAGAAAATTCTATGAACTTCATGCATCAACATTGCATTCTAAAACACAACCAAAAGGACAAAACAGCATACTTAGTATGCACCTTTCATTAAAATATATACTACGACATTGAAACATTAATGCATGACTGTAATTTTGCTTAGAAGAATTGTTACACAAAAGTAACAATTCTTCTTAAAGAGGATAAGTACAACAAACAATCTTCAAGCAGTAACTAATCCACAAGAGCACGCACTGAGTAAAAAGTTATCTGATGCGTGTCAACATCACACGTATTTTAAGAAAAGATGAGTACAAAAGTTCTAATTGGGCCATAAATAAAGATAACAGTATCTTTCTTACTGGAAACTTTAATGGGAAACACATCACTGATACATGTATGCTGTTCTTCTCTTTTTTGAATGTGTTAAAACTACGTTTCACTCGAAGTATAGATATTTGGCAACCATTTTTATTTCGGCACTAACTGATATTTTATTTCTAAAGTAATATATAAAGTGAGTGGAACAGTAATGATAGAAACTTCAGATAAACCCAGAAAATGTAGCTGTCTTTAGGTGATGCTGTTACCCATAACGTATGTAAAAATATACAAAGTAACACTCAGAGAATATTACAGGCTTGGAACCACATGTACTTTCTTTATGGTAAAAGCAGAACAAGATGTGGGGACTGGTTATAATGGAGATAAAATAATGCGGAAGTAGTAGAACAGCCAAAACCGAAGATGAAAGTTACCCACAAGGTACGTGAAGGACGGTGGGTGAGTACGAACAGAACAGAATCTCTGTATTGTGGGTCACAGATTATAGGTTAGCAAACACTTAACCTGCAGCAGATAAAAAATTACATAGAGGAGAATAAAAAATGCAAAATACAATAATGAAAATGCAAAGCAATTTCATGAGGTTGGTGTTGGTTAGGTATGGTCAAAAAGTGGAAGATATTGCCAGACATTTTTATTTTTAGATTAAGTTGATACTTAATGTCAAACAGTGGAAATCTGGGATGGAACAATGACAATATTATGAAAATGATAGATTGCTACTCACCATAAAGAGGAGATGCTGAGAGGCACAACAGTAAGACTGCTCTAAATTTGAACTTTCAGCCAAAAAGCCTTCTTCTAAAGTAGAAAACACATACATAGTCACACAAGCACAAGCCACTGACACGTGACCACCATATCTGACTGTAGGCTGGATGTTGTGGCCAGAGATGTGGTCACGTACGTTTGTTTTCTACTTAAAAAAAAAAAACGCCTTTTGGCTGAAAACCCAAATCTATAGCAGTCTTTTTGTTGTGTCTGTCTGTGACTCACATGGAACCCCTTGAGTGCAAGGTCATAAGTTCAATCTTCAGTAAGGCTCATTTGAAAGTGTTGTGTTAACAGTAATGATTGGAAAAAACGTTAGCTGCTAATGAATTACCATGTGCGTCAGGAGGGCAGCAGAAAATGAGTGTCTGGGAGGTGCACAGATCAGCCTTCTATGAGATTTATATATTACACTTCACAAAATGAACAATGTTAAGATATATAATATATTCTCTCTTCCTGTTACCCACCAGGCCTCAACCTCCGCTAATTTCAAGTTGCCGCCGCTCATACCTCACCTGCCATTCAACAACATCTTTGCCTCTGTACTTCCGCCTCGACTGACATCTCTGCCCAAACTCTTTGCCTTTACATATGTCTGCTTGTGTCAGTATATGTGCGGATGGATATGTGTGTGTGTGCGAGTGTATACCTGTCCCTTTTTCCCCCTAAGGTAAGTCTTTCTGCTCCCGGGATTGTAATGACTCCTTACTATCTCCCTTAAAACACACGTCCTTTCGTCTTTCCCTCTTTTCTGATGAAGCAACCGTGGGTTGCGAAAGCTCGAATTTTGTGTGCGTGTTTGTGTTTGTTAGTGTCTCTATCAACATACCAATGCTTTCGTTTGGTATGTTACATCATTTTTGTTTTTAGATATATTTTTCCCACGTGGAATGTTTCCCCCTATTATATTTTTAATAGTAAGGATTACACAGGTCTGCTTTCCCAAAAACATAGAAAGTGGGTAGGCTACTCTTTGTAATATGTTGGTTTAATGTGAAGCTTTCAGCATAATGACACAATCAAGGTTTTGGAACAACTTCATATTCAGATTAACTGGTTACAAAGTAATAATATTTTCTTAGCTTTTTTGTGGTGTATATTGTACCTTTCTGGCAGAGTCAACTATTTCCAAATTGTATGTGAAAAGCGTAATCTTCCAGTGTTTTTCCATACAATATATGTTACAATATGAAACCTTGTGTTTACAAGTGTTGTAATTTATACAATCTCTTCTTTTAACTTGCCATGCTTCAAATGAACTCTTATTATTGGTCTTCCCACACACCTTCTTGGATGATTCTGATGTGGCATTCAATCCTCCAGAATTCAAGGAACTTGTTTTTAAAATTTTTATTTTAATCTTTATTTTTTCCTAATATGACTGGTTCTCTCCTTAAATAAAGATTTTCTGATTTTCCAAGCTTAGGAACTTCATTTCGTAATAACTGTATTCACTTTAGGATTTATTTGAGAAGCAGCATACTGATGCTCACAGTATTGTAGTAAGTGACATAACATTTGAAAACTTCATAACTGCAGTGCACATCAACTGGTAACTTCAGTCTATTTAACAACATTTTTGCTTCAAGTTACTAAAAATGTGGCAGTGGTATATCTGAAATGACAGCAATTATCACATCCCACTGAAGATGACCTTCAATTGAAATTATTTGTTTCTAAGAATATTAATGCTTTAGTTTTAGTAGATGTTGTTTTTAAATTATAGTCTAAAGCAGCTACTAACATATCATTACCAGTTTATCATAACTTTCTTGAATTATGACATCTCATCAATGTAGTGAAAAATATGCAAGTTTATCTTATTTTCAATTATTATAACCATGCAACTTTCAATGAGCAAATTCTTGAAACAAACTTTCGGTTGAATGCAAAAGTTTATTCAGCAACATACTTCGGTAGAAAACTTCATGTAGACTAAAGAACACCTCTGCAGCCATACAGTTACTTTATTTAAAAAGCACTACTGGTTTTGTAACATTAGTTACATCATTAGGTGAAGTCAGTTACAACATGATACCAAAGAACAGTTGATACCAAACTTTTCTGCAATACCTGGAATTTCAGTCCATTCGCCAGATGAGTGGAGTACTGGGCAGTGCTGATGGCTGACTACTGCCCAGTACTTTACTTGTCTGATCCACTAGTATTTGATTCAGGCTATCGGGCTCCCTTCCATATTAGTCTACCATGGGCTGTGACAAGAGGTTTAGAATGGAGTGCAATTCCAGGAATAGAGGAAAAGCTTAATATTAATTGTACTCCAGTATCATGTTGTAACTGACTTCACCTGAGGTAAATAACGTTGATAAATTTGTCATGCTTCTTAAATAAAGCAACAATACAGCTGCAGTGGTAGTTTTACTCAACATGAAACTCACACTCGTTCTAACTGAAAGAGAACATGAGTGGCATTACCAACCATGGATCAAACACATATGACTAATGACCAGATATGTTACTTTTTAATTTTATCCATCTCATTTTACTATAAGACTACTAACTGGCATTTCTCTGTCCTGCCCCATCACACTATCGCTCATTCACCATACTACTTCTTCTTCTGCAATGTCTCCAATCACAATCGCTTATTGCCTCACACGTTGATTTCTAGTACAATAAGCTTGTCAACTGTTACTTTCCCTTACAAAGATAAAAAATATGCTTTGACAAAGTGTATGTTATCATTAGTTATATGTGAAAGATTAACACACATACTGTGTCTATACTGATATTGTGAAACGTCCGTGAAATTACCAAAGATTCCACTCTGGCTACTCTCATTTGACACCAAGCAAATTATTAAATATGTCTTGGTGGCTTGCTGTTTCCAAGTTTCTTTCCCTTCGTCTGAAAGTAAAATGCCTCTAAAGCCTCTTCAGTTTCTTTTAGTGGGTAGCCTGTCTGATACACATGCTTAACCACTACTGGTTTTCTGTAACACCTAGTCTAAAGTTATTTCCATGTTGTTTGCATTTCATCAAGAAGGTTCTCCCTGTATATTTGTAGTACTTCTCGTTACAAGATGAACATTGTATTTTATAAACTCCTGCTTCCTGTTCTCAATGTCATGTTTTATGTTTTTCCCTTGTAATACTGATCATTGTAATACACAAAATGACGAAAGCAACATTCAGGATGGTCAATACAATACGCACCTTGGCATTTGCCAGTGATGTAAAAAATTATGATTACCACATGATAATATAAAGAGAATGGCTATGAATAAGATATAAGAAGTCTTTGAGAGAACTATAATAAACAAAAAAGACTGGGAAGATGATATTGCAGTGTATGGGAGAAAAAAATATGAATGTCATTGCAAACAGATCCTCCAATGTGAATAATGCCATGAATTAAGGACCCAGGATGAATAGGAAAAATTAGAAAACACTCATCTGTTAACACATTTAGCTTCCTGGAACAACAAATCAAGAATAATGACGACGATGTAAAGGGGATGATTCAACTGCCAACAAGGAACAAAATATATAGTTATTTGTAATCAAACAATGGAAAGTCCAGGGTGGAATATCAACAATTCTAAAAATAATAGAGAGCTTCTCATCTTAAGAATGACACATTGAGTTGCAGACAGGCACAGCAAAAAGATTATCTGTCATCATGCCCTGAAATGTGTGACACCGTACCCAAGATTATTCCAGTCTCTCCCTAAAGTGGTGTTTCGTCATCTGCCCAACCTCCACAACATCTTAGTCCTCCTCTGTGCCACTACTAACTCCAACCACTTGCCACAGGGATAGCATCCCTGTGGAAAACCCATGTGCACGACCTGCTCAATCCACCTGCCCAGCACTTCATGTTCAAGTCCAGTCACATGCTTATCCTACCCCATCAGAGTCCAGGCCACTTGTTTGATGATGTTTGCTTTATGGGGTGCTCAACTGTGCGGTTATCAGCGCCTGTACAAATTCCCAATCTTTACTCAGTCCAATCTCACCACTTCCATGAATGATGATGAAATGATGAGGGCAACACAAACACCCAGCCCCCAGGTGGAAAAACCATCCAACCCAACTGGGAATTGAACCCAGTGCCTCCTGCACGGCACCTGTGAAAGCAGCCATGTCATATAACAGCTCTGCTGCAATCATGGCACAGCTTTTTATATTGGTATGAATAACAACCACCTGTCCACCAGGATGAACAACCACAGTCAAACTGTGTCCAAGAGCAAAGCAGACCACCCTGTGGCACAACATGCAGCTGAACATAACATGTTTGACTTCAGTGACTGCTTCACAACCTGTGCCACCTGAATCCACCCCTTTAACCACCAGCTTTTCTGAACTGTGCAATTCGGAGTTATCCTTACAACACATTCTCTGTTCCACAACCTCCCATAATGTATGGTCCCCACACAGCCTCTGCCCTATCATCTCCTTTCAATTCGCATCCCCTCACCCTCATTGTGGGCTGCTCTCTATCAACGAATCCACCAGTCTTCGTCCCTCTCTTCTTCTGCTAATTGACACACCCCCCCCCCACCCCCCCCCACCCCCCGTCGCCAAGTATCCTGACACTGTGCCTGACAGTTTTGCCTTGCTGTCTTCTAGTCCCTGCAAGCTCTGCCAGACAGCACTCTTCTCTTGACCCATCCGGACCCTGCCCCACTCCGGACTGCTGCTTTTGTTCAACACAGAATGCTGCGTATAGTGGTCATGTGTACATGAGGGGTGCTTGCTTGTGTGTGAATGAGTGTGTGTTTTCCTCTCTTTTCTGAAGAAGGCTTTGGCCGAAAGCTCTATGTGCAACAGTCTTTCTGTTATGCCTGTCTGCAACTCAAAGTGTCGATCCTTATGGTAAGTAGCAATCTATTCTTTATGTAATGGCAGTTATTTGGAATGTGGTAACATGCTGTGTCTGTCCACCATTGTGTGAAAGAAATACAAAGCAGCAGATTTTGAAAATTCATACAAAAATAGAAAATGGGTTACTAAGAATAAACAATATAGGAGTTAACATGATGAAAAGGAATCCATGAGAGATTCTCCAAGAGCAAAAATGAAAACTACATTTCAAACTAATTCATACAATTTATGACATAATCTCACAACATTCCAATTCAGTTATTACCAAAGTTTTGTTCAATTGTTGCAGCAGGTAGCATATTGACAAAATGAGAAATAACTTCGCTATACATTTTAAGAACTTATGGCACAGCTTAAGTGCAGTAAGTTGTACATTGATTAATGTATATGCAAACATTTCTAAAGAAATATAACAAATGCATTACATTCAAATCTAAGCTGGCTGTGCCCTTCTCTTGCACCATTCTCACCCGTGCCTAGGCCCTGTGTAATTAAAGTTTTTACGCAGTCTCTTGGATTTCAACAACTGGTGTCCTCTGGTAGAGAGAAGTAGTGTAAGATAGCTTACTGCTGGAGGCTGATGACACGCTATGCCTGTAGTGGTTAACAGCAAGTCACGCTGTCTGTGCACAAATGAAGACAGACAACAGCACCAAAGATATGTTTTAAAGTTTATATCTTGTCAGCAGAGAAAGTCCATCTGTAGTAACACAACAAGTTTAGTCCACTGCTGCTCTATTATTTCAGTTTTGTTAAGACAGAAATGCATTATGCTAAATACAGATGTGTGCCTTTTTAATTAAAACTGTTTAATTTCGACTATTATTACAATTCACACAATATTTATCCCAAAGAAAATGCCTAAAAGTGCCATCTATAAGAGCCATACCTAAAGAAGCAAGTACTTGGCTGTTTCTGTGGCTTTCAACCAAATTAAACCTAGCACTACGTGACTGCCTGTTGGGCATATGAGAACTAGTCACTACAACATCCATCAACAACCCATTTGGTATATCCAAGGCAAGTGTTATTGATATGATTTGTGTTACTGTTATATAATGATGCATAGCTGCCACATTATGGCTTGTGTTTTCTGGAAAAGATATACTGCCTTTTCACAATAGTAATTTTTCATATATTAGGTAATTTTAATAATTCAATACTTTTAATATCTGAGATAGGTTAAGACTGGCAAAACAGGGAAATATCAAATTTTAACTGTAAGCTGAATTTGATAATAAATATTGCTGTAATAAGTGCACACACTACCTTAAAATATAATTTTTTGAATGCAGGCTATAAAGTGAATTCACTAAATACAGGAAAGTGATCAGCAATAAGAACATGAATTTTGTTGAAAATCTGGTTATGTATTGCAGTGATAGTAAGCAATTCTTTAGCATGCACAACAGCACTCACTCTGAAGACCAACTCATGAATAATGCTGGACTGTAGGTGGTTTGAAGTTTGTTACCCAAGTTTCTTCTAATACTATCAACTGTATAAAGTTTATTTTTTTGTCTGTCATTCCTGTATCACTGCTGCATTTAGAAATTAATTTGATATTTCAGAAGTGTGGATTCTTCTTGGTGATCTTTTCAACATCATTCTTTTGCCAGAACAGATGACAGCAATAGAGCTTGCAAAATACACAAATTAATTATGCACAAATAATGTAAAACTTGAAAGGCACCACTTACTCCGCAGGATTATTACATTATGGTTGATACTCCTCACTGTTGTGCTCATGGAATAGAGAACAAATTTATAAAGGCAGTACTACTAAATAAAAGAAAAATATTACAAAAAGCTGCACATATGTATACTTACCTGGTAGAAGTGAGTGTTGTATACAATACAAAAGTATATCCTTTCTACTGTTTTTTTTTTTTTGCACATGCAGGAGGAAGAAGATTCTGTTGGCTTGAAGATAAAAGAAACAAATTCTCAAACTCTGTCTTTTCTCTTTACTACACAAACTATGTTCACAGCATACAATTTCAAAAGCTGCCTAATTTCATACAGAAATTATATAAAATGTACGTCTGCTGAGTGCTTATTAACTAACAAGCTGAGATACTGTGCAGCCACTAGGTGTAATGTAAATTCTATTCCATAACAAGAATATCATACCATCCCATTCAGGTTTGTTTGTTTGTGTGTGTGTGTGTGTGTGTGTGTGTGTGTGTCATGTACCTAGTATTTTCCTGGTGGATATTTTCCTGGTGGACAGATACACGAAAAGGATAGAAAATAAAGTTAATGTGAGTTTCACTGTGAAAATAAAAGAAAAAGGGATAAAATAAAATAAAACAACACAAAAATAAAAGAAATTTTAATAATTTACACATAAATTGTGTACATGGGTACATATGTACATATACACTCTGAATGACTGTGCTGACAAGTTAGTAACACAATTGCGGTCTCTATTTGACAATGAGATTGTAGTCCTTGTGTTTACAAGCTGTGAATGAAAAGTAATGTACACTAGCAGCAATAGATCATGTCACTATGTGTTCATGTCACAAGCATCCTATACTGCCATGATGCAGGCTAATCAAGGCTTAGAGATGATCTGGAACTCGACCTTGATTTGGATTTTCCAGCATCCCTGTCACAAAATGCAAACTACACATTACAAATGTAATAAGTCAGAAACATGTGTAAATATTATGCTGCAGAAGGTTTCAACAACTACTGTATAGCTAAAGTCATTGGTGACTTAAATAACTTAAAACATTTTAGACAGAATCTACTGACAAACAATGCCTACTGAAAAACCGTTGTGTCCATGCATAGCAACGTATTCCCAAACAGCATAAATGAACTATATAGATCAAATGTTGTCAGATTGTATCATGTTATTACTTCAGTTGTTAAAATAAAAGACTATGTGCTGTGACAGGACTGAGGTCAAGATTCAACTGGAGATGGTGCAGAACCACAGTAAATGCTGTATTTATTATTATTATTATTATTTTTATTTAAAGAAAAGGATGAGGAAGTAACTAGTGTATGGGGCCACATAAAATAAGATTTCAAAGAGGTACATCAAATGATTCTAAGATAATGCACACTCTTAGTCAAAAATCCCCTTTAAGAAAACACTACATCAACAGAAGGGCTAATGCTTAACATTAAAATAATGCTGATGACTCTTTGTTTAATAAATAACAACTCAAAATGTTGAAAAGGTTGCACAGCTGGTTTCATAAAAGACAACTGAAGAAAAATCTGAAGTTTCACATGAAGGAATTATATTTTTAAAAGCCTAGCATGCACTATATAACTATTTTTCTTCTTTCTTTCTTTACAAAATAGATTGTAGCTACAATCAGAAACATATGCAGTGCAAGAAGCTTTTAAATGCAATACACACAAACAGCATAATGAAACCTAATCTCCCACTGCTCATCACTAATTATGAATAACAGGAACGCTGCCAAAAGTGCAACAGAGCCCCCATTAAGTCTTATTAACACACTTAGTTCTTTTGAAGACATGATGTCTTCACTCTGCTCTGCAAGAAATGTGTTATTAAGTACAAAATGTATTTGCATGGATACTATATTTCAAATGGGGGCTCTCTGGAGATGCTTCTGAAGAAACTAACTATATGATTTGGCTACAATGGTTGATGAAGGTAAGATTACTATGTCATACTTTAATTACTTAGGAGGCAGCAGTGAACATATGTGAAGTATCAAACAGTTTCAAATTTATAGTGCAGATAATAAAAGAATAAAAGGAAATGCTCAATAATGAACTTTTAAAACCCCAAAACATTTTTCTTCTGTTTTTAGTTGCACAATTTACGGATTCCTTTAATTTTACTGTAGTACAACATTTCGTGTTAAGTTGTAATGTGAAGGGTATCTACTGATAAATAGTGTCATACTTCTTAAAACATATTTACATTCAGACAAAGAACTACTTCCACATACCTGGGCAACTGAATTCTCACTAGATAAATAAACATGAAACCATCATTCAAGATGGCCACTAATGTAACTAAAAATCCCATATTTAATTTACTAACCTGGTGATACGACGACGATCAAGGAAACTTGGCGAGCCACGGCGGCGTGGAATAGAAGGTGATCGAGAGCGGGTAGTAGAACTGCTAGTGAATGAGGAGCTGCTGGAGCAACTCCGAGATCTAGACCCCGAACGACTTGAATCCGAGTGGCTAGATCGTGACCTGCTGCGAGAAGCACTGCGTGAGATGCTACTGCGAGAGTCACTGCTGCTGTACACGTAACCTTTAACACTCCGCTGGGATGATCTGTGCAAAATAAATACATACATCTGTGATGGCATTTCATTTTACAGTACTTTACTGTAATATACAACCACTGACAAAGACACAAGCATCAATGAGAAGTAATGGCAATGAATGTGTTAAAAAGACATGTGAATGTATACTGTATTAGAAAATCAGAACAAAATCAATGGATGGCAGCAAAGGTACATTGCTAGGCGCTGACAGAATATGCCTCTCATTTAGGCATACATATATAGTTGTATTTTATCATGAGGCATCTAGTCTTAAGTTATCCTGGACACCTACAAATAATTAGGTTTAACATCTAAGCTGAAACAAAGGTTCTTCAGTAATTAAACACACACACACACATATATACAGTGAAGGCAAATTCTTATGCAGGGAACTGAAACTTTAGTAAGTATAGCTGGTAACCTTGTGAACAGTGAGTAATTTGTTTCATTAATATTTACGTAAACATAACAACTAAGGTCTTCATTAGGATGGTGTGTCCACTCGAAGAAAAACTTTTGAAAAACAGTTCTGTGATACGATTTTTACTTTCAGAAAGTGTACAACTATAAGAAATATTCTTTTGGATGAACAAACAATATGTTGATAGTTGCAAGAACTGTACAAGTTTTAATGTGCGGGTGGAAAAGTTTAAATGTGGCTGCAAAAGTGTAACAGAGGAGCACTGCTCCAGGTGTCCAGTAGCAGTATCGACCTCAACATTGCAAGCTTGTAGAGATTCACTTATCCAAGAGGATTGATGACTTACAGCTCAACAAATGCTGAAACATATCGAGTAAATTGGCAAATCCATTCCATAGTTCAAAACTACGAGAACTGTACCAAAAGTAAAGTTCCCAATGAGCTACAGCCTTGAGGGAAGGTGCTAGGCTAAATCCAACAACAGTGCTGAGCGCAGTGGTTTCCCCACTCTCGAGCCCGCACGTCCAATCACCGCTCCCGCCAAGTGCGAGGTTCGAGCAGTAATCCGGTTTCTCCACGGAAGGAAGTTACCACCCGTGGAGACTCATCTGCAACTGAGTTTTATGTTCAGGAGTGCATGTCCATTCAGCCCGTCCGCAAATGGTGCAGGGCTTTTGCTGAGAGTCGTACGGAAGTTCATGATGAACAATGGAGTGGAAGACCGCCGGTTTCGGACGAGATTGTCCAGAAGATCAACAGCGAGCTGCTCAAAGATCGGAGGGTCACTGTCCGTGAACTTGTTGAACCCATTTCTGAAGCTTCTCACAGCACAACTGAAAGAATTTTAACAGAAACGTTGGGTTATCACGAGGTGTGTGCTCGCTGGGTTCCCTGGATGCTGATTGATGGACACATGGAGCAACGCCTTTACTGTGCTCGTAAGTTTCTTCAACAATGTGAGAGGGGAGGCAACAAGGAGAAGTTGCTGGACTCTATCATCATGGGAGATGAAACGTGGGTGTTTCATTACACCCCCGAAACAAAACGACAATCTCATCAGTGGCAACACACCGGCTCCGCCACCAAAGAAATTCAAACAAATGCAGTCGGCAGAAAAGATTGTGGCCTCTGTGTTTTGGGATCAGAAGGGGGCACTCCTCATCAGTTTCATGGAACCTGGAATGACAATAAACTCAGATAGATATTGTGAAACATTGACCGAACTCTGACGAGCAATCCAGAATTGCCAGAGACGACAGCTGAAGGAAGGACTATTGCTTCTTCATGACAATGCTCGACCCCACGTCACTCGTCAAACACAGGAGCTTTTGAAGAAATTTGGGTGGACTGTTATGCCTCATCCTCCGTATAGCCCGTACTTAGCCCCCAGCGATTATCACCTCTTCCCCAACCTAAAGGAACACTTAGGTGGCAAACGTTTCAAGAGTGATGATTAAGTCTGAGTAGAGGTCATACACTTCCTCAACAGGTTTGCGGGAGACTTCTTTGACTTAGAAATACAAAAGCTGGTCGAAAAAATGGAAAATACATTGAAAAAGAGACAAAGATGTAAGCTTTTCAATGGCGTATAAATTAATAACAATAAACAATGTCTTCTATTTGTAAAAAATACGATAACCTTCCTTTTGGTACAGCTCTCTTAACTGAACTACTTACTGTAAGACTTGTGCAAGTTGAGCTCCCAGATGTTTTACTGTTGATCACAAGGAACATATATTTCACATCTGCACCATGCTCAAAAATTCTTTCAATAGTGAAAGAGACGCATTTTGGACAAGATTTCTGCCTGTGATGAAACACAAATATGTAATTTTGAACCATGGTACAACAGTCAAAGCTTGTAGCAGAAGCACCCTGAACTGCCTATCTGTAACAAATTTAAAATGCAACTGTTGGCTGTTAAGATTATGTAACTGTCTTTCTGGACTACCCATGGTCCAACTTACTGTAATTTTTCGGAGAAGCAATTGCAGTATCAGGCATGACAGAGAACAAAGTCAAGCTTGCACTGATATGGAAATGTCTGTGATGACAGAGGTATGGTGCGTTAGTTTTGGAAGACAATGCTCGATCTCATGCATCCCAACTGTCGCTGGAAACTATTGGTAAAGTGGGTTGAGAGTTCCTAGCTCATCCTCCTCATGGCCCTGACCTTGCCCCCTTCAGATTTTTATCTTTTTGGTGAAGCTTCGTGTAGTATTGAGATAAAAAAAAAGGAAGGAAGATTAATTTTTAAAATCCTGTTGACAACAAGGTCATTAGAGATGGATCACAAGCTCAGATTAGGGAGGGATAGGGAAAGAAATCAATGATAGCTCTTTGAAAGACACCACTGTGGCATTTGCCTTAACCCTTCATCCACCCTATTTCTAAATGACAAATGATAATTAAACAATGGAAACTCCAAGTCGGAATATCAACAATATAAGCAAGAAGATGGATTGCTATTTGCCGAAGAGATGACATGCTGAGATGCAGACAGGCACAATGAAAAGACTGTCACACAGTTATCTTTCTTAAGAAAAGGAAGAGCACATACACACATTCATTCACACATGCCAAGCACACCTCACACACGACTGCCATTTCCGGCAGCTTCGACCAGAATGCAACTGTCACATTGAACAGAAGCAACTATGTGGAGGGGACTGGGAAGAGGAAAGGATAGCAGGATATGGATGGCAGGAGAAAGAAGTGTTGGCTGGCAGAGCTACAGACTAGAAGAAGGCATGACAAGACAGTCACCAGGTGCAGTATCACAAGGCTGGGGGGAGATGAGCAAAACAGCCCTCCATACGCACCTTTCAAATGCTACCCAAAACACACAAATCCTGGATTCCCTATCGTAGCTGGTTATTGTGCCTCCACTGAAAGAATTTTCGCTATCATTGACCGACATCTCCAACCAACCAACCAACCTTAATCTAGTCTCCCACATCAAAGATACCAACCATTCCTTCACAGACTCTCCACCATCCGTACTCCTTCACCATCTGGACCCCTACTTCTCACTGCTGACACCAATTCCCAATACACCAACATCCTTCATGCCCATGGTCTTGCCACCATTGAACACTACCTTTCCCAATGTCCTTCATACTCCAAATCCACTACCTCATTCCTCATACACTCTACTGACTTTATCCTAACTCACAACTACTTCTCCTCTGAAGGGGAAGTATACAAACAATTCGGTGGCACAGCCAATGGCACCTAGAGGAGATCTTCCTAGCCTCTCAAAAGTCAAACCTCTTGTCTTGTCTTATGACCCCATCCACATTTCTGTCCACATTAAACCCACCAACCACCAACAGTGCCTTCATTTCAACAGCTGTCATCCCTTCCAAACCAAAAAAATCCCTCCCATACAGACTGTTCAACAAGGGAAGGTGTATCTGCAGTGACAAGAACTCCTTTGCCCAGAATGCTGAGGGTCTCACCTGCACCTTCAGAGAAAGGCACTATTCCCCCAGACCTAGTCTGCAAATAGATCTCCCATGCCATTTTCGCCACACACCCGGAATCCTCCCATCACCACCACCACCACCACCAAGAACAAGTTACAAAGGAGTAATCCCTTCATCACCCAATACCACCCCAGACTGGAACACTGAACCAAATACTTTATTGTGGCTTTGATTACCTATCAGCATGCCTCAAAATGAGGGACATTCTAACCAAGATCCTTCCCATTCCTGCTAAAGTGGTGTTCCATCGCCCACCCAACCTCCACGACATCCTAGTCCATCTCTAATCCACTCCCAATTCCAACCCCTTGCCACAGGAAAGATATCCATGCCCAGTCCATTCACCCAGCATTTTCTATTCCAGGCCTGTCGCAGGCTTATCCTACCCCATAAGAGGTCAGGCCAGGTGTGAAAGCACCCATATCATATACCTGCTCTTCTGCAATCAATGCACAGCTTCTTATATTGGTATGACTACCAACCAGCTGTCCACCATGATGAATGGCAACTGCCAAACTTTGAACAAGAGCAAAGTAGGCCATGCTGTGGCACAACATGCAGCTGAACATAACATGCTTGATTTCAATGGCTCCTTCACAACTTGAGCCACAATCTGGATCCTCGCATCCATCACCAGTTTTTCTGAACTGTGCAGATGGGAGTTATCCTTGTAACACATTCTCTGCTCCCAAAATTATCCCAGCCTCAACCTCAGGTAACCTGCGCACCCCCCACCCAACATTCTATGACATCCTCCCTGTTCACATCCCCTCACCCTCTTTCTGTGCCATCCTCTGCCAATGCACACACCTGTCTTTCCCCTTCCCTGTTCCTCTCCTTTCCCGCTCACTGTTCCCTCCACTCTCCCTGCTCCACAGCTTCCCGAGTCCAAACCTGGGGGTAGTCTTGTCATGCCTCCAACTAGTCCCTCTGTGGTCCACCAGACAGCCCTCTTCTCAGTTGTAAACTGCTGCTCACCCTGTCTGTCAGGTCATCTATGTACATAGAGAATAAAAATAGTCCTCTCACACTTCCTTAGGGCACTCCTGACAAAACCCCAGCCTCTGATGAGCACTCACCATTGAGGACAATGCACTGGATTCTATTACTTAAAAAGCCTTCAAGCTACTCAAATATCTGGGAATACAAACTGCATGTTCGGACCTTCGTCAGTAGTCTCCGATGGGGCACTGTGTCAAATGGTTGGTTGGTTGGTTGGTTTTGGGGAAGGAGACCAGACAGCGAGGTCATCGGTCTCATCGGAGTAGGGGAGGATGGGGAAGGAAGTCGGCCGTGCCCTTTCAAAGGAACCATCCCGGCATTTGCCTGGAGCGATTTAGGGAAATCATGGAAAACCTAAATCAGGATGGCCGGACTCGGGATTGAACCGTCGTCCTCCCGAATGCGAGTCCAGTGTCTAACCACTGCGCCACCTCGCTCGGTCTGTGTCAAATGATTTCTGGAAATATAGGAATATGGAATACGTTTGTTTCCCTTCATCTACATCTACATCTACATCCATATTCCACAAGTCACCTTACGGTGTGTGGCAGAGGGTACCTTGAGTACCTCTATCGGTTCTCCCTTCTATTCCAGTCTCGTATTGTTCATGGAAAGAAAGATTGTCGGTATGCCTCTGTGTGGGCTCTAATCTCTCTGATTTTATCCTCATGGTGTCTTCGCGAGATATACGTAGGAGGGAGCAATACACTGCTTGACTCCTCGGTGAAGGTATGTTCTCGAAACTTCAACAGAAGCCCGTACCAAGCTACTGAGCGTCTCTCTTGCAGAGTTTTCCACTGGAGTTTATCTATCATCTCCGTAACACTTTTGCGATTACTAAATGATCCAGTAACGAAGTGCGCTGTTCTCCATTGGATCTTCTCCATCTCTTCTATCAATCCTATCTGATACGGATCCCACACCAGTGTGCAGTATTCAAGCAGTGGATGAACAAGTGTACTGTAGCCTACTTCCTTTGTTTTCGGACTGCATTTCTTTAGGATTCTTCCAATGAATCTCAGTCTGGCATCTGCTTTACCGACGATTAATTTTATATGGTCATACCATTTTAAATCACGCCTAATGCCTACTCCCAGATAATTTATGGAATTAACTGCTTCCAGTTGCTGATCTGCTATATTGTAGCTAAATGATAAAGGATCTTTCTTTCTACGTATTCGCAGCACATTACACTTGTCTACATTGAGATTCAATTGCCATTCCCTGCACCATGCGTCAATTCGTTGCAGATCCTCCTGCATTTCAGTACAATTTTCCATTGTTACAACCTCTCAATATACTACAGCATCATCCACAAAAAAGCCTCAGTGAGCTTATATATATATATATATATATATATATATATACACCTACGACACTCCCCTGTGGCACACCTGAAATCACTCTTACTTCGGAAGACCTCTCTCCATTGAGAATGACATGCTGCAGTCTGTTATCCAGGAACTCTTCAATACAATCACACAATTGGTCTGATAGTCCATGTGCTCTTACTTTGTTCATTAAACAACTGTGCTGTAGGGAACTGTATCAAACGCCTTGCGGAAGTCAAGAAACACGGCATCTACCTGGGAATCCATGTCTATGGCACTCTGAGTCTCGTGGACGAATAGCGCGAGCTGGGTTTCATATGATCGTTTTTTTCGAAACCCATGCTGATTACTACAGAGTAGATTTCTAGTCTCCAGAAAAGTCATTATCTCGAACATAATACGTGTTCCAAAATTCTACAACTATCAATGTTAGAGATATAGGTCTATAGTTATGCACATCTGTTCGACGTCCCTTCTAGAAAACGGGGATGACCTGTGCCCTTTTCCAATCTTTTGGAACGCTACACTCTTCTAGAGACCTACGGTACACCGCTGCAACAAGGGGGGCAAGTTCCTTCACGTACTCATCGTGCAAGAAAAGAGCAAGCTGAGTTTTATACGAGTGATGCTTTCTACATTTGTGCTGATTTGTGGAAAGAAGCTTTTCTGTCTCAAGGAAATTTAAAGGGTGACAATTATCGGAACTAAATAAAATAAAATCGTCACAACTTCTGAATGGTTTGCTTTAGGACATTTCAAACTGCACAGTTGGCCACGGGGCATGATGGGAATTAGTGTGGGCTGTTTGGTTTGGTTTACAAATGAAGCCCATTTTCATTTGGATGTGTTGTCAGTAAGCAAAATTGGTGTATTTGGGGGCCTGAGAATTCCATTTTGCAATTGAGAAGTCTTTTCACCCTCAATGGATGACCATGTGGTGTGCAATGTCTGGTCATGGAATAATCGGTGCAATATTCCTTGATGGCACGGTGACTACTGAGCAGTATGTGAAGGTTTTGTAAGATGATTTCATCCCCATTATCCAAAGTGACCCTGATTTCAACAATATGTGGTTCATGCATGACAGAGCTTGACCCCATTGAAGCAATAGAGTGTTTGATGTCCTGGAGGAGCACTTTGCGGACCGCATTCTGGCTCTGGGGTACCCAGAGGCCACTGACATGGGCCTCGTTTGGCCGCCATATTCTCCAGATCTGAACATATGCAACTCCTTTTTGTGGGGTCATATTAAAGACAAGGTGTACAGAAAAAACCCCAAAACCATTGCTGAGCTGAAAACAGCCATTCACGAGGTCATCGACAGCGTCAATGCTCCGACACTTCAGCAGGTCATGCAGAATTTTGCTATTTGTCTGTGCCACATCGAACACAGAGTGTGTTCCAGAATTCTGCAGCAAACTGGATATCGGTCTGTAACTATGCGAGTCACTTGTTTTACCTTTCTTATATACAGTAGTCACCTGCACTTTTTTCCACCTGCCTGGGACTTTTCACTGGGTGAGAGACTCGCAATAAATGCAGGGCAATGAAGATACTAATGCAGCAGAGTACTCTCTACACAACCTAATTGGGATTCCATCTGGACTAGCAACTTACTTGTTTTCAATTCTTTCAATTGCTTCTCTGTGCCAAAGATGCCAGTGTCTATGTCCTCCATGCGTGAGTCTGTACAAAAGTCAAACAAAGTTATGTTTGTAGAATCCTCGCACGTGAATAATTTCTTTGATGTGAAATTTAGAAATTCAGTTTTCCTTTAGATATCTTCTCCTGCCCCAGACTGGTTGGTGAGTGACTGGACTGAAGCCTACACCTCGCTTAGTGATTTCATGTACCTTGGCAAGATATTTTGCTAAGATATGATGATGGAAAATGTTGTCTGCTTTGCGCATTGGTCTTCTTACAGGCGGAGCACGGATTTCTTACTAACTTTTGTCTGTCAGCTTTTTTTGGACTCTTTTTTGAATTGAGAATACAACAATGTCTGTTTCTTCAGCATTTTCCAAATCTGATTACTAGACCATTGAGTGTCTTTTCCACCCTTTATCCACTTACTCCCCACATACACCTCCAGAGCGAAACTTGCAATCAATTTAAACTCTGAAATAAGTGGTTGGAGTTCCGTCATAAGTTGCATTGAGAAGTATCTTTTTTTATTTCTTGATGGAGACTAGTTTCCAAACCATCCTTACCATAAGTGTGACAGACACAGGCGATAAGCCTAAGTACAAAAATTGCCCCCCGCTGTAATATTGAAGCGACACTATGGCCGACTCAATGGTAAATACACCATACATAAAGGACAGTTTAAACATTGGCCGTAATTCCTCTATATCGCCCATAACGAAGCTAAATGATGGCCATTTGTTGTCTTAAGTTACATGCTAACAATTGCTTATCTGCTCTTTCTAGCATAAACACTCTCCTGGCCTTCTTGAGGGATTTATTAACTTTAGTAACCGTCATCACTATAATGACATCATGATCACCAAAATCCCCATATCTTTAATGAGACTGATGAAAGGTCGGCTACAGGATCTAAAATATACGCATTGCTTGTGGTTCTCTAGCTAGTTGTTCAAGGCTGTTTTTGGAAAATGTGTTCAGAAGTACTTCATAAAACTGACTGTACCACACTCACTGAATACATAGATGTACCATTCTATACTCGGTAGGTTAAAGTCACACCCCACTAATATTGTATTATCTGGGTATTTCTTCTCCGCTCCCATAGACTTTTCCTGGATGACTCTAAAACTACCACAGCAGAATTGAATGGCCGGAAACACGTCCAACAATTAGTCTGATTTCATCTAGACCAGTTATAAGTGTCGCTATAACTTCACTGTCACACTCAAATTTGACCTCAACAGACACAATAAGTTTATCAACTGCAATGATCTCTCCCACTCCTATGGCACTAATCTGTCTTTTCAGTGAAAGTTCCTAGACTTGATAAGTATTTCGAAGTTTCCTACATTGAGTGTCAGCCAACTGCCGATCCTGAGAATAATTAAAGCGCAATAAATTTCCTGGAGGGCAACAATTTGGGAACTTTGTTACAAATAATTTACTGTTAAATACTTATACTTTACTGTTAAAATTTTGACAGTCTAAATGTCTCTACTTTGTAGGCGATCAGATTTTACTCTCTGTATCGAGTGGTGAGCGTTCATTAGAAGACCTCAAACTACCTCCTAGCCTAGAAACCCTCATGTGCTCTCCTCCAGTACTCGCTATCCGTGCAACTGCTCCTTTTGTGTAGTGCACCCTTGACCTATCAAGTGGAGTCCTACAACTCTGCACCATATAACACAGGCCCAGAAATCAGCAGATATGACCATCACAGAATCAATGGAGCCTGCATCCAGTTCCAAACCAAAGGATCCGATTGAGCCTGTTACACCCCCCCCCCCCCAACTCTCTTTCTTTTTTTTTGAGTCATCAGTCTTCTGACTGGTTTAATGTGGCCCACCACAAATTCCTCTCCTGTGCCAACCTCTTCATCTCAGAGTAGCACTTGCAACCTATGTCCTCAATTATTTGCTGGATGTATTCCAATCTCTGTCTTCCTCTACAGTTTTTACCCTCTACAGCTCCCTCTAGTACCATGGAAGTCATACCATTATGTCTTAGCAAATGTCCTATCATCCTATCCCTTCTCCTTGTCAGTGTTTTCCGCACATTCATTTCCTCTCTGATTCTGTGGGGAACCTCCACATTTCTCACCTTACCAGTCCACCTAATTTTTAATATTCATCTGTAGGACATCTCAAAAGCATTGGTTCTCTTCTGTTCCGGTTTTCCCACAGTCCAAGTTTCATTACCATACAATGCTGGGCACCAAACGTACATTCTCAGAAATTTCTTCCTCAAAGTAAGGTCAATGTTACTAGTAGATTTCTCTTGGTCAAGAATGCCCTTTTCTCCAGTGCTAGTCTGGTTTCGATGTCCTCCTTGCTCCATCTGCCATTGATTATTTTGCTGCCTAGGTTAGGTAGAAGAATACCCTAACTTCATCTGCTTCATTACCATCAATCCTAATGTAAAGTTGCTCAATGTTTTCATTTCTGTTACTTCTTGTTAACTTCGCCTTGCTTTTAACTACTCTAAATCCATATTCTGTACTCATTAGACAGTACACTCCATTCAGCACATTCAGTATAATTCTTCTTCACTTTCACTTAGGATAGGAATGTCACCAGTGAATCATACAATGACATCCTTTCACCTCGAATTTTAATTCCACTCTTGAACCTTTCTTTTATTTCCATCATTGGTTCTTAGATGTACAGACTGAACAGTAGGGATGAAAGGCTACATCCTTGTCTTACACCATTTTTAATCTGAGAACTTCCATTCTTCACCATGCACTCTTATTATTCCCTCTTAAGTCTTGTACATGTTGTATATTAGCTGTCTTTCCCTATAGCTTAGCCCTATTTTTCCCAGAATTTCGAACATCTTGCACCATTTTCTAGGTTGACAAATCCTACGAACGTGTCTGGATTTTTCTTTAGTCCTGTTACTATTATCAACCTCAAAGTCAGTATTGCCTCTATGGTGCCTTTACCTTTCCTAAAGTCAAACTGATTGTCATCTAACACATTCTCAATTTTCTTTTCCATTCTTCTGTATATGTATATTCACCTTGTCAGCAACTTAAATGAATAAGCTGTTATGCTGATTGTGCAATAATTCTTGCACTTGTCAGTTCTTTCAGTCTTCGGAATTGTGTGGATGATATTTTTCCGAAAGTCAGATGGTATGTCGCCAGACCCGTACATTCTAGACACCAACATGGATAGTTGTTTTGTTGCCAATTCCCCCAATGATTTTAGAGAAGCTGACAGAATATTATCTATCCCTTCTGCTTTATTTGCTGTTAAGTCCTTGAAAGCTCTCTTAAATTCTGATTCTAATAATGGATCATCTCCCCCCCCCCCCCCCCCCAATCTCTTCTACATTGACTCCTGTTGCTTCTTCTCTCACATCAGACAAATCTTCCCCCTCATAGAGGCCTTCAATGCACTCTTTCCACCTATCCATTTTCTCCCATGCTTTTAACAGTGGAATTCCTATTGCACTTTTAATTATTGCACTTTTAATTATACTACCCTTGCTTTTAACTTCACTGAAGGCTATTTTGACTTTCCTATATGCTGAGTCAGTCCTCCTGACTATCATTTCTTTTTTGATTTCTTCACATTTTTCATGCAGCCATTTCGTCTTAACTTCCCTGCACTACCTATTTATCTTATTCCTCAACAACTTAAATTTATGCATTCCTGAATTTCCCCGAACAGTTTTGCACTTCCTTCTTTCATCGATCAACTGAAGCATTTATTCTATTACCCATAGTTTCATTGCAGTTACCTTCTTTGTACCTACGTTTTTCTTTCCAACTTCTGCGATTGCCCTTTTTAGAGATGACCATTCCTCTTCAACTGTACTGTCTACTGAGTTATTCCATATTGCTGTATCTACAGCCTTAGAGAACTTCAAGCATATCTCATCATTCCTTAGTACTTCTGTATCCCACTCCTTTGCATACTGATTCTTCCTGACTAATCTCTTAAACTTCAGCCTACTCTTCATCACTATTACATTGTGATCCGAGTTTATATCTGCTCCTGGGTATTCCTTACAGTCCAGTATCTAATTTCAGAATCTCTGTCTGACCATTATGTAATCTAATCGAAATCTTCCCATATCACCTGGCCTTTTCCATGGGTACAATTCTGCAAACTATGAGCTGTGCTTGCACCCCATGAGCAAGTCTGGCAGTCTTAACCACTTCTGCCAACTGAACATAAGAACTGAGGATGATGCCCTCAGAACCCAAGCGACAGATGTCATTGGTGCCTCCATGAGCAATAACTTCCGGACTTCTGCACCCTCGATAGGGGGGGTGCATCTTGATATACTGTTAGCCTACATGCTAGTTACTTGCATTTGATTTCATTTTATCGGGACTTTTTCTGTTTGTCTTGGTAGCAGGCGTGGGGTCCTGGGTTAGGTCCTGCTTGTGCGGTTGTGTATTTTCCGTCCCTTTTGCTTGTGCATGCCGGCTGGCCATGTATCTAGTTAGCTTGCAGCTTAATGTATAAATGGTCTTATGCACATAAGATAATAGATTTATACTGCTTATCTAATGTTCATTAACAGGTTGATTAATTCTACAGATGATGTGCTGTAATGAATTATTGTGTTTCTAGTTACTTAAGGCAGGTGTCAGTCTGATGTAGATACCCTCAAGTTCTGGGATTTTTCGTGCCTATTCGTGACCATAGCTACTCCCATTTGGGGGTCCATGCCGAGCCTGTACTGGAAACAGCTGAGTGGGCGGGCGTCCACTTCTGGACGAAGTTTGTTGAATCCCACAAGGTTGCTTGGTCACATGAAATTTTATATTTTATATCCTACATTGTAGGGTGCCTGCCATTTAAGTAACATGGTTGTGTACCATGGTATGTGATTTGTTGTTGCCTGTACTCTGAATTACTTTGGTAATACCAATCACTGCAATAAGGAAAGAATACATTTCCTCATTAAATTTTAGTAAATTGTTCTTCAGGTTGATCATAGTTCTTGAGTAAATAATTTTTAACTCATTTCACCAAATTTGTAATAGACCATAAGTGCCTTGGTTTATGAATGTTTAAATTTTGAAGTAACTTGCTCTCACATAAATGGTAATTTAAAAAATGTGTTGATGGTTTTATTTGTTATTTGTCTTGTTTAAATGTGACAAATAAATGTTCAGTGCAACTGTCAATGGTGATTGCCTGATGTGTCACTTGGTCCAGTCCTACCTCCCCACAGCCTATTGTGCTGAGCTCTTGTCATTGTGTAAAAGTTGAATTCCATGCTGTGCTGACACATCATTGGTAGCAGACAGTGGTTGTGTTTCGGGGTCCCTGGGTAAGGCATCACACCATCCATTGTTGTATCTGATGATAAATTAGGTTTTTATCTTAACTTGTATTTTTTGTGTGAGCAATCTCTGTTGGCTGTATTATGTTACAGGACAACGAAGCGAGTCACCCGCAGCCCCGCGGGTGTCCGGGACTGAGCCAGTTTGAGCCAGTTGAGGAGAGAGCAGCTAGTTTATGAGCTTAAGGTACGTGGGGCGCCAACTTATGGGGCAGTGACAGATTTGAGCGCGCGTTTGTGAGGAGTTTTGGACTGTCTGGTATGCCTCGCCTGGGGAAGGCATCAGTGAGGTAGGTTCGGTGTTGCCCATGTGTGCTGCGTCACTTTCCGGTGTGCGAGAGAATCTCCAGTTTATGAGAGATAGTAACCGTACCATTACGCAGATTAGCTGGGTTCAATTTCAGCTCATTCATTGGGTTAATAGATTGGGAGATTTAGAACAGTTGAAGGTTACTCCTAAACAGAAGGCCAATATTGGCGAGTTGCGTCAGCGGGCTATGGCACTGCAGTTCAATCTTAATGCAGTAGGGTTGCAGGGGGGAAGAGAGCATAAGAGGAGGTACACTGGTACAAGAACCGGTGAATGAATCAGTGCTGACATGGAAATTAACGAACGTTGGCAGCCATTGTTCAAGCCATTTGTTAAGTTACCCAATCCTATACTTTTTTTAATTCAGGGATTGAGCATTCAGGTGTTGGATGAGTTGCCATGTGCCATCAAGGTTCTGTGCTTATTGGTACGTTTGGAAATGCATGTGGATGCACTAGGTTTTGACCACCGAGTTATTCTTCAACCGATTTATCCTTTGGCGAAGGGGTTATTGAGTATTATTATTAGTGAAGTATTGTTGAGAGTTAAGGGTATCCTTTCCGATTTGCGGCGGAAGATCACTGAACGTTAATTCACTCCACGCATTAAGCCTGATTTGGCAGGCCAATATTTTTATCATGCCTAGCGTGAAACTGAGACCCTTGAACAGTATATTGATGAAATTCGTGTCACCATTACTGTGGTGGAATTAAATATAAGTGAAAGGGATGCTGTAGAGAGTTTATTGCAGTGCATCAGACCAGTGGGCACGTCGTGGGTTATGTTTGCCCCTAAGCCAACTATCTTCAGTGAATTTGAGACTTTGGTTTATCAGATTGAGGGGCTCTGTTTTGCTGATAGTAAGAGAGCCAGGGTGTGAGAGGTAGATCCTATAGCTACCTGGGTGCAACCTGATCGTATTGAAGGAAAGATAAATGATGTTAGGAATAGGAGCTGTTTTCGTTGTGGGAGTTTTGAGCATTTGGTGCGTTTGTCCGGAGAGATGGAAACCGCGCCTGAGTAGCTGACGGTTAAGGAACAAGGACACCTTTAGTCAGAAGCATCCAATGAAGCAATGTAATCGCATAACATCAGTTGGTAGCCAGTTGCTGCCGTTCGTGTGCGGCACCTTGAACCATGAACCAGTCTGGGTGTTAGTAGATTCTGGCAATAGTGCATCCTTGTTAGACCATCAATGGTATCAGAAGTATTGAGCAGTATGTAAGCTACCTCCCTTGCAACCGACCTAAGGGGTGTCATGTGGTTAATGGGCAAAGGTTGCCCCCTCATGGGCTGTTGCCGGGGAAGTGTATCGATAAAGGGGTTTTTGTGGTCAATTCATTTGTTAGTGGTGGAAAACCTGTCCGTTAATTTGTTATTGGGCTGTGATTCGATACAACGGATGGGTTTGGTGTTAGATTACGCCAGTAGGATGTTTCATATTCAGATCGCACCTCCGAAGTAGTTTAGTTTGTGTTCATGCCAGGGTCAGACCGAGGTAAACAATATATCTGTTCAGGATTCTGAATTTGGGCTCAGTCATTTGCCAGGTAGTCAGGCAGAGGAATTATTGGTGCTTCTGAGTCGTTTTCCTGATGTGCTGACTAATAACCTCGGGTGTGACGGATAAAATTTGTTACCATATCTGCTTGATTGATGATGTGCTAGTTCGACAATCACCGTACAGATTGTCACTGCCAAAGAGGGAGGCATTGCGCCAGTAGTTGATAAGATGTTGGAGGAAGGAGTGATCAGGAAGTCGACCTCTCCGTATGCTTCTCCGATGTTTTTGGTGCCTAAGGCAGAGGCTGGGTATCACCCGGTAGTGGACTATAGACGATTAAACCAGAAGGTTGTTTTGGAGTTGGTGCCGTTGCCTGACTTGCACCATTGTTTTACCTGGTTTGCAGGAGCAAAGGTCTTTACCATCCTGGACCTCAACCAGGCTTACTACCACATTCCTTTATCTGAAGAGTCTAAACCAGTCAATGCATTTAGCACGGACTGGAACCTTTATGAGTTTAATCGTGTCCCATTCGGGTTGTCCACGGGCATGGCAGTCCTATCTCGGCTGCTAGAAAACATCTTGGGGGATTTCAAGTACAAGTTTGTTTATAATTACCTTGACAATGTGGTAGTATATAGTCCTACGTTTGAGGAGCACCTTCAGCAAGTCTTACTCTGCTTGCAGGAAGCTGGGCTCATGGTCAAGCCTTCTAAGATAAGTTTGGCAAGCAAGGAGATTTCGTTTTTGTGTCATTTGGTCTCGGCAGGAGGAGTGAGGATTGACCAGGGGAGAATGAGGGATCTACATAAGTTTCCGCCTCCTAAGACTACCAATAAGAAGGGAGTTGCCCAATTTATAGGGATGGCTGATTTCTTCCGTAAATTTGTGCCCCATTTTGCACAATTAGCGCCTCCACTAAACCAACTTCGGAAGAAGAACATGGATTTTCAGTGGGGCAGATCCCAGCTATTTGTTATTAAGGAGACCTTGGCCAATCCACCCGTGTTGGCTGCACCATATTTTGGTAAGCGTTTTATTGTTCAGATGGATGCATCTAATTTTGGGATGGCAGCTGTGCTGCTCCAGGACGATGAAGGTGAATGTCATCCGATAGCATACGCATCCAGGACATTCTTGCCTGTCGAGTTAAAATATTCTGTGTACGAATGGGAAGCATTGGCAGTATTCTTCACTTTAGAAAGGTTTAGTTTCTACCCAAAACATAGACATTTCAAATTAGAGACTGACAACCAGGCATTAAGCTGGGTACTGGCCTGCCCCAGGAGAACTGGATGTATCTCCTGGTGGGCAGTCCGCATATCAGCCTTCAGATTCAGCATTAAGCATACAAGGGGAACGGAAAATGCTATAGCAGACGCACTGAGTAGGATGTTTGAGGAGAGACAGGAAGGAGACCAGGATACTACTGGCATAGGGAATGTAAGTTTGGTTATGGGTGTCCTAACTGAAGTTCCGGAGTTGTTTGGCAGCTACCCTGAGTCCCATAAAACAGCGATTTTTTCCATTATTTCCATAATTCTGTGATGGGAGGCCACTTGGGAGTAGCCAAGACTATTGCTAAGATTCGGGAGCACCTAACCTGGGCGACATTGTATAAGGACATTCATAGATTAGTAGAGCAATGCCACGTTTGTAAGGAGTCCAAGCCCAACTCTAATGCGCGGAGAGGGTTGCTGCAATCTACCAGGCAGAATGCACCAATGGACAAGGTGTTCATTGATTATATCGGACCATTACCCAGAAATCAGAATGCCAATAGATAGATATTGATACTGGTGGATGCGGTCACACGCTTTTTATGGCTCATTCCTGGTAGTGGAATAACAGAGGGTTTAACCATTTGCCGTATTACTAACATTTTTTTGATCTTTGGTCCACCAAGGTCACTTGTTAGTGATAACGCCTCTGCTTTTGTGTCGCGGCAGTTTAAGAGATTTTGCTTCAAAAGTGCTATACATCATATCACTGCTATTCCCTAATACCCGCAACCTTCACTTGCGGAGAGAGTGAATCGCAATCTTAAGGCTGCTCTCATAGCCTTCCACCAGAAGTCGCAGTGAAGGTGGGACGAGATGATCCCTTGGTTGAACTTGGCCTTCAACTCTGCCCGCCACGAATAGAGTAAGGCTACCCCACCCCCCCCCTCTCTCTCTCTCTCTCACGCTTAGTTATCCTGTGAATTCTCCAATTGCCAATTTGTGGTCCATCAATGATTTACTGCCCGAGGAGGTAACCAGCAAGCTCATTCAGCAGAATTGGAAATGTGGCAGGGAAAATATTGAGCTCACACACCAGAAACTAGCGCAGCACTACAATGACGGGTGTCGTCCATTTAAGGTCCAGCCAGGGGCGACAGTTTTCATTCGTAATTTTGTGGGAGGGGGGGCAAGGGAAAGACAAAATCTCGACCAAGTTATCACCACATTTCGTGGGACCCTGCCAGATGTTACGGGTCTTGAGCCCAGTGAGTTTGCTGGTTTCGAATAGTCGGACTGGAAAAACCTCACAGGTCAAGGGAGGGCACTAGCTCTCGTCTCTTGTCTTGGACAAATGGGGGATGGTTTCTGGTTTTCTGAGGGGGAGGATGAGCCACGTGTCTTGATCAACGATATTCCCGCTGCCGGTATGGGTCACGTTTCTGGTGGTGTGCGCAGAGTGCGCGGTGGCACCGCCTACCGATCAGGGAGCGAAGGGTAAGCTCTAGCAAGTAATGAGGATTTTTTTTTTTTTTTTTGGGAGTGGGGGGGGGGCCTAGCAGTAACATCATTTGCCAAGTCTGGCAGACAGTATACAGGTGCCGTGCGAGGCAGCAGGAACAGCGCATCTAAAAGGGGCTGTTTACCTGGATGATAGGAAATATCACCGGAATGGAAGCAGTCACATAACTGGGAAGCTGTTCATGTACACTCCTGGAAATGGAAAAAAGAACACATTGACACCGGTGTGTCAGACCCACCATACTTGCTCCGGACACTGTGAGAGGGCTGTACAAGCAATGATCACACGCACGGCACAGCGGACACACCAGGAACCGCGGTGTTGGCCGTCGAATGGCGCTAGCTGTGCAGCATTTGTGCACCGCCGCCGTCAGTGTCAGCCAGTTTGCCGTGGCATACGGAGCTCCATCGCAGTCTTTAACACTGGTAGCATGCCGCGACAGCGTGGACGTGAACCGTATGTGCAGTTGACGGACTTTGAGCGAGGGCGTATAGTGGGCATGCAGGAGGCCGGGTGGACGTACCGCCGAATTGCTCAACACGTGGGGCGTGAGGTCTCCACAGTACATCGATGTTGTCGCCAGTGGTCAGCAGAAGGTGCACGTGCCCGTCGACCTGGGACCGGACCGCAGCGATGCACGGATGCACGCCAAGACCGTAGGATCCTACGCAGTGCCGTAGGGGACCGCACCGCCACTTCCCAGCAAATTAGGGACACTGTTGCTCCTGGGGTATCGGCGAGGACCATTCGCAACCGTCTCCATGAAGCTGGGCTACGGTCCCGCACACCGTTAGGCCGTCTTCCGCTCACGCCCCAACATCGTGCAGCCCGCCTCCAGTGGTGTCGCGACAGGCGTTAATGGAGGGACGAATGGAGACGTGTCGTCTTCAGCGATGAGAGTCGCTTCTGCCTTGGTGCCAATGATGGTCGTATGCGTGGTTGGCGCCGTGCAGGTGAGCGCCACAATCAGGACTGCATACGACCGAGGCACACGGGGCCAACACCCGGCATCATGGTGTGGGGAGCGATCTCCTACACTGGCCGTACACCACTGGTGATCGTTGAAGGGACACTGAATAGTGCACGGTACATCCAAACCGTCATCGAACCCATCGTTCTACCATTCCTAGACCGGCAAGGGAACTTGCTGTTCCAACAGGATAATGCACGTCCGCATGTATCCCGTGCCACCCAACGTGCTCTAGAAGGTGTAAGTCAACTACCCTGGCCAGCAAGATCTCCGGATCTGTCCCCCATTGAGCATGTTTGGGACTGGATGAAGCGTCGTCTCACGCGGTCTGCACGTCCAGCACGAACGCTGGTCCAACTGAGGCGCCAGGTGGAAATGGCATGGCAAGCCGTTCCACAGGACTACATCCAGCATCACTACGATCGTCTCCATGGGAGAATAGCAGCCTGCATTGCTGCGAAAGGTGGATATACACTGTACTAGTGCCGACATTGTGCATGCTCTGTTGCCTGTGTCTATGTGCCTGTGGTTCTGTCAGTGTGATCATGTGATGTATCTGACCCCAGGAATGTGTCAATAAAGTTTCCCCTTCCTGGGACAATGAATTCACGGTGTTCTTATTTCAATTTCCAGGAGTGTATTTTGCTTGCTACATGTCTCTTGGCACCGGGATCTGCAGCGGGTGGCTTCATCAAACAAGCAAGAGGGTAGGGCCTTGCTTGTGCTGTAAATTGTGGCCGGCATCGACTAGTGGCTGGCTGTTGCTACTCCTACTGTGTCTATCCTCGAATGTGTTTAATTTCAACTTGCTTAGTACGCAATATTCTAGTGTGAGCTGTATGAGGTGCAACAATAAAGTAATGAGACTGATTTTCTTTGCAATATGTGGCAACCCTGCAGGCTTGCGTAGGCACAATATCTTTGACCTTGGTCTATAAGCTGCTTCTAGTCCAAGCAGCATATTGATGCAACTGCTCAGTCGTGAGTTATGCTTTAATAAGTTAACACGTGTTTGTCTCTCTCGTCACAGTAATGCAACCGCATAATATTGCGCAACAGCTAGCTATTTCTTTTTGTGTTAAATTGGCTGAAAATGCGATGACAACTTACGGTAAACTTCAGAAGGCTTTTGGAGAGGAGGTTATGTCAAGAGCTCAAGTTTTTCATTAGCATAAAATGTTTAGTGGAGGCAGAATGAATGTTGAAGTTGAAGATCGCAAAAAATCTCACACCACAACAGCGAGAAACACGGGAAAATGTGGCAGCCCATCTGTTAGAGCAACCGGAAATCAATCCAGAATTGTTGAGCCATGTTATCACTGGTGATGAAAGTTGGATTTTTCAGTACGATCCAGAGACTAAACGCCAAAGTTCGCAATGGTGCTCAAAGGGATCACCCAGACTAAAAAAAGCTCACATGTCAAAGTCAAAAGTGAACTGCATGCTTGTGTGTTTCTTTGATTCCAAGGGAATTGTTCATAAAGAGTGGGTGCCTCCTGGACAACAGTTCACCAATATTATAACAAAGAAATTTTTAGAAAGACTTCGTAAAAGAGTTCTTTGTGTCCGTGCCAACATTGCCGATAATTGGATTCTGCATCACGAAAATGCGCCATCCCATACTGCTCTGTCAGTACAGCAATTTTTAACCTCAAAACAAATTTCAGTACTACCACAGCTACCTTATTCACCAGATATCGCTCTGTGCGACTTTTTTCTATTTCCAAGAGTGAAAACAGCCATCAAGGGACACCATTTTCAAACAACTCAAGATGTCCAAAAAGATGTGACGAGGCTCTTGGAGGATATTACAGAAGATGAGTTCCAGAAATGTTACCATCAATGGCAGAAGTGTTGGAAAAAGTGTGTGCAACTAGAAGGGAACTACTTTGAAGGAGACAACATTAAACTTGACTAAAACAGTAAGCAACATTTTTTTTTTTCAAGTCGGTCTCATTACTTTATTGTCGCACCTCATATGTGATGTGATGATTAACATTTATTAGTTCCTGGAGTGCTGATACATTCTGTTTGTAAATTGTTACTGCCAGTGTTTAACCGTCATTGAAAACAGTTTGGCTGGTCCTTGTCTAAGTGCCGTCTGGTTGTTGTATTTGTATCACACGACGGAGATAAGCTGGCCAATTGTTACGGATGTTGTTGTTGTTGTTGTGGTCTTCAGTCCTGAGACTGGTTTGATGCAGCTCTCCATGCTACTCTATCCTGTGCAAGCTTCTTCATCTCCCAGTACCTACTGCAACCTACATCCTTCTGAATCTGCTTAGTGTATTGATCTCTTGGTCTCCCTCTACGATTTTTACCCTCCACGCTGCCCTCCAATGCTAAATTTGTGATCCCTTGATGCCTCAAAACATGTCCTACCAACCGATCCCTTCTTCTAGTCAAGTTGTGCCACAAACTTCTCTTCTCCCCAATCCTATTCAATACCTCCTCATTAGTTAAGTGATCTACCCACCTTATCTTCAGCATTCTTCTGTAGCACCACATTTCGAAAGCTTCTATTCTCTTCTTGTCCAAACTGGTTATCGTCCATGTTTCACTTCCATACATGGCTACACTCCATACAAATACTTTCAGAAACGACTTCCTGACACTTAAATCTATACTCAATGTTAACAAATTTCTCTTCTTCAGAAACGATTTCCTTGCCATTGCCAGTCTACATTTTATATCCTCTCTACTTCGACCATCATCAGTTATTTTACTCCCTAAATAGCAAAACTCCTTTACTACTTTAAGTGTCTCATTTCCTAATCTAATCCCCTCAGCATCACCCGATTTAATTTGACTACATTCCATTATCCTCGTTTTGCTTTTGTTGATGTTCATCTTATATCCTCCTTTCAAGACACTGTCCATTCCGTTCAACTGCTCTTCCAAGTCTTTTGCTGTCTCTGACAGAATTACAATGTCATCGGCGAACCTCAAAGTTTTTACTTCTTCTCCATGAATTTTAATACCTACTCCGAATTTTTCTTTTGTTTCCTTTACTGCTTGCTCAATATACAGATTGAATAACATCGGGGAGAGGCTACAACCCTGTCTCACTCCTTTCCCAACCACTGCTTCCCTTTCATGCCCCTGGACTCTTATAACTGCCATCTGGTTTCTGTACAAATTGTAAATAGCCTTTCGCTCCCTGTATTTTACCCCTGCCACCTTCAGAATTTTAAAGAGAGTATTCCAGTTAACGTTGTCAAAAGCTTTCTCTAAGTCTACAAATGCTACAAACATAGGTTTGCCTTTTCTTAATCTTTCTTCTAAGATAAGTCGTAAGGTTAGTATTGCCTCACGTGTTCCAACATTTCTACGGAATCCAAACTGATCTTCCCCGAGGTCCGCTTCTACCAGTTTTTCCATTAGTCTGTAAAGAATTCGCGTTAGTATTTTGCAGCTGTGACTTATTAAACTGATAGTTCGGTAATTTTCACATCTGTCAACACCTGCTTTCTTTGGTATTGGAATTATTATATTCTTCTTGAAGTCTGTGGGTATTTCGCCTGTCTCATACATCTTGCTCACCAGATGGTAGAGTTTTGTCATGACTGGCTCTCCCAAGGCCATCAGTAGTTCTAATGGAATGTTGTCTACTCCCGGGGCCTTGTTTCGACTCAGGTCTTTCAGTTCTTTGTCAAACTCTTCACGCAGTATCTTATCTCCCATTTCATCTTCATCTACATCCTCTTCCATTTCCATAATACTGTCCTAAAGTACATCGCCCTTGTATAAACCCTCTATATACGCCTTCCAACTTTCTGCCTTCCCTTCTTTGCTTAGAACTGGGTTGCCATCTGAGCTCTTGATATTCATACAAGTGGTTCTCTTCTCTCCAAAGGTCTCTTTAATTTTCCTGTAGGCAGTATCTATCTTACCCCTAGTGAGACAAGCCTCTACATCCTTACATTTGTCCTCTAGCCATCCCTGCTTAGCCATTTTGCACTTTCTGTCGATCTCATTTTTGAGACGTTTGTATTCCCTTTTGCCTACTTCATTTACTGCATTTTTATATTTTCTCCTTTCATCAATTAAATTCAATATTTCTTCTGTTACCCAAGGATTTCTATTAGCCCTCGTCTTTTTACCTACTTGATCCTCTGCTGCCTTCACTACTTCATCCCTCAGAGCTACCCATTCTTCTTCTACTGTATTTCTTTCCCCCATTCCTGTCAATTGTTCCCTTATGCTCTCCCTGAAACTCTCTACAACCTCTGGTTCTTTCAGTTTATCCAGGTCCCATCTCCTTAAATTCCCACCTTTTTGCAGTTTCTTCAGTTTCAATCTGCAGTTCATAACCAATAGATTGTGGTCAGAATCCATATCTGCCCCTGGAAATGTCTTACAATTTAAAACCTGGTTCCTAAATCTTTGTCTTACCATTATATTGTTACGGATATACAGGAAATGTCTTACAATTTAAAACCTGGTTCCTAAATCTTTGTCTTACCATTATATTGTTACGGATATACATGGATAAAATTTTCGCTGGATATATTTTGACATGAATTGCAATAACATTACTGTTGCATTTCTATCTGAAGTAACAGTGTGAAGTAATAGTGTGTGTGAGAGACACGTGTCCAATTCTAAATGAGTAGTTTCATAAATTCTTATGAGTTACTGCGAGGCCAGTTGTTATTGTGTGTTTAAATTGTTTGAAACTGATTCTATTAATGAAAGTACAAGAATTCCTTCAATGACAATATGTGGATATTGTAATTAATGTTTGTTTAATCACAAATTTACGTGTGGCTATTTGTTGTAAGTCGCTTTGCGTTGTGTGTGTGTGTGTGTGTGTGTGTGTGTGTGGTGGGGGGTCAATCTTGATATACCGTTAGCCTGCACACTAGTTACTTGCAATTGATTTCGTTTTATCGGGACTTCTTCTGTTTGTCTTGGTAGCGGGTGTGGGTTCCTGAGTTAGGTCCTACTTGTGCGGTTGTGTATTTTACGCCCTTTAGCCCATGCGTGCCAGCTGGCTGTGTATCTAGTTTGTTTGTGTCTTAATGTATAATTGGCGTTACGCACATAAGATAATAGATTTGTACTGCTTATCTGAAGTTCATTAATAGGTTGATTAATTCTACAGATGACATGCTGTAATGAGTTATTGCGTTTCTAGTTACTTAAGGCAGGTGTCAGTCTGTTATAGATACCCTCTAGTTCTGAGATTTTTCGTGCCTATTCGTGACCATTGCTGCTCCGGTTTAGTGGTCCATGCCGGGCCTGTATTGGAAACAGCTGAGTGGGCAGGCGTCCGCTTCTAGACGAAGTTTGTTGAATCCCACAAGGTTGCTTGGTCACATTAAATTTTATATTTTATATCCTACATTGTAGGGTGCCTTCCATTTAAGTAACATGGTTGTGTGTCATGATATCTGATTTGTTGTTGCCTGTACCCTGAATTACTTTGGTAATACCAATCACTGCAGTAACAAAAGAATACATTTCCTCATTAAATTTTAGTAAATTGTTTTCAGGCTGATCATAGTTCTTGAGTAAATAATTTTTAACTCATTTCACTAAATGTGTAATAGGCCATAAGTGCCTTGGTTTATGAATGTTTAAATTTTGAAGTAACTTGCTCTTACCTAAATGGTAATTTTAAAAATGTGTTGACGGTTTTATTTGTTATATGTCTTGTTTAAATGTTCCAAATAAATGTTCAGTGCAACTGTCGATGGTGATTGCCTGATGTGTCACTTGGTCCAATCCTACCACCCCACAGTCTATTGTACTGAGCTTGTGTCGTCGTAGAAAAGTTGAATTCCAAGCTGTGCTGACACATCACTTACAGTACATAGTGACGGAGCATGTTACCCCCTCCTCAACCTCAACCTCAACCACCACCACCACCACCACCACCACCACCACCACCTCTTCCCGCAGCAAGCCCTAACCACTGTCTCCCAATTCCCTAATAGCAAGATGCCCAGTTATAGTTCACGAATAATACTAGGAAGGGAGGTTTGTGTTTACAAATTTTTTGGTCATTAATATGAATAATGATGCAGTACACTGATAAACACTTTAATTTTCAGCAAAATAGGATTTACATACTTTATTTCATGAATATTTTTCTAAACAACCAATGTTGTAATATTAATAAATCCAAATTGCACGACTTCCAAAGTAGTGTAGAATAGTGGCAACAGAAATCATGCTTCAGGTTCACAAGTGACTTGGTCACATTTACTACAAGTTGCTTGGACCTTGTTTTAGGTTGGGTATATAGTTTCTGCCAAAGGAAATAAGTGTTAGTGTGTTCTAGCAACACTTATGAATTGAAAGTAAGTAAAAGCAGCTGTTTGTTCTAGCTTGCTGTTTTCAATTTCAATGGTTTTTTTCTTATGGTTTTTGAATGTCCATCTTTTCGAGGAAAGACTGTCGTTACTGAATTGTGTCCACTGTGAAACTCCATTACAAATGGGTAGACATCGAGCATTTAGAATCTGTTTAGTTTTAGGAAAGTACCTTTCATAAGCTGTTTCATGGTTGTTTTAAGTGTTCCAGTGACACATTACAAAGTTTTATGTATCCATAACCATGACACCTTTTTTCATAAAAAAGGAGGGGGGGGGGGGGGGGGGGGCAATCCTGTGAAGTAGTCGATTCTCTGTTAATATTAATGTTTTGTAAGACTTTTTTTTCTTAGACGCCTATCTTCCAAATCATTTAGTTGGGAAGGCATGAACACTAACCAACAGATGACCCTGCCTGATGAGAATGATTTTGTTAGGAATAGAGCACTCCACAGGTGTCATATGAGTAGCTATGGAAACAAAGGTTCATCCTCACTTTCTCTATATAAGTCTAAAACAAATGAGGTATGGCAGTTATCCCAAAAGTTGCTTGCTAACAGCTATCTAGCTTTACCAGTCATCTACTCGTTACATAGCAACCTTAGGGATTCCATTTTTTATTTACCTACTTTTTCATTTTTAATAGAGATTTATAGCACCCTCATGATCTGGACAGTTAAACCTGTGAGATACAATTTTTCATCATCACATGGCAAGATGGTGACAAGCATATGCAAAGCTTACAATTATAGAGGACTATTGGTGCTTACCACTCACCAACCCAAGAATCCTGGGTCTAAGAAACATGACTCTTGAGCTGCTCTTTTTGACGTGGCCTAGAGACACGTGTCACTTATTAGAATGGCATGATGTGGCAAATATTTACTGTCACTTCTACTGAGAAGGGATCTTGAATGTAAAAGTGGATTTGATATATATGGAAGAACAGAGATTGCAGAAATTGCAGACATTAAATGGATGTCAATACTGAGAAAACTGTCATCAGAGGCAGAATAGAACTGGTAAATTTTGATTGAGAAAATAATTAAACAGTTTAGTTCCTGCAAGTCATGAAAGTGGATATACCATTATGTATCAGAAGCAGACATGATGCTGATAGTAACTCATACATGCATATCGCAACCACTACCTACTCCAGCTCCAACTCTGGTGAGACCTACATCATCAATGGCAGAACTACCTTTGAGATGACTTACATCATACAACAGCTGGTCCGAACCAATAGTTCAGCTTGGCTACTACTAATCTCTGGGTGAAATGTGAAGGTTGCAAAGAGTATGTCTCCATAATATGGTGATACAGAGCACCCACTGAGGCACAATTTCTGCTTCACCATCTTGGTAATTTGATTCCTTCTTCTGCGTATGAGCACTACAGAACTTTGCAGGTGGGTTTATCTTTTTTGAACATGTGCTTCTTGGTTCGTGGGATCAGGTCAAAACTCTTGCTACCACAGTTACATAATTTACACAAAAAAGGATCTGCCAACCCCCCCCCCCCCCCCCCCACACACACACATTCACAAATGCAAACAACACTTATTTACAAAATTTCTCTAACATTTTGTGACTCTTTTGTCTTTCTTTTCTCAGTTGCATCTTCTCTACCAGTTGTTTCTTCTGTCTCCCTCTGAGCCTCTGAATCTCTCAGTTGTCAAATTTATGTTTTCAGTTTTCCACTTACGTTCTACTGTGTCAACCTCAATCCAAGGTAACTTCTTATACGACTATGTTTTTACAGTGTTTTTCTGATAACCTATGGACAGTTTATTAACTTTTTCAAATGTAAGATACATGCAAAAGACTTAAATGCAAGCAGTTTTCTTCATTCTCCGAAATTCCTACGTAGCTGATGTTTTACACAGTAATGTTTAATCGTTACTCTCTCTATTAGTTGCATTAAAAAATCTTATTCATTAACACAAAAGATAGTATACAGTTAGCAATTTCAGTTACTTCTGGAATCACACTGTTATGCCTATGTTACGAGAGAGACTTTTACAATACATCCTAAACATGGAGCAATCACAATGTGTGCATTAAACACAAATCACAATTGTGCCTACCTGTGACTTGATGATGAACGTGATGAACTCCTGGATTTATGAGAGGTCTTCACACTACGCTCTGCTGACTCTGACCCAGATCGTGATCTGCTGCTGGAATTTGCATTTCGGTTGAGCCTCCTTGGGGGGGAGACAGAGTCCCTAAGTTGAGACTTCAAAGTTTCCAGGAAAACTTCAATATTAGAAGCAGTAGTCGAGTCATCAATAGGTTCTGATTTGACAACAGTTTCAGAAGGTTTTTTTGCTGGAGGTGAACCTGGTGGTTTTGGAATTGAATCTGGCATGACAGCAATGTCAGGTTCCTCAGAAGGACAAGGAACATTTACAGGGGACTTCTGACTCACATCGAGTTTTTCGTTATCCGATGCAGTGTCGTTATCATCGGAAGTCTGACTTTTCTGAGGTAGAGCAATGTCACAAATGGAGTCTTCCACACTCGAAACTGGAATACTATCCTTATCATCTATTTTTTCTTCACTCTCAGTTTCAGTATCTTTGTTAACTGATTCTTCAGGTTTCTGATGTTCAGGTGACAGTTTTGTTAGTTTTTTTTCTAATGATTCCTTTGCTTTCTCAGCAAGACCAGATTTCAAAAGTTTCAGTGTTTCCATTTCCTGACTGTCCTGTTCCTTCTCTTTGTTATCTTTCTCTTCATCATCATCATCTTCTTCTCCACTAGAAGATCGAAGTCGAACCCTAGGTATAATTGCTGCTGCAATCCTTCGATTTCGAGATGGAGAGCGAGATTTAGACTTCGACTTGTGTCTTGAATTCTTCCTTTTTGACAGTTTGTTCAGAGATTTGGAAGCAATGTTGTTCTTTTTACTTGCTGCCTTTGAATCCAATACATCTTGGTAACGTTCTGGGTACTTCTCTATAGGTGAATAGCTGAGGCTTGTCTGAGCGGAACTGCTATCACTGCTCATACTGTTAGTTCTTTTTGATTTCAAAGTATCTGTTTGCTTCTTACTCTGAACAGGTGGTGAATTTTTTTTCAATTTGCTGACATCAGGCTTTTCAGGAGACAATGTCTTCTTTAATTTAGTTCTGCTGGGAGATCTGTTGCTGTGGTGATTCTTTATTGGTGATTTACTCCTACTTCGATGTCTTCGTTCTTTACTCTTTGTGTTAAAAGGTGATCTTGAGCCCTTTTGTTTTATTAAATTATCTGGTGACTTCCTGTTTCGATTATGGGATCTACTGCTGCTCCTTGACCTCAAGGGTGCTGAAGACTTAGGTGACAAAGATGACTTGGATACTTTTGCAGCCAGCTGGCTCCGTTCGAGGGATTTTGATTTACTCCTCAAATGTATCGACTTTTTGAGTGTGGGAGACGTAGAATACTTAGTACGTTTATGTTTGGGTGAAACTGACGACATTTTTGGAGAACTTCTTCGGTCTCGGCGGGTTCGCGATCTGCTAGTTCTGAGGGATGGTGACCGTGTGTCACTGTTACATCGATGCCTTGAAGAATGTCTACGTTTTGGAGAAACAGGTGAATCAGAGGAGCTCTTCCTTGATCGTTTGTGGTTTCTACTGTAGCTTCTTGGTACTGAATGTGATCTGCTCCTGCTTCTTGATCTGGGTCCATCTTTCCGCTTGTGTCTCGGAGAAGGAGACTTACGTGATGATCTCTTAATGTCAGATATAGTGCGTCGAGGTGAGATTGATTTTGAATGACTTCTTGACTTCTGATGCCTGGCCTTTGGTGATACAATTTTTTGTGAAGATTTTATTTCTTTAGATCGCACACTTTTTGTTACTGGTGATCTTGATTTGCTTCTCCTAATGGAAGCAGATTTACGCTGCTTTGTGGATGGAGATTTAGATTTCTGCTGGGCATGCTTTGACTTTGGTGATGGTGGTGCCTGGAATTTTTTGCTGCTCGAACTTTTCTTTGGAAAAGGAGATAATGATTGTCGTGATTGAGCATCAGGTGAAACTTCTATACTATTTCTCCTCTTCTTATTTTCTCTTTCTTTCTGTTTCTTCTCCTGTCCTGTGTCAATTATTTTCTTGTTTTTGGGATCTGTTCTGTCCTTTTTACTATCAGACTTGCTAGTGATACCATGAGAATTACTTTTTGATGAAGATTTATCCACTGAACGTGAATTTGATTCACCAGGATTTCTGTGATTACTATATGGAGATAGCCCATGGTTTCTGCTACGATGGCGTTCCCCTTTTTCAGATGTATTCTTCTTTGTCAACTTTTCTTCAACTTCAGAAGCACTAAAAATTGAAAAAACAAAATATTACATGTAATTAATCATAATTTTTTGCTAAGTGTACATCATAGATAAAATCCAAGCACAAATGTAGTAGATTGATGCATAAATCACAGAAAATATAAATTGATACCTTTCAGATGAACTGTCATGTATTGAGCCTTTCTTCTTTGAGAAGGTCATCGTTCGTCGTTTCTGCATACACAGGAGGAAGAAGAGAATTAAAAATTACATAGTTAAATTTACTTAAAGTAATGTTTCCAATAAGAAGGCAATGGAAGAAAGATCTTAACATGCACGCTTATGTACAAGGATGAGGCACAGGTAAATAAAAATTAATGAAATGGGCCATACATTTTTTAAGTGGCCAACACTATGCATGAGTATAATGCTGGAAAAAGAATGGGATGTAATAATTGTTTGATTGCTGGAGATTTCTGGACCAACACAAGTTAACAGTGTATTAACATCATATTATAAAAGGGCACTAATATCACAATATGAAATGAATACAGACAGGCTGCTAACATGTACCAGTTACCACACAACAAATGGCGAGATTAATACAAGAAAATTTGAAATCTAAACAGGCAAATGGTGAATTACTAACAAATACACAAAAAGATGTTTAACTTGGCAAGAAAAAATTGAGTGTTGTTATAGGACATACACAGCTTTCAGGAACAAGGTCACTTCCACAGGGAAGTTCAATCACGACCTCTCTCAAACCTTAAGACAATAAGCTGTGTGAGAGCCAACTACTTCAAAGCATAAATTTCACACTTTCTGATGATGCTCTTGTTAAACTGAGTGAAACGGGTCAATAAAAAATACTGATTGCCCCTGCAGGCAATGCCTGATCTTGGTTTGGCAGTAACTTAGTGGGTATGAAGAAGAATTTAAGTTTTCTTAGTTCTGTTATCAACTCATTTACTTGGCCACTTTACTGTCTTCTTCTCTGTGGCCCGTTGAGAAGCAGGTACTTAGTTCTAGAGCTCTACTGCATCGGTAAATATGGGCACATTCATTTGATAAAAGGATATTCCTACACTACTACTTCCATTTTCGCCATAAAAAGCTAGAGATTTTCATTATATGCAACTGATGTATTTAAGTATTTGTTCAAAACTGAAAAAATAAATAACTATTTAGCAGCTACATTAGACTGATATATAAAATAAATAGCTGTATAATCCAATGTGTAAATTAAACAGTTCAGCAATATGGCAAATTAGTTTCATATGTGCATCCTGTCATACAAACCAGCATGCTATATTTATCTATGCTGTTTTGTATTTGTCTTGTCTATGTATGAACATAATCAATGTTTTGGCAGAAATAATAGATACTACAAGGTTGTATGACTAATAACCAATTGTTTGCATTCAAATTTAGTCACAATTAGCCTTTCTTAACAAACTACCTCTGATGTTACAGTTATTGTGAGTGACCAAGGTAATGATGCCAAAATGTTGCATTTGAAACTAGGTTGATTCTCCATTTTTTCTAGAAAGCAACAAATTCAAAAAGGCAAGCAAAATTTGAGGAAATATAAATTTTTCTGTCATGTTTATGATGTAAGTGTCTGATTTTGTACAAAAATACATTTCTTCATTACGAAATTATCTTGAAAACAAACCGAGCCAGAATTGGCAAGGTGATAAACAAGCCAAACCAGCCAAATGAAGATTTCCAAGAAAAAGCTATCAGCAAGATAATACTAGGAGACTTTGATATTCATATAGTCATATATTTTTATCACGTGATTTCAGATTTAGAAGCATACCTATTCAATGAAGTGGACAAATAAAGAATAGAGATAATTAATGTTCATGTTCTACGGACAGGAAACAGCTGATGGAACCGGTGGTAAAGTCACAGATTTGAAAGGGAATCTGAGTATGTGTGGAACAAAGGCAAAATTGTTGTCGACATTTTCCATGCAAGAAATTCACTTCAGGGTAACCTAGGACATAATGAAAAATTACAGCACGTTCTTGCTTTTTGGTAAATCTAGATGATTATAGGAACACGAAATGAATGTTACGGCACACCTGACAAATATAACACCATCAAAACATGGAAATGTAATTTATCAATCCACCCAAAAATCAAAAATGGAAACACCGAATCAGAATGATATTGACCTTTGAGTGCGTGTGGCTTAGTGTGACAAGCATTACAATGCAAGTCATGAATAGGCACCACAATAAAAAAGGTTAGTAACAACAGTTCTATTAAGATTTCCATAATCCACCCAAGTCTTGTTGAGAAAACCAAATTTGCATAGATTTCTTTATGATTCAAAGAATCATATTAAAACACCCTACTGTTAAACTGGCCAGATTTGGTAGATGTATCCAACACTAAAAAACTGGTAAACACAAGCATAAAATTGTTATTACAGATTAACACTGAATATTATTTTGCATATAGATGCCCTATATAGACCAATAAACGCAATGACGAGACATAAATGCACATTTGTCGGTGCAGAATAGTGAATGTGGTTCGATTAATTTCAAGACTGTGGTAAACAAGCACAGATGGTGTCTTGTATTTATAAAGGGAGCATCATTAATTCAAAGAAAAAGTTTTGGTCATTTTTCAAATAAGAAACATTTTCAGAAATTGTTGCTGTGAAAGCAAGTGGCTATGCCGAACTTAGAAGGTAACTTCACAGAGTTTAGTAATGTAAACTTTCTTGGATTGTGTAATTTAGACACCTATTGTATGCTACTTCTTTATTAAGTGTGAAAGGCAATCCAAGACTAGTACAAAGTAATAGTTGTGTCGTGACTGAGTGATGAACTAAAAATAATAGCAATGAATCCATTCATTTCAAAATGAAACAATTGTTACATTAGAAACAGGGTTGGAAGCTTTGCAGTGATGAAACTGTTTTTCAGTAATAGTCGAAATTACCATGTACTCACCCTTAAAAAGGGTGCGGCAATTTCCCATTATGAAAATAAACCTGCAACCAATATACTTAGTTTTTCTTAACTCTTTAAGTAACAACCGCTGTATCATTAAATTCTCAACAGACATGAGTGAAAAATTTGTTGGCTGTTCTAAGATCCAATTAGTGTACCAAAAATACTGCAGAGACAACTGTAAATTACTAACGCTACATGCATCTTTTTATAAGGCAGCTATATAGGAGACAAAAAGGATATCAATAGCAGCATCTCTCACCACTTACTTTCAGTATCTGGCACAAGGCAGTTCACTGTCTTCCTAAATTTCTATGACTATGTACATCATTTAATAAATCATTGTTTTAGGCTTGTTTCCTTATTCACTGTTTCTGATGTTATCACCAAACATGACATATATGAAGGAAAGCTAACAAAAATGTTCTTTTTAAACATATGAAATTACAATATAAATGCAATTATTTCATCTGAAGTAATAATATAAGATATGCAAGCCAATCAGCAGTCATCTCAGCTGCAAATTATGTGGACTGAAGTACTGTTTACTGCATCTGTCCAGAAAGCATAATACATCATGGTAACTATATATTCAGTACATTTTACTTCAACTGTATCTCTTAAATAAGTGTTTAAAATTTTTCATTATTACAGCTGCTTCTAATAATTGCATCTGAAACAATAAAATCAACAGAAAGAACAGGGTCACACACACACACACACACACATATATATATATATATATATATATATATATATATATATATATATATATATATGAGGCATAAAACATAAAAGGCATTACAAAGGAAGAAACAATAAAAAAGGGCACACACAACTAAAAAGCTGTTCTAAGATCTTTCAAGGATACTAAGTCTGTAAATCTATGAGTGAATGAAATACATGCAATGATTGATGCATGAAAAATGCTGATTTGAGTTTTATTTCCAACCCATTAAACACGAGAGTGTCTACTTTCACGTAAAGGTTGTTACAAATTTTTTTTGTCACTAGTAACTTCCAGAAATGCTATCATAAGAGTTTATTATCTCCCCCCCCCCCCCCCCCCCAAATTAATATTTTTCTTCACATGTATTTGTTTCAGAGTGATTGCAACCATTATTTTGGTAAAAAATTATAGTTTGCTGAAATTTGTATTTTACTAGAAGAACCTGTACAAAAATGAAACTGCAATGTAAGAAAATAAAAATAATAAATTACTGACCTAATCCTCTTGAATATATATTATGCTGAATTAAATGTTAATCCAGTTAACATGTGCTAAACGTGTGAGTAAATACTGAACATAGGGTACACATATATCAGCATTTTTCATATGAAAAAATGGAAAAAAGTGAGGTGCAGTCTCAGTGACGTGAATGATATACATTATTTTAATAAAGAAACCACCACCATCACAACTGCAATAAATTCTTTTATTTGATCATACTTACTCAATGACACAGAATCCTAAGCAATGGTGCATGTTGTTATAAACAAGAAAACTTTTATTTCTCTAATTGCAGCTTGATTTACAGCAAACTATAATTTCATTCTCAGGTACCCTTGACTTGTACAAATTGAATTTCACATCTTGACACATAAAAGTAATGAAGGAGACAAGACAGTTATTTCTCATTATACAGACTTTGTGTATTTAATATTTATATATTACAGCGACAAATGTAACATATAAACTCTTCAGACACCACGGTATAATTCGTGCTGAAATTTTTCACCAACTGTTACAGTTTTTGTTCCATTTGTTGAACATTACCATTTCCTTGAACTATGTAAATTAAAACAGATAACGAATTAAAAGTAATTTGTTAATCTCAGGGCTTTACTGGCATAGCACTATTACAGATTTTATGTTGTTTTCTTCCTCCAACAAGTGAAAATGTCATACACACAGTCCAAACCATACGCAATCATTTATAAAGCATTGACAAAGGTAAAACACCAATGAAGCACCATAAAAAATCCTAGACCTAGTTGTGCACTGAGTTCCAGACCTCTGAGTCACCAGCCCAAACTTTCCTTGCTGTCTGAAGGAAATGCAGCTTCATTCATACATGATATTCAAAGCCAGATTCCTCTTCTTCCCACATTATCAGCAGTCACTACTTTAGAAACACATGGAGAATGACATTGAACAATAATTTCTTTATTCTTACTGTAAAGATAACCACTGACATATAGCTGAGGCACTGTGCAATACAAATAAAACTTGCAGCTTAGTTTGTGGATAGTGTCCTACAATTTTGGGAAACTGTGGTACGCCTAAACTGATATGGCTGCATGGGAATTTGAATCACTGTTCTCCGGAATGTGATTCCAGTGCTAGAACCACTGCCCTCATCTTGCTCAGTTATCCTAAAAATGGACTTGTCTAAAACTAAATCTCCAGCTCATATCTAAGAGCCTGTCTGCCACTTTAAAAAGGATTATCAGGATTTAATGTTTGTCTACATCACACTCATTAGAGGAAGAGCACATGCCCATGCTCAGATTAGGAAGGGACAAGAAAGGAAATTGGTCTCATCTTTCTTGAAGGATCCATCCGGGTGTAAAGTGATCTACGGAAATCACAAAAACCTAAATTGAATGGCTGGAGGGAGCACATGTTGCTTGTTAAACAACAGCACCAGTAAGGTCCAACAGCTATACTACCCAGTTTATCAAAACATACGCATTACTGCAGACTGCAACTAGCAGCATAATGTCACACACTGTGTAATTTGACAGAATCTTCAAGTACACTGCTACCTTTGCTGCCTGAGTGATGTAAGGATATTTATTTCTTTGAAAATGTTGTTAAACAAGTTTTTCAGTGACTATGAAAAAAATAGTACTCTTCTATTCTCTGCACCAATTATTATTTTAGTTTGGGGGGTGGGGGACAGAATGACTACATTTGCCTATAAATGTACGAGTTTTAAGTTACTTTGTAGAGAAAACTGTACAAGTATGCTGAGGTAATGACAGTGGCACGTAAAGTGCCCTTCGCCACACACCGTTGGGTGGCTTGCGGAGTATAAATGTAGATGTAGATTTTATTCTGTGATGATATGAACTAGCAAGCTGTTGCTATGTGATGAAAAGGATTTACAGTGTTTGAATTTTCTGAAAATAAATAGCATTCTGAATCTTTTATTTCAAGTTATACTATCATTAATATTTGAATCCAAAACTGTATATTTTGAGAATAGAGGCCATTGAAGTATTAACTACTATGAGAAAGAAAAAGATGATAATATCTCTGATCTTTCTATGCTTCTACAAGGTAAAGTTATGGCAGAATTTATTAATATTTATCAACAGAGAGATGTTACTCGTGATCTGATCTAGAAAGTATGTAGCACCTATTAATTGTGAAATTGCTCAGTGTGAAAACAGTTTCTATTGCAACAACTTGATGTACTGAAGAATTATCAGTCTGAACACAGAAAGTAAGCCTAGAGACAGAGTAACTGTGTTGACTATCTATAGTTGATATTAAAGCAACAGAAATAAATAATATTCTGAGACTCTTATCTTACATCATCCAAATGCAAAAACTATCTAGTTACTATCTATACTTGCAAACAATGTGAAATCATACTGATAACTATCATCTAATTAAACATATATACAGAAGGATTATAACTTCCATCATGCAACAGTGCATGGTCACATAAAAGAAAGCATATCATAGCAGTTAGCAACCAATAGTCCCCATGTATATAACATGGTGATAGTTACGATCTGTGCTACTGCTTGTGTAATGTTTGGACAAATGTAAACAAGTGACCATTGCTTTAATGGCTTAAAAGTTTCACTGTTCAATAAGCATTTCATCTCAGAAACAATGCCAGTATGTCTGGTGCTAATTATGAAAGATGGAGCCATGACATGATGTGCATCTGTTTGACGCTGCTACCTACTGGATCCCAAGCACTTTATTTAAAATAGGCTGCTGGTACTACATTTGCTCTCATTACTACATATTTATGGTTTTCCACTAATTCCTCATGGTTACAAAAAAGGTGGAAAATATCACAAAATACTTGGAAACACTGTCAGAACATCACAGAGGTTTTAAGTTGGTACATCTAATAAAATGTCATAATCAAATGTCAATACAGGAACAATGCAGAAACTTCTGTAATGGTTGGGGTAAAGTAATGAATGTCCAGAACTTAGAAAAATAAAATGAAAGGGCTCAGATGTTAGTAGATGCAAGTCAATGTTGGCATTGCTACATATTTAGGAGTGAATGTGGCAAACTGTGCAATCATCATTACCTCCTAATTACTACACCTCGAACAAAATAGCAAAGTGATTGATATTCAAGCATGGAAGGTGGCAAAGTTGTCTGTTTGACTTGGCCAGCATGCGTAATATGGCTGCAGGACCAACAGGTGTGCTTGCTTTTCTGGATATATTCACACACTTGCCATCAATGTTCAATATTTGCATTTCTTAGCAGGATAATGATAGCCTTATCACTTTTTTGTACACTTTTGCAACTACTTTCAGATACCGTGTCAAGTAAACTAACAAAATGTACATAGAAACTGTGCTTGTTTGCTACATGAATACAGTAAACTAGATGCTTTAACTTAACTCAATAACAAATTGTAGTAATTTGATATTATTCTTCAATCTGAACATATTAATTTTCAGTCACGTTTCATCAAGAGAACCATAAACAGACCTGAATTTATTGCACATCTGTATAACTTTGACACCAGGCTAAAAGGGTGATTGACAAATCAAAAGTTTTAAAGCCATTATCAATGGCTTCAGATATTAAGCTGCGACTGTTATATATTTAAGAACACATAAACACATGGGGAATGAATACAAGCACATTACACATACAAGGGTTGACTGAAAAGTAATGTTTCCACCGTTGTAACTCTTCAGCAGTTTGCAGCATTGGTATGTGGCAAGTACTGGCTTGTTCCGTAGCCTCTTCTCTACAGCTCCAGTTGGCGGGAAGCCTTAGCATTGAACGGTTGTGTTGTTACAGTGTAAAGCATGGAACCCTGCGCAGACGGTCGGTCAACGCAATTTAAGCAATGTGCAGTCATTGAATTCTTGACAGCAGAAGGTGTCACCCTAAAGGAGAGTCAACAGAGAAGGAAAGTTTATGGTGATTGTGTTGATGTGAGTACTGTATGTTGTTGGGTGAGTAAGTTCAAAGATGTTCAGGCGGGAACATCTGACCTGCATGACAAACAAAGAGTTGGACGTTCTGTGACAGCAACCACTGAGTTTAGGAAGCAAAATGTTGACGTATTGATTCAGGATGATTGTCGTATCACTCTGAGAGAAATTGCAAGCACAATAGGCATTTCACAAGAATGTGTGGGTCACATTATTGCTTTGCTTGGCTATCGGAAGATCTGTGCACGATGGGTACCCCGGGTGCTGACTCTTGAAATGAAAGCACACAGACTTGAAATTTGCCAGGAACTCCTCTCGCATTACGAGAATGAAGACGCAGATCACCATAAACTGCTTTCATTCTCTGACAAATCTCCTTTGGGGTGACACATTCTGCTGTCAAGAATTCAATGACTGCACGTTGCTTAAATCACATTGACCAATCGTCTGCACAGGGTTCCTTACTTTACACTGTAAAAGCACAATCGTTCAATGCTAACACTTCCTGCCAACTGGAGCTGTAGAGAACAGGCTACGGAACAGGGCTGTACCTGCCGCATACCAAAGCTGCCAACTGTTGAAGAGTTATGAAGGTGGAGGCATTACTTTTCAGTCAACCCTCATACAATTTGATGATAATCTTGAAGTTATAAGTAGTAATGACTGGTATAATTCCTGTCAAAATTAATCATATGTTTACAGGACTGCATTCATATGCAGATTAAATTATGTTCTTTACTTACGATGTCTATAGGATGTTATAGTTTTCTCAATTTGGAGAGTGAATATCAAAGATGGAGGTGTGTGGAAGTAGACAAGGGGAAAATGGAAGGGTGCGTGTATGTGTGTGGGAGGGAGGGGGTGGGGTGAGGTGGGGTGGGATGGGGTGGGGGGGGAGGGACAGGGACAGAGAGAAGAGATATTGATAAATCAAAATGTAAGTAAAAAAGTCAAAAATTAATGCTGTGGAAGAGAATGAGAAAAACCTGAATGATCAGTTGTCTTTAAAGACTAGATGAAACATGAAAGCCAACTTCATGTTGGAGAGCAGGTTTCAATCTCTAGTGTTTGGGAGGCTACAGAGCAGGATCACAACGGATCCCTGATGTCATATTACACCATATTCTCCAACAGATGGAAAATTACGTACAGTTTAAGTTCAGCTACTCCTTGAGACTGGACAGTTAGTAAGTGATCATGAATGTGATATACCCCATGATGTTTAACATGTAGCCAATGAGCTGAAGTCTGTGCATGGAACTGGTAGGCAACGAGGGAAGATATTCAAAAGGTGTATCCCACATAGGTAAGAGCCATTAACTACAGAGATATGGCTAAGAGTAAGTCTGGGTGCAATAAATATATCATCACTGAAGAAACAATACTGCATAACCAACTTTGTCATTTTGCTGCATATATGAAAAAGTGTGCACAGCCACAGCACATTGTTACTATTGGGAAGTATTTCATAAGACAACCTTTTCACAAAAAAAAGCACTCAATCATTGCTCACTTGAAAGAAGTTTATGAAAGTGGAGATTTGTTTTTTGAAATGACTGAAAGCTGCCAGTAATTTCACAAATTGTCAATCTTCTGTGAACAGCGTCAAGAAATCCTGACACTGTGAACAGCGTCAAGAAATCCTGACACTCCAGTTTCACAATATTTCATTTTTTTACAGTTATGTGAAATTTACAACTTTTTGTTTACCCTGTATGGCTTACTTGACATTCTTTCTGCTTCAGTTTCATTGTAAACAACTGACAATTTATTATTCAGGAGCTAGTATCAGGAGTGCTTAGTGAAGTATGCTAATTAATCGAAATCCAGAAAAATTGAAAAGTCAGTTATGCTGTTTCTCCGATGACAATGTGGATATTGTGTAAAAGATGGGAGGTTATTCTAGAGGAAGGGGAAAGGATCATTTAGTAATTCCAATCTCACATTTATTTATGACAAGCATGCAATTGGTATAAGATACATTAACGTATCAGAAACAAGGAGTGTGAGAAACCTGAAGAGGAGCAGGGGAGAGGGGTTGATTACAGCAGACCTTCTCCGCACTTTAATGAAGAAACTATAAAACTTATAACAATGGTATATTTTCACAAACAAAAGAGACAACCTAAATTAAAACAAAGCTTTTGAGTGGAAAAGTCTTCTGCAGACTGTATTTTATGTGTGGTGATGTTTTCGATGTGATCTTCTGTCTGAAGACTGGTCTGATGTAACCCTCGATGCTAGTTTATCATTTGCAAGCCTCTCTTCTTCTCTGCTTAACTACTGCAACCTACATCCACTTGAACGTATTTACTAGAGTCAAGTTCCACCCAGTCCCCCTCCGATACCAAGCTGACTATTTCTCTAGACCTCTCAGGCGAAGTCCTCCCACATGATCCCTTCCTTAAGTCAAGTTGAACTCGAAACTTCTTTTCTTCCCAATCTGATTCAATATAGTGGCATAAGAATGATAACATTAGTGACAGGGGGCTTAAGTACTAATCCATACATAAAAATGATGACTTTGCATTCACACAAGAAACTCACAACAATTAAAAATATTAATCGGTTAATGGTGGATGTGTAAGAATTTATCAGAAAACAACAATCAGCGAAATGACAAAGGATAATTACTTAAATTTTAGTTCAGCAGAAAAAAACTGAACAGTTAACTATTATTTATTCAATAGCTTGAAGGGTATACTGTGAGCAATCCATTTATCTTTGAATGTAATTTTACACGTTTAGTATTGTTCTTAGTATGTATTCACAGTTTTGGAAGATTAAGAAAAATATATTTTTGTTTTTCTTAACTTTCTACTAAACCTGAAATACAACAAAACACTCAACAACACAGGGTGTGTATGGTTCACAAAAAGCTCAACAAAGTCACAAACATTACTCATGTGTCAAGATGCGAAAGTTTTATAGAACCAACAAAACATATTTTCGTTTGTACAAAATCAATGAAAAAGTCTTTTAAGGACAAACAAAAGTTATGATTTGCACAAAACTTTCCTAACATTATCAGAGAACATATGGTGTAAAAGCACAATCCTGTGGCATTTAAAAATAAAATTCTGAGCAACTATGCTCATGCAGAATGATGCCTGATGTTGTAAATATCTATAAACCTTTTCTTAATTGACAAACTTATGGAATCAGTGTTACCACACCCATTACTCATATAACACGTATTTCTCAAAGTTTTACACAAGCACTGAACTTTATAAGAGTTATGATGATGAGGAAGTGGTAAGTTCTTACATCATCAACACCTACACACAAATAAGTAAACTTGAGTCCTCCAACTGAAATCCGTATTAAATTTTGTCTCTCACAGTTAAAACTGTACGAATTTCTTTACTTTGTTTTGTTTTCTGAAGGTGCAATAACTTACAGTCTTGATGCTGTTTGTACTTAGCTAAGTGGTATGAGAAATTTTGTCACATGAATAAATTAAAATCTGTTTTACTTACACTATACAGATGTAAGTATGTGGCAATTAGATCTGTACTTACTATTCAGTTATCCTTGGAAACGTCCTTTAATAGGTTTGCAAAATTCCATGAAACATAATTAAGGGTGAAAAATTAACAGGAAAAGAAAGAGGATGCAAAGGAAAACACAAACAGGATTAAAGTTTCAATAGAAATATAACGGACTTTAATGTTTCAGTGGCAGATTTTGAGTGAGGATCGTAACAGGTGACAGAATACTATAAGATAATGGAAATCAAAAAACAGCAAACTTCTCTACTTTCTTTCCTTTATCTGTCATCAGCAAAATTCTTTTGTTCAATTTAGTGATAAATTGAAAAATATAAGCAAAAATAATAATAATAATAATAATGAGACTTTGTAGAACTCTTCTGATACCTTCTATGCACTTACCATGCCAACTGAAAACCACACAGATAAAAATGTATTAAAACCTCATTACCCTGTCATATTCATCAACATAATATCCAGTACCATACCTAATAATATGTGATAGCATAAACACGTCTAACTCAAAATCATGTAGAAATTAAGATGCATCATATATATGGAGGGAAGATATGGAACAATTACAAAGTCTTTTTTTGAACACTGCTTGATTATGATAACGTAAATCGTATAAAAACCAACTCTGGAAAATAGCTGTCATTCTGCACACTTCGAGTTGGGATTAATTCAACTGATCATTGTGGGAATGATATAATTCATTGCTAAATGGAAAGTGCAAAATTAATTTATACATGCAATGCTAGAATGAATAAGCTCTAGTTCTGTTCATGCAAAGACAAGATATTGAAACAATTATATATGTATTTTCACTAACTGTCACTTGTGAAGAAGTTAATATTAAATGATAATTTCCAAGTGAATTCTTTATTGTATTGATTACTAGTTACAACTGCAAGTAGAAAAAAGCAGTACTCAAATGATGTAGCCCTCATATTGCTTTGGTAACTGTATATATTAGTATTGTAACTCTTGACTTGTTCCACACCATAATGTATTACCATGAATTTGATGCGTGAAAAACTGAAAAACTAAACTAAGAGACAAATACAAAAATTAATCACAATCTCCTTAACTGCAGTTCTCTAACATATATTCACAGGTTTCAAATATAGCTTCAGAACATATTGGGAAATAGATAGTTCTCTGTATATATTTTAAACACTTTTGTTTAGGTTACTGTATATCTTTACTAAAAAAACAGGAAACATGCCATTGATTCATAATTGTAAAAGCAAAGTTTGTGTCACTCATATAGGAACATTAAATAGAAGAAATTTATGATAGCTGATTTGCCCTATTGATCTTTGGTTGTCCCACATCCCTGACTTTCATTCACGCTGAGACATATAGAATGTAAAGTTCATGAGTAAGTGAATGTAAACAGCCAATAAACATAAACATTTCTACTCCACCAGACTGACTGCAGAAAAAGGCATCAGTTTTGTGACAGGGCACCTGCATACAAAAGAAAAAGAATATGTTCAGTTTTCTGAACACACAGAGATATTTTATCAAAATTCCTAGAAACGAAGCAGTGCCATGTGAAACACATGGTAGAAAATTCTGAAGGTTCTTCAAATAATGGTATCGAAGACCTCGCTGTTTGGTCCCCACCACCAAACCAACCATCTTCTAATAACTCCTTTGTTGAACATCAAATCTTAATGCCTAATCTGCACTCTCTTCCTACAGAGCAACTGCCAGCTTTTGTCAGATGCAGAGAAATACATCCTGCTGATTTCCAGCCTCCTACTATTCATCTCCGACGTCTGCTATAACTTCTGCGCAGCGTTTCATGTCAGCCTATCACCAACCAGCTGTTCACCTCCATAAAGCATCATGTTACTGAGCACAACATACTTCAATGGCAGCTTTGCAACCTGTAGTAGCTGGATAATAGCCCAGATATTCTGCATTATGCAAAACCCCTGTTACATGCTCACCCCCGTCCCTGCCCTACCCCCTCTTCACTCGGTCTATCCTTTTACTCTCCCTTTATTGTCTGCTCCGTTCCCCCTCCTAATCCACTCCTCCCTTTGATATACCACACTGTCTGTCTCAATGTGTGTGTGTGTGTGTGTGTGTGTGTGTGTGTGTGTGTGTGTTTGTGATTTTTCTATATCAATTTGCTCTGCTGAAACCCATTGTACAGAAACAATGAGTTTACTCCTCTCAATATTTATATTCCATCCAGAATTTTCCACTAACATATTCAGAAATACTCTGCCATGGCCATGCGGGACCATGATGAACCTCTTACTCTCAAGATGATAATGAGGCAAATGTGTCTACTTCCTTCCCTAGCTGAAGGTAAAAGCTAATATTATCTGCCTTGCACTGTACAATTTTTCTCGCCATTTATGGTAGCCTGGTAAGGGTAACAAATATATCCACAATCTCCTCAAACTAACCTCATTACTAACTGAGACAAGGAAGTTCATAATGATGATAAGACGCCTGGTCATTGGAAACATAGCCTGTTACTTCACTATTATTCACCTTTCAATCAGGGAAACATTTAAATCTTGCCACAGAGTGGCACTAGTAAAAATGACTAAAAAATAAAAATTTATATGAGACTGTCAGTGAATACCTGGTTTCTTAGATGTCATGAAGGTAAAAATTTGAACCGTATGATGGTGAAGTGTTTATTATATACTCAAATGAAGTACAGAGAGAAAAGAGAAGAATGGAAGGAAGGAAGGAAGGAAGATTAGTATTTAACATCCTGATAATCAAAATATCTTACGACTGATGATGACTGACATTAATATAATTCAGGAAAGAAAAAAATAATATTGTAGGAAGAGAGGTTGACAAGATAAAAAAAGGACATAAAGGGATGAATGAAGGAGACAGAAAAAAATGGGGAAAGTATGAAATGAATAAGAGGAAAGAAGAGGAGTGAATAGATATAGTCAAATTAGGGGGTAGCAAGAGCAGTACAGGAGACTCGAAAATAGTGAGGAGGCCAAAATGGAAAAACGGAGAGCATAAGGGCTGGGTGAGGTGAGAGCTTGATTTCAATTACACTTTAAGAGGACAGCTCACCAAGATTTTTCATGGCTACAACCATGTAGATTTTCCATGTAATGCTGACAGGAAATACTGCATGTTGATGCCGATTCAGTTTTTTTCTCTCATGACAATCAATGCAGATAAAAACAATGGAGAAGCTGCATGCTGTGATCAATCAATGCATCAGTAATTATATTTCATACTTAGATCTTAAAAAGGAAGGTCTGCAAAATTAACCAACCTAGGCATAATGTTAAATCAACATTTCATCCATTTAAGTTGGCCAGGTTCCTCTTTTGCCTTTAATTTCCAGTGTAATACAATACAAGGAGAAGTTTTTGGGCTTGGTTACACTGTTCAGATTCTTGTTATGATAATAACTGTATTTGTAATGTGAATAATCGAAGCTCTTTCCAACGGTTCCACCTACTCTTTATTCTTATTACGGAAATGATACTAATAAACATTTTCTTCTGATTTTCTTAAATTATATTAACAAAATATGAATACATAACTAAGTAAAGTCAAGCTATATCTGCTTTAAAGGTTGTTTCTGTATTTGTGTAAATTTTCTAAAGAAAAAAGGTAATTTGGAACAATTTGCTTATGTCTCCTAAGACACTCAAAGGATTTAAAACTAATATGTACACTGAGGTGACAAGAGGTATAGGATAGTGATATGCACATATACAGATGGTAGTAGTAACATGCACATGAGATATAAAAGGGCAGTGCATTGGTGGATCTGTTATCTGTACTCGAGTGATGCATGTGAAAAGATAACCAATGTGATTATAGCCACACATTGAGGATTAACAGAATTTGAACGTGGAATGCTAGTTGGAGCTAGATGCACGACACATTCCGTATTGAAAATCGTTACAGAATTCAATATTCTGAGATCCATAGTGTCAAGAGTTTGCTGAGAATACCATATTTCAGGCATTACCTTTCACCTTGGACAACACAATGGCCGATGGCCTTCACTTAATGACTGAGAGCAATGGCATTTGCGTAGAGTTGTCAGTGTTAACAGACAAACAGCACTGCATGAAATAACTGTGCAAATCAACATGGAATGTATGACAAATATATTTGTTTGGACAGTGCGGGTAAAATATGGCATTAATGGGCTATGGCAAGAAATGACCAATGCAAGTGTCTTTGCTAACAGCAGGACATCGCATGCAGCACATCTCCTGGACTCATGACCGTAGCGGTTGGACCCACAATGACTGAAAAACTGTGGCTTAGTAATATGAGTCCTGATTTCAGTTGGTAAGAGCTGATGGAAGAGTTTTGAGTGTAGAGTAGACTAAAAGAAGCCATGGACCCATGTTGCCAGCAAGGCACTGTGCAAGCTGGTGTGGCTCCGTAATGATATGGGCTATGTTTACATGGAATGAACTGGTGAACTGATCACTGACTGGAAATGGTTATATTCGGTTACTTGGAGACCATTTCTGGACTTCATGTTCCCAAAAAAACGATGGAATGTTTACGGGTGACACTGCACCATGTCACTGGACCACAATTGTTCGCGAGTGGTTTGAAAAATATTCTGGAAAATTCGAGCGAATGAGTTGGCCACCGAGATTGTTCGACATGAATTTCATAAAATATTTATGGGACATAATCAAGATGTCAGTTCGTGCACGAAATCCTGCACTGGCAACACTTTCGAAATTATGGATGGCTATAGTTTTTCTTATATCTCATAATGTGACTTTACTACATACTAGCTAAACAATTTTTACTCAGAAATGTCATAACGATATTTCAAAATTAGACATGCAAAGGTATTTAACAAATTTTGTAATAATGTATAACATGTGTCATGAAATTTAAGATGTTGGATCTTTTCTGCCCCCCCCCCTCCTCCCTCCCACAGGGATGCATTAAAATTTTGTTTTTTTGTATCTGTAAAACTATCAGAATAGTCATGAGGAATGACATGTGAGTTTTTTGGTTTTGTTTTATGCTTTCATTTTCACAATTGGTGCATTTAAAAGTGCTGTTTGCAATAATTTACTATCTCATTTGTTTCAATCAAAAGTCAGGTTGAAAGAGACAGTACTGCAGCTATACTGATATAGCATTTCATTCAGAAGAACTAAAAGAACACCTTCACCTACAATTTGATCATGATTAGATAAAAAAATTGCTATAGTTTGTGAATTATAAATAAAACACATATGAAAGTAATTCCTTCAATATGAATAAATATGTACATATGTAACCAAAGAGCGTGTGACCCTTTTTTGCAAACTGACATACTAAAAAAAAAGAACAGTTTACAATGTGTTAGTTTGAGTAGTTATACATGTTTTCTCCTTAACCAGGATGTATACGTGGACAAGGAAAAAAAATTCCTGGATTTCTCGGTAAAAAATAAACTTTCTTCTCCTGGGTGAAAATACACTTTTACCATGTTAAGTGACAGTATACTATTACTCGAAACTGTAAAACTTATCAATCCTTTGAATGGTTACAGTTTTATACACCGGTGCAGAATTTCCCAGGACTTTAGGAAACAAAATTCAAGGAAAAAAACACGTTTTGGAAATATGTCTGATGTGCAACAACACGTACACTGCATATTTCCGTGTTACGAAAGTATAAATTTGAATTCCACCAAACACTGCATGTCACTTTCCGAAGCATTGAAATTTTGATTGTGATGTGCTTTTGTCAGACGGTCATAGCTCATGTCACATGACCTCACCAGCTGATGACAGCGGATATTCAGAGCACAGGAGACGTCACGTAGTCTGCCAATAGCAAAACCGCTGTTAAGTATCGCGAACACACAAATAGGAAATGTTAATGGTTTAAATTAATATACATAGTGTTGCTACAAGAAAAGAAAAGCCTTCACATATACATAAGATTAATAAGCAGCAAGAGAAGCTAAGCTTTCACATATAATGTTGATCTTTTTTGTGCATGTTACACTTTAAGATACATTACACAAAGGTGCGGTAAAATTTTTAACGACGACATGAATGTCTGATCTTCTGGGCTCGAAATTATTCTAAATGGTCATCCTCAAAGAGTTGGTTTTTAAACGAGAGTCAAATGCTCTGTGATTTAAGAAATTCATCGTACATTTTTGCACACAGATCATCTTGCGTAAAAGGAATTTTACTTTGGAAGTAATGTTTTTCAAACAATCATTCACAATATTTTCCTGCGACTTGTTAGAAATAGGTTCGTTTTAGCAGTTGCCAGAGAGCGACAGATAACAGGCATCACCGTGCTTGCACAGCTACGATGACACAGGAAGCCCAAATGTTCGTATGTGTAAAACATTAAAAGATCTTATATTATGCCATAAAAGAAACAAGACATTAGAGGACACTCCAAGAGCATCGGAATTTCGTGAACCAAACTAAAATTCATAATTCGGCTTAAAGTGCACATTTGCATGTCCAGATTCAGATGTAAATTCTCTTGGAGTACCAGTACCGTATAATCTCATGTTTGGTTCTTTATTATTGTGTAATGCCAAACATGCTAGAAGATGAAAATGTGCACTTGAAATTCAGCGAACAGTTAAAACTAGCCAATAAGGTGGAATTAAACACTTTGTTTCAAATAAATTGACTGCCTAAGTGGAAAAGATTAATAAAAGCCAATTTTCTTTAGCAAATCGACAGAAATAGCTTCATTGTTCTGCAATGCAATTATTGCTTGATGTCAGAAAGGGGGAAATAAAGTAGTCTGAAACTAATATAAAATTTTAGCCTTCCGTAATTATGTGAATTTATTTTACTACACTCAATAGCTCCTGGTCACAGAAATCCATTTTGTTTTCATTTGACCGGATATCCGAACTAGGGCAATACAAGATAGTGGCCCCGCCGCCCTCGAGCAAGCTAGGATGCCAAAAATTTTAAAAAAAATTTCGCCTTTTCAAAAAATATATTCATTTTGTAGTGCACATCTTTCTGAAGAGTCTGAGACATAAAATATATGTGTTCGAGGAAATGTGAGACACTTTATTTGGTCGTAAGTGTGCCAAAGTGCAGTGCAACTCCTCTTCACACAGCATTTTTCTTTTGCATGTCACTGTATTTCGCTCTGTGGAATTCAAATGTGTAATATTTTGTAATGGATGTCATCAAACTAAATTGAAGACAGTGGGAATTGAAAATCTCCTGTGGTGCCTTCTCCTACTCCCAGTCGGCTGGTTTGGCATCCTGCCCCTCTTTTTTTAAAAAAAATCTCGCAATTAATATTGGATGGGATTATTTGTAACAGGAAGAACAAGAACTCTTCAGAATATTTCCACTCTTTATTGCTTATTAGCTAATAACTTGCTGTTTTGTGACACAAAATTAAACATAGGATACATAAAACCAGTAAAGACAAGAGACAAGCAAGACAGTACACATTTCTTCAATCCTTAAGTCCTAGCATTTTTCTCTCTCTACTCTTGCTACAGCTTTACATGGTGTGCTTTCCATTCTGGGAAAGAATCTATTACCTCATCAGAGTTCATCAAACATTTTGCTACATGAAAAAACGAAATGTCATTATCTAATACTGAAAAAGCTGTAAATACAAATAGTAACCAAGACTGATGTGGTGTCTCGATCTGATTGTGTCTACTTTGTCACTGTCTGCTGCTAGATAAAGCGAAATAGGCCTGCCTAATTTTGCAGCAATTGTAATAGATGCCAAATAATTTTTATGGTAGGAAACAGTTTCACTTTTCATTCACACGCTCCAGCTTCTCATGCACGAGATCAAAAAGTAGTAATATGAAATTTTTATATAAATTTGGAATTGTTATATTTTTCCATAATTTGTGTGATGTCCCTGGTTCTTCTCCTTCCTCCTTCTAACAAACAACCTTGTCATCACTAATTCTGTAACTATTCCTGCCAGTGTCAAAACTTATTCTCCGGTTAACTTTGCTAACCCTGCCATAATCACCAGTTTAGTTATTTCACGTTTATTCTCCAGTTAGCTGTTATTAAGTGTACGTACAATGCATTTTCTGCACTATTCACAGAATACAACTTTAGTGGCTGTTACCCGGGGACTGTACAACTGGCCCTTACTAGTGTAATGGTCTGGCCAAAACTTTTCTGTCAAAATTTCATTTTCTTGGATACACTGAGACAATAATACGTAATCTTTCTTACCTCTTATTATCGTTACTCGTTTATTTCGACTCTGGTAGTCTCAATCTATGGATTTTGCAAGTAATTATAACAACGTTGATTATTCGCAAACCCAGTCAACCACATAAACAACGACTGGCATTTACTCGTTCAGCTTTATTCTGCTCAGCTCGTATAGCCCTGTCTCCTTCTGTCTGCAGGAAAGTTTATTTCTAAATGCAATGGGGATTCTCCTGGCAGAGACATCATGTACACCATGCACGCATTCAAAAATCAACTTGTGATTCATTCAGAAACCAACTTAGAATTTGTTCAAAAATGTTAAAAATCCTACAGGGGTGCATTTCAAAATCATATTAGCAATCGATAAACCAACGTGCGCTGGATGCTATGAGCTTTTGAAACAAGGTCCTTTACCTTAAGAATCCCCCCCCCCCCCCAATTGCCGCCCGAGATAGATACCCCAGTTTGTCACCCGCCCCCTACATCTAGGCCTGTTACGCATGCGTGAATCTGCCAGCTTAGGCGAGTCAGAAAAATTTTTCTGGATAGAATACAGCCAACTGCCACACTTCTGTAGCCAGAAGCGGGAGAAGGTACTACTTGTACACGACTCAACTGTGCATGCGCATGAGCTCTCTCGCAACTGCTCCAATAAATCTAATGTAACCAGTTGTGATGTCATGCTCAGTGGAGGCAATTTGCTGTCATGAGGCACTGCACAGTCTTCCTAAAACCTTTGAAATTCTAAAATACTCCCAGGTTTCTTCCGGTTTTCTCCTGGATGAAAAAATTCCCAGGTTTTTCCCGCATCTCCCGGTTGTCCCGGGTCGTATACACCCTTTTAATGTAATTACGACTCTACATGATATATAATGTTATTTGTAATTCAAGAAAAAAATTCCTAATGTTTCTGAACTTTTAAGTAAGTGTTCATTCATGTCCTCCTAAATGGTACTTATCTTTGATTTTTGTTCTCCCAAGTTGCATGTATGTTTTGAATATATTTAATGTATGATTATAAAGAGGCTTGTAACTCTTGTGTTTCCATTCAAACATGAGTAATTTTTAGACTTCTTTTATTACTTATATGACTGAAAAGCAAAACAGCCAGAGGAAACAAGAAACTATGGGGAAGAAATATTATATTAATAGCTTATGAAATGATGAACATATTGATGAGTATTCTAAATTACACAATCCCATTCCATGTCCTACTAATATACGAGGGTAAGTCAATTATTATCTGCGATTTAGTTATATTTTTGTTTATTTTGGTACTACTGTCTTTTATGTTGATGACATGTTTTGTTATTTGTTGTTATATCTTTGCAAGTTTCAAGTTACTAGGTTAGTTTCGTTATCGCTGCAGTGCTGTTAATCATGGCTGCTCCGCTGTCTATTTGTACCAAAGAAGAGCAACATTCAGTGATCCGTTTTTTGTGGTCAGAAGGCGCCATCAGGGGCCGAAATTCATCAAAGACTTTCGGTACAGTACGGGAACAGTGTTTTCCCACAACAGAGTGTCTACGAATGGATTGAAAAATTCTGAAATGGTCACACAAGTGTTACGCACGATGAAGGAGCTGGACAACCGTTTACCGCCACAAATGAAGAAACCATTGAGCAATCACGTGAAATGATTCTCTTGGACAGATGATTAACTATTGACAAAGTTGCACGTTGTCTGCAAATTAGTCACGGTTCTCCCTACAAAATCATCCACAACACAGACTTGGATTTCATAAAGTTTGTGCAAGATGGGTCCCAAAACAACTCACAAACATGCTTGGACATATGAAAAAAACATTTGGATCACTATGGTAACGAAGGGGACAAATTCTTAGACAAGATCATTACTGGTGACGAGACATGGATCCATCATTATGAACTGGAGAGTAAATGGCAGAGTATGGAATGGAAACATCCAAATTCACCATGCAAGAAAAAGTTCAAGACCCAACAGTCCGCAGGAAAACTGATGCTTACGGTTTTTTGGGATTCACTACGTCCAGTACTGGAACGTTATGGGGAAAGGGGCACAACAATAAACAATGTATGATACAGTGAGATGCTTACTGCCAGGCTAAAGCCTGCAACTTAAAGTAAACGCCAAGGATTTCTGTAAAAAGGTGTTGTGTTGTTGAATGACAATGCCTGTCTGCATACGGCTGTCCACACAGCTAGAACGCTCCAGAAACTCAAATTTGAAGTACTAAGTCATCCAATATATAGTCTTGATATTGCCCCTTCTGACTATCACTTGTTTGGCCCACTCAAACAGGCATTAAGGGGCCATCGATTTGCCTCGGACGAAGCAGTGAAAGAAGCGCTGTATTCCTGGCTTGCAGCTCAACCAAGAACCTTCTTTTATGAGGGCATCAGGAAGCTTGTACAATGATGGACCAAGTGTGTTGAAATGCAAGGAGACTATGTCAAAAAATGATGTTCTTGTAAATTTCTTATTTGATTACAATAAAATTTTATAACCACTCTGCAGATAATAGTTGACTTACCCTTGTACATTCTCTATCACAATTTTATTCTGTTCTTTTAACCCTATTTTCTGTACAATTCCATAACCATTCCGACAATGGCTGCACAGTTAAGAACACTGAAGTTAATCACCAAAGGCATTAATGTTTTATAAAAGTAATTAGTTCAATTAACTAAAGAAAATGATATATTTTGGCACTTAGTAATGTTATAAGTAATAGTTTTTACTGTTCAAATAACTTACAAGTTTGCTGCCGGGTGACATCGTCGACCAACGCCGATATTACGACAGGAGGACACCCTGCCATTCTCAAGGCACAACTGCAAGGAGGAAGCAATGTGCAGAGGGAATTTAATACCTCGGTTCACAGAGTAGAAACAAGGAAGATACCACACACAGAACAAGTAACTGCAGAGTCAACACACAACCAAAGATAACCAACATCAGAAATATCGATAGAGACTATTAATCAACAGGTGAGGTAGCACTAATTCTGTCCCTCTGTTTTTTTTTATGAGAGACAGAGCCGGATTCCAAGAAGCATTTAAACAAAATCCACCACCTCTGTTTATAAGGATGCTTGATAGTTTGATTTCAACCACCTCAATAACAGTATCCCAATAGCTGGACGTGCAAGCCAGAATCTCCGTGTTGTTGTATTCCATAGGATGACCGGTGTCAACGCAATGCTCCACAATAGAGGACTTGCTCAGCTGTTGTAAGCGTGTGTGACGCTTATGTTCAATACACCGGTCTTCCACAGTCCTGATTGTCTGACCAATATATGACATGCCACAACTGCAAGGAATACAATAGACACCAGCCTTACGCAAACCAAGATCATCTTTTACGGATGCCAACAGAGCCTTAATCTTAGAAGGTGGTTGAAAAACACATTTCACATCATATTTCCGCAAAACACGGCCAATTCTGTTGGGAATGCTTCCTGCGTAAGGCAAAAGGCCATAGACCTAGGTGCCACTTCATTGCTATCGTCACTTAACCTGTTGCACAGAAGGCTGGTAGCGCAACACACATTTGATCTGCCTCTCACTATAACCATTATGACGAAAGGTGACTTCAAGATGTGATAGCTCAGCTGCCAAACTTTCAGGGTCTGAGATAACGTGGGCCCTGTGAACCAAGGTACGAAGTACTCCTTCACGCTCAGCTGGATGGTGACAAGTATCAGCTCACAGGTACAAGTCAATGTGAGTAGGCGTCCTATAAACAGAATGTCCCAACATACCAACAGTCTTCCTTATGATCAACACATCAAGCAAGGGAAGGCATCCATTCTTTTCCATCTCTGTAGTGAACTGAATATTCGGGTGGATTGAATTCAGGTGTTCCAAAAACTGGTTTAAATTCTCACTGCCATGAGGCCAAACAACAAAAGTATTGTCTACATATCTGAAAAAACACGCAGGTTTCAAGGTCGCTGACTCCAATGCACATTCCACGAAGCCCTCCATAAACAAATTGGCCACAATAGGTGACAATGGGCTTCCCATTGCAACTCCACCAGTCTGTTCATAGTACTGACCATTGAATAAAAAGTAAGTGGAAGTCAGCACATGTCAAAACAAATTTGCCAACTCAACACCAAACTTTGCCTCAATTAGCTGCAACGAATCAGAGAGAGGAACACAAGTAAAAAGAGAAACCACATCAAGACTGACTAAAATATCAGAGTCATTCAAACGCAATCCCTGCAATCAACATAAGAAATCTGCAGAGTTCTTAATGTGGTGTTCACACCTACCTACTAGTGGGCTCAACAAACTAGCAAGATGTTTAGCTACATGATATGTCGGAGAACCAATATTAGATACAATAGGCCTCAATGGGACAGCCTCTTTATGGACCTTAGGGAGGCCATATAATCTAGGTGGTACAGCTAAGTAAGAATTAAAACTCTTGATAGTCTCCTGTGACAAAGAACTTTTCTTCAGGAAGGTATTAGTCTTTCTCTCAACACTCTTCGTAGGGTCAGCACTGATTTTGCGATTCGCCGAATCAGAAAGCAGACACTGCGTCTTTTGAATGTAATCTTGCTTGTCAACAAAACTGTGGCATTTCCCTTGTCCGCAGGTAAAATAACAAAATCAGGATCCATTCCAAGTGAACGTAAAGCAGCTGCCTCAGCTGCTGTAATGTTACACTTGGGTGGACGGGCCCCAGTCAACACATGACAAGCTTTCCTCCTAACCACTTCCGCAGCCTTGGAAGGCAATTTATAAACAGCCTGGTCAATAGAAATAATAAAATCAATGACTGGCAAAATCTTAGGCGTCAGTGCGAAATTCCAACCTTTCCCCAGCACAGACAAAGATGTGTCGTCAAACATTTTCTACGTGAGATTGATCACAGAACGTCAAGAATTAAAATTAGAATTAGACACTGAGCGAAATAAATGTTCAAACTTCGCCAAATAACAAGCAGTTACAGACTGAAATTCCCAGTCAGAATGCGACCAAATCAGTGCTGACCCTACTAAGAGTGCTGAGAGAAAGACTAATACCCTTCTGAAGAAAAGTTCTTTGTCACAGGAGACTATCAAGATTCTTAATTCTTACTGAGCTGTACCACCTGGATGATATGGCCTCCCTAAGGTCCATAAAGAGGCTGTCCCGCTGAGGCCTATTGTTTCTAATATTCGTGCTCCAACATATCGTGTAACTAAACATCTTGCTAGTTTGTTGAGCCCACTAGTAGGTAGGTGTGAACACCACATTAAGAACTCTGCAGATTTCTTACATTGACTGCAGGGATTGCGTTTGAATGACTCTGATATTTTATTCAGTCTTGCTGTGGTTTCTCTTTTTACTCATTTTCCTCTCTCTGATTCGTTGCAGCTAATTGAGGCAAAGTTTGGTGTTGAGTTAACAAATTTGTTTTGACATGTGCCGACTTCCACTTACTTTTTATTCAATGGTCAGAACCACGAACAGACTGGTGGAGTTGCAATGGGAAGCCCATTGTCACCTCTTGTGGCCAATTTGTTTATGGAAGACTTTGAGGAATGTGCATTGGAGTCAGCGACCTTGAAACCTGCGTGTTTTTTCAGATATGTAGACGATACTTTTGTTGTTTGGCCTAATGGCAGTGAGAATTTAAACCAGTTTTTGGAACACCTGAATTCAATCCACCCGAATATTCAGTTCACTATGGAGGTGGAAAAGAATGGATGCCTTCCCTTCCTTGATGTGTTGGTCAGAAGGAAGACTGTTGGTATGTTGGGACATTCTGTTTATAGGAAGCCTACTCACACTGACTTGTACCTGTGAGCTGACAGTTGTCACCATCCAGCTGAGCGTGAAGGAGTACTTCGTACTTTGGTTCACAGGGCCCACGTTATCTCAGACCCTGAAAGTTTGGCAGCTGAGCTACCACATCTTGAAGTCACCTTTCATCAGAATGGTTGTAGTGAGAGGCAGATCAAATGTGTGTTGCGCTATCAGCCTTCTGTGCAACAGGTTAAGTGACGATAGCAATGAAGTGGCACCTAAGTCTATGGCCTTTTTGCCTTACGCAGGAAGTATTTCCAACAGGATTGGCCGTATTTTGCGGAAATATGATGTGAAATGTGTTTTTCAACCACCTTCTAAGATTAAGGTTATGTTGGTGTCTGTAAAAGATGATCTTGGTTTGCGTAAGGCTGGTGTCTATTGTATTCCTTGCAGTTGTGGCATGTCATATATTGGTCAGACAATCAGGACTGTGGATGACCGGTGTATTGAACATAAGCGTCACACACGCTTACAACAACCGAGTAAGTCCGCTATTGCGGAGCATTGCGTTGACACCAGTCATCCTATGGAATACAACAACACGGAGATTCTGGCTTGCACGTCCAGCTATTGGGATACTGTTATTGAGGCGGTTGAAATCAAACTATCAAGCATCCTTATAAACAGAGATGGTGGATTTTGTTTAAATGCTTCTTGGAATCCGGCTCTCTCTCTCATAAAAAAACAGAGGGACAGAATTAGTGCTACCTCACCTGTTGATTAATAGTCTCTATCGATATTTCTGATGTTGGTTATCTTTGGTTGTGTGTTGACTCTGCGGTTACTTGTTCTGTGTGTGGTATCTTCCTTGTTTCTCCTCTGTGAACCGAGGTATTAAATTCCCTCTGCACATTGCTTCCTCCTCGCCGTTGTGCCTTGAGAATGGCAGTGTGTGCTCCTGTCGAAATATCGGCAGTGGTCGACGATGTCACCTGGCAGCAAACCCTTAAGTCATTTGAACATTCAATTCACAGGGAAAAGTTAAGGTCTCACAATAGTTTTTACTGTTTGTAAGGAAATCTGGGGAACTGAGTCATGATGAAACAACATGTAATGAAACTACAGCCAACTTCAATAGTGTGTGTGTGTGTGTGTGTGTGTGTGTGTGTGTGTGTGAGCGTGTGCATGTGCATGGAATTGCGCTCAACATTAACACTGGAAATAACAAAGCCTCAATCATCAATATAACTGCGACAGTTTTACCATCACTGAAATAACCCTCATGTTCAATTAAGATCTTAAATTATGTATTCAACTCCTGTATCAGACATTGTCAGCATATTATTAGGAAGCAACTGAAGCTGCAATAAGTTTTCTGTAAGTAACAAAACTTGATTGGAAACAATCTGTTCCTGGCCTGAATGAATTTGTTGGGTGAGTGAAAAATCACAAATTAAGCTGCATGTTAATGATAAAAAATAAATAGGATAACAAAATTAGAAACAAAGCAATACAAGAGGCAATTACAGAGAGTATGTGGAGAAAGGATAGAAGTACTGAGTAACTGTAACAAGTTAAACATGCAGATTTCTTGGAATCCACACACATAAATTTAACACTTTCTACATGTCTCAAAATGCACACTAAATAATACAGTCATGAATAATTTACCATCAAAAATTATCAATTTTTGAAAACACTATGTAAGTTGATTGATTAAAAAATCTAGTCAGCCAAGCAGAGGCAGGAGAACAAACACAGACAGGTATTAAAATTTGTAAGCTTTCAGAGGCAGTGGCTAATTCTTCTGGAAGAAAGGTTGAAGGAAATGAGTTTTAGGAAATGGAAGGAGCTTGTAAAAGTCACCAAGGGCCGTTGGTCAGGGGTGACTTACCAGATGGGGTAAGAAGGCAAGACACTGTTGGGGACTGTACTGGACGACATTTGAAAATCTGAGAGCTTAAAAGTGGAAAGTAGGGTAATACGCAAGGCAGAGATTATTGCCAAAACATTATGCGCCAGTTAATAAAAGTGAAAAGCTAAATGCACTGCATGTGAGAGAGGTGGGAGAGGGCATAGCAAAAAATGAGGATAGGTCAGAAAATGCAAGATGTAGGAATCTAAGAAAGAATGAAAAAAGGAATAGTTACTGATAAGAAGTGCTGAGATCAGAGAAATTAATGTAAATTAAGGGCAGGTGGGTGGTGAGAACCAAGGGCATGCTGTAAAGCCAGTTTCCATCTGTGGAATTGTGAGAAAACTGGTATCTGCAGAAAGAATTCAGATGACACATGTGGTGAAGCAGGCACTGAGGTCATGATTGTCACATCACAGAGCACGCTCTACAACAGGATATTGTCTGTTGCCATTATACATCCTCCGCCTAAGCCCATTCATCCTAAGTGGATGGTAGTCATGCTGATGTAAAAGGCTGAACAATGTTTACATACCACTGGGTATATGACATGTCATTTTACAGGTGGCTCTCCCTTTGATAAGTGTATGTTTTGCCAGATACAGGGTTGGTACAGATGATGGTAAGAGGGAGCACAGGGCAAGTATTACCACAGGCAAGATAGGAGCCTTAGGGTAGGGAGATGGATTCAGAAGGAGCATATAGTCCGACAAGGATATTGCAGAGATTGGGAGGGCAATGAAAAACTATTCTGGGTGTGATGGGCAAATTGTCAAGACAGAATGGATCTCTTTTCAGGGCACGATTCTGGGAAGTCATGGCCTTGTCAAAGTACACTCCTGGAAATGGAAAAAAGAACACATTGACACCGGTGTGTCAGACCCACCATACTTGCTCCGGACACTGCGAGAGGGCTGTACAAGCAATGATCACACGCACGGCACAGCGGACACACCAGGAACCGCGGTGTTGGCCGTCGAATGGCGCTAGCTGCGCAGCATTTGTGCACCGCCGCCATCAGTGTCAGCCAGTTTGCCGTGGCATACGGAGCTCCGTCGCAGTCTTTAACACTGGTAGCATGCCGCAACAGCGTGGACATGAACCGTATGTGCAGTTGACGGACTTTGAGCGAGGGCGTATAGTGGGCATGCGGGAGGCCGGGTGGACGTACCGCCGAATTGCTCAACACGTGGGGCGTGAGGTCTCCACAGTACATCGATGTTGTTGCCAGTGGTCGGCGGAAGGTGCACGTGCCCATCGACCTGGGACCGGACCGCAGCGACGCACGGATGCACGCCAAGACCGTAGGATCCTACGCAGTGCCGTAGGGGACCGCACCGCCACTTCCCAGCAAATTAGGGACACTGTTGCTCCTGGGGTATCGGCGAGGACCATTCGCAACCGTCTCCATGAAGCTGGGCTACGGTCCCGCACACCGTTAGGCCGTCTTCCGCTCACGCCCCAACATCGTGCAGCCCGCCTCCAGTGGTGTCGCGACAGGCGTGAATGGAGGGACGAATGGAGACGTGTCGTCTTCAGCGATGAGAGTCGCTTCTGCCTTGGTGCCAATGATGGTCGTATGCGTGGTTGGCGCCGTGCAGGTGAGCGCCACAATCAGGACTGCATACGACCGAGGCACACAGGGCCAACACCCGGCATCATGGTGTGGGGAGCGATCTCCTACACTGGCCGTACACCACTGGTGATCGTCGAGGGGACACTGAATAGTGCACGGTACATCCAAACCGTCATCGAACCCATCGTTCTACCATTCCTAGACCGGCAAGGGAACTTGCTGTTCCAACAGGACAATGCACGTCCGCATGTATCCCGTGCCACCCAACGTGCTCTAGAAGGTGTAAGTCAACTACCCTGGCCAGCAAGATCTCCGGATCTGTCCCCCATTGAGCATGTTTGGGACTGGATGAAGCGTCGTCTCACGCGGTCTGCACGTCCAGCACGAACGCTGGTCCAACTGAGGCGCCAGGTGGAAATGGCATGGCAAGCCGTTCCACAGGACTACATCCAGCATCTCTACGATCGTCTCCATGGGAGAATAGCAGCCTGCATTGCTGCGAAAGGTGGATATACACTGTACTAGTGCCGACATTGTGCATGCTCTGTTGCCTGTGTCTATGTGCCTGTGGTTCTGTCAGTGTGATCATGTGCTGTATCTGACCCCAGGAATGTGTCAATAAAGTTTCCCCTTCCTGGGACAATGAATTCACGGTGTTCTTATTTCAATTTCCAGGAGTGTAGCTTATTAATGCATTCCAGACCAGGATAATACTGAGTGACCAGTGGCATGCTCCAACGTTGTGTTTTGGAGGGATCTGCAGTACCAGGATTGGATGTAATGGCCTGGGAAATTAACTTTTGAACTACGCTAGTAGGGTGATTATATCCAGTGAAGGCTGAGGTGAGAATGCAGGTGTATTGCCATATAGAGTATGCATCTGAACAAATATGTTTGCCTCAGATGCCAAGGCTGTATTGGAGGGAATGTTTGATATGGAAAGGATGGCAACTGTCAAAATATAAGTAGTGTTGTTTGTTAGTAGGTTTAATTTGTTCAGAAGTGTGTTGCTGACCTAATGTGAGGATGAAGACTATAACAAAGTGGCAAGGGGTTCAGTAGAGGACCATGAAAAATTCAATTGGGAGAATGTATTTAGAGATTCCAAGAATTTTAACAGGTCAGCCTCACCCCGAGTTCATAAGGCAAAGATGTCATTAATATACCTAAACCAAATCACGGGCTAAAGACTCATGGATCCCAGGAAAGTCCCCTCCAAGCAACCAATGAAAAGGTTAGTTGTTATGGGGGAACAGACCAAACAGCGAGGTCATCGGTCTCATCGGATTAGGAAAGGATGGGGAAGGAAGTCAGCCATGCCCTTTCAAAGGAACCATCCCAGCATTTGCCTGGAGTGATTTAGGGAAATCATGGAAAACCTGAATCAGGGTGGCCAGGCAAGGAATTGAACCATCGTCCTCCTGAATGCAACTCCAGTGTTCTAACCACTGCGCCACCTCGCTTGGTTTGGTATCAGAAGGAGCCATTCTACGTACTATAACTGTGCCCCTGATCTGTTTGTTTGTCTGCCCTCGAAAGTAAATAACTGCTGATAAGTATAAAGTTAATTAAGGCTCACTTAACGAGCAACTCCCATAACAAGCAATTCGTATAACAAGCAAAACAAACTGTAAAAATGATGCGCTTAAGAACTGATGTTTCACAAAATGAGTGGTGATGTAGCGTGACGTCGCCAGCCATTCGTGTGCAGGAGGGGAAACGTTACACAATATGAACACCTTTCATTGTCGGCAGTGCCATATGAACAATGTGTTTAGTATGCACTGCAGTCTCGGTTCAGCGCTCTTTCTGCTACCATGTTAGTGCAGCCATTGATCACGCATTTTTTTGTGTGCAAATAACCTTCGTAGAAATGTCCCCAACGATAAAGCAACAAGAAGACAACCATAAGAGAAAGAAAATGACCTTAGAAATGAAATGTAAAATCACTGAAAAACATGAATGTGGTGCGAGCATGCTGATTTAGCAAGCACATACACTCTGTCTGCATCACTATCCTCATGAACAAGGACAAGGTTAAGGAGATAAATGCTTCAAAGGGAGTGAAAAGCATACCTAAACAATGGTTTCATATTCTGGATAATATCAAAAGGTTGCTCCTCATATGGATAAATGAAAAGCAATTGTAAGACGACACTATTCATGAGATCATCATTCGTGAGAAGGCAAGAATTATTTTCGCCAACCTCGTTAAGAAGACGCCATGATCAGCAGCAGCCCAAGAAGTGTTTAAAGGAAGCTGTGGGTGGTTCGAGAAGTTTAAGAGAACTGGCATTCGCAATATTGTGAGGCATAGTGAAGGCAGCCAGCTCCAACACAAAGGCAGCAGAGGACTTCATCTGCAACTTCGTACTGTGTAATGCTTCCCCTGCCACCCACGAATGGCTGGTGACGTCACACTACATCACCACTCATTTTGTGAAACATCAGTCATTAAGGGCATCACTTTTAAAGTTTGTTTTGCAACTTCATTAGCTCATAGATTCTGAGGGTTATCTCCCACAAAAGATTTTTAACTGTGATGAGAAAGGTCTTTTCTGGAAAAACATGCTGAAGCATACCTTTATAACAGCAGAGGAGAATGTATTGCCATGTCAGAAGCCAATGAAAGCCATCTCAGACTGCCATTCTGTGCCAATGCAAGTGGCAATTAGGAAATTAAACTGCTGCTTGTTTACCATTCAAAAATTCCACAAGCCTTCAAGAAGTGTTAAGTCCAGAAGAGCAAGTTAAATGTGATGTAGAGGTCCAACAATGTGGCTTGGATGACACATGATCTTTTTTTGTCGTTGGATCAATGAAGCGTTTGGTCTTTTGGTGAAAAAATATTTGCTTGTGATGAATCTGTCACTCCACTTCTTGCTTGTTATGGACAACGCTCCTGCCCATTCTCCGGGCCTACAAGACCATCTCCTTGAAGAATTTCAATTCATCAAGATCCAATTTCTGCCTCCCAATGCCACTCCATTACTCCAGCCTACAGAACAGCAGATTATTTCTAACTGTAAGAAGCTCTACACTAAAGCACTCTTTGAGAATTGCTTTCGAGTTGATTGAAGCTACCAATAAACTCTTATAAAGTTTTGGAAATATCCCTTCAACATTGCTCCCCACGTCAAGATGATCAAAACGGTACGGGAAGCAATTCCCAAGAAAACACTTACTTCTGCTTGTAAAAAGCTTTTGCTAGAGTGCGTTGCTGAATGTGACTTTATGGCATCTGAGTCAGTGCCTGTGGAGTCTGTAGCCAGATGGTGTCTTTGGCGAAGAGCATTTGACTCAAAGTGGATAACAATGATATTGATGAACTTGTGGGAAATCACAGTCAAGGAATGACCACCGAAGAGCTTATGGAGCTGCAGTGTGTTTCACAAAAGGAAATTGTGAGGAGGAGCCAGGGGGGGAGGGGGGGGGGGGAGCCGGGGGAGGAGGAGGAGACGGTAACAGCAAAGCAGCAGTCTTCTGGCGCAATAAGAGAACTGCTGAAAGCATGGGAACTGGTTGCTTGTATATTGAAAATAATTACCCCAATAAAGCAGTGGCTACAGTCACTACAAATTTATTTGATGATAATGGTTTGTTGCATTTTTGCCAAGTGCTGAAGTATCAGCAGAAACAAATGACTATAGATAGCTTCCTAGCAAAAAAGAATTACTTATGCATTGTGAGCAATAAACTACATAATACTATAGATATAATTTTCTTTGTATCAAGTGCACGAATAAGATAAAACCTTCAGTACTTTTTTTGCATGGAATGCATTATCGTATTTTACATTAATTTATATGGGATAAATTGTTTTGCTTAAAGAGTGTTTTGCACTGCGAGTAAGATTCTGGAATGAACAATGCTCAGTATGCAAGGTTCCACTGTATGTGATGTGAGAGAGGAGGGTTAAGAGTGTTTGAAGTGGTGGGAGTGACAAAAGAGAAGAAGAAGAAGTGAAACAAAATAATAAAAAGAACAGAAAAAAAGATAGAAAAGATATGAAAAATTTGGAAAAATTTGTATGAAAATCATGAGAACAGACAAGGCTTAACAAGAGAATGAGGGTTGAGGGTTTCTCATCAGAAAAGAGGCCTTATGTGATACAAAAAGATTATGATTGGGAGATTAAAAAAAGAAGAAACTTTGATGGAAAAGATGTGAAAACAGATAAAATATTAAAAACAGGGCAAACAGTAGTAAGAGGAAGTCACTGAAGGAAATGTAACCTACTCTGTCTGACAAATAAAGTAATGCAGGACATGGCAGTAAAAGTCGATCAGAGTGGTTTGCCAAAAAAACTAACAAACAAAATCACGCAAGAATTGCTATAAGCAAGATAAGTGGAGGGTGGGAAAGAAAATTGCTTCCACCAATTCCTCACATCCAGCATTGCTTCGCAGCCCTTCCTTAGCACCCTGCATGAGCGTAACCTGTTCCCAAAAGAACACCAGGCCTTCGTTCTCTAAAAACTGATGACTCCATTATTATCCTCCCACAGGGCAAAGGATCTACCAATGGCATACTTGACCGATGGGAGTATTTAAACAAAGGACTATGCCAACTGTCTGAGCACTCTGCCATCAAGATCCCATCCCTGTGAGTCAAATTGATCTGCACTCCCTCCTTAAAACCACAGGCACCTCAGAAGGGCTAACACCTCAATCCACAGAACTTCTTTACCCCACCCCGGTAACATTTCATCTCCTTTCTACGATCCGCACACCTAATCACCTTGCCAACCCATAATTTTTGGCCTCAAAACCCACCAAACATGTATCTGCCTTAGTTGATCAACACCGGTAACATATAGTACAAAGACTTCCCCTCCTATGTTAAACACACCAACCAGTTCTTAGATCATCGGAAATATGTGCCAATCCCACTTTCACTATGCACCTTACTTCACACCATTGATGCCACCACCCTCTATACCAACAGCCCCCATGTACATGGACTGTCTGCTGCTGAACATTTCCTCAGTCAGTGCCCATGTGATTCCAAACCTATGACATCCTTCCTGCTCACCTTAATCACCTTTATACTTACCAACAACTATTTTACCTTTGACAGACAGACATACAAGCAGATCAGGGGGTTGGCTATTGGAAACAGGATGGCTCCTTCTTATATCATTCTTTTTATGGCTCGCTTGTAGGGGGCCTTCCTCAGATCTAGAAGCATTCAGCCCATAGTTTGGTTTAGATATACTGATGACATCTTTGCCTTATGGACTCATGGTGAGGCTGACCTGCTGAAATTCTTGGACTTTCTAAACACATTCTCCCAAATGAATTTGTCATGGTCCTATACTGAATCTCATGCCAATTTCCTTGACGTAGACCTCATCCTCACAGAAGGTCAGCTACACACTTCTGTTCTCATTAAACCTATAAACAAACATCAGTACTTACATTTTGTCAGTTGTCATCCTTTCTGTGTCAAATGTTCCATCCCACACAGCCTTGGCATCCAAGACAAATGTATTTGTTCAGATGCAGACTCTTTACAACAATATAGCAGCATTCTCACCTCAAGCCTTCACTGGATGTAATTAACCCACCAGCTCTAGTTCAAAAGTAGATTTTCAGGCCATTACATCCAGTCCTGGTACTTCTGACCCCTTCAAAAAACAACTTAGGAGTACACCTCTCATCACATAGTATCATCTTAGTCTTGAATATACTAATCAGCTGTTTCGACAAGGCTATGACTTCCTTTATATCAGTTCTGAAATGAGATCCATTCTGTCCGACATTTTGCACACCACACCCAGAATAGCTTTTCTTTGCCCTTCCAAGCTCCACAATATCCTTGTCAGATCCTAAGCTCCTTCTGCATCCATTTCCTTACCCTATGGCTCCTACCCTTGTGTAAGACTTAAGACTTGCCCTATGCACTCTCCTACCACCACCTATACCAGCCCTGTAACTGCAAAACATATAGTATCAAAGAAAGAGACACCTGTAAACAACACATGTTGTATGTAAATGCTGTCTGGCCTTTCACAGCAGCATAATTACCACCAAGTTATCTATTAGGATGAACAGATATAGGAACAGGTTTTATACTGGCAGTATGCAATACCCTGTTGCTGAGTATGCTCTACATGACAGCCATGACCACGGTGCCTGTTTCACCTCTGTGCTATGTTGATTCCTCCCCCAGACACCAGTTTCTCAGAACTTCACAAGTGGGAACTGTCATTACAAAATGTGCTTGGTTATCACCACTCAGCTGACCTTAACCACTTCACGGCTACAGACAAGCTCTTCGCATTTTGTGCCGAGGTGTCTTATGTTACGACAGTACTGCCTGCCAAATGCTGGTGCCTGTGCCAAGAGATGGCATTCATAGCGATATGAAATACTTATCTTCTGTTTTTTCAAAAACTATAAGTTGAATTAGATTTTTGCACATCTTACAGTCTGATATCTTCACTCAATAAAGAACTGAATGTCTTTTCATTGTTCATCATACTTATTGCATTGCAGCATATTTAAGTAAAACATCGCAAAAAATTATGAACAGTTCGCGGAGGTAAAAACACACTGCAAAAACTTCCACGCATGGTTGATTTTAGCCCATACATTGCAGTGAGTGAAATTTACATACAATAATGAAATTTTATTTAAATTTGAGAGCAGAAGGGTATCTCATTTAGTTCTTGAGAAATTTATCCAAAGGACAGTCGTGCATGACATGCCCACTTGTATCCTTGCGCATCGAAAATCATGTGGACATAACAATTGTCACATCACATAAATGATTCAAGATATCGAAATGGGGTTTCTTGTACATGATATCACACAATGAGAAACACATTATAGGATAAATACTCTAAAATGTTTTTTATTCACCGAGAAATGGTAGTAAATCGTCTGCAGCAGTGACAGGTCAGCAGCTCAATATGCATTCAGACGTCCATAGAAGTGTAGGAAAGCCCATCTGTGCATGCACACATGTCCACAATACCTGGGGAACAGTTAGCAGGACTTGTGTACTTACTCACAGCAGCAAAAGGTTTAATTTACATTAATTTCTTTGGTCTCAGCATCTCTTCACAGTTACTGTTCCTATCTTCACTCTGTGTTAGTTCTCTAAACATTTTATTTTCTGATCTGTCTATTTACCCCCCTCCACCTCTATCACATACAATTCACTTAACGTTTTGCTCTTATTATGCCTTGGACGATGATTTGGCAGTAATGTATTACCCTACCGTACCACCTTTAAGGTCTCAGTTTTTCAAATCTTGTCCGGTGCAATTCCCAACAATCATCCCATCCAATAAGTTTCCATCTGATCCAGGGTTCTGGGCAACTGTTCCAACTCTTCTTCATTTCCTAAACCTCACTAGCCCTTTTCCTTCACCCCCCCTCTTTCCCCTTTAACCCTTCTGCTAGAAGAAGGAGCCACTTGCTTTAAAATCTTACAAATTTTAATACCATTATGTGTGTTTTCTTCTACAGCCAATTAATGAGTACATTTTTTATCTATCCAATTAAATCATGAATAATTGTACACAGTATGGTATTATTCTAAGGGACACAGAGGACTAAATTCTAAAAGCAAGCATGGAATTTTTTTGATAATATCTGACAGAAAAATGTGTGTATTTAAGAAAAATAATTTTTGCTAGATTCTTCTGACACTTTGAAGGACTTTTAGTTGTGTAATTTTGTTTCTGGCTTTGCCAAACAGATAATAATTCTTGCTGTCACTTTACTCTGAGAAGAGGATGTCTCAAATTTCACGTGAAAGAAAAATCCATAAAAGGATTGTGTGTTAAAAGTTTGATCACAAATTTCTGTTTCTTTTCAGGCAAACTACAGGATAATTGTGAAGTCCATGAAACATTTTATAAAAATTAGTATAGGTAAATGGCTGCACACAACGTAAAAATTGATACAGTACATAAAAGATAAGTTCTCAAAGGTTTTTGGATTTTGTGCTGGCAAGTTAACTTGGAAAACTGCCGAGACGGGTGACAGCAACCATAGTGGTTGAAAATGGCAGCAAATCGAGCCGAGGCAACACATGCATATGGGGGACAGATAATCCACAAGCAACAGTCACTCACATCTAGTATTCCGAGAAAGTTAACGTGTTCTGTACCATGTCCAACAACACAGTCTATGGCTTCTTCTTTGAGAGAACTGTTAATGGTATCAGCTACCTCGATATGCTGCATTTAGGGCTAAAGCCACGACGTGAAACTCATAGCAGAGGCCTCATCTTTCAACAACATGGCACGCCTCCACATTTCCACAATTGTGTACAAGATTACCTGAATGATGCATTGCCAAATTGCTGGATAGGCCATCCTGTGGCTGCTGACCTGCTGCTACACAAGTAGACATCATGGTCACCGGATTTGATACCTTATGGATTTTTTTTCTTGTGGGTTTACATCAACGATTGCTTTTATCTTCTACTTCTACCACAGAATCTCAAAGACTTGCAACCCCATATCACAGCAGCTATTCTTACCATCACTCCTGATATGCTGAGTCAGGATTAAGCAGAAGTGGATTGCCTATTAGAGTGTGCCATGTGATAAGAAGTGGACACTATACTTGAGAGTGTGTCTTCCACATACTGTATCAACTGCTAGTAGCAATCCATCGAACTGGATTATGAACTTGGCTCGAATGGATCCATTGCAACATTAAAAGGAAGGTAATGTTGCAAAATTTAAGCTATCAGAACAACTGTTTGCGTATCCAATTCCTTAATGGCCAACATATACTGTGTAATAATGAGATTCAATCCCAAGCAACATATATGAGGGTTGGAACTTAATTAGTGGCAACTACTTATTCATGACCAATACAAAAGAGTTACATGTTTGCACCTGTTACTGTCCTTCAAAGTAGTCACCAGCATTGTATAGAACCTGTTGCCAGTGATGTGGAAGACACAGTATACCGTTAGCAGACCCTGTTCTGCTGATGGTGCGAATAGAGCAGTCTACTGCCTGTCGAATCTCTGGAACAGTTCTGAAGCAAATGCCACGAAGTGGTTCCTTCATCTTCAGAATCAAATCAAAGTCACAAGGACTTAAGTCCAGGGAGTATGGTGGATGGTACAGTAGTTCCCAGTGCCATCGACTGAACAACGTAGCCACAGCTTGCGCTGTATGCGCCCACGCGTGGTCATGGAAAATGATGGGCGGGTTACGCAGAAAGTGTCGCTGCTTCTTTCGCAAAGCTAGTAGCAAGTGATGCTTCAAAAATGAACAGTAATACTGTGCATTGATGGTCTGCCGTGGAAGAACTTAATGCATTAGGATAACACCATTACAGTCATACAACATAGTGACACTATCACATTAGACCACTCGGTCACAAGTGACTGTGTTTCCTTCGATTGTGCGCACGCCGGTGATGTGGGACGGGCGAGTCCATTTGTTCGGAGGTAAGGTAGGTATGTCAATAACATGTGCTATTAGCGACAATAGTAGATTCCATTGCATAGTGTCTCCACAGCAGTGTTGCCACTATTTAAGTTCCAACTTACATATTTATATGATCGCTTTAATGAATTATCTTTCAGTTATTTTTTATTTTCATTCAATTAAACTGAAGATGACTTGAGCTACAGAAACTTATTCAGGACCAAATTTCTATGTTTCTATCACCTGAATTGTCATTTTAGCGCACGTAAAAAAGGCTGCTGTCTTACTTCTCCTTCAAATTCTTGAACCTGCAAGGCATCCTCCAGTATAAAAAGCCTTGCACTTTAAACTATAAATGAGCTGCAGTTAAAAAAAAAAAAAGCGCTTTTATGCAAATAAATATTCCAACTTGGTTTAAATTTTGTGATTAAATTAAGATAACAAGAAGGATATTGAACATGAAAGTGTAAAAGTAGTTAGACATTAGATTTATCATAATATTAGTTCATGTATGAAGATAAACACATCCCAAACAAGAGTTGGCACTGTGCCTCAAAATAATCTCCGACAAGATAATGAGGTCTTAATTCTTTGGAATTAGGTGGAAGGAAGTTCTGCTGGAATAAAACTACATATGAAACATCAAAATGTCAATTAGAGGGGAACATACTACCAAAAGTTAGTAACCTCAAATATGGTAGACCATTTTCTGAACTGGGTAAGTTTTACACATGGTCTTCAAATTGTGTGCCTGTGAGGTGCAACCATATCACATAAATACATATATATTTATATATAAAACATACATTCAATCATACAAACAAAAGTTTTATTACCTCTAATGCAAGATGTTTCTCTTTGACTTGAATTTCAGATTTATCAGTGGGTTTAGATTGCTGTTCACGTGCCTTATCTTTCTTCTTCTGTTGTTGCTGCTGCTTTTTATCGCTCAAAGCTGAACCACTGAAAAAAGTGATAAATTCTAAGTATATTCCCACAAAGGATTTTGGGTTACTGATAAAAGTGAACAACAGCAAAAACTAGCATATTATGTCTCAGACCCTCAGGTGCAATGAGGAAACAGGTACTATGATAACATGTTAGTAGTCTTTTCAGTGGCAGTAATACACAGAATTTCCACTGTAACTGCAACTCTGAAGAAGTCCTGAAGACCATCTACAATATTTTAAATTATATGCACACATGAATTTATAACAGAAGGCTGATTAAACTATCCATAAACCTTAATACTTGATTGTGTGTGTGTGTGTGTGTGTGTGTGTGTGTGTGTGTGTGTGTGGGCACGTACGCCTGCATGCATGGGCTCTCTTGCACATGCCTTATAAAATCTAATCTAGGCATATAGCAGATAGGCAAACAATTAACTATACATTTCTAGTATGCACCTCATCAGATCAGTTTTTTAAACTGAAGGCAAATGTCAACCTGCGTTGCTGCTCCTGAAGTGCTGCAATGTTGACACACAACCAGCTTAAGATACAAAATGTCAGTAAGACAATAGATTTAATGATGACACTGATCTTCAGATATGCAAACGGCATTGCTGATTATAAAAGTCACCTTCTTACCTGCTGGAGTCTTCATCGCTTGATGACGATGAATCTGATGAGGATGACGATGATCTTCGTTTCTTGTGGCGATTTTTCTCCTTCTTTTTGTCCTTCCCAGTTTGCTTCTTCTTCGAATGCTTCGGTGATTCTGATCTATTCAACACACAAATTACAAACAAAGTAAATATCACGACTACATGGGTCCATCAAAAATACAACGCAGTACAAGCTTGGTTTCTTATGAATGATGCAATGAATGGTTTGATCCGTAATCTTGAAGAAGAAGAAGAAGAAGAAGCTATTTGTCAATGTTTAACAGGAAGTAATGTTTTAAGTTATATTCTGTTTCAGTCTCCATAATGTAAAGTACATATTTGAAAAACTGCAGACACTACAGAAAAATTAAGATTTCAGTTGTCTTTCTATAGACAAAACAATACACTAATATATACGATTAAAAGTACTTCACTCATAAGTTTTAAATGTAACAGAAGCTGCTGATTTCATCTTAAGAATACATCTGTATACCAAGATGAATACTCGATGTATTCTCTTTCCCAGTAACATAAAAAAGAGCATCAATAACAAACTGTCCTCCATGTAGATCACACTGCAACTACTGAATAGTCAACATTGTTTTCTTTAAGAAAATAAGAGAAAGATATCTTTCACCTATAGATGATTGATGGTTGATGCGCAGATCCATATATGAGATCAAGAAAATTTCTCGTGTGTTAAATGTGTCGATACCCTGCCCATAAATAAGATTCTTATTTCTGTTTGTTGTTTACATCTTGGAATTCCCATTATGTAATGTTCTAAGTTGAAAAGTATTGCCATTGAGCTGCACTAAATATTCACAAAATCGTCTTACTAAAGTCCAAATTACACAAATAATTAGGTGTTAACTATAGATCTGGTCACCATTGGGCCTACTAATAACCATACCTCACTGAAAAACATGCCACTTTGCCTGCCACTGAAGACTAAATACATTAAATAGATTGCGCTGTTGAATGACAGTTCCAATACTGCATCAAAAAGGATTTCACTTGAGAAAACTATACAACTGTTAGAAAGAATTTCTGGCCATTACTTACCCTCAAGAGGTGAAATAGTTTGCACTGCTGATATAAAAGTGCTTTTATATGTATTAACAGCAACACTAAATATTTTAACTCATGAAATTAGGCTTCTATATTTTGCTCATTGTAAGTGCTGGTGAAACTGATTCATATGCCCTATTTAAAGAATGTTAAAGAAGTTTATGTGTGAGAAAGCTCTATCGACTATTAACAGACTAGTTTAACCATTACGAAATGGCGAGTAAAAACTCTTCTATGAATAGATGACATGACGACAAATAATTGTGAAGACATTAATAAAACAGATCTACACAACCTTAGGAGATGCAATTCAGTATCTAAATTTCCAGATTGCTGGAAATTATACTTGAAAATTCAATGTTGATTCTCATCTGACATACTCAAACTTTAAGCAAATTGTGAATTTTTACAGATCTCCATTATGGGACCAAATTTATTTAATTCTTTTTATTAATTAAGCATATTACAAAGACCTGAGCTGAATGGTACACATACACTATGCTTGCAATACTTATGACAGCAGTTGCACATTATCTTACAGTATCCACTATGACTATAATATATATGAAGCACTTAACTGAACTTGGTAAGTAGAGCTGCAATGAAATAATTATGACCTAAAATTTCAAACAAACAGCATAGTATAGACAGCAGAGCATAGGACATTTACGCAATATTAAACTGTTTTATATTTGCCACGAAGGTACACTAAATGTTTAAAAGTTTCTGTTTATCACAATTGTGACAGCATTACAAAAGGCATGCTGAGTGACTGTAATGTCCAAAATTAAAAATTCAGCCAACACTAGCACAAATACTTCACACAATGTGCACAAAGATACTATAACATTGTGATAGTATTAATAATTGAAAATATTATTAATTATTTTAAACCCAGTTTTCTGAACTATCCCTCATGGCTGCAATAGTTAAGAAAACATCCTACAATACAAATAATTTAGGGCAATGGTCTTTAGATCTAACAGTTCAAATAGCAATTGGGCCCCACATCCATCTTGGAGGGTATACATACTCCCATTTAGGTAAGCACTAGAAAAGGATATTGATATAACAAATCCAAAGAAACTGTTCTAAAATACATCATATATTTTTACCTATAATTCATCTGAATGGAGCACATGAGGCAGTATCTCCTACAAATAAATTTAAAAACTAGGTACAAATACAACTGCACAAATTCAATGGAAAATACATATATGATTTCTCAACAAATGATCAAGGTTGTTTAATATCAAAAAGTTAATCTCTTGGCCATATTATTCACATTTTTTGACTTTCAGTCATGAGGAAAAGCCTTCAACTGAACCCAAAAGATTTCATCTTCCAGATTTTTCATTAAGAGAGAAATAATAATGATTTTGTGACCAATTAATGGTTTGAAAAACTGAAATCATAAATGAAATGATGTAAGAGGTTTGTCCATGAAGGGGCTGGCAAAATCAAATTGTGGAAGACACTAAGCACCCACCTATGAAATAAAGGGCTAACGAAAACCATCACACCTTTTTTATGACATGAGGAAGCTTTAAAAGATAAAAGAAGTCTGAATTATATTTACAAGAATTAACAAGAGCTAGTTAAGTGCACTGCACAATGCAAATCACAAAGCAGCCACATATAATAAATACAATTTTAAGTAAATCACCTCAAGCTTCAATATATCATTCATGTTAACACATTAAATGAAAGAATGAACAAAAAGTAATTACAATTACAGATGACAGTTCTATGGGTATTACACTAGTTAACTAAATGTGACAATGTGAAAACAAACATGTACAATGCTGTAACTTGTGCTGCACTTTGCTGCTCCTGCTTTAGTCCTGCTAGTCCTTTATATTCCAATATGACATCGGCGGAAAAAAAAAAAAGGAAGCTTTGTAATGCAAAGAAAATAGTATTCTGTGGTTATTCAAGCATAGCTTGAAACCTTTCTTCTACATTTGGAATTTGATCCCTTTCCTTTGCCTCAGTCCGTAGTCCCATCCAACTATTAGCCAAAATTTACAAACACACGATTCGCACTGCTTTCTTTGCTACTTTCAGTGGAAGGGGGATCAGAATTGTTGCAGAGTGTGAGAAAAAAACTCTAGAAAGTACTAGAATTGCCCAGAGTGATGTAATACAAAGGGGTTAAGCTCTGTTTTGTTTCTGTAGTGATACCAATGGGAAGGAGACTCAGAGCATTCTTTGAATTTGAATAGACATTCTAGAATGACAGAGTTGTTGTTACTGAGCTAAAATATTGTCTGTCAAACACTGATAACTCCTTATGCAGATACAGTACTCCGTTAGAATTTTAAAACCTCTGGCAACTGAGAACTAGACAGTTCACAAAGACAAACTAGCCATTTAACAAAGTTGATGCAAACATTTCAAAATTGGATTTATGAAAACACACGTTTTTAGTTTTGTTGAAATTCTTCTTTTTACTGTGAAAATACTAAAGCCCCAGTAACTGGTTATTTCCTTAAGTTATATTCACTCTAACTGGAGAACCGTAAGTTTTTCTATTACCAATTTGGGCTTCCGACATCACAGAACCACTCTACAACAAGACAGTTGTTTATTTTCTCCTTTAACTCTCACAAACTCTGTCTACATAATTTGCAGTTGTGCCAAATTTAAAATCTCTAACTTAATATAAACAACAGGGTGTTTATAAATGAATATCGGGGTTTTAATGCTTTATAATATTTATCATATTAAACTTACAGCTATAAATGATATGTCAAATGAAAGAGAACTCAAACAGTTTTACCAAGAACCTTATAAGTGTTCAATGTGAGCACCATTTGTCACACGGCACACATCAAGTGTATAGCAAGGGGGGCCCAATGACAGGGCTTGCTTTGCATGGCCTCCATGTTCACACGACCTAACGCCATGCGACTTTTTCCTTTGGGGCTTCATCAAGGATCGTGTGTAGGTGCCTCCGCTACCAGCAGACCTCCCTGAATTAAGAAACCAGATGGAAACAGCTGTTGCTACAATCACTGAAGAAACACTTATCAACGTTTGGGAAGAACTCTGCTATAGACTTTATGTGCGCCATGTGACAAATGGTGCTCACACTGAACATTTGTAAGGTTCTTGGTAAAACTGTTTGAGTTGCTCTTTCATTTGACGTATCATTTATAACTGCAAGTTTAATGTAATAAATATTATAAAGCATTAAACCCCAATATTCATTTATAAACACCCTGTATTTCATTGGTTTCCCTACAGAGCAGGCACAGGGTACCAAAAGTAACAACAAAAAAGCTGACAGACCAAGGTTATTCAAATGGTCACAGGTTACCAGGCCAAAAGCTGTCCTTTTTCTGTGAGCTTATTGCTGTACAAAATGTGATGGCAAACATCTTCATGAATGCCCTTGCATGCAGAAACTGAAAGACAGATAAAGCTGACAAAGTCAGCTGTAAAATGCATTTACCTTTACACAAGACACAAAAGAGTAAGTGAACTAAAACTATAAGGGAAGTTTTCAATGAGATGTTCTAGATAGATATGTTATAACTTGTTTCTGAATATTCTTTGACCTGTCCACTAACAACGTGTAGTCAAGAGCTAGTTTCTTCTACCAAGATTGTTGTCAAGCAGTTACCATCAAGCTCTCTCAAAGTAGAACAACTAAGTTGTAAAAGATGCAGTTGATGCTTAAGTCTCAAATCTTGATATGTCTGAAGGATATGATTTCTGTTGTATTCATTACAATGGGAATGTTGAAACATGTTGCATAAACATTTAACTAAAATGCACTGGGAAGTCAAACAAGAAAAAATAATTCTCTCTAATCAAACAGGTCATAAGAATTAGCAGTTTGTGACGGACATCTAGCATTGGCCCTTTGAATGAGACAATGGGTACTATTTATACTAATACCAGTACTATTTAAGAATATAGCTCTAATGTGGATGTGGGCAATAAATTTAACTAGCTGTCGGAAGAGAATGGAACACTCGTTTGATGAATCATTTACAAGGACGAAGAGAGGCACTTATTACAATGTAAATTATTTTGTGAATTAAATTTGTCTGATATTATAAAACATTCCTAACAGACTATGTAATGTTCCATACAAAACAGATTAATCATATATAGATCACAATGAACCCAATGGATTTAATGTTTGAAAAATATACTCTTGCCTACAAACATTCATCTTCGCACACAGAGACAAGAATATATATGAAGGAGTACAGCACACATTTGAGAACTTCAGTTTTTCTTTTCTTCAAAGGCATCATCCATATAATCAACCAACATGATTTTGTTAGATACAATTAAGTGCAAGTGAGAATATAGATAAGATATTACTACTGCTAACTGACAAGGTGTTTGCAGCAAACTCTCAAAATCCATAAACCTCATAAAGAGAGATCTGAGTGTAACTTATGCCAAATATGCATGTAACTTATGTAAAATATTTCTTTATATGTAGAGCATATAGTGGAAGGGTAAATTAGTGTCTGCTGGAAGTGTAATTTTTACCACAACAAGCATATAAATTCAGGGGAAGGGAGAGGTGAAAGACTAGGTCATCCTTACACCACACCATTTTCTCTCTATCAGTAGTAAGGACAAACAGTCTTGTAAAACGCTACCAAATGTAATGTCTGAAATGAGTCCAAAAGAACACAACTGGAAACTTACAAAAATACATTATGTATTATCGCAAGAAATAGACCTAATGTGCTTGCCATAGGAAAGTGACCCACATTTGTGACCATAATATATCAACAATGGATGTCAAAGACGTAAACAAATAACCATTATTTTAATATAGGGAAAGCAAGGAATTGAGGGTCCACATCAAATTCCAGTCAAATACATACCAACTAAGATGATAAAGGATAGCAAAATCTTCTGCTGATTTAATAGCAACCTCCAGGTACAGTGAAATACTGAACACTCAGTTCAAAAGAGGACTGAGAGATTAACAGCAAATACAAATACATTTCATCCATCTGTATGAAAAACTGTGTCAAACTTATAATAATCTCTGCAGCCAAACCTTCATAAAAGACCTCAGAAATCCAGAAAATTCCAGGCCAGTCAAATATCACTTAATTGGCCAAAAACTTCTCATCAATGACTGATTGATCAAACTATAGCAAAAAACAAAAGTATGTATGTCAAGTTAAATAAGAATATTATGCTTACAATTCACAAAAATAAGTTGACACTCTGTGTGTTGAATGACAGGAGCAACTGTAAATGGGAAATGGCTTTATGGATACTCCCGTCAGACACCTCACCAAGTGTCAATTTAGTTTGCTCAAATAGTAGTGACCATTGTATGTTGTTTGACTGCTGTGCTCAAGTCAAACAAGAGAAAAAAAATAGTGACCCTGATCTGAAAAGCAGTAATAACTGTAGGCAGTAAGTAAGATAGAAAGCTCTAATATTGCTTTAAATGTGAGTATACCACAGAAATTGTTCCTTCAATTGTAAACAGTTATCCTCATTCTCTTGCAGAGTGAACAGATCCACGTACAAATCGAAGACTAAAGGCAGTCACACCTGTAAGAATTTGGCATGCATTTCCACACTCGTGTGGACACGCGGGCTCAGAAAACATTGATGTACTAAGTGGCAGAATATTGCACTCTCAGGCTAGTGATGGTCGATCCTGCTTAACAGTAATAGTCACATACATAGACCACATTACTGAGACAGCCACTGCCTTGCAACCAGTGCTGCTGGATGGCACAGTGGACAAATGTTAAATGGGGCATTTTAGAGCACTACCGAACAGCATGCAACATGAAGTCTACATATTAAGGGCAGTTATATGTATCCTAGCTCAATTTGGAATATTCACATATGTTAATGTTTATATAAACTAATTCTCTGTTCTAACTCATGTCGTGTGCATCACTCAGAAAGAAAACAAGGTTTAGCATGCAACTCAAATAATGGTTAAAGGCAACAACAAGACACCTAAGTGATGGATTGTTACTTGTTTAACATATCACACTTTTTTAGAGTAATTATGGGTTAACAAAGTCAAATCCTATAATAAAGTAGTTTTTTGCAGCAATATTCTCTCCCCGATGTGATTCAATCTGTATATTGAGCAAGCAGTAAAGGAAACAAAAGAAAAATTCAGAGTAGGTATTAAAATCCATGGAGAAGAAATAAAAAATTTGAGTTTCGCCGATGACATTGTAATTCTGCCAGAGACAGCAAAGGACTTGCAAGAGCAGTTGAACAGAATGGACAGTATCTTGAAAGGAGGATATAAGGTGAACATCAACAAAAGCAAAACGAGGATAATGGAATGTAGTCGAATTAAGTCGGTTGATGCTGAGGGAATTAGATTAGGAAATGAGACACTTAAAGTAGTAAAGGAGTTTTGCTATTTGGGGAGCAAAATAACTGATGATGGTTGAAGTAAAGAAGATATAAAATGTAGACTGGCAATGGCAAGGAAAGCGTTTCTGAAGAAGAGAAATTTGTTAACATCGAGTATAGATTTAAGTGTCAGGAAGTCGTTTCTGAAAGTATTTGTATGGAGTGTAGCCATGTATGGAAGTGAAACATGGACAATAAATAGTTTGGACAAGAAGAGAATAGAAGCTTTCGAAATGTGGTGCTACAGAAGAATGCTGAAGATTAGATTGGTAGATCACATAACTAATGAGGAGGTATTGAATAGAATTGGGGAGAAGAGGAGTTTGTGGCACAACTTGACAAGAAGAAGGGACTGGTTGGTGGGACACGTTCTGAGGCATCAAGGGATCACCAATTTAGTATTGGATGGCAGCGTGGAGGGTAAAAATCGTAGGAGGAGACCAAGAGATGAATACACTAAGCAGATTCAGAAGGATGTAGGTTGCAGTAAGTACTGGGAGATGAAGAAACTTGCACAGGATAGGGTAGTGTGGAGAGCTGCATCAAACCAGTCTCAGGACTGAAGACCACAACAACAACAACAACAATTCTTGAATAAATGCTTCATGGAGTTCTTGCCATGCCAAATTTGTCAGTTTTCAACAATTTCCTCCATTCTCATGGTCAGGAGATATTTTCATGGGCCTTAAATTACTTTATTTGGCTGAATTACGTCACACAGTCATGAAATATGCATACAACAGCTAATACTATGTCGATGTCAGTGACTGAAGACCACTGGTAGCGGTGCTGATTTCATTAGATGGTGGATGACTCAGCTTATGTTGCCTTTCAGCATCAAGTGTCCATTTCCATGCACCACTCCAGATGCAGCCATTGCCTTGGTTTGATGAAACAGAAATAATATCCTATGCATCTACCTACGGGGAGTCTGAGATCAAAGAAGCCATGGAAATCAGAATGCATAACAACTTTAACCAAGACAGTGGCTACACCACGAGTACTTCAGGGAACTGGGCACCTGATACTGAAAGGCATCAGAGGAATCAACTGAATCAGCTACCATCTAACAAAATCAGCACAGCTACCAACATTCTTGATTCATAGATGTCCACATCTCTGATGACAAACGGAAGTTCTAGCCAACTGAGGAAGTCAATGAAAGCTTGAGATTGGCATATCTGACACAGCAGGAACTCTATGAAGCATTTATTGAAGAGAATCCTTTTTGAGATTTCAGGGATGTGGTATCGATAGCTACGATGCCACGGCGTAGGTTGGCACTACGACCGACATCGATGACAGCGCCCTCTAGCAGGTGCTGTCCAGATCTACAAGCTCCACTCCAGATTTTCCCCATTTCATCAAGAGCAGACGGCCAGGACACTTCGCTTCAGCTTCACACCTACGTACTAAGTTATGTATGCCTCTGTAAATATTCATGCACCAGTAAACCACTTTTACTCACTCGCAGTACTGATGTGTTTTACCTCACCTACTCCTACTTGCTTCCTTCATTTGGCCAACCTTTCAGTTTTCAGGAGCAGACCCATGTGCCGCCTTCCAGGCGGGTTACAAAAGTTGGCGACGATCAGGGGTTAACATTTTTTTTTCCTTTCCTATCATTTCCTTTTTTGCTCGGTACTGCTTTCTTTTCATGCTAGCCTCAGTATAAGACTTTCAATTGTGTAAACCATGGTTTCGCCACAGGAACAAGCTTCGCTGTCCGATCTTCTACGTTTTCAGGTTCAGCAAATGACGCAGCTCCTTGCTGCCATAAATGGACTGGTCACACTACAAACTGTGGCTACTTCGGTGCTTCCGACGCCACTGCCTGTACCGACGCCGTCACCGACGGCACCGCCATTTCGTGCCTCCAATCCTGATGTTGAGCGCTGCCCAGAATACATCGCCCAGCTCGAGGCACACTTCGCAGCATACAAGGTATAGAGCGGCTTGCCTTTTTCATTGCCTATGCGTGTATTGAGTTATACCCTGTGCTCGTCGAGTTATTTCCCTCCAACCACCCAGAAACTAAAACTTACGACGAAGTGATTGATTCTTTGAACGCCCACTTCCGTGAAAGTGTAAATGTGGTAGCTGTACACTAGGCAAATTCTTTCGTCTCCGGCGTGGCCCTACTCAGTCCAATAAATCTTGGTTAGCGGACCTTCAGGGACTAACATCTGATTGTGACTTTAAATGCTCATGTGGACGCTCATATGCGGATATAATGATTAGAGACGCTATTGCGCAGAATGTGGCGGATCACCGCATCTGTGAACAAATCCTCAGATTTAACAACCCGTCTTTGCAGGAAGTAGTGGACTTGCTAGACAGACAAGATACATTAGACATGGCTACTTCCGCATTCGACGTGACCCCGGGTGTGTGTAATGTTGGCGCGGCACAACATGTGCCCTTCCACCCGGTCCCCGCATGGCCAGCCACAGCGCATCGCTTACGTGCAAGTAAACACATTTCAAACCAAGCTCCGACTAAGAAACTAAAATCATGTCCGAATTGCTTTCATGCCCACTCACGTGACAGTTTGTTTGGTCTTCAGAATGTGATACTGCTTTCCACAAACTCTAATCTGCTTTGTTGAATGACCGCTGCTCGATTCCTTTCAATCCCTCCAAACCTGTTGTTTTGGCTGTCGATGCATCTTCTCATGGCATCGGAGCGGTTCTCTCACACCACATTAGTTCTGTCGATCGCCCGATCACTTTTGCGTCATTGCTCAAATCTGCCCAGCAAAACTATTCTCAAATCAAGAAAGAAACTTTAGCTATTGTATATGAAGTGACAAAGTTTCATGATTTTTTGTACGGTCACAAGTTCTATTTGGTCACCGACCATAAGCATTTGACTTCGTTGTTTCACCCGTAAAAGTCAGTTCCAGACCATACGGCACACAAGTTGCAACATCGGTCTTTGTTTTTGTCTAACTACAATTACAAAATCTTGTTTCAGCCTACGGCCCAGCACGGCAATGCTGATGCTTTGTCTTGTCTACCTATCGGTCCTGACAAAGTGTTTGATTCTTCCGAACTGTCCTGCATGTTTATTGACTTGTAAGATAAGAACTTAGCTGATGGTTTTCTGGTGAATTTTCGCTGCATTGCTTCCATAACAGCTGCCGATGCTTCTTTGCAGATTCTTTTGCAGTATATTCGTACTCAATGGCCTCCATCTGCTAAGCAGATTTGTGATCCACTTGTTCGACATTCCTTTCCACAACATCACAACTTGTCTGTACACCACAGTGTTATCTTGTTATGATCTGACAATGATCACTCTCGTGTGGTTGTAGCTCGTTCGATGCAATCGGAAATCCTCTGTTTACTGCACGCTAGTCATTGGGGTATAGTGCGGACGAAGCAATTAGCGCGTTGTCACTGTACTTGGGTCAGCATTGATCAACAAATTGAGAATTTGCCTGCTAACTGTTGCTCTTGCGCGGAGCATCAATCTACTCCCCGCCAACGCTTCTCTGCGTGGCTGAATCCTACTGCGCCTTGGCAACGCGTTCATATTGATTTTGCAGGTCCATTCTGGGACACCTGCTGGTTGATAGTTATTGATGCGTACAGCAACTTCCTTTTTGTTGTACCTATGTCTTCCACTACATCTGCCAGTACTATTCGGGCTTTGACGTCTATTTTTTGCATTGAGGGCCTTCCTGAAGTTATTGTCTCCGACAATGGCCCCTAATTCGTGTCCTCAGAGTTTGCAGCATTCTGTGCTGCTAAAGGCATTCACCATCTGACTTCAGCCCCGTTCCACCTCCAGTCGATCGGCGAAGCTGAACGCTTTGTGCGTACATTTAAGTCGCAGATGAGCAAGTTGCACGCCACGCGCTCTCGCAAGCGTGCGTTCTGGACTTTGCTTGCTTCCTATCACTCTCAGCCGCACGGCCCCCGTTCCTCAGCAGAATTGCTACATGGTCGCGCCCATCGGTCGCTCCTGCAGCTATTGCACCCGCTGCAGCATGCTCCCGTCGCGCCGCCGCCACTCATGGAGGTCGTTGCTCCGCCTCCTCATCCGAGCATACCCAGTAGCGGTGCACGGCCCGGGCAGGTTTTCCACAGGGCGTTTTCCTCACCCCCTCGTGAGCAATTCGGGGTCGCAGGTGGACAGCCTGCCCTGGCAGTTCCACTGTCCACCCCCTCAGCTGCGCCGCCCTTGGGTCCCTCCACCCACCGTTGGAAGCCATACTCAATGACGGTGCATCGTTTCAGGGGGGAGGGATGTGGTATTGATACCTACGATGCCACGGTGTAGGCTGGCACTACGACCGACACCGACGACAGCGCCCTCTAGCGGGTGCTGTCCAGATCTACAAGCTCCACTCCAGATTTTCCCCATTTCATCAAGAGCAGACGGCCGGGACACTTCGCTGCAGCTTCGCACCTATGTACTAAGTTTCGTATGCCTCTGTAAATATTCATGCACCAGTAAACCACTTTTACTCACTCGCAGTACCGACGTGTTTTACCTCACCTGCTCCTACTTGCTTCCTTCATTCGGCCAACCTTTCAGTTTTCAGGAGTAGACCCACATGCCGCCTTCCAGGTGGGACACTAAAAAGGACAGGAGATGATGCCAGTTCAAGGAGGAAACAAGTCATTTTCCATGTCCTCTCGCAAAGGGCAGATGTAATAAATCTGCTGTCAGTGTTTTTAACACTAGAACGGTGGAGTTCCTGACAGTTCTAAAATGGTGAAAAGGACTTCTTGTGAACTCACTTAAAATATTTTAATATTTGACTTAAAACAATTACTTTATTTTAGTATATGTTAATTTCCACCTTTTTGGAATCAATAATAATGATTTCTTAGCGTGATAAGTAATATGTTATTTAATTATTTCTACAAAAAAATCTCTTATTGATTTTCTGTTGCTCATGCTAATAAGTTTTATAAACTGTAGACTTATATATATTAACTATTTTTAGAATCTTATAACCACATTTGGTATATATGGTTTATACGACACTCACTTGTGTCCCACATGGGCTTTGTTGTACTTTTTATTTGTGTGATTGGAATCTGCTAGATGCACTTAGCACAAGTGATTTCAGTTTTATGCACACATTTTCCAAACATGGCTTTATGGCACTTTACACAGTTGTGGCTGGCCTTATTACCTTTGCAGAGACTGATTTGGCACTTGTTCCACTTTCTAAATGATTTTGGTCCCATACGAACTTCTTTTATCTGATCTTCTTCCTGCTCCTATGTTTCCGTAAGTTCATTCCCCAACTGAAGTACAAACCACTGCTTTTCCATGTTCTTGTTCTTTAATGCATTTATTATTGCCATGTTCAAGGTGTTGTGGAAGACATACATCGGCCATCTCCTGTATGCAACTTTAGTAATATATTTACAGTCATTTGATCTACTACATCCACTTCACACTTTGTAGCATTGTAGAATGTCAGGGTTTCATCTTTCTGCTTGCCTTCCTTGCTTATTGCTACTTCAGCATGCAATGTACTCAGAATAATGATATTTCTATTTTTCTTTCTTTGGCATACAGTCTGTGTTACCATCCTGGTCCAGGATGGTGATGGACAGTTCTCAGCATTTGGCTTCTTTACCTTGTCAGTGATTTCATAATTGGTCTTATTCACTGTAGAAACTAGTGAAGTTTTTTTGTCTTTGAGATTCTTAGTTGACGAGATGTGAAGATTGGAATTACACTGGCAGCAACCCACATCATGTTTGTCTGGTTTGTGGACCATGAACTGGGTGAATCTGAATCTTGTTTTGTTTGGTAATGGTTGCTCGCCTATGGTTATATTTTCTCCAGAGCATTAAAATCAAATATGGTTTTTCTTGAACTTTCCCTCAATTTCAGATACAAAAGCCGATCTGTTCGCTGGTAGGTGCTCAGCTTGGATTGATTTTTCACTGAAATGGAGAAATCTGAGAATCAAATCTGTCCCTTGTCATAATGTGCTTGATGAAAGTAGGCCCCAAGAATGTTACCAAAGATTATTAACAGACTTACCCTTTGTCAAATGATATCCCAAGCATATATGACAGCTATTTTTCCAGTTCCTCAAGTGACACAATCCAATTGTTGTTTCTTAATGCCATTTGACCATCTGATTCTTTGTATTTCTTCACAAGAGGCAGTATTGCTTTGTCAAAAATAAGCCTGAAAACTCTTGATCAATGTGTTGTGTACTTGACAAGTGTAAGTAGTGGGACCTCTTCCCTCCCTTAGGTAACAACATTCTTTCGGAAGATCAAGAACTGTAATCAGGGATGAACTTAGCAATCAGTCACACATAAATCTATATTTTACTTCAGATTTAGCTAGATTTCAGCTACACTATAACCATCATTAGAGTGTGTAGCAGCAAATCATACAGACTCAGAAAGCTTTAATGTGCAAATGTTGTTAAAACAACTTTAACCTGTCTGCATATGAGTGTGAATTGAGCTATGGGCAAGCTAAAGTCATTTTAACATCATGTACACATTCAAGCTTTCCGAGTCTAAATGAATCGCTACTAAGTGCACTGATGATGGATATACTGTAAATGAAATCTAGCTAAAATATAGATTTATATGAGACTGATTACAGTGTTCATCCCTGATTACAACATTTTCACACTCACTGAGCAGAACAGTTTCTAATGGAATCCAACCAGATGAAGAATTGGCAACCTCTCACGCATTTCTTAGCGACCACCTTTGTGGAGGCATTCAACTGTATCGACACAAATTAGCATATGAATGCTCCTCCGCTAGTACCTCCCCATTCACAATGTCTTCCTCTTCATCTAAATTTAAAATTTTTTTCATGGGCAAAGAATATTATCTTAATGAAACTGTGACATATTGGCATGTGCACATGCCAAGACAAAACAACAAGCAGCAAAATCTCTGCTTGGCTGTTGATTGTTGCTATTTCACTGTTGTATTATTTACATACATTCAGAAGAGAAACTAAAGCAGTGTCAAATGACACCTTCTGTCATTTTAAGTAAACTGAATAAAATATCCAAGAAAATATAAATACTTCGAAAATCCTATAATCATCGTAAAGAGTTGAATAATGATGAAAAGTCTTATTATTTCATGAACTAAGTAAAAGAATTGGATATGACATTGAAGAGAAAAGTATTTTGACCCCATTCTGCCAGTCTGGTGTTAAAGCCTATTTGCAGCTAATGGGAAATGTCACAGTTTTATAAGATTGTTTATTAATTGTGAGCTAGTGTTCAGACAATGAAATGTCAAATCCTGCAGAAATTCAACCTACCGTTCGTTCTCTCTTTTAAATAAAGTTATCAAGAGGGCCATCTTTACTTTTAAGATACAGTCTGTTAAAAATGAAGCCACAATGAAAGTAGTGGGGTGAGAGGTTCCTGAGATAGGTACAGCATGCGTTCAACCAAAACCATGAGACCTGCAGCTGCAGTGAACACCTGAGGATATACACTTCCCACTTGCGATATTTGGTTTGTGTTCATTTCTTACAGTGCAGGATTAATATTTTATTTGTTATTACAATTGCTTATTGTGTGTTGTGTGATACTGAACAAGACCAGACAGAAGCAAGTTCATCAAACATTATTTAACAAAAAAGTTCGATGACCCTTGGCCAATTTATTAGAATCTCTTTGCGATCCTTCACTTGTCAAAATTTCGAGTTTCCCTGGTTGTATGATGGAATATGTGTTGTGTGTTGCTATGCAATTTATCTGTCCTTTCTTGAGTTTGACCTTGTCTTGGGTATTTTCAGGTGCTCTGACTCATCTAAGTTATCTTTCAAGTCATATCCAAGTGCACTCTTCTTTTGACAATAGCCAAGAGGTGGTTGTTGTTGCTGCTGTTGTTTTTGTATGTCTATATTTTTTATGTAGACCAGTTACCTGTTGAGAGTTGCTTCAACATGATTTATGAAGGAGTTGGGGGCCATGTCTACTAAAGTGGAATCAACGACCAGACCATCAATTTATCTCTTACATTTATTGTTGAAAGAGAAGTAATTGTGGGAAAACAGAAGCATCAAAAGGTTTACAGACTAAAAATCAAATATTTATGAAGCTACAAATCATTTTTAGGTAACTGTAGCTGATAACAAGCAATTGTCTCCAGAAGCTTCAACAATAATAGGGACTGCAGTAGAATTTTCTATGATTTAATGGAACAATGAAATGTTCATTTCACATTATCCAGACAGGAAATAAACAAATTCATCACTGTACATAATTATGGACAGCCTCTTCCAGTACTATCCATCCACAGGAATCACATTCTTCACGTCATTATGCTGCCTTTTGTATATACACACTGCCTGTCTTTTAATACTATTACATAGAGTGGTAAAATGGTGTCACTGCTGAATAACATAATATAAGTTCATCTAACACTCACAGGAATTACCTTAAGGTCTTCACAGCTAAGAAAATCAGTTGGGAAGCAATCTAAGATATCATCTCAATTTCCACACAGTCATTTTACATTTAGGGTGAGAATGCTTCAGGAAATTTTGAAAATGACAGTTATATGCCCACAAAATACATTGAATTTTGGAGAATGTAACCCATCAGAAACACTTTGTTCTGAAAATGCATGGTACATACATGACAGAACACAATTTTATTGAAGTGTGACCCACACAGAGGCAGTAAACTAAATAAAAAAGAATAACAACAAAAATAATAATGTATATTCACAGCATTATTCAAAATTGTGTATTCCTGTGGCTCATGATTAGTAAACCTCAAATTTTACACAATAATTATCTTACATTGCAACTGACCGGGAAAGAGAATAGATTTTACAATAAAAATAAAAGGAAAAGCTTTCTACAACTCAAAACACTTCAAATGTGCGCTACATAGCTCATTCTTGCTTAAAACAGATTTCTTCTTATGATGGTGTGAAAAGAGATGTGCCTCTCAAGATTTTGAACTTTTTGAAATTTACTCAAACGAAATATTATGGGCAAACTATTTACCTTATCAACCCATCAACAAGGACTGACTTGTCAGAAAAATAGAGAGATGGTATTAACAATATTTTCTTTTATATGTTTAGAAATTATGCAGATAATTATGAAAATCAACTTTAAGGACAAAACATGTAGGAAACAGAAGAGTGAAAAAATAAACACAGCTCACATTTTTTGAAATGATATATAATAGTTCATATAAATATATATAATGACTAAAGAAATACTTGACAAAAGATTGAAATATAGCAAAGCAGTGTAGCACGCTAGATCAATAAACACTCCACACCTGCTATTGCAATAATGTGTCACAATACTGAATTAATATAACTAAAACAAGTTAATACAGATGAAATCATTGTGGAGATGGGAGTCATCAGCTTGAGTACAGCAATGCTCTGAAAGACATATATAGTGCAGAAACTACTCACGCTGCCAGTGTGACTGCTGCAGACACCCTTTTTTTCTCCCCCCCCCCACCCCCCCACCCCCTTACCAACAGCCTTTCTACTGCAGAATATGCGCAATTATTATTCCTTCTAAATCGATAACAAAAACTGAAAATATAGACTCTCCAAGAAACCTGTAACCTCAATCAACAGTAATTATTCTTAAAAAGGAACTAAGTGATGTTAACTCCAAGAATGATAAAAGGCACAATCCAATCATATGTAAATTATTTTGCAAATTTATAAATAGACCTTGTGAATGATGGAAGAAGTGGTCTTAAAATATTGCAGAACTCAACTCATAAACAATCAACAGCTCTTATTGCAAGCTATTAAATGTTCCTGTCATTCACTGAAACTACCAGTAGTTTCACATTTTAATCTCACGTTAAAACTGAAGATTGAATTTATACACTGAGTACATGGCTTAAACCAATCTCTCTTCAGAATCAGCAGTGTTATATTTCACGGAAGGCTGTATTGAACAAATCAAACAACTCTTCTTTTTCCACAACATTTCAAGAGCAGAAAAAATCTACACTGAAGTAAAACAAATGTCACTGCTGCCACAATGCTACATAAATGGGTAATCTCATAATTAGCTAAATCCCCCTTTCCCCAAATTACATGCATGCTGTCAGCAAAAACAGCATTTTCATACTGACAAATCAAAAAAATTACAAAAAGCAGTTACACTGGCACTCTCCAAACAGGTTAGCTTTCAGGTGAGGTGTATATTGATCATGGAGCATGGGCTTTACTGTTTTGTCTTACACAGTCCTTGCATCAAGACCATTAATTATCTGTCACTACTTAATAGGTGTCACTTCATGAGGAAAAATGCAGTTTCATGAACAGAGAATTAACAATAAACTAAGTGCTGAAAACTTTAATATTACTTTAGAAATAATGGAAAATGATTTGGTTGGAAAAAAGTGAATATCTGTACTCATTCCAAAACAATTTTAGTTACAAAATGAACTGTAATTATGGAACAATGTTAAGCTTAGCTTTCTGTATTAAAGCACTATGTGGAAACACTTAAAACATCTCATGTAATTAAGAAGCTACATTTCTGAGAGGTATTTTCTAAGGACAGTTAAAAATGCATAGTCTCATTAAATTTTTCTGTATGAACAGAATTCTGGAATAAGGATACATTATATCTTTCCTTTTACATAGGAAATTATTTTGTCTCATACTACGTCAATAATTCTATGCCACTAAGTGACAAAACCCAAATATTAACCTTTTCCTGACACATGAATATCTTTTTAATTCAATTTAATTTGTAACTTACCTACTTGGGCACTCATAATTCCTTCCAACTGTTCTTTTTAATAGAGAATGTATGTGGGAGTAGAATAAAAATAATAATTAATAAACAATTTACTACAATCTAATTAAATAGAATTTTTTTATAGTTAATTTACTTTCCACATCTCCCTACTGTGAGGTTTAACTTCAATACTGATATATACCTTTCTTTCTTGTGTTTCTTGGCTTTCTTCTTTTTTTCTTTTTTCGTCTCAGGACTAGTGGAACTAAAACACAAAGAAACAAGTCTATGTTACATGGATCTATTACAGTTTTATAAATCTAGTGGCAAGCAAAAATTAAAGATACACTTTCGAACATATCTTGTAATAATTTTCTATCAGCTAATAGTATTCTCTAACCAACAGGATGGAAAGTTGAACCATTATTTCCAGTGGTGTAGTGTCACCACAACCATGGCAAAAAAGGTATTTCTGATTAAAGTCTTGCAAAGATAACACAATTTCTGAAATAAGGAAGGAAAACATAAAAATGGAAATAATCAGGTGACAGTAAAAATGAAAAAGGGTGTGATTAAAAAATCCAGAGCATTTCATACAGCTCTATTACACAGATACAGAAAAAGTAAAGCTGTCAGCAGCCTGAAGGTTGCACGAAATAAAAAAAATTACATCTTTACTAAACCACTGACTGGTAGTGCTGCTTTATGAGTCAACATGAAAAGTAGACTGCTGTTTCATTCAAAAAATGTCCCAGTATGATTGCAACAAGTATGGGCTTCTGGCAAACTATTGTTGCAGAAAAGCAAAACTGATGGAAAAACTTAAGCCAAGAACACAAACTACCACAAAATGCAATTGCAGGTAAAGCTACTTGGACAGGACAGTATGTAGGCACTTTGACTAATACAGGCAACTGTAAGAAATGTCTGGATGCCGGTAATAGTTATTTTGAGTAACCAAGTGACTATAACAGCCAGATAAGACTAGCATTCAACTTCTTGTGTTTTGTATCAATTTAGTATTATTTTTTCTATTTATTAAATTAAGTGGATAAAGATATGGTACCCTTAGGTAACTGTACCTGTCTCTGGATTTTCTCTTTCTTTTCTTGGCCTTCTCTCCAGTATGTGATGGTAACTGCTCTGGACTGGGAGTACGGACCAAAGTATATTTCTTGTTCTGTTCTGCAGCTGCTTTAGCTTGTGCCTCTTTCACATGACGCTGTGGATCCAGACTACTGCCTTCGACAAAGTATTCAGAGATACCAAAAGCTTCACGTAACTTGGCATTTTTCTCTTGTTGAGCTTCGGCAATCTGATGAGTTTCTCGAACACTGAAACAAACACTTCCTGCCTAAATAATCTATTTTTTTTAAATATATATTTCTTTTAAAAATATTAGTGACAAATTATCACTTCAAATAAGCTAATATTGAGACTAGACTGTGGTGTGAGCATTATCACATTGCAAAAGATACTAACTAGTGCAGGTAAAAGCAAAAGTTACTAATTTTTAACAGTCATACTCACATATTTGAAAATCACAAAAAAAATTGTTATACTATTTTAAACATAATGAAAATGAAATTTGCATTTACACAGGAACACCAAAAAACAAGATTAGTTTACTCTTAAAATGTAGGAATTGCCCAAGATATTATCAGTTATTATGAAAATAGCTAGATCTTATTTAGTGATAAGTTGTATGTCAGAAATCTATATTCTTTAATTGTTTTGAAGACTTGATCAGTGAAATCATTAAAAAAAGGTGAGTAAAGAGTTCAACAGTATTTCACAAAAGTCACATAACATTCACAGCATGCCAGTGAAAAGGAATCGACTGAAATCAGTACATAATATGCTACCATTTGATAGGAGCGCATGAGAGCCTTCCTAGGCACTTACAAATTCTGAAAAATGAAAGTGTGTGAACAGTGTAAGAAGACTGGAAAGGTCAGTCTTTTCACAATATTTTCTACATGGGAGAAATCATTCCTTAAGAGTGAGGAGAGGAGAGCCTCTGTTGAGTCTGGAATGTAAGGAATGATGTTGTGGGATGTTAAAGAAATTTGGCAATCCATGAATCCGCAAAAAAGGGAGGGGGGTTGTTACAAGAAATAATAAATTTTCAATGTGGTAGAAAGGTCATCATACAATTACAAATAGAGCTGGTAGTCCAGTCCACTAACTTAAGTACTTATTTTTAATTAGTAATATACGTCCGTACATACGATGCATACCACACTTTGCGAAAATTATTGTTATATATTTCTTTCATACTTTTAAATTCAATGTGCTGTTCCTCAAGAAAGAGAAGGATACACTACACAAAATGCAATTATCATATGAAACTACACTTCTTACCTACACAAAGTGGATATTACATTACACAAACCTTCAACAACTACAGTACATACATTACAAGAGACTTCAGCAGAAGATGCCATAGCAAAACCACCCTTGTCGCACCATCATCATCTTTTGAAGAATATAGCAGACAGCAAACGCCACTAGCTTAGCCTAAATTAATTCTTTGTCGTCCCCATACTGTGTTGCTACTTTTTTAAATGATGTTATGCTCTTTCTTACAGTTCTTGCTACACATTTATCCCTGCTAACACTGAGTGTCTCGTCACTGCATACAACAAACAACTGGTATAATATGGGACTAAAAAAATGTATATTATTACTTTCTGCCCCCATCAGGTAGAACATCCACAATTTGATTGAATATTTTAATATTAATTTATTGCACACTATTGGACACGCCTGAATGACATGTCTTTGTCAAACTATTAAAATGTATATTTGGTCTTCGAAACCAGTCGTCACATTACAGGAGAGGAGTATAGATGAAAAATACAGTGACCAGCAAAAAAAGTTTTCACACACTGTTTTGCATATACAGGGCGTTTCAAAAATGACCGGTATATTTGAAATGGCAATAAAAACTAAACGAGCAGCGATAGAAATACACCGTTTGTTGCAATATGCTTGGGACAACAGTACATTTTCAGGCAGACAAACTTTCGAAATTACAGTAGTTACAATTTTCAACAACAGATGGCGCTGCGGTCTGGGAAACTCTATAGTACGATATTTTCCACATATCCACCATGCGTAGCAATAATATGGCGTAGTCTCTGAATGAAATTACCCGAAACCTTTGACAACGTGTCTGGCGGAATGGCTTCACATGCAGATGAGATGTACTGCTTCAGCTGTTCAATTGTTTCTGGATTCTGGCGGTACACCTGGTCTTTCAAGTGTCCCCACAGAAAGAAGTCACAGGGGTTCATGTCTGGCGAATAGGGAGGCCAATCCACGCCGCCTCCTGTATGTTTCGGATAGCCCAAAGCAATCACACGATCATCGAAATATTCATTCAGGAAATTAAAGACGTCGGCCGTGCGATGTGGCCGGGCACCATCTTGTATAAACCACGAGGTGTTCGCAGTGTCGTCTAAGGCAGTTTGTACCGCCACAAATTCATGAAGAATGTCCAGATAGCGTGATGCAGTAATCGTTTCGGATCTGAAAAATGGGCCAATGATTCCTTTGGAAGAAATGGCGGCCCAGACCAGTACTTTTTGAGGATGCAGGGACGATGGGACTGCAATATGGGGCTTTTCGGTTCCCCATATGCGCCAGTTCTGTTTATTGACGAAGCCGTCCAGGTAAAAATAAGCTTCGTCAGTAAACCAAATGCTGCCCACATGCATATCGCCGTCATCAATCCTGTGCACTATATCGTTAGCGAATGTCTCTCGTGCAGCAATGGTAGCGGCGCTGAGGGGTTGCCGCATTTGAATTTTGTATGGATAGAGGTGTAAACTCTGGCGCATGAGACGATACGTGGACGTTGGTTTCATTTGGACCGCAGCTGCAACACGGCGAACGGAAACCCGAGGCCGCTGTTGGATCACCTGCTGCACTAGCTGCGCGTTGCCCTCTGTGGTTGCCGTACGCGGTCGCCCTACCTTTCCAGCACGTTCATCTGTCACGTTCCCAGTCCGTTGAAATTTTTCAAACAGATCCTTTATTGTATCGCTTTTCGGTCCTTTGGTTACATTAAACCTCCGTTGAAAACTTCGTCTTGTTGCAACAACACTGTGTTCTAGGCGGTGGAATTCCAACACCAGAAAAATCCTCTGTTCTAAGGAATAAACCATGTTGTCTACAGCACACTTGCACATTGTGAACAGCACACGCTTACAGCAGAAAGACGACGTACAGAATGGCGCACCCATAGACTGTGTTGTCTTCTATATCTTTCACATCACTTGCAGCGCCATCTGTTGTTGAAAATTGTAACTACTGTAATTTCGAAAGTTTGTCCGCCTGAAAATGTACTGTTGTCCCAAGCATATTGCAACAAACGGTGTATTTCTATCGCTGCTCGTTTAGTTTTTATTGCCATTTCAAATATACCGGTCATTTTTGAAACGCCCTGTATGAAGATCAATACAATACCGTGACATGCACGCATGATGTCCATATATCAAATTACGTGCACAATGGCAGCTGTATTATGTATTTCTGTTCTCAATTCATATCCTGAAATGCGGCAAATGGTTTATACAAGCAGATAATTTAATGATACCACAAAATGTGTGACATGTCAGAATGATGTGTTATTTCATCTTTGCGCCTGATACATGGCTGTGAAGCTGAAATTGCATTAGTGTGAAACAGATATAAAAACAAATGGTGAAAATTTTGTTAAGAAAAATATTCTCATCCAGTTCTTTATTTCAAAAAACTTCTTAAACTGACAAGTTGTAATAATAATTTCATTGATTGTGACCGCGTGTTCCTGAAAAATTTTATAGAATTCATTACCCTTACACTCTACCTTCTTTGGGAGTATATGCTGTTTACTTTTATTAAATACTATATTAAAATCTCCAAGTGTATGTTATAAATTTGGTCAGGGACCAAGTTGTAACTGGGCATTCTACTCTAAATGTTACTGGTGGGCCAAAAGCAGCTGTAATTTTTAATTGTACTTTGCTATTAAGTACTGTATCATGATCTGTGATGAACACCAGTATCATCACAAACCTACTTATATCACCAGAAAAAAAGTACATCATACTACGTTTTGAAGGGCCTTGGTCATCACTTAAGTTTTATGGTAAAATAATAAGCTAGAAATCATCAGTCAACTACTTGAATTCTGCACTTAGTGTATAAAATAGGCTCCACACCAATTGAAGTTTCTTCCTTCTTACTTCAACAATGGCTCACATCTAGCATTGACATATCTTCTGTATAGCTTTGCCTTCCAACTTATAACAATCAACACTATGCTTTTGCTATCTTTTAGAAGTGCATATGACGAAGAATAAGTTTTGATTGCACAATTAGTTTAACAGGGTATAGAAAATAATTTTCAAAAATGAGCTGCAGGTTGCTGACATGCCAGACAGTAAGGCATACAATAACACACAATTTTAATGTGTGCTGTACCTCATATCAGATGCAGATCCCCATGTGTATAAGCTCACAGGCATCCATGGCCGGTGTCATTTTGGATAAAATAAGTTTGGACATTGGGCCAAGTAACTGCAACTATTAAAACAGCCAAATTGCCATTGTTTTGACTGACTTGCTGTGGTCCTCTCCAGGGTGGTTCACTGCTTTATGAACTGTCATTTTGGGATCTGGTGGCTACCGACACCACATATCAGAGACGTCACAGGACAATTTGAAGAGGCGTTGTGGAAGGGTGGCTGTATGGTGCACTATTGTCTGTGCTACCCTGGTGGCTGATCTAAAGGCAACTCTAGTAGGTGGCTAGTGCATTGGGTTTCTTTTGCCTGTGCTACTGTGGTAAGTGAGTGGTGGGTAAAGTCTCATTGGTGATTGGAAAGCAGCAGCAAATTGGCAGCTTGTATCCAGGGTAAGGTGTTTTTCTGCAATTTCCTTAACAAGGATCACATAACAACTTCAACTCCTATTCTTTCCTTTTTGTTTTCTATTTTTGCAGTACTCCATCTTCTCTTCATGTTGTCTATTCTTATCTTCTGTCCATTTTGTTCTCGATTTCTTTTTCCTCTACATTGAAAGCTTTCTAATTTTAATATTTTATTCTTGTCAAGATTTTTGTCTGTTATTTCCAATTCTTTAATGTTGTTTCTTTCTAGATCTTTCCTTATTTCTGTAATCCACGTTATCATTGATTTCTTCTTCCAGAAATATAGGAATATTTTTTCCTTGAGCCTGTTCTCAGTCATTCAGTAGAGAAGTCCAAAAAAGATTAATCTTCTTTTAGCCATTACTTATGATATTTTATCTATATTTTAGTAGATCTCCTCATTACTTCTAATTTTAGAGCCACCTGTAGTTTGTGTTGCATTCATTATTTTTCTAACTATACATCATTCAAGTACCCCTATTCTGTCCAGCTCATAGTTCATTCTTACACATTCACATGTGTATAAATATTCTGGTCATACCACTGTGGTATATTGTTTTAGTTTGATTTTTGTAGATATACATTTCTTGTTGTAAACATTTTTTGTCAAAACAAATGCCCTCGCTCTGTTTTTAACTTTATATCTACTGCAGATTTCTCTAGTCCATTCTGCTGTATCACTTCTCCAAGATATTTTAATTAACTTACCCACTCACTCTATTTTACCAATTTGTTCTATTTTACCAATTTGTGTTTTATGAATTTTTGTGTATTTTTTATGTTTGTCATGAATTTTGCTTTTTTCAGTTGAAACTTTTGAGACCAGTTCTATTTGCTATTTATTCCAGAAGATTTATTTGAATAATTGTGTCTGTCAGAGTTTCTGAAAGTACTGTGGAACCCAGGCAGTTTACCTCAATTTCATTTTTCTTCTTCCTAGAATTACTGGTTCAATTTTGTGATTCTTTAGCTCAAAATTTCAGATCCTAATTTTTCTTTTCAGAATGCAGTTTAACAGTAAAGGTTATAAACTGCCTCTTGTCTAGCACCAGTTTTTAAATCAAATGGCAGAGATAATTGTTTCGTACATTTATCTTTAGATATAGTCTTTGTTTAGAGTTTCATGAATATGTTTGCTAGTTTTGCTTTCACACCAAATTCTCTAATGATTTTATCTATTGTCTCTCTGTCTGCCGAATCAAATGTTTTTCTTGAAATCAATAAATCATACCATTATAGGTTGGCTGATTTACATAAAGCAGCTGTAGATCATTGATAATCTTTGGTTCAGACCATTCCAATAATTCTGCTGTAATGTAGTCTTCACCACTTGCATTGTTGTTTTTGAGTGATTCAATGGCTTCATAAATTTCTTGCTTTGTTGGGGGGGGGGGGGACTTTCTACAGATTTTGTCGTATTGCTGGAAATTCCAAGTTAACAGTTGGAACTGGAGATTTTAAGAGCATGTCAAAAAATTTGGCTACTATTTGGTGTTTTCTTTGCTATTTAATCCTATTTTGCCATTTTCATCTTTGAAACAGATACTTGATACCTTTTAAGTACATGTTTAAAAGTCTGGTAAAAAAGTTATAGTATTATTTTTGGTAAAATTTGCTTCTATTTCCACAAGCAGAGTTTCTTTTGATTTTTCGTCTTAGTTTTGATGTTTCTGTTTTTTTTCTGAATTCTTCGTTTTCTTTAACATATCTATTTTGTCCACTTTGAGCTCTTTGTTCTAGTGCTTCTTCACACTCTCCGCTCCACCATGTCTCCTTTTTAATCTTGGCCAGTCCTAAAGTTGTCTCTGCTGATTTAGTAATTTGTACCAGGAGTTCATGCCAATCATCTTGTTTTGTTCTGCTCTAATTTTTTTTTTATATTTCCTACTGTAATATTACCTGTAGTGGAACTGTATCCAATTACTTTCTTGGTTTTGGACCAAGCGAGGTGGCGCAGTGGTTAGCACACTGGACTCGCATTCGGGAGGACGACGGTTCAATCCCGGCTCCAGCCATCCTGATTTAGGTTTTCCGTGATTTCCCTAAATTGTTTCAGGCAAATGCCAGGATGGTTCCTTTGAAAGGGCACGGCCGATTTCCTTCCCAATCCTTCCCTAACCCGAGCTTGCGCTCCATCTCTAATGACGTCGTTGTCGACGGGACGTTAAACACTAACCACCACCACCACTTTCTTGGTTGCATTTTTTGTTTTAGATGGGAGAAATCATATTTTAATTTCAGAGATATAATGATCTGAATCAAAATCCCCATTTCTGATTTCTTTAACATCCATAATTTCCATGAGATACCTTTTAGATATGGCTGTGTGATCCAGTTGAAATTATCCTAGTTTTGGATTTGGTAATATCCAAGTTTTGGCTATTCCTAGCAGTTTGCGAAAATGTGTGTCCATCAGTTTTAACTGCTTATGACAGGCATCCTCGGAACTTTTAAGACCCAGGTTGGTGGAGTTTATTATTATTATTATTATTATTATTATTATTATTATTATTAATCATCATTATTAACATTGCCATCATTGTTGTTGTAGTTGATCTTCTTCTTAGTATTATGATGACCATTCATCGCATTTAGTTAGTATTCCCTTAAAATAATAACACGTTCATTGACCATATGGCGCTATTACAGAGGTCCTATGGTTTTCGAAAACCAGTAAAGTTCAGAAATTTAAATGCCATAGGGCCATATTTCAAACAAATGGCTTAATTAACAATGTAAATGATACCAGAACTAGAAATTTATCTGTGCAAAAGATGTCAGAGCTACAAAACTTGAGACGGCATACCAGCTCTACAATGGCACCTGTAATAAAAAAATGAGAAAAGTAACTGCTATAGTGTGGTCATAAAACCTCAAGGGTTCCGTCAGTTGAGTGTACTGCTACATTCCAAATAATGCATATTCTACAAACAGAGAAAGAGGACATAAAAAATCTTTAAAAATTATAGTGACCAAAATTGACTAAAATGGCAGCTACACATTAAGAAGCAATCAAGATCTCTATAAAAACATCCCAGAACTCTCAGACTCAATCATAGAAGAAATGTGTTATATTTTTGCAGAAGTGGAAAGAATAAGAGAACAATGTTTCCAGTATTCCAATACCAAAAATAATATTCCAATTTAACACTCTTAGAAGATTTTACATTATTTGGTTAATATGTTCAAACGAGAAATGTTTGAAATAATAGTTACACACTGCCATGATGTTCAAGAAAAAGAATAAAGCACACACACAGAAATCCGCATTGAGAAACAAAGCAGACAAAAGGGAGAAGCGGTTAAAAAATCTGGAAAGAATAGAAGAAGAGATAATGTATAAGTCTTTATGATTTTAGGCTCTTGAGTTGACCACATTCCAAACAAGAACAAGAAATCAAAATGCCATCTTCAAGCAAGATGTCTCTGATAGGTACAAAAAGACTAGTAGAGGTGGTGAACATAGTAAGTGACACTGTAGACGAGAACACTGGACCACAGACAATATAAACCACATTTGACATCACACTGAAACCAACATCACAGTACCTCTATCAGCCAACTGGTAGGTTCCTCTGCTAGTGTTTCGGAATAAACATTAATTTTTATTTAGTGTAGTGTTTTCAATAAAGAATTTCTTATTACAATAGTTAAGCCTTGTGCAGCATTTTATAGTCTGCAAAAATATATGACAGGAAGAAATATTGTGTTCTATAGGTAAAATTGTTTTAAAAACACAAAAGGTTTTCGAGCACTTTTTTGAGAGCAAGACAATAAATTATAAGTTGAAACTAAGGACTGACATTATAAATGAGCAGATGTGAAAGGTCTTCTATTTGAGAGCATTCATTTATGTACAAACATTGTGAATTCAATGATAACACTTATTATGTGTATGTTTCGTAAAATCTTTTTATGTCACATCAATATTTCCCAGTGATGATGCATCAAAGAATATTTGGACACTTATCTCATACTGGATGAACAATCACACAAAAATAGGCAGCAAAAATTTGTTACATGAATGTTTTAACACTGAGGACTTGGGTATCAGAAGAAACCTCAAGCCAGATGCGGTGCCATTAATGTTTCATTTTTCTTAGCATGTACCACCAAAAGCAAAAAAAGAGGAAATGACAAATTCAGAGAAAAATGCAAGAAGTGTCCTCTTTGTCATTATAATGTGAAAGATACAGTTTATTTGTTCTTTTACAGTTAGGCTGTAAAGAAAATATGTTATGCAGTAGTTTCAATCGCTTAAGGAATTGTAAATAAATGTTACAACTTATTTCGTTTTTGTACGCCTTTGCCAGCTGAATGCTAAAATGATACGATCATGTTAATATTGGTAATTTTTCGGAAATTACATTGGCTGTAGTGTTATGTACTAATACAAGTAGCCCATGTTGGCACCGTGTTCACAATTCAATACAGTTCTTAGTGTCAGTGTATGAACAAAATGCAAGCTTATGAAGTACTGGACCAAATTTGTGACTGGAATCAGAACTTTCTTAGAGGTAGGACTCGATGTGTCATTCTTATAGAGGTAAAATCGACAGACAGAGGTGATTTCTGTAGTTGCCCAATGGACCGATATTGGACCATTACATCTGCATCTTTACTCTGCAAGCCACCTTACAGCATGTGGCAGAGGTTACCCTGTATACCACTGTCACTTCCATTTTCCTGCTCTAGTTGTGAATGGACTGAATTGATATGGACCCAAATAAAGCGAGAAACAGCGAAAAGAAATACTACTTTCAAACATGCTGAAGTCGAGAAGCTAACACACGAAGCTCTTGACAATGTTACTCACCAAGACTGGGAGAGGTGCATAAAACCTGCAGAATCATTGCAAGAAACCGATTTCTTCAACCAGGGTTTAGGAGACACCATAGTGGAATCTGTGATGATACACCTGGCTGGAACAAGCGACAGTGAATCTGAAGACTCGGAGCCAGGGGATCCTTCAGTTTATGTAAGTGCCGTCTATGTAAAAAACTGACTTGATTTAAATGTTTGTCTATTCATTTCAGTTACAGATGACATACAGCGAATGTTTTTCCTTTGCAGTAGATGTCTGATAAATTTATCACAAGTGGTGGCGATTAGCTCGCTTGACAGTAACTGTCAATTAAAATAAGATGATCAATTCTGCATTAATTGACAACAGTTTCTCCTAAAACTGCCTATCGAATGTCTTTACATTCGGATATAATCTTACTGCATTTGGTTTATTTGTACATTCGAAATTTAACTCCTTTTTTTTCAGAGAAGGATTTACTGGCTATTGCATAGTAAGGGTAATGCAGTTCATAAAATGACAAAATGTTGTGGTGCTTCTGTATCGACTGTATATACAAACAGTGCAGCAACATCGGAACAGTCCCAGCACTTGAGAAGAGCATAGAAATCTATAATATTTGACGACTTTTACAAAAAGCTAGAACATAGAATTGTATTACTTTAGTATGAGAGAGGATAGTATCCGATGGCTAGAGAAATTTAGCGTAATGTTCGTGATAAAATTGATTATTCTGGGCAGTCTCTTCAATGCACTGTCTTATCCGGCCATTTGGTTTTTAATTGAGAAACTGCAATGATGGACTAATTTGTAACACAAGACAGGGACACTGCAGTAGTAATAACAAGGTTTTTGTGTACCAAGCATGTATTGCGTGCTGGGAATAATAGGCTTACAGCAAATTTAGATAAAACATGGGTTTCACAAAACCTTTTGAACAAATACGTTTGTGTAGCGGATATTGGCGTTTTGAGTGATGGGTGCAATGACGAAGGTTATGTATTAGTAGTCAGTAAAATATTTTCGGAAAGTAGGGAATATTCTCGGTCATATTAAAGCAAGCTGTCCGAACAAAACTCTTGGCGACGAACAAAACTCTTGGCGACGGCCTACAACGACTTGCGCGCTGCTGCGCACGGAACATCGCGGAAGTAATTTGCCTCTGTGCGTGTTACGATAGAATAATGAAATTTGAAATGTTATCAATAAAAATTTTGTAGTTTTCTTAACAACTTTCTGGCAGGAAGTTTCTTCGCAGATCTACAGAACGAAAATTCATCAGCGACTGCATTTTTTGCTATGCAGTCGGCACAGTTTGACACCTCTTATAATATTTTATATTTTATCTCAGAATACTTTTATATTTTCGAAATAACCAATTATGTTAGTGATTCTGTTACTACCACAGGTTGGAGTAAAAAATTACTTTCCTCCAAAATTTCTTGTAACGTTTGTTTTCTTTTTTTTTTCCTAGCAGATAGTGAGAATTTTGTTTTGGAAAGTCCTCTATCGTATTCTAGGCTAAAAGTAGAGTTGCCCAATATTCTTTTTTAAACTTTTACGAATATTTGAAATTATCACTATAAAAAAACTGGCAATGTTGTAAGACGGCGAGATGACCTTGAAGACCAATTTTCGTGTGGCCACTATAGCCAACCAAACCTTGTAGCGGACCGCTGTACTGCTCAGCTCCCCAGGGATGCTCGACCCTCGTGAAAAGACTCACTGATCGCTTGCAGCCGACGAACAGGAACTAGAGAACACCTTCCCAAAGGGGAAACACTCAAATCTCTCCTCCTTGTAAATAAAAATAATCGCGGAATAGTGGCAGAAAAATTAAACAATATCGCTTAGTAATATGTGACAGTCCTGTCTTTCTGATCTGGCAATGCAGGCCCGGTAAGTATTTCATCAATAAAAATTTCTACACACATACAAGCGAAGAAAAATAAAGCTGATATTATCGACGGGCTTATCGCCTTTTCATTACTCATTTATTAAGCATGGGTCACAGCGATGCTCCAATAAGAACACCGCTATTTATCCAAGCTCTAACATAAAGGTGCCTTTTACGTGAGGGATTTTCTTATCTCAATCGACTATTTGTGACAAATGTCAAGGAACTACAAATGATAATTGAATTTGTTAATAACCAAATCGAAGTTCATCCTGGATGTGCTCCACAAAGGTCAATGGTAAATTCTCCTCACGGCTGAGAACTGGAGGAATAGCGAAAGTGCCGTTCTGTCATGTACTTGTACGTCGTTTGGATTAAGGCTGTTGGAAAGTGGGAGGGCATTCCAAGATAGGTAATCAGATATACAATCGAGAGTGTTAGCCTCCAGCTTACCAGAGGTAAACAGTAACAGTAGGAGCCTGCTAACTCGTAGACGAACTGGCCAGCTCTCCCAGGGTATAGTAACTTCATACACCACCTAGGCACTGTTGTAATATGTCACACTAGACAATGGTCGCAAACTGGGACGTTTTACCACAAGAAGCAAGCTTGATACTTGCTCCTGAGAACAGCCATGGCAGTGGATTCATACGTGTTAGAGTGTGACGGGAAATGAGTAAAATTGTTGGAACAGCGGTCCCCATCACGAGAGGCCCCAGGGCGGGACCAAGTGACTTAAAACACTGTTGTTGCTAGCCACTTGATGTCTGTTAACGAAAAGGCCAGGAACACCTCTACTTACAGAGTAGGAGGAGTAGCGAGAGGATCTGAATGTGGCTGGCCAGAGGCACCAGGGAGATGCAGAGCCCCATGTCAGACTGGCCGATGTTTGTGAAGTGTCGGTGGATTGTTGGGCCGACTATAGATAGGGAGAAATAGTGCGCCGCCACAATTCTTTAAAAACCTAGGTTGTTTGTATTCAGAGCTCTCAGATAGATAGTTGGGGCAGCCGCTCTGTGTCGCTCGTCGCCAGGCTCGAGTGAATGGCGACCAGTCTGTTTTCTCACTTGGCTGCTGCTGTCAATGTCTGCACTTTACAATGCTGTTGGTGATTGCCACTTGTGTTAGCTATCACCCCAGGGACTGAAGACACTGACTTCTGCTGTGCAACCCAGTGGCATCGTTTGCATTTTTTGTGCTCCGAATTAGAATGCAGTGCAGTAGTTAGTCTGAAGAGAATAAACAAGTTTATTAACACCTTTGACTCCCCTAAGCCTCCTGCGAGTAACCTACAAGAATGCCAAAATCCACGCCTCTCGTCGGTGCCCCGTGACTGTGTTCGGCACTGATCCTAGTAATCAATCTGTCATCGCGGGCACCTTGTCTTTGCATTTGCTCTAGCCGCTCGGGAATCAAATTGTGACCTGTAACCCACTTTTTCCCTCTACCCTATGCTAGGACACGGTAGCCAAACGTTTCATAATATCAACAATTATTTTCTCTTTTGAGAAAATATATATAAACAGACAACATTCAGAGAGTAGTAAAAGCTTCTTTATCCATTGTACCTAGTTTTGTTTCTACACACCACGTATTGTCATAAATTGTTATTCTCATTCAACAGAGCCGACTTTTTAGCTGTTGATAAAATCTATTAATTAACATTTTTTCATCTGTTTAAGTCCTTATTTGCACAATTTTTTTCGTTCAGACACTGTAAAATAAGAAAACAATTAATATTTTTCTTTCATTTATTTGGTCGCTTTCTTGTACAAGAACACACTCAGGAAAATTACCGAGTACTCCTGTAACTTTCGAAATGTTAGCAGACGACGCCATACTCCCGTTTCTGCACGTGCGCAGTCTGCAGCATAATCACTTTTCAGGATTTTAGAACTCCACACTTGGTATAACTGCTTGACCACTGACGTCACTGGGCCACTAGTGAAGTAGTTGGCAGCTGATTTACATGCAGGCATGTGACACGAATCCATCACGAGTAGTCAATTTTGGCCAAATTTCCACATGCTGCTTAAGTGGTGCCGCTCGGTCGCCCCTCGAGTGGCATCACCGAAGTTGCAGGTGTAAACATGGGATCGGAAAAAATCTATCGGTTAAAACCGATACCTATATTTTAGTCCTGAATAACCGGTATTTATTATTTTTTTGCTAATAACCGGGTAAAGAAACCGAAAGAGCAATTAGCCATAGCAGCAGTACTAAAATAGTTGGTTTTTAAACAAACCTCTTTCTTTATATTAAAAAGCAAGTAATTTTTTGTAAATAGTCTTCACGGGTTTGCCACCGAATCACGTTGTGCAAATTCCCTGCACAACGTGATCCGGCGGCAAACCTGTGAAGACTATTTACAATATATGTGCCGGGAAAGCTTGAAGAGTCACAAGCAATTTTTCATTCATCAACCTTGCGTTGCTTTGAAATACTGCGTTGTAATAGAAAATTGGAAAAGCGATTAGTGCTATTTTACCAACAATAACGACAGTAACGAGCACCGAACACGTGTGCAAGACTTGCCCCACTGGTCTATACGGTAGTTTCCCACTGTCGTCGCCGGACATGAGCTTTATTGCAGAATGGCACCACCCCTTCTACGCACGTATTTTGCAACGTGCAGTATCAGTGAAGTACTACCCGCCAGGTAAGCCGAGAGAGCTAATACGCTTCCTGGACGGGTAGGCGCACCGGCCCCGGATCGAATCCACCCGGCGGATTAACGACGAGGGCCGCAGTGCTAGCCTGGAAGTGGTTTTTAGACGGTTTTCCACATCCCCCTAGGTGAATACCGTGCTGGTCCCCACGTTCCGCCTCAGTTACACGACTCACAGACATATGAACACGTTCACGCTATTCCATCGATTACACTAGACGCAGACAGCTGGGGTACACTAATGCCGCCCCGGGGGGGTACGGAATGGCGGCAGGAAGGGCATCCAGCCACCCCTTAACATTAACCTTGCCAAATCTGATCCTAACAATGCTGACCCTGCGAAACCGCGGGATAAAGGCACAAGCAACAGAAAACAGGTATCAGTGAAGTACAATGCTCCATTTGCTTGAAGAGATTAAAAACAGCAGGAGCCACAACAAAATTGCGACATCATATTAGGGGAAAACTTGAGCACTTCATTCACAGTTTACAATAAAAATAGAAAGTAGCTGATTGCTGACTGTCTCTGCATAATATCTGCTTGTACACCTTGGAAATGGACTAATTAACACTACAAATAAGAGTTCTTCAGCCCCAGTTTTCATCCTTTAGCACTTACTGTGACCAGAGTTGCAAAGTTAGGATTAATAGGAGAATACTCCATAATCTTTTGTAGTATTCATCACTTACCACTTTTCGAGAAAAGCAGTAAACAGAGCGCTGACTAAGTTTTCTTTTATTTGTATATTTAATTTAGTATTTTGATTCTATGTATTTTAAATGTGAGTCCAAATTTTTTCATACTTTGTTAGATTTGTGCGTTTATTGCAGGAAATAAAAAGAATAAAACACCGAAAAACAGTTATTTCAGAAAACAGTTATTTTGAGCGGTTTATCAGTCAGGTTAAACTGGCGTTGAAAAACAATATAACCGAAAACCGGTTATTTCCGCGATAATCGCCATCCCTAGGCGTCCTGACGCCACTTTTGGCAATGCTACTCTAAGATGAAGTCGCTTTTGTTAAACGCCTGTCCAGTCAGTGACTCTGACAATGGAAGTAATGAAGTTTTTAGTGGCAGCATAATTTCAGCATAATAGAGGAAATGGATATTCAGTCGTCGGCTCTGTTACAGTATCTTATAGTGCACTTACACATAGCATTACCACAAAATTCGGCATAGAATAACTTTAATATTTACAATATCTATGATATGTCCTTTAACTAATTATTGGGGGAGGGGCAAGAGTGAAAAACTTAAGCTTTCAACACAGTCTTCAGGTCATCTTAAACCGAATGCAATGCATCACACAACTGTTCTGAAACTGAACACACTTCATAGACCGCGATCACAGTGTAAACACTTTTATTGCTCCAAGATGACCTCCTTCAACAGTCTTATGCTACTATCATCTGATCTAAGGGGAAAACAAAAATAATAATGGGGTGGGGGAAACTACAATTCGTATGATGGATACATATCTTATGGAACTTGCTATAAAATTGCCTTGTTACATTACATGAAGTCAAAGCATTAAAGGCACTCCCCAGGTATACATGGAGGAAAAAAAAAAAAAGTTACTTCGGGGGATTCATCCAGATCTGTCCAGTTTAGCATTCGCACTTGTACCAGTGCGGTCTTCTTCATTTTACGTCATATAGCTTTGTAAATTAAAAACACTGATTTTTTTAAGTCTCTGATTGTTACTGTTGTTTTCGCACCGTAATTAAGTACACAGTATGTAATTACTACAATTTTATATGAGCATAGGCCCATTGTAATTTTATACACACATCAAAATAAGTTTTACATCACCCCGGTTCCCTGAACTCCTGAGGATGACGTTGACGGTGGATACTGTATCACGGACAGAGTCCCTTTGACTGTTCACAGATGTCACTGAACCTGCCCAAAGTTGTAAACAACCACGGATGAACATAGCCTATTACACGGACGGGTTCCGACAACCGATCAGTTTCAGTCATTCCACCAGGAAGGAAGTGCACGGCTCGTGTTGTCTGTAGTTCAACCACGCCTAGATGGTCAATATCGCGGTTCGATAGCTCCAGGAAGGGAAGTGTCCAGGCGTCTCGGAGTGAAAAAAAGCAATGTTGTTCGGACATGGAGGAAATACACAGAGGCAGGAACTGTGGATGACAGGCCGCCCAAGGGCTACTGCTGCAGTGGATGACCGCTACCTATGGATTATGGCTCGGAGGAACCCTGGCAGCAACGCCACCATGTTGAATAATGCATTTCGCGCAGCCACAGGAAGTCGTGTTACGACTCAAACTGTGCGCAATAGGCTGCATGATGCGCAATTTCACTCCCAACGTCCTTGGCGAGGTCCATCTTTTGCAACCACGACACCATGCAGCGCAGTACAGATGGGCCCAACAGCATGCCGACTGGAATGCTCAGGACTGGCTTCACGTTCTCTTCGCCGATGAGTGTCGTATATACCGTCAACCAGACAATCCTCGGAGACGTGTTTGGAGTCGACCTGGTCAGGCTGAACGCCTTAGACACACTGTCCAGCGAGTGCAGCAAGGTGTAGGTTCCCTGATGTTTTGGGGTGGCATTATGTCGGGCCGACGTACGCCGCTGGTGATCATGGAAGGCGCCGTAACGGCTGTACGATACATGAATGCCATCCTCCGACCGATAGTGCAACCATATCGGCGTGGCAATCGTCTTCATGGACGACAATTCGCGCCCCCATCGTGCACATCTTGTGAATGACTTCCTTCAGACTAATCACATCGCTCGATTAGAGTGGCTAGCATGTTCTCCAGACATGAACCCCATCGAACATGCCTGGGATAGATTGAAAAGGGGTGTTTATGGATGACGAGACCCAACAACCACTCTGAGGTATCTACGCCGAATCGCCGTTGAGGAGTGGGACAATCTGGACCAACAGCGCCTTGATGAACTTTTGGATAGTATGCCACGACGGATACAGGGATGCATCAATGCAAGAGGACGTACTACTGAGTAATAGAGGTACCGGTGTGTACAGCAATCTGGACCACCACCTCTGCAGGTCTCGCTGTATGGTGGTACAACATGCAGTATGTGGTTTTATGGGCAATAAAAATGGCGGAAATGATGTTTATGGTGATCTCTATTCCAATTTTCTGTACAGGTTACGGAACTATCGAAACCGTGGTGACGCAAAACTTTTTTTTTTATGTGTGTATGTATGCCCAGGTGGCAACATAAAACTTTTGAAACCGGTCATCTTGGAGCAATAAGAGTGTCTACAGTGCGATCACGATGTATGAATCATGTTCATTTTAAACCATACCGATCGTCCCGCAGCACAGTATGTGTACCTTAGTCTGAAATTGTATTTTTTGGGGACGTGGTTTACCTACTGGTGGTGACAGTTACTCTCCAGATGTGAAATATCAAAGTGTTACCTGTAGTTCCCATCGAAATGGCTCTGAGCACTATGGGACTTAACATCTGAGGTCATCAGTCCGCTAGAACTTAGAACTACTTAAACCTAACTAACCTAAGGACATCACACACATCCATGCCCAAGGCAGGATTCGAACCTGCGACCGTAGCAGTCGTGCGGTTCCGGACTGAAGCGCTCAGAACCGCTCGGCCACCAGCGGCAGGCAGTTCCCATCGAGCTAGCACTGCAATTGTAGTAACAGTATTTAGTTTTTTAATAGTGCTCGGCACGCAGCACAACAAGTATTCAAAAGCTGCTTTTGTTATTCGAAAGTGGTTCGCAAATGGCTCTTCGTTTACGAGTTCTACATCCTTTGCAAATGTGTCTGATTTTCCGTGCTATTTCTGCGCAAAATCTATCTCCATATCCAACATATATGCATTCTTTTCTTCTTATTACATTCTTGGTTCTATTTAATGCCCTAACCTGAATGGAAACGCCAATATCCATCTGAAAAAATACCATTTTACGCCATACGCCTAGAAGTTAGGCAGGAGCATGTGGAAACTTCAGCAGGCGGTGTCAATGGGGTTGGGGTTTCAGCCGCAATGCCACTTGCTATGGCCTCACTTTAGTTGCATATGGAAAACGGATTTAGACCATGGTTTCTACGCTCATCACAGCAGATGTAGGGGCCACGACCCTCTATACACTATATGATGGAAAGTATGCGGAACTGACCAAAAGATGACACGCGAGATGACGCGCCAGTACGAAAGTAGCGGGGAGTACTGTGTTGACAGTAGAAACGCACTAACAGGAGAATAGGTTGGTACGGACAGCTCAGCAACTTCGAACGATAACTAGTCACTGGATGTAACCTGAGAAATAAATCCATCAGGGACCCTTCTAAGGCTGTCGGCGATGTGATTGTGAAATGGAAACGCGAAGGAAAAACCGCAGCTAAACCAAGACCAATCAGATCTCATTAAATGACGGACAAGAATCGTCGAGCACTGCGGATGGTGGTTGTAAAGAATGGTATGAAATTTGCGGAAGGAATCACTCGTTAGTTCGAAAATGGTACCAGCAATTCAGCCAACACAATAACTGTGCATATGAGGTTAAAAAGAATAGGGTAGAGTGGTTGAGCACACATTACTGTAGGCGACGCTTGAGGTGATGTAAAGCGCGACGTCACTGGCCAATGGTTGACCCGAGCTGTACCCTGTGGCATTCCCATGGAAGGGTTTGGATTTGGTGAATGCCTGAGGCACATCACCTGCCTCCTGCCATTGTGACAACAGTGAAGGAGAAGGTGGTGTTACGGTATTGGTTTTCTTTCGTGGTTTGGGTGTGGTGCCCTTATCGCGCCTGAAAAAACGCTAAGTACGGAAGGATATGAACACATTTTACACATTGCGTACTGCGTACAGTAAGACGAACAATGATTGATTGTATCAGTATGGCAGTGGTCTGCGGATAACAACATTTCTGAGAAGGACTACCTATCCAGTGCTCCGACCTGAACACAATGCAACACCTTTGGGATGGGTTAGAATGTCGTCTTCGCTCCAGACGTCAGTGCCCAACATCACCACCTTCTCTGTTTTCGGCTCTACAGGAAGACTGCCGCTCCTCCAGATACTCAGACACCTCACTGGAAGTGTCCTGGTGGCCGAGCGGTTCTAGACGCTACAGTCTGGAACCGCGCGACCGCTACGGTTGCAGGTTCGAATCCTGCCTCGGGCATAGCTGTGTGTGATGTCCTTAGGTTAGTTTGGTTTAAGTAGTTCTAAGTTTTAGGGGACTGATGACCTCAGAAGTTAAGTCCCATAGTGCTCAGAGTCATTTTTTTGAAAGTGTCCCCAGCAGAGTTCAAGCCGCCATGAAGGCGGATGGAGCACACATCTCATATTAATAACCTCCAGCGAAACACAAATATCTCTGGAGCGAGCATTGCGTTCTGCGCGTGCTGTTAACATTAAGCTAGAATTGTCACGTGGTCTCTGGACGACGCTGTTTGTTCAAGGCAAATTCACACTGGTCGTCACGTCACGTCAAAACATTCCACAATGCATTTCAAATGGCGGCACTCAAACACATCGTCAACGTACTTCACGTCAAGTTTTCTCGGGAAGAAAGTTTTGACCGTATAGTCGTCTGCAAACATCATAAGTTCACGTATGTGTACCTTTGAACTCTGTTTTCTTATGCTTTATTTTATGGCAAATCGCAAATGTTCCATGAAGACCTGGAAAATTTTTCCATTGAGTGTTTTTACACAAGCAAGTTCAGACATCGGAAAGCCTAAAAATACCGTTACGAAGCAATATCCATTAGATAACGTTTAAAGTGAAAAGGTCAGCTTTAAGGAAGGAGCAAAATACAGTTGTTTATGACATTAGTTAGGTAAGGAAAGAGAATAGATAAGGTAAATACGCGCCATTTATTTCTTTATTGTTTTCATGTGTTTGTATGTATATATTTCCACTAGTAAACAAATATACATGTTTTAAAATGATGTTTCACTTTCCAGCACTTCTCCAAACAAAACTGGTAGGAGCATACGCTATGAAGTTTGCTTTCACTATTAATAAACTTTGTCGTTGTTTAGATCCTCAGTTCAGATACTATACCGTGACTTTTTGTAACACAGACGGTGAATCAAAACCTCACTTTCGCCGTTTTGTACTGGGCTAAAAGAATTGACGTGACTTGACGGACAGTGTAAACAGACGCTGACATGACAGTGCCGTGACGTGATGCCAGTTCATTCTGCTATTCAAAGTTGAACAACCCACTTCAGTCCAGGTATCAGATGCGAATTTTTATGGCGTTTACAAAACGCCTACAACGAATCCACAGACCCTACGAAGGGGTTCTGTCCGTACTAAAGATATAATGACATTCATAATTTATAGGATGCATTACGAACAAACCGACGGCGTCCCCAAATAACGTGACCACAGTGAAAATATCTGTGGCTTGGTTCTAAAAGCGCCAATGTCAAGAATCTTAGTTTTAAGTTACAAGCTTCTGAATATTTTCTGTCACTTTCTGACAACTATTAACAATATATTTGGGGCTATTTGTTACTATCATTATAGTAAATCAACTTAACTAAAGCTTATTTTAAAAAATAAATTTCTAGAATTTTCAACTTCAAAATTAAAGGGTTTAAGAGGACATTGGCACTTTTAACATCTTAAATTATTAAACATTGGCCCTTTGGACATCAGGGTCAGGTACACTGAATAACCAGAAACAGGTAATCTTAAGATAAATATTTCCTTGTACTCATTAATTAAATCACTTTATTCATTCCTCAAGAATTTAATAACTGATAGCAACTATTACATGTTCCAAAAATCACATTTTAGCAACGTAAATCATGAAAACACAGTTTGGTCTCGTAATCAGGGGCGAAAACAGTTTACTCACATTTCTTAACATCAAACAAATAGTTGGCATACATTATGGTTGATACTGTAAACGGGGAGAGAAAAAATATATAACTCGTTTCCTTCATCACCACCATCCTCATCCTCCCCTTCGTAAGATATCTGTTCTCCCTTTCATCTGTTTATTGGTTCTCAGGTGACTGATGAAACGCAAGAATGGACGACTGCTTACACTGATGTATGGAAAGAGATCCCGTAAGTCCATTAATTTCTTTTCTGAAATGGATATGATGGCATCAGAAATACGTGCAAGTTTTGGCACAGACAAGCGTAGAGTTTTCTTTCTGTTCAGATCTATCATCTTGAGGAGTCTTCAAAGTTGTATAAGTCCTTTTCTTCCAGCTCTATTGCAGTTGTAAGTGGCTTTTGGAGAACCATGCGTATTAATTTGGCCCAGTCTCTTGGCAGTTCTACTTCAATAGTTGTTGTTTCCTTTGTCTTCTCTATGGCTGCGTGAAATGAGTCAGCTTCCAACTGAGTATGTCCAACTTCAAGAAACTTGTGGCTGATTTCCAAACGTCTTTCCTGAATCATGAATTCTTCCACTACTCGAAGAAACATGATGGCAATAAAAATATTTCTGTTTTGTCCGGTACACGAATCGCTGTATAGGTGTACCTCAACAATTATGTCGGCCAGTTTCATCAAATAATAATATAGACCATAAGCTATTTCTTGGCCACCTATTCCTGCTACTGTTTCATTCCAAATGTAACATACTGGAGAACATTATTTACGTCTCTTTACATAGATGGTCAAGTTGAAGGTCCAAAGTTGTCTTTTGTAAAATGCCACACAACAGCATAGAAAAGGAGTGGGTAGACATTTCTGCAAAACAAAGGTCGGGGTTACTACATTGGAATTCTGCTCAGCTCTCTTTTTATCACTGTCTTTCTGATCGTAAGCAGCCTAGGCTATATCCAAATGTTGCTGTCGTTCCACTTCATCCTCACAACGCTCAGCATCACCAGTACAATTCATGGGTAACATGACGTATTTGTCCAATTTTTCACAAGTGTCAGTCTTCAGTTTGTGGAAGCTAAGATAACGCGTCTCACTTCTTGGCTTCATACCTTTGGTTTGGCAAAATTCTTGATAGAGCCGGTACATTGCTGAAAAACTCAAGTCTGGAGATTAATATTTTTTAGAAGGATGAGATCGAGAATAATTGCTTTGTAGGAAGGAAACATGTTAATGTGTTCCTTTATTAAATCAATGTCGTAAGATGGAACTATCGGATGATTAGAATGTTTACCACTTCCATCACACTCCTTCTTCAGAGCCTCGTCTTTTCTTCGCAATTATTCTTACCTTCTTTTGTGTTAAAGGAAATGTTCTAAGGAACATATATCTGACATACTTCTATCTTAGTCTGCAAAGAAGGGCTGTAAAGAAAGTACTTCCTGGAAATAATTTCGTCTGCTTGCAGTTCCTTCAGGTTTGTTCCTTAAACGCTCCACATGGTTCTTTTCCTCAGACACATGATTAGCTATGAACTGTTTTTGAGCTTCTGGGTACAATTTGTAATATTCTATGAACATTTTCTCTCTCTCTCATCGTCATTTAATTTTCCTATGCAATTTTTCCTGCACTTGCACGATGATTTCAGAACTTCAGAAGGTATAACTTTTCCTTTCGGCGTCACATATTCCTTTCCTGCAGTTTTCAATTCTTTCTACCGATTTTTCTCCCATAACTTTTCGTTAGCTTTCTTTTTCTGGATGAATGCTTTGGATGAGATTTCTTCCTCCCCCTTCCACTGAACTTTGTTGTTTCACTGCCAGGCTGCTGTTGAATTAGATCAATTTTTCAACCCTTGAAGATCTTTTAACTGTCTTCCATACAGCTATATTCCCTCCATCATTGCTTTCATCACCACTTGGAACAAATTCATCAAAATCTTCAAACACATCTTCATCAGAACTTGAAATCACATCTGCCAATAATGACGAACATGCATTTCCTTTTATACTGGTATTGGGATGACCTTACAGAAAATAAAAATGTCATCAATTTAATCGGCGGTTGATAAAATTTTAGATTGGCGTTAAGCAGAGATACCAGTCAATTTATGGTCTTGTCTTGGAAAAATTAGGGATAAATGCTCCGGATACCAGTTTATTTTAGTAAACTTACCTTTCTAATGTTCCCCGAGTATAAGCGGATGTCATGACTCTGTGTTATCGCGCAGTAGCTGTGAGACGATTTTACCGCTGCTTAATAGACACTGTGATTACAATAAAACCTCTCTGTAATTATATTATCTATGTAATTTTAAATGAACCGGACCGGCAACCTTTTGTTCTCTCTCTTTTGGTTCGGCCATTGTCCGGTACGGTCGCAATAATCTGTGTTATGTAGATATTCTGTTTTTGTGCTCATTTTGCGTAATAATAAATATTTAATTTCATTGTGTTTATCATTACGACTAATCATACCTTTTTTCCTGAGCTTTTTTCATGAATTTGATAAGTAAATGTGGCTTACTTTGTGTAGGGATGTCTGTTGGTGAATGACCGCATATTAACCGCACCAATCAGTGTAATACTTTGGTTTGCTTTCAAAACAGAACCTGCATCTAAAATTTCACTTTTTGCAAAACGAAGTCCGATAGCTTTTAGGCGTAAATCACGTCCCATAATTATACTCGCCAACAGACATTCCCGGTAGAGAAGCCTAGCTAAAGAAATATGAATCACGATGGTGTTAATTAAATTCCAAAAATAAAATATAATAATAATAATAATAAAACCCCTACCATAAATGGCTCCCTAATTACAGGACTTATTTATGTACGTATATATGTATGTGTATTATTGTAAATTTGGTATCTACAAAAAATTGTATATTCCTGTTACATGAAAAACCACTGTAACGAGATACGAGACAATTTCAACAAGCTGGGTAATACGAGACGTGGAGCACGATCCTTAAAAAAAAAAACACACACACACACAACTCGAGACGTTGTTGAAGCGCAGTAAGAAAGGAGGTAAGGTCATTACTGTTTTCCTTTGCCCGGGTGTGCTAAAGTCAGTTAGGGAGTGTTAAATTCTAAAAAACGTTGCTCACAATAGCTTGCAAATTTTTGGTGAATTTTGCAAAACGTAATGTCGGCGAGATGGCCGCTTCCTACGGCGACTGAGAATCGTCGCTAGATGATTGTAAATCGCTGTACATTAACAGAAATTTTCATTAAATAACATATGCCGTGTGTAACTTACCGGGCTCCGGAAAGGCTCAAAATCATGAAAAGTTCAATTTTTTCTTTTTTGCGTTTTCTGAATCTGCAGACTATTACCTTTTAATAGATATATAATTTATTCAATTCCGAAGACTACAACTATTTTTAAATTTTTTTTTAAATGTGTTCTACATGGGCGTGACCCACTGTGGCGCTGTTAAACTGCTGTCAAATGGTGTTATTATTAACGTCCGTGTTCATCAGGTACATTTTAGTGATGTGAGATAAAGTATGTGTTGTGGCTAACCTATGATGGTTCAATATATATCGCTGGTGTGATTGTCGATTGTTTCATGTTTATTTACTCTGTCGTTATCTCGAAAATATTCGTAATTAATTCTGTTTCTTGAGTCTCTGTTTTGTTGAAGTATAATAATGAGTAAAAGTAAAGTTATTAGAAATCCTCTGAAGGCTTTTAAGAAAAGGAGAAATGTTGGAAAGCCAAAGGTATGTGTTATTACTGTAAACAATAAAGACGATGAAAATCCCCAACATAGCTTGTGTCCCAAAGAAGAAGACAGTTGGTGTAAATATAACAAAGGATTGCTAACTGGTGAAGTGTACACTCATAAGCATAGTCTGCCTCATGCAATAATGGAGGTGATAAAACCTATTTTCAGAGACTTAGCAGCACCTGAACTGTTGAAAAAGTGTATTCACGGAAAAACTCAAAACCCCAATGAAAGTGTAAATAGTGTTATATGGTCGAGAATCCCCAAGACTGTATTTGTTGGAATAGAAACACTTCACTTTGGTGTGTATGATGCTGTTGCGACTTTCAATGATGGCAACATTGTAAGGTGCAAGGTATTTAGAAATATGGGAATGAAGATAGGTTCTAACATGGTACGAGCGATGCTTGCTTTAGACAAGGAACGCCTTCGGGCTGCAGACAGGGCTGTAAAGAGTCTAGAAATACAAGCAAGAGTAAACAGGAGGAGGAACAAGAGGAAGCTGGAGGAGGAGTTTGCAGAGGATGAAGATAATCCATCCTATGGACCTGGAATGCACTAAAAAGTTAATCCAATCTTTGTCGCTCGATTCCCAAAACTTTTATTTTCTCATACTAATTACATGTTTTCTAAGGATCTTCCAAACATATTTGTTTCAAACTTTCAGTAAATGTTACACAGTACCTTCTGCATAATTTAACACAGCCTTTTTCCAAAAAACTGTATATTTTTTAATATATAAATAAAAATTGCAAAAAATGTGAATTTTCATTACAATTGGGAAAAAATCATCTTTAATAACTGAACTAAAATTTTGTAAAATCCCTGTGTTAAGTTGTAGCCCATATTCCAATAAATAATCTGTAAAAAGTTCAACTTCCTACCTCAAATACTTTGTGAGGAAAGATGTAATTTATAAGCGTTATTTTAACATTGCAAGTATAGGGCGTTCCGGAGCCCCTTAAGGAGAATTAACAGTCAATTTTATTAAATTCAGTGAGGTGTAATTTTTTTTTAATTCACGGGCAAAGTAGGTAGAAACATTAAAATGACTACACCGCCCGGAGTAGAGTCAGAAGTAGACAGTGACGAGCAAAATATGGTGAGTCACGAAACTCAAAATAATGAATTACCGGTGGGTGAAAATGCATCTACAGCTGAACATACTGAAGAACTCACCCAGAGTGAATCAGTACCTACTAATTTCGTGGAACTGTTCACATTTTTCAGAGAGAAGATGCAAGGTTTACATCGTGCTGTTCATGAACAAAATCTATACTTTATAGAAGTTTAGAAAAAATGTAACAGACAGGTTAGATGCAAAATTACAAAATGTGACTGACAATTTAGATGCAAAACTGCAAACTGCAGCCACTGAAATCAAAACTAGTATGAGTGGTAGTTTAGACGCAAAACTGCAAAATGTGACTGACAATTTAGATACAAAACTGCAAAATGTAACTGACCATTTAGACGCAAAACTTCAAAATGTGACCGACAGTTTAAATAGAAAACTTCAAACTGCGGCCACTGAAATTCAAAATAATATAACAACATCAGTAAACGGAAATTTGAACGCCACAGCACATCAGATACAAGAAAATGTCGCCACACTAATTCGTGACGACCTTGACAGAAAATTTAGTAAAATTGAAACGAACTTCAAAAATATTAGTGATGAATTTGACGAAATGCGAAAAACATACAAACACTTGGCCGAGGCTTGTCAAGATGTACCCAAGCAGGTCGCGCAAGTTAATGCAGCACAAAGTACATTGGAAAATTCTGTGCAGGAAATAGCTACACATGTACAGGCACTCGCTACCGAACAGGACAAATCTGTAGAAGCGAAGTTTGTAGATAAAGGCAATTGTTTACGGAACTAACTGCCGGTAACAGTAAAGAAAGCGACAAACGAAGCTTTGTGTGCAGCAAACATGTTAGGTGAAAACAGGTTTCTGAATGGAAATAGACACTTACACAAGAAGTAGACACGTTAAAAGGGGAGCTGGCAGCGATAATAAACGCAGGAGGCGATGATGATTTACGTGTCAATAAGTTGCCGGATGCGCAGTATGTGACATCTCGAGCAACAACACCTATCAGCTGTTCGGCAACAGTGCCCAGCACGCATCCCGTTTACGTAGCTTGTGAACAGGGGAGGGCGGCCAGTTCTCTTTCTAACATACTTGTGGAAGAGAGTTTACTAAAATACAGACAATTCCAAAGTTTTACACTGGATCGCAAAAAACCACACCCTGTCATTTTTATCAAAAGCTTCCTTGGTATACTACCAAAGTCATGGAACGATAAACAGAAAATACAGTTTGTCACTACCCATATTCAAGATGATGGAGCTTTATGGGCGAGTGAAGTAATAGATTACTGTCATAGTTAGAGGAATTCGAGAAAGCTTTTCTAAATTAGTATTGGTCAGCAAAAACAAGAACGTTTAAGTCGTGAGGTGTATAATCCCGGTAGAGAAGCCTAGCTAAAGAAATATGAATCATGATGGAGGTAATTAAATTCCAAAAATAAAATATAAAATAAATAAATAATTATTATTATACCACCACCATACCTTCAAGGCAAAGTGACGACTTCAGTATTGATTGATATTTCAGGTGCAGTTTGTTCCTCAAGCTCTTACTATCGCCTCTGTGAAACATGATGTTTGTACCCACCAAACTGTCTAGACTTCACACTAACAATGCGCCGAATGGTTAGGCGAATTGTTAAAGGAACAACTCTTATTATTGTGTATTCCCGCCAGATTTAAGCCCATTTCACAGCACTGTTTCAATTGCTGAAACCAGCAAAAAAAGCCAATGTCGACATTGGTCCTTCTTACAACAAAAGTAAAATAAGAGGGTGGGGCAATGTCAAGACTGGCCCTTTAATGCTAATTGGAAACTTGATAATACACTTTGCGGCTTACGTCTTAGAACCCCAGTACCTCTCATCCTATGTGGCTTAGGCATTGGCCGTTTTAACATTATGAAGAGCTCGCGGAACTATATGGCACACACCAACAAAACCAGTTTTGACAAATACTGACAATGGCCCTTTTAGAACCAAGCCATAGATATATGAGTCGGTCTTTTAAAGGACGCAAGTCAAGAGAACCAATTTAGTGCGAAATTAAGAAAAAACTGTTTTGGAAAAAAAAATACCAGGAAATAAAGTCTGCTCAATCGGCCGTGCCTTTTCAAAGAAACCATCCCGGCATTGGCCTGGAGCGATTCAAAGAAATCACGAAAATCCTTAATCTTAAAAGTGATGGGCGGGGTTTGTTATGGAAGAACTGGTTCTCCCTGATGTGCTATGAAGAATGTGTGACCCAACCTTTGATGAACCCAACTCTGTCACTCAAATACACAAAGTGAAAGAAACTGCTGATAAAGTTACATCTGTCACATCTTGGTTTGTTCCTTGTTTCTTCTGATACTCTCGTCATCTCATAATACTGTGTCCACCAGCCTTTAAAATCCAGAATGTCAGAGGTGTCAACTTGTCTAACTATTACTTTTCCAGGTTTTGAACTACTTTGTATGAGGTCTTGTGTTATTTGATGAAGAGCGAATATTCTGTCATTCTATCGAAGCCTCTTTGAAATGATACTAAAGTCTCGATCGCATGTATGTACCACTATAAAACGCGACGTAGCCAAAGTAGTGACTTACGCCGTTTTGAAAAGACCGATTCATATGATGATAACACAAAATCAATTCTGCGTATTTGAGTGCTCACTCCAGAGATATTACACTCTATGGTCTACGACGGAAACTTTAAAGCAAGAGATACAAAGCGATAAATAAGACAGTTCTGCAGTGTTGCAAAATGTCCTCTCTGACGTTGTTACTCCTGCTTCCGCGGCACTAGCGAAGCGCTGTCGGCGCCCCGCGCCGCGCCCCTCGGCCCACCCGGGCTGCAAATGGCCGGCGCAGCTGTCGAGTCGCACGCCAAAGCCGCCTCCGGGCGCCCCGCGCCGCGGCTCGCAACCGTAAGCCGCTGATCGCATTCCCCGGGCCACAAGCCGCCCGATCCTTTCGCAGCGGCACGCTTCTCTACCCGCGAGGCACCTGTGACCAGGTCCCTGGAGAGCTGTGTCCAGCTGCGACATTTAAAAATAGAAAACGCTCCGAATTTAGCGGAGCGGATCACATCCTCTACTAACACGCACGCTCAAAGTGGACGCACATTAGCAGACGCTTCTGCAGACTGATTGAGTAGGGTTCAGTCAATACATCCTCGTACATCCCAGACAGTACAGAGAAAACAAGAACAATACGAACAGGGAAAAATGCCGTTTCGATCAACTGTACTGCGTCTATCATAACAATGTAAACCAGCAGGAAAAGGCAGTTTTATTTGCAAAACAAGTATATCTACGCTTGTTGAGGGGTATGACAACACAAACGAACTTGTTAAGTTTTCTTCCGCGTTTGCTGGAATCTTATTGGCTTTCGTTTTCGTCGAGGTTAAGCCGAACTGTTTTGACTATACAGTAGAACCCCTCTAATTCGTCACCTTCGGGACCGGGACCATGGTCGGAACGAGGAAAAGGTCGGATTATCCGAAAAATCTAATATTTATTGCAGAAAATATAAAAAGACATTTAGTACAAAAAATTAAACGGTTTAAGAACTAAAAGACGTCTACAGTAATATAAAAAGATGTTTTTTAGGCAGTGTTAAACAATATATTAGCTAAAAAACGTCTACACACACTATAATATGTACTGGTTTTGAAAGGAAAAACGACAAATTACAGTAGTGTACTGTACAACGTACAAACGATGTATAAAAATGGTTCAAATGGCTCTGAGCACTATGGGACTTAACATCTGACGGCATCAGTCCCCTTGAACTTAGAACTACTTAAACCTAACTAACCTAAGGACATCACACACATCCATGCCCGAGGGAGGATTCGAACCTGCGACCGTAGCGGTCGCGCGGTTGCAAACTGAAGCGCCTAGAACCGCTCGGCCACAGCGGCCGGCTAAACGATGTATACTGTAAACTGAAAAATATTTATAGCACTGTATATAAAAAAGAAATTTTTTACAAAGAAATTAACTACTGTATGTATAAACTAAGAAATGATTATACTGTATGCATTGTTTTTACAGTAAAAACGAAAGCAAATTACTTGGAAAAAAGTCAGTGATAGATTTTTGTTTAGCAGATGTTATTTTAGATTTAGCTGCAGTGTCCCTCCATTTTTTTATCCACAAAACGTCCATTAAGAGTTGGATTCTGCTCGATGTATTGAAGGGCGATATTAAAAGCGTTTTTTACATCGTTGTGTGAAATCCGGGTGGGGGGTTCGTCTTCGCCGTCCGGGTCCTCATTCACAGCTTCCTGGTTAACAGCGGCAACAATCTGGTCGTCATTGAGCTCTTCAAAAGTGTCACAGTCTTTGTCACATTCGTTGATCCACTCTTTAGCTTCATTGGCAGGGACGTTCGGTTCCAGAGTTTGTAGATCTTTAACGATTTCAAGTGCGTCGTTGTTTTGCTCATCTTCGGTATGCTCATTTTCAATCATAACTTGTGGCCAAAGCTTAAGCCACGATTTCCGCTGTGTCAGGTTTCAGTTCATCCCATGCCGCAGCGATTGTGTAGATAGCATCTTTGATGATAAGGGATTTCATTGCCTCAAATAGGTTATGACCTCCTTCAGATTTTTCCAAGATTGAATTGATATAATTTCTGCGATATCGCCTTTTTAACCATTCGATAACGCCCTGATCCATTGGTTGGATGAATGAGGTCACATCAGGAGGCAGAAAGAGAGCTTTTATGTCCCTTTTCACCAAATCTCCTTCAGATGGATGTGATGGTGCGTTATCCAAGGGCAGTAGAGCACGAACAGGCAGATTTGTTTGCTTCAAGTCTTTTTTTCGACCGATGGCACAAACTCGTCGAAAGAACAGGATTTAAAATGGTTGCAGTCCATCCAAGCAGATTTTTGAATGCCGTTGGCTTCTTAGATTTGCCAATGACGAACAAGGAGGGCTTGCTACAAGGAATGACTGTTATTCTATCTTTTATAAGTTTCGTTCCTACCACGGATTCATTTGAAGCTGCGAGCGTTTTTGTTGGCAAAATTATAAAGTTCAGCCCTGCCTCGTCGATGTTATACACTTGGCATGGTAACAGTTCATTTTCTTCTACAATTTCTTGAAACTTAACAGAAAACTCCTTAGCAGCTGCGGCATCGGCAGATAGTTTTTCACCGGAAATTGAAACAAATCGGACATCATGACGAGTTTTCCAATGATCAATCGAGCCTTCACTGGCAGCAAATTTACTTTCTGCTTTCAGTTTTTTGCGCAAAACTTTCGCTATTTCTTTGAGAATTGTTCTGGGTATTGGAGATCCTTTCCTTCTTTCTTGACAAAACCACATCCACAATGCGTTATCAAGCATTTCAAGTTAGGCTTTTTTAATGTTTTGCAATTCTTCAGTGTGTTTTCACCACCAATCGTAACTGTATTGGATTCAATGTCTTTTCGATTCTTCTTCCAATCCTTCACTGTCGTAACACCTACATTCAATTCCTTTGCAATTTTTTTTGGAGCGATTCTCCTTCGTCCAGTCTTTGTAGCACTGCTAACTTTCATTTAGTGAAAGAGTTACGTGTTTACGTTTGAATCCAGACATGTTGAAAAACAGACAACTGTACACACAATGAATCTAAAGTGATAAGTACTGTAGAGAACAAGGAATAAAGCAAACAACGACGTTTTTTAATCCCAACAAAGGACAAAACTGCACAATAACGTACAGTATAACAATATGCACAGTGATAGACACCGCAACAATGGCCTGACAGGCGTCCAGTCAGTGACAAGTCAGCACAGGCTCGTGAGCCTCAGCATGGTCGGACTAAACAGTGACGGAGCATCCAAGGTCGGATTAGAGGGGTTCTACTGTAGTCAAGTACGATTATAAGGATACGTTTTATGCTGTGCGTTACGAACAGGAGATATTACGGGACACAAGCTTTACCGGCGCATTTGACTTTATTTGACGGCACTGCCCAGCCAGCTGGTTCAGCTAACCTGCGGTGATGCGAACATTTGCTACTACGACGTAAAAAGAGGCGAATAATATACGACAAAACTTCGGCAATGTCCTTGTTAGGGAACCACTTGGAAATCATAACACGCTCCCGTTCTGAGCTAACATAATATTCCAACAAAAAGCAAGAGAAATGAAAACACAGGGTAATTGCTCTGCGTGACCTACGTATGACGTGACGGCGCACTATTGGGATTTCTCCGTACAGTAAAATATTGAAGCCACGGAAGGTATTACAGTCGGTCGTCTAGTAATCTCTAAACTCCTTCCATATCCAAGTGCGCGGAATACATTTCAGCAATGGAACTGTTCGTTGCTACGTTGATAACATGGCGAGATTCCAAGAAGCCATTGAAGTGCCCTCGTCTTTTACGGCGTGCCGTTCTGCAGCTCGCCAGTGTTACGTGCCAGGTTGAATGTCTTGTCATTCGCTGCAGTCCGGAACGGCGGGACTGCTACGGTCGCAGGTTCGAATCCTGCCTCCGGCATGGATGTGTGTGATGTCCTTAGGTTAGTTAGGTTTAAGTAGTTCTAAGTTCTAGGGGACTGATGACCTAAGATGTTAAGTCCCATAGTGCTCAGAGCCATTTTGTCTTGTCATTTCTCGCGACAAATCCTTCCCTTTAACTTGGCCCCACATCAGCTCTCCTGCAGTGGTATGGTGAGTGAAAATGCAACATTTGTACGGTGCGCTAGGTGTCGTGAAAACTGTTTACCATGTTTCTGTTGCGTTTATCAATTAATGGCTCTAAGCACTATGGGACTAAACAACTGAGGTCATCAGTCCCCTAGAACTTCGAAGTACTTAAACCTAACTAACCTAAGGACATCACACACATCCATGCCCGAGGCAGGATTCGAAACTGCGACCGTAGCAGCAGCGCGGTTCCGCACTGAAGCGACGAGAACCGCTCGGCCACAGCGGCCGGCTGATACGTTTATCCATCTGGCTCGTGTGACACCACGTATGTCATATAAAATGTTAGTACAGATCAGATGTAGGGTGCTTGGTTTTTCATTTTTGTCCCACAAATTTAACTTGTAATGTTTCTTCAATTTAACCAATATTTTATAAAATATTCATAATTAAACACTTATATTTGCAATGAAAACTTAAATTTTGTGTGCGATATCTAATTTGAAACAAACATATGCATTTCTCATAAAAATTATAACTAAATATGTGTTAATTAGCATGTATTTGATGAAATTTGCGTTTAAATTATGTAAGTATTCGAACTGAACGAATGCGAGTTTCGAAGCAGCTATTCATGTACTACATGCTTATCATTCTCCAACGCTACTGATTTAAATAAATGAACTGGAAGCAGTCTTGATCGCATAAATTTTTTAATGTGGTGACCAGTATCGATCTTATTAAAATATCTTCAGACCATATGTGTCTGCCGGAGGCGGTGGCGCATGGCAACCTTCTTGCTTGTGGCTGGTGGTGTACTGCAACGTACACCACCAACAAGAGGGTTGCAATGTGCCACCGCCTCCGACAAGACACCTATGGTCTGAAGAATATCTTATAATAAGATTGAAACCGGTCACCACATTAAAAAAAATTATGCGGTCAAGACTGCTTCCAGTTTATTTATAATAATTATAGATCGCTATTTCCTATAATAAGAACTATGTTCTTTAAAATGTTAAACTCTACTGGTTTAACCACGTTTCTCGTTTATATGTTCGCCTTAATCTTAATAAACAGTACCTTGGAAAACTTTATGGCCGATTTACCCTATGAATTTGTGGAAAACGTTAAGAACAGCCGGTTTCTCTTCACTTTTTAATTGTGTTCGAGGCGCGTGTTTCATTACGAAGCAAGAAGCAGTATTAGCCTTTTCATATTAACAACGCAACAATCAGAGCACAACTACCATTTGCAAACTCAAACTGTACACGATTTTTTAAACAAAAATTACAGAGCTAAAGTATGATTAAGAAAATGGTTTATGGCCGTTAATTCATTAGAATATCTTAATGTTTCATTTACAGTAACACAGTAATAAAGTGTCTAACGCAGAAGCAGGACTTACGTCCAAGAGCGTAACAACACCACTTTACGTTTGCTACGGTTGCTGACCAATCATCGCGTTTGTGTCTTTTACATTAGGTTCATTCTTATGGTGAACGAACTATAGTGTGTAGTGTGCCTGTTCTTACAAGGGCACCTCCCCATTGCACCCCCCCTCAGATTTAGTTATAAGTTGGCACAGTGGATAGGCTTTGAAAAGCTGAACACAGATCAATCGAAAAAACAGGGAGAAGTTGTGTGGAACTATGAAAAAAATAAGCAAAATATACAAACTGCGTAGTCCATGTGCAAGATAGGCAACATCAAGGAGAGTGTGAAACCAGGAGCGCCGTGGTCCCGTGGTTAGCGTGAGCAACTGCGGAACGAGAGGTCCTTGGTTTAAGTCTTCCCTCGAGTGAGAAGTTAACTTTTTTATTTTCGCAAAGTTATGATCTGTCCGTTCGATCATTGACGTCTCTGTTCACTGTAATAAGTTTAGTGGTGTTTTGCGACCGCACCGCAAAACCGTGCGATTAGTAGACGAAAGGACGTGCCTCTCCAATGGGAACCGAAAACATTTGATCGCAAGGTCATAGGTCAACCGATTCCTCCACAGGAAAACACGTCTGATATACTCTATACGACACTGGTGACGGCATGTGCGTCACGTGACAGGAATATGTTGTCGACCCTCCTAACCTGTACACTTGGCGAATGGGTAAAATGATTCTTCTACCTTGCCCGATTTACGTTTTCTTGTGGATGTGATAATCACTCCCAAAAAAGTGAGGAAAACATAAGAGTTTGTCACATAAACTGCAACAAATGAATGCAAAAGTTTCAGAGTCACACAGTTTTCCCTGTGCTCTGTCAAAACATATGTTTTTAACGTTTTCAAATTTTTCCGTGTGTAGACCGTCAAATTCTGCATATGTCCAAGCAAATCTGAACATGCCCTGGAATTTTGGAGAGCGAAGTTGATTTTTTTGGAGAGCGAAGTTGATTATGTGAGAGTACCTGAACTTTGGTAATTGTCTGAAAATAAAAAATTAAACTTTTCACTCAAGGGAAGACTTGAACCAAGGACCTTTCATTCCGCAGCTGCTCACGCTAACCACGGGACCACGGCGCTTCTGAGCTCACCTTATCCTTGATGTTGCATGTCTTGCGCATGGACTACTCAGTTTGTATATTTTGCTTATTTTTTTCATAGTTCCACACAACTTCTTCCTGTTTTCTCGATTGATCTGTGTTCAGTTTTTCAAGGCCTATCCACTGTGCCAACTTATAACTAAATCTGAGGGGGGGGGGGGGTGCGATGGGGAGGTTCCCTTGTTAGATTAGCGAGCAGTCATGAATGCTCGCACAGCGCATTTAGTCGTAAATAACGTAACTCCTTGTGGATTAAACAATAATAGTTTCTTTTTTTGTATGTGTTTAACAGTACTTTTGGATTTCTTCACCTGTTAGTGTATTATAAATTTTACTATAATAGCTTGGGGTTGTGCGTCTGATCTCTACAGTCAGTCACCCAGCTTCAGTTATAGAGATACATCTCTTTACACCAATATGACACGGTACTTTCCTTTTAATTTTAATGTTGCAATGTAGTTTTATACAGTTTACCAAGTTATCATTAAGAAGTGTAAGCGATTCTCAAAGACTAAAAATGGCGACAAATAAGAAAAGCAAACGTGTTGCGTGTACTAACGAACAGAAGCTAAGAGCTGCAAAGATCTGACAAAGATGAGTCAGCTACAAAATTAGCCTCTGAAATGGGCGTTGGACTGATAACCATTAAAAGCCGGAAAAAGATTCACATTATGAAGAAAAGGTGGAAGACGAAGAGATCAGCCATTCTGCAGTGAAGGACGCTTTCGAGACTGTCCTTAAGTATTTGGAACAGCCAACCGCTACAGTTATGGGCATGCTGTGGGCAAAGAAGTGATGTCATTCAGCCGCAACGTCAACATATCAGTAGGTATCGAGGAATCGTCGCTCTGGTAATGGATGTAAATGTGAGAGGAGGGGAAGGGGTAAAATTGTAGGGGGAAACAAAAGCCTGACTACAGAAATGGAGTTCTAATGGATTCAGGTTACAGTGGTTATGAAGAGTAAAGAGCCTTGCACAGGATAGCCTAGCGTGGACAGATGCACAAAACCAATCTACAGACTGAAGACCACTACAAATAATGGGCCTAAGGGTTGTATCAGTGGTTTTTACAGCTGTAGTTTCAAATTCCTTGACAGAATGGGCTATTTAAAAAAGTAAAAGAGTGAGACACGATCGGTTTGCTGCTTGGATCCTCGCTTTGATCTCTGCTTCACACGATGCGTCTTCTGTAAATATCAGACCACGATATTTAAAATTATGAACTATTTTGTAGGATCGCCTTCCGACTATCAATGGGGGAGCGGGTTGTCTATGATCGCACTAGAACGAAATATGAGAAAGCTGAGACTGAGCAAATAAAGTATTCTGTCTTCCGAAACTCCTTCACAAAACAAGATCGCAATGCAGTTCCTAATCCCGAACAACGAACGGAAGCGAAAATAACATACAGAATCAAGTGACTGCTGAATTGAAAAATCACCTCAAGTCGCTCCTCAGAGGAAATCCAATGGACCAGTAGGGTACCCGTTGGATTCTATAGGGTTTATCACAATAGCGAAAAGTGACACGGATGAACGTATACGATAATAGAAGCAGAACGTTGCAGTAATCATGGGTCCGCAAACGAGCAGTTTGCCAAGTAACTGCGAATGTGTAGGTATGATCCATCACTGGCTTTGGTTTGAAATATTTTCCTAGTTGGTAGAAACGTTCACTGTCGTGTAAAACTTAAGGAGGATAGTAACTTTCGCATGATGCGTCACTGCCAAGTAACATAGCACGATGAAACTTGAACCATACAAAGAAACAACCGCCACAATGTAATACAGGAGGTAACTGAAAGAGGTAAGGTATGAAACGAACAGAACTGACATATTTATTCAAAGTCAATAGTTTCTGAAGCCACGGTTTATGTGCCCCCCCCCCCCCCCATCTCCCCCGGACGTTACAAAAGGTGGGACATGGTTCTTAATAGGGGATGTGATCACCACGGACGGCAACGCATGCGAAAGCCGTCGGCACACGGACCGTGGTGTCGAACGTTAACGTTGAGCGTGCCAAGTTCAACGTGCTGCTGAACGCTCAGGAACGATGCGACTTGTGCATACGGTACGTGGGCCCCAACGTGGTATACGCGATCGCAACGCACTCCAGCGACACTTGAGGGATGTTTCTAGTTCGTAAATCACACTGTTTACTCAACGGGCGCGCGTAAAATTCCCACGTTAGCTCTATTAAAATGCACATTTCTTCCACCGTCCACGAAAAGGAAAGTATCATGTCCAATATATAAGGACACAGGCGTATAAAAGTTCCATTACAAACAGTGCGTTACAAATTTGGAATACTTCTCCGCATAAGATAAATATTGTTTCATCATTCCCACATTTTAGTAAAACCCCAAGGTCAGTCTTACTTGATCACTGTTCCTACCCAGTAGCAGAATCTTTGCAACATGTGAATCACGAAGCGTAAATGAAGAAGGAGCAAAATATCTTTATACAAGTAGCTGCAAGATGTGCTTTAGATTAAGCCAATCGAACAAAGTCACCCATCAAAAAAGGTGAACTTGTACTTACATAACATCAAATATTATAGTCTATGCTTATATTAAACTAATAATAAATTATCAGAACCTAATAAAAACGCGAATGTTAGGGAAAAAATGCTTGTGTCAGGACGCGAACCACCGCCCCAACAAAAAAACTCATTGTCGTACAGTGACGCTACGCTGACCTAACATCACACCTTTCGAACCTAAACATAGTATCTTACCGCTCGCTAAAAACCTAAATCGTAGATATGTTACTAACTGAAATTTAATTATATCACATTGTACCAAGAACAATGCGTTTTGGGTGGATCTTCAGTGTGTCGCTGCCGTCAAATAGCCTACTCTCATTATACGCAAGTTACAATAATTCTTTTGCCACTAATATGATGTATCTCATTATTTTATTGGAACGAATCACACAGTTCACAACGGGTTTTGCAGTGACTCTCAATTTGCTGGTGCGCGGAACGGCATATATACATATAAGCTTGAAATGAATGCCAATATGGCGCCTCACAACTCACAAGGGAACCTCCCCATCGCACCCCCTTCAGATTTAGTTATAAGTTGGCACAGTGGATAGGCCTTGATAAACTGAACACAGATCAGTTGAGAAAACAGGAAGAAGTTGTGTGGAACTGTGAAAAAATAAGCAAAATATATAAACTGAGTAGTCCATGGGCCACATAGGCAACATCATGGACAATGTGAACTCAGGAGCGCCGTGGTCTCGTGGTAGCGTGAGCAGCTGCAGAACGAGAGGTCCTTGGTTCAAGTCTTCCATCTAGTGAGAATTTTACTTTCTTTATTTTTGCACAGTTATTATCTGTCCGTTCGTTCATTGACGTCTCTGTTCACTGTAATAAGTTTAGTGTCTGTGTTTCGCGACCGCATCGCAAAACCGTGCGATTAGTAGACGAAAGGACGTGCCTCTCCAATGGGAACCGAAAACATTTGATCGCAAGGTCATAGGTCAACCGATTCCTCCACAGGAAAACACATCTGATATATTCTATACGACACTGGTAACGGCATGTGCGTCACATGACAGGAATATGTTGTCGACCCACCTAACTTGTACACTTGGCGAATGAGTAAAAAGATTCTTCTAACTTGCCCGATTTAGGTTTTCTTGTGGATGTGATTATCACTCCCAAAAAAGTGATGAAAACGTAAGAGTTTGTCACATAAACTGAAAATAAAAAAATTAAAATTTTCACTCGATGGAAGATTTGAACCAAGGACCTCTCGTTCCGCAGCTGCTCACGTTACCACGAGACCACGGCGCTCCTGTGTTCCTAGTGTCCTTGATGTTGTCTATCTTCCCATGAACTACTCAGTTTGTATATTTTGCTTATTTTTTCACAGTTCCACAAAATTTCTTCCTGTTTTCTCAATTGATTTGTGTTCAGTTTTTCAAGGCCTATCCACTGTGCCAACTTATAACTAAATCTGAGGGGGGTGCGATGGGGAGGTTCCCTTGTCAGTGCTGAAGGGAGACGGCGTGCTTGTGACGTAGGTAGCGTTGTGCCATCTCATTGGTCAACGCTCAGAATATCTGACATGCCAGATATCGCTCTGCACGTTCGGAAAGACTCCCGCGAGTGCTATTCCATGCTGTGACGTCAGAAACTCGGCACGCTCAACGCTCTACGTTCGGATGCACGGTCCGTGTGCCGACGGCTTAAGCAACGTGCCATACTGGCCACAAGACTGGTAAGGAATTCTTGTGGTAGGGCATTCCATTCTTCCATCAACGTGATTGGCAACACCTGGGTGGACGTTGGTGCACGTGGACGTGCCGCAATACGTCTCTCCAACTCGTCCCACATGGGCAGATAGAATTTAAGACGGGGGTAATGGGCAAGCGGATCCATTCGCCGAATATCATCTCGTTCCAAGAGCTTCTACACCTCTGCAGTTCGATGTGGTCGCGCACTGCCATCCATAAAAATGAAGGCAGGGCCGGACGCGCCACTGAGCGACAAAAATAGGGAAGACGTACAGTGATACAATAACGTGGACTGGTGAGGGTACCGTATTCAAAGTTTTGGAGGTCTGTACTTCCTTGCAATATCAAGCCTCCTCACACCAAACACATGAACCACTAAAACGATCATGTTCGACAATGTTCCCGCGTGCATTATCTACCCTCTTACGGCAAGGTGGGAACACGTACGTTACAAGTGTTACGGAGTTTCGCAGGGAATGTCCGGCATGGCGGGAATGATGATCTTCAGTGAAATTACAAAACCGTCAAAGCTGCGCACAAGTTTGTTCTTATTTAAACGGCGACCAGTGGACTTTTAGACGATTTTTTTTGCTGGGTGCAGCACTGGACTGCCGTACGAAAATAGTATTTTGCGCTTAGCCACACATATATGTGGCCAGCGTACACAAGTTATCGTGTTAATAGTAGGACTTATTTGGATGGCTTGATAATGGACGCAAGTCCCAAACTGGTTGCCATTTAAATAAAAACAAACTTCTGTGCAGCCTTGACGGTTTTATAATTTCACTGAATCGTAGAAGTTGCTGCCTACTGCCATCCTGCATGCTGGAAGTAAATGAGACGCTATAAGTTTCTGCCTGTTGGACAGCCATATCAATTCACGATTAGTATACACACACTCGAAGTGATAACAGTACGAAAATCACACACGTGTTATCTCCAACAGGCATCAATGCTATCTCCTTCTGTAACAGGCCGCTTGTAAGTACTTTCGCTTTTCGTCAGTTACTAAAAGGTAATTTTTCACTAAGCTATCTTTCGCGCATCTGAACTGCGCACTCCTTCATTCTTCTTTTTGTTTGTTCAAATCTATAAACGTCTTGTTTTTTTGTTAATCTTTGCTGATCCATTATTTCTCTTGATATAACAATTTACCAACAGCCTTATGTTTCGTCAACTCCACGACCTGGGTCAGGATAAATTCCGATTAACATACAGAAACAGAAACCTGGACAATGCGGCAGTCAGCATTTCTTTTATGCGCAAGCGCACAAACGACATTTCCTGACAGTGCGGGCTATCACTGTCTAACAGACAGCATCAGTTCTGCAACCAGTATAACAGATTTTCACTGAGTGCGTTTTAATGCTTATACTTTCCTCTGACTAATCACTAGCATTAAATCAAGTTCCTAATGGCATTTAACTGGAGTTTCAATATTTGTTTGCTTAGACTGCAATGTACAGTGAGCAAAGTTCATAATCAAGTAGACTTTTTAGAATATCGCTAATCCAGTAGAGTTTTTAGAATACCGCGACATTCAAGATGTAATGTTTCGGAATTAGAATGGCCACCTAAATTCTTTAAAGAGACCTCGTAGTATCAACTGGACGAGGCATGGCACCTGAGCCTTGATGGTGTTTACAAAAATCTTGTTGTATGCCCGTAATGGTTTATGGTACCAATGAAAAAGGTCGCTTGTCTTCCCATAACCTACAGGCACCGTCTCTGCTGCCGCATTCCTAAATTCTAAAACGACTATGTCATCTGTTTATCCGAAGTAACTTCGGTAACTGGTGCATACGAATATGTCTTCTCTAGCTTACGCAGGATAATGGTAAAATGAAGAGTTAGTTCTGAGTGAGTTCATTGTTGGAGCTAGTTCGAAAAATGTTCTGTTTTAAATGACTAACAGAACAAGGGAGAGCATAACTCCGTATTTCAGGATTATTTATTCAGTTCATTTTTATTCATCTAATTCTGTATTTATTAAAACCGTGATCTTGTTGTCTAAGACTATGACGCTTTGTTCTACACAGGATTACGCCAACAAAATTTGTCTTTCGCGCGCAATTCTCTTATCGGCTGAGCTATCCAGGCATTTACCGTATAACTGTGTCAGGCAAATGCGTAGTACATCGGATATGAATTCCGCCTCATATGACCATGCAATGACCTCCGCTGCAGGACTACTCAGTCCGCTACTGACCGTCAGTTTGAATTCAGAGTTACTGAAATGATGCTTGTTACTAGCCTAACTGTTCTCATTTTCTTTTGACGACCTTCTGTTAACTTATAACAACGTGTCCTTTCACTGCCCACTAGAATAGCCTTCCAACAAACCAGCGCTGCATTTTTAACTTATTATTTCTGACATGTCGCATCGACATTGCGGGTGCACATTAAACTTCCGTGCCGAAAATATACGGCTTATACCCAGTACTGTAATGGCGGACAACTAACAACAGTTTCACGTCTGCAATCGCAGCCCGCAGCATAAGAACTCATTTCTTGTAGCCTTTTCATTCCGGCAGGAGCACGTCACAGGTGAGTTAAAATTCGTATTAGGTACGGTTCAAATGGCTCTGAGCACTATGCGACTTAACTTCTGAGGTCAGCAGTCGCCTAGAACTTAGAAATAATTAAACCTAACTAACGTAAGGACATCACACACATCCATGCCCGAGGCAGGATTCGAACCTGCGACCGTAGCGGTCGCTCAGCTCCAGACTGTAGCGCCTAGAACCGCACGGCCACTCCGACCGGCCGTATTAGGTAAGGAACGAACAAGTGTGATTGGCTAGGCAGAATGTGGATTGTAAACTGGCAAAGAGATACCCACTGTCTTAGGAAAGTCTGCTGTTTACAGACCAGTTTGCAAGCCATGAATCATATCTGCCTGTCGTCTACTCAATCGTACACTCAGTCTTCCTTTGTATACAAAAGTTTTAAGCTAAAAAAGTTCGTGGCCTGTCCTCACCCGATTAACAGATAAGCCGCACTCCAAATATAATCCGTCAGAAGAAATGATACTGAACGAAACGAAGTTGTCGTACAACAATGGCTTCGTGTTCTAGAGACAAACGTCCGAATTCCAATTCGGATCTACATTTACTTTGACTGGCTTACTGAAATCGGGCAAACAACGGAATACAATAAAACAACAATATGGTTTATGCTATAATTTTTTGCGATTCCGTTATTAAAGAGGCCTGGACAGCGACCGTCAGTTTGGTAACGCTCGGAATGTCATATTTCTACGATTTTCTCTCAGCGTAGACGACCGAGTTAACCGAGAGCCAAGGCAGGCAGCAACACGGGCAGCAGCGATCCGCATTTCCGCGTTCCAGGGGGGCCCATGGTGGCGGTGTGGCCGGTCTAGCACTAACGATCAGGATGCATGCGCGGAACATGCACTGTACGCCAATGAACTGTGCGACGTGGGTGGCCGATGCCAGCCTTAGGACCGCTGGCCTAAAGACGAAATATCGTGAGTAACAGTAAACTACAACCAGCTGCACTCCCAAAATATCGAGTTTTCTGAGACTCCATCGATGAAAAGCGAGGATTCTTTCCGCAACAATATAACGAGTGATAACATCGGAGTACAGAGAATTAGTCACTCCAGAAAAATCATTACAGTCATCATTTAATACCGTGTAATCCCCTCCCTCTTCCCCCGACTGGGTTCGATTAGGAAGTGAGTTCACAAGGTTGTGCAGTTACGTCGCTGATGACTTGATAGCGCAATTCTAGTAAACTGCGGGGTGCTAATGTCTGCTGTCTCAACATGTGCCATAGATTTTCTATGGGATTCAAGTCAGGTGAATTTTCAGGCCAGATGAGATGCGAAAGGGTGAGGAAGTGTTCAGAAAACCCGTCATGTATTCTTCCAAACTTTGCTGCTGTCGTATCTATGTGCCTGCGTGAACAATGGCCTCTTGCGGAGTGACCGATTCCAAAAGTTCACTGTATGCAGTTCCCGTCGCAATATTTTCTCGTTAACAGGTGGGGATGGGCCTTCAGCCAACGCCTGCAGAATTCCTGTCGGCTTTGTAAGCGATTTTGATACACGAGCCTTGAAATCTGTCTCCGGTCCTCCTCAGTCATGATCTTTTCCCGACCACAATCCTGACGTCGTGTTTCGTGGTCACGTGTGTTACACTGCTGCTTATAGACGCGCTGAACAGTGCGCCACAAACACCAACAAATCCAGCAATTTCACACACCCTATGGGCATGGGCACGACCACACACGGCTGCCCCTTTCTGCCATTCTGTCACGTCCTCTCAAGGAAAGGAAAGGTACTTTATTTCGGTTTCTGTAGTAATGTGTCACATCACCAACAACTTTGGTGGTTCATCTTACTATATGTCTGCACTGCCATTGGTTGTTAGGGCAAAGAATCGTCGTAAAGTACATGAATCAGAGACTGTGTCCGTATGGGTTAAAGGTGCACTGAAATGTGCTAAGATTAAAGTTGTTGGTGATGTGACACATTACTATAGAAACTGAAATAAAGTATCTGTCCTTCCCTTGAGAAAATAATAAAAAACAATATTAAACGACAGCAAAAAAGAAACCTATTGGGTCACGGTAAATGACCCATCCCAAGTCATCCACAGACTGATTCACCAACAGACACTGACATCTCAATGGCAATGGGGGAAGCTGTGCTCCCATCTTTGAGATTATATATATATATATATATATATATATATATATATATATATATATATATATATATACAGGGTAGTCCATTGATAGTGACCGGGCCAAATTTCTCACAAAATAAGCTTCAAACGAAAAAACTACAAAGAACATTCATATTTCTTTACGTACTACACGAATATGTACTAAAAAATGGGGGTTCCTATTTTTAAAAAGCTCAGTTGATATCCGTTTGACCTATGGCAGCGCCATCTAGCGGGCCAACCACAGCGCCATCTGGTTTGCCCCTTCAAGCTAGACAAGTTTCGTTCTTTGTAGTTTTTTCGTTTGACGCTTCTTTCGTGAGATATTTGGCCTGGTCACGATCAATGGACCACTCTGTATATCTTTGATATGCTAGTGTACTATATGCGGCGTTCTAGGTACTTTGCGTTGCCCACTGGGCGTTCTAGCGCGATGCTACTAAATAGTTTTACATAGCGTCGCGCGCGCTATTGCTCCCAGATCGGAAGCTGATAAGGACGGCGTTGCGGTCTGATATCTGGCAGCTATATAAGTGACGTTTCTGGTACGACGGCGTCAGTCGTCGAGCAGCCGCACGTGCAGCGGCATAGGCTAGTTATGCCGCGTATTTCAGGTGGACAAGGCGTTCGCGCCTTACAGTGTATTAATGCCAGACTGGTCGATATTGCCTTGTACTCATGCATACGCAGCGCGCGCGATTGAGTACGTGATTCGATCGCTGCGACATCTGTAAAGGCTTATTTGACTCATTTGTGCGTGTGCACTGAGGTAACTTTTTTTTTTGTCCGGTGAGTTTATTCTTACTTCACCTTCTACCAGATGAGTTCACACTTCGCATTCAATAATGTCGCTGTCACCGATACGACAAATTTAAAGTGTTAATGGAAGACCTATTCATCTACGCACGGTGATCCGAGGGAACAATTTGTTAAAAAGGTCAAAACAACTATTTCTATCGTTGATTATTTGCCATTACTTGTCTGGATTCTATGCCAGTTCAGTCTGGAACGCCGCAGTATGAAAACACAATGCGTGCGCTCTTTAATAAATGCGAAGGGGACGCAATATAACCGCAATGGCCAACATCCGCCGCAGTCTGCGCGGAATTTGAGAACGGATCGATGACTCTCTCTCGTGGCCTCGAGCAGTTCGCTGAACGACGGGAATTGTGAAATGTGGATTAAACCCAGTACAGCAGGGAAGTTTAATCTCGCTCGGAGGCTGAAAATATCACTACGTTACACCGCAGAAAAAAAAATGGAGGACAAAAAAACCGGAAGCAGAAGAAAGTTGCGTCAATGCTGATGTAGATACGCAAGTTCGATGATTTGACGATAGGGAAGGAAATCTGCCGTGCCCTTTATAAAGGAACCATCCCGGCATTCGCCTTAAGGGATGTAGGGAATCGTCGGTAAGTGTAAACCTGGAGAGTGGGAACTGCCCGCTCCTTCCGAATGCGAGTGTACAGCGCCTTAACCAATGCGCCATCTCATTCAATAGAAATGTAGAAAAGCATGTGGTGGAGAATACATAGACGTACGACGAAACTTGGCAAATTTCAATGGGTAAATCCTTATATACCACGTTGGAAATGCTACTAAAATACCATTACGGACTTCTTGTAAATGTTACGTAGGAAATCAATCTTCGAAAAAGACGTGTTTCAACAGCTACCTTTTGCTATCCGCAACCAGCCAGGCGCTTTTCCTCTGATACTGGACATCGTTATTAATCCTATTCTGTTCGAAAATGCAATGTCATGATGGACATGCCACACTGAAAAAATAAAAAATGAGACTACGCGAGTTTTGCGCCACCTAGTTGCAGACAAACCTTTCGCTGTAATGGATATTTCAGTAAATTTCGATAACATACCACATCGAAAACTCTTATACCGCTGGAGCTATATACCGTGTTTCAGCTAAGCTGTTCATCTCAAATATTACCTGAACTCTTTAAGACATCGTAATTCTGTTTTCACCCAAATGAATTGTGTGAAAGTCCTCACTGAATGACGTTTAGGCTTTTTTCAATGCTACATTTATTACACACATATCAGTATAAACTTCACTTTTTCAAGTGGAACTACAGTAATTTTTGCTGCTGCTGTCGTACTTCAAAACGAGACATTCAACGGCGTTTTACACTCAAAAATCCGATTAGTAGTTCGGAGAAATTACAATATTAATAACTTAGTATTTGTCAGATTTGAACATTACCGATTGCTTATGCTAGTTCGCGTTGTTAGATGGAACTATTGCGCCAGGATGATGGAGCGCTACCTACAGCTTGACGCAGCTGAGACAATCTACCTTCAAAAGTAAAATAGTGAAGAGAGGTATAATTTAAAACTGATACTACTCACTCATGACTACATGTGGTCGGACACACACACACACACACACACACACACACACACACACACACACACACACAAACCGGAAGACAAGGGACGCGGCATCTAAGGATGATTCATCAGTTAACAGATCCGTAAAACGGAGAATTGCAATATAAAAATTGTTAAATATTAACTTCGCGCCACGAGTTTAAGGTCAAGATACAAAATTTTATTGCAAAATTACATCAGCAACAGTTAACACAAATGGCTCTGAGCACTATGGGACTCAACTGCTGAGGTTATTAGTCCCCTAGAACTTAGAACTAGTTAAACCTAACTAGCCTAAGGACATCACAAACATCCATGCCCGAGGCAGGATTCGAACCTGCGACCGTAGCGGTCTTGCGGTGCCAGACTGCAGCGCCTTTAACCGCACGGCCACTTCGGCCGGCAACAGTTAACACAAAGGAAAACAAAAAGGAAATGTGTATTTATGCAGACTGAGGCGACGAATGAAAATTTGAGGCGAGGCCGGGATTCGAACGTGGGTCTCCTGCTCACCAGGCAAATGCGCTAGCCACCAAGCTACCATGGCAAACTGCACACACTACCCTAGCACGTCCCCTTCCTCTATCCAAATTCCCACTCACGCCTCAGCCCACTTGGTGTCATCAGCATTGACTGAAATGGGGGATCCTGTCTCAAATCAAGGTGTAGGCGCTTAAATCAAATAAAACTGCTGCTCGAGTTTAGAGGAATACCAAGTTAGCTGAGACGGGAATGGGAATTTGAACTACGAAGGGAGACATGCTAAGATAGTCCGTGCAGTTGTACAAAGCCACTGTGCCAGGGTGGCGCAGTGGTAAGCGCATCTTCCTGGTGAGGAGACTCGGGTTCGAATCCTGGCCTTCGTACAAATTTTCATTCGTCTCTTCAGTCTGGATAAATACACCATTGATATTTGAGACTTGAAATGGTCTCTGGAACCATATAGTTTCATTCGACACTTTCTTAAAATTCCATTTATGTCATCAAGTGTTCGAATTGCCTACCGTCTACTGTAACACATGGTTGCAGCCGATGGTGCAAGGATTTCTTGACAGATATCATTGCATATGTTGCAACAATACGTTTTAAATCGTCTTGTGCATAGACTTCATCTTTACCCCAGAGAAAAAAAGTACAGCAGTGTCAAATCAGGCGAACGTGTAGGTTAACTGATAATGTCTTCACGTCAACTTTGAGTAAACCATTATTGCTGTCCGTTGTCGTTGGCTGCAACATTCTTTTCATCAAAGTATTAAAGTTTTTCGATAATTTGCTGCAAGTCTGACAGCTAGTTGAGTTGATGTGGGTCGTGTATCTATGGAACTGTTACTGATGTGTTTGTAATCTCTGGTGTTTTGGATATCCGTTATCCCTATACAAAATAAAAATAAAATTGTGTGTGCCTGAAACTGGTTTGTTCATTTAGTATAACGTAGGGATAATCCTTGGCGTGTCTGTATATCTCAAATTCCTCAAAAATACTCATTACTTGACTTTCTGCGATTCTGTGTAGAGTTTGGAGTGCGTCTTCAATGTAGTCATCTCCGTGTTTTTCATTTTTGAGGTGTGTAAAGTTTTTTAAAAAAAAATATTATTCGAATTTTGTATAGGGATAATGGATGGCCAAAACACCAGAGATAACAAACACATAAACAACAGTTCCATTGATACATTACCTACAACAACACAAATATCTTTCAGTAAATAACTAGTTGTCAAACTTGAATTTCTACAACTGTCAAATAGTAAAAATAAAGTATTATAATATACGTGCAACAGTAAATTATCGAACAACTTTAAAACGTTGCTGAAAACAATATAATAATCAACAACAAACTCAAAGCTGACATACGTCCATCTACATCATCAGGACGCGAGTACAACTTCAAATGTAAAAAATCTTTATAAATTATATATAATGCAAATTATAAATAAATGCGATAGTTGGCAGATGTACTGATTCAGGCAATAAAGCCGAAACAAGCTTATGTACTAAAATAAAATATCAACCAGCATACTGTTTTCAAATTCTCTGCATAATGTGCTACTGTTATGAGCAAAGTAATGAGAAAAACGCAAAGCAAATGATTGTATGTTACCTTATATTACGCCGTTATTTGTTGTTCATATATGCCAGAGTATATAAATGTGTTGAAATATATAAATAAACCATCAAAAGTTTACTTATCTATAGATTCCGTTTCATATAAACTGCATACGTTGCTGTAGCAGCGAAATGAGGGCAACCAACGGAAAAATGCTCCTGCTAGAGCACAGGCGGGTGAATAAGCTCCTCTTCAAAAGACTCTGACAGAAAAGTGGGACCAGTTCCCTGAATCCTCATTCTGCCTTCCTCACCAAAAATATTGGGATGCGAACATATTCGCGCTTTTTGTGCTGAAAGACAGTAGCAGAGACACAGTGGCGGGGAGAGAGAGAGAGAGAGAGAGAGAGAGAGAGAGAGAGAGAGATAGTGTCAATGAGAGAGAAAGAGAGCGGAGGCAGTGATGGTAGGAGACAGTGAACAGTGAAAGAGAAGAGAGATGAATAAATATAGCAATTGCAGGCCAAAGAGCGAGGAGACATTGATGATCAGTGACAGTGGCAGTAGTAAGAGCAGTGAGAAGTAAAGAGAGAGGAGACAGAGGAAGTGAAAAAGAAAGATCAGTGGATACTATACATAGGCTCGGGAGGGAGAACTTTTAAAACTTATATGTAGGAGAGAGAGCATTTTGGACCGAAATTTTAAGCACATGATTATAGGGGAAAATGTAGGTTGGATCACCCCCGTCCATAGAATTTTTGTGCTGCTGAGGTATGGTAGTGGCAGTGGCAAAGAAATACAAAAAAGGCACTGTAAATGAAAGAACGGTAGTGGGATATTCTGTAAATCTATGGGAGGACAGTGAGACGGTGGGAGAGACATATAGTGGCAGTGAGAGGGAGATGCTCAGTCTGAAGGCTTCACTACAAAGAGAGATTGGATAAAAGGATTTAAAGCGTTCCGTATTAAAAGAGAGCAAACTCATTCGCATGCCGAAATTGTTGGTGAAGGGAATGAGGACTGAGGCATCTGGTTCCCCACTTTACTGTCAGAACCTTTTCAAGAGGAACATATTCACCTTTTAGTAATCCGACAGGAATATTTTTCTACTGGCTTATACTACGACCTATACGTTGCACGAGATATTGCCTGGGGAATTCGAGCGAATTAACAATTGTTCATGGAGCGATAGGTTGAATCAGAGCAGCACGCTGTAGTATACATACGTGTATCATGGAGCCAATAGTAACGGTATTAACTTCGGTTGCATGTTGGATGCAATGTTATCCTGTAATACAGAATATGTGAACATTCGAGGAATTTATAAAGACTGTGAGATGTCATTAGCCTGTATTTAGAAAGCGGATGCCCCCGAAGAATTAAGAATGGATTGAGGTAGCTACAAATTTAACTAATATATATATATATATTTCCATTGTATTTAATTTTAATAATTTCGCAGAAAAAAACCAATATCACACCTGCGTGATGTGCCCTTGCTAATATCATGCTCTACATTTCACACTCATTTTGCAATGAAGTCCTTTCAGCACTTATTACAATAAACAAAGTCCTTCATCCGGCTGCAAGTTCAAAAACGGCGCATTACTGTACATTTCTTTATTAAGAAACATGTTTAATTTCATGCTCTCCATTATTTCAGAAAACCAGTAACATAATCTGTTACACCATTCCGACGATCGTTACCATCTCTTTGGGATCTGGTGTCCTGCCGCTGGTCCATGTCTTCTCAACAAGATATTTCGAATGTCGTAACTCACAGTTCTTTGTCCTTTCCCTTACAACCTTCAGCAGACATCTTCTCTCAGCAACCCTTTCCATCCAGCTTATTCTCTCCATTCTCCTCCACATCTGAAAAGTTCCTAACCTTTTTTCATCCTCTCGTCTCAGCGTCCACGTTTCTGCCCCATATAGTGCAAACTCCAGATAAAACATTTGCCAAGCCTTTTCCTTAGACCTTTATGTAACTTGCCACATAATAGTCTCCTCTTACTGTTGAATGCCTCCTTCGCTATGGCAATTCGAGTTTTAATCTTCTGGTGACATCTCAAGTCTTCAGTTATTGTGCTTCCAATATATTTAAATGCACTTACTTGGCTAATGGTAGACTGTCCTACTTTAATACTGGACAGTCTGCGTCTTGTACTGGTGACCATACTCTGTTTTTGCTGTGTTTATTTGCATCCAATATTCCACACAAGCTTCATTGAGATCTTTCAGCATGTTATTGACTGTCCGCTCACTTTCTGCCACTAATACGTTGTCATCAGCAAATCTTATACATTCTATTCTCTATCCACCAATTCATATTCCCCTTTTCCCATGTAAGCCTTTCGCAATAATCTCTTCAAGGTATGCGTTAAACAACAGTAGGGAAAGGCAACAACCTTGTCTAACACCTCGTCCAATGCTGCTTCCTTCTGACATTTCATTTCCAATCCTTATCCTTACTTCCTGGTGTAAACATAGATCTGTATCAGTCGTCTCTCTTTCCAATCTGCTCCTTTCCTCTTCAAAATATCCATCTTCTTGTTCCACTGAACTCTGTCAAAAGCCTTATCTAAATCTATAAAAACAGCAAAGATTTCTCTACCTTTTTCCATATATCTTTCCCCTATAGTTCTTAACAGGCCAATAGCATCACTTGTTCCTTTTCCTCTTCTAAATCCGAACTGCTCCTCTGCAATCCCTCTATCCAGTTTTCCCTAAATCGCAGCGCACACCTAATGAAGACGTTACTATAAACTTGTCCTCGGCGTTCAATGATACGAAGTGAGTGTTTCACAAGTGTTGATCGAATTAAATGTGCACTAGCAACTCTCGTTTTCTCATTACAATCTACGAATTCCGAAACCTTTTTAATTACTTCATATTTATGAATTTCTTTCTTGAAGTAAGTATAGTACTGGATGAATGTTGTTCGTTCAACATTGTTTGAATCTTGAAACAGGAGATGCATAAACAATAACCGAATAATACTTCTCATTTTCTCTCGGATCCACGATAGCACCCCTGACATAAATTTATTCTGAGTATCACTTGACAGATAACGCACTTGTAAACACTTTTCGGATTATTTTCGGTCTCTGAACTTGCTAATGCATGTGGCAAGATCTGGATCTTAGTGACGCAAGAGCTCTGGTATCCAGAGAAATTTTCATTATTTGGATACATAATTTTCTGAGCTGAATCACTAAAAGAGCAAGCCTCTTTGACCAAGCTAAAATCTCACATTAAATATAGGGATAGAGTCTTTATAAGAAATCAGGCCACTGTCCCGACTTCGAATCTCACCACTGCTTGAATTTTTAATAAAAATTATCAGCAATGGCGGCCGAAGACGTCCGGCCTAAGAAGTCACCCTCATTCTGCCAACGGCGTTGTCAAAGAGGGCGGACGAGCGGACAGAGGTTCAGAGCACTCTTCTGTCACTGGGGTGGGAAAGTGCCCCCACAAGGCGGAAAAATCAGAACTGATCAACGGATGACGATGCAGAATACTACGGAAACCGCTACATTAAAGACACATAATGGGATATCCGCAGTACATGTGGCCCGTATTTGAAAAAAGTGTCATGATGATCTCTCCAGTGGCAAAAGATTCCTGACTAGTCCCCGATTCGGATCTCCGGGAGAGGACTGCCAATGGGGAGGTGACCATGAGAAAAAGATTGAATAACGAACGAAAGGATAACGTTCTACGAGTAGCGTGGAATGTCGGAAATTTGAGCGTGTTAGAAAGCTAGAAAATCTGAAAAGGTAAATATTAAGGCTCAATCTAGATATGGTGGAGGCAAGTGAAATGAAATGGAAAACAGAAAAGGATTTCTGATAAGGTGAGTACAGGATTAATATCCACAGCAGGAGAAAGTAGTATACCGGGAGTATGATTCGTTATGAATAAGAAGGTGGGGCAGAGATTGAGTTACGGTGAACGGTTCAGTGATAGGGTTGTTCTTATCAGAACTGACATAAAACCAATGCTGAAAGTAATAGTTCAGGTATACATGCCGACGTCGCAAGCAGAAGATGAAGAGGCAGAGGACGTATATGAGAATATTGGGACGGGTAATACAGTAAGTAAACGGACAGGAAAATCTAGTAGTCATGGAGGACTGGAAGGCGGTTGTAGGGGAGGGAGTAGAAGAAAAGGATAAGAGAGAATATGGGCTTCTTCGTAGGAATCAGAGAGATGAAAGGCTAAGAGTTCATCATTAAATATCAGTTATATACTCTGTTCAAGAATCACAAGAGGAGAATGTATACTTGGAGAACGCCGGCAGATACGGGAAGTTTCCAGTTAGATTACATCATGGTCAGGCAGAGATTCCGAAATCAGATGTTGGATTGTAAGGCATACCCAGGAGCAGATATACACTCCTGGAAATTGAAATAAGAACACCGTGAATTCATTGTCCCAGGAAGGGGAAACTTTATTGACACATTCCTGGGGTCAGATACATCACATGATCACACTGACAGAACCACAGGCACATAGACACAGGCAACAGAGCATGCACAATGTCGGCACTAGTACAGTGTATATCCACCTTCCGCAGCAATGCAGGCTGCTATTCTCCCATGGAGACGATCGTAGAGATGCTGGATGTAGTCCTGTGGAACGGCTTGCCATGCCATTTCCACCTGGCGTCTCAGTTGGACCAGCGTTCGTGCTGGACGTGCAGACCGCGTGAGACGACGCTTCATCCAGTCCCAAACATGCTCAATGGGGGATAGATCCGGAGATCTTGCTGGCCAGGGTAGTTGACTTACACCTTCTAGAGCACGTTGGGTGGCACGGGATACATGCGGACGTGCATTGTCCTGTTGGAACAGCAAGTTCCCTTGCCGGTCTAGGAATGGTAGAACGATGGGTTCGATGACGGTTTGGATGTACCGTGCACTATTCAGTGTCCCCTCGACGATCACCAGTGGTGTACGGCCAGTGTAGGAGATCGCTCCCCACACCATGATGCCGGGTGTTGGCCCTGTGTGCCTCGGTCGTATGCAGTCCTGATTGTGGCGCTCACCTGCACGGCGCCAAACACGCATACGACCATCATTGGCACCAAGGCAGAAGCGACTCTCATCGCTGAAGACGACACGTCTCCATTCGTCCCTCCATTCACACCTGTCGCGACACCACTGGAGGCGGGCTGCACGATGTTGGGGCGTGAGCGGAAGACGGCCTAACGGTGTGCGGGACCGTAGCCCAGCTTCATGGAGACGGTTGCGAATGGTCCTCGCCGATACCCCAGGAGCAACAGTGTCCCTAATTTGCTGGGAAGTGGCGGTGCGGTCCCCTACGGCACTGCGTAGGATCCTATGGTCTTGGCGTGCATCCGTGCGTCGCTGCGGTCCGGTCCCAGGTCGACGGGCACGTGCACCTTCCGCCGACCACTGGCGACAACATCGATGTACTGTGGAGACCTCACGCCCCACGTGTTGAGCAATTCGGCGGTACGTCCACCCGGCCTCCCGCATGCCCACTATACGCCCTCGCTCAAAGTCCGTCAACTGCACATACGGTTCACGTCCACGCTGTTGCGGCATGCTACCAGTGTTAAAGACTGCGATGGAGCTCCGTATGCCACGGCAAACTGGCTGACACTGACGGCGGCGGTGCACAAATGCTGCGCAGCTAGCGCCATTCGACGGCCAACACCGCGGTTCCTGGTGTGTCCGCTGTGCCGTGCGTGTGATCATTGCTTGTACAGCCCTCTCGCAGTGTCCGGAGCAAGTATGGTGGGTCTGACACACCGGTGTCAATGTGTTCTTTTTTCCATTTCCAGGAGTGTAGAATCAGATCACAATTTAGTAATGATGAAGTTTAAAAAATGAGATATGGAAATACGCTTGAAGTTCTCTGAGGCTATATAGATACTGCGATACTAAGTAGGCACTTCAGCTTAAGAGGAATGGACATCTGTAAGAAGGGCATTCAGTGAAGTTGGAAACAGAAACGTAGGAACAAGGAAGGCAACTGCGAAGAAACCATGGATAACAGAAGAAATACTTGAACTGATCAACGAAAGAAAAAAAATGGTTCAAATGGCTCTGAGCACTATGGGACTCAACTGCTGTGGTCATAAGTCCCCTAGAACTTAGAACTACTTAAACCTAACTAGCCTAAGGACATCACACAATACCCAGTCATCACGAGGCAGAGAAAAATCCCTGACCCCGCCGGGAATCGCACCCGGGAACCCGGGCGTGGGAAGCGAGAACGCTACCGCACGACCATGAGCTGCGGACTATTGACGTTGGTGTTTAGAATGTATGACACTGGTGATATACCATCAGACTTTCGGGAAAAACATCATCCACATAATTCCGAAGGTTTCAAGAGCCGAAAAGTGCGAGGATTATCGCAAAATCAGCTTAACAACTCATGCATCCAAGTTGCTAACAAGAATAATATTCAGAAGCATGGAAAGAAAATTCAGGATCTGTTAGATGACGATCAATTTGGCTCTCGGAAAGATAAAGGCACCAGAGAAGCAGTTCTGACGTTGCAGTTGATAATGGAAGCAGAAGTGAAGGAAAATCCAGACACTTTAATGGTTGGGTGTTGTGTGATGTCCTTAGGTTAGTTAGGTTTAAGTAGTTCTAAGTTCTAGGGGACTGATGACCATAGATGTTAAGTCCCATAGTACTCAGAGCCATTTGGACCATTTTTGAACTTTAATGGTGTTTGTCGACCTGTGGAAAGCGTTCGACAGCGTCAAATGGTGCAAGGTGTCGCAAATTCTGAGAAAAATAGGAGTAAACTGTAGGGAAAGACAGGTGATATACAATATGTACAGGAACCAAGAAGGAATAACAAGACTGGGAGACCAAGAACGAGATGCTCGGATTAAAAGTGTTGTAAGACAGCGATGTCATCTTTCGCCACAACTGTTCAGTCTATACATCGAAGAAAAAATAACGGAAATAAAATAAAGGTTCAACAGTGGCATTAAAATTCAGGGCGAAAGGATATCAATGATAAGATTCGCTGATGACATTGGTATCCACAGAGAAAATGTAGAGGAATTAAAGGAGCTGTTGAATGGAATGAGCACCCTAATGAGTGCAGAATGTGGATTCAGAATAAATCGAAGAAAGATGAAAGCGATGACAAATAGAAGAAACAAGAACAGCGAGAAACTCAACATGAGAATTGGGAATCACGCATACAATGAAGTTAAAGGAATTCTGCTAAGTAAGCAGCAAAATAACTCATGATGGACGGAGCGAGGCGGATATAAAACAGCAGATTAGCACTGGCAAAAGGGACACTCCTCACCGAGAGAAGTCTACAGTATCAAATATAGATCTCCATTTGAGGGCCGGCCGCGGTGGTCTAGCGGTTCTGGCGCTGCAGTCCGGAACCGCGGGACTGCTACGGTCGCATGTTCGAATCCTGCCTCGGGCATGGGTGTGTGTGATGTCCTTAGGTTAGTTAGGTTTAAGTAGTTCTAAGTTCTGGGGGACTTATGACCTAAGATGTTGAGTCCCATAGTGCTCAGAGCCATTTTTTTTCCATTTGAGGAAGAAATTTCTTATAGTGTGAGTTTGGAGAACAGCATCGTACGGTAGTGAAACATGAACCGTGGAGAAACTGGAGCAGAAGAGAGTCGAAGCATTCGAGATGTGGTGCTACAGTAGAATGTTGAAAAGTAGGTGGACTCGTAAGAGATTCCCTGCAGAATTGTCGAGGAAAGGAATATATGGAAAATATAGACAAGAGGGCTATGGAAAAAAATAAGAAGAAAGAAGATCATTCACTTATTCTTTCTTAGCATTGTTAAGAGGTTCATAATGTTGTGCCTTCAAGATTTTACACTAGCTTTACACATAAAGTATATTTAAGTTACCCAAAGGCTAGATATATCTTAATGGACATACCGTCATAGCTTGGATTCTTGATCATGACAGAAATGGATGAAGAGTTTGCTACAAAAAATAAAGTCTACTTTCAATTCTCTACTTCACATATTATCCACTGTCTATAATGGTTCAAATGGCTCTGAGCGCTATGGGACTCAACTTCTGAGGTCATCAGTCCCCTAGAACTAGAACTACTTAAACCTAACTAACCTAAGGACAACACACACATCCATGCCCGAGGCAGGATTCGAACCTGCGACCGTAGCGGTCGCGCGGTTCTAGACTGTAGCGCGTAGAACCGCTCGGCCATTTTGGCCGGCCCAGTGTCTGTAATCACACGAAATGAATTACCCTCCGTCTGTCTCTCTCTAACAACCCGCCCCACCGCTTCTCTCAGCTCGCGAAGTTAGAAGTATCTCCTACCTGGTAAACTACCTCTTCAGATCCTGCTGAAAACTTTTCGCATTTCTTGGTAAGGCCTGCATCAATAGTAAAATAAAACCCTTTAATATAATGAAATGAGATATCCGACATGTGACACGACTGGAAAGAAGTGTACAACTATCAGGATGCAAATTCGTGTTGCACCCGCACAATATTAAAAACTCTTGCATACTAAAAAGTGAATAATCAGGTAACGAAAATGCCATAGAAACAGAATTGCTTGCCCATCGTCTGACCTCTCAAACAACAGGAAAATGTTATAAACTTCCCCACGCACACTCATTACGATGGATAAAATTAACAACTCACTAGTTTTCGCATCGAAATTAACAGAATTGACCAACGATTTTTTTATCTATTTTGTTTGTAAATGTTGCGCTATTATGTCATTCTAGTTTCGTTTGACTGGAATACAGGTCTGCAGTGAAATTATTAGGTTTGGTTGGTTTTTCGCTAATGGAAATTCGTTAAAAGTTAATGACGGTTTAGGAAGAGCCAGCACCGTTATTTACAACAGTTGCGGAACGGCCGTCTACAATCAAACGACATCGTATATAGATCGAAAATGATTAATGTGAAGGCCTCCCAAAACGGTAACAACACATTAACACGTCAAAAGTGCACAATTAGAATTAGATGATCTACGACTATAGAAGAAAGGGTACCGTATATTTTACGTCTGCATATATTCTCTGCAAGCCATTGTACAGTGCATGGCGGAGAGTACTTCATATCAATATAATCGTTTTTCTGTAATATGTTCACTCATGCATTGAGGCAAGGAAAAATGAATGCCTATACCGGTATGTCCCTGTGTTGTTGTGGTCTTCAGTCCTGAGACTGGTTTGATGCAGCTCTCCATGCTACTCTATCCTGTGCATGCTTCTTCATCTCCCAGTACCTACTGCAACCTACATCCTTCTGAATCTGCTTGGTGTATTCCTCTCTTGGTCTCCCTCTACAATTTTTACCCTCCACGCTGCCCTCCAATACTAAATTGGTGATCCCTTGATGCCTCAGAACATGTCCTACCAACCGATCCCTTCTTCTAGTCAAGTTGTTCCACAAACTTCTCCCCAATCCTATTCAACACCTCATTAGTTATGTGATCTACCCATCTAATCTTCAGCATTCTTCTGTAGCACCACATTTCGAAAGGTTCTATTCTCTTCTTGTCTAAACTATTTATCGTCCATGTTTCACTTCCATACATGGCTACACTCCATACAAATACTTTCAGAAACGACTTCCTCACACTTAAATCAATACTCGATGTTAACAAATTTTTCTTCTTCAGAAACGCTTTCCTTCCCATTGCCAGCCTACGTTTTATATCCTCTCTACGTCGACCATCATCAGTTATTTTGCTCCCCAAATAGCAAAACTCCTTTACTACTTTAAGTGTCTCATTTCCTAATCTAATTCCCTCAGCATCACCTCACTTAATCCGATTACATTCCATTATCCTCGTTTTGCTTTTGTTGATGTTCATCTTATATCCTCCCTTCAAGACACCATCCATTCCATTCAACAGCTCTTCCAAGTCCTTTGCTGTCTCTGACAGAATTACAATGTCATCAGCGAAACTCAAAGTTTTTATTTTTCCACGGATTTTAATACCTACTCCGAATTTTTCTTTTGTTTCCTTCACTGCTTGCTCAATATACAGATTGAATAACATCGCGGAGAGGCTACAACCCTGTCTCACTCCCTTCCAAAACCACTGCTTCCTTTTCATGCCCCTCAACTCTTATAACTGCCATTTGGTTTCTATACAAATTGTAAATAGCTTTTCGCTCCCTATATTTTACCCCTGCCACCTTCAGAATTTGAAAGAGAGTATTTCAGTCAACACTGTCAAAAGCTTTCTCTGAGTCTACAAATGCTACAAATGTAGGTTTGCCTTTCCTTAATCTAGCTCCTACGATAAGCCGTAGGGTCAGTATTGCCTCACGTGTTCCAATATTTCTACGGAATCCAAACTGATCTTCCCCAAGGTCGGCTTCTACTAGTTTTTCCATTCGTCTGTAAAGAATTCGCGTTAGTATTTTGCAGCCGTGATTTATTAAACTGATAGTTCGGTAATTTTCACATCTGTCAACACCTGCTTTCTTTGGGATTGGGATTATTATATTCTTCTTGAAGTCTGAGGGTATTTCGCCTGTCTCATACATCTTGCTCACCAGATGGTAGAGTTTTGTCAGTACTGGCTCTCCCAAGGCCGTCAGTTGTTCTAATGGAATGTTGTCTACTCCCGGGTCCTGTTTCGACTCGGGTCTTTCAGTGCTCAGTCGAACTCTTCACGCAATATCGTATCTCCCATCTCATCTTCATCTACATTCTCTTCCATTTCCATAATATTGTCCTGAAGTACATCGCCCTTGTATAGACCCTCTATATACTCCTTCCACCTTTCTGCTTTCCCTTCTTTGCTTAGAACTGGGTTTCCATCTGAGCTCTTGATATTCATACAAGTGGCTCTCTTTTCTCCAAAGGTCTCTTTAATTTTCCTGTAGGCAGTATCTATCTTACCCCTAGTGAGATAAGCCTCTACATCCTTACATTTGTCCTCTAGCCATGCCTGCTTAGCCATTTTGCACTTCCCGTCGATCTCATTTTTGAGACGTTTGTATTCCTTTTTGCCTGCTTCATTTACTGCATTTTTATATTTTCTCCCTTCATCAACTAAATTCAATATTTCTTCTGTTACCCAAGGATTTCTACTAGCCCTCGTCTTTTTACCTACTTGATCCTCTGCTGCCTTCACTACTTCATCCCTCAGAGCTACCCAATCTTCTTCTGCAGTATTTCTTTCCCCCATTCCTGTCAATTGTTCCCTTATGCTATCCCTGAAACTCTGTACAACCTCTGGTTTAGTCAGTTTATCCAGGTCCCATCTCCTTAAATTCCCACCTTTTTGCAGTTTCTTCAGTTTTAATCTTCAGTTCATAACCAATAGATTGTGGTCAGAGTCCACATCTGCCCCTGGAAATGTCTTACAATTTAAAACCTGGTTCCTAAATCTCTGTCTTACCATTATATAATCTATCTGATACCTTATGCTATCCCTGAAACTCTGTACAACCTCTGGTTTAGTCAGTTTATCCAGGTCCCATCTCCTTAAATTCCCACCTTTTTGCAGTTTCTTCAGTTTTAATCTTCAGTTCATAACCAATAGATTGTGGTCAGAGTCCACATCTGCCCCTGGAAATGTCTTACAATTTAAAACCTGGTTCCTAAATCTCTGTCTTACCATTATATAATCTATCTGATACCTTTTAGTATCTGTATGCGGCCAATTTCTCTCTTATTTCATTCTTGTTACCTCTACGCCACGCATACCATGGTGGCAGAATACTAGTTGAATAGTCTTCTTTGCTAGTTGAATAGTCTTCTTCGAATACAGGCTACGCGCTTACCGTATAGTGCGTAAACTTTTAGATGGCAGACCTCTCCCTAGTCCTGAATCGGTAGAAGTCGATAAACGTCGGGAGGCTTCGGTAGGCATGCAGTTTCGACTGCTGCCAACATTACGTAGCTGACTGTGTTGTACAAGGTAGCCATTATCGTCTGCTTCGTTATTGTTTTGCGCTGTACTGTTCTGCGTGTTTTTATTGTGCAGTTGTGCTAAACATTATCAAAATGAGTGAAGTGGCAGTTGCTGGCCAGTCTTGGGAGTCGCCAACAACCCCCACCGGTAGGCCTACGGTTGGTTTCACCAAAGTTTCATTGCAATCGGATGAATGGTTTTTGAGTGTATATATATATACTGCTGGCCACCGTAAATGCAACACCAAGAAAGACAAAATTTATTTTGTAGATAACATGTTGACCAAGTATCAAATGATTACGTTTACAGAGGTCTGTGACATGTGGTTCCTGCCAGAATCAGTAGCCAGAGTAGCCGCCATTGTTGGAGATCACCGCTGCCACACGTCTCGGCATTGAGTCAAAGAGACGTTGGATGTGTTCCTGGGGTACAGCAGCCCAAGCAGCTGCCACACGTTGCCAAAGATCATCTGGTGTGGCAGCTGGGGATGTAATCTGGGTCACTCGTTGAGCAAGCATGGACCACATGTTTTCTATCGGCGAAAGATCCGGAGAGCGAGCCCGCCAGGGAAGCAATTCAATCTGGTTATTGACGAAGAACCTTTGGACAATGCGTGCCACGTGTGGTCGCGCATTATCCTGTTGAAATATGGCTGTGGCCGAGCCCTGAAGGTAAGGAAGGACAACTGGCTCCAGCACCTCGGATATGTAGCGCCGGCTATTTAAAGTACCGGCAATGCGTACTAGAGGCGTGCGAGAGTAATATCCAATACCGCCCCATACCATAATACCCGGTGCAAGACCAGTGTGGAGGTGCATAATGCAGCTGTCCAGCATCCTCTCTCCACGGTGTCTCCACACTCGAATCCGACCATCGTGGTGCCGCAGACAGAAGCGTGCCTCGTCAGTAAAGACAACGTCATTCCATTCTGCCGTCCACATCCGTCTGTCATCACACCATTGGCGACGGAGACGTCTGTGGTTCTGCGTCAATGGTAGACGAAGCAATGGACGTCTTGCGGACAGACCACTCTGCTGTAAACGGCGTCGAATGGTACGCGCAGACACTGGATGATGCGTTACAGACGCAATGTGCTGTGCTATGGTTCGGGATGTCACTGAGCGATCCGTCACTGCCATGCGCACAATTTGCCTATCAGCACGTGCAGTGGTGCACCGAAGTGAATGCGATCGACCACGTCGGTCCGTCGTACCCTCCTGCATCCAACAGTCACATATCCGCATTACAGTTGTTTGGTTTCGTCCAACACGACTAGCGATTTCTCTGTATGATAATCCACAATCTCGGTAAGCCACTATCCTTCCTCTGTCGAACTCGGATACTTGATCAAAAGATGTTCGCTGTTGTCTACGAGGCATAACTGATCGTCTTGTGAAACAACCACAAGGTAAACACACGTGCCGAACGTACACTCGTCGAAATCGCCAAGCCTTAAATGGCGCTATGAGGTGGCGCCACAGGCGCGCGTGATGTGCGTCTGCGCTGAAATTCTAATCAGTTGCATATCTCATCGCTGCAAACTCATGGTGTAAATTTCACTTGATTCGGATGCTTCCTTCAGGGTGTTGCATTTACGGTGGCCAGCAGTATATATATATATATATATATATATATATATATATATATATATATATGTGTGTGTGTGTGTGTGTGTGTGTGTGTGTGTGACGATTTCAGTTTCGTTTACGAACAACATTTAAAGCAAGTTTTACTTCCAAGCCTTTCGTCTGCTTTCGTGTAAGCATGACGTGTAATTTGTAGTGCCAGCACTGCTAGTGGTAGGCGTGCCTTGTCTCCCCCCCCCCCTCCGCCCAAGGCTCCACTCCCCTCGCCAGCCAATGCTTGCTTCCTCCTCTCCCCGCACTCCCCTCGCAACTCAGCCGTCTTACAGTTAACACACTGTACTGTCTATATGCCTCTGTTCTCGTATCTTCGCAGGTGAAATCAACGATAGCAACAACAGAATCGCTCAGAGATTACAATACCGGTTCTCAAAATTATCTCAATGGTGTTCTGCGAAAAGAACGTCGTCTTCCCCCTCCTCTCCCCACCCACTGCCCGATTCCAATTTTAATTCACGAAGTATCTCCGTAATATTTGCGGGCTAATCGTATTAAATGGTAACAAATCTAGCAACCCGCCTCTGAATTGCTTCGATACCTTCCTGGTGAGGATCCCAAACACTCAAGCAGTACTCAAGAACCGCACTAGTCTTCTATATGCGGTCTCCTTTACAGATTAATCACACTTTCCTAACTTTCTTCAAATGAACCGAAGTCGACGATTCGTCTTCCCTGCTACCGTGGTCGTTACGTTTCATATCGCTATGCAAAGTTATGCCTAGATATCTAATCAACGCGACTGTGTCAAGCAGTACAGTACTAAGGCTGTATTCGAATATTACAGTATTGTTTTCCCTACTCATCTGCAATGACCTAAATTTTTAGACATTTAGAGTTAGCTGTTATTCATCATGCCAACTAGAAATTTTGTTAAAGTCATATTGTATCCTCCTACAGATTCACAACGACGACACCTTCTCGTACACCACAGCATCATCAGCAAACTGCCGCAGACTGTTGCTCAGCCCGTCCGTCAAATTATTTCTGTATAGAGACAATAAAAGTTCTCCCATCACACTTCACTGGGGCACAAATGGCGACTCCCTTGTCTCCGATGAACACATGCCGTTGAGGACAACGTACTGGATTGTATTATTTAACAAGCCTTTGACTCACATATCTAGGAACCTATTCCGTAGGGCCGTACCTTCATTAACAATCTGCAGTGGGCACCATGTCAAACGCTTTCCGGAAATCTCGGAATATGGAATTGCTTGTTGTCCTTCAGCCATGGTTCACAGGATATCACGTAAGAAAGGGGAAAGCTGATGTTCGCACAAGCAAGGTTTAATAAATCTTTGCTGGTTTGTGGACACAAGATCTTCCATCTCAAGGAAATTTATCACATCCGAACTGAATGTTCAAGAATTCTGCAGCAAACGGACGTTAATGTTACTGGCCTGTAATTTTGCAGATCCGTTCTTTTACACTTTTTATATACTGGAGTCACCTGTCTACATCTACGTGTTTACTCTGCTATTCACAATAAAGTGCCTGGCAGAGGGTTCAATGAACCACCTAAAAGCTGTCTCTCTACCGTTCCACTCTCGAGCGGCGCACGGTAAAAACTAGCACTTAAATTTTTCTGTGCGAGCCCTGATTTCTCTTATTTTATCGTGATGATCATTTCTCTCTCTGTAGGTGGGTACCAACAGAATGTTTTTGCAGTCGGAGGAGAAAACTGGTGACCGAAATTTCATGAGAAGATCCCGTCTTTGTTTTAATGATTGTCACTCCACGTATCATGTCCGTAGCACTATCTCCCCTATTTCGCGATATTACAAAACGAGCCGCCCTTCTTTGTAATTTTTCGATGTCATCCGTCACTCCCACCTGATGCGGATCCCACACCGCACAACAATACTCCAGGATAGGGCGGACAAACGTGGTCTAAGCAGTCTCTTTGGTAGACCTGTTGCACCTTCTAAGTGTTCTGCCAATGAATCGCAGTCTTTGGTTTGTTCTACCCACAAAATTATCTATGTGTTCGTTCCAATTAGGTTATTTGTAATTGTAATCCCTAAGGATTCACTTGAATTTACAGCCTTCAGACTTGGGTAACTTATCGCGTAATCGAAATTTAGTGAAATCCACTTTTAGTACTCATGTGAATAACTTCACACTTTTCTTTATTCAGGGTCAATTGCTACTTTCCGCACCATACAGATATCTTATCTAAATCATTTTGCAATTCTTTATGGTCATCTGATGACCTCACAAGACGGTAAATGACAGCATCGTCTGCAAACAATCTTAAGACGGCTGCTCAGATTGTCTCCAAAAATCGTTTATATGGATACGGAGCAGCAAAGGGCCCGTAACACTACCTTGGGGGAATGCCAAAAATCACTTCCGTTTTACTCGATGACTTTCCGTCTATTACTACGAACTGTGACCTTTCTGACAGGAAATCACGAATCCAGTCGCACAACTGAGGCGATATTCCATAGGCACGTAGTTTGGAGGAATTGTGTCGAAAGCCTTCTGGAAACCTAAAAATATGGAATCAATTTGACATCCTCTGTCGACAGCACTCATTACTTCAAGAGTATAAAGAGCTAGTTGTGTTTTGCAAGAAAGATATTTTCTGAATCAGTGCTGACTATGTGTCAATAAATCGTTTTCTTTGCGGTACTTCGTAATGTTCTAATACAGTATATGCTCCAAAACTCTAGTGCAAATCGACGTTAGAGATATGGGCCTGTAATTCAACGGATTACTCCTTCTTCCCTTTTTGGGTATTGGTGTGACTTGAGGAATTTTCCAGTCTTTAGGTATGGATCTTTCAGTGAGGGAGCGGTTGTGTATAACTGCTAAATATGGAGCTATTGTATCAGCATACGCTGAGAGAAACCTGACTGGTATACAATCTGGACCGAAAGCCTTGCCTTAATTAAGTGATTTAAGCTGCTTTGCGACACCGAAGATATCTACTTTTATATTTCTCATCTTGGATGTTGTTTTTGATTGGAATTCAGGAATATTTAATTCGTCTTCTTTGGTGTAGAAACCGTGTTTAATAACTCTGCTTTAGTAGCACTGTCATCAGTGACTTCACGGTTGTTATCGCGCAGTCAAGGTATTGATTGCGTCTTGCCGCTGGTGTGCTTTATGTATGACCTGAATCTCTCTGGTTTTCTGCCAAATTTCGAGACAGTCTCGTTATGGAAATTACTAAAAGCATCTCGCATTGAAGGACGCGCTATATTTCGAACTTCTATAAAATTTTGCCAATCTTCGGGATTTTTCGTTCTTTTAAATTTTGTATGATTTTTTCGCTACTTCTGCAACAGCGATTTGAGCCGTTTTGTGTACCATGGGGGATCAGTGCCATCACTTATTAATTTATGCGGTATATTATCTCTCAATTGCTGTCAATACTATCTCTTTGACATCATTCCCCAACTTTTCTACGCTTACATGATCAGATCGGAAGGAGTGAAGGCTGTCTCTTAAAACGGCGTTAAGAGCATTTTTATCAGCTTTTTTAAATAAACATTCTTTGCGTTTCTTTTTGACGCGGCAACTCCCTTGTGGTCGCTAATCCCTGTATTCGTCACGATACTCACTATTTGTCCAGGATAATTTGTTGGTAAGAGGTCAAGTATGCTTTCGCAACCATTTACGCTTCGAGTGGCCTCATGAATTAACTGTTCAAAATAATTTTCTGAGAAAGCATTCAGTACAATTGCGGATGACGTTTTATGCCTGCCGCCGGCTTTACACGTATAATTTTTCCAGCATATCGAGGGTAGATTGAAGTCGCCACCGACTATAATTGTATGACTGGGGTACCTATTTGAAATCAGATTCATGTTTTCTTTGAACTGTTCAGCAACTATATCTTCTGAGCCGGGGGTTTCTACAACTAACATACTGTGTTTTATTCTACAACTAACATACTGTGTTTTACCTGTCCCCTTTTAGACGGGCGCCCTTTCTGTGGTTCATGGAGACCTAACCTAAAAAACCGCCCAGTCCCTTCCACACAGCCCCCGCTACCCGTGTAGCCGCTTACTGTGTGTAGTGGACTCCTGACCTATTAAGCGGAACCCGAAAACCCACCACCCGATGGCGCAAGTCAAGGAATCTGCAGCCTACACGGTCACAGAACCGCCTGAGCCTCTGATTCAGTACCTCCACTCGGCTCTGCACCAAAGGACCACACTCGGTTCTATCGACGATACTGCAGATGGTGAGCTCCACCTTAATCTCGCAAGCAAGAGTGGCAGTCTACGATTTCCGCTAGCTGCCCGATCCAGAGAGAATCTCCTCCGATCCAAAGCGACACACGTCTTTGTTAATGACATAAGCCACCACCAACAGTTGGCTGCACCCTGTACTCTTCATGTCATCCGGAAGCACCCTTTCCACATCCGGAATGACTCCCCCCGGTATGCACACGGAGTTCACACTGGCTACCTTCCACTCCTTGGCAGCCATGCTCCTAAGGGTCTCCATTACGCCTCCAACGTTGGCGTTTCCAACTACCAGCAACCTACCTGTACTTTTTCCAGTCGCTTGAGACTTTGCACTGGGCGAGAGGATGACTATATGGAAAAAACGTCGATTAGTTAAAACTAAAGCGTACACACACTTTATACAACATGTAAACGCGACTACAGATATTCGGATTTAGTTTATGACATGTTCGATATGCCTGCCATCATTGGCGATGATGAGGCGCAGACGGATAGCGCCATTCTGCATGACCCGCTGATGTGTTGGAACATAATGGCGGCCAATCGAGGTCCATGTCAGTGGCCTCTGGGTACCCCAGAGCCAGAATGCGGTCACCAGTTCTCCTCCAGGACATCAAACATTCTCCTGCTTCGACAGGGTCGAGCTCCGTCTTGCATGAACCACATCTTGTTGAAATCAGGGTCGATATGGATAACGGGGATGAAATCATCTTCCAAAAACTTCTCGTACCGTTCGGTAGTCACCGTGTCATCAAGGAATATCGCACCGATTATTCCGTGACTTGACATTGCACACCACAATCATCCTTTGAGGACGAGCAAAATGTGGGTTCTCAGTCCCCCAAATATGTCAATTTTGCTTGTTTACGAACCCATCCAAATAAAAAGTGGGCTTTGTCGCTAAACCAAACCACGCTGCGCATAGTAATTCCCTCAATGTCCCGCGGCCAACCGAGCAGTTTGAACGCCCTAACGCAAACCTTTCAGAAGTTATGACGATTTTATTTCGTATACACTCATGCTCATAAATTAAGGATAATGCTGATACATGGTGAAACAACGCTCTGGTGGGAGATTTGCGGGTTTAAATCATCTCGGGGTATGAACATGCGCTGCATTTGACCTGCGGTCGTCGCACGGTGGCGCTGGCAGCAGTCCAGATACGCAGAGGTGTGTTGGTGCATGTCAGAGTACGGTACAGTGAGTAAGTGTGCAGACGTTTTCAGACGTGCTAATGGTGGTTGTGTGTTGAAAATGGCTCAAAGAACACATACTGATGACGTTATGACGGGTAGAATACTAGGGCGACTGGAGGCTGGTCAAACACAGCAGGTCGTAGCACAGGCCCTCCGTGTGCCACAAAGTGTGATCTCAAGATTATGGCAACGAATCCAGCAGACAGGAAACGTGTCCAGGCGCTACAGTACGGGTCGTCCACAGTGAACAACACCACAAGAAGACCGATACCTCACCATCAGTGCCCGCAGACGGCCACGGAGTACTGCAGGTAGCCTTGTTCCGAACCTTACCGCAGCCACTGGAACAGTTGTCTCCGGACACACAGTCTACAGACGACTGAACAGACATGGTTTATTCGCCCGGAGACCTGCAAGGTGCATTCCACTGACCCGTGGTCACAGGAGAGCCCGTGAAGCCTGGTGTCAAGAACACAGTACATGGTCATTGGAACAGTGGTCCCAGGTTATGTTCACGGACGAGTCCAGGTATAGTCTGAACAGTGATTCTCGCCGGGTTTTCATCTGGCATGAACCAGGAACCATATACCAACCCCTTGGTGTCCTTGAAAGGGACCTGTATGGAGGTCGTGGTTTGATGCTGTTGGTACATGTACACCCATGCATGTCTTTGACAGAGGAACTGTAACAGGTCAGGTGTATCGGGGCGCCATTTTGCACCAGTATGTCAGTCTTTTCGGGGATGCAGTGGGTCCCACTTTCCTCCTGCTGGATAACGCACGACCTCACCGAGATGCCATCGTGGAGTACCACCTTGAAACAGAAGATATCAGGCGAATGTAGTGGCCTGCCTGCCTGTTCTCCAGACCTAAACCCCATCGAGCACGTCTGGGATGCTCTCGGTCGACGTATCGCTGCACGCCTTCAAGCCCCTAGAACACTTCAGAAGCTCCGACAGGCACTAGTGCAAGAATGGGAAGCTATACCCCAGCAGCTGCTCGACCACCTGACCCAGAGTATGCCAACCCGTTGTGCGGCCTGTGTACGTGTGCATGGTGATCATATCCCATATTCATGTCGGGGTACATGCGCAGGAAACAGTGGCGTTTTGTAGCCCGTGTTTCGGGACGGTTTTCTCAACTTATCACCAATACCGTGGACTTACAGATCTGTGTCCTGTGTGTTCCCTATGTGCCTATGCTATTAGCGCCAGTTTTGTGTAGAGCCACGTTGTGTGGCACCACATTCTGCAATTATCCTTAATTTATAAGCATGAGTGTAGTTCAATAATTGCAGCCCTAGAAGTAAGGGGTCAAAACAGTATGACACTATGCAAAACCGAATTGGGATTTCATGCGGATCTGGCGATTTATTTATTTTCAACATTTTGATTTGTTTCTCTACATCACGGATATCTATTTCCACATCTTCCACGGGGCAGAAGTCCGTACGACGGTCAAAGGACGGTATGTTTGTACGACCTTCCTGCGTGAATCGTTTCTTAAACGTGAGATTTAAAACTTCGACTTCTCTTTGCTGTCTTCTACTACCACTACAGGCAGGCCAACGAATGACTGAATAGCTGCTTTCGGTGCCTTCAGCGATTTCAGGTAGGACCAGAATCTGCTCGGATTCCTGCCAACATCTTTCGATCAACTACGACGGTGGTAGCTGTATGTTTCGCGCATCTATCTTTTTGCAGACGCAAGAATCTCTACTACCTTTTGCTTGACGTCAATTGTGTGTCCTTTTTTTGAACAGAGAGCGCAACAGTCTCTACTTCCTCAGGATTTTCCGAATTTTGTTATTAAACCACGGTGGATCTTTTCCATTCTTAAACCACTTACTTGTCACATGTCTCCAGAGAGCGATTTACAGTCCGTTTAAACTTTGCCCATAATTCTTCTACGTCCTTCATATCGTAACTAAATGATGTCCATTCACGGTCTCAGTGGGATGCTAACAACTGCTTATCTGTTCTTTCTAGCGGAAATACTCTACTAGCCTTCTTGATGGATTTGTTGATTTTTGTAACTACCGTCGCGTTGCTATGGTGACATCATGACCAGTAGTCCATATCTCAATATTGATAACGTTGATAAGGTCAGGCCTATCTGTAGCTACAAGTTCTAAAATATTCCCATTGCGTGTGGGTTGTCTAATTATCAGTTAACGACAGTTTTCGTAAAAGTGCTCAGAACTACTTTACAGGACTGCCTACTCACGCCACACTTACAATGAATCCAGATACGTCCCATTCAATTCGCTAATTTACAAGTTGCCTCCAACTAATATTGCATGATCTGGGTATTTCCGAGCTTCTGACCGTAAAATTTCTTCGAATAATTCTAAAACAGTCACGACAGAATTGAATGACCGGTGAAGACATCCAATAATCTGAGTTCACCTACACCTGTTATACGCGTCTACACGGTTTCACAGTTACACTCAAAAAAATTCGACTTCAACAGGCACAATATTTTTGTCAACTGCAATGAACACTCCCCCTCCTATGGCATCTAACCTGTCTTTCCGATATACCTTTCATGACTCGCTAAATATTGTACAGTTTCAGCCGACTCTCAGGCCTGAGAATAATTTGAGAGAGCCAAATTTCCTGGAGCGCAGTAAATTCGGGATAACTGTTACGAATACTTTGACAACTTATTGTTAAAATTTTGACAGTCGACTTTCTTCAAAGGATTCCCATTTACATTCCGCGAGCATATTTATTAGGCTTTCGTAGGGACTAAACCGACATTTTACGAACCTAGTTTGTTGGAAGTCTGTTGTCACACCTACCTCATGTGACTCCAAACAATGGATCAATACCCTAGCCTAGAGATCGTTCTAGCGTCTTGCATGTGATTTCGTTTTCAGATGTACTGCGCTTTCCCAGAACCAAGTGTGCCGTTAGTCTAGCCTAATGCCGATTTTACGTAATCGTTCCATTTCATACTGCTTTTTTATACGACCTGATTTGGTCAAGATGTTCGCCACTAATCTTGTAATCAGATGATATAGGATTTTCGCTCTTTGTTACAACCATTATCTTACGTTTTGCGAAAGCTGTCATTCGTTACACCGACTGGAAATTTTATCCAAATCTTTCTCCATTTCGACGTTGAATGTTGGACACGTATACTTTCATGTAGAGAATAGCACCATCAGCGAACACACATATAGTACTGCTCATCCAATCTGAACATTAGGGATTCTTTTATGATTCCCTGGGGACGAGCTATTATTTCGTTTCTGTGGAATGTTCGCCGCCCAGTATACCGCGTACTGGATTCTGTTAGTCGAATATCCATTGAGATAACAATATTTGCGAAGATACGAAACATGATCGTATATCGACCAGTAATCATCGACGTGTCAAACTGTCGAAGTTATACGCCAGAAACGAAACAAGAATCAGAGCAGTGCGCCCAAGCCAGTGACCCTGCATCAAAAAACTACGAAGCGGATATAATCTGCCGGAAAGGTAATGAGCTGTGTCTTCCCAAGAGCAAGAAAGAAAACGATAAAATTGCTAGCGAACGCTACGCAAATCTTTTGGGTCAAATGTATGAAAAACAATAGAAAAGATTCGTACAGGAGAACCAAACAATATCGTCTTTCTGCAGCACTATGAACCTTGTCACAACGATGCTTTGGTAACAGGAAAATCCTGCTTTAGTAAGTGGAAAATCGGTAGCTTGAGAGTACGAATTGCTGGAATATCCGCACCAAATTTTAAAATAAATCTGCAGGTTGCAGCAGCTGCGCATGGATAATTTGCGGGTCAGAATTGAATCAACTAACGCTGGACAAAGTTCTATGGCCGCAAAAATGGATGTCGACAAAGGAGTGCATTTTTACCAAAAGAAACACAATGTTATACTCCCAGAGCTAGAAATTTTCAACCTTTCCGCTTATGACCTTTGAATTCAGCAACAGACGTCGAAATGAATGGTTCTACTTTAGTTCCTTAACAACACAAAAATATGGGCTGATGCCAAGAACTTGAGTTCTACTCGCCATAAATGCTAACAAATTGGAAAACAGTCTCTCTCTAAAAAAAAACACACACACACACACACACACACACACACACACACACACACACACAGGCCAGCGGGTGCTGCAGGAAACACGCCCTGGACTACCGTATGCGGCCGCCAGATGCGTCGCCCACGACGATGCAGCCTCCCACGCAGTCGCAGCCTGCCATGCTGCCGGGCTAATTCTCCGCTGGCTTCAACCACGCACGCCGAGATGCCGATAGGACTGTGGCCGTACACGCAACGCTCACGAACGGCTAGCGACCTGACCTGCGCACTTGTTTACCAGCTTCACAGACCGGGACGCCCGGGTCGTCCAGCTGCCGGCTGCTGACTGGAAAGCTTGGCGCGACTTCCCGTGGCGAATACCGAGCTCAGCTGCCATAAATAACTCTCGGTCCATATGAGAGGTGAATCAATAATGCGGAAACACTTAAATGCTGCTGGTAGCGTAGCTCGAAAAACACAGCAGCACGATACAAGTTAATCAATTACTCACTCACTCTCTCTCTCTCTCTCTCTCTCTCTCTCTCTCTCTCTCTGTCTATGTGTGTGTGTGGGGGGGGGAGAGGAGGGGGGGGGGAGTGTGTGTTACGGGAAGGTAACTACTGCATTGCTTTTTACAACTTTGATTTTTCCGCCACAAGAGAGAGCAGAAACCTGAAATCTTAACCAAAGACTTATGGAAAGGATTAACACGCCACCTGTAAACAAGAAAATAAGAACATCGCGAGCAAGGTACCGTCTTTTATTCGGACCGTAAAACCCGCAAAATGTACTGGTCAACACAACATTCTGCCGTGAATCTTAAGGCACGCAACGCCTGAAGACAGAGGCTCATTGCAAAATGTCAAACTAGACAGAGTGGTCAACGAAGAAATGTCACTACGGCTTAAAAAAGCCTTACGTGCAATGTTACTGAACATGGAAGATTACAAGAGAAATGAAGAAAATAAGTGAGGCCTCTGACGTGTGTACTGATGTCGGCTGTTCTAGTTCTTGCGATATGAGTGTATATCCCGAAGTCGACGTACTACGGCGGGTAAACGAACTGTCTCGTTGACGGAATACCATGACACACGACATGATTCCACAGTGGGTCACCTATTTAAGGATTACTAACTACTTAACAATTGAATGTAAGGTTCTTTGAATGATAACGCCGAAAGTTTATCAGGTACATCGACCCGGTCAGTATTCAGGGATACGACAGGAACGATAATTCGAAGCAAAGAAAGTCTTGTAAACAGGGGCTATGTAATGTATACCTTAAGAGCTACGAGCACATGCTCATCTTCGCTACTGTGAAACACATCTCTTTTACTGATTAAGTGCGCATAGCTCTTAAGGTGTGCATTTTATGGCTCATGTTTACTGGATAATTTTTTCTTGCTTTGGTCCACACTAGCTCCTCCCAAAATATGACAAACAAAGAGCTTGCAGTAGGAGAGATGTGTTTCACAGTATCGAAGAGACGACGAGATCTCATAGTTTTTAGGTATGCATTTTAAGGCCCATGTTTACTACACTTTTTACTTCGAATGTTCGTTCCTGTCATATCTCTGAATATTCAACATCCCTCCTGGGACACCATGTGGAATTTGAAGGTCAGTGTCCGGATATGAATTTCCCAAAGCACGAAAGCAGTACTATGCACCACTCACAAACACTCGAAGAAGTCGCCTTTTTTTTTCGTTGCCGGTCAAGTATAAAAAATCTCTAATGTCTTAATAAATCCGTTCGTAGTTGACTATGTACCATTTCAACCTTATAACTGCTAGAATGGTCGTTCGATTTTTGCAAAATGCGATGTTTCTTTTTACTTTTATTTGAATTCCACGTGTGTTAACCAACATACACTGAATAATAATTTCTAACAAAAAATAACATCTGAACTGCTAATCACATGTAAATGCGAGTATTCATAAAAAATAAAACTTAATTCAGCGCAAAATGTTTTATTGTTAAATAAAAAGTTATGTATATCAACAGCACTATTTTTAATATTACGTTTGTGTGTTCTCCTGATCTCTAGAAATAATGCTTTACTTTCTGTATATACTTCACTTTTCTGTACCAAATTTAAATCTAGTACGAATACGTGCATTTAAATGCGATTACTAATTAAAAACAAAATATTATTTTCGTTAAAAAGTATGATTCAAAATGTGGTGATTAAAATTCCAAATTGATACACAAGTAGAATTCAACAAAAAGTTTTAAAAAATCTGGCAAGAAACGAAGCAGCGCCTTCGCGATTACAGGGCCGATAATACTACGTGCGCAGATACGGCCGTGTCTGCTATAAAGTTCGAAACCATTTACGTGTAAGAGCGCTCGGAAATCTTCAGAGTAATTTTTTTTTAATGTTTTTGAGGAATGTATCGCAATGCTTTGAAAAATTGACATTCGGCGCTGAATATTAAATATGAAGAAAACCAAAGAGCGCAGGTTACTGTGATCTCCTCATTAGTAAACTCTCCTGTCCAATGACATCGTGGCCATCCGACATCGTTAGACAGATTAATCAGCGACTAATAGTGTCCTTCAATGGCAGGGACGTACAATTTTGGGAGACACGCTACGAAAGGGCAGGGGGAGTGGAGAACAAAATGGTTGGAGGTAGTTTCATGACGACTATAAATGCAAATATCAACGACTTTGCTTCAATATTGTGCATCCTTTAACCTACTCAGCGTCTTGCCCTCAATCAATGTAACTTTTCGTCTATCAGGTTTTCTGTCCGTGAGTCAAGTCGAGTATCGGGTGTTCAGCCTAGTTGCTCATTCCATTTTTCTTCACGACATAAATAAAAAGTAGCCGTCGGGATCGCATATTTAATGGCGGTAATCGATTTCGGTCATTACAGACATCTTCAGACTACTGCTCAAACAGAACAAGTTACTAAAGTTAAATATAAATTTGCAACCTCTACTGCTGCATTTTATTTCCAGGTAAGTACAATCGGTCAGTTCCTTCACGCTATCAAAAATTCTTTCTGCACGATGTTGCGATTTTGTGTGGTTCAGTGACCTGGTGCAACTCTTTCAACTGGACGCCACTTCCGCGACTTGCGTGTCCCTAACACACCCCAGCTATCCAGCCGGGCAAAGGCGACACGCGTCTTTTCTGGCAACTCCTCACATCACTGACAGGTGAAGCTAGGTTAGACCGACCCAATCGTCGTCTAACGGTCATGCAAGCTGTTACTAAGCGTACTTGTTGCCTGGACTCCCAACTCCAGTCAGCGAATGCGTTTGACAGCAGAGCTCGCAGTAACTGACAACGACATTGGATCGTCGGAATATTGAGAAGCGGAGTGGCTGGGCGGTTTGAGGCGCAATGTCACGGATTGCGCGGCCCCTCTCGCCGGAGATTCGATTTCTCCCTCGGGAATGGGTGTGTGTGTTGTTCTTAGCATAAGTTAAAGTAGTGTGTACTTCTAGGGACCAATGACCTCAGCAGAGTGGTCCCTTAGAAATACACACACACACACACACACACACACACACACACACACACACACACGTGCGGTCGCGAGCGCTTTTAAATATTGTGAAGCAGAATGGAACCGACAGCTCGGCTGAACGCCCAGTGGCACATCATAACCTTTACTTGTGAGGGATTCAGTCATACTGGCAATACTACGCGGTAATGGGTTAATGTAAAAGGCAGACAGCTCAGTCGTGGCCACATGAATCCACAGGGTGGAGATGGAGTGTATTCGTGAGGAAATATAGTCGAATCACAGGAGAGGCGGTATCAAGTAGGATGTTCCGCTTTTCCTGAAGAGTACACAGCCCTCCCCTTCCTCCTATTTGAGAGAGGAGGCGAGCATTGGCTGTCGCTCACCTGACGACAGACCTAAGCGTGCGCCGCGAGTGTGGCGGCGCGAGCACGCAGATCTGCAGGTTGGAAAGCGCCGTGTGCGTCGGCGGGGGCGGCGGGGGCGGCGGCAGCGGCGGCGGCGGGGGGTGCCTGGCGACGCAGTGGCAACAGCAGCGCGCCACGAAGCCGGCACGCCGCCCGCTGCGGAGCTGGTGCTGTTGCTGCTGCGTCCACGCGCCGCGCCACAGGCGCTCGAAGACTCCGCGGTCGTCGGCCGCCTGCCGCCGCCTCGTCTGCTGCTGTTGCCGCCTGGAGCTGGCACCGCGCGAGAAGAGCATTCTGCGCCTGGGGAGACGCCGGGCTAGCCCATGCTCACGGTGCTCGTACTATCCGAACGACAACAACGTCCATGATCGCGGCACCATCAACATTCGCACATATAGGCGAAACAGTACGAATGTTGCGAAGCCACGTCTTCAGTCAGCATCGTCTGCCTCCTCAGCAGACTCGAACAGGGCGCAAATTCTCGTCTTCTAGTGTCCCAAAGGCACACCGTCGCAGGTGGAAGTAGTCAGAAACCATTCTGTTAACGACCGATGTGCAGACATTAGTGAGGCAATAGGAGTTACTTTGATCCATTCTTGTGCTCCAGTTCCTTCGAAAATGGAATTAAACCGGTATCGACTGTCACTGAACACCAACCACGAGGTACATTACTCGTTAGCTCTTCAACGCTCGGTAAACAAAGAGAAGCTTCTTCGACGATACAGCAGAGGTTTCGTCACATTCTGTTGCTCGTACTGTACACTTCACTTCACAATTATCCAATAGTGTCGTGCGCCCCTTCGGACAGAGGAAACACTGCAGTTTATTCAATAATTCGCAAGCGCCGGAGCAACCGAGTAGCGGATGTCACTTGTGGCGCAAACGTCCTTTTCCGACCGTCACTATTGTACTAGATCGAGTGCGAGGAACTGGGAAGTAAAACGTTATCGAAAAAATATCTGGCTGTGTTTCGTATAATATATGAGGAGTTGGAAGACCGAGTGCGTGGCCGCGTGGAAGACAAATGGATGTGGAGGCACGGCGGTGTGGAAGCCCGGCGAGCTACATGGCAGCCGTCGGCGGCGCCATGCCACTGGCCGGCGGCGAAGCCCGTGGCGGCGGCCGGCGCGGCGGCTGCCCGCGTCGGCGTAGAGCGCGCGCGCGCCGCGGGTAGGGGGCCTTCCTGCCTTCACACCACAGCATCCGACCGGCGCCGCGCCATCGATCCAGCCACGCAGTTCCCCACCACCGGACTCGCTCCCTCGTGCTTTTCTCGCGGCATCAACGCAGGTGAAATGTCACCGACTCGTTCGCAATACACTGAAATTTTAAATAACTGCCTTATTCGACTGTTTTAACGTTCACATATTGTCACTAGCGGAAAGGAGAAACTCGACACTTATTTACACAACGCGTGTTTCGTCTACATTTACGCCCATTCTTGCTAACTACTGTCACGTAGGGATGGCGGTTTCTGCCTAGGCAACCGGTTTTCGGTTATATCATTTATTTTCCACGCCAGTTTTCCCATCACTACGTTAAAACCGACAGGTTGAAACAGATACTGGTATTTTGGTTCAGAATAACCGGTATTATTCGGCCTTTGTTTCGTCTCAGTTATAACAGGCATTTTTTATTTTTTACTAATAACCGGGTTCAAATGGCTCTGAGCACTATGGGACTCAACTTCTGACGTCATCAGTCCCCTACAACTTAGAACTACTTAAACCTAACTAACCTAAGGACATCACACACACCCATGCCCAAGGCAGGATTCGAACCTGCGACCGTAGCGGTCACGCGGTTCCAGACTGAAGCGCCTAGAACCGCACGGCCACAGCGGCCGGCAATAACCGGGTAAAGAACCGACATATCAATTTGCCATAGCAGCAGTGTTAAAATATTTGGATACCTTTTTCAAAAAACGAATAATTTTTATTCGTAAAATTTCCACTGCTTTGAAATATTGAGTCATTACAGCAAAATGGGAAAAGCGATCGGTGCTGTTTTGACAGCGCCGATAGGCATAAGAAACAAACACATGACATTAGAATTGGTACAGCAATGCTTAATGAATAATGTACTTGCTACCATGTGGCGTGGCCTACTGGATGGTACACGTGTACATTCAGTGTGCGTGACTTGCCCCGTTTGGTCTATATGTTTGTTTCATTCTACCGTCGTCGGGCATTAGTTGTATTATAGAATGGAACAGTCCCTAGTTTGCATGTATTTTACGAAGTGCGGTATCAATGAAGTATAATGCTCCATTAGCTTTAGAAGATTAACAACAGGAGGAGTCACGACAAACTTGTGACATCATATATTGAGAAAACTTATCATTCGGGCTTTATAATAAAAATAGAAGGTAGCTGATCTGTTATCTGTGTCTACATAGTATGCCTTTATTTCCTTGAGGGCTTTGAAAACGGACAAAAAAAAAAAAAAAAAAAAAAAAAAAAAAAAAAAAAAAAAAAAAAAGAGGTCTCCGAACTCAATTTTCATCATCTAGTACTGACTATTCGTAACAGTGGTATGATCCTGGATTAAAACATGATTTTTGAGCAGCGCTTCAAAACATTACAATTAAAGAATACTGGCGATTTTTTGTAGTACTCAACCATTTAAAATTTTTACAGAAAAGCAGCGAATGCTGATCGGACTAAGTTTTCTTATGTCTGCCTGTTTAATTTAATATCTTGAAACAGATGGAGTCAAAGTTTTTCGATCTGTATTCGATTTCTAAATTTATTACAGGAAATCACAGGGACAAAAAACCGAAAATAGGTCGGAAACCGGTTATTTTTAACGCTGTTAACACTCAGGTTAAGCTGGCGCTGGAAAAAAAAAACCAACGATATAACCGAAAACCGTTCGTTGGGCGTTTAACCGACATCCCTAATTTAACCCGTTAGCTAAAACCGCTCAAATAACCGTTTTCTGAAATAACCGATTTTCGGTTTTTATTCCTACTAACTGCTGTAATAAACGTAGGAATCGAACAAAGATTGAAAAATTTAACTCTTTCAGTTTCCAAGATACAAAGAATCAAAATACTGAATAGCCAAATAAAGGAACTCTTAGTCCATCCACCGTTTGCTGCTTTTTTGAAAAGTCATTAATGGTTTAATTCTGCAAAAAAAAAAAAAATACTAGTACTCTCCTCTTGATTTTGACTTTTTGAACTCTGCTCAGAACTCATGTAGTGATTGAGAATCACACCACTATTTGGTTACTGCGAATAGTCAATGCTATAAGGTAAAAACAAAGGTTGAATATTCTATTTTTCGTGTTCATTTTTCCGTTTTGAAGAGATACCAGCACATAAACACACATTATGTAGACACAGGCAGGATATACGCTATTTTCTATTTTTATTCTACACTATGAGAGAGTTATTGTTAAGTTATTAACTTGTTACTCTAACCATAATTTCCTGACTCTTATTACACCATAGAAATGCCAGACACATCTTTAATATTTTAAAGCAAATTAAGCGTTGTACTTCATTGTTACATCACTTCGCAAAAAAATATTTCCAGACTACGGTTGCTGCCGTCGTCGAATAAAACGTACGTCAGGCGACGACAGCGAGAAACTACAGTACAACAGGATGCGTCCAATAATGCCAATATTTCGGTAGCACACCTATCACGTTTACAAACTTGAAGTCTAAGTGGTGGTGTTCTCGCGCGCACTGATGGAAACTTGTCAGATATGATTGCGAAATCGTTGTATCTTTGTGCTGCTTCATCAAGACACGTTTTTGAGACTCCTAATCTTACAACATTCTCTCTCCGTGTTTTCTTTGGCTCAATTAAACCGATAATTTACCATTTCACTACTTCTTCTCACCGCATTTTCACTCAGCCACATCAAAACATTCCAACATAAATCAGACAACTCATGAATAATAGAAGGCAGGTGTACCAAAACTGTCAGAAAGTGTAAACATCTGCAGATATGCCAACTTTCATAAGTGTAAAATCAGGAGAATTTTAGCGGTGTACTATTGTGAATTACAACACATCACTGTCGATTAAAGTTGTAATAATTCAATAACTGTAACAGCTCAGTTACATTTGCTTTATTATTTACATGTAAATACTAAACAATGGACATACCTGAGCCTTCGGACTGTATAATTTATCATTCAACATGCTGAACAATATAAATGATGAGCTCTGCAGGCTTCTTTGGATTCACACACATTCAAGTGAAGCACTCTCGAGAGAACTCCAGTTCGAAATTACGATCCGAGAAAACAAATTAACGTCTATTAGATTACTGTTTTGACATTAACACACTTTTTGCATGAATAAATCACTGTTAAATGATGACACGTTTTCATTTCATGATGCAACCCGTAATTGCATCGCACCTTATATCCGTAAGACATCTTCCCCATTTTATGCAGGATGTACCTGTTAGGCTTAGCAAATAATCTGAATAGTTTATCAGTCTGAATTTATCTCATTACGGTAGTTACTTATTCAGCACACCCGTAGCTGACATAGCCTTCTTCAAAAACCCTGAACTAAATTTCTGCTTAAAGCACTTGCCTTTTTGAACTGATTTTAAAATTAAAAATTTCTCCAAAGACGTTTCTGGAAGCATGGACCTGAACTAAGTTTTGCTCTTTGTAACTGTTAACAATTAGCTCACATTCTGCATTACTATGTGGAATTGACAAAATAGACAGCATCACCTTTGCAAGTTTATCATATTGAAGAACCCCATCAGCCGATTTCATATGACCTACCACCGCCCACTGAATATCAATTCTCTCTGCTGCCAAGTTGGTTTCTTCCAGCTGAAAGTTAGAGAACTGAGAGTGGAGAATATCAACTTCTGATCTAAGTGTTCACTTTCGCTAGTCAGAATATTAGTTAACATAGTCAAGTAGCAGCCATACCTTGTCATCCACCAATATATCGAAGGTGCAGGATTTTCAAATAGTGAGGAAAGTATTGAAACTGCTCTCTGAAAATCGGGAGATCGGTCTTCATGGTCGGGAGATCGGGAGGAAGAAGGAAAAATCGGGAGTCTCCCGCTTGGATCGGGAGAGTTGGCACGTCTGCATCTGAGTATTTGTGGCCAACTTAAAGCCATATGAGATAACCCAAAAAATGGGGTAAAACAAATTTTCCAATTTTTTTAAACACATTACAGTCCTATATTTTTGTACAATCGCAACTCTATGATGAGTCACGTTTTGGGCTAGACAATTTTCCCCTTAAAAATTATGTGATTAATCGTCATTTGCGAAAGCGCAAAAAAAACTTCTACGCCATCTGAGTTACTGAATACGTTCTTTTTGCAAAATCTTTCACTAACAAGGCAGGAGACAACATATTGGATGCGAAAGTACATTACACGTTAGTTTAAGAACAGCAATAACGCGTGTGACAAATTTTTTTCAAGCACCGTACTATAAAGATTTTCGCTAGATAGTTACTCTCCACCATCAAACGTTGACACCTCAGTTCTTTCATCATTTCTGTCGCGCCCACCCGAGTGTCACACGAATTTGTGACAAATAGTGTCGCCCCTCTTTGAACCCTGTCAATATTCCCTCTTAATCCTACCTATGCGTATTTCATCGCCTGTCACGATGCACGACAAAATATTGTCACGATCAGTCTCGCAACGCCAAGCAATTCTGCACAAATAATCCTCCGTTTCTCTTTATGGTCTTCTGTTAGGTGGCGAGGAACCCGGCGGGCACACACTTTAAGAGGACACCAACTGTGGAAGAGTGTGTGAGTAGTACCAACAGAGACGTCCAGTCGACGATCGAGGTGTTTGTTTGTGATCCGTCGATGACCTTGAACGAGAGTGTCCGCACGTTCCAACATTGCAGGAGTCAAGGAGTCATAGCTGCGTGCGGATGGCAGGAGATCGGAAAGGTTTACGCGACATTATTGCGATGATGACAACGTCTCGCCCAATGACTCGCCGTGCTTTTGTTCACAGCCATGTCTCCGTAGATATTTTGCAAGGTACTACGAATATCTGCGATGCTGTGATTTTCCGCCAAAAGAAAGTCAACGACAGTTCTCTGCTTGAAACGTACCTCCGTTACAGACACCATTTTGAAGGCTACGTACAGCGCTGTCATCTAATCGGAACTTCATGAAACTATGTGGACTGACGCGCTAATATTCCAGGATGTCCCACAACAATTCGTACATTTTTTTCCAACCGAAATTGGCCGAGAAAAAGTGGTGTGGCATTACTTATTGAATGCCCCTCGTACTTTACCGCGTTTTGTGAAGTGCACGAGTTCATATTCTGAACATTTAAGACAAACTGTCAGTTTTGACACCACTTTGAAATCTTATCAAGATCTGACTGGATATTCCTGCAACTTTTTCAGACAGTACTTCATCGAAGGTAACTGTATGATCTGCAAAAAATCTGAGGTTACTATTGACATTCTCTACCAAGTAATTAGTATACACATGAATAGCAAGGGCTCCCACATACTTCCCCAGGGGACACGTGAAGTTACGTCAACTTTGTCGATCATTCTCCATCCATATTGCGTTCTCCCTGACATGATATACTCAATCGAGTCACAAATCTCGTTTGATACCGCATACAATCGTTCTTTTGTTAATAAACGTTGGCATGGTACCGAATAAAATGCTTTTCAAAAGCCAAGAATTACTGTATCCTTCTGACTGCCTAGATCCAGGACCTTCAGGATAGTGGGAGGGTGTGACTTGCGCTTTCTTCCGATCACAGGGTACAATATTTTGTTCAATGAATCTAAGGTATCATCTTCTGCGAAGCTGCGTGTGTTGCTTTCATCTTAATGTTGTAATTCAACTTGTCATTAATTGTAGGTTATATATAACGGACCAATGAAAATACTCTCAATTCTATAAAACATTTCTTTTTCAATAATTATCCTTGTTTTTATAGGTATCATAAGAACTGATCTCTGTCTGGACAATGTACTGAATCACTGATTATAGTCAGGTGCGTTTAATTTTTCCTGTAATACGAAATTAGCTACGTAAATGCCACAGCGTAAAAAATGCACCTGAGTGTAAACCCTGTTACGCAAGAACTAGGAAACTGCCAATGAAAATATGGAATTAGCCTCTTTCTGTGTTAACAAAAATTATCCTGGATCCTCTTACACCCATAGTTTCGAGTGTTCTCTGTGATATCAAATCGTTTAAAAATATGTTTGAGTATTAGCAATAGTAATGTCACCTGCAAAAGGAAACTTACACTTTTAGCTATCAGCTTTTTTATCTTAATAATCATTTTATTGTGATGTAGAACATTTCCCTGTAGTAACTGGGAACCCTATCATCTGCAAACATCGTCAACTGGTTACGAAGGGAGATGAAAATTAATAAAACTGGATCAGTTACATGAAGAGAGCGACATCGACTTTCACGCAGTACGCACCGTTGCTCAAGATCTTCATTAATTTTTTTGCTTTTCTTCTCCCTTTTTACTTTCAGATGTGAAGTAAACAAGGGATCTGGCGATGTGTGCAAACATATTTCGATCAAATAATGATGAATTTGTGTTCTTTCCTTCAAAAAATACGCCATCCCGTTGCAGTCATGTTTTTGCTGCAAACACAGTTATTATACGGGGATTACTGATGGGAGGAACACTGCATAATGCTGTACAACGATCTGAGATTCACACTAGTTAACTCGATTGAATTTTCATCTCATTTACGGTTTTAAATTGAATATAGTTAGGACGGGGGGAGGGGGGGGGCAATATTTTACACAGTGATAGTATAAATAATTCTGAACAAAAAGTGTTAAAGTGTTAAATGAACATACGTCCACAAATGCTTCGTTAAGGAGGTATGGGTATTGAAAGGAACTTTAATTCTGCAAAACTGATGTGCACAACGCGAAGTACACGCAATACAACTGGACCTAACGTGATTTTCTCGAAAACAATGTTACAGAGAAGTACAGTTATGTTACCCAGTTTTACATAATGTTTATTTACTGTGCATGTAGTACATCATACATAACAAAATGCATGTTACTTGTATTCAATTTAAAAAGACGTACCACGTCTTTTACAAACGGCTGTAACACTTATCGTACAGATGTTGTAAAGTTCACAGTACAGGTTCGAATATCCCACCATGAACGTCCATGCACTATTGCGCTCTAGCGATAACATGTTGTGTTGCTTGTTCAGTTGCCTGTGGTTGGTTCCTAATCAATTCTGAAACGTCCATGATGCGACGAAAAAGTTCATCTCGTGTATTTACCTTCACTTTGTGCACCTCTAATTTCATCCAACCCCATAAACAGAAATCTAAAGGTGTAAGGCAGGTGATCTTGGAGGCCAGTGGTCCCTCACGCGTGAGGTAACATGTAGAGGGGCACCGTCATGTTACAAGTACATTCAAGTTCGCTTGGCTAAAGGAACGTCTTCCAATAGTTCCACAAATGAATTTTCCAAAAAATGCAGGTACCTCTCTCCCGCCAATCGCTGATTAGACCTATCAAAAGGTTACCGATCAGGCCGCACCAAACATTTATGGCAAAACGAACTTCGAAATTGCTGTCCACTGACGAGTGTGTATTTTCCCTTGACCATCGATGATTATTACGTGTGTTGTTTATTCCACGGCGTGGAATCTGGGCGTCGTCAGTGAACTGTATGTATGTAAGCAAATGACTGTTCTCAATTACCCAGTGACAGAATTAAAGTCGTTGGACATTGTCACCAACGTGGAGAATTTGGACACGCTGTATATGAAATGGATACTGGTTTTCCACATGCAATGTTTCCCATACACGTATCTGTGGGACATTCATACGCAGGGACATTCTTCGTATGCTCGTACTGGGACTTCGTTCAACACTTGCGATAATTTCTTACTGTTCTTGCAAAGTATGTTGATGTGCACGCTCGGACGAAAAATGGAAGAGAGCCTGTTGCATGCAAAGTGATAAACACTTCAAGGTAAACACCCTGCGATCAGGTAATCGTCGACTTGGAAAGCGCCTGTGGTATTATTCTCTTGCAGCGGTAGCACTACCGTCCCAGAAGCCATAAACATACACCACATCTGCGTATTCCTCATTACTGTAGACGTGTGGCATTGTTAGCAGCGCTTGTACGAACACAGTTAACACCATACACTACACACCTAACCGATCCGTCGCCGGTACAATACATAATGCGGCTTACACTGCACGACTGCGCAAACAACGGGTGATTGAACTATGGATGTCACATGACCATCATACGTGGTAGGTTGCATAGCGTAAAAATGGCAAGTACCCATGCGTTGTTTGCAACAAAATCATGTTACGGTCCAGTTGTATTGCGTATACGTTCACGTTGTGCACGTCAATTTTGCAGAATTAAAGTTCCTTTCAATACCCATACCTCCCTAACGAAGTATTTGCGGACCTATGCACATATAACATTTTTCGTTCAGAATTACTTATACTATCACTGTGTAAAATATTGACCTTTCCTCCCCAAACACCCTGTATGTATCTCCAAATTCTCGACGTTGCACTGATTACAAACACACTGAATGTACTTCTTCTTCGCACAGATTTCAACATCGAGATTCTTTTCGAAATTTCGTTCGAATGGAAGGGTAGATGTTTTCAAAGCTGCTCACCGTTATTGAAAAATATATTTACCGGCAAGATACAAAAAAAAAGCCATTTCACAAAACCCAGAGACAGGTATATATACTTTACAAAAATGTTTCATAATAACAAACATTTTCAGTGTGTAACTTGTATTTACTTTCAGACAGACTGGCAGCCACAATAGCATTTCTGGGCACTGGGGTACATTCTAGCCGTTGGCCTTTGCAACATGAATTGCAGCTAATACATTATTTACAAGACACAACATCGACTTTTGGGATAATACTTCTATTAAATGATTAAGAAAGACCCTGAATCTCTTAGAAAAGGAAAGACTGAAAATATATTGGAAGACTGCAGACGCGAACCTACTGCCTTCCTCTCCGTAACTCAGAGCCCACGATGCTATCAACTGAGCGACCACTTCGACAAACCAATCGCGGCTCCAAATTTGGCATACAATTTCTAAAGACTGTATCTACAAAAGCCGTAATTGATATTTAATATGCAGAACGTATCGAAAAGGGCCGCATCTGGAAGTTATAACACTAAAAACGTCAACTACAGGAAGTCTTTACCTACCGATCTGTAGTTTCCTGTCATTTGATTATAACAAATCGCAGATAAGACGACGCGTTTTTGCGAGATCTTTAATTTGCTGATGCTTTAAAACAGTTTACATTCATATCACGCGCTTTACAAGAAAGTCCAGTAAAAACGATGTTTAACGTCATACAAAACGGCGGCTCGTATGTTCTGCTTGTAACGTCGCATGTCACTGGCCAAGTTGTTCTCCACGAGACAAAAATCTGACTTGCCGGATTCTTTATTTCACGCTACGCAGTGTTGCCGAAAGTGGAGTTGCACGCCATGATTGTCACTGGTTCCTCGGCCACTTGCGTGTTCACCTCCTGTGAGGTAACGACTTACGGGGAGTAAGGATCACTCACTGCACCAGTGGCCTCCGAGGTTGCCTGATCTCACGAGGATATTTTTTTTAAGGGGGGGGAGTGAAAGGCTCCGTCTATGCTACTCAACTTCCTTCCAAAACCCTCGGATGAACTGCGAAGCCGCACAGCAACAGCAGTGAATGCAAGAACGCTAGATATGTTCGCAAAATTATGGGACGAATCTGAACGCATGTTTGCCGTGCGCGTGGTGCAAGATACATAGGACATTTGCGAAAGATAAATGAAAACTTTGATCCTAAAAATAATGTAAAAAACCCAACAAACGGTGTATGTGCATTCCTGTAAAAGATATAAAATCGGTTAGTTCTTTTGAAAATAGAACGCTTTAGTTCTAAGCGTAAGTTAAAATTTATGCCAACTTTCAGTCTTCATTCATCCACTAGACATAGGCTTCAGCAAATTAAAGAAGAGTGTAAAAAATTCCAAGTACCTTGAAGTAAACATAAGCTTAGGATCATTTTCTATCTTTGGCCTATGACATGAAGAGAGCGACATCGACTTCACGCAGTACGCACCGTTGCTCAAGATCTTCATTAATATTTTTGCTTTTCTTATCCCTTTTTACTTTCAGATGTGAAGTAAACAAGGGATTTGGCGATGTGTGCAAACATATTTCGATCAAATAATGATGAATCAGGCACGGGAACCTGTGGTAATGAAACCCACGATATTATGTTTCAAATCTGCCGAAAACTCAGAGGTGCACTGTTGAAAGCTGCGCTATGGCGTCAAACAAATGACTATATCTCCACCTGTACTGAACTGGTGTTCGAAAAATTAGTGCATGCAACAGCTTAAACATACGGCAAAACTAGTTTGATGAAAACATTGTTTTTAATAACAGACACATACTTAAAACCCATTTGTAATTAATGTCAGTTTTTGCTGTGTACCGTCTTCTGATTATACAGAAAAAGTTCAGTTTGGCTATATTCAGTCTACGACAAACGCAAAACTCTTTTTAACGTTATAAAAATTATACGACAAAAGCAATGGCGTTTAGTTTTTACTTGGGTATGTCCTTAGTATAATTATCCTTGTTTAAAGTCTATAACGGGTCCATTGTCTTCTTTCTACTTACTGTAACATTTTTTTTTTAAGGACTGCTATATTTTGCTCGAGGATGTTAACAGAGTTATTACCGGTTTCGTCCTATTTGCCGAGTTATATCCAGACCAACCAAAACGAATATAACTTTTCTAAATTTATTCAAAATTCTTTCTTACACGGCAAGGTAGACTGAATGTGCCCAGTGTATGATTTATAACAAACACGCTCCCTGCGATTTAAGCTTAAACAGTCTACTGTCACGTTGGAATATTCAAAGCCAACAATCAGTGGGCCGTGTTCAGAATTAAATCGTGTTGTAGAATGGAATAACCAGTTCTTCTTTTGGCATAAAATTTATGCCTTTTATTTCTCAAGAGGTAATACGGATTCTTGGCAAGCAACTAGATTACCTCTATTTAACTGCTAATAAAATTTCTAATTTTTGGCAACAAGCCGTTATTGGGATGGGCCGTAAGCGTTCCACACTACATTTCATTAATCCTAGCAATACGAACGAATTTTTCATAACGCGCATTACCAGGGGGGTGAAAGGGGTACTTTACACCCATCCAAGAAGTTTTTTTTAAAGGTAAATTCGTTTAATTGTTGTTGGCTTATAATAAGAAGATACTTTTTTTTAAAGAGGTACTGATGTATCTGTAGGGCCCAGAACATGAAAATATCTTTTAGCACACTCTTAGCAACTTTAACACTTTTCATTAACGTATACCACCAAAAGGGGGATACTTTATGCCAATCCTAACATAAAATTTAAAACATGCAAATTTCGTTAACTGTTGTTGACTTTTATCTGTATCATAATTTTCAAGGACATACTGACATGTCAGTAAAGTCCTGAACCTGAAAATATTGAATATGACGTTCATTGTGGAAAGTGAGGTCTACTAATGAGTCTTAAACTTTTTAAGTTTGACTGAAAATTTTAACACATTTATGGAATTTGGTAGAATAAATCACTAGAAATAACATTTTTTCAAACCTTTAAACTGTAAGGTAATTGACGAAATTACAACATTTTCAAAAGGTGGGCACAAAGTGGGACCCACTCGCCGCCCCCTCCCCCTTTTTTGTATTGGTACCCTAGTTTAGCATCCCGTATATTTGGCGAAAGGAGTGGTTCTGATGCTATGTTTATTAGTTAATTTTTATTCTGTTACACACCTAATTCACAGATACGTTGCTCGAAGTAATACACAACATGAACCTTTTCAGTACTGGTCTCTTTGACGCAACTCTCCATTAACCAGTAAGTGTGTAAGACTAACCGCGAACTATTACACGAATACGGTAATATCACGGACGACTATGGTCGTTAAGTGCTGCTAATGTTGTCTTCAATCCGAACGCTGGTTTGATGCTGGTCTCCACGTCAGTCTATAATGAAGAGGGCTCTTGGTTTCTAAGTGACTACCTCAGCCTACATCAAACTGAATCTCTTACTGTCGTCAAACCCTTTATGTCCCTCTACAATCTTTTGCCCCCCCCCCTCCCCACCCCCCTTCTCCTGAACGCTTTCCTTCATTAGCTAATTGACGATTCCTTTGTGCCTTTTCAACTGCCCTTTATCAATAACCCGATCTACCCACCTATCGTCAGCGTTATTACGTAGCATCCATTTCAAAAGCAAATATTCTCCTTTTGTCAAAACTGTTCATCGTTCACGTTACACTTCCGGACAACGCTAAACTCCTGACAAATACTTTGGAAAAGCCTTCCTAGCATTTACATTTATATTTGACGTTAACATAGTTCTCTTCTTCTGAAACGCTTTTCTTGCCATTGCTAATCGGCCTTTTATGGGGTACGCTGTCAATACGTTCCAAAATGCCGCACATAAAAACGGAATTTTCTCGGTGCTCACACCTCGTGTTCTATTGGTGATACAAAGGTAGGGACAAATATTTTGGATAGCCATTGGGCTACGGACCATTTGTTTACCCAACAGGATTGTTTTACTGTAACTAACCTACACTACAGGGTCAAAATTTGAACATTGCACACTTACTCCAGCTTACGCAAATGGAGCAAATCGGTTGGTTTCTTTTTCATTAGATGTAGTCTACGGTACGCTTTAAGGGGCTTATGGATGCACCATTTAATTCAAGGTCGATTCCTGAGGAAACAAGAAAAAACTTTTTTCATTCACCATTTTTTCCGTCAGCAGCGGATATCTAAATAACTAACTGCAGCAAACTGCTCAATTTTTAACGTTATAGGCATTTCTCTAGAAGCGCCATCTATCCGTTTAAAAATTCATTAGCCGTTATCGAGAAACAGTCGAAAAACGGTTTCGCGGTACCGAGCAGCACATAACCTCGAAAATTTTCTTGATATCTTTATTCGTTCCCGACATATAGAGGTTCATAGCTATCCTGTTTGTACACGTAAAACAGGCGCGCAAAATCCGGTGTGAGGCACAAACGTAGTTTATACAGTGACATAAAACGGAGAAATATGCGGTCAGTGTCATCGTTATCATCAGAAAGGTTCTGGAAAACCCATGTTGTAGAACCGAAGCGAAATTTTTGTGCGGGTTAATTTGGGTCTGAGGTGTAAAATTAGTTTTACATTATTTCAATTTCACATAACCGAACTATCAAATATCTGCTGATCTATGAATTCTTTTCACATCTGTTACATGCCCTGCTGTAGCAGGGAAAAGAAGGGGACAAAATGGAAAAATGCTCCTATTGGGGCACAGAAAATGAGAATATGTTCTTGTTTATTTAAAAGAACTTCGTGCGGTACCCGTTGCTTCATTCTACTTTCCTCAGCACCTTTAAAATTTTTCTCAAAGATTTTGGCATCCAAACATGTTCGCTCAGAGAAAAGGAGACAGTGGCAGTGGGAGACAGAAAAGTATTGAAGACTGGAAGGAAGTAGATGGTTATTGTGGTGTAGAAAAGGCGAATGAAACAATAGCAGTTTAACAGAAAGACGGGGGGTGGATGCAGTGGCAGTGGAACGTAGTCGACAGTGATAAAACAGAGCTACGGAAAGAGTGTTGCAGACTGTACCAGTGAGAGAGGAATAAAGAGAAGGATGAAGTGGAATTGGGTGAGAGCCAGTGATAATGAGAGAGAGACCTTATGACAATAACAACGAGGAAGAGATAGTGACAGTGAAAAAACACAGCAGCAGTATAGGAAGGAAGGAATGAATCAATGAGACAAGTGCAGTAGAAAAAAGTCAAGAGGGAGACAGTGACAATGAGAGCAGACAGTAGTGATAGGACAGAACGAAGGAGACAGTGGCTGTGAGACAGGAGACAGTGAATGAGAGACATAAAGAGAGTATGACAATGAGTTGAACTAGATGAATGAGTGAGAATGGGCAAGCGGAAGCGGACGGATACGAGCGACCTGCAGCAATGGACTAGTGTGGGCGAGTTACAATGAAGGGAGCTTGTGGGAGTGAGAGGTGAGTTGCGTGTTAAAAAGAGCGGAAAATGCTCACATGCCAAAATTATTGGGAAAAATTTTAAAGATGCTGAGGAAGGTAGAATGAGGCAGCCGGAAGGCCCAGTTTTCAGTCAGAGCCTTTTACGTTAAACAGGAACACATTCGCCTTTTTGTGATCCGATAAGAGCATTTTTCCGTTGTTAACCGCTCTACTTCAGCCATATTCTGTTATTTTGTGGCCTAAACAGCAAAACTCATCAACTACTAAAAAATGGCTCTGAGCACTATGGGACTTAACATCTGTGGTCATCAGTCCCCTAGAACTTAGAACTACTTAAACCTAACTAACCTAAGGACATCACACACATCCATCCCCGAGGCAGGATTCGAACCTGCGACCGTAGCAGTCACGCGGTTCCGGACTGAGCGCCTAGAACCGCCAGAGCACCGCGGCCGGCTCATCAACTACTACTGGTGTCTCAATTTCTTATCTAATCTCTCACTATCGATTACATTCCATTACCCATGTTTTACTTTGCTTGAAATTTCATAATCTCTTTTCAAGATAACATCCATTTCGTTCTATTGATCTTATTACTCCTTTGAAGCCTGTGCCAGAATTATCATCTCATCACCAAACCTCGATGATTTTATTCCGTCTATTCGAACTTTAATTCTCTTTCCAAATTTCTCCTCGTTTTCTTTCACAACCTGGTCGATGTACAGACTGAATAACATAGAGGAATAGGCTACAACCCTGCCTCACTCCTTTCTCAACCACTGCTTCCCTTTTTTTTTCCACGCCCTTCGACTGTCGCAGCTGTAATCTGATTTCTGTACAAGTTGCAGATAACCTGTCGCTTCTTGTATATTATCTCGGTTATCTTCATAATTTCAAAGCATATATTCCAGTCACCATGGCCAAAAATGTTCTCTAAATCCAGACAGACTATAAACGTATGTTTGACTTCTTTGTCTGTCTTCTAAGACGAATCGTTGAGTCAGTACTGCGGTGGTTAAGTTCCTTGTATATTATCTCGGTTATCTTCATAATTTCAAAGCATATATTCCAGTCACCATGGCCAAAAATGTTCTCTAAATCCAGACAGACTATAAACGTATGTTTGACTTCTTTGTCTGTCTTCTAAGACGAATCGTTGAGTCAGTACTGCGGTGGTTAAGTTCCTATGGGACCAAACCGTTGAGGTCATCAGTCCCTAGGCTTACACACTATTTAGTCTAACTTAAACTAACGTACGCTAAGGATAACACACAAACACACACACACACACACATACACATGCCCGAGAGAGGACTCGAACCTCCGACGGGGGAAGCCGTGCGGACCTGGCAATGCGCCCAAGACCGCGCGGCTACCCCTCACTTCTGTCAATGGGGAAAGCTGTATGAACATTCTCAAGTGGTTGAGACCTGGGTCCACCATTCGACCCCTGAGATATGATGTGGAAGAAACCTGGCGAAAGTGTCCCAAAAAAGGCACAGGGCATACATTCGGTAGGGAAAGTTATGGCAATCATCTTTTGGGACTGCCAGGGGATGTTACTCGTTCACTACCTACCTCGCAACACCATTACGAATGCAGATAGGTACCTTAATGTCTTGAGGAATCTGCGAGCTGCCCTCACAAAAAAGCGTCCTGGACTTTAGTCTCGCGAAATTATCATTGTTCACGACAATGCTCCGCCTCACGAAGTTCGAATGATCCAGGCGGAGCTCGGATGATGCAATTGGGAAGTGTTCCCGCATCCTCCATATTGACCAGATCTTGCCCCACGTGAGATTCATCTGTTACCTCAACATAAAGGTCATCTTGGAGGTAAGCTCTTGACCACCGATAATCAACAGTGAACAGTTGGTTACGAGCACAGAATCCGCCCTGGTGCGACACTGGTTTGGAAAAACTTGCATCACATTACCACAAAAGCGATTATGTAAAAAAGACGCTTTGTACAGTGTCAATGAAACTATTTCAACACTATAAACTGTGTGTATTGCCTTTTTATAAAATATGGAAACTTACTTTTTTGGACAACCCTCGCATAATGTACACGAATCACAATTTTATCACTGAAAACATTTGGTTTAAGAATCGTGACAGAAGGTTTTATATGTAGAAGAAACCTGGAAACACCGAAAGGTTTCAGATAGAATATATAGTAGCACGACAGAGATTAAAGAACTAGGTTTTAAACTGCAAAACATTTCCAGCAACGACTATAGACTCTGGCCATAATTTATAAGTTATGTATTGCACACTACAGCTGAGTAAGATGCAGAAATGTGGAAGACTACGACGACGAGACCTTCACAATACAATAACAGACGAATGGCTAGCTTACAGTGTGACATAATTAGGATTAAAAAAAAAAAAAGCAAGTAGGATATACACGAATAATACTACATTATTAAATATTACTGACGAAAGAAGAAAACATAAAAATGCAACAAATAACGTAGGCAAAAGCCAATACAAACGACTAAATAATAAAACACGCGAAGTGGAAAATGTCAAGATAGGAATGGCTAGAGGAGAAATGTAAAGCACTAGAAGCATGCCTAGTCAGATGCCGCGTGTATGAATATTAGAGAAAGGAAAGCTTTGGATTAAAGAGAACCAGCTCTGGTCCCAGGCCAATATTAATGAAAGAGAAGAGTGACAGGAATAAATAGAAATGCTACACAAAGAAAAACAATTATTCCAGACAATATTATGGAAATGGAAGAAGTAGTAGATGATAGTGGGATTAATGATGCAATATTGCGATAATAATGACAGAACACAAAGGCTAAGTCGAAACACGATACGTGGAATTGACGATATTTCTGCAAAATGATTACGATACATTGATGCAAAACTGTTATATCTGATGTTACAGGCTGTAGAGACAAGCGAAAGACGTCAAGGGAAATGTAATATTACTGTGCTGACACTTGCACTATCGAGCCATCAGTTTAATAAGTCATGGCTGAAAATAATAACGAATTATTTACAGAAAAATAGAAAGATTGCTAAAAGCTGTTTGGACTCTGCTACTCACTCCAACTGCCATCTAGTGGCAGCTTCAAACTGGGCAGGTCAGACTGTCCAGTATAGTCTGCTCCCTGTCGGAAGAATTTGCAACCTATGTGCGGAAGTGGACCTCCCAGGTCCTTTGTGCGCCCAGGTAGGATTAGCCGTTGTAAAGCCCGGTCCACACGCAACGATCTGTCTGCGCAGACATCGGCGCAGATATCTGTACATGCAAAAGATCGCTGCAAATGTGGTGTGTTCACACGACACAAACCCCAATCTACTACTCGCCCGCCATCTGTCGGTGTAGAAATGAAATATCGGTGGCAAGCGACTACGCTCCCCGTAAACGTCAAAATTTAATTCAGTTATTTTGACATATAGAAATGGAGGAAGTTCTGTTGTGGTCTGTGTTCGCAACTTGTGTTGCAAAAAACATTCAGACCAACCGCAGAAAATAGAGAAAGCGGTCAAAATGGTGTAGACAGTGGCTGCTAAAGCGAAAGCAGTTTTCTCACGTAAATTTACTGCGAGAGTTGCAGGGCGAACCAGTTTTGTTTTACATTACCTCGTGTTCCATTTTCTCGCACATTGACACTCCAATTTCGTCTTCAATTGTATTCCTGCTTGGTCTTGGCGTTTCTTGATCACTAAGAAAGACAAGCAGATCAAAATACCATAACGTTGGCTGGTATACTTGATCTACTCCTACACCAGATCTTCTAGATTTCTGAACTTTGGATAACTCTTTTCGGTAAACAATTCGCTGACAGACTTAATTTACTTGACTTGCCTTCATGAACTCATCCTTCAGGAAAGCGTAAATAGCTTCACATCTGTTGGGTATTATTTCACTCATTGCTTGTTTCGATATTGCAGATGAAAATTCCAAATCCTTGTAGCTCCTTCCTGTTGCTAGGAATCTTAATGTTACCGCCAGCCGTTCATGAGGAGAAATTGCCCTTCTCATACAAGTATTTTTTCTCATAATGTGAGGGGTTACAAGCTTTAAGAGATAATTATAAGTTTCGACATCCATCCGCAAATAATTTCGCCAATTCGCAACGAAATTAGTTTTTTATTACCGTTTCTCTGATTGCTGAGGCGTCAACTGCCCGCAATTTTTCAATTAGAGCATTGTATGCTGCTGTCTTTTTGTCTCGGTCACTATATTCTTTACTTTTAATCTTCCACAAACATGGGTGGTTTCTGTATATTTCAATGAATTCACGTACAAACTCTCGAGAACACTGACGAGTATCTGCCATTTTAATGCTCTGTGCGTACAAATACAAACACTAGACTGAGGAAACAGCTGTTTCGCGCCAGATTTGCGGCGATCTCCTGTCCACACGCTCCAACTTGTCTGCGCAGATGTGGTTTGAACCTACAGATTTGAGAGGTTTCGCTCAAACCTCCAACTCCAACTTCCAGGTTTGCACACACCTCAGGTTGGTGCAAATCTTCTGTCCACACGCAACGATCTGTCTGCGCACATGTGATGTGCGCAGACATTTGCGCAGACAGATCGTTGCGTGTGGACGGGCCTTAACGGCCGAGCAGGTAGCTGCGAGACCCCGTAGCGGACGGGCGTGTATGTCTTCCAGCTAAGCCAGGAGCCGCAGTTGGCGCGCTGCCTGTGCAATTTGTAACGTTTAATGTAATAAACAATTATACCAGACAACTTGTTGTGTCTAGTTATTGTGAGTGGAAACAAGGGGAGGACAGTAAGTCCTCTCGTACTATACATTCACACTTCAATGTGCCACCACGGGAAGAAGAGCCCGCGCGCACATTTTTTGGTCCTCCGGGCCGGATACAGTGACCACGCGGAATTTACGTTCGCGCGGATTTATTTTCCGGTATTTGTGAACTTCTAAAAAACCACGTGAGAGCTGCGCACGTGATCGGTTTCGTTGTTGCCTGCTATCGAGTGTCCCAAGGCCTGTGCGGGACTTCGACAATAACAGCCTTAACAACGACGATCGGGGACATATTTGTGAACAGTTAATGTGTCTCTAATTCAAACGCGGGAGGCACAGAAACGCGTCGGTGCAGCATCGTCGGTGACGTCACCTCCTGCTCCCGCCGAAACTTCGCGCCGTCGGAGACTGCAACGCCTGCCACGCCAGCTGCCAGTGTCCGTGACGCCGCTGCTGTTCCAGTCCGTACTGCCGCTGCAGCCTGGTAAGTGCAACTGTTGGCTTCCTGCTATCATCTTCCTGGTCCTAAAATGGAGCCCTCAGAGAAAACAAAAATAGTCAAGCAGAGAGGTGTAGCAAAGGCCGCTCTCGCGCGCTTAGCGAGCTTTGTGCAGTCTGCAGACAGTGCCAGCATCGAAATGTTGGAATCAAAATTAAATCGTTTGACTCGGATTCGGACTGATTTTGAGTCGTCTCAAACACGGCTGGAAATTGAAGACGAATCGGCAGATCACAGTAAGGACAGGGCAGAATTCGAGGATTCGTGGGACTTTGTTGAATCCACTCTCAAGGGTTCAATGAAGAGGTACACCCAGCTTCCGCAGCCTTTGGGCTCGAATCCATCAGGCAGTGTCAGTTCTTTGAAACTACCCGCTATTAACTTGCCAATTTTTGAAGGTGACTACCTTAAGTGGTCATCATACAGGGATACGTTTTTGAGCCTCATTATGAATAACAATTCAATTGATGACGTTCAAAAACACTACCTTAATTCGTCCTTGCGAGGTGAAGCTAAAGACCTTTTGAAACATATACCTGTCACAGCAGGAAATCTAGCGATAGCCTGGGGACTTATTACGCAGAGGTATAATAACCCAAAAATAATTGCAGCCAGACATGCTAAGGCTTTGTTGGCCTTGCCTTCAGTCGGCCATGGCGCAGCGAGCGATTATAGGCAAATAATTAATCACGTATGCAGCCATTTGAAGGCCTTAGAAGCTCTCAAACCTGATGTTCCACTTCATGAAGTTATTCTTTCGGAAGAGATTCTGTCCAGTATGCGACCCACAGATCGTCATGAGTGGGAGGTAAAGATGTCTGGGTCGACATTCACCACATTAAATCAACTAATAGATTTTTTGGAAACAAAATGTCAGGCCCTTGAGTTGATCAGGTTCAGGGATAACACCTCAATGGATTTGCAAGGAAATGTTAATAATTTAAATCAAACGAGACATGTGAGGAGGGCTCATCTCGCTAATGCTGATGCTGAGGAATCATGTAATTTTTGTAGTGAACCTCATACTATCACTAAATGCAAAGGGTTTCAAGCACTAAATGTCGATGAGCGGCGGGCATATGTCACAAAAAATAAGCTTTGTTTTTTGTGCATCCGCTCTGGTCATTTCTCGACTAAATGCAGGATTTCTCCTTGTAAGACCTGTAAAGGAAGGCACAACATACTGCTCCACAAGCCTGCTGAACCAAGGAATGGGCAGAATAGTGAACCAGGAGGCCATTCCCTAGCCCATCAAACTACGAACGGGAAGGCAAACACCCATTGTAATGTTTTGTTGGCAACAGCTGTTGTCAACATTAAAGACAGCATGGGTAGACAGCAGGTTTGCAGAGTTCTGCTAGATAGTGCGAGTCAGCTATCCTTTATATCTAAGGGCATGGCAGAGAAATTAAAACTGAAACGAAGTAAACATTCGTTTCCTGTGAAGGGTATAAACAATGCCTTTGCTGCCTCAGTGTCTTACACTTGTGATGTTGAACTGTCGTCTAGGGTCAACGACTTTCGTGTCAGAACCACTTGTGCTGTCGTAGATCATGTCACCAGTGACCTACCAGCGAGCAAGATAGACACAAGGTCCTGGAGTGTCCCCTGTAATCTTCCGCTCGCTGATCCAGAATTCAACAAACCTGCCACAGTAGATTTAATTCTTGGTGCTGAGGTTTTCTTTGACGTTGTGTGTAAGGAAAGGCTAGTGAAACCAGGTCATCCCTCACTGGTCGAAACAAAATTTGGCTGGATTTTGTCTGGTAGGATGCCTTCAGTTTCATGCAACATGCCTCGTTCTACAGTGACCTCGTGCTTTGTTAGAGGTGACAATTTAGATGCCAAACTGCAAGGATTTTGGGAGTTAGAGGAACTGTCTACGAAAACGATTAGTAAGCAGGATAAAATATGTGAGGCTCACTTTCAGCGCCACACCGCACGAGATGAAGAAGGGAGATTTGTGGTTCGACTACCAGTGAAACCTGACTGTAAATCATTAGGCGAATCACGACAACAAGCATATCGGAGATTGGCGCATCCTGAGAGGAGGTTTAAAAGGCAACCGAATCTGCAGAAGGAATACGCTGCATTCATACATCAATATGGTAATGAGATCGCTTTGCTGATGGACAGTTCCCCTATTCCACATAATAGCAAATTAAGGGATTTGCACCCGTTTGTTGATGCCGAAGGTATTTTACGAGTGGGAGGGAGATTAATGAATGCTAGTGTACCATATGATGAGCGCCATCCTATTATCTTACCGCCTATGCATCATTTGACAAAACTCTCATAATACGTGAACATGAAAATCTGTTGCATGCTGGGTCACAAATTTTGTTGGATATGTTGCGTAGGAGGTTCTGGATCCCCAATGGGCGTAACACAGTCAAGGGAGTTATCAGAAAATGTATAAAATGCTTTAGGCTTAAGTCCAAGACAGCAGTTCAACTCATGGGTCAGCTACCTGCAGCTAGAGTAAACCAGTCTCATCCAATCCAGCACTGTGGAGTAGATTATGCAGGCCCTATTGCTGTAAAGCATGGTGGAAGGCGGAGTAAAGTTACCACCAAGGCTTATATTGCTTTATTCATTTGCATGGCAACCAAGGCCATCCACTTAGAATTAGTTAGTGACTTGGTAACAAGTTCATTTTTGGCTGCCCTCAGGAGATTCATTGCAAGAAGAGGGAAACCTTCTCACAAGTACAGTGACAATGGTACCACATTTGTAGGTGCAGACAATGAGCTTAAACGTTTTCTCTCCAACGATGTTACTGTTGAAGGTGTGGTGAATTATTCGACCTCAGAGGGAATCAGTTGGAGGTTCACTCCACCTCGTGCCCCTCACTTTGGTGGACTCTGGGAGGCAGGAATAAAATGCATGAAGTCGCATCTCAAACGCGTCGTCGGCAATGCAGTGTTGACATTTGAAGAACTGACTACTGTGTTAATTCAGATAGAAGCATGCTTGAATTCAAGGCCATTGTGTCTTCTCTCTGATGACCTAGATTCTCCTGCTGCTCTCACTCCTGGTCATTTCCTAATCGGACAGCCCCTTTGTGCTCATCCTGAACCCTCTGTCCTTGAGGTTCCCGCCAACAGGTTGCACAGATGGCAACTTGTGCAGCAGTTGCATCAGTCCTTTTGGAAGAGGTGGTCCACAGAATACATACATGATCTGCAGCAGCGCAAAAAATGGACATCGGAAGGAGCATGGTAACCCCAGATCGGCGATCATGTGCTGGTCAAGGAGGATAATTTGCCTTCCTTGGTGTGGAGGCTGGGTGTCATTGACCAGCTGTTTGCCGGTCCTGATAAGTGTGTGCGTGTGGTAATGGTAAAAACTGCTAATGGGCATATTAAGAGGCCTATAGCAAAATTGTGTCCCCTACCTAAACAGTGAATAAGTTAAGTGTCCCCTCAGATCTGTGTAGTGATATATGATACAGAGCCACTGCCAAATTGTCATTTACTGGAACAACCTCATAATTCATAAAATCAGCTTGGGAGGCTGTGGATGTTTCTTGTGGACTAACTGCTGTTAGTATTGATTTCATGTTTTTATGCAGTATAATATTAATATTCTATTGTTTTGTGTCCTGCATGTTAGTACCCATCGTGTTTCACATACAGCATGACAGTGGTGTTTGGTGATGTGGGCATCCCAGATGTTAGTGTATTCATGTTTCATGTGCATTGATATTGTGTCTAGTTATATTTTTATTGTTTACTTGTTTTGGTTTTGTTGTTTGTTAAAATTTTGGTATTTGTAAAATGAGAAAACTCATTTTAGAGTGGGAGTATGTTTGGACTCTGCTACTCACTCCAACTGCCATCTAGTGGCAGCTTCAAACTGGGCAGGTCAGACTGTCCAGTATAGTCTGCTCCCTGTCGGAAGAATTTGCAACCTATGTGCGGAAGTGGACCTCCCAGGTCCTTTGTGCGCACAGGTAGGATTAGCCGTTGTAACGGCCGAGCAGGTAGCTGCGAGACCCCGTAGCGGACGGGCGTGTATGTCTTCCAGCTAAGCCAGGAGCCGCAGTTGGCGCGCTGCCTGTGCAATTTGTAACGTTTAATGTAATAAACAATTATACCAGACAACTTGTTCTGTCTAGTTATTGTGAGTGGAAACAAGGGGAGGACAGTAAGTCCTCTCGTACTATACATTCACACTTCAATGTGCCACCACGGGAAGAAGAGCCCGCGCGCACAAAAGCCGAAGTGCGGAAAGGTAAGTTTGGCTTAGGAATAACTACAGGTACACGCTAGAGTCAAAGGGCATGAAGGGGAAGCAGTTGCTGACAAGGAGTAAGACAGTCTTGCAGTCTGTCGCCAATGTCAATCAATCTGTACATTGTGCAAGGAGTAAATCACAGACATACACTACTAGACGGGCAATACAGTACCTCTGGTGTCACCGAAGCCAGAACTTTGCGTTCGCCGCCATATTACTATACTGAAGGACTTGTAAACACCTACTTGCGCGCAGATAAAACAGTCGTTTAATATACGAATTAACTCATAACTACGGTTTGTTTGGACGTAATGGTAAAAACATGCGTCGTGTTTGGATATAATTTTTCGTACACCACACGGAATGTAAAAGGAAAGGGACATGTCTTAATACATGCGTACGTAGAAACACCTTATGTACACTATGTGACCAAAAGTATCCAGACACCTGGCTGAAAATGACTTATAAGTTCGTAGCGCTCTACATCGGTAATGCTGGAATTCAATATGGTTTTGGCCCACCCCTAGCCTTGCTGACAGCTTCCATTCTCGCACGCAAACGATCAATCAAGTGCTGGAAAGTTTCTTGGGCAATGGCAATCCATTCTTCACGGAGTGCTGCACCGAGGAGAGGTATCGATGTCGATTGGTGAGGCCTGGCACGAAGTCTGCGTTCTAAAACATCCCAAAGATGTCCTACAGGATTCAGGTCAGGACTCTGTGCAGGCCAGTCCATTACAGGGATGTTACTGTCGTGTAACCACTCCGCCACAGGCCGTGCATTATGAACAGGTGCTCGACTGTGTTGAAAGATACAGTCACCATCCCCAAATTGCTCTTCAGCAACGGGAAGCAAGATGGTGCTTAAAACATCAGTGTAGACCTGTGCTGTGATAGTGCCACGAAAAACAACAAGGGGTGCAAGCCCCCTCCACGAAAAACACGACCACACCGCAACACCACCGCCTCCTAATTTTACTGTTGGCACTAAACACGCTGACAGATGACGTTCACCGGGCATTCGCCATACCCACACCCTGCCATCGGGTCGCCATATTGTGTACCGTTATTCGTCACTCCACACAACGTTTTTCTACTGTTCAATCGACCACTGTTTACGCTCCTTACACCAAGCGCGTCGTCGATTGGTATTTACCGGCGTGATGTGTTGCTTATGAGCAGCCGCCCGACCATGAAATCCAAGTTCTCTCACCTCCCGCCTGAGTGGCTGACATAGTACTTGCAGTGGATTCTGATGCAGTTTGGAATTTCAGTGTGATGGTCTGGATAGATGTCTGCCTATTACATATTATGATAATCTTCAACTGTCAGCGGTCTCTGTCAGTCAACAGACGAGGTCGGCCTGTACGCTGTCCCTTCACGTTTCCACTTCACTATCACATCGGAAACAATGGACCTAGGGATGTTTAGGAGTGTGAAATCTCGCGTACAGACGTATGACACAACTGACACCCAATCACCTGACCACGTTCGAAGTTCCTGAGTTCCGCGGAGCGCCCCATTCTGCTCTCTGACGATGTCTAATGAGTACTGAGGTCGCTGCCATGAAAAAGCTGGCAGCAGGTGGCAGCAAAATGCACCTAATATGAAAAACACATGTTTTTGGGGTGTCCGGATACTTTTGATCACATAGCGTGTATTTGCTTTTGTGCCATATGTAATCTTAAATAATTACATTACAGTTTGTCTTGTCTGAAGAACCACCAACGTTTAAACAGTTTACGTATGTTTTAAGTGTTTTAACAAATCTGCTACCAACACACACAGCTTAATAAGTTTTTAACCAATGGCACAGTCACCTTGCTGTTAAGTTACATTATTACAGTTTCTTATCTCGTGTATGTTACTATTTTTAAGATCTCCGAAAAGGTACGATGTAAGGGGTGCCTGGATAAAAGCAATTCTCAGGGAGAACTGGGCGCCTCCAAGTACTTCAGCTGTCTGTTTCCCGCACTTTCGTGAAGAAGACGTGGGCCTAACTGGTCAGACAAGAAGAATGGATAAGAAGCTGTTTCATCTGTAGTCCCTTCATATCCATCACTAACACACACACACACACACACACACACACACACACACACACACACACACACACACACACCTAATGGAAGAGTTGAGGGGAAGAAACATATAATTAATGAATGCAATGAAAAAAGTGTCACAGCACGTTAGGAGAAATGAGAATGAGTACAGACGGACAGGGAAATTAGTGAAGTTCTTCTCAAAGATAAGATCATTAATGAAAATGGTGCTGAAAGTAAAAAATTCGTCACCATCAGATGTTTGTTGTTTGTTTGAAAGTTCTGGCGCTGCAGTCCGGAACAGCGGGACTGCTACGGTCGCAGGTTCGAATCCTGCCTCGGGCATGGGTGTGTGTGATGTCCTTAGGTTAGTTGGGTTTAAGTAGTTCTAAGTTCTAGGGGACTTATGACCTAAGATGTTGAGTCCCATAGTGCTCAGAGCCATTTGAACCATTTTTGTTTGAAAAAGCAGCACAGAATGCTGGTACACATGTATGAAAACCTGATGTACCTCGTAAAGTATGATGCTGGTCTGAGATCATTTGCTTTAACTTTACATTACCTGTCTCCCAAAGCAAACGGCTGTTAGGCTGAAATTTAATAATGCTTTACCATGTCCCAGAACAATCAGATCTTGATACATGAAAGTACATCGTGAACCACATTTTTGTGAGAACGTTTTAAATCTCATATCAAAATTCTACAAAGTATTTGTTAAATTCAAATACTATGCATATATTAGCTCAACTGCACACCTTGTTTAGAGCAACACGTAAAGCTTAAAATTTCATTCCGCTTTAAAAAATCGTTGCTTTTTGAGATTTGGTGAGGTAACATTGCTGCCTCAGGCTTCAGTAACAGCTGCCCATTGCCAGTCTAGTAATGTATGTTGGTGGAGTAGATGAAATAAAGAAGTTCTTTGGAAAGCGAATTCCAATTCAGGGACAATGAATAAAAACGCTGAGGTATGTCAATGATAATGTAATTCTGTCAGAGATAACAAACGACTTCGAAGAGAAGTCGAAAGAGATGACAAGGTCTTGAAGAGAGTTACTAGATGAAAAACAAAAATAAAGTAGGTATAAGGGAATCCAGTCAAACTGAATCTGGTTACACTGTAGAGATTAAACTAGGAAATGAAACACCAAAACTAGCAGATGAGTTTAGCTATTCGGGAAGCAACATAACTGACGATGGGCAAAGAATAAAGGATATAAATTGCCGACTGCCAGTAGCAATAAAAATGTATTAATACTGGACACAAACTCAAGGGGTCAGCGGAAGAAAGTGATAACCCTCACTTTAATAAGGAATAGTCTTATCACATCACTTTAAGTGTTTTCGAATGAACCACATTCTGGTAAGAGGTTTCTCCACATGTACCGCTGAAAGAGCATTCTCCTATATATTTTCTTTCGTCTTATTATATTTGTGTTCTTGTCTCTGAATTTAATCAACATGCAACATACAGCAACTCAAAGTACACTCTTGTGGGTCAGCACTATCTTCTATCGAACCCTCTAATTTAAATGTTTGGAAGTCTTTTCTGAAGTGTAGCCTTGTATGAAATTCTGTAATAATGTACTGACCATTAAATCTATATTTACGCCAGTTTTATTTTCATCACTCTATATGTAGTTGTCAATCATAATTATAAACTTCAAACACTGTCCCAAAATAGAGTTTCTAAACTGAAACAAGCAGAGCATTTGTCATGCAATTAAAATGCAATGATGTTAAGATGCATTTCATTGAACATGGGTGGCTCATGACACAGTTATTGCCGTAAAAAAGAAATACAGATTTAATGGTCGGTACATTATTACAGACCAAATCTCATTCGGTAGTCTTTAGACTACAAGGAGTGACTAAATCACTTAAAAAGACATTAAATGTGAGGGACCTCCTAGGAGCCACATACCTGATTCTTCGCACATAAGAAGAAAAATCTCTAAATTGATATGGTGGCAACACTGTACTCTCATCAACTACAGCTTAAAATTCAGTGAAATGAGGAAAATAAAAAATTCAAAGAGGAGAACAGAATGTAGTGCTACAGAAGAATGAGAAGGTACCGTATTTAACTGGAAAGAAACGAAATTTATTACAACTTAACTAAAAGAAACAATCGGTCGGTAGAACCAATCTCGAGACATTATGTCATCGTCAAATTTGCCAATGGAGGGAAGTGGAGCAGTTTAAATATTTTAGACACACAGCGAGCCTTGACTACGGTAAGCAACCTGGTGTGGATGTAAGCTGTTGTGATCCACAGAGATGATGAGCCTTGCACAGGAAAGGGTAGAGTGGAAAGCTGCAGCAAAACCAGTATCCGGGCTCATGAAGAAACACTGAAAATTGAATAAGGGATGCTAATAGCAAAAGTGAATTTTCCGCGTATCTTATGTTAGTTACGTTATATGTCATTGTCCCACTGACGGAGCAAAAAAACTTATTCCTATTTTCGTTTGAATGCTCATTCACTGATTACAATGCTTACGTTTTGGATAGATGCAAGGCTCATCATCTCTGTGGATCACAACAGCTTACATCCACACCAGGTTGCTTACCGTAGTCAAGGCTCGCTGTGTGTCTAAAATATTTAAACTGCTCCACTTCCCTCCATTGGCAAATTTGACGATGACATAATGTCTCGAGATTGGTTCTACCGACCGATTGTTTCTTTTAGATGCTCAGACAAAATTGAGTATTTCCGGCAGTAATCGCCACGATCAGAGCACACCGAAGAGTTTGTGCAACAGTGTTGCGTATCTTTATACAAAGACGGTTTGTCATGAATCAATTTGCAAATCAGTCAGCCCATACAATAAGCTACTGATTCTGTACTACCGGCTGTACATACTGTGTATATGCAGCTGCGTACGCGAAATCTTAAATCTAAGAATTATGGAGAAAAACACTTCGCTGATTGTTATGTCGACTAAACTGCTCACTGAAAGAGCACTGTCACTTAATTATCATCAGTTTAGTTACGTGCGACCGTCTATTTCTTTCGGTGAAGTAATTAGTATGATTTCTGTCTTCAATGCGCAAGTATAATATAAACAACGCTCGTACCAATATTCCAGTAAAACTGCAAACATTAATTTTGTGCCGTTAAACAAGAATTAAGTCAACAGTCTTTCACAGCGGTTACAGTGTGTTAAAGTTAACATGTTGTAGCCCATTTCAAGTATTATCACTGCCTAACCAACTGACTGAGCTTCTTTCTTTCGTTCTTCGTGATGCTATAGACATGCTACCTCACAGACCCAACGGGTCCTACTAAAGTCTATCATACGAAAGTATATGCTGTCCTTCCTGTGTTTTCGAGTGAATTGGAATAGCTGCAGAAAGCTCAGTCGATAATGAAGGCAGTAATTCTGACCTCCGAAGTCAGCCTATGGAGTTTTCCATCACCGTACCAAAGTACTCCACGCTAGTTGCAAGCTAGCTCCTGAAACTACGCTTCGTCCCATTCCTTGTATCACTGTTTACTGGCGCCTAATTGAAGACAGGATGTTGAACGCTAACAAATGTGACAATTTTTGAACCTGACGCTATGGTGTCTTCATGTCCTCTTAATTTGTGTGTCTGAATGAGATTTATACACATTTTCTTAACGGTGACAGGTTGGTTGTTTTGGGAGGAGGGGACCAAACAGTAAGGTCATGAGTCCCATCGGAATAGGCAAGGATGGGGAAGGAAGTCGGTCGTGCCCTTTCAAAGGAAACACCCCGGAATTTTCCTGAAGCGATTTAGGAAAATCATGGAAAAGCAAAATCAGGATGGCCGGATGCGGGGCGGGTTTGAACTGTCGTCCTCCCGAATGCAAGTCCATGGTGCTAACCACTGCGCCACCTCGCTCGGTTTATTTAAAGTAAACTGAAGATATTGAAAGACGTTTCGTACTTAAGACAAATAATAATTAATTTATAATATTTGTAAATCTACCAGGTACATGCATCACTTTCTCCTGTAATCATTTAGACACAAATTAATTGGTTCCGTCTCTTTCTAGTCCGGTGCTTACTGTGCCTAAGATCCCATTCAATTCGTGTGTAGTTAGTAAATTGTCTGTATTTCAACCCATCATTCAACTGGCCCTAAAAATACTTTTTCTTTTAACTCTCGGATACAAAATTCTGATTAAATTATTCGATAGATTTTTAGGCTGTTTTTGAATTTATGTTCATATTGTTCAAGTCTTGTTCTTTTGTTTACTTGGCTATCGTCCCACTTTCACTTAGTTCAGTAGAGCAGTACGTCGTACCTAAAATTTGACCACGACCTACTATGAGGTGCAGCTCATGACGTATGCTACACGATGTACACTGGCGAAGTAAGGAGACTGATATGTTGCATGTACACATTTAACTGTGTTGCCAGCAAAGTGCAGTGATACGATTTGTATTAGATTTTGAACGGGATTTTCCACTGGCTAGTGGGGCAATGGGAAAGTATTTCTCAAACCTCCAACTGTCAACGATTCGAGTGCCTCTGTAATGAAAGTACATCATGAATAATGACACTGTTTTGAGCAACGATTCTAGCATTCGACTAACATTATTTGGTGCAACCATGAGGAAATTAAACGATGATGGCGAGAGAAGATGTCCATCATCACACATTCCGAATACTAGATCTGTGTTAATTACTGTGCAGTCTCCCTCGATGGCAATACGTCGGCTACATCGATCGAACCTTCTGCAACTATATACAGGGTGGTTCTAAAATGTTCAAATGTGTGAATTCCTAAGGGACCAAAATGCTGAGGTCATATGTCGAACAAACAAACACACACACACACACACACACACACACACACACGTCCGAGGGAGGACTCGAACCTCCGGCGTGAGGGGCCGCAGGGTGGTTTTACTTAAACTTTCGCTACTTGGGACGCCCTCCATCATAAACGAGTGGCTGTAAAGCGACGAAACTTTGTGAAACTTTAGTACGGACATGCGGAAGGGACATAACGAATTAACCATTGAAACAAACACATTTTAATTTCCCCGAGAGGGTTCAAATCCGGTGGTTACGCAGTTTGGAGCGATCGGTCAATGATTCGGTTTACTCCAAATGTGTTACGTAGTAACTGAGTGAGCTCACAAGCAATGTGAGGTGGAGCTCCAAGGTGCATCAAAACAGACGAGTGCAAAGCACCTCTCCCCCCTGAGACGGGGTCGCATGTCGACGAAGCAGACCACAGTAACGTGTGCGGTTCACGCTGCATGTCCTTGTTCCTTAAGCTCCGATTTCCTCCAAGAAAAACAGACCAATCGTGAACTGTCCGTGAAGCCACACCACACAGTGACGGGTTCACTTTGCAGATGAATGTCGTGAACGTTCGCTGTCGGTGACGATCCCCAAATGTGACAATTGTGAGTGTTCACTGTCCAGTGAGCGTAAAGTGTGCTTCACAACACCGCAAAATGTTGCACGGCAACATGTCGTCAACTTCAACCACTGCAAGAAACATAAGAGCAAAGTCTACTCGAATGTCTGCGTCATGTGGCAAAAGTTGGTGAGTAATGGTAATTTTGTACAATTACCATTTCACAACTATTCACTTTCGAACATTGGACAATGGAAAATTCTGCTGTCGTGAAACAGCTCGTGCACTTCTTGAAGATCGCACATTCCTCAGCGAAGGAAACTTCAACAATTTGTGGCGCAACTGGCGGTCGGTCTCTCCCAGGAGCAAATTCAATCACTGGCTGAGTATTACAAAAACGTAACCACAAACAGCACCAGATTTGAAGCCTCCCAAGTGGACATTAAAATGGTTTTTTTTTTCAATGATTTATTCCTTATTTCTCTTCCGCGTCTCCTTACAAATCTTTCCACAAAGTTTCATTGTCCTACGTTCACTCGTTTTTCATGAGGGCCCTCTTAAGTAAGTTTAATTATAATCACCCTATACCTGAGAGGTAATTGTAAAGATCTAACTAGCGCCACGTGGAGAAAAAGGGATTTATGAAATAAAATGGTGCTTGTTTGCAGATTCCTGTATGCAGTCTTGGCACACGTCACAGTGCCGCAGCACAGTGCTGGAGGAGCCAAAAAATGGCGCCGCCCACCGCCACTTTGTCAGTGGGCTACGCCGATTTGTTTTGGATCCTCTAGCGGTGTGCTGCGGTAAACTGGCACGGATATTTAGATTTGTATCAGGATTACATGCATGTACCTACAAACCTACAAAAAATACCGGGTGAGTCAAAATCGACTTTACAACTTTGCAATGATATACACTCCTGGAAATTGAAATAAGAACACCGTGAATTCATTGTCCCAGGAAGGGGAAACTTTATTGACACATTCCTGGGGTCAGATACATCACATGATCACACTGACAGAACCACAGGCACATAGACACAGGCAACAGAGCATGCACAATGTCGGCACTAGTACAGTGTATATCCACCTTTCGCAGCAATGCAGGCTGCTATTCTCCCATGGAGACGATCGTAGAGATGCTGGATGTAGTCCTGTGGAACGGCTTGCCATGCCATTTCCACCTGGCGCCTCAGTTGGACCAGCGTTCGTGCTGGACGTGCAGACCGCGTGAGACGACGCTTCATCCAGTCCCAAACATGCTCAATGGGGGACAGATCCGGAGATCTTGCTGGCCAGGGTAGTTGACTTACATCTTCTAGAGCACGTTGGGTGGCACGGGATACATGCGGACGTGCATTGTCCTGTTGGAACAGCAAGTTCCCTTGCCGGTCTAGGAATGGTAGAACGATGGGTTCGATGACGGTTTGGATGTACCGTGCACTATTCAGTGTCCCCTCGACGATCACCAGTGGTGTACGGCCAGTGTAAGAGATCGCTCCCCACACCATGATGCCGGATGTTGGCCCTGTGTGCCTCGGTCGTATGCAGTCCTGATTGTGGCGCTCACCTGCACGGCGCCAAACACGCATACGACCATCATTGGCACCAAGGCAGAAGCGACTCTCATCGCTGAAGACGACACGTCTCCATTCGTCCCTCCATTCACGCCTGTCGCGACACCACTGGAGGCGGGCTGCACGATGTTGGGGCGTGAGCGGAAGACGGCCTAACGGTGTGCGGGACCGTAGCCCAGCTTCATGGAGACGGTTGCGAATGGTCCTCGCCGATACCCCAGGAGCAACAGTGTCCCTAATTTGCTGGGAAGTGGCGGTGCGGTCCCCTACGGCACTGAGTAGGATCCTACGGTCTTGGCGTGCATCCGTGCGTCGCTGCGGTCCGGTCCCAGGTCGACGGGCACGTGCACCTTCCGCCGACCACCGGCGACAACATCGATGTACTGTGGAGACCTGACGCCCCACGTGTTGAGCAATTCGGCGGTACGTCCACCCGGCCTCCCGCATGCCCACTATACGCCCTCGCTCAAAGTCCGTCAACTGCACATACGGTTCACGTCCACGCTGTCGCGGCATGCTACCAGTGTTAAAGACTGCGATGGAGCTCCGTATGCCACGGCAAACTGGCTGACACTGACGGCGGCGGTGCACAAATGCTGCGCAGTTAGCGCCATTCGACGGTCAACACCGCGGTTCCTGGTGTGTCCGCTGTGCCGTGCGTGTGATCATTGCTTGTACAGCCCTCTCGCAGTGTCCGGAGCAAGTATGGTGGGTCTGACACACCGGTGTCAATGTGTTCTTTTTTCCATTTCCAGGAGTGTAGAAATCTGAGATAACTTACAGAATCGGTAATTGTGACATTTTGTAGCGAACAGCCTCAAATTTGATTCATGTAGTGCCACCAGGAGTGCAAGCGTAGGTCACAGTTAAAATGGCTGCTTTCACTGGAGCGCAGAGTGCTCACTGTGCGTTTTGGTTTCAGGTAACGAACTCTGCAACAACCGTTCGGCGTACATTTCGTACCGGATACGCTAAGGACGTCCAAGCAGGCCTACAATTTACCCTTGGCACAAGAACTTTGTTGAGACGACTTAATCACTGTGACATTATAAACCACCAGGTCGCCCACATGTTGATGGTTCTGTCGAACAGGTTGTCCGCGGTCCACAAAATTCAACCGACGTGCGTTCGCGAGACTGGCATTCCATTGTAGAGTGTTTCGCGAGTACTGCGTTAATGTTTACACTTGAAACCATACAGATTCACAATGGAACAACACACTGGTGATGCAGATAAAGCTGCTCGTGGTGATTCCTGTGCGGAAATGTTGCATCGATAGAGGACATACCTGAAAACAATAATTTTCAGCGAAGAGTCAACATTTCATATCAGTGGCATATTGAACACCTACAACTGAAGAATAAGGAGGAAAGAAAATTCACATGCAACCCTACAACACGATCGTGGCAGGCCGAAAGTTAATGTGTTTTGTTCCCTTAGCAAATTGAAATTGTACGGCCATTTCTTCTTCATCAAGAAAACTGTCACTGGTACCATTTATCTGGATATGACTGGAAACTTTTTAATTCCACAGATCGATAAACACGACCGAGATGGAATGGTTTACCACCAGGAATGGGGCCGTGGGAGTTCGAAATCGCTTCCCAGGTCGGTGGATTGCCCGTGAAGCGCTAATCTCATAGCTACCTCGCTCCCCAAACGTGACACCACTGGGTTTCTTTCTCTGGGGTTTCATTAAAAGACCGTGTGTATGTTCCACCCCTACCATACAACTTAGCCGACCTGAAAAATCGAATCTACGCTGCCGTTGTATAAGTTACGCCCAATTTTCTGCAAAGAGTGTGCGAAGAAATTGGTTACGGGTGGGATGTTTGCCGCATCGCAAATGGTAGTCACATCGAACCAAAATCAATCTTGGCACTTTTATAATGACACATCTACCTATTCTGTACATAATCTCAATAAATTTCTACCTCATCCCAAAGTCGTAAACTCATTGTCAACTCAATATTTATTTACGCAACTTTACTTTTTCATGTGAAAGATAGAGCTTCATGACAACAGCTCATATAACCCGCAAGCCACAACACACTGCATTACGGAGGATATATTGTACCAAGGCTACCGCTCTACTTTCGTGTACTGAGCGAGGGAAAATTGACAGTCTATATGCCTCTGTACGTGCCCTAATCTCTCTTGCGCCGTTCTCTCGATCCCTACGCGGGATACACGATGGTGGCAGCACAGTCTTCTTGCGAAAGTGGCTACTTCAAAATCCCATGGACGCTCAGCGCAATAAAGCGCTGGTGGGGGCCACATCGATCGTCGTGTTTGCCGCGTGACTTTTGCGGCACGCACAGACGCTGTGGGAAGTACTGCGGACTGAACAGCTCGAGATAGTTAGGGATACCTGACAACACCAGCTCGCCTCTAGCTAGCACGTGCTCGTAACGATGTGAGAGGTCCGTGCATGGTGGTTGCCAATATACGTGCGCCGTTATGTCGATCAATAACGCGAGGGCACCGGCAGCAGACTGCGGCAGTGCACAGCAGGCAGCCAGAAGCACAGCTGGCTCGGCTAAAGGGCGCCGATATTGTCCTCGGCCGCACTACGCGTGGCGCGGAAAATCAATGACGGGCCGCGTCCTACTGTAAGCCGGCACCGCCGGCCTGCCGAAGCCGTACGCGCCACGACGAGAGAACGCCGCTCCCGTGCCGCCTGGCCTTCGCTCAAAATAAAGCGAGCGAATCGGACTTCACCACCAACTGCTCAATGGATTAGAGGCCGCTTTCGGATGGCCCGGCGTCAATATGAAACAGGGAACACGAACAAGTGATAGACGGCGATTTTAATAATTAATTATCACCTCGAAAAACGAAAGGAAGATTAAGGTTTAACTTCCCGTTGACATCGGGGTTATAAGAGGCGCAACACAAGCTCGGAACGCTTCAAAGAAGGCGAAGGAAATAAATCGTGCCTTTTCAAAGCAACCATACAGCCATTCGCCTGCAGCGATTTCGAATAATGAAGGAAACCTACGAGGGGCGTTCAGTACGTAATGCAACATTTTTTTTCTCCGTCAGTTTCGGTTGAAAAAATGCGGAATTTGTTGTAAGTCATCCGTTTGAGGTCCTTTACTTTGATGAAGTTCCAATATGTGACGGCTTTGTACGTAGTCTTCAAAATTGAGTCTGTAACGGAGATGCGTTCCAAGCAAAGAGCTGTCACTAAGTTGTTCTGGCGGAAAAACCAGAGCTTAGCAGATAATTATAAGTGCTTACGGGATGTCTACTGAGACCTGGTTGTGAGCAAAAGCACAGCGAGTCGTTGGGCGATACGTCTTGTCATCAACACAACAAGGTCGCGCAAACCTGCCCGATCTCCGACGTGCCGGCCGGAACGTGCGGACACACTCATTCGAGGTGATCCGCGGATCACAATGAAACATCTCGCAGCTCTACTGGGCGTCTCTGTTTGTAGTGCTGATATCCTCGTCCTCCATGACAACGCAAGACCTGACACAAGTCAGCGCACCTGGCAGAAACTCATAAAGCTTCGCTGGACTGTTCTTCCTTATGCACCCTACGGCCCGAATGTCTCACTTTCCGACTTCCATCTGTTTGGCCAAATGAAGGAAACTTGATGCAGCAATATGTTGGCTCCGACGTCGACTGGTAGAGTAGAACCATGAGGCATATAGGCCATCCCAATAAGGTGGCTAAAGGCCATCACATTAACGGAGATCATGTTGAAAAATGGAATTTTGTAACAAAATTAATGGGGAATAATAGGGTGTGTTGGAGTCCTGAATAAAATCAATCTTTCACAAAAAAAAGTTGCATTCCTTACTGAACGCCCCTCGTAAATTGGGAATCCTTCCAAATATTAGTCCATTTTGCTAACCAGTGGCCTCCTCGCTCGGTGAAAAAAATCTTATTGACACCCCATGCATCTACCTCTTCATGACTAAACGTTATTTACAATTATAGTATTTTCGGAACTGTATTTTTAACGTCTATATGTAACACTGTAAACAAAAATCTGTGTTGGGTAATGGTCTCTCCTCGAAACCAGCCGCGCAATAAAGAATACATTAAATAGCAGCTTACGGAGTTACATGATGTCATTTATACAATTTATCAAATCAACAAAACATATATATATTGCTTACGCATGAAGTGCTCAGTGTCATTGCCACTATTCTTATGCATCCTTCAGCCCTCCTCAAAGAAATATAAGCTTGTGCGAATACACCTGCTTGCTGTTGGACACATGTAAGGGGTATAATGTCCTCTAACGTGTGCCAGTTACCCACTGATCTGGAATACACCAATGTCTTTAAACGAAGCTATAGGCAGAAACCAAGGGATGAAGGTCACCTCCTCGACCAATCCATCGCTCAGTGAACATCTGTGTTAGGTAGGTACTGTCATACAAGAAGCAGCAAATGAGGTAGTGCCCCGTCGTCCACTGTCTTTTTGAAGCGGTAACGCTCTCCAATAGCACGGGTTATTTTACGCGCAAAAACCTGTCGATTTGTCCCGTAGAGTTATGGCCCTATGAGAATGTAACCACAATTAATTGTTCACACACTGTTACTACACCGAACCTTAGGCTTTGCTTCCATGGTCGCTCAAGTCATTGCGGTAACTTATTATCGCACCCTTTGTGAATCCCTCTTCATGTAAGCTGTGAACTGTGGATCATCAGCGCTGCTTCTTAGTAGCCACAGGCATGGCGTTCTTGGGACCTGAGAGCTTGCACACGTTGAATGTGATACGAATACACTAACTGACCGCGCAAGAGCGTGTTTTATATTTTCAGCAGCTCCAATTATTCACGCATTTGTTTCAAGATCGCCTATGCGTCACAACACTCGCTCCTCCATATCCGACGTGCGAACTATGCAGGGGCTATCGCCATCCCGTCTCGGCGAGCCCCTGGAACTATGTTTCTTTTCATATGGAATGCGGCTCTGAGGACGACGTTCGGAGTACATCACTGGTGGCTGTCGATTATTACTGTCAGCTAAACGACAGCAGAATACTACGTCTGCCATTTCGCGTTTCCAATAATCGACAACAGTTATACTACTTCCGTTGTCCACATTTCACCGAATCATTAACCTCGTTCTGATGTCAGCACAATCATAAAACTATACTTCCAGAGCGGCCGATGTGAAAGGCTGTTTAAGTGCTTGTCTAACAACAGCACCACAGTCGGAGGGCTAACACGGAGACTACCCGGCAATTGGATTTTTGTAATTTTTTTTATATTTATGGTTCGTGCGGTGAAGAACTTTCGCAGTTTTCGAAAGCAGTTCAATGCAATGCTCAATAATTCTAAAGAAAATCGACAAAGAAGTTTTCCAAGGAACTATGACTCACTAAAGTTTAGGTGATTTTCCCGACGGGGCCGTGTGGCTGACACGATAGTGTTGGAGGACGGTAATCAGGTAATCAATGGATCGAAGGTTTTAATCTCGCAATAGTTTCTTTTTCGTTTCATTATTTTTTCGTTCAGATCGAATACCTGCATCATTTAAAGGTGTAGTTCATCTGTTGTTGTTGTGGTCTTCAGTCCTGAGACTGGTTTGATGCAGCTCTCCATGCTATTCTATCCTGTGGAAGCCTCTTCATCTCCCAGTACCTACTGCAACCTACATCCTTCATCTAATGTATGCTAATTAAAATATATCTCATTATCAGTTTTTATGAATAACAGACATCAACCTGTTTCTAATTACATATTAGACGCGAGATTCCAGTTTTCTTTGCAAATATAAATTCTTAATTATCAAATAAATTCTTAACTATCAACAAATTATAAAATACCATTAACAAATTGTTTAAATTAAAAATTACATTAAAATGTGTTAATCTTTTATAAATATCGATAGTTAGGAATTTATAATCGAAATGAATACTGAAATTTTGTGTGTCATACGTAATTCGAAACGGGATGACATGTATTTTGCACAAAAATTTTGATTAGATGTATTATCTTTTATAAATATGGACAATTTTTCTCGAGAATTTTTGAGATTAATCTCGAACTGCTTTGGGAAACTGATATTTGAGTTCCGAACTTCATACACCACAAACATAAAAAACTACGCAAATCCGACTGCCGGGTAAGTGCTTGTAAGTACAGATACATAAACAGTCACTTGGAGCAGCCTATGCCGTTGAGTTCCGATCATTCTCGACCCAAGTAAAATGGCCCATACACAAACATTTGGTTTCAGACATATCTTTAAAGGCTTTTTTTGAAGTTTAACGAGCATTACTTCTTCAGAAAATATCGCACAAGCTTTTTTAATCCCCATGTATTCTCCGTATCGGGAGAACGGGGATGCTACGGGTTGAAATTCTTCACTAACAAGGCGACCGCTCATACATGTCATCACCGATTTCGTCCAAATTTATGATATATACAGGGCATGTGTCATCATGTCTGGCGCGGTAGGGCGACGCATGAGCCATCTATGTCAGCGTTGTTACCATGCAGCGGTTGGCGCAGCAGAAAAGAGCACTGAATGGCAATCCGAGGGTCGTTGGGTCATCCCAACGCAGCAACCTTTTTTTTACAATAATTTCGGTTTTTACGTCACTTACACTGCGAATAAATCGAAATAATGTTCAATACATTATACTCGTTAATAATTTCATAATTAGCATGAAAAGGAAAGGCAAAGAAAATTCTAAATTGCAAATAAATTTCCAGGAAGGTATTGTAAACCGTACACGAGAATTTCGTACATTATATAAAGTTAGATACTTGTATTATCCTACAGTTGATGATTTATACGTGCTAGGGTGATATTCATCGTAAAAATGGGGGAAGCAGTAAATGCCTCTGTATCTTGCACACGTCATAAAAGCTGTATTATTATAGTTACACAGTTCTCTAAAAGGTGCTGTAGGAATACAAACTTGGTTTACATTCATGAAAGGCTCTCGATCACTGCACATTTTGGCAGCAAACCACGCGTAACGCATCACTTCGGCAAATACTAGCAAGCATAGTTGGTGATGTACAATGCAAAGTATTACGATGCAGTTATCTAGGGGTGTGATTTCTTTTCCTCTCTCCATGGGCCTACCTGCACCCGAAATCAGTTGTTCGTTTGTAGCTGCTGAGGGCTGCTCGAAAGCCATAATGAAACTAAGATTAGTTCTGTACGCTTTAATTACAATCCCTTCGTGGAAATCTATTTACGGAGTCCGTGTGGATGCTGTAAGCACAATCCTTCCTTGGAAATATATCTGCAATCCAAACTTGTCCTTTGTCTTTCATTTTCACGTATTTTATGAAAATATTAATAAATACAATATACAGAGCATTACTTTGTATTATTTGCGATGTACGTAACGCAAGAATTGAAAATAAAAAAATTCCGAATAGAGATTCGACCTTATGACACTTGATTACTGCTCTATTCCTTTCGCGACACCAACCACTGCCTTGCAGCTACGCTAACATCAATTACCTATCCCTCGCCCAACCCCCGCCAAAATTGCTATTGTTTCTAAACGGTTGGCCATCTGGAACTCCCACGTCTGTCTCCTCCATTTCTGGCCAAGCCCTGCACATACCATAAATTTGGAAGAGTAGGCGCGGTCTCCTTGTAAGAGCAGGACTGTGAAGGCCTTCATCTGAGAGAGTATTATGGCAACACTTGGGACAGTAGTATTCGAACAGTTTCTTTATTGTCAATTAGCGTAATAGTTTTCATCGACAAAAGCGATTAAAATATCGGGCAATTAGCATGCATATGCCAGCAACACTTGACATCAAATTTTAGCGGCGTACCAGGGACACAGAAGGGGGTTTATCCTTAATTTCGTGTTAAAAGAAATTTATTCTGGAGCAACATACGGCACGCCTCAACTTTGTAACGAAAGTACGAGAATGTTACCATTACATTCGCATTTGTGTTATGATGCGTCCACTGCGCCATGTACAGCGCGTGCATTATGAAGTTTTCGGTTTTTCAGTTGAACATACGCGATCACATGCGCCACACGACTCCCCTGTACATGGTGCAGACACCGTGAAGTTTGAGATGCACCAAGCATGTCGCAATATACAGGGTGTTTCAAAATGAACATATCGGTTTTAAGGCGTTGTAGCACTTATTACGTTCAACTTACAATTGTAAATAATACACCAAATGAAAGAGCAACTCAAACAGTTTTGTTTGCATACCTGGGCGCAGTGGGAAGAGTATGGAATGACAAAGAGTGACTGAAAAACGTGTTGAACGAGTGCGAGTCTTTCACGCTTAGCCCCAAGAAATAGCCCCGCGGAATGTTTTTGAGCCTTTCTTTTTCGGTGAATCAACTGTAACTGATGTTTCTTATCTTGATGTGCTACAGAGCTATCGCCCGTGCCTCAATGGGAAGAAGGTGAACAACACATCTTTATTTGGGAGCAAGATGGTGCGCCGCTTCACTGGCAAAACTCAGTACGCGACTGGTTAGACGACGTTGTATCCGATCTGTGGATTGAGCGCAAGGGGTCGGTTGACACAGCATTTTATACATGACCTCCACGTTCACACACGATCTGACGCGGTCATAAGTATGCGTCTCCGATACCAGCTGATCTATCCGACTTTAGAAAAAGTGATCAAGGTTTCGGAACAACTCGCCTATCGACTCAATGTGTGATCGGTGTTCACACTGAATAATTGTAAAAAAAAATTGCTTGTTTTTCTCTTTTATTTTGTGATTACTTCTAATTGTAAGGTGAACGTAATATGTGCTACAAAGCCTTAAAACCCGCATATTCATTTCGAAACACCCTGTATTATGACCGGTGTGATCAGGTTACGTAAGGTTCGGGGTGAAGTTCTCTATCGTACACACACCACACGATACAAAGTTGATTGACTGGGGGATTTTCCTGTGTTACAATGATAGGGACAAAATTATCTCTGTCGTTACGTACATGAACAACTACACACTATCAGAAGTTGCTGCAAAGTTCAAGGAATCAAAATTAACTCCGATGAGTGTTGCCATGTTCATTTCCAAATGGTGACTCGCTGAACGTCAAATCTCGGATGAAACTCAGTTCTTGGCAGGCAGTGACTGCCATTTCTGTAACTATTATGATAGATAGGAGATTGTTTACTTTTAGCCTTTCTTTTCTACTAACTATTAACAACTGAGGTTTTGCTGCTTGGTGTGTGATTTATCAATTCATGACAGATGGAGGGTCATAAGCAGATACTAAATTAGTTATATACAAACATCTCATTCAGCCTGTAGTGCTGCACGGATACAAGGTGCCGGCAAAAAAATTGCAGTCACATAAAAATAGGATTTGCCGCAACACACTCGACGTTGACAGGCATTATTTGCGGCCTCTCAGGTCAAGCATCAATCAATGTAATTATTACAAAGGTAATAAAATCTCTTTAAGAAGATTTCCACTTCACTCTGCGATTAACTGAAACGTTAGGATCCAAATATATTCACACGCAAATGAAATACCTATCTATTTCCACTCTTACCAAAGCTGTAGTCAACATCTCAAACGCAAGTTCCAGTGTGTTAGCCTATACATGCGACGGTTAATAACTTGTTGCTGCCGGTACTGTGTTCCCAGGGAATTATTCACGCGACAATTATTTACAGTTTATAATTAAATTTTAAACAAACACATTCGGCATTTCGGGATTCTCGTGCTTTCCCAACAATGATTGGTTAAATGAATTCATGCATGAAAGAAATATTCTCATAACATGAAATAACTTTGGGCGCCCAACAACACGCTTTTTTTGTGTGCAAAATGACAACACAGAGCCTGCTACACCTACGCACAGATTCAGTGCATCCTTGACATTGGATTGAAAGCCGCTTCCAAAATCTTACACTATACTACTACAGTCTCCACGTCGACGAGATCACCACGCCATAAAATCCATTAACTCAAAAGTTGGGGCTAAAAATTCCGTCAATAGTTGACTGATAGTTTACTGAACAGTGAAAGTGAGCGTTAATGTTGAAGTTCATGTGCTCTTGCTTTCCCGGTGGCACGCTTGTTATTGTTGCTGTTCTGCTTAGAGCACCGTAACCTGTCACCAGAGCAGTTACCTGTGAAGTGAACTAACTTCCGCAACTCGTGGGAACATTTAATGTTTGTTGGATAGTCTCTTCGGGTTATTTTCTGCTACAATAGACCACATTCACGGCTCGCCTGGGAGCAGTACTTGCCTGTATAGCACAAAGTCTGCATGTATAACTGGTGCGAAATGGAATTCCCGTTGGTTCCATTTCTTATTGGAATATGTGAGTCGTGAGAAACGCATGTTTCAAGGGGGCAGCTTGAACTTTTAAGTCAGTGGAACATTTTGCGATGATTAAAACGAATTGTCTGTTGGATTTCAGATATAATCTAAGTAATTTTTAGATGATGGAGAGCTTACTCATCTAGCAACACCGTATGACATTCTTTAAAAAAAGTAAAATAAAAAAGATATTCCGATATCCAGAAAGTCACCACACTGCCGAGCTGCAGATGGAAAAAGTTTCCAGCAGATGGGGTGGGTAACCCACTGCAGGGAACGCAGCTGAGGTATTCATAACGACCGCTTCACTGCTCCGCTTTATTTGCTCCGAGTGCTCACAGCCGTCGTAATCCGCGATATTACGGCCCGACACCTGTAATATATTAGACTCAACCAGCTGAACGCTGCTGCTTTCAAGTCTGCGGTGCTGTGATGAAAGGGCACGGATAAATCTATACGAAGACGTGTATATTGCTTTCGTGGCAGACAGCCAAAGTAAATGTCCGTATGAGCATCAAGAATAAATGAAAAATATCATCGGGTTGACGTCGAGGCAACCGGGGAAGTTTCACGACGATAGAGGCATGGGCCGATCACGCGAACGATCATGGAGACGCACGGCCATTTACTAAGCTATTACACACTATGTGACTGGAAGTATCCGGATAACCCTAAGTAAGCGGAATTGGCCACCACGTGTCACGAGAGGTGGACCTGCCAGCATAACAGGAGGCGAAGAGTACTGTGTTGCCAGTAGAGAAGCAGTAATAGCAGAATGGACAGTCACGGGAGCTCCGTGACTTGGAACGTGAACTAGTCGTCGGGTGTAACCTGAGTAACAAATCCTCCCGGGATATTTCAGCACTCTTGAAGCTGCCCAAAGTCGACTTTTGGTGATGTGACTGACGTGGAAACGCGATAGAGCAACCACAACTAAACCAAGACCGAGCAGACTTCATGTACTGACTGAGGAGGAGGATGGTTCTAAAAATTCGAGTGAAATCAGCAGAAGTAATCACTCGTGAGTTCCATAGTGATACCAGCATTTCAGCCAGTGCAATGACTGTGCGTAGGAGATTAAAAAATAATAGGATATGATGGTTGAGCGGCTCCTCGGACGACTAGCCAATGCTAAGCAACACTTGAGGTAAAGAGCGACGCCACTGGACAGTGGATGGCCAGGAAAAAATTATTTCGAATGATGAATCGCGTTATACCCCGTAGCAATCCACTGGAAGGTTTTGCGTTGGGTGAATCCTTGGAGAACGTCACCTGCCTTCATGTACTGCGCCAACGGTGAAGTACGGAGAAGGTTGTGTCACGGTATGGGGTTCTTTCGTGATTAGGATGGAGTACTCTTACTGCGCCTAAGAAAAAGTTAAATGCGGAAGGACACAAATACATTTTACAGCATTGCGTACTGCATACAGTATGAGGAACAGTTCGGAGACGACGGTTGTCTGTATCACTACGAAAATGCACCCTATCACAAATCAGCATACGTGAGGTAATGATTTGTGGACGATAACATTTATGAGATGGGCTGGCCTGCCCAGAGCCCCGACCTGAGCATTAGTTTACCTCCGGGATTAGTCTACTTCGTTGCAGAACCCGGTGTCTATCTTCTCTGGTTTCGGCTCTCCGGAGGGAGAATGGGCTACTATTCCTCCACAGACATTCAGATACCTCGCTGACAGTGTCCCCAGCAGAGTACAAACCGAAGGCGAAAGGTGGACAGATCTCATATTAATGTCCACTAATAGGTGTGCGGATACTTCTAATCAGAAGCGTATTAGGAGCTTCATATCAGAAGGGCCTGTCTTAAATGAATGCTGTTGACATTTGTGAGGAGTCATCAACTGCTTTGAGTTACTTACTTTGTGAATTTCTCATTAAATAGTGTACGGTTCGTGTCCACCCATGCAAGAGTTTGTTTTAAAGATACGGACACTGCAGGAAAAACCGTTAACCTCAGTTTTGGCGCCGTTTAATCCAGACACAGATGAATATTAAGTTTAAACAAATCCTAAGACAGTGCATGCACGGACAGGCCAACAACACACCATTCTGTGAAGCAATTATTCGGAAATCTCTCAAAGGGATCGTCGCAGGGAATATACTGGTTTGCAGAATTCAGCAACAGATAAGAGTGCAACAAAGTCCAGGCCGAGGCTGAACTGTTTAATTGTGAGCAAAGAAAGCATGGCATTGAACCGTACCTTCAGAAACATCTTTATGATTCCACACCCCTTATTCAGCTCCCACTGACTACAGAAGACACACAGAATTCTATCTGGAAGAGAGCTGATCCAAATATGTCGTGCATGATAAGCTTCCCTCTTGTTGGAAAGATGAGATTATACATATAGAACTTCAGTTTTTTAGCATGAAGAGTTGTATCGCAATTTTCATTTACTACGGCGAGTGAAAGGAAACTACGAGTAGAACGTACGTGAAAATGGCGTGCTAAACACGCTGTTTCCGCACACCATTTCCAATGTTCAGGGATTTTTGGGGAAAACATTGTGCTGCTTTAAATCCTTGAATAACCTGGTTCCGTAAATACTATATTTTATAAAACGAGAAACATCTTCAAAGAAAGCAGGATTACAGACGACCCAGGAAATCAAGAATTGCAGGCGGTACGCAGTAAACTCGTTGAACAGAAGCAGTGCATGATCACTCACTCAAGGAAATTGAGGATACTGCAAATTTAATGGACATGAATGAAGCTCATTCATAGTCATAGCATACACAGAGGCAATTTTCGAGTTTTTAGGCTGCGTTTCCGAAATAGTTTAAATAATGCTCAAAAATAACATTGTTCTTGTGGTCTGGCGTGCTTGCGGGTGTTCTGCCCAGTGGTTGTTTCCATTTTGCGCACAATATTTAGACGACCGAACCAGCCGTCTTCCTCAAGTGCAGCGAGTTTTGCTTTTATGTGTTCTCGCGGCCTGGACTCCAGTCGCTGTGGATACACATTTCCATAACACTAAAACCACTTGAAGACGGCCGGCTATTCTTCATTGCGCAATTCGAGTTACATTTGCCTGAAACGAGCAATTGGCAGGAGGAAGCCAGTAGTCAGTAATAAAGGGTGACAGGCAGGGGAGGAGAGAAGGACTGACGGATGGGGGGAGGGAGGGAGACCTTTGGAAAGAACGTAATTAAAGTTTAAGCCGTTGATCAGGAAATACTTAAGCGCTCGAGGTACGAACAAACTGCCCTCGAATACATTTCTCCCCTTTCTTTTACCTATCTAGAGCTTGCATTACATTACTACTGTCATTTTTAAGTGACCTCATTACGACCTCCACGGGCTCAATTCGTCTATCGTAGTTGAGAGTTTAACCTGTTACTTGACTTCCAGGCGGCCCTTCGACTGCTACCTCACCGAAGAGTTTACATCACTCACTATTGAAAACATTCTGACTCTGCGTGTAAATGAGACAATGTTAGTACTAATTTTGCAAGTTTTCCTTAGTCAGGAGATTTCAGTTAATCAGTAATGACGATTCCGGGACTCTTTCAAAGCCTAATACATGCAGTTGCACTTCTCTAACAGAATGGCGCCCTTTTTCACTCCCTGCAAAAGTTACTTTTAGGGTGCAGCAACATACTGTTATGCGTAATGACCAAAGCCCACGTTACGTAATCATGCCTTTTGCATCATGTTTTATAACTGTTCTGTAAGGGCTCAAATTTAAAAAAAAAAATTCAAATTTAACACTGCATCCATTTGAATAAATCCGATCTAACATTCTCCGTACGACGATATCTAAAACAGCACCATACGCTTGACCAAGCTATAGTAGCTACCTCTCGATTTCGACAACGGACATAGTCGCTTAACGCGAACGAGAATATACGCAACGGCCGTCGCTATGGATCAACTAGAAGTTTAATCGAACGTATGATATGCGGAACGTTGAACCTGGTGATATGTCACCGCCAAAACACTTTCGCGAAGAATTCTTAAGTACGTAGTTCTGCCTTAGGATGTGGTGGTCACAAGGCGTAACAGAAATGTGCATTTGAATTACAGCAGCCGATTCCGCAACACAGACTCAATTCCTTATCTAAAATCTCGCTATATATTAGCCCTGTGCAAAATCGGATAATTGGGCTCACTAGCAAGAGTACGCGAGCAAGACGGAGGAGGAGGAGGGAGAGGGGGGGGGGGCGAAGGCATTTACCAAACCTACAATGGTAAAGAGCAGGGGGGTGTCCAACTTTTTAGCTTACCTGGGCAACGCTAGAAAAAGACTAGTATTTCTGCGCCGCACATAGAAAATATTCAATTTTTCATAACTTGACATAAACGGAATTTTATGGATTTTTTCCGACTGTGTGATAGATGCTCACTTCTTGGGCTGCACAAGGTCGCATGCGGCTCGCGGACGTGTTGGACACGCCTGGTGTGGAGGCTGTCTGCCAATGGCAAAGTCCAAATTGTAGCGCTGTCCAAGTATTGGTGGTTCGCTAATTTAAGTGTTGGATACAGAAATGGTACCTGGCATTACTGCTCAGTCCTGATTTGCGTACGGTTTCAAAAAAATAAATAATGTAATTACTACAAAAGTGCCCGTTTTCCAATACAATTAAATTAGAGACGCAATTAGATTTGCTGCCTTAATGGTTCCTTTCTTTCAATGATCGCTGTCATGAAAGCATCCCTTCGCAAGTGGTCACACACGAGGAAGACGTAGAGGACAGTGGGATAAGAAAATGGCGTATTAACAGAGTAGGTGGGAAGGAAGAAGACACAGTCAACAAGGAGTCCAAGAAGGCAATACCGGTCCAAGGACTGTGACACTTTAAACGAGAAGTACACTACCACTATAAAAAATCGTGTAATAGCCGAGACGTACGACTTCAAGGTATACTTGTTATAAAACTGATTGCCGTTTCTTGCCCTACCACCAAAATGATATAGATCAAAAGACAAAAAAAATCAGTTTTCGATGCGTCAATTGAAAGTTTAACATATCCGTCAACCGTACCCATGGACACGTCTACAACGCTTCGGTGAACTTACTAATTTCTCTCACTCTTGTTGCTGACTGGACTGTATTGCAAAACCCATCGGGTTGCTAAAACGACAATGATCTGCTTAGAATGCGTACAAGTAAACGACATCCTGGTAAGTCTCCTTTCAGTCACAGCACGAACGCCGAAATGGCAGATACTGAGACAAATGAAAGCTGGATAATTAATGAAGTAAAATTGCTGAAGAATGGTAAAGAAGCACCTAAAACAGATGACATACTTCTGAAGTTTTTCACACATTATGCAAAAAAGCTTGCTCCCCTTCTAGCAGCAGTTTATTCTAACCTCTGGAACAATGAAGGATACCGACTGGGGAAAAAAGAAAGCACGTCGTTCCGGCTTTTAAACACAGGTCGGACAGATGCATATTATCATAGGCGTAAAAAAAGCTGACGTAAGGCTGTTGGAAAATTCTTAACAAGTTTTAGGTTCACGCATTACATAGGTTTTGGAGAACTAAAATCTCCTCTGTAAAAAGCAACATGGATTTCGAAAACAAGACATTTGCGAAACTCAGGTCGCTCCGTTCGTTAATAAGATCAAGAGCGACGCAGACAAAGCCACTGAGTTCCTTGATTTACGGAAGGTATTCGGTACAATTCCGCACTGTCTTTTACTGAACAAAATACGAGCTTACCGAATTTCAGCCCAGATATGTAACTCGATTCAGAAATTCGTCTCTGACAGAATTCAACGCGCCGTACTTCACAGAACAAAATAGACACATGCAAAAGTAATTTCGAGAGGATCCCAAGGTAGTGTTACTGGACTGTTACTGTTTACAATGCGTATTAATGATCTAGTGTTGAAGGATCCGTTAGATTGTTCAGAATCGACGCATTTGTCCTTGAGAAGGTAGCAGTTATCAGAAACCGTAGCCAATTGCTGGAATACTTTCGGAGGATCGATGATCGGTGTGGCGGCTGGCAGTTGACCCTCAACGTAAATCAATGTAAAGCACTGCGTATAAACAGAGAGATCCACCACCGTTCGATTCCACTACTGGCAACTGTAACTAGTGGAAAATACCTACGAGGAGTCATTCAGATCGGTCTAACGTGAAACCCCACATAAAACAAATAGCAGTAAAAGCAGATACCACGAGGAGTTTCACTGGGAAAATCTTCCGAACTGTAACTCATCCGTGAAAGAAGTGGCTTAAAAAACAATCGCTCGGATGATTCGTGAGGATTGTTCAGCAGTCTAGGACCCTTACCAATTTGGTTTAGAAGAAGAAGAAGAAGAAGAGAGAGAAGAGCCAATGAAGAGCGACGTGTTTCCTCACAGGATCCTTTAGTTGGCGCGACAGTCTCGGAGAGGTTTACCGTGAAGGCAGCCAGACACGTAACTGCATACTTGACAAGCACGCATGAGCAAGCGTTTATGCCTAAGTCTAAACAAATTCCTTGTGCCTGAGTGCCTCCACCCGGTTCAAGCGTGCCCGCACATTCATCAATATGTTTAGCAGAAATTTTCGAACTCACACGACCATGTGCAAGCTTCGGCAGCCATCCTCCTTATGTTACGAAAAAAACAACAGAAGGAAAATTATCTGTGGATTGAAGAGTGGTTAAAGAAACAAAAATGTTCCCTTATTAACTATTCGCAGCAGACACACTACGAAACCTGACTCACAGCATTGCTGTTTTTTTCTCTTTTTCTCCAGATAATGTTTTATTCTTTGACTTGTTCTACATTACGATACAACCTTTGAACAAATTATCAAATCACTGACGAATGCTTGCGCAAGCCTTCTTATTCTTGGTACACACGCTGAATCATGCATACCCTTGAACATTTGCACGAACAAGCACAATCGAAATTGGATCCAGAGACAAGCAGTCTGTTCAATTCTGATGTCTGCGCAAATTTATCCAATATCGCTCATGCATGCTGGGACACGCACGCTTGCGTGCTCGTCAAGCACGCAGTTACGTGTGTGGCCGTCTTTCCATCCCGAAAGCGTAAGTTCCAAGAAGAGTCAGTGAATACATTACCTCCTTCCACCAACGTTCGCCAAATGATCACAACAAGGAAATCAGATCTCATATGGTTGTATATCGACAGTCGTTAGTTCTTCCCACGTATCCTTCGTGAATGGAAGAGAAAAAAAAAAAACGGGTGATGGGGGGTAGCAGAATACAGCGGTATTACCGATAGTACCATCCGCCACACAAGTAAGGTGACTTGTAGAAGATAGATGTAGATGACTATTCCTGATTGTCATATTGTAGGTGAACCATAAATTTAAGCTTAAAAAATACAAGGTAACATGTTGTTCTTCAAATTTTGATTTAAACATTACGAGTCGCCTAAGATACATTTAACTGTATTACGAGATTCATCGAAGTACGAACTAGATTACTATTTGATTTCTTTAATTTACTGAAAGAATTCTCTGAATAAATTCACGAAGATTCTGAAATGTAACTATACTGTATTATAAATGCAAGTAATATCACTGTTCCACAATTCTGTTATAGCCGACAACATTTAACAACGACTTTTTTTTTAGAAGTTGGAGTCTGCGTCCTACCAGAATATATTCACCGCGCGAAATTCAGTGAAACAACCGTTTACATACACTTCGTGTGTTTTCTTACAAACGCGGTCGACACCGCTAAAGATTCACGGCATCATAATTTCTCAAAGTCTCGCAAAATAACCAAGTATAAATCTTAAATTTCACTCGGTGCTAAATCTGAGTGCGCATTCATCCCTCTAATGCGAGAAACGCCACAAATTATCTCAGATGCATCTAAGATGGAAACGACCCAAAGGAGATGGATTCACCATACGTCATGACACCCTCACGGGAGCTATAAAATGCCAGTCCCCTATGATCGGCAGTATGTTATACATAATTAGATCCAGCGGGCCCTCTTAAACTTCAAACGGCTGTAAGCAGAATCGCCTCGTTACAATATGATAGACGACGAGACGACGTTAAGCGCTTTCGAGTCTGTCACTTCCATCCTGTACAGATGTCCAGTGTAACACGCGTGTTCTAACCTCATTCTTATAATGGACGGTGTTAGAACGATTAGTACGGTTGTAGCATGGGTTTATTAGTATGGCGCGCGTTTCCATCAGAGATCCGCATATTTTCTTTAAACGTGAAGGAAGTCGGAATACTGAGTTTGTACATTCAGAAGACAACTATACTGGGACGCACGCACCAAAAGATAAACAGTCGAAAAAACTAGCGAAATGCAGTTTCTGTGAGCAACAAATATAAAAATCGTAATGCATCGCAACAATATCATTTATCGTTTAATCATGAAATAGCAAATTTTCCTTAATAAACCGACGCAAATCTTTGGAGGATCAAATATTGTAGTTTGTATCAGGGGCAGTCAAATGAAAACGAGACAGATGGATCTTACGGTGAGACACGACCGTCAGTATCTTCACTGAAAAATGTTTGCGGCTGCCAACAGAACCCAATTGCACCCCCTTCGTCCGAAGCAAATCAATGGCCACGAACGTCTTTCTGTAAATGTATGAAACTCGTATAGGGAGAGATCTGGACTGTATGGTGGACGTGTAAGGGCTTCTCGCGAAACTTCTCCAGCGTAGTCGAACCAACCTTGTCAACATGTGGAAGAACAATTGTTAGTTACCCCCATATGAGCTCGAGTCTGCCTACACAATCATTTCGCGAGATATACTTACGAAGAAGCATACATCAGTTAACTATTCGAGGACGTTCTCAATTTTACGTTATACAACACCGTGGTTAACACCGTCTCTCTTGCAACGTCTGACCTATGAAGAAACGCGCTGTTCACTATCTTTTCTATCAATTATTTATGGCAACGGGCCTAGATTTACGACAAATAGTCAAATATCCGTCGAACAAGGTTTTTTTTTAAGTACCTCTTTCGTGAAGGACTGCACTTCCTGAGGATTCTTCCAATGAATCTCGTTCTGGCATCTGCCTTTCCTGCGATCAGTTTTACATCGTGATTCCACTTTAAATGGTTGTAGCTGCATCTAGTGACTATTCGACAATTGTGTACTCTTACAATGATGGATTTTCCGTCTATTAATGCGCAATGCATTAATCTGTTGGTAGGAAATGTATCACCTTCGGCTGTATACTTGAATTACGACAGTGAAAATGCGTGTCGAATCGGGAGTCGAAACCGCATTTCCTGCCTTACTCGGGCCGCCTTAAGCGATTCGGCCATCCGAGCACAAATCACGGCCAGACCAAAACTTTCATATGTCCACGTATCACAACCTGCGCTCATACATTGCATATATTCCCGTCCAGGAAGGACATATACTGACGGGACAAAAATCACAACACCAAAAAGTAATTAATGTACAGTAATGAAACTTTGGGAATGCACTTGTCTAGATAACATATTTAAGTGATTAACGATGCAAGATAACAGGTTAATGTACGCGCGATATAAGACACTGCAAATGTGAAATGCCGGTACTTTAATAACTGGTATAACCGCTAGAATGTTGCAGGCAAGCATGCAAACGTGCATGCATTGTGTGGTACAGGTGCCGGATGTCAGTTTGTGTGATGGAGTTCCATGCCTGTTGCACTTGGTCAATCACTACAGGCTCGTTTTATGCTGTTTGTGAATAACGCTGGAGTTGTCGTCCAGTGATGTCCCATATGTGCTCGACTGGAGACAAATCTGGGGATCGAGCACGCTAGGGCAACATGTCGATACTCTGTAGAGCGTGTTGGGTTACAACAGCGGTATACGGGCGAGCATTATCCTGTTGGAAAACACTCCCTGGAATGCTGTCCAATGGCAACACAACAAGTCGAATCACCATACTGACGTACAAATTCGCAGACAGAGTTCGTGGGATAACCGCGAGAGTACTCCTGCCAACATACAAATCGCACTCCAGACCATAACCAGAGTGTACGTCTAATGTGTCTAGCAGGCAACTGCTTGGTTGCAGACCCTCAACTTGCCTCCTCCTAACCAACACACGGCCATCACTGCTCTCCAATGAGCTCTCGCTTGACACTACTGAAGTTTGGTGGTGGTTTGCGTCAGTAGAATGGACGTCTGGCTCGGAGTTGTCCTTGAAGTAACGGATTTGTAACAGTTCGTTGTGTCACTGTGGTGCCAACAGCTGCTGAAATTGCTGCTGCAGATGCAGTATGATGCGTCACAACCACACGCCGAATACGACGGTCTTCTTTATCGGTAGTGTCACGTGGCCGTCCGAATACAGGTCTTCTTGCGACCGTAATTTCTCTTGACCACTGATGTTATCAATCAAATACAGTGGCTACATTCCTACCAAGTCTTCCTGCAACATCGTAGAAGGAGCATCCAGCTTCTCGCAGCCCCTTTACACGACCTCATTTGAACTCAGTGAGGTGTTGATAATGGCGTCTTCGTCGCCTTACAGGCATTCTTGACTTGCATCAACTCTCCACGTCCAATCTCAGAGGTAAGTAATGCTCACGCCCGTTACAGCATGTATTTAAAGCAAACCGTGATTTACATCCTCATAGTGGTGCTATCAGTGCCCCTCTTACGAGACTGGCGCGAAATTGAAAGAGACGTCATCTTTCAGAAGTAGAAAAAAGGCTACCAACTTTCGTTTATGTCGCACTACTCCTCCTTAGTGTTGCGGCTTTTTTCCAAAAGTGTGTTTATTGAGGGTCCTGGATATGGTACAGGCGAATAAATAGGAAATAGCAGTGCCTGTGTTATTAAGAAGTACGATACAATGTTTCTTCGGACACGCAGGCAATTGTCTATTTCTCATAGCCTGTTTCTAGTTGATGCATCAATTTGTTCTCGGGGCAATTTTTATAGTCACCGTAACTGTAAAAATAATAGCACATGATAATGATGATTGGACGATTTTATAGTACTGAATGTGGTTGCGGGTCTTGTCAAATTAACAGTCATTAATATGTGGCTGATGACAGCATCCCCCTCAAACAGCCTCATGGAAGTTCGACGTTATCTACCAGGTCATTTATTATTATTTTCGAATATTCTCTTTTAAGAGATCTTTTGAATTTGAGTAGTAGTGATTTTTTTCTTGTTTCTTCGTTGTTCCCAAATTCTCTTCATACGCTCTATGTGTTCTATGTCGCGTTGTTCCGGACATTTACTTCCCGTTATCTTTTCCGTGCTTTTTTTACGTGTATGTTCTTTTTAATGTTTCTGAACGGCTGTCAATTAGTTATGTTATTTTGCGCGAGTCCCTTTTCTTTAACATCTTCCTCTATTTCAGTGATCTTTTTGCCTTTTTTGCTGCTGTCTACTATCTCGAAGATTTGTCTTGTGACTCTATTCTTGTTTTTCCTCTGGATATGTTCATAAAATTTCATTCTGCTTCTAAAGATTTCGTTATTGTTTGTATATGTTTGTAGAGGTCTCTCGACGGCCCCTTTATCCAAATTCCTTCACGAAAAACTGGACCGAATAATTTCCTTAGGATTTTCCTTTCCTGCTTTTCCATCTTATTTTTGTTTGGCCATGATCACTGCAGTTTATGCAGCGTAGAGTGCTTCCGGTAGAACTATTGTGATGTAATGCCTCGGCTTTGCAATTGACGGAAATATTTCTCTAAAGTCAGTACCGCCATTAGACTTGTTCACTTACAGTGTTACATTTACACTTACACAATCATGATTTCTGCTTCAAAGTGTCGTAATCAAATGTTTTAAGTGTTATAAAGTGCCTAAGATGGCATACTGTCGTATTAAAATACACTATTAGACACACTGTCTAAGAGTCGATATTTCTGGCAGAGCCTACTGCTTTGTTTCATTACTGAGCAAACCATCTTGACTCAAGATGGTAAATGTAAATGTAACACAGTAAAAAAACAAGTCTAACGGCGGTAGTGACTTTAAAGAAATATATTATGACTGTGGCCCCGCATTATCAAAAAATTATGACAGAAATATGTTTTTTAATGTAGTGGCCGCACAGGAGGGTTTTCTTTTTTTTCCTTTTTTGTAATTCTTTCTTGACTGACTTTGTGTTTAATCCTGGTGGTTGGATGACCTCTTCTACATAATTAAAGTACTTAACTTTTAACTTGGGGAGATTAATCACAGGCTTCCTTTTCATGGATAGTTTTCTCTCCGGAGATTTGCAGGCCAGTTTTCTGTGAGATTTCGTCAGTCTATTGTTTCTTAGAATAGCGAGGTAGTCTGTGAAAGCTACACCTTCACGTTGATTCTCAGCTCTTTTTCAATGCCAAGTTTAATTACCTTTTCCTGTGTCTTGGAGAACTGTGTTAAATAGTAGTGGTAGAGTCCATCTCCTTCGCGAACGCCGCTGTGGATTTGAAATGTTTCTGAAGTTTCTACTATAAGTTTAACTTTGGAGATTGTAGTGGTTAATGTCTGTTGGATAATTCCCTTGTTTTCCTGTATATTTTAAATTCCTCTGAAGTATACAGCAATGTTTGCCTATCCATCGAATCGTAAGCCTCTTTGAAGCCAACAAAAGTCACCACGGTATTCCTACACTTCCATTATTTTTTTGGTTCCATATCCGTTCTATGCAGGGTCGCTCTTTACGAAATTCTGGCAGAAGAGACAGTTCGCGTTTCAGGAATCATATGAAAGTCACTTATATATACTGTGAGGGTAATGGAACAGTAATTGATTTAAATATCCTGTGAACATTGACAGCACCATAACAATCACTTGTGGTGTGCAAGAATTTACTTTTATGTGTGAAGATCTATTCCCATTAAGAATAAAATGCTGGCTTCTAGTTGCTTGGCACTCTTCAATCCACCCATAAGGCTGGTCTTGTATTCCGTACTGATTAGACGACAGGATGTAACTCTATCGTACATCCTGATTCTTCCGATTCCATGTAAGAGTGACAGTCAAATGAAAATCGAACACCCGCCACAATGGGACCTTGGAATGGTTTCACTGAAAAGTAATCACCACACACATTAAGGCATTTATCCCACTGGGAGACGAAATGATCAATTCCTGTTTTGTAGAATGTAGTCAGCAGCTGACTCTTGCACTTCGTCGTCCGACTGAAACCGACGTCTATGCATGTCGCCAAATCTGTTAAAGTCACACGGTGAAACTGTACAGATGTTTCAGTATTTCCTAATGACCGTTATGAAGACACTTTGCAGAAACTGCGATGCGCCATAAAATCAAAACGCCCAAAAAGGCTGTCAGATGGAAACATTCTGTTGCACGATAGTGCCCCTCCTCCCCACACTCTTAATGGGACGAGGCTGCGCTTCAGCATTTAGTTGGGGAACACTGCAACATCCTCCGTACACCCCGGAGCTTTCACCGCGTGATTTTCATATCTCTGGCGACCTGAAAAAAGACACGCGTGGACGTCGGTTTCAGTCGGATGAGGAAGTGTAAGAGTAGGTAAAATTGTGCATCCATCAGCGGCCGACCGCATTCTACGAAACAGGAATTGTCTCCCAATGGGATAAATGCCAATGCCAATTTAAAGTAACCATACCATGGTCCCGTTGTGGCGGGTGTTCGGTTTTCAATTGATTACCTCGTATATATCCGATGTATAGGAACCACTGTAGCCATTGGATTGAAACTTATACAGGACATTAAACTGTATGTTCCGAGTATAATGAACGACAGTAATTGCATTTGAGCCACTGATTTCTGAAATACAATTTTTTAATTACACAGTTAAAATTTTGTGTTCTTTTTAGTACGTTGTCCTAAATAATTTTAATGATGCATAACATTATGTTCTTCTTTTAGTTCAGTAGACTCAGGATATGTATGTTATTACTCCCTGAAAATTTGAATACTCTACTCGAAATGGTTTCTGAGATTTAGGGAAAAATGCAACAGAATACGTAAATTTTCAGTAACGGCTTCTAAAGTTGCAAAAGAATGTAACTCACTCAATATTTTAGTCACTCAGAAGCACCCTGCACCATCCTTATCTCACCCTCTTGATCTTTATCGAAGTTCTTTTCTTCTTTTGGACTCCTTAGTGGCCAACTGTGCTGCATACTCTGCTTTATAAAGGCAAACCTTGTCCATCCGTTCAAGTTCTCTGATGCAGTTTGCTCCAGGATTAATTCCCATATGCTGTAGCACTTTCATCCTACCAATGCCGCCATCATTAAAATCTAGAACAGCATCACTGACCCCCCACTTTAGTGTCTTCATTCCAACAAAAACATTTTTTGGTGAGTCCATATAAGATTACTGAACGACTCATTGGGATTTTGAGTTTGACCGTGCAGACACTGCTTCAGTAATTCACGATTTGCCAGGTCTCTGTAAATAGGTTTTATGATATCCATGACTGCTGATGGGATGGAAAGTTTATGGCTGTATGAACAGTTTGAGTACTGGACATTGAGGTAATTGTACCATGAATCAGGTCCTGGAGGGCACAGGTGGTGTACTGGTTTTTCATCAGTTGACAGTCTGTGGAAGAGGGTAGCCCATACTGCCTGCCTCATTTTCAACAAATCCTCAGTATTATTTCTAATGGCCATCCCATAATACTGCTGTAGTTCATCAATCATTTCGTCTGTCAGCCTGCCTCTTATGTTTTTTACCATCAGAAAGTTTATTGTCTCTCAAACTTTGTTTCAATTTCCTAAACCTGGTTCCCACCCTCTTCTGGACATGACCTTTATAACACAGCAATCCACAGCCAGCTGTATAAAAAATTACCGATTTTATTAGATCTTGAAGTAATATACGTACAAATTTTTAACGTTTTCAACTGGTGTAAATTATATTTAAAAAAAATACTTCCCATGTGAGTCTATAAGTGATGATATATATAATTTTATTCGGAAAATTGCAAATTTTATAATGAGATAAAAATCCGAAAATGTGAAAAAAAATTCCGTTCTACAGGCGGATCCTTTCATTTATCTATCTATTGTCGCGTGGGTAATGAAATCCGAAAACAGAGCAGTATAATGGCGCTGGAAATTTCCGTAACAATTTCAGGAAGCTGCAAAGAGGAAAATTACCAGTCTAGTGCAGGTGTTACTCAGTGAGGCATCAAAGTACTAAGACCAGCTCAGGTGTGGGCTGTAGAAAGTACTTTGACGCTTCCGTGCTGCCGAAGAATAAATGATAGCTATGTGAAGAGTACTTACGCGAAGCGTCCGAATTCGTCCCTGGGTATGGCCGTTGCCTTGCCGCCACTGTCGACCAACATGGTGCGGTATTCTGCTACCCTCAGTTCTATCTCCTCCGCTGTGTATCTGCAAGAAAAACGAATATCTTTTTAAACACATTATTGAGTTTATTACAAATTACAAACAAATGAACTAGGAGCCTCCTATGAATTCTCAGCACGCGGATTGCCCTCTCTGCCTTTTAACACTTTTAAATTATTTGCAAGCATTATGTTGGCCTCTTTTTTCCGCAGTCGCAGATATGCAAGTTGCATAGGTTAAATACCGTTTTTTGCGATTGTAATCGAAGTCCTACTAATACCAAACGCATTTCGCTTTAAATTAAAGCACCTTCAGCTGTCACTGTAACAATATGGCTTTTTCTTACAATTTTGTTTGCTAGGATGCTTCAGCTTACTACTATAAACAGTAATAGTTATTACCGTTACGCAGGCTCCTGGTTATAACCAGTTTTTTTAAACCTTTAATTTCATGTGCAGCGTCCAGGTACATACTAAGAGCGAAAATTCTTACCAAGACTAGCAGTATCAGTTCAACTTCTTTTAACATTTTAGGATTTCAACATGATGCCTTATCTTTCACTCTGTGACAAAAACTGAGTGTCGAAAGCTGCTTAACTACTGTAGTCGCAGAGAGATTTACTATAAAAATTTATAATATCACAGAGACGTGAATTTAATCGGGAAGCCCACCTGGCATTTGTGGATTCTGAAAAAGAATTTGGTAGAATTCACTGAGATACGCTATGGGCAATAATGAAAAAAAAAGAGAAATCCATAAACAACCAATCCAAGTCACAGAAAGGCTACATATGTGTACCTAAATTTGAACTGACATGATGAAAAGATAAAGCCTGAAGTACAAACAAATCAAGGTAAAATAAGGGTGTATCTTGTCACCAACATTATCCAATATCTATATAGATGACATTATTAGCAAGTGGAAAAAGTTAGAACACCAACAGGCATAAATGTTGAGAGGAATATAAACCATTAACACGATGTTATTCATAGGTGGTCAGGTTATCTTGCAAGATAGCGAAGATAAATTACAAGTGGTATTATATAAACTAAATGACATATCCTATAGGCGATTTGCTTGTTAAATCAGCCACAGTGACCTCAGACAATCTTGGTGATCGCAGATCAGAGATAGAAAAGATTAATATGATTTTAGTAAACTGCAGGAGCAACCAAGGAAACGTCTCAGATTTAGTATCGCTTACTGAAGGTTATAATGCACAGATAGTATTGCGAACAGCAAGCTGGTTGAAACCAGAAGTCAATGACAACGAAAAAGTCGCCTATGGCGGCGGCGTGTTTATTGCAGTAAGAAAATAAAATCTAGCGAGGTTACACGGATTCCGTATGTGAATTAATCTGGGTGAAACTGAGTATCAAAGAACGGTAAAAAATGGTGATCGGATGCTTTTATAGACCACCTGGTCAGGATCTGTAGTTGTAGAGAGCTTCACACAGAACTTGCAAAATATCATTAGTAAGACATTTTTAACTAAGTTAGGGAACTTGTGCGTCGACGTGGTGGGATTTTGCCGGTACAGTGAAACAGCTTTTTACGCAACTTCTCATTCCTCGGAACACTCAAAAACAATTTTCCGAGTTTTTATGGATGTATTTGTACAGTGTGATACTACTTACTGCACACCATTTGTAATCCGTATTCCGAAGGGTAAACTCCAAAACAAGACATCACTGTGAACTACCTTCATGACAGTAGCAGCAGCAGCGAGCTAGCCAGTGACATAACGGGCATCACATGGCTCGAATGGAGCGTTTTAGCGGGCTTTCAAATTATTTGAATTTAATTTCCGTTTTTATAAAAACTGAAGAGGGGAAAAAACATGTTCTGATCATAAAATGATGTAATGAACCATTTCAGACGATTTCCAGAAAACAGTCAAATATCCTATTATAAAGTGTTCGCTGCTGACTAGAGTGTAATGACAATCACTACGATTTATCGAGTGCACCAAAACACACACGGTTTCTTCGATTTATCGACATTTTTTCGAAAGACAGGGCAATTACTTTGATTTACTGAGAAACTAGGTTTATTAAGCTCCGAATTATGAAGAGTCGAGTGCGTGCGTTATTACGCTTCAGCAGAAAAAGCATGCACGAGGTCTCGCTAAAACGAAACTAAACGGATGCTGCAAATGCCTGTACTGTAGTTACGAAATATGTTCAATCAGTAGTTGTGGCCTTCAAAGAAGAGCCCATTTGGGCCAGCATCCGTTCCTTTCACTGTTCGAGACATCTCTCTAAGTCGTTTCCAGCGAGGCCCCATAGAAGTCCCGCCGTTTTCGTCTTCTGCAGACAGCAAGAAGCCGTCTAAAGTACGCTGTGTAACGCAACCGAGTCGATCGATTAGGGTGAAACTTGAAGACATACAATACGAATATCTATAAAATGAGTTTTCAAATGGGCAGAACAGAATTTTTGTCGCCAAATTATTCCCTCCAAAAGTCACGTGACATATGAGGCGTAAGGTTTGTCCGTAAACAGCAGTATGCATATTTTATTGTCATTAGATCGCTAATGCAGCCAGGAATCGTTCGCAATTACTGTGGATTTTGTAAACAGGTTTCATAGGTATCTTAACAATTTGTATTCGGTATCTGGAATGAACTTGCTTTAAAGCTAAAGCTTTGCAGAAATAAATGTAGGACATTTCGCTTGTTGGGGACAAGTATCACAGCTCACACGTCGGTATTAGTTATAGGAAAAGATGGGATTGTCCCAACTTTTCTTGTGTTTTCTATTATACTTCATCATGCTGCCAAATCTGTTTTAATAAGTTGTCACTGAGAAATGGCTTCCAAGTATGCCTAAGAGGATGTGTCTCGGAAAAAATTCGAATATAGAGCTACGACATTCTCAGCTTGGCAATTTACCACATACAATTAGTTTTAAGTACGAAATCCTTTGGATTTTACTTTCTGGTGGCATACATTTCTCTCTGGTTCATTTATCGGGAACTAAATTATTAATCGTACATACTCAGTTCCAACACACAGCCACTAGTGCAAGAGTTTCCTATTGTGACATTTTAAATAACCATTATGGTTTCGAGATCGGCACAACCTGAAGGTAACTACTCACACTGTCATAATTACACACATTTTACCTGTAGGAGTAAAACTGCTCCTAATGTGCACACTTTGAACGGATTTACTGGAGCACACTGCCACACTTCCGAATTTATTTAGCACTTGTCTCATAAACACGCTGCCTGAGGAAGAAGCCGGTGTCTGTGACCGGGCGGTTCTAGGCGCTACAGTGCGAAACCGCGCTGCTGCTCCGGTCGCAGGTTCGAATCCTGCCTCGGGCATGGATGTATGTGATGTCCTTACGTTAGATAGGTTTAAGTAGTTCTAAGTCTAGGGGGCTTATGACCTCATATGTTTTAAGTCCTATAGTGCTTATAGGTATTTGTACCATTTGAGGAAGAAAGTGAAAAAATAAATGAAAAGCGCTAGTTTGCTTTTATTCTGCAGTAATACAGTTGAGATACTGTACAACAAAAGCAAACCGGCGCTTTTCATTTATTATAATGTTGTTCTACGAAGAATCGACAGAAGAGTTTGTTAACATGAAAAGTGAAGTACTTAGAAGGGGAGGAGGAAACTAAATTAAACTTCTCTGGTTGAAAGAGTACGTGATATTATTTCGATGATTACAAAATCCAATCAACTTTACAAAGAACTTGGCAGGATAAGCCCACTTATCAATACCGGGTGATCAAAAAGTCAGTATAAATTTGAAAAATTAATAAACCATGGAATAATGTAGATAGAGAGGTAAAAATTGACACACATGCTTGGAATGACATGGGGTTTTATTACAACCAAAATAAAACAAAGTTCACAAAATGTCCGACAGATGCGAGTCGTCTGGTGATTATCGTGTGCTCAGCCGCCATTTTCGTCATGCTTGGCCTCCCAGGTCCCCAGACCTGTGTATCAAAATCGATCGACATATCTAGGGATGCTGAAAGACAACATCCGACGCCAATGCCTCACCATAACTCCGGACATGCTTTACACTGCTGTTCACAACATTATTCCTCGACTACGGCTATTGTTGAGGAATGATGGTGGACATATTGAGCATTTCCTGTAAAGAACATCATCTTTGCTTTGTCTTACTTTGTTATACTAATTATTGCTATTCTGATCAGATGAAGCGGCATCTGTCGGGCATTTTTTGAACGTTTGTATTTTTTTGGTTCTAATAAAACCCCATGTCATTCCAAGCATGTGTGTCAATTTTTACCTGTCTATCTACATTATTCCGTGATTTATTCAGTTTTCAAATTTACACTGACTTTTTGATCACCCCGTATAATGTTACTACCTCTCTGACCTAGATGAATGCACTGATTCGGTCGCTAAGGGTCGTAACCGGTCCTGGACATCCCAGATACTGGCACGCGGACTGCGCTCACGTCCGAGTTGGTCCCTCACGTTGGGAACAGATTTGGTGGTTTTGCTGGACACCGGAAAACTCGCCATCACACAGACAGGTCATTAGACTCTTGCCATGTGTGGACGAGCATTATCATATTGGAAAATGGCAGTATGTACGGTGACATGACAGATAACATATGACAACATACAATGTCCGTGACACAATGCTACGCCATCAGAGTTCCCTCAATAACTACCAGCGGTGATCTGACTCCACACTACGAAGCGAGCAGTAACACGGCTGTGCCTCTCCTAAACATTGGAAGAATGGGGCCTCTCCCCAGATCGCCGCCCTATTCGCCAACGAAAGTCATCCGGGGTAGCGCAGTACTGTTCATCGCTGAACACAATGTGACGCCATTCATCCCAGTCACAGCACCTTTCCAAAATATAGCCATTTGTGACGCGGCGTTAAGGGCAGCTTACGCAAGGGGGGCGCTAGTTCCCTTAGTCTGGCTTATGCTATAGTCTGTCTGTAAACTAAAGAGCGAGCAGCGCTTTTGGTGGGGGAAGTGGCCTTTACCGGAAGAACGCTGCCACCGGCCTACAGGGGCACCCAGAATCTGTTGCCCGTTATCTGTCTAGCGGTATAGATCGGCGTGCAGTGGTATACGTCGTTTATGTTCGTGGGATCTTAGTTGCCAGTGTCAGTGAGTTAACTTTGTATACTTACTGATGTACTTCGATGTCCGGAAGTGATGGGTAATCGTCTAGCATTGCAAGAAAATGTACAGAATACGAAGAAGAGGAGGTATTTGGGGAGTAACGAGCGTTCGATCGTCTCTAATGTTATTACAGCGTGTATTAAGGAGGCGACCCAAAAAGAATTGTTAACTAATATTACCAGTCGCAATCAAAGGACTACAATTTATGCAAACGTCAGCCTCACCTAATAGGGCACATAAGTAAGGAATGGAAAAATAAGCCGCATGGTTTACTGGAATCGTCACGAAGGGAAACTAATAATTTTGAGAGGTAACTCATCGTTACAGACAGTTTCAAAATCACGTAAAACCTTTGATGCTTATGGAACACTAAATCTCTATCTCGGTTACTGTTCACCTGATTCTACGACACATTGCTCAAAACATGTGCGCAATAGCTATTCTAAACACTGCTGAAATTTATTTCGAAACATTTACACCGATTCTTGACTTCTAAGCAAACAGCTTGGCATACGAGGTGCGTTCACTTATTAAATTTTATTTTTTGGTAAGAACTTTATTTGTTAATCTACAGGAATGTTATCCTTTTCAAAATATTCCCCATTACATACTACACACTTATGCCAGAGCTTTTTCCAATATCCGGAACACTTTAGGAACTGTTTCTTCGGGATAGTTTATAGGTATGTTTAACTGTGCATTTTTAATCTCATCCATGCTTGTAAAACAGCTGTCCTTTAAGGCCTGCTTTGAAATGTTTATACCACTTGTCTGCCCTTGGTTTACTCATAACAGGCTCACCAAAAGCAAAATTTGCCATTTCTAAAAATTTGATACACTTCATTCTTATAACAAAATTTAAAACAGATTCTCTAATTTATGTTTATACAAAACAAATAATCGTTGATGCTACCAAAACACATGTAGCCTTTCTGACAGCTGACAACAGAGTAAATACCCAATATGCATAATATTGAACATATAATTTTGAGGCATGTTTACGAAGACTGAGACAAAAAAGTAGTGCAAATCGGACTAATACAACACACAAAATTATAAATTTGTGCTTGCTTTTTAAACACTCTTTGTGTTGCAAGAATTGTTAAGTTTCAATGCAGTCCATTAAAGAAAACTTGTACCTTTTAGTAGAAACACAAAATAAGAACAAGCCTAAATTCTACAGACTGATTGCATTATATGGGGTTCGTTTTACGAATAGCAATAGAGTAACATACATTCACATGAACAGGCATTCGGTTCTATGTTTGTAGTAGAATCCTGACTTCCGTTCTTTCGTTAATATTATTTACTCTATAATGTTGTGTTTCGGAAGAAGCTATCGTTTTTTTTATTCCTTATGGTCTTAACGCATTTGTCTAAAAATAAACGGAGCCGAGACGTATCTGCACACGGCTTCGCCACAGATTTGACGCGCGCGCCGCGGCAGGGCCGGTACTACATTGTAAAACAGCCTGTAGAAGCGCCTCGTGACGTAGCTGGGTTGTACTCGCTCGCTCGCTCTTCAGTTTACCGGCAGACTATAATTCCTAACCAATGGTGCGGAAAAACAAGGGAAGTTGCAGAAAGTCCATTGCATGTTCTTGGACGGCACACGCATATGTGACGATATTACGATGAGCATGGTGCACAATACGGCGATTCTCCCTTGTGGTGCTCAGATGTGGTCGACCGGCACCTTGAAGAGAGCCATTTTCACTCCCGAACGCACCACAAATGTGGATATTGTACGATTCTACAAGTCGGCCACATTGTTACCCACAGTGAGGCCCCTTTCACTCTGTCGTGTGCTGACAACTCTGTATCACATGCGTACATGGTATCTCCTTGTCTTTTAATGATCACTCACCATCTGACGCCATTCATGCGCCTTGTATACCCTGCTAGGCCTAGTGTCAATACTAAACACGAACAATACAAATATACTTTTGAGGTCATTCTACCTGTCAGTCAAAATTGCAACTCTAATAATTTACATGCCCCCGATGGTGTGTACGTTATAGTTATAGTGACATCCAACCACGTCTTCTGAATGCTTCACATTCTTTCTCGGGTAGTCTATATGGCTATACAGTCACGTAAATTAGTCCTACAACAATACATCTTTGTTACGGTGTATTTCAAAGGCGTTTCCTTTTACGGTAAATTGAACCAGACATTTCTTCCTTTGTCATACACTAATGAGGCAAAACATCACGACCAGGAGTTTAAAACGGTGTTGGTTTACCTTTGAAATGTAATACAGTAGCGATTTAGCATAACATGGGTTCATAACGTCCGTGGTAGGTTTCCAGGACATCAGCAGTCTATGCACAGATCAAGTAGTTCCCGTAAACTAAGGGCCGATGGCTTTTGGGCGCGCTGCTTTCGACCGAAAGCGTCCCAGATCCGTTTTATCAGGTACAGATTAGAAGAATTTGGTGGTCAACACATCACAACCATGCTTTCAAAACCACTATAGCATAATTCTGGTGTTGTAACACGGATTGTTATCCCGCTGGACAATGCCATCGCTGTCCAGGTGGACATCGAGCATGAAGGACCCAAGTGGTCCGCAATAAAGTTAACTTAGTCCACAGCTGTCACGGTGGCTTCGATTACTACCACAGGTCCCAAGGAAGCCAAGATGAATGTGCTCCATAGTCTAATACTGCCCCCACCGATCTGTGCCAGTTGTGCGGGGTATGTTTAGAGCAGTTGTTCGCCTGGATGACGGCGTACCTGGTCACGACCACTGACCTTGACACAGGAAACGTGGATTCATTCGACCAGGCAATACATTTCTAGTGATCCACGTCCAATCTCGACGATCCTGTGCCCACGGCAGTCGTAACTGACAATGTCCATGGGTCAAGATCGGAAGAGGCAAGCTGCGAAACTGTATGTTCGACAGTGTGTGCTGAAAGGTGTGCTGCAAAAAACTTGTGCCTGAACCAACACTCTCGTCAGATTTGCCACAGACCACAGCGTTTCCCGCTTTACAGAGTGGGCATGCCTCCGAGATGGATGTTCTGTGATGAGGCGTGGAGGTCCTACATCTTGCCACTTACTCGTAGTTTCACGTCCTTCAATCACTTTCCATGGATGATGATGACAGTAGCGTGCGAACCGTCGCCCAGCTTCATCGTTTCCGAAATGCTCGTTCCCACGAGGGGGGCCCTAACAATGGGTTGTGGTCATAGTGTCTGGGCTCAATGGTGCATTTCTACTTGCATATACCGCAGCAGCAACAATTATTCACCGTTGCTGTTCATAATAAATAAATGAGTACAAATAGGAAGACCAAGTACAAATTTAAAGCTTCACTCTTAGCTCAAAATGTAAAGAAACTGGTATATCCGTAAGTCACATGATAATAGTGGGTAGATGTTGGCGACAGGCGGAACAGGTTAGTCTCGCGCCTCCTGCTCTGTGGTCATACTGTCAGGACACAGTTAAAAGTAGAAAAACCGCCGTGCACTATGCAGCTTCAACAGTTCCTTAGTAATGTCTGCCCTCTCGGACGTCGTAACAGAAAAAAAGTAATCATATAATAAACTAGTCCTCGAAACAACAATGTAGTCTACTGTCTAGTTCTGGAATATTGTCACAAAAGGATTGAACAGTTTTTGGAAATCCGCCTTTCAGACACCTGCCATGTTCACAGGCGATCTAACCTGGGGAATATCTTCTATCGGGATACATGCATTCTGATTCTAGTAGCTGATGTCAATCAAAATAAGTGCAAACCTATTGCAAGCACGATAATGCGGATACATGGGCGTCTCACGACTCACGATCGTGGTATGTGATACCTATGGCCTGTCCCTAGCATCATCACTCTCCTTTAAAATGAAACAATTTAGATAATAAGTGTCGTATGATAGTCTTTAACGATAGCTCAGTTCTTCTTCTATGTTGTATGCTCTACAGTCACTGAAGAAAATAGGGAACAGGACTCATCTAATCATCTTTGGATAAATTTTCGTTGACGTTACTTGCTCTCATTTGTTTCAGATGCCACAGAACTTGAGCTTAACACACAAAGTTTGCTATTACTCTGTGGTTAAAGATCTCAATTATTGATTGGTAAACGATTGCAGGATGGCAAAGGCACATTTCTATCGTTTCAGGTATTTAAGAGATGTACAACTATTACATTTCAGCAAAGTAAGCAACAGTACTAAACTATCTCTGGACAAAGCCGTTCCATTCATTCGATGCAGTATACTGTAAGACAAAAGAAAGTTCTTTCTAGAGCTTTGCTTGTGCATCATTTCTGCTAGCCTTCTGGCAGATGGGTATGACGTGTGTTTTCTTCCAACAACTTGAAACGGTTTTCTATTCGATGGACCTACGGTAAATTGTGGTTCATATAGGGATTAGCTCAGCCGCAAATTCAATATAGAATCTGAATGGTGTCCCATCGAGCACTCGAGTTTTCTTCGAGTTTACACATTTCAGCTGTTTGACAACACCACTAACACCAATATGTACATTACTCATCTTTGTAGTAATAGTTTAGAATTAAATTGGGGCAATACTCCTGATTTTTCCTTTTTCAAAGGAACATTTCAAAAACGGAGTTTAGAATTTCTGCTTTTGCTTTGTTTACTCAATATGAAGGTCAGCCCTGAATAACATCCGTATCCTTTCCTGAAATCGCTGACGTCAAATTGAAAAATCACTGGCTGGCACCGCGTAGAGTTTCAAACGAGATATAGTGCAAGAACAAAGCGGCAACATGGGAAGAATGATAAAAAGACTACAACGTCCTGTCGACAATGGAGTCGTCAGAGACGGGACACAAGACTGGGGCAGGAAATCAGCCATGAAGTTTTCAAAAGAAATAATCTCGGCATCTGATTTAGAAGCAACTACTCAACAACATCACGAGAAAACCTTAAACTGGATTGTTAAAAAACGGATTAAATCCGCCCCACTTCTTAACCATTGCGTCACACTGTGCATGGTCTCCATCAAAATACTCTCCTCCACAACTGACATACCGCTTCCATCACCGTTTCCACTTGCAGAAGCCTCTTGCTGGATCGCGTGAATGCCGTCTGCAAATTTTCTTGTATGTCGTCTATCGTTGCAAATCTTCGTCCTTTCAACGGGGTTTTTCCAACTTTGGAAATAAAAAAAAAAAATAAAATACGTCTACAGGGGCCTTATCTGGAGAGTGCGGAGGATGAGGCAGAACAGTGAGTTTTTTTTATTGTTTTTTTTTGTTTTTTTCTTTCTGCCAATAGTTACGCACCAACAGGAATTAATGTGAGGGTGCGTTATCGTGACGCAACAGCCACATTTCAGGCCGTTCCCTTCCCACATTTTCTCGCAGGCGTCGCAACATGTCCCGATAACAACATCGATTAACAGTTTGTCTCTGTAGCACGAATTCGTGATGAACTAATCCTTCAAAGTCAAAGAAAACTATCAGCATAGCTCTGACATCATTTGACCTGACCTGACCTGACGAGCTTTTTTGTCTTGGAGAACCTGTCCCGAGCCATCGTGTAGATTGAACCTTGGTCTCAGCATCATCATAACTGTAGACCCACGTCTACTAGTTAGGATTCTCTTAAGGAACATCTCGTTCTCATTTGCGCCATTCAAAAGCTCTCCACAGATTGCGAGGCGAACGTCTTTTTGGGTTTCACTCAAGAGCTGTGAGACGAACTTGTTGGCAACACGATGCGTTCCCAGATGCTGTGAGAGGATTTCATGACATGATTCAACTGGAATGTTACATTCTTCTGTAATATCTCTGATAGCCAGTCTTCGTAGTCGTTCTTGACATGAGCGTCGTCGGTAGACATCGAAGGGCCATCTTTAAACTTCCTTCAGGCCATTTTTAAACCGTGTGAACCATTCGTAACACCGAGTACGGTTCAAGCAGTCATCACCGCAGGTTTCTTGCATTATTTAGTGTCTCTGTAAAGGTTCTGTTGAGTTCCATGCGAAATTTAATGCAGGCGCGTTGCTCCTCTAACTCTGCCATCTCGAGATTCGTAAACTGTGCGACACGACGTTCTACTCAATTCAGCACTGAACAATAAAAGACGTACAACAACGAAACTACCGGCACTTACACATTAAACACAGGCGGGCGCATGGATGCCAACCGCATTTCACGCACCATAGGCGCGAAATTACGAATGTTCCGGAATTTGTTGAACAGATCTCATGTGTATCGGAAACGGATATACGAGGGGTGTTCAATAAGTAATTCAACACATTTTCTTATGAAAGCTAGTTAGTTGTATTCAGGATTCCAATACACCATATAAGTCCCCACTCTTTTGGCTACGAAACCCTATTTTTCAACATAATCCCCGGTCAATACGACGGACGGCCTTATGAAACGTTACGGGAGGGTCTCTGTATGTCCGCACGGTACCCATGGAGCACAAAACGTTGAGTATCCCAACAGCTGGACGAGCGTGTCAGCTCTACCAACACAGACGTCCAGATGTGCAACGGCGTGTTTGTTTGTGATCTGTCGATCACCTCGAATGAGAGTGTCCGCACGTTCTAACGTTGCACGAGTCAATACTGCGTGTAGCCGGCCAACACACGGAAGATCGGACAGGTTTTTGCGACTTCGTTGCTATCATGATAGACGCCTAGCCCGACGACTCACCGTGTTTTCGTTCAATGCCAGCTCTCCGTAGACATTCTGCAAGCGTCTGTGAATATCTGCGACGCTCTCGTTTTTCGTCAAATAAAACTCAGTGACAACTATCTCATTGGAACACAGCTCTATTACAGACGGCATTTTGAAAGCTACGTATGGCGCCGCAACCTATCGGAACTTCATAAAACTATGGGGGCTGAAGCGGAAATATTCCACGATGTCCCACAACAAATTCCGCAGTTTTTCAACCGGAATTGGCCGAGAAAAAAAAATGTTGCATTACTTCTTGAATGCTCCTCAAACGTCCTAATTTGTGTTATCCCTGGGAATTGTGCCAGAAAGCAAATTTCGGCTCCTCGTTGCGACTTCGCCCAGTTTGAAGGTAAATAAACATTATAATAAATCATGAAGACTACGAATAAAAAAAGAATCTTGCTTTCGTTTTCAATTTTACTGTTTTTAAATTTTTTGTACACAATGTTGTTGTTGTGGTCTTCAGTCCTGAGACTGGTTTGATGCAGCTCTCCATGCTACTCTATCCAGTACAAGCCTCTTCATCTCCCAGTACCCACCGCAACCTACATCCTTCTGAATCTGCTTAGTGTATTCATCTCTTGGTCTCCCTCTACGATTTTTACCCGCCACGCTGCCCTTCAATACTAAATTGGTGATCCCTTGATGCCTCAGATCATGTCCTACCAACCGATCCCTTCTTCTAGTCAAGTTGTGCCACAAACTTCTCTTCTCCCCAATCCTATTCAATACTTCCTCATTAGTTATGTGATCTGCCCATCTAATCTTCAGCATTCTTCTGTAGCACCACATTTCAAAAGCTTCTATTCTCTTCTTGTCCAAACTATTTATCGTCCATGTTTCACTTCCATACATGGCTACACTCCATACAAATACCTTCAGAAATGACTTCCTCACACTTAAATCTATACTCGATGTTAACAAATTTCTCTTCTTCAGAAACGATTTCCTTGCCATTGCCAGTCTACATTTTATATCCTCTCTACTTCGACCATCATCAGTTATTTTGCTCCCTAAATAGCAAAACTCCTTTACTACTTTAAGTGTCTCATTTCCTAATCTAATTCCCTCAGCATCACCCGAATTAATTCGACTACATTCCATTATCCTTGTTTTGCTTTTGTTGATGTTCATCTTATATCCTCCTTTCAAGACACCATCCATTCCGTTCAACTGCTCTTCCAAGTACTTTGCTGTCTCTGACAGAATTACAATGTCATCTGCGAAACTCAAAAGTTTTTATTTCTTCTCCATGGATTTTAATACCTACTCCGAATTTTTCTTTTGTTTCCTTCACTGCTTGCTCAATATACAGATTGAATAACATCGGGGATAGGCTACAGCCCTGTCTCACTCCCTTCCCAACCACTTCTTCCCTTTCATGTCCCTCGACTCTTATAACTGCCATCTGGTTTCTGTACAAACTGTAAATAGCATTTTGCTCCCAGTATTCTTCAAAAATGGTTCAAATGGCTCTGAGCACTATGGGACTCAACTGCTGCGGTCATTAGTCCCCTAGAACTTAGAACTACTTAAACCTAACTAACCTAAGGACATCATCACACACATCCATGCCCGAGGCAGGATTCGAACCTGCGACCGTAGCAGTCGCACGGTTCCGGACTGCGCGCCTAGAATCGCGAGACCACCGCGGCCGGCCCAGTATTCTTCCCTGTCGCCTCCAGAACTGGAAAGAGAGTATTCCAGTCAACATTGTCAAAAGCTTTCTCTAAGTCTACAAATGCTAGAAACGTAGGTTTGCCCTTCCTTAATCTATTTTCTAAGATAAGTCGTAGGGTTAGTATTGCCTCACGTGTTCCAACATTTCTGCGGAATCCAAACTGATCTTCCCGAGGTCGGTTTCTGCCAGTTTTTCAATTCGTCTGTAAAGAATTCGCGTTAGTATTTGGAAGCTATGACTTATTAAACAGATAGTTCGGTAAGTTTCACATCTGTCAACACCTGCTTTCTTTGGGATTGGAATTATTATATTCTTCTTGAAGTCTGAGGGTATTTCGCCTGTCTCACACATCTTGCTCACCAGATGGTAGAGTTTTGTCAGGACTGGCTCTCCCAAGGCCGTCAGTAGTTCCAATGGAATGTTGTCTACTCCCGGGGCCTTGTTTCGACTCAGGTCTTTCAGTGCTCTGTCAACTCTTCACGCAGTACCGTGTCTCCCATTTCATCTTCATCCTCTTCAATTTCCATAATATTGTCCTCAAGTACATCGCCCTTGTATAGACCCTCTATATACTCCTTCCACCTTTCTGCTTTCCCTTCTTTGCTTAGAACTGGGTTTCCATCTGAGCTCTTGATATTCATACAAGTGGCTCTCTTTTCTCCAAAGGTCTCTTTAATTTTCCTGTAGGCTGTATCTATCTTACCCCTAGTGAGATACGCCTCTGCATCTTTACATTTGTCCTCTAGCCAACCCTGCTTAGCCATTTTGCACTTCCTGTCAATCTCATTTTTGAGACGGTTGTATTCCTTTTTGCCTGCTTCATTTACTGTGTTTTTATATTTTCTCCTTTCATCAATTAAATTCAATATTTCTTCTGTCACCCAAGGATTTCTACGAGCCCTTGTCTTTTTACCTACTTGATCCTCTGCCGCCTTCACTACTTCATCCCTCAGAGCTACCCATTCTTCTTCTATTGTATTTCTTTCCCCCATTCTTGTCAATTGTTCCCTTATGCTCTCCCTGAAACTCTGTACAACCTCTGGTTCTGTCAGTTTATCCAGGTCCCATCTCCTTAAATTCCCACCTTTTTGCAGTTTCTTCAGTTTTAATCTACTTGTACACAATACGGTTACAAAACTTCAGAATATACAACATTTTTCGTTTTTTAGTCCTGTGTGGTACGGCTATGAACTGGTTTTCTGAACTACCATTTCGCGAAAAGGCAACACACGACTGGCCGTGAAGAAAACACACTGATCGTAAATCAGTTCCGAAGTATGTGAATGACTGGCCTTGAGCTTTGTTTATTGTTATTGCAAACAGAACCTTGACTCGGAACATAAGTCGCTTAAATAAATGGGTAAATCGGTTGAGACCACTGGTATAAGGGACACGGGAGCGACCTCTCCAGCTACTAAACCTGTGAGGATATAGCTTCAATACATTACTTCTCATAGTTTTAATCTGTAAACGGGTACCATTATAAAGTTTCTGTAAACGGGTACCATTATAAAGTTTCGGAAGATTGAGATTGCGTAGTAGTATTTAGGAACGGCCACTGTAGGTCTCAAACTGTCTGGCGGAAACCCATTTGGATTCAGTGACCTTAGAAATTCTTTTGGATACTGATTAAACAGCATCTTCAGTGGGAACAACCGTATCGACTGACTGGTACTCTGTGTTCTACAATTACTTTTTCCAAAATACTATCCTTTCTTTTAGACGCATTACGAAGTTTTGAACGATTCATGTCACGTAGCAATATTCAAATCATAAGCCAATAAGCCAGCACACTGTTTGGGTGAGAAAGGAAACGAAACCGCGCTTTGTGGTTGAATAAAACATAAAGCCTGTGTCCGAATTTTTTTACAGTTTCATACGAATATTTAAAGTAAATCGGTCAAGAACTTTTCGAGATTTATATTAATGTTTCCCCTTTTGAATGTAAGTATAGACCATAAAACCCGCGATTCTTTAAACAATCGAACGCCCATGTATAAAGCAGCTTCAAGCGTCTATTTGCTTTACGAATGACTTAATGCGTTAAATATTCGCCGTTAAGCATGCAAGCGAGGAAATGTGTTTGAAATGATGTTTAAAGTTTGTTATGAAACACTTGATGACTATGGTCTCGATAATTCGCGCTTAGTTTTAAGCAAAAAGTAGTTTTACAAGAATCTCAATGTTTACGGCATGTCTCCTCAACATGTGTGTGGTACAATAGCATTGTTTCGCAGGAACATTCAGTGATATATGTAGATACTGTCTGCAAAATTTGTTGCTAATAGATGACGCAGTAATGAATTAAAACGCCATGTCTTGACGCTGTTTTACTGCATTAAAAGCGAAAGTGTAGTAGGCCTAAGCGACAAGCTTTTCCCTTTTTTTGGGGGGGGGGGGAGGGGGGGAGGGATGTCAACGACAAAAAGTTTCACAAGATTTGAAATTAGATGTAAAGTTTGTTAGAAGTGCTAAATGCTCTCTCTCTCAAACACTGGTAGAATAATATGTGTAATTTGCTCGCTGTGAATTACACTGTTTCACAATATATACCCAGTTTCTAACCGTAATACTTGCCTTACTATGTTACAGGTTTAACATAAGACTATGCCTCTTAATGCGTGGATTATGGCAGCGTTTTAAATTTTGAAGTTCGGTCAATAATTATATGACATACTGTAGATCAAATTTTTGGTTGTTTCTGGAAGCCGTTATGTACGCAACCTTCAACTGAACCACGAAGGGGATTAGCAGTTATAGTAACACACACTGAAGCGCCTAAAACATATAAATATACTCAGCTCAGCATCAAATGGTTCAAATGGCTCTGAGCACTATGGGACTTAACTTCTGAGGTCATCAGTCCCCTAGAACTCAGAACTACTTAAATCTAACTAACCTAAGGACATCACACACATCCATGCCCAAGGCAGGATTCGAACCTGCGACCGCAGTGGTCGCGCGGTTCCTGACTGTAGCGCCTAGAACCAAACCGGCACTCCGGCCGGCCAGCTCAGCATCGTCACATAGATCTATAATAAGGTGTAGAATAGGCCACATAGTCCACGCAGTCATTTTTGCAACTGGCTACTCAAAAAGCCAGCTGCAAAAATGACTGTGTGGACGATGTGGCCTATTCTACACCTTATTTTAGATGTATGTGACGATGCTGTGCTAAGTATATTTATAGGTTTTGACGATGCCATTATAGCCTTATCACTTTAGGACATGGTGTAGAAAAGATCTGAGGATAGTCATTACTGACTGAAACCGGCCATCGTCAAAAGATTGATATTGTGAGCAAAGACTGGAATAATAAACAGTAGTGAGCATATCTGGGCTGCCTTGAATGTGCTGTTCAGAAGAGATCTCCACCCCCTGGTACTCTTACGGATTTATGGACAGCCCTGCAGGTTTCATGGTGCCAAATCCCTCCAGAACTATATCAGACATTAGTCGAGTTCATGCTACGTCGTGTTGAGGCACTTCTGCGCGCTCGCGGGGGCCCTACACGTTATTACGCAGGTGTACCACTTTCTTTGGCTCTTCAGTGTAGATAGCTGTCGCTATAGGTATACGGGAAGAAAGAGGACGGTATATTTTGTACGAGGAAATAAATATGAAACAGCTTTGCGCAATTATGTATAAAATAGCTGTCGCTATAGGCACACCAGAAGAAAATAAAAGTGAAGTCGTAGGGTATGAATTATTGGTTGGGAGATCCCGAAGGGCAGATTCAGCCGCCTAATTGGGAAGGTTTCCCCTATCCTTCGCGTCCGCAAAGTACATGTCCTTTGCAAAGCACCAGGTGGTTATGATTAAACTGACTGTGTTCCGAGTGCTGCAGTGCGCTCTGTATACAGACCAGAACGCTGAAACGCCCTAGGTATGTTCATTAAATTGAGCGCCCACGGGGTATACTGAAAAGAATAATTATTCCAGGTTCTGCCAGCGGGTGAAAATATAGCGGTAAAACCGGTCAGAATGTGACGTGGTAGCAGAAAAGGGGGGACGATCGAACATATGATAACAATGGTCTAGGACGCTTATTACCGTATGGTCACAAATTAAACATGTGTCCAATATGATCTGCCGACTCGGCAAGTGCTGCATCCGTAGCAGGGCGTGATCGACAGTTGTTTCCAGCGTATCCTGTGTAATGACAGCGATATGTCGTTGTAAGCTACGCTTCAGACCAGGAAGGGTTTGAATACATCCCTGATGGACACGATCTTACAGATCACCCGCAATTAGTAGTAACATGGATTTAGGAAGGCCACACATCTTGTAACTGCCTAGAGATCTTGCAGTCGTTACCGACGGTTTCTCGAAGAAAATCTTTCATCTGGCAACCAACACGCGGTGTCGTCCCATCTTTCATTTAAATAGTGGTGTGGACATAGTTGCGTTCCTGCAAAGCTAGTATGACGTCGAATAAAGAAAGAAAGAAGAAGAATGATGATGGAGCTGAAGGAGTTTGTGAAACCACACCACACAGCCGTGTACCGTGGATGTTCTCGCACAACAAGAAGCAGATTAGAACCCCATAACAGTTTTGTGCATTCACGGCATCGTGCAGAGTGACCTCATCCGTCCAAAGAATATTGCCCGGCCACATGACATCCGTTACCACGAGTGCCAAGAAACGAAGGATAAAGTCACCGCGTTGTAACCTATCTTGGGCTTATTTTGGTGCATATTCTGGATCCTGCAGGGATACCGGTATAAAATGCACCGCAAAATCTTTTGAACTGTTGGCCATGGTAGAGAGAATTCCCGTGACAGCTCGAACATTGGCAGCAGAATCTGAGGCATGTGCTGCATGGTCGGCTGTAGCTACAACAACAACTGTCAAGGGAATAGGCCGCCTTCCTCCCCCTGCTGCACCACCTAAATCACCTGCTTCTTCAAATTTCATGACATATTCTTCAGCCCATTCATCGATATTGGGCCTCTTCCAGGCTGTTTCTCTTGGCGACATTCCCGCAATGCGGCGCTGTTATAGCTGCCATTCTGATAAAGCAACTTGACCAGCACGTCGCCAAGAACAAACAGAATATTGACGTCAGAAAAGGTAACATTTCTGAGTGCTTACAGCGCCATATTTTCACCAATGGCAGAAACTGGAACTCGGACGCACCGATTAATTAACACATGTACGAGGTTTCAGCGTCCTGCGGTGTATACAGCCCGCACTGCAGGAGGTGGAGATTTAGTATTTAATGTCCCGTCGACAACGAGCTCATTAAGGACGGAGCACAAGCTCGGATTGGGGTAGTATGGAGAAGGAAATTGACGGTGCCCTTTCGAAAGAACCATCCCGGCATTTGCCTTAAGCGATTTAGCGAAATCGCGGAAAACCTAAATCTGTACGGCTGACGCGGATTTGATCCGTCGTCCTCCCTATTGCGAGTCCAGTGTGCTAACCATTGCGCTACCTCTTTCGGTGCAGCATTCGGATCACCTTCAGTTTAGTTACAACCACCCCGTATGAGAGCTATGTATGTAAGCGCATGTTTTAAAGGTAGGTATCTGTAGTGCGTGCGTGCGTGTGTGTGTGTGTGTGTGTGTGTGTGTGTGTGTGTGTTCTTTCGAAGAACACCAAGGAAGCCCCCAAGCTTAGAAGCCCCCAAGCTTAGCGTATCACCAACAACAATGTCGAATAGCCTCACTTCATGAGACACTATGGCGAAGTTTGGAGTTTAATCCAGCGCATCGGCGCATGGACTGGTGATCAGGAGTTTCACGAAGCCATTCCTCCTGTCCCTTCTGCCGTAAAGGCACAGGGAAAATTGTCAACAACGTGTGGTGCACCTAGACGGCCAATCATACAAATATTCCAGTCAACAAAGACCCAAAAATATCGCCTGGGGGAAAAAAAATTCGTGAGCTCGCAAATTTTTGTGCATCGGTAGGGGGAGTGTCAGGAGCAACATACTAAAAATCCTGGCCAGTGCGGTGCGAGGGTCAATGTGGTGGTGGTGGTGGTGGTGGTTGTTGTTGTTTGTGTGTGTGTGTGTGTGTGTGTGTGTGTGTGTGTGTGTCGGGGGGGGGGGTTATATTTTTTTTTAATATTTTTCTTGAGTATCTGTAAAACCGAGGCTTCTAGCGAAAATGTTTCGTAGTACAACATCAAACTGCATTACATTTCCCACAAAAACAGTTCCCATTCTTTTTTTTTCTGTAGGTCTAACAGTTTCTGCACTGCAGAGGATGGAACAATGGCAGATTATTAAAAATGGCGTTTTGTTGTTAAATGAAGTGAGTTATTAACAAATATTAATTGTGTGTACCACATCTAAGTGCAGTAGAGCCATATTAAGAAATGGATTATGTTCTGGGCGTGTAACAGGGTGGAAAGATGGGTGTGGTGGTTAGGACCGTTGAGGGAAGGAAGGTCGGTGGATTATGGTCATGCACTTCCCTCCTTTAGAGTCATGCAAAATGAAGAGTGAGCAGGCAATTCCCCCATTACATCTAACGCACTACACCACAAAAAGTAACTACAGGGTAGCTCACAACGTTAATGCCGATCTTTCGGAAGCAGCCTGTGCGCAGACACATCCGCAGTGGAGGGGATTTTATTTTTCACAAAATATGTAACCATCATTGAACATAGATCTGGGTTACTAATACCGATTCTACTACGGAACAAAATGGTTCTTAAACATCTTGTAAGGCAGTTGTCGCGTTCTTCTGGGAAAGGTGGCTTTCTCCATCACGACTGCTGCTTTCATTTCAGTTTACAGACAGACTATACCTCCGAACATTTCCTGTCCAGTTATCTAGCATAACTTCACTGAGCTCGTGTTTATATAGTGGCGTTATTTTCAGTTTGTTACGTGAGCTTTTATGTAAAATACGTTCCTATAAACACTGTCTGATCAACTGCTTAATTCTTAAGTGTGATGTTATCAGTGAGCTATGAGATGTTGGTGGGAAAGGGATTGGATTGGCAAATGTGGCATATTGTAATGCAGTGTAACAATGTTGTATTCACTTAGCGGTGAATTATTGAATTACCAGAAAGTCGCTGCATTTCTCTCACCATTGTGTTACAGCTAGATTGCATAAATGTCTTCCATTCAGGAAGTTTTGGCTCTTCTAGAGTGGGCTGCACTGAGTGGGGCCACCTACCAAATCTCCACAGTATACTTGCAAGATGGGTGTCAAACATGTCTGATGGATTAGGGCTAATCATGTGTATACCTAGAACAATAATCTGCTGTAACGCATTGCTTGGATTGTGTAGAAATATCTGTAACACCCAGGTGATCTACTTCTGTTGCAGAGGGAGTTAACTAAAGCCTCTGGACCTCTTCACATGTAGTGAGAGCAGTCAGGGAGGATGCATTTGATAACACTGAAGAGCCTTCAATGTGGTAGACAGTTGACTGTTCCATCTGTTGATTTTTTTTACTAAATATCTCATTTAACAATTGAAAATAAATTAACTGAAAATTACTCCACTATATAAACACAAGCACAGTGGAGTTATTTTGTCAAATCACACGGGAGAATTGCTCAGGAAGTGCTGAGGCGGTATAGCCTTTCTAAACTCTGAAACGTTAGCAGCATTATGGGGGAAGTAGTCTTTTCCAGAAATAACATTGCAACTGCTATACAGGAAGACTAACAATGCATTTCCCTTTCAGTAACACAGAACAGTAAGCAGAGATTTACGTACATTCAGTCCAAATGCGCTTCTTACATTAGTATTATTAGCAATTCATAGCTGTATTCCACATAATGTTACTGCATTATGTGGAAAATAAACATTCCTGGGGCATATCTGCACATTACGTCGCCAGTGGTTCATAAGACATGCTGCAGAAGGGTTGGTATACCTTTGTAAAACAGCCTGTAGTTGCTTTTTGTGACTTACTAAGATAGACAATTGGGAATTGTTTGCTCATTCTTCATTTTGCAGAACCAAAATCCGGTGACTACCCTAAATCACGGTCCTCAGGTCCACCCGTACCCAGCTTTCAACACTGTTACACGCCAAAACACGATTAATCCTTTACCACTGGCCTTAGATGTGGTGCATACATTTAATATTTGTTAATAATCCGCTTCATTTGACAATGAAACACTATTTTTACTACTCTGCGATTCTGCCATGGTTGGTTGGTTGGTTGGTTTGGGGAAGGAGACCAGACAGCGTGGTCATCGGTCTCATCGGAGTAGGGAAGGATGGGGAAGGAAGTCGGCCGTGCCCTTTCAGAGGAACCATCCCGGCATTTGCCTGGAGTGATGTAGGGAAATCACGGAAAACCTAAATCAGGATGGCCGGACGCGGGATTGAACCGTCGTCCTCCCGAATGCGAGTCCAGTGTCTTACGACTGCGCCACCTCGCTCGGTGATTCTGCCATCCCATGCAACGTGAAAACTGATAGTTCTACTGGAAAAAAGGAATAGAAACTTTTTTTTTTTTTTTGTAGTATAATCGAGAAAAACATAATAAGTGACATTTAAACGTCCCCCCCCCCCCAACTTCACGCTCACGCACCACGGGTCAGGATAATTAATATGTTATTATTACACTACCCCTGACCACTGTACAAAAATTTCGACTGCACGATTGATTCCCCCTAATTTTTCTTCGCTGACTGGACTAAAGTAATGGTCACTCGACGATACTTAACTAGGGTGATCTACGGCACAACGTAGGGTCGCGATAGTTGCCTCCTTCGACTGCATGGACACACTGCTCGTCGGATTTCTCGAGCATGGAACCACAATCAATGTCCAGGGCTATTAAGACACTTTGCAGAACTGCGACGTGCCATAAAATCAAAACGCCCAGGAAAGCTGTCAGATGGAATCATCCTGTTACACGATAGTGTCGTCCCCCCACTGTTAATGAGACGAAGGTTGCGCTTCAGCATTTGGTTGGGACACACAGCAACATTCTCTGTACAGCCCGGGGCTTTCACCGTATGATTTTCACTTCTTTGGCGAACTGAAGAAAAACATGCGTGGACGTCGGTTTCGGTTGTACGAGGCAGTGCAAGAGTCGGGTGCGGGTGTGGATCCGTCAGCGGTCGACCGAGTTCTACGAAACTGGAATTAGTCGCCTCGTTTCCATTTGGGATAACTGTCTTCACACGTATGATTACCTTTGAATGGAACTATGCCATGGTCCCGTTGTGGCGGGTGTTCGGTTTTCATTTAACTGCCCCTCATAACGCTGTGAAGGATGACCACCAAACGCAAAAGCGAATACGAATGTCTTAGCCATGTTTTGGCCATTTTAAAAGCAAATCAATCGAATCTTGATCACACCACGTATGTTACAAGAACATAGGTGACCGGTTTCGGTCATATCACGTGACCATCATCAGACCCATGGCATCCTTCGTAGATGGTAGGTGGAGCACTCTGTGATGAGTTGATATCACAGCAGCTAAGAAGAGTGCTCCACCTACCATCTACGAAGGATGCCATGGGTCTGATGATGGTCACGTGATATGACCGAAACCGGTCACCTATGTTCTTGTAACATACGTGGTGTGATCAAGACTGAATTTTAAAAAGGAAAATTAAAAAAAAAAAATTTGATCACTGTTCCAAAAATGTTTATTAAAATTGTTCAAATCAATTGATTTTGTGTGTCGATTTCTTGATGTGAATGTTGCCAGAGTCCACCAGTCTTCGCCAGGAACGAAACGCCAATTAAAACAGTGGACAGACTCGAATTTCCCTTCATTAATAGATTTCATTTGCAGGGGTGTCACTGTGGCTCTTCCTGTTGATTAACTTGCAAACGATAAAACGAAAACCTGTGAACATTCCCTACTACACAAGTCATGATGAGAAACTGAATTACAAAATGCATATAACCACAGTAAATGCGGAGACAATGGAAAAAGCCAGAAGTTGAAATACAAATAGAGAAACATTTATTCGAGTCGTCAAATGTGTAATTCTCTGGCTTCCACCTGATCTCATAGTTAAATGAATTCCTGGGTTGTAGATTTTGCAGATCTTCCAGAATCGCACTTCAGGTGTGAAATCAAGCCATTGGCAGTGTGTTTGTCTTATGGGGAATTATGTTGAAAATAAGTTTTTTACTTAAAAAAATTATTTCACTGCCTTGCCCAGAAATTTTAGCTGTGTTCTCGTACATAGAATGCTGTATTCTTCACTATATTACAATTTTAAAATAATTAATTTCATTTTAGTTTTCAGATTCGGAATTTTAATGTTATACTGATCTGCACCAAATAAAGGTAAATGGCTGAACCGTTAATGAATGAATGAATGAATGGAAACGAATCTAACAGCGTACGTTGTTGTTAATAATTAAGCACACCTGAAGGTATATGTCCACGCTATTCCTCTTTAGTCGTACACAATCGCAGATGCACGGATACAAAAGCTCATGCACAAAAATTAGTTGAAAGAACGCACATATGCATGCATATTATCATGTCCACACGTCGACCCATTTTGAAGCAGTCCGCTATGCATTCATTTCTTTGCTTGGCAATTTTTGTTGCGTTTATTATGATCAAAGATTACAAAAAATACCACTAAGGCGACTAATGCTGTAACACTATCTAAATAACGGAGAAATATAAAGTGGACGGCGACCTTTTGTTTGCAAATTTCAGAAGAATGTTGACAACGAGATTTTACATTTTCTGCTGCGTTAAGGCTGGCAACCGACGACATATACCACTTTGAGCTATTTATTTCGCATTTCCAAACGAGGCATTTCAGTGATTGTTCCAAACACGGTGAAATACTTCAGACAAGTTCTTTCTCATTATCTAAAGGTGAACTGACTTTCAATACGTCATTCCTATTTTTTGTAAATAAAATGTCGTTTACACAACTTCAATTATAATAGATTAAGAGGGTATGCGGCAGGTACTGGCTTGTTCCGTAGCCTCTTCTCTACAGCTCCAGTTGGCGGGAGGCCTTAGCATTGAACCTTTGTGTTGTTACAGTGTAAAGTATGGAACCCTGCGAAGACAGTCGGTCAATGCGATTTAAGCAGCGTCCAGTCATTGAATTCTTGACAGCAGAAGGTGTCACCCCAAAGGAGATTCATCGGAGAATGAAAGCAGTTTATGGCGATTGTGTTGATGTGAGTGCTGTGCGTCGTTGGGCGAGTAAGTTTAAAGATGTTCAGGCGGGAACATCTGACCTGCGTGACAAACGAAGAGTTGGACGTCCTGTGACACCAACCATCGAGTTTCACAAGCAAAATGTTGACAGATTGATTCAGGGCGATTGTCATATCACTCAGAGAGAAATTGCAAGCACAATTGGCATTTCACAAGAACGTAGGAGTCACATTATTGCTTTACTTGGGCATACACTTCACGTGCCACCACAACAGAACTTCAGAGACTGAATCTCACCACTGTACAGCATCCTCCATATAGTTCAGATTTAGCACCGTCTAACTTCCACCTTTCCCCGACAATGAAAGACGATATGCGGGAACATCATTATGCTTCTGATGAAGATGTTGAGAGAACTGTGAATTGTAGTTGCAGTGTCGACTTCTTCCGTGACGCCTTCAGAAAACATCTTCATCCTTGGCAGAAATGTATCCAATTGGCTGGTCATTATGTGGAAAAGTGAATATTGGTAATTAAAGATCACATTCTAAGGATTATTTCTGCGTTTAATTTATTAAAATATTCCAAGGTGGAGACATTACTTTTCATTCAACCCGTGTATATGTAAACATCCTTGACTCCGTAAATATCGGAATGCCACACACCCCAGAGACCACTAGAACGGAGATTGTATTTCCCATTTTTTAAATTTTTATTTAATTTTTTTCATCATCAATATCCTTCATTTCAGTTTCTAGTAGTTTATTGTGGAACTCCACCTATCCCATCATTTCTTTTGTGCCGGCCGTTGTGGCCGAGCGGTTCTAGCCGCTACCCCTAGGGTCGGAGGTTCGAATCCTGCCTCGGGCATGGATGTGTGTGATGTCCTTGGGTTAGTTAGGTTTAACTAGTTGTAAGTTCTAGGGGACTGATGACCTCAGAAGTTAAGTCCCATAGTGCTCAGGGCCATTTGAAACATTTAGCCATTTCTTTTGTTCACCTGAACAAAAGGATTATCAATTGTACTATTAAGTTGCCGTAACACGAATATTTGTCCACCGTTTCCATATGCACTTACCATAAACATGTAAGTTTCTTTTCTGTTTTGCTACGTCGAGACTTATCTTCAATATTTATTGTTTACTGTAAAATGATCGGAGACTTTTTAACTAATACTTAACGCCCATGACATCAAATATATGTCTTACCTAACTGGTATGGAGAGGCAAAGCAAACTCCTGAAACTTTTTATCGTTGAGTTAGAATGCTTGTAACACTGTAGCGCTGCAAGTTTCAGCACTTTCGTGACCTACAGCAGTTTCTCTTTCAGTTGGCGTCAAGCTGAATCCTCAATTCGGAGTATGAGATTTATAAAACGGAATATTTTCTACTACCCTAAACTTAATGCGGTTATCCTCTTGTAATGAAATGAAAGAAGTGACTCTGAACTCGATGAATGGGTACCTCCAATCCTTGACTAAGCAGAGAGTGAGTTCAGCTCATCAATAATACAGATATTGATAAATATTATAGATGCAAACAAACATGATAGTGTTTCAAAGTTAGGCGAGGAAGAGGACAATGAGGTGGAAAACGAAGACGTATCAGATGCAGCTAGATCAAAAGACAGGAAATGAAAGTTTCCTCTGTTAGTTGTAGCAAAACGAGTTCAAAATGGTGCAAATGGCCCTGAGCACTATGGGACTTAACATCTGTGGTCATCAGTCCCCTAGAACTTAGAACTACTTAAACCTAGCTAACCTAAGGACATCACACACATCCATGCCCGAGGCAGGATTAGACTGAAGCGCCTAGAACCGAACGGCCACACCGGCCGGCGCAAAACGAGTATGCAGTGACTGTGCTAAAGTGTCTGTAATGGCTGTGTATAATACTGTACCTGATATTGTCCACTTCCTGGTTAAGTAGTTTACTGTTTACATTATTTCACTGCTAAATTTCCTATGGATATAATCCGTTAATTATTCCTGAAAGTCAACACTTTTGTGATTTTTTACCTTCCATTGGGCCCCGCCGCATTGAATGCTTTAGTAAAAGATATAATGAAAATGAATGCTAAAAAACCAGCTGCAATAAGGTAATATATTTAAGTATTTTACACAACAGGATTTTTTTAGGCTATTGCTATTATCACGTGACCTGCGAAAACTACATGGGTTAGATTATCTATACGCAAATCGTGGCTGTTTTATGTTTACAATTGTACTGCTACTTACGTTTAGTTGGAACTGATGGCCACATTGCATCGACAGTAAAGTTTTTGTTAGATAGTATGTCAGTTCAGTTGTGGCAGTTCTTTACTACGACGCTATATGTTTACTAAGTATATGCGGCTTACGAGAGATGACACTACATTTCGTCGTCTTTATTTTTCTTTAAATTTTATTTAGGGCCTGTTTAAGTTTTGTTTATCATATGACTATTTCTTTTCGTGTTCTGTTACATCAGTAAAGTTTTCGAGATAGTATTTATATTTTAAATCTGTGTGTTCATTTAGAAATCCGTGTAGAAGTTGTATGAATATAGAGTTCTTCGAGAATGTTCATAGCAAGTCCCTTCGGTATTTTTTGTAACATTTCTAACGCAGTTTCAATTTTTTCGGCTTTGTGGTTGATTTTTCAGATTTAAATGAAAGTTTGACGGATTACTATCACTGATTAAAGTGTAGTCTTTAAATCTGTTGCCGGCCGAAGTGGCCGTGCGGTTAGAGGCGCTGCAGTCTGGAACCGCAAGACCGCTACGGTTGCAGGTTCGAATCCTGCCTCGGGCATGGATGTTTGTGATGTCCTTAGGTTAGTTAGGTTTAACTAGTTCTAAGTTCTAGGGGACTAATGACCTCAGCAGTTGAGTCCCATAGTGCTCAGAGCCATTTGAACCATTTTTTAAATCTGTTGTTAAAAATTTCGTCCGCTTTGGCCAATATAGAAATTGTTACTATCTTCACAGGTGATTTTGTATATTCCAGAAGTAGTGTATTCTGAGATTTTGGTTGTGCTTGGACGTAACTTCTTTAGAAGATCATTATTCGTACGGAAAGCCAGCAGTATATGTGTTTGTAAACATAAAACAGCCACTATTTACGTATAGGTAATCTTACCAATGTTATTTTCGCAGGTCACTCGATAATTGCAATAAGCCAAAACAAGACTGTCGTGTAAAATACTTTAAAATATGTTACCTTTTTTCAGCTAGTTTTGGAGCTATCATTTTTCAATTATGTGACGGTAGAACACACCAATATTTTCACACGGAATTTTTGTTACGTTAAACTATTTATTTACCAAGAAAATTTTTAAAAATAATTGGAATTCACATTATTCAGTACGTTCACCTTAAAATATTAATAACTATGAAAATAAAACCGATTATAAGAGTTCGTTTTATTTTCATTCCCCTAATTTTGTAATGAAAAACTGGGGTCCTGATGACCTTCTCATACAAGTAGTGCAACGAAAACTTCACTGTACTAGTTATGGGTTTAGAAAAAAAAGCATATCTCATTTGCTGTTAGTCTGGCCATCGTAGCGCTTGTCGCAATCGAGGAGTACCTCACTGACTTAAAAAAAAGACTAGCATCGGTTTTAAGAAAATTCGTTGTGTAAACATAAAAAATAGCGTGTGTTTTCTGGTTGTTACATATTGCTTCCCTTTGGAAGGAAATATGTATGCTACTGGAACAACAGCACAATTTTCTAACTTATTCTGTTATTTAGATTTTTTCCTATTTCCATCTGTATCAGCAAACTCGACTACATATGACGTGGCGATAAACTTCGTAGCAGCCACCTCCTTCATAAGTAACAAAATTTCAACAACACAGCATGCGTAAAAGGTCTGTTACTGTGCTGAGCCAAATTAGCTGGCTGTCGCGAAAACAACGATTTGTGTAAATATATACTCTTTTCCTCGACAATCTACTTGCGAACTGAAATGCGGTAAAGTCTTTATAAATGGGGGTGCTGTATCCACTCCACATGTGTGTCTTGAGAACGATCAGCGGTAAAGTAGGTTAGGTCACAGCAGGACATATCTTCTGCATCCCCCCCCCCCCCCCCAGCCCCTCCACCACATTCCCCGCGCCATAGCCACGCACGACATAATTAACGTGGCTCGCTGCAGGAGTTCCCCAGAGCGTCCCCGAAATGAGCTCCTCATTAGCGCTGGCTGATCCTTCACATATATCCAGAGGGCGGTCCTGCTAATAGGCTGCAGGCTCAGCCAGAAATAAACCCTGTACCGAGGCGGCGGTCAGCCACGACGCGTTGCCGCACGCTCACCGAGCTATTTGATGACCGCTTGTTTTGTACCACACGGTGGGGGCTGCGGATTACGAGTGATAAAACAAAGGTGCGGGTATATTCATTGTGCTTAAATAGCTGTCAAAAGGAGTTTGCATTCAGAGTCATTTATCGAACGTATGATCTGCGAACATTAATACCGCAGTATTTTCTTTATGGACAATTTTGATTCTACTCTCCCAACTTCCTACGAATTCAGAATGCTGTTCTCTAAGGGGAACAGTACGAAAATTCTTTGAACAAATTACAGAAACTTATCCTTACGTCTCCTAAATAGGTCTCTTCCCGATGAAACCACCAACAAACTAAAAAGTTTTGCTGTTACGTAATTTCTGTCAACAGATCAAAGTCATCTACCATCTCGAACTTTGCTCATACAGACAGCGAAAGCAATAACAGAGGAGCACGAAGTATTGACTCGTTTTCCAACATTGTTTCATATTTTCTTTTTTTTTTTTCTTCTTTTTTGAAAATTTCGTATTACCGCCTTGAGCTGCTGATAAAATAATGTATTTGTTGTTGTTGTGGTCTTCAGACCAAAGACTGGTTTGATGCAGCTCTCCATGTTACTCTTTCCTTTGCAAGCCTCTTCATCTCCGCATAACTACTGCAACTGACATCCTTCTGAGCGATCCCTCCATGACTCTGAACCTGTCCTACCAACTGATCCCTTCTTCTAGACAACTTGTGCCACAAATTCCCCTTCTCCCCAATTTTTTTCAATACCTCCTCATTTGTTAAGTGATCTACCCATCTAATCTTCAGCATTCTTCTGTAGCACCACATTTCAAAAGCTTCTATTCTCTTCTTGTCTTAATTGTTTATCGTCCGTGTTTCACATTCATACATGGCTACAAGTCATAATACAAATACTTTCAGAAATGACTTCCTGACACATAAATATACACTCAATGTTAACAAAACTCTCTTCTTCAGAAACGCTTTCCTTGCCATTGCCAGTCTACTTCGACCATCCTCATTATTTTGCTGCCAAACGGCAAAACTCATCTACTACTTTATTAAGTGTCTCATTTCCCCATCTAATTCGGTCAGCATCACATGATTTAATTCGACAACATTCCATTATCATCACTTTGCTCTTGCTGATGTTCATCTTATATTCTCTTGTCAAGACACTGTCCATTCTTCCAAGTCTTTTGCTGTCTGACAGAATTACAATGTCACTGGCAAATCTCAAAGTTTTATTTCTTCTCCCTGGATTTTAATTCCTACTCCAATTTTTTCTTTTGTTTCCTTTACTGCTTGTTCACTGTTTCACTCCCTTCTCAACCACTCCTTCCCTTCCGTGAACCTTGGCTCTTATAACTGCCATCTGGTTTTTGTAGAAATTGTAAATAGCCTTTTGCTCCATGTATTTTACCCCTGACGCCTTTAGAATTTGAAAGAGAGTACTCCAATCAACACTGTCAAAAGCTTTCTCTCTAAGTCTGCAAATGCTATTAACGTAGGTTTGTCTTTCCTTCACCAAGTTTCTAAGACAAGTCGTAAGGTCAGTATTGCCTCGCGTGTTCATACATTCCTACGGAATACAAACTGATCTTTCCTGAGGTCAGTTTCTACCAGTTTTTCTATTGTTTTGTAAAGGATTCGTGTTAATTTTTTTGCAGCACTGACTTATTAAACTGATAATTCGATAATTTTCACACCTGTCAGCACTTGCTTTCTTTGTAATTGGAATTATTATATTCTTCTTGAAGTGTGAGGGTATTTCACCTGTCTCATATGTCTTGCTCACCAGATGGAAGAGTTTTGTCAGGCCTGGCTCTCCCAAGGCTATCAGTAGTTCTAACAGAATGTTGTTTACTCCTGTGGCCTAATTTCTACTTATGTCTTTAACTGCTCTGTCAAATTCTTCACGCAGTATCATATCTCTCAACTCATCTTCATCTATGCCCTCTTCCATTTCCATATATTGCCCTAATATACAATGCCCTTGAACAGACCCTCTATATACTCCTTCCACATTTCAGTTTTCACTTCTCTGCTTAAGGCTGGTCTGCAATCCGAGCTCTTGACAGTCATACAGGTGGTTCTCTTTTCTCCAACAGTCTCTTTAATTTTTCTGTAGGCGGCATCTATCTTACCGCTAGTGAAGCTTCTACATCCTTACATTTGTCCTCTAGCCATTCCCACTTAGCCATTTTGCACTTCCTGTTGTCTCATTTTTGAAATGTTTGTGTTCCTTTTCGCCTGCTTCATCTACTGCATTTTTATACTTTCCCCTTTCATCAATTAAATTCAATATCTGTTGTGTTGCCCAAGGATTTCTACTAGCTCTCGTCTTTTTACCTACTTGATCCTCTGCTGCCTTCACTACGTCATTTCTCAAAGTTACCCATTCGTCTTCTACTGTATTCCTTTCCCCTGTTCTTGTCAATCGTTCCCTAATGATCCCTCTGAAACTCTCTAGAACATCTAGTTCTTTCTCCATCTCCTTAAATCCTACTTCTCTGCAGTTTCTTCACTTTTAATCTACAGTTCACAACCAATAAATTGTGGTTGGAATCTATACAAGCAGTTTCAGTCATCTGACAATTATCAGGTTCATAAAAGTATTCACAGCACTATGTTAGGCAGACTGTGATATAAAATCATTATCGTCAGGTAATAAAACCATGAACAATACACTTTCATCATATCATAAACGTACAACATGAATTACGTTATAAGTCTATAAAAACTAAGTTATGGAGTGTAAGCATTCATGTTAAAACCATAATTGGCATTAATGCTGTGTAGACATTCATACCACAAAAAGGCGGCTCAACAGCTGAGCACTGCTTAGATTGACGACGTTATTTACATTACGATATGATAACAGTGCGTTGTTCACAGTTGTATCACCAGACAATAATGGTTTTATATTTCTCCTAAACTGATGCTGTGAATATTTTTATGAACCTCATGATGGTCAGATGACTGAAACTGGTTGTATAAATAAAGTATTTTATCAGCAGCTCAAAGAAACAAAATGACATTTTCCAAATTCTAAAATGGATCTATCGAGATAAAGAAACGAGAACAGGTATGGCTTCATGATTAGTGCCGTTCCTTCTTTTGGGTACCTGAGTATCGATTTAACATTCTATGTAGATTATGCAAAAGAACTAATTCCACTTCTAGCAGCAATACATGGTAGTTTGGTTAAACATTCCAAGCGATAAGAAATTGTGTGTGTCATTTCAGTTCTCAAATATAGTTGTGGGTCAGATACATATAACGCCTAAATCACAAAGGCTGTTGTCGAATAAAGGAAACGTCTACAGTTTTAATCTTGCAAAGAAGTAAAAACAGCAATCAGCCAATGTTAATAACACTGCTAATTAAGTTTAAGTAGTGTAGTTTGTATTTCAGACCGACATATACACTGTCAGATGGCTTTTCATCACTTAATTGCCCTGTTGACTGCTTTTGAAGAAGTTCGTATTTTGTTGAATAATAAGCAAGAAGCATTGAGTGTTGCTTACAATTGGTTGAAATACAAACAACTTCAAAAGCAGTCAACAGAGCAAGACAGAGGATGCGCACCCTTCCTACCCGCCCGAAAAGCCGAGCAGGTTAAAGTGCCGCTTCTGGGAGGGGAGGTATGCCCGATCCCGGATTCCAGTCCACCATGCATATTAATGAGAAGGGTTGGTGTGCCGACCAGCTTGGATGCAGTTTTTTGGCAGCTTTTTACACCCAGGGAAGTCCTCAGTTACTCATCCGATAGCAGCTCAGTGGTCCTGACGCTGTCCAGGAAAGATTGGAATGACGAAAAATCCCCATCCCTGCCTGGGATTGAATCTGGGACCTCCAGGGCCAAAGTGTAGTGCCTCGTAACATCTTCAGTCTCTATGGACATCACTATGCACAAATTTTCAAGTCAACTGTTCTCTGCTTCTCTTAATAGTTCAAGTGTGGTAGTTCTGTGTTATTCTCTGTGCAGTGAGTTGCGAATAAAGCTGTAATTATGTGTCAGGCCTGTATTGTAAACCACATCCAAACTGGTTATGCGTCCAGGTTGCACTACAGGAAACTTAAATTCCTAAGTAGAAAAGTGCAGAAATAAACAAATTTGTCAACACAACGGATATGGTGCATATGATTGCTGGATGCAGAGTTCAACTAGAAACACTGTTTTGCAATAATTATGACATATGGAGAATACAAGTCAACATACTATTCGTCAAAAACAACACATGGGTATATGTATCTGGAGACATACTGCAACCTGCTGTGCCTGGTGGAGGTGAAATGCTCGCCACTGGCAGCAGATAGAAAAGCAAAAGCAGGCTTGATTTTATCCACCAATCCCAATAACCCAAAGCAAGTAAAGAACTGCACTATATCACATCAGATATGGCTCCAACTCTGATCAATCTACACATCCAACAAATCAGCTTGCAAAGTGACGCTGCTAAGATGCTTTGCACTTCAGAAAATGCCACGTGGTGATCATGTGAAACATCACTTGACTAAATTCTTTGATACTACATACAAGAATTGGATGTCAACATAAACGGTGATTTATTGTCAATAATGTTGCTCTATAGTCTTTCAAACAATTAGGGCAATTGTAGATGAACTATCGAATCCCATGAGAATCTACCAAATGTTGAGACTTTAAAAGTAAAATCTTTGAAGAACACAACACATAGATTCAGAAAGACAGTAAAAGTGTGAGTACCATGATGATTGTTAAATCAGGCAAATGTTTCGTGAACAAGTCAAAAAGTGTTGAGAGTTGGAACAAAATTCAAAACAAAACCAAAAAACGGGATAAAACAGCATACAAGTCTGCTTTTGTAACAAGAAAGGGCACAATGAAGTTGTAGAGGTTGTCATCCTCGATAATGACAGTTTCAAGCCCAAACAAATTTATCTGGACTTATATAGAGATGAACCATCATCAACGTGAATAATGTGGCAGGAGATTTTAATGGTGATACAACCACTGAACCAAAGGCATTGTCAGACAATGAACCATTATATGGCTTTGAAGAAGATGGGCTTCCAATCACTAAAGGCAAAGAATTCAAGCCCAATGATAAATGATCACATGACGAAGACAATAATTCTCGATGAGTCACAGTGCTCAACAGTCTGCACCAGGTGTAGATTCATCAGATGTTTCAGTTCATGATATTAACTTATTGAAAATGCAACAGAGGTCAACATCAAAGATGCATTGCATGGTCGAGATCATTGAGAATGGTTTGAGGCTATGTATGATGAAATGAGGTCACCGGTGAAAAATGATAGCTGGGCCAACAAATAAAAGGGAAATTGACCATATGACTGTCGGGAGGAATAAATACAGAACTGATGCATCTATGCTGAGGTGAATAGCATGAATAGTTGCAGGAGGACTCAACCATTTGACCTGGAATTGACTTTGCGCAAAACTTCTATCCTTGCAAGAATCGAATTGTTTAGGCTACTTACGGCTCTGTCAGTCAAATTTGACTTGCATGTCACACAACTAGATATCACCACTGCTTTATTTAATGGTGAAACTGATACAGAAATATTCATGGAACAGCTGGATTTGCTGGTCAAATTCTTACAAAACTTGAAAGATGTTGAGAAACAGCTGGACTCGTTGGCCAAGTTCTTACAAAAGGTGAAGGATGATGAGAAAACAAATCATAATTTCAAGAAGGCAAATACTGAAATTCAGTGATAACGGTTGTAAACTTATGGGCATCACCACGCTGGTTGATGGTGGTATGCCAAGTTGATGCAACCCCATGGCCTGGATTACATTATAAAAGATTTTTGACAAAGATATCTGTCAAATATTTTATCAAACATCTTTGTTCAAACTGCTTCACTGGAATTATTACACTAGTGTAAAATTTTTTGTCATAGTTACTTGGGAATGGATGCAGAACAGTTACTTGTCTATACAACTGCATTTAATGTAATGTTGGTAGTGAGTGCACTGCTTAACAGAAAGAGAAATAGAAACAACTGTGGGTGAAACCCTGGGTATCAAGAAGAGAAGCTCAAAGTGTTCACCAGAATTTGTTTTCTGAGCTATAGTGTGAGGACAAAAAGAACTGTGAGAATTATTTGAGAATGCGCAACATACATTTCAATTTGTCCTTTTGAAGGTAGCCCCCATATCTGAAACCAACATACTCGTTTAAGAAGTGACATTCCTTAATTTTATTCATCATAATCAGTGTTTTCGGAAGGTCTGTAACTGTGTCACACAATTTAAGTAATGAAACGTGCTGCACTATTTACAAATCTTTTCATGCTTAATGTGACATTTTTTGAGAATTTATTCTCATTACGAAAAGCAAATATTTGCATATACGTAGGTTGGAACTTAAGAAGTGGCAACACCGCTGTGGAGCACTATGAGTGCGAAGGAGAGGCTTTCCTACGCTGTATCGTATCACTAGATGAGACATGGGCCACATCGTACAAGCCAAAAGCCAATCCAACAAATGGCATCATTATGGGTCGCCGCGAAAGTCGAAAGTGCGTCAGAGCCCCAATATGGTGAAAGTTATGGTGATTCTCGTGTATGACTGTGATGGTGTTATACTAACGCATTACATTCCTCCACGGCAGACAGTCAATGCACAGTATTACTGTTTGTTTTTGGAGCATCACCTGCGACTAGCTTTGCGAAAGAAGCAGTAACACTTTCTGTGCAGCCCACTCATCATTTTGCACAACAATGCGTGGACGCATACAGCACAAGCTGTGGCTGTTCTGTTCGGTTGATGGGAGTGGGAAGTACTGTACCATCCACCATACTCCCCGGACTTAACTCCTTGTGACTTTGATTTGATTCTGAAGATGAAGGAACTACTTCGTGGCATTCGCTTCACAACTGTTCCACAGATTCGAAAGGCAGTAGACCACTCCATTTGCACCATCACCAGAACAGATTCTGCTAATGGGATACTACGCCTTCCACATAGCTGGCAACGAGTTCTACACAAAGCTGGTGACTACTGTGAAGGACAGTAACAGGTGCAAACATGTAACTCTTTTTTATCGGTTGTGAATAAATAGTTGCCACTTTTTAAGTTCCAACCCTCGTATATTTTATGTGATGTTTTTACATGTGTCGCTTTGCCTCTCATGGCCTGTAGTTGTCTATGGTTTACTACAATCAGAAAATCGGATAGATTTTTTTTACCCAACTTTCCGAAGCACCAGTTACAATACATATGTAAATATTTGCAGTTGATAATATTGAGAATAAATCCACAAAAGGCATTGTGCTAAAAATGAAAAAAAAATAAATAAATAGCTGTTGCTGTGATTGTTATTTAAATCACGAATGCCATTTCTGCTAAAGATCACCTCATGGTCAGGTTAATATTTTTAGCAAGAGGTGAAAGCGATTCCAGCTTGGAAAATAGTACTTTAATCCCACAGTGAATCAGTCCACATATTATTCCAAAAATATGTGAACCAAGGCATAAATCATTTAGTGAGGAATTTATGAAGATTAGGTTAGGTTATTTAGAGTACAAATAAATACATTTATTTCATTTATGTGAACTTTATTGGCAACACTTACCATTCCACAACTCCATAAACTCTTTCATTAAATTAAATTCTTCCTTACATTATCTACAGTACAATCACTTTGAATACAGCTGACTGCTGCAGCTATTCCCTTATCTGATTCCAATGCTTACTGAGTTTTTTGTTGTCAGCATTCTTTTTTATATGAAGAATTTTGTATTCTTCACACTTTGCAATAACTGTGGTGGTAGCCATGCACCAAATTTAGTTTCATGTCATTTTATACATTTAACTGCCGAAGAAACTGGTACAGGCATGTGTATTCAAATACAAGCTATGTAAACAGGCAGAAGACGGCACTGCGGTCGGCAACATCTATATAAGACAACACGTGGCTGGTGCAGTCATTAGATCAGTTACTGCAGCTACAACGGCCAATTATCAAGATTTAATCAAGTTTCAACATGTTATAGTCGGCGCACGAGCGATGGGACACAGAACTCCGAGGTAGCGATGAAGTGGGGATCTTCCTGTATGACCATTCACAAGTGTACTGTGAATGTCAGGCATCTGGTAAAACATCAAATCACAGCAGGAAAAAGATCCTGAAAGAATGGGACCAACCACGACTTAAGAGAATCGTTCAATGTGACAGCAGTGAAACCCTTCTGCAAATTGCTACAGACTTCAATGCTGGGCCATCAACAAGTGGCAGCATGTGAACCATTCAGTGAGACATCATCAACATGGGTTTTCAGAGCCGAAGGCCCCCTCGTGTACCCTTAATGACTGGACAACACAAAGCTTTACTCCTCGACTGAGCCCGTCAACACCGACATTGAACTGTTGATAACTGGAAACATGCTACCTGGTTGGACGAGTCTCATTTCAAATTGTAGCGAGCGGATCAATGTGTACAGGTATGGAGACAACCTCATGAATCCATGGATCCAGGATGTCAGCAGGGGGCTGTTCAAGCTGGTGGAGGCTCTGTAATGGCGAGGGACATGTGCAGTTGTAGTGATATGGGCCCCTGATACATCTAGGTACAACTCTGACAGGTTCACATACAGAAGCACCCTGTCTGATCACTTGCATCCATTCATGTCCATTGTGCATTCTAACGGATGTGGACTATTCCAGCAGGACAATGCTGCTCCCCCCATGTCCAGAACTGCTACAGAGTGGCTTCAGGAACACTCTTCTGAATTTAAACACTTCTGCTGGCCACCAAACTCCCCATACACTAACATTATTGAGCATATCTGGGCTGCCTTCAACGTGCTGTTCAGAGGAGATCTCCATCCCCTCGTATGTTTATGGATTTAGGGACACCCCTTCAGGATTCATGGTGTCAATAATGTTTATGAATTCTACCAAGAAGCTGAGCAGTGTTTATGTTCACTGATTCAAGTGACAAATCTGTCATGGATTTTGTCTTTTTTGGAAACATTTCACCACTGCATACTGATCAACGGACAAAAGAATGCAGCTCGATTGGTGGTATGTGGGCTACCTACGGACGTACCACCAACCTGATAGCAAGGTCTGGTGAAACAGACCATCCTGCACGAGATTAACTTTCGAAGGTTCTTTTACTGTTTCTGGTACTGATCTAATGAACTCTATGATAGCAGGGCAAAATACACTCCTGGAAATGGAAAAAAGAACACATTGACACCGGTGTGTCAGACCCACCATACTTGCTCCGGACACTGCGAGAGGGCTGTACAAGCAATGATCACACGCACGGCACAGCGGACACACCAGGAACCGCGGTGTTGGCCGTCGAATGGCGCTAGCTGCGCAGCATTTGTGCACCGCCGCCGTCAGTGTCAGCCAGTTTGCCGTGGCATACGGAGCTCCATCGCAGTCTTTAACACTGGTAGCATGCCGCGACAGTGTGGACGTGAACCGTATGTGCAGTTGACGGACTTTGAGCGAGGGCGTATAGTGGGCATGCGGGAGGCCGGGTGGACGTACCGCCGAATTGCTCAACACGTGGGGCGTGAGGTCTCCACAGTACATCGATGTTGTCGCCAGTGATCGGCGGAAGGTGCACGTGCCCATCGACCTGGGACCGGACCGCAGCGACGCACGGATGCACGCCAAGACCGTAGGATCCTACGCAGTGCCGTAGGGGACCGCACCGCCACTTCCCAGCAAATTAGGGACACTGTTGCTCCTGGGGTATCGGCGAGGACCATTTGCAACCGTCTCCATGAAGCTGGGCTATGGTCCCGCACACCGTTAGGCCGTCTTCCGCTCACGCCCCAACATCGTGCAGCCCGCCTCCAGTGGTGTCGCGACAGGCGTGAATGGAGGGACGAATGGAGACGTGTCGTCTTCAGCGATGAGAGTCGCTTCTGCCTTGGTGCCAATGATGGTCGTATGCGTGGTTGGCGCCGTGCAGGTGAGCGCCACAATCAGGACTGCATACGACCGAGGCACACAGGGCCAACACCCGGCATCATGGTGTGGGGAGCGATCTCCTACACTGGCCGTACACCACTGGTGATCGTCGAGGGGACACTGAATAGTGCACGGTACATCCAAACCGTCATCGAACCCATCGTTCTACCATTCCTAGACCGGCAAGGGAACTTGCTGTTCCAACAGGACAATGCACGTCCGCATGTATCCCGTGCCACCCAACGTGCTCTAGAAGGTGTAAGTCAACTACCCTGGCCAGCAAGGTCTCCGGATCTGTCCCCCATTGAGCATGTTTGGGACTGGATGAAGCCTCGTCTCACGCGGTCTGCACGTCCAGCACGAACGCTGGTCCAACTGAGGCGCCAGGTGGAAATGGCATGGCAAGCCGTTCCACAGGACTACATCCAGCATCTCTACGATCGTCTCCATGGGAGAATAGCAGTCTGCATTGTTGCGAAAGGTGGATATACACTGTACTAGTGCCGACATTGTGCATGCTCTGTTGCCTGTGTCTATGTGCCTGTGGTTCTGTCAGTGTGATCATGTGATGTATCTGACCCCAGGAATGTGTCAATAAAGTTTCCCCTTCCTGGGACAATGAATTCACGGTGTTCTTATTTCAATTTCCAGGAGTGTACATATGCTATGGTCTCATCATTATCTAATTGTTTCCTCCCCTCCTTGAAATGGGTAGTTTCCTTAAACTGTCCAACACATTCTGTGTTATGTGGTGAACAGATAAACCAATGAACTCTTAGATGTATGAATAGAATAAATCTGGAATGACACCACATGAGATAAAGACCTGAATGCATACTGAAACAAAAGCTATAATGGAATCCATTACAGTGCGACAGTACAAATCAGATTTAATAAGATACAGTGCAATTGCCAGCATTATAACACAATGGCTGTGTAATAATTTAATGAGGTTTTCTCAATGTACAATATACAGGTATATTACAAACAAAGTTCAGTTTAATTGACATGCAGTTAATTTGTTTATTGGATTGGTGCTTTTGTCCTTTACAATGTTCCATGTGGATCCTCCGACAGTATGCATTAAATGGCGGAGTAACAAATTCACTGTCAACTACCTAGTCCATTGTTGATCTAGGCTGCCGAGGACCTACGTTAAGAAAAACAATAGTAACCACCAATGACAAAACAGGAAAGGAAGGGTGTGTTATTCACTGTCAGTTCTTATAATCAAATATTCTATTTTTCTGCTGTTAGCACTCCAGTTCACATTTGGTTAGCACTGATGTATACAGACAATGAATAAATGAAAACCCTTATCCAGATTGATGAAGGCATTATGCGAAGAAGAATGACTTCTGGTGCACAAATAATGTGTCTTCTTTATGGTGAGTAGCAATCCATCCCTTTCATAATGTTGTCGATATTCCAATACAGACTTTTCATTGTTTGTACGTATGAATATATTTCATCCAGCCTAGTGAAAGGAATATGTCTTGGGAAAATTACACATTAATTTTGGGTGAAATATCTCTTCCTAAATATAATCAAAAAAGGTATCTTCATGAAACTGAAAGTGTCCCCCTATAATTGTTCCAAATTACAAACATATATGTGTGGTTTACACTACAGTGAGCATAAGTCATTCACCTTTTGGAAAACACAATTAAAAAACTGGAAACTGACAGTCTATGCAACACATACAAAGAAAAGGGGGACCCTGCTACTACAGTTAACTTACTGTTTTGAAATCTAGAGTAGCATACACATTTTTCAGGGGCATAACTGACTATTCATTGCACTATTCACTTACATATCCAGTATGAAGTTTATATTTATTGGTACAGGTTGGTAAAACAGGTGTAAAGACTGTTTCTTTATTCACCACAAGAACAAAGTTTGACATAATAATATCACTACATGAACAACAAATGGAAATAGTGCAATAAAACCTTTCCTTTGCTGCTTTCATCACCACTTCAAGTTCTCTCTCACCTAAACATTAAACAGCTAACTCAAATGACAACAAGATAGTGCAAAAGTTAAAATGCTGATCTTTGTCAGGTGCTTTAAAATTTTCATTCCACCATCCTGATTTTGTTATTTTATATTTCCCCTAAATCATCCATGTAAGCTATCAGACACAGGGTCAAATCCTATTCCTTCCTCTATCCTTGTCTGATCGAACTTACACATTTCTAACAACTCGTATCTATATAGTACTTAAATTCTAATACTGCTCCTGAATTTCTCCAGACTCTTGAGGTGCTTGTCACTATAGCTGAATTTTAAGCTATAGTTAATGAGAATACAGTGTTGCCAACATATCAATTTAGAGATTTTTTGTTTCTTATATGCAAACAATCAGCTATGTGGCCCATAGAGGGTCTCTCTCATTTCCTATCTGTTCAAGTGATTTAGTCACTCTTTTAGTCTGAAGACTACTAAATGAGCTTTATCTGTAATAATATACTGACCATTAAATCTATAGTTATTTTTTACTGTAACAACTGTATCATCAGCCACCCATATTCAGTACAATGCATCTTAATATGACTGCATTTTAATTGCACGACAAAAGCTTCGCTTGTTTCAGTATGAACACACTAATTTTAAGATAATAGGAGTTTATAATTATGATTGGTAATCACATATAGAATGATGAAAATAAAAGTGGCCCAAAAAGTGTTTTTGGTATTTGTGACAATGTAATCCAAAGTGCTAAGAGATAATTAAATGAACAAGTGTACAGATGTTTTCACCCAGATGGAGTACCAACACTCACCAAACGTGCAACTGTAGCACAAATTTTTGAAATGCTTGATTGGGAGAAGACAGTCAGCAAGGACGTAAATATCTCATGCCTCTAATATCATATGCACTCACTGCTTGTGATTTTTAGATTTGGTTAAAGCTGATGACATATTGCACACAATGCTGCATTGACATTGAAAACGGCCATTTCCAACATCTACTGCAAAGAGTATTTCCTCTGTCTATTAAATTGGTAGCTTATTTATTGTACAATTAATGATTATTTTCTGGGCCAGTTTTATTTATATTACCCTACATTACAAAAGTAAGATGACCATAATCACTAATGCACGATGCTGGAGATGTCAGTTTGCATATTCCATTTTGGCCAGCACAGAAAGAGGTAGTTGTGGCAGATAAGACACACCAGGCAAAAAATTAGTCACTCCCAGGACACATCATGCAATTGTCATGAAACATAACCTCTAGTCTTGATTATGGCCTCAATTTGGTGAGTCGATAAGTTTCTTTACATATGCCATACCCAGCTGAAGCCGTTCACTGATTAATTATTAGATCCCACAGAACTACCAAATTGCAGGGATGATGATGACTAGCTATGCTACACCCAATTTTCCAAATAATTCCAGGTACTTCCTATGGGGTGATGACTGGGTGATTTAGCAGGTCAGAGGAGGTACTACGAGAGGGAGAGGGTGAATGCCTGTGTGCTTGTCAACAACGAACACACAGGTTCAACCCTGTGACATCTGTTGTCATCTTGGGAGGATGAGATTATGTACAGTATATTCATTATCAAGATGAAAAAGTCATTGTACAAAAAACACCCCCAAAACATCACAGAACTACCTCCGGCCTGAACTAGACCTTTCACACAATGCTGGTTACGCGCTTCATTGGGCCATCAGTGCACTTGACCCACATCACGATTTGAAAAGCGGAAAAATTGTGACACACCACACTATATGTGTCCAGTTATGTACTGTCCAGTTTATTTGTTGTCAGGGCAACTGAAGACATGCAGATTTATGTATTGCTGTGAACAATGGCCTCTTGCAATATACCTGATTCCAAATGTTCACTGCATGCAATCCCCATCACAATTTTTGCTGGGAAAATAGTAAATATTGACTTGCTTTCAGTAACAACATTAATTCTTATTGGGTATGAAACTAATTGTCATTGACAAACCATACACTTTTCTCCAGTGCATGCTGATTATAATCTTTTTATGACCAATATACTTAAGTTGTTTCATAGTTGTAAGTAGCACACCATTTCTTGTAGACTTGTTGGAGAGTCCACACTGATACACCAGCAACTAAGGCAACTTCAAACATGATGTGATCACGGGAACATCCAAACACGGTAGCTACTTTGTCACTTCTCCTTACCCATCTTATTGCACAGAGACAATACAACCAACTGGCACATATGCACCACTTCACTTCCAGGAGTGGGAAGGGAAAGGAGAGGAGGTGGGTAGGTGAGAGTGGGGGGAGAGGGAGTGCCAAGTGACCACCTGGTACCAGTTAAACATCAACTACAGTGGCTCCAGTGCTCCAAAGTGACTGTTATCGAGTTTTAAGGGGGAGGATGGAAGGGAGCACAAACAGTTTGTCCAATGACCCTAGTTCAAAATTATGAATATGTAGAGTATTATCCTGTGCCAAATCCCAAATCGTGAAAACCACTGTCAGTAATCCATTTACTGGATAAAGAAATTAAACTTGATGGCCCATGAGTAAATCAGAAGCTGAGTATGTTTCATGCCAGAGGAATTACTAGAATAAGAATAGCAGGATAATGTGGTGCAGAACAGAACAATACTAAACTCATGACATGACAAAGAGCTCTCTACTCCTCACAGTACTCATCATGAAGCCATCTAGTTACACGCATGCGACTGTCATTGCAAGCCTAAAACTGGGTTAATGTGGACCCTGAGACTGCATAGCTAAATCAAAATACAAATGTCTTCACCAGAAATTGCTATCTACTATATTTACAAAAAATTCTACATGTCACATTCGAAAGCACAATACATTACTTGCTGGAAATTGGCAGCTTATTTACAAAATTACACTTAGAACACTGCTGCCTGTTCACTTTCAAGAAATTATCACCCACTTTTTTGTGTTTTTGTTTTTCATTCACTTTTTTCCTGATTACGGTTTTCATTTTCCAGAAAATCGTACTATCAGTACAGGTAAACAAATTCTGCACAACTTACTCTAATAACAGATCAATGGATTTCAGTGCCTTCAGTGCCTCAATGTCAGTGGTAATAGCTCAATTGCCTTGTATTCACTCTCTTCATCTACAAGTCTTTGTTCGCTATACCTGCACCACTTAGTTGTTCAGACCCCAATTTGCAGGGACTGATTTTTAACCAGGTATGGATGTTTTAATCATCCACTTCTTCACAATAAGACTTTTTTCCCCACAGTACTGGTCAGACAATTAGCAGTATCATATTCCTCACTACTACAGTCTCCAAAACCTCATTCAGTCAAGGGTGTTGCAATTTTCCTCCATGAGCGAGCTATTGTTTTTAACTTCATGTTATCCTAGGCCTTCTGCTGGAACCACAAGCACACTTCTGCATGTAGTTTCATGTAAGTTGAAGTTTTCAGGCACTTGTATTATGATGGCCGGGCATAAGTGTCAGCTTTGGTTGTAAAATTTAACAGTTTTTTTAAAATTTTTCTTTAAGTATCTCATAGTTTTATATGCTGATCCCAGAATCCTAAAAAAGTTTTATTGCAGTTTTGCCTTTTTCCAATTTATCTATAACCTTCAATTTCTCTTCAACCATTAGAATATGTCTGTGTGTACCTGTTATGTTCCTCACACAAGTAAATTGCCTATAACTTCGACAACAGCAGCAGCAATATAGGTTAACAATCAAATCCATGGTGGTATTGAGATCTGAGAGCATGCTTTCATTTTATATCAACACCAAGCACAAGTTGAGAAGGGAACTGTTCCAGAAGAAAACCTAAATCATTTTCCTTTACCATTAGCTTTATGGGAGTACAAAATTATTGATATTTAGCTCCCAGACAAATATATGGGCAGGAAATTGGCTACAGATGTACTACAAGGATAGAATCCCAACATTTACTTGTTATCTAACAATACAACATTACATCACCTGACAAAATTATTTTACAATTATTGTTTCACACTTTACACGAAACAACAATGTACTCATCACCATTAATCTTCTTTTCCTCCTTGAATTTACATTTAGTGGTTTATCTGCCGATACTGTTCTATATGGATCCTTCTGAAAACAGCCTGTTGTCTCAATTACCCCAAATGTCTTCCAAGCTATAATCTCTCTGTCTGAAAATGCTTAAAACCTCCCAAATGTGCATAACTGATTTCGCTCTAGCTACAGTCACCAAGGTACTACCTCCAAAAACAACAGAAAAATCAAAATGATATCCTCTGAATACATTCAGAGCTCCAACAATCTGTTGTTCATCTCCTGCACTAGCAACTTCAAGTGTAATTGCCTTCAACCTCCTGCACACAGAAAAATAAGATCAATGACGTCAATAAAATCACCTCAGCATTGCAGCGATGAGAGGATGGAATTTGCTATGTCTGGCCATACTGTTTTAGGTTTTCCCTGGTTTTCCTAACTCATTTCGGTCAAAAGCCAGGAATATTTCTTCACCAAAACCACAGCCAACCACCTTTCCTATCCTCATGAGAATACACTCATACATTCCATGTGTTTGCATATGTGAGCTACTTATTTTCATTCTATTGTGATGACAAATCCTGTATCATTGTAAGATGATCCTCAGATGAATGAATAATAAATAAATAAAATAAGTACAGATAAATGGTAAAAGTAGGAAAAAATATTTCAAGGACGTCCCACAGTAGTATTTGGGCCCCTATCGTCTTCAGCCCTTCTGGGAAGATGCGACAGAGGTAGAGGTGCAGCATGTCTCCAACAACAAAGACCACTCCGATGAAGCCTTCTGCACACCGTTTGCCTCGATACAACATGTTCAGTGGGTGCTGTGAGCTCACATGCCAGTTGCAGTGAGTACTATGGCGGTAACGTCATGCCAGTCAGTTTTGGTCTCTATAAACTGTATCCAAAAACAACATAACAATTCACATCAACCCAAGTCAGTTTGTGATTGTCCTGCTTCCTTTCTTTCTATGGTGCTCCAAAGCAGAGTGTCTGGTAGGCATATTCTCTGTGCTATCCTGCACTGTCTGTGACTGCGTACACAGTGATTGTGGATGTGTGGCAATCCGGCAAACACTATCTAGTTTCATAGATGCCCTGACGTCATTGTTGGCATGTTTATCTGTTGACAGGAATGCTATCTTCCACGCAGACCACAGTCGTATGGACATCTGGTTGACAGTCAGTATGACTATATCATAGATTAGACACAGGACGGGGAAATAGTGGTTTGTTGCTTTAATTTTGGACACTAGTATATTTTCAAAGCCTAGTGAGTCAAAAGTAACTGCAACATGCTCCAATATACCAACCACTATGAACTACCAAATATAAATTTCAACTACCAACATAAGCCACAAGATCATAAAAAACAACTCCCACATTAATTTCGATATCCAAATTTCTCAGAAAATTACATGCAAGGAAACACACTACACTTCTTACAATAAATAAATGAGCATAAGGAGAGCAATGTGAGAAGTGTTCAATGACTTCGAAAGTAAAATACTGTCAACTGATCTGACTACAAAACCCTAAGAGATTTTGGTTTTACATAAAATCAGGAAGCAGTTCAAAATCCTCTATGTAGTTACTCTGTTACCATACTGACATCAAAATGGAAGATTACTGAGAGACAGTTGAAATGCTGAATTTAGTCTTTCAAAATTGTTTCACTGCAGAAGATTGTGACACGCTCTCTCCTTTCAATCAGCATATGAATATTGAAATGGCATATAGCGTGATAACCAATCAGGGAATAGAAAAGCACCTACAATCACTTATTAGTGGAAAGGTATCCTGGCCCGATTAGATATCTCTAAGACTATACAAAGATTATGCAAAAGAACTTGCTCCCCTTCTAGCAGCACTTTATCGTACATCATCGGGGTCATTGGCTTAGAGCACAAGTTTGGACTGCGTCAAGGATGGGGAAGGAAATTGACCAAGCCCTTCAAACGAACCAGCCCGGCATTTGCCTGGTGCGATTTGGGAGAAGTCACAGGAAACATATATCTGGATGGCTGGACATAGGTTTGAACTGTTGTCCTCCTGAATGTGAGTCCAGTGTATCTTCAAGAAGCGTCGTAGGACAGATGCACATAATTATAGTCCTATACTGTTCACATCAGTCTGTTGTAGAATTGGGGAACATATTTTATGCTTACGAATTATGCCATTTTTAGAGAGTGAAAAAATCTCCTCTATAAAAATCAACACAGATTCCGCAAACAGAGATCATGCAAAACTCAGTTTGCTCTGTATTCATGGCACAGTAGAAAATGGCACTCAGGCTGATTACACGTTTCTTGAGTCCAGGAAAGCATTTGACACTGCCCTGCACTGTTATTTGGCAAAAAAAATATGAGCTTACTGAGTATCGGGCCAGATTTGTCACTGGATTCAAGACTTGCTTGCAGATAGAGCTCAATGAGTCACTCCTAAAGAAGGTAATTTCAGCAGCATCCCCAAGGAAGTACGATAGACTGTTACCGTTTACAATGTACATAAATAAACTAGCAGAAAGCATCAGAAACACTTTAACATGGTTTGCAGATGATGCAGTTGGCTAGAGTTGGGTTGGATTGTTTGAGGGAAGAGACCAAACAGCAAGATCATCGGTCTCATCAGATTAGGGAAGGACGAGGAAGGGATGGCAGGACACAGGATTGAACCGTTGTCATCCCGAATGCGAGTCCAGTGTGCTAACCACTGCGCCACCTCACTCATTAGTTGTCTAGAAGGAATTGCAATGACAGAAGACAGTACTGATTAGCAGCATGACCTACAGAGGATTGATGAACAATGCAGGCTGAACGTAAATGAATGTAACATATTCTGCACACATGGAAAAAACGAAATCCACAACAGTGCAACTACACTAATGATGAAAGATTGCTGAAAACAGTATCTACCATATAACATCTATGAGTAAATATCCAATGTGACATTAAGTGGCATGACCACATAAAACTAATATTAGGAAAAGCATATGCCAGACTGAGATTCACAGGAAGAAACTAAAGGGAATGTAGCTCTCCGACTAAAGAAGTGGCTTAGAAGGTGCTTGCTCAATCCTTTACTGATTACTGTTAATCAATTTAAGATCCTTGCCAGGTAGGACTGATACGAGAGAGAGAGAGAGAGAGAGAGAGAGAGAGAGAGAGAGAGAGGTAGGTTTCTACGAAAAGCAATATGTTTTGTCACAGGATTGCTTAGCCAGTGCAAGAGCATACATCGGTGTTCAAAAAACTCCAGTGGCAGACATTATAAGACAGGCACTGTGCATCAGGGATAGGTTTGCTCCTGAAGCTTCAAAAGAGCATTTTCAGGAATATTCGGTCAACATTTTACTTCCTCCCACATGCAACTTGGAAAATGACCATGATAGGAAAATTCGAGTTAATACAGACATTTACTGACAATCATTCTTTCCATGAGCCATTGGCGAGCGGAACAGGGAAGGAGGATCAGTTAGTGGTACCAGAGGTACCTTCCGCCACACACCGTGCTTGCTGAGTATGATGTAGATGTAATAATCAAGATAATATATAAAAATGTATTTACTGAAAAAGTTAGCTCACAACTCCACCTCCTCCTCCCCCCCCCCCCCCGACCAAAAATCCAACACAACCATTACTGAAAATCACTGGAAACACTCCCACATACTCTCACCTTCGCTTGAGAAGCAAGGTCTTTGCTCAATTTCATAAATTCCATGCACTCTGACACTTCAAATATTCTGCCATATAACTGTAGAAATGTAACTGCAGTCGCCATATCGTTGCATATAGCAGCAATCAATAAATGAGTAGGAAATTTCATTGCAAGATCCATACACAGTACCAAATGAAACACGCAAAAAAACTTTCAAACCATTAACAACATAATGAAATAACAATTTCAAAACTAAAACAAACACAAGAGAAAAAAAGCTAATGACATTAAAACAACTCACTGCTAAGGCAACAAAAACAAACTCCCAAAACATTGACTAACGTACAGCACTAAGTCCAATGCCACACTACCATCACTCACAAACAATTTAGAAACATAAACATCATACACTAGAGTGTGACATCACTTACTCCAACACACCTCCTGCAAAAACAATTCATCTCAAACATGTTTCACCTCAATGACATCGCACAACACTACACAGTTATGTCACAGGGTAAAGCACACAGGTGGAATTGGACCCTTCAGTTGATATGTTATCTTGTAAAAACTTCTGCACTTGCTTACATGATAAAATGAGCTACAAATATGAATCCTTAACATACGGATCTCACTACTACTCATCTTAATTTCCTCATTCAAAATGAGAAACAAACAAAGTGGCATACCCTCAACTGCCAAGTACCACACAAGAAGTGTGCTTTATGGTTTTAAAACTATCTCACAAAACTGTGCACTCATTTCCACATATATTCTCTGTTTTCCATCAACTTAACTGAACCTACATATTAGGTGCGTTATGAATACATTCCATATCTAATTTATCACACAGGCATACAACTGTTTCTGAATACACTTTCTGCTGCATATTGCTCTTCTCCAGCTACCATTTTTCCTCAGACTACAACTTTTCCTGTTGGCTTCTGATAAATACATTTCATTCTGTGCTGATAAAGACATGTTTCTCTCTTTGTCATTCTCCCTTTTTTTATCGTACGCCTTCCTCTTCTCTTCAGTTTTAATTAATCTACAGATGTTGTCCTTTCCCAATCTAATAAGCTGCTTGCTACACATTATATAAATCATTCCTGCCATTACTCCATCTTACTCTCCATCTATAAATAAGCTCCATAAAGCACCAAACATTAGGTATTTTATACCAATATCAGCCACATTCTGCCCTGTTCAATTAACACGAGGGAGCAAGAAAAAAGGACTGGCTATATTCAACCATAATATCTAATATCCTATTTTCTTGGCCTCCATGTCAGATATGCAATTGGAGGCAGCAGCCTTCCTCACATACCTGTTCAGTAACTGACCCAACAGGGTTTGTCACTCTCATCTGGGCTATACCAATCTATTATTAATTTTTTTTAATGTCTGTTCTGACTGCTATGTAACAAACACTGCAACTACTGCTGCAGTACATAGTTTGCACTATAGTATTGTGGTGTACTGGACTTTCCCAGAAATCTCAATCACATGTCTATTGTTTATCCTTCCACGGAACACTATTACATATTGACAAAACTACAGAAAAACAGCAGACAAGAAAACCACTGCCAATCTCTACTTTATTATTGTTGTGAGTTAACTGTCTTACCACAACACATAAGGCTTCACCTTCAAGGTTTCATTGACGGCATTCAGAGAGAAGAAGAAAAATATAACAACATTGGACAGGGAATAAAATGAAACTGGCATAAGTGTACGTCACAATTCTTCTTTATGGTTCAAAGCCAATAACAGGTGGCATAGCATACGCAATGGATTTACTGCAAATACACTGCCTGCCAAAAAAAAAAAAAAATAAAGCACCCAGAAAGGGAGGAGGAAATGAGATGAAACTTCCTCAGGCAGAGGGGATACATGATGTTATTTTGGTGATTACAAAATAGAGTCAAATTTAAAAAGAATTTGGCAATATTTTGCTACATCCCCTCTGACCTGGAAGCATACACTGATTCAGTTGGTAAGAGTGTCATAAGGCTGTAGTATCTTCCCATGAGACAAACTGGCCCACAATTGTTGTAAGTGGTCCATCGTATTCTGGATATTAGTACTGAGACCGAGTTGAAATCTGAGCTGGTCCCACACATTCTATTGGAGACAGATCTATGGATCTTGCAGACCAAGCATTGTTGTGCTGGAAAATGGCACCACGGTACTGTTGCACGAGGGGTAACACATGAGAAAGCAAGGTGCCCATGATGTACCACTGTCCCATTAGAGTTGCCTCAATCACTACCAGCCATGACCTGAAGCCATAACCAGTGGCTCCTCACACTGTGACACCAAAAGCAACACTATTGTGCCCCTCCAAAAAATTTGAAGAATGGGGCCTCATCCCAGTTCACCATCAACTTGGCAGTGATATTCATCAAGGATAGTGTCGAACCATAATTCATCACTAAAATGTGTCACTGTTCATCAGCAGTTCATGCTTCACAGTCAAAGTACCACTCCACATGCAGCTACTTGTGTTGTGGTGTTAATAGAAGCTTGAGCATGGTACAGTAATTCCCTGGTTCAGTTGCTGTTAATCTCCAACCAATGATGTGGAATGACATGAAATGTTTCAGAGAGCCCATTACTTGTTCACAGAGGGCAGGCATAGAAGTGAGGGGTTTATGATGATCTTGGTGCACAATGAGGTGATCCTCCCCCCTTGCTGTGGTCGGACATGGTCAACAGCAACCTTGATGAGGAGAACGCCTGCCCACATATTCCCATACAGTCCAACAATGGGCCACAGTCACATCTGAATCCCCCACAAATCTAGAGACAGCACATTTGACCGGCCGGCCAAATGGAAACTCATAATGAGCCACCTTTCAAAGTCTTTCAAGTCCTGATAATGCTGTCTCAGATGAGTATGTGACACCTCCGTGTTCCTCCCAGTGATCACTCAATATCTGAACGTGTTCACATCCCCTTATATACCCCACCACACCTGGCAACAACAACAACAACAAACAGAAACATCACTAATGCACTCTTGTAGTCATTCTACCTGTCACATATATTTGCAACTCTTTAATCATTTACATACATTGTATGGACATTTGCAAAGATACACTGGAATTCGACCATGTCTTCTAAGTGATCACTCTTCTGTCAGGCCGTGTAAATTTAATATTTACACCTACATTTTGTTTTGAGATTAAAAGACATTCAGAAAAAACAGTAATTAGCTGTGGTTACTTAAAAGGATGATGCATTATCTGTGACGGTTTGGTTACTACTGTCTATCCTACTGATCTTGGTGGCTTGGCAGCTGAAGTGTCATAACAGTAACGAAAAACTATAGGATTCAAATTTCAGCTGTTTATTCTCTTCTGATATACTTGTAACTGTTACCAAGATGTTCTGTCGCTCATTTAACTTAAACCACTATAATTCATAGCACGAAAGCAAGAGAATTTGGCCTATATACTTGTGACAGCCACTGTCTGCAAAATTTATATCTCCTAATCTGCAGTTCAACTGCTAAAAATATACTGATACACTAAATAATGATAATAATAATAAACAGCTTTCTGGTCAAATCTGTTAAAAATAGGGCCAAATTTTTGTTTAAGTTCATTCCCTGAATAGTTCTCACAACATAAAGAGCTGTTCCAGCATTTGCACCAGCCGAAACTATTAAGACAGGAGTAAGGAAAATAAAAAAAAAGAATATGAATTACGACAAAAATTTACGTACTTCATCAGTTTTGCAATCAGTTAGGTTTTTTCCACACCTACATGAATTGAAATCGAAAGCATTATATAAAAGGTTGCATCTTGAACCTTAGCAGTGTTGGTCTTCTGAGCACTCATTTCAGAATATACAAACATTATTATGAATTAACTGGATTTCACTCCATGTATTAGGGGAAAAGTGCTGTCACATAACTGTATATTTTTAGTTTTCATTTTAATATCTGCAAAAACCTATGTATTGTTATGTCATATTATAATTATGAATGTGTGATGGAATGACAATGGTGTCCATGATATGACTGTAAAGAACAACATGGTACACAGAAGGAATTGTCTACATCTACACGGTTACTCTGCAATTCACACTTAAGTGCCTGGTACTTGTATATGCTATATTTCTGTCAACTGGTTTATACACTGATAGGGACTGGATGCAAACTCACATGCAGTGGGTAATGGTAACTGTTAGTTATGAATTAGTTAAGCAACTACATTTGTTATTCATTGATTTTACTTGTTATTACAAACTACACATGAAAAACAATTTATTATAAAAGTATACAACCCTAATTCAAAAAGAAAAATTTTATTTTTAACCATACCCTTGATCTTCAAGAATTTCTTCCAGTTCCATGCATTTGATCTCGACTTTCCTCTTCCTTTCATGATCCAATATTTCTCTGTTTGGTTGCCTGTTACTTGTCGATTCTAATTTCTCCAGTTCTTCTTCAGTCTTGTACGTCACTTTATCCTTCGTTTTACGTACAAATGCCCAGTTTCTCTGAACATAGCCATTAGTTCCCGAGCCTCTGGCAGTCGGTAAACCAATTCCGTTATACATGGTGTATTAGAGTATCTGCCAACAAAGGAACTTATTTATTGACCACCAAGAAAAAAATACAGAATGTACTAAATGAAATTTTGTGGATTATAGATATGAGGATGGGGACACGCAATTACACATAGCCCCTGAAAATGCAGCTATTCTGGTTATGTAGACTGAAAGGGACATGATTAGTCAGTCACAGGAGAGAGAGAGAGAGAGAGAGAGAGAGAGAGAGAGAGAATACTGGAGGTGATAAATAATTCTCTTTGGCATTAGGTAACAGTGATATTTATTACAAAACATCAAAGAAGTTTTTGCAAGAGAGTTTACTGGAAAAAGCAGCTCTGATTGTGACCCCCCATCAAACACGTTACCAATTATACTTGCCCATATGAAGTCATATAAAAGGTCAACCGAATCAACTACAGAAAGGCTGAATTTCTGTATTACTCCCCTTAATTTTCCCCCGAGTTCAAATGGCCAAAAATTTGTAATTTGTTAATTACTCTCACATGCCTAACAAATCACTTCCTCACCTAAATTTCAGATTCGCATATGTGGGTTTCACTTAAATCATCCAGCTGAAACATTGAGATTGATCTTTTGCAGTACCAAAGACAAAATGTTTTCAAAAAGCTTACCAAAATTAATAAAGGCTTCCATCTTCCAGAAACTAAGCTCTAAGCGTACCCAACTGGACAGCAGCACAAATTAGCACTAGGTTTAGTGTTCCATCCTGCCTGGATGTGGCTTTCAGGTGGCTTCCTATATTCACCTAGGTCAGTGGTTCCCTAATTTTCTTAGACCATTACCCCCGAGTGCTATCAGATCTTAGCTAGTAGCTAAGGTATCCCTCATGGATCGATTCTAGGACCTATTTTGTTTTTGTTCTATGTTGAAAACTGCATACCACAGCTACTTTCAATCAGTTGTAAGGTGTGGTATTATTTTTTGGGGGAAATTCAAGCAATATATTGCGCCTACTAAAGTTACAGAAAAGAATAATAAGGAACATGTGTACTGCCCATCCAAGGACATCATGTCGACCACTATTTGAAAAACAACAGTTATTAACAGTTCCCTTCTTATACATCTATGATATTATCATCTTTCTACACAGCAATTTAGAGTTATCCGAGAAAAACTGTTTCAATCACACATATAACACAAGAAAGAAAGACAATTTTATGCTTCCCACTCATTGCTTAAACCTATATGTGCAATCTCCTCAGTATATGGCAATGAAAATTCATAACAAGCTAAAAGGAAAGAATGTTCTGAGTATGAACCTAGAGACACTGAAAACAAAGCTATATGCTATACTTGTCAAACACTGCTACTATACTGTTGAGGAGTTCATGAAGGATGAACTGAACATTTGAGCAGGATAAATTTACATATAGTCTTGTGTGTAAATATAGCTGTCCTTCAGAAAAAGGAGGAAAGAAAAATAAAAGTTTATATTAATGTTAAAATTCTTTGTACCAATTACGCCTAAGTTGTGTTATCCATTTTTTTGACATGTCTCCTGTACACTAATCATATGATTAGAAATTGTATGTTACGAGACGAATAAAACACTATTCACTATTCACAAACAAAACTAACAATAGCAGACAGTGCGAAATAGCTTTTCAGAGACAGTAACATACACACTATTACGTGGGTAAGTTCACAAGTCTTGTTTCTTATGTGCGGGCCTAAACTGAAGTATGTACAAATGTAGTATTATGCTATTATATTCATGATCTTTCTGCTTGTAGCAGGCAATCTCAATAAAAGATCCACTCAAAGCTGTTGTTTTTTCATATGTAGATGTGCATCAGGATCCTTTATGTGGTGCAGCACGTTATTAGTCCACAATTCTAATCACAATCATTATAACCATACAAACACAATGATTAGTGTTTTCATATTCGGGTGAATACAGAGCAACGCATTGTCGTCACAGAATAGTGAGAGCTTGACGGTGGATATGTAACACTGGACTTTTCTTCTGCACTCAGTTTTCATAGTAATCGACACACAACGACGGTCTGTTAAAGGCGTTACAAACACGGTTGGTAAGGTAAGATAAGGTAAGGTACCATATTAATAGCTAGTACATTATTGAGTATTAATGGATATCTCGAAAAAATCGAAACATTTGTCTCGGAATCCAGCGTAAAAATGCTCTCAATGTAGATGAAATTACGCTTTCTTTAAATACTCCGCGAGTTTTGACGTACGTCACCCACTGTAGCCGAAGCCGTTGTAACAACTACACATATAGAGACTGCAAGTAAGTTATTTACCAGTCTTCAGTTCATATTTTCCTTCGGTTGTTTCCTCATTCTGCTTTGGCACGATAATACACAATCACAGTACGTACCATCTGTAGTGATTCATCCGTAGTACAATGCAGCTGACTTCTCAGACGCACACATACACAGTTACTTATACCTAATATTTATACTTGGAGTGCATTTCTGGAAGAAAGAACATAGTAAGCCCTCACCTGTGTTTTTAGCGAGTTCGAATCTTTCAAAAATATTACGATTCCAAACATACACAACTTCGCACACACGGCGTAAACAACAACTATACCTTCCCACAACAACACAGAGCCATCTTAATACGTAAAACCAATATGTAGTTTACAACACTCTCGGTAACAGCGTTGCAATCGCAGTCACGGAAACACAGAGATACATGATTAACACATGAACATACTAAATCAACTATTTCCGCGTGATCTACAGTAATGTCTACTGTTTCTCAAATATAATGCACATCGATCATGTCTGTAACTTATGGTTAGAAAATCTGAACCTCTGTAAAGAATGAATTGTCTTGCATTTTGAGGGTGGTATGAAATTTCTACATGTCTGTCTTCTGGTTATAACATTTATAATTACTGAAAATAGTTAAAAGTGACAAATTTAGATAATTTTAACGTAGTTTAAGCCCGACTAGTATATGTTATAGCTTCTTACAATGTAACTTGTGGATGTTCACATAGATGGGTGATAAGCTTAATTTGATCTAGCCTTCAGAAAACGAAACGGATGTCATAATTACAGAGGATACCCGCAAATTATTATTGATAGCATATATTTCGTCATGTTAAACGTGGTTTTAATAAGTCAACCTGTGAAGTGTATCTCAGTCTGCAAAGTGCAGCCAAATGATGTGGCTACAATATTTCAGTGATTACTGTGTTTCTCTAGTGTCAAGCATACTGGATACTATTGTGAAGCTGGTATCTGTACAGTTATCATTGGTGATCTTGCAGCTCTCGAAGAATCAAGTTATAATGAAATCTAGACCATTCCCTCCTTCAGGCGTGCCAGAGACAGTCATTATCTGTGTCCTTGGTGGCTCAGGCGCCGGCACGGTAGCTCAGCGTGTTCGGTCAGAGTGTCAGCTGCCCTGTGTAATAAAATGACTGAGTGAATGGATCAAATAAAGAACTTCAGCGGGCTTCCGCCATGAACAACTGCAACGATCTATAACGAACAAAATCAGATACAAAAAAAAGAAGAGAAAAGAGAAAGAAAAAATACAGTTGGATAGAGCATCTGCCATGTAAGCAGGAGGTCCCGGGTGCGAGTCCTGATCGGGGAACACATTTTTCAACTGTCCCATTGATATTTATCAACATCTGTAAGCAGCGAAATGTCTAGCTTTCATTATAACGGGATACTACTGAAATTCGCTGTAACACTGACCCAGACATATTCATAAATTTAGCTGTTTATGAAAGCAGAAAGGCCACTTCACACTAACCACCATGTGAAATCCTTCAACAATGCTTTTCAGGTGACGTCATTTACACCGATTGTCAATGGTCCATCATGTCACTTCACATCAAGGTATCAGCGAAAAAAGTATAGACAGCATAATCGTCTGTTAACATCGGAAATTAACCTATTTTCAAGTCCGCATTGATAGTAGTCGATGTTATGCTTTTTTGTCTCCTTAATTTTAATTTTATTATCATGCTTTGGTTTCGTGGTAAACTGCAAATTTTCCAAGAACACTTGGTCTTCGATACATCAGCACAAATATATGTTAGCCATCCAAATAACTATAGCTACGCATTTGAGATACTCTGTCAATTGCACGAAAAATGAAAGCCCGTGTATAGGAACAAATTACATATATTAACTAATAGAAGCAGAAAAGATACTTGATAATATTTGAGACTAGTTAGTGATAGACAAATTATTGACAAGACTATCTATAACTGCCAATAAATCACTATCCTAAAATAACATTCATGGAATGTCACTCTGCACACAGAGAACAAACCGAAATGCGCTAGACAAGACGTTAACAATACTACAGGTATCTATAATTGCCAATGAACCGTTTTACTAATATAGCATTCAAGGAACGTGGCTCTGCACAACAGAACAAACCAAAACGCAGTGCCTTTGGGGTGACAGTTCATGTAATAACATCAGCCGACAATAATTGACGATCTTTGCCACCACATCAGCCTTTTCGGGGAAAGTGGAGCATCGTCCAAAAATTTTGCATGGAAGTGCATTCGACGCCCAGAGCATGTTCCACATTCAGGTACCGCGCCTGTTTTGGGAAGATACGATTATGCTTCAAGATGAGGTTCAAGCTTGTTCTGCATTACATATATTGGCGGTACTTTTGTGAACACATAAGCTGGTTTGACCCTGTCAGTCAAGACTGTGATAGTTTTGCTGTTCACTAGAATGTCCAAATTTCATGCTCCTCTTTCAATGACACCATGCAGGTCTGTGTAAGGCAGTTGTAGCACTGGTTTGATACCACCTGTGCATATAATGTCTTGTGTGCATGTTTGTAAATCACACTGCACATAGATTGGTCTCTTTCAAGTGACAAACGACGTCTGTTCGTTCGTGATCAGGAAGCTACACAGAACTTGGAACGAGGAATCACCAGGGATTCACAGTACTGCACTGTACATGAGCCCTGCTAATGAAGAATCCAAGTTCAGCTTATATCCGTTGCGAAAACCAGTCAAGACGATGGAAAAGACTATTGTCCCACTAGTGTCATGACAC